>NW_025814824.1:28980000-30218750 GCF_022079265.1 Lynx rufus | reverse complement strand
TTTCTTTATGGATGACTTCACTAAGCCAAAATATTTAGTTTAAGGCAGAGCTAATGAAAGGGCTTGATTTTGCTGTAAGATTAAAAAGCTCTAAAGGGGAGAAAAATGAAGTCCTTGAGGAAGAAGTTGCATTCACTCATTGACTTGGTTGGTGGAAGAAGAGTTCTACTTTGGTTCCCAGAAGCTGTCTTTGGTCCCCTACTTAGAAATATCTCAATTAATGCAATGGTCTGAGAATCTGAACTGTCTGAAGAATATGAACACTCCCTGAAAAGCTCACATCTTCCTCTGGTTGAAAGCCTGTTGTTTCGTGGGGAGCAGGAATGTTGGATGCCCAAGATTACAATGTAGACAAAATGATTTATTCTGGGGGTCTGGACCAGTTTTATAGGACATGGGTATGATTTGAGGGCAAGAAGCCTTCCAATGCTTGTGCCTATGCCTGACATGCAGCCAACTAAGCATTCATGCCTTGGCTTGAAGCACCCTCCTCCTTTTCCAAGAAAATGCTCTGTGTTAGTAATTTATACCTTGCTGTGTCAGACTTTTGTTCGTGAATTCATCTATGCATTTGTGTATTTGCTTAGCACCTATTATGCCTCAGGCATTGTGTAAGGTAATAAGAGCATTTCTGACTGTTTTCTGGAATCTCATTTTAGTAGAATCTTGGTAAAAAGAACCTGAAGACACTGGGGAGATTGGGCACCAGGAAGAGGAAGTGCTTACTAAGAGAAGGAGAAAGGGGTGTGGGGTGAGTTCTGAACAGAGTTCTCTTAATTTAGAATTTCTTCTGGGCTGATTGTACAAGTGACTGTTTTGGTTTCTGAGAAAATCTTGCTTGCTGAGAAAGTGCTACAAAATTTTTAAATTTTAGCAAATGCTTAAAAGATTTTGAGACTTAAGTTCAGTAGTCAGAAAGATATTTTTAGGGGCGCCTGGGTGGCCCAAGTGGTTAAGTGTCTGACTCTTCATTTTGGCTCAGATCATGATCTCATGATTTGTGAGTTTGAGTGCTGTGTTGGGCTCCATGCTGATTGCTTGGATCCTGCTTGGGATCCTCTCTCTCCCTCTCTCTACCCCTTCCCTGCTCATGCTTTCTGTCTGTCTCTCAAAATAAATAAACTTAAAAAAAAGAAAAATATTTTTAAAGATAATGACTATAAATTGAGATGTTTAGTTGTAACTTGTTTGCTCTTCTTTTTTCCCCCCAAACACTTGTGTTTTTGTCTATTTAAGCGGAGCTTCCTGAACCTGATCCCATCCTGGGTTTTGTACAGCAGCACATTCCAGAAGAAATACATGGACTACCTCAAGCACAATACCAACACCATATAGTCCAAGTGGGCTGATGCTCCATCCAGCATTGTTCTCCAAGTTCCGTGTTGGCTGCAGAAAACTTATGAGCAGACCAGCACCTGCCACTCCTCTGAAGCTGGAGATGCTGTGTCACAAATACAGTACTGAAAATACAACTTTTTTTTTTTCCATTTTACTTGAGTCTGGAGATCTTTGGGAAAGCTGTAGTGTAAAAATGTGTTGTGCAATGGGGTTTTGTGGCTTTCTTTGTGAGAAGATGGGAGTGTCTATAGGAGAAACTAGAGGAATTTCTACATGGGATTATAACATAAATGTGGTGAGAAGAAAGCCTTTGATACTTGGCATATTCAGAACAATTATACCTATAAGCTACTTTATAGCTATGTTAAAGAAAGTCTGAAGGGGACACCTTGGTGGCTCAGGCAGTTAAACGTCCCACTCTTGATTTCTGCTCAGGTCATGATCTCTTAGTTTTATGAGTTTGAGCCCCAAGTCAGCTTCTGTGCACTGACCATGTGGAGTCTGCTTGGATTCTCTCCCTCTCTCTCTGTCCCTCCTCTGCTCATACTCTCTCTGTCTCTCTCAAATTAAATAAACTTAGGAAAAAAAAAAGAATGTCTGAAGTTACTAAACTTTACCAAGACTGCTCTAGTCCTAGAGCACTCAACCTGAGCTCTTTAGAGACCCAGAAAACTCTAGGGGAAGGTTGTGCAGGCAACAGCTGCATCAGGCCAGTTTCTGGGACCCTCCCATTTCAACTAATGCATAACCAGCTTTATCTATTTTATTTATATTTGGGGTTCTATGTCAGGCTGTGCTCACAAAAATAAAACAGAAAAGCATATATTGATAAAAATAGTTTAAAAACCATTACTCTAATGCAGGAGTTGATACCTGCAGAAATGAAATTTTTGTAAGTCTCCAGCTTTAAGGGTGCTGGGCTGAGGGCTTTACTTGTCAACACATGGGGATGGTGTTTTGGGGAACTATTAGCCGTCAGCTCTTGAGGGAGTTGGAGGAGGAGCACAGCAGCAGGCAACCCTGTTTTGGCTGGCCTTGGTCAAGAGTGTTTCCCCCATGACATCACCGTGCTCTAGGTGCTGCTGACGCTTGGTGGCACTCATCTTTTCTGAGACCATCATTGGCATTAGTAGTGTGAAAAAAGAATTTATGTACTGCTGCTCTATTTATAAAAGGAGTCTGGGAGATTTGGTTGGAATTTATGGGACATTTTGATATTCTGGGGGGAAGCACAGGGTAGATAGAACATTTAAACCCTTGGTAAGGTTGGAAATCATGGGCTGTAATATCATAGCTTTTATTAAGCCTGCTCTGGGGAAAAGACTGGGAAAAGTTATTCATTCTGAGGTGTGGATATCTACTTAAATTTTCTCAATTATGGGTAACAATAACTACAGTACAGAATGTTTTTACAGTGCCCATATGTATTGGTTATTTACTTGTTGTCTTCCGTCCTAAGCCCCACCTTTCATACTCTGATCTATGATGCTGGGCTAGGAAGTTTCAGACTCTGGTCTTAAGACACTTATGCCAGCTGGTTTTGCATTAGATTCTGACCATGGGAGGCCAATTTGGGAGAGAAAAGGAGGTAGGAGGGCCAGGGAAACTCCTTCCTATTCACACTCTTATTACCATGCTTCTGCAGAGGGGACAGTGTTAGCCACACTCAGCACCAACCAGGAAGCAGCCTGCAAGGATGTACTACCACCCTTCACAATGCCCCCTTTGGGCATTGACCAGGCAACGGTTCCCCCTTGGAGCACTCAGTTCATAGAAACACCACCTCCTGGGGCGCCTGGGTGGCGCAGTCGGTTAAGCGTCCGACTTCAGCCAGGTCACGATCTCGCGGTCTGTGAGTTCGAGCCCCGCGTCGGGCTCTGGGCTAATGGCTCAGAGCCTGGAGCCTGTTTCTGATTCTGTGTCTCCCTCTCTCTCTGCCCCTTCCCCGTTCATGCTCTGTCTCTCTCTGTCCAAAACTAAATAAACGTTGAAAAAAAAATTAAAAAAAAAATTAAAAAAAAAAAAAAAAAAAAAAGAAACACCACCTCCTCCACTGGTTCTACCAGTCCTGCAGCCACTAATAGCTGAGTTACCTAGTATCCTCTTTTTGCCCTTTCAGCCTTCTGAATTTAGTGTTACCGATTCCTTCTACTCAATCCCTTCTGTTTGAAATGCTCAGTGTGCTTTCTCTTTTTGTTATTGGCCCTGGCTGAGACTTTCAGTTGATTATCTTGACTGATCTAGGAAGCTGAGTGGGTTGAATCTTTTTTTGACAATGAAGAATCAGAAACTCAGAGTTCTGAAACTGAAGGCATGATTGATCAATTTGCGGAATTATTTGTAAATGTGTGGGGAGGGCATAGAGAAGTCATCGGAGTTAGTAGAGTGGTGCTTTTATTACCCCAAAGCCTGAAGGGGCTGGGAAGGGAGCAATTACAGACCCAATGAGAGAGACAGAGAGAGGAGGCTGGTGGTCAGAGGAAGGGAGAGGAAGAAGGAGAGTGCTGGAGAAAGAACAGTGTAAGGATCGCTGTCTCAGCTGTGACCCTCGTCTGAGAGAAGCTGCCAAGTTGTGGCCACCCCATAGAGAGGGAGAGAGGATTGTGATATTGTGATTTCTAATAATAAATATATGTTATCTTCATCTCCATTCCTTGGAATTTCCCAGGTGATAAGAGCAATAAGTGTGCCATTTTTATTCGTAACAAGCCGCTTTTCAAACATGCTTGAGTTTATATTAATGAGGTGACTTTTGGAAAGCCCCTAAGGATGGAGCTGGTTGCCAGAGGAACTGACCATGTGATTAGAAGGTTGGAACTTTCATTCCTACTCCACAATCTTTGGGGAGGGGAGAGAGGGTGGAGGTTGAGTTCAATCACTAATGACCAATGATTTAATCAATCGTGCCTACATAATGAAGGCTCTATAAACTATGGGTTTTGTAGAGCTTCTAAGGTTGGTGAACATGTGGAGGTGCTAAGAAGGTGGCATGCCTGGAGAGCGCAGGGAAGCTCCATGCCTTTTCCCATATACCTTGCCCTCTGTATCTCTTATATCCAGCTGTTCCTGAGTTGTATTCTTTTATAATAAACTGGCAATCTAGTAAGTAAACTACTTTCCTCAGTTCTGTGAGCCATTCCAGCAAATGAATGAACCTGAGGAGGGGTCATGGGCACTTTCATTTTATAGCCACTAAATTGGTCAGAAGCTTAGGTGATAACCTGGATTTGCAATTGGCATCTAAAATGGGGGCAATGTTATAGGACAGCCTTTAACCCGTGGGATCTGATGCTCCCTTCAGGTAAAGAGTGTCAGAATTGAGTTAAATTACAGGACACCGAGTGGGTGTCTGAGAATTGCTTGGGGTGGGAACCTCTCCACATATTTGGTGACCAGAATTACTGGGAGTAGAGTGTTGAGAGGAGAAACAGGAGTGTTTTTCCTTTGCAAGAATAAGTACCTCAACTTCACTTCCCTGCTGTTCTCTGGGTCTCCTGCTGGTGCCTGCTATTGGTCACATCTAACTGGAAGCTAGTTCACTGATGTATTTTGTGAGGTTAATCTCCTGGGACACCAGATCAGGGGTTGGGGGAAGAACAGAGATTAGATTTGGAGGAAAGAGATGCAACATAAGACCCACATATTAAGTGATTTTCTCAAAGTCATACCATTAATAGTTGGTGGCTTCTGAATTGGGGCTACTGCCTATACTCTATGTTTCAAAAGGGGTAATACTTTAAGCTCAAAGAATAAATATCTCATTGTGGAATTCAAGATTTCAGCAAAGTAGGTGATATCTTACAGACATTAAAGTCTCACTTGCTTAAATGTGAGACAACCATGCTTGTTAGCTATTCTAGGTATTATTGCCATATAACAAGTGATCCCCCAACCTAGTGGCATAAGATGACCACCATTTTCTTGTGCCACAGATTTCGTGGGTCAGAAAGGGCACAATGGGATAGTTTGGTTTGCTCCATGATATCTAGGAGCTCAGCTGGGAAGACTCAAAGGCTGGAAATGAGTCAGCCTCTGAAGCTGGAAACATCTGAATGATTGCTTAGTTATTTGTCTGGCAATTGATGGGAGTTATTATCTGGGACCACAGCTGGGCTGCTAGATGGAAACCTACACATGTCTCCTCTATGTTCTGCTTGGTTTTACTCACAGCACGGTGACTGGGCTCCAAGAATGAGCATTCAAAAGAAAACTAAGAGAAAGCCATACTGTCTTATATGACTTAGCCTTGAAGTCACATGACATTATTCCAACCCTTTCCAGATTCAGTGGGAGGGAACACAAACCTACCTCCTGATGGGAGAAGTACCATGTGTAACAGGAACTATTGTTGTCACCATTTTAGAAAATACAATGAGGCTTACTAATTAATCTTACAGTAAGTGTTTGTCCTAGCATGTATCAATGATGGGGAGTTACTTGGCATTTCAACTACTGATGCAGCAACTTCTAAAAGTGTAGACATTGTTTCTAAGCCTTGACATCAAATCCTAGCAAATTTGCCTTTGGGGAGGAACTTCCACAACTGGCAGCTTAGGAGAGAAAAGAAATGTACTTCAGTATATACAACCTGAGGCAGATTTTAGATATAGTTTTTAGCTTTATAATATGTGGGTTTATCCAATGTATTAGTGCTGAGTTGGTTTGAATGACTGATTGTCTCACAAGCTTTTTGTGGGCCTTTAAGAGAAGATTTCTTCATAGCAGAGGTCTCAGTATGTTGGATTGAAATGGGAGTGAAAAAGCTCTATATTTTATCCCTGTAACCACTAACACTAGAAACTAGCTGTCATTTGTTGAGTACTAATAATGAGTCAAGGACTATGTAAATCCTCTTTATACTTAGGAAGTAGGAACTATTAATATAATCTTCTATCAATATTACTTTCCTTTTACACGTGGGGAAATGAAGAAACAAAAAAGTTGAGAAGTGCCCACAGGTTTACCTGACCAGTGAGTGGCAGGGCTGGGATTTGAATGTGGGTCATCTTCCAGACTATAGTAGAGTCCTACCTGCCTGGGATAAGGGTCTTTAATTGAGCTTAAGAGCAAGGGGTGGACACTATTCCCTCCAACAATGTGTTTTTCACTTTCACACGTTGTGGAGAGAGAGGAGCCATCAGCCTTTGCACCCAAGCCCATGTGCCTCAATTTCAACACTGACCACTTTCCAAATTTACCATTGCCTGGGAATCATTTGGGAAGAGGGAGGCTTGCCAAATTTTCTGAACTTTTGTTTCTGCTGAGCAGTACCAGGCTCTTGTCTCTTGCCCGATTCTCTTCTTTTTGTTTGGAGGGCTTGGAACTCCAAAGAACAGCATTGGCAGCTGGTCATTTAGATGGAAGGATTCACTCTGTGTTCTTCCAGCCTTCCATCTGTGCTACCTCCCAGGATGCCAAAGCCTGGAGAATCCCTCTGACAACAGTTGGAGCAGGAAAATGAGGTGATTATGGGCTGCTGCTCTGAAAAAACTTGGGAGCTGTGACTGGGGCAGTTCCCTGGGGCATCATCCATTTCTTGCTCGTGTGGGATAGGAACCAGAATGCCCCACTTCAAAAAGACTCCTTAAGCTAACGCTTGCCAAAGAAAGTTGAAGACGGTCATCCCAGGGTCAGCATGATTTTAATCAAGTTTGTCTGCTTCTGATGCCAAGAAATGATGTTTATTCTCTCTGTCATTTATCCACTGTGCTGAGGTCTCAGCCTGGCCTGACTTGCTACTGCCCTCTAATGGGCTGGGAGGGAGACTGGTGGGTCTTTCTATCTAATCCTGTAGGAATTTTAGAACAGGATCCAGTTTGAGAAAAGAAATCCCTCAAATCTTTTTGTTGTTGTTGTTAGTTTTTTAAAAAATTGAAATATAATTAACATGTAACATTGTATTAGTTTCAGGTGTACAGCATAACGGTTGGATATATGTATATATTACAAAATGATCACAATAAATCTAGTTAACATCCATCATCACACATATTTACAATTTTTTTTTTCTTGTAGTAAGATCTACTCTCTTAGCAACTTTCAAATGTGCGATATGGTATCATTAACTACAGGTACCATGCTGTATATTACATCCTCAGGACTTATTTATTTTCTAACTGGAAATTTGTACTTTTGACCACCTTCACACATATTGCCCACTCCCTGTTCTCTGTATCTATGAGCACAGGTGTGTTTTTTTTCTTTCTTTCTTTCTTTTTTTTTTTTTTTTGATCTTATGTATGAGTGAGATCATATGGTATTTTTCTTTCTCTGTGTGACTTATTTGTCTTAACATAATGCCCTTAAGGTTTATCTCTCAATTTTTTTTGTGCTGTCTTTGTGTGTGTGTGTGTGTGTGTGTGTGTGTGTGTGTGTGTAGGTGAGTAGGGGGTTCATGAAGAGAGAAAGAAAAGGACCAGAGAAGAGAAAAGGACTATTTCAGGTTCATACACAGACAAATGGCTGACAATGAGCCTCTTGGGGCTCTGGTTATGTCATCAGTAAAATTAGAAGGCTTGGACACATGTTCTATAATTCAGCTGTTATAGTTTATACATTTTAAGTCAGTTTTGGAAATAATTTTTCTTTCTCAATCTTTAAAAAACAAATTCCTGATTATAAACATTTTTGTAGTGTAGGAAATACAGAAACTATAGAAGAAAGAGAAGAAAACAAAAATCACCATTTACCCCACCACCCAATATTAACCATTGTTCACTGATTGTGGATTTTTAAAATAAATTTTTCTGTATGTGTATGTGTGTGTGTATGTGTGTGCACGTGCACATGTATATGTCTAAATGCAGATTTTCTTTTTTTTTTTTTTTTTTTTTTTTAAACGTTTTTTATTTATTTTTGGGACAGAGAGAGACAGAGCATGAACGGGGGAGGGGCAGAGAGAGAGGGAGACACAGAATCGGAAACAGGCTCCAGGCTCCGAGCCATCAGCCCAGAGCCTGACGCGGGGCTCGAACTCACGGACCGCGAGATCATGACCTGGCTGAAGTCGGACGCTTAACCGACTGCGCCACCCAGGCGCCCCTAAATGCAGATTTTCTATTCCTTTTTCTCAAGATTAGAACATGAGATTTCCTTGTGTTAATAAGTATTCAAAAGGTGATTTACAGTTGTTACTTAATACTTATTCATTATGCCCAAACATAATTTATTTCATGACCCCTTTTGCTTTGTATTTAGGTATTTTTGACTTTTAAAATCTTATAAATAACTTATAAAAATGTATATCCTTGTATGTGCATCTTTTTGTTTTGCTGATATTGATATGTTTTTATAATGGCTTGTTAATTCACATACTGTACAATTCTCCTGTTTGAAGTTTACATTCAGATTGTTTTTAGTGTACTCACAGAGTTGTGCAACCATTGCCATCATAAATTTTAAGAATAATTTTAGAACATTTCATCACCCCCTAGGGGGAGTCTTGTACCCATCAGCAGTCACTCCTCATTTCACATCCCCCAGGCAGCCACTAATTTACTTTCTGTCTCCATGGATTTGCCTGTTCTGGACTTTTAATATAACTGGAATCATATAATACGTGACTTTTTGTTATTTCTCACCTAGCATAATGTTTTCAAGGTTCATCCATGTTGTAGCACTTGTTTACTTTTTATTGTTGAATAGTATTCTAGTGTGTGGATAGATTGCATTTTAATTATCAGTTCATCAGTTGATGAACACTTGGGTTGTTTCAACTTTTTGGCTACTATGAATAATGGTGCTATGAACATTTGTGTACAAGTTTATATATGCGCATACATTTTCAATTTTCTTGGGTATATACCTAGTGGAATTGTGGGTTACATGGTAACTATTTATTTATTTATATCCAAGTTAGTTAGCAGGAGTAGATTCTAGTGATTCATCCGTATGTATAACATTCAGTGCTCCTCCCAACAAGTGTCTTTCTTAATGCCCCTTACCCGTTTAGCCCATCCCCCACACACAACGCCTCCAGCAACCCTCAGTTTGTTCTCTATATTTAAGAGTCTCTTATGTTTTGTCCTCCTCCCTGTTTTTATATTATTTTTGTTTCCCTTCCCTTATGTTCCCTTATGTTTTGTCTCTTAAAGTCCTCATATGAGTGAAGTCATACTATATTTGTCTTTCTCTGACTAATTTCCCTTAGCATAATACCCTCTGGTTCCATCCACGTTGTTGCAAATGGAAAGATTTCATTCTTTTTTATTGCTGAATAATACCCCATTTTATATATATATATATATATATATATATATATATATACACACACACACCATATCTTCTTTATCCCTTCATCTGTCAATGGACATTTGGGCTCTTTCCATACTTTGGCCATTGTTGATAGTATTGCTATAAACACTGGGGTGCACATGCCTCTTCAGCATACCTGTATCCTTTGGATAAATCCTAGTAGTGAAATTGCTAGGTTTAATGTAGTTCTATTTTTAATTTTTTGAGGAACATCCAAACTGTTTTCCAGGGTGGCTGCACCAGTTTGCATTCCCACAAGCAGTGCAAAAGAGATCTTCTTTTCTCCACATCCTCACCAATATCTGTTGTTGCCTGAGTTGTTAATTTTGGCCATTCTGACTGGTGTGAGGTGATATCTCATTGTGGTTTTGAGTTGTATTTCCTTGATGATGAGTGATGTTTGGCATATTTTCATGTGTCTGTTAACCATCTGGATGCCTTCTTTGGAGAAGTGTCTATTCATGTCTTTTGCCCGTTTCTTCACTGGATTATTTGTTTGTTGGGTGTTGAGTTTGGTAAGTTCTTTATAGATTTTGGATACTAATCCTTTATTGGATATGTCATTTGCAAATAAATATCTTCTCCCATTCCGTTGGTTGCCTTTTAGTTTTGCTGATTGTTTCCTTCACTGTACAGAAGCTTTTTATCTTGATGAGATCCCAATAGTTCATTTTTGCTTTTGTTTCCCTTGCCCCCAGAGACATGTTGAGCAAGAAGTTACTGTGGCCAAGGTCAAAGAGGTTTTTGCCTGCTTTCTCCTTGAGGATTTTGATGGCTTCCTGTCTTGTGTTTAGGTCTTTCATCCATTTTGAGTTTATTTTTGTGTATGGTGTAAGAAAGTGGTCCAGGTTCATTCTTCTGCATGTCACTGTCCACCCAACACCATTTGCTGAAGAGAATGTCTTTATTCCATTGGATATTCTTTCTTGCCTTGTCGAAGACTAGTTGGCCATATGTTGGTGGGTCCATTTCTGGGTTCTCTTTTCTGTAGCATTGATCTAAGTGTCTGTTTTTGTGCCAGTACTGTACTGTCTTGATGATTACAGCTTTGTAATACATCTTGAAGTCCAGGATTGTGATGCCTCCAGCTTTGGTTTTCTTTTAGGATTGCTCTGGCTATACAGAGTCTTTTCTGGTTCCATACAAATTTTAGGATTGTTTGTTCTAGCTCTTTGAAGAATGTTGGTGTTATTTTGATAGGAATTGCATTGAATATGTAGATTGCTTTGGGTAGTATTGACATTTTAACAATACTTGTTCTTCCAATCCCATGAGCATGGAATATTTTTCCATTTTTTTGTGTCTTCTTCAATTTCTTTCATAAAGCCTTCTATAGTTTTCACTGTATAGATTTTTCACCTTTTTGGTTACTTTTATTCTTAGGTATTTTATGGGTTTTGGTGCAATTATAAATGGGATAGAGTCCTTGATTTCTCTTTCTGTTGCTTCATTATTGGTATAGAAATGCAACCGATTTCTGTGTATTGATTTTATATCCTGTGACCGCTGAATTCATGGATCACCTGTAGCAGTTTTTTGGTGGAATCTTTTGGGTTTTCCATACAGAGTATCATGTCTGTGAAGAGTGAACGTTTGACTTCCTCCTTGTCTACTTGGATGCCTTTTACTCCTTTGTGTTGTCTGATTGCTGAGGCTAGAACTTCCAATACTATGATGAATAACAGTGGTGAGAGTGAGCATCCCTGTCATATTGCTGACCTTAGGGGGAAAACTCTGAGTTTTTCCCCACTGAGGATGATATTAGTGGTTCGTCTTTCATATATGGCTTTTATGATCTATCTTTACTTTCTTGAGGGTTTATATCAAGAAAGGAGGCTGTATTTTGTCTAATGCTTTCTCTGCATCTATTGAGAAGATCATGTGGTTCTTGTCCTTTCTTTTACTGATGTGATGTATTACATTGTTTTTTTTACAGATATTGAACCAGCCCTGCATCCCATGTGGTCGTGGTGAATAATTTTTTTAATGTATTGTTGGATCCGGTTTGTGATATCTTGCTGAGAATTTTTGCATCCATGTTCATCAGGGGAATTGGTTTGTATTTCTCCTTTTTAGTGGGTTTTGGAATCAAGGTAATGCTAGCCTCATAGAATGAGTTTGGAAGTTTTCCTTCCATTTCTACTTTTTGGAACACCTTCAAAAGAATAGGTGTTAACTCTTCTTTATGTGTTTAGTAGAATTCCCCTGGTAAGCCATTTGGCCCTGGACTCTTGTTTTTTGGGAAGATCTTTGATTACTAATTCGATTTCTTTACTGGTTATGGGTCTGCTCAAATTTTCTATTTCTTTCTGTTTCAGTTTTGATAGTGTATATGTTTCTAGCAATTTGTCCATTTCTTCCAGATTGCCCATTTTATTGGTGTATAATTGCTCATAATATTCTCTTATTATTGTTTGTATTTCTGCTGTGTTGATTGTGATCTCTCCTCTTTCATTCTTGATTTTATTTATGTGGGTCCTTTCCTTTTTCTTTCTGATCAAACTGGCTAGGGGCTTATCAATTTTGTTAATTCTTTCAAAGAACCAGCTTCTGGTTTCATTGATCTGTTCTGCTGTTTTTTTGTTTATTTTGTTTTGTTTTTTCTTTTTTTTTTTAACGTTTATTTATTTTTGAGACAGAGAGAGACAGAGCATGAACGGGGGAGGGCCAGAGAGAGGGAGACACAGAATCCGAAACAGGCTCCAGGCTCTGAGCAGTCAGCACAGAGCCCGACGCGGGGCTCAAACTCACGGACCGCGAGATCATGACCTGAGCCGAAGTCGGCCGCCCAACCGACTGAGCCACCCAGGCGCCCCTGTTTTGTTTTTTCAATCGCATTGATTTCTGCTCTACTCTATTATTTGCTGTCTTCTGCTGTTTTTGGGTTTTATTTGTTGTTCTTTTTCCATCTCTTTAAGGTGTAAGGTTAGGTTGTGTATCTGAGACCTTTCTTCCTTCTATAGGAAGTGCTGGATTGCTATATACTTCTTCTTATGACAGCCCTTGCTGCGTCCCAGAGGTTTTGGGTTGTGGTGTTATCATTTTCATTGGCTTCCATGTACTTTTTAATTTCCTCTTTAATTTCTTGGTTAACCCATTCATTCTTTAGTAAGATGTTCTTTAGTCTCCAAGTATTTGTTGTCTTTCCAAATTTTTTCTTGTGGTTGATTTCGAGTTTCATAGCATTGTGGTCTGAAAATATGCATGGTATGGTCTCATTCTTTTTGTAGTTGTTGAGGGCTGATTTGTGTACCAGTATGTGATCTATTCTGGAGAATGTTCCATGTGCACTGAAGAAGAATGTGTATTCCACTGCTGTAGGATGAAATGTTCTGAATATGTCTGTTAAGTCCATCTGGTCCAGTGTGTCATTCAAAGCCATTGTTTCCTTGTTAATTTTCTGCTTAGATGATCTGTCCATTGTTGTAAGTGGGGTGTTGAAGTCCCCTACTATTATGGTATTATAATCAATGAGTTTCTTTATGTTTGTGATTAATTGATTTATATATTTGGGTGTTTCACACTGGGAGCATAAATGTTTAAAATTGTTGAGTCTTCCTCATAGATAGACCCCTTATTTATGATATAATGCCCTTCTTCATCTCTTGTTACAGACTTTATTTTAAAGTCTAGATTGTCTGATGTAAGTATGGCTACTCCAGCTTTCTTTTGGTGACCATTAGCATGATAGCTTATTCTCCATCTCCTTTCTTTCCATCTGAAGGTTCCTTTAGGTCTAAAATGGGTCTCTTGTAAACAGGATATTGATGGATCTTGTTTTCTTATTCATTCTATTACCCTATGTCTTTTGACTGGTGTGTTTAGTCCATTGACATTTAGAGCAAGTACTGAAAGATATGAGTTTATTGCTATTGTGTTGCCTGCAGAGTTGGAGTTTCTGGTGATGTTCTCTGGTTCTTTCTAATCTTTGTTGCTCTTGGTCTTTTTTTCTTTTGTTTCATTGTTTCTCACCTCAGAGAGTCCCCCTTAAAATTTTTTGCAAGGCTGGTTTAGTGGTCATGAACTCCTTTAGTTTTTGTTTGTTTGGAAACTCTTTATCTCTCCTTCTATTTTGAATGACCGTCTTGCTGGATAAAGAATTTTTGACCACATATTTTTCTGATTTAGCACATTGAATATATCCTGCCACTCCTTTCTGGCCTGTTAAGTTTCTGTGGATAAGTCTGCTGTGAACCTGATCTGTCTTCCCTTGTAGGTTAAGGTCTTTTTTTTCCCCTTGCTGCTTTCATGATTCTTTCCTTGTCTGTGTATTTGTGAGTTTGACTATGATATGCCTTGTTGATGTTTGATTTTTGTTCAATGTAATGGTAGTTCTCTGTGCTTCCTGGATTTTGATGTTTGTGTCTTTCCCCAGGTTAGGAAAGTTTTCCACTATGATTTGCTCACATAAACCTTCTCCCTCTTTCTCTCGCTTCATCTTCTGGGACCCCTATGATTCTGATGTTCTTTCTTTTTAATGAGTCACTGATTTCTCTATTTCTTAAATTGTGCTCTTTTGCCTTAGTTTCCCTCTTTTTTTTCCTGCTTCATTATTCTCCCTAAGTTTGTCCTATGTATCACTGATTTGCTGCTCTGCTTCATCCATCCTTGATGCTGTGGCATGTATTAGAATTTGCATCTCAGGATAGCATTTTTAATTTCATCTTGATTAGGTTTTACTTCTTTTATCTCTGCATAAAGGTATTCTACGCTTTTCTCAACCCCAGCTAATATTCTTATTACTGTGATTCTATATTCTGGTTCAGACATCTTGCTTATATCTGTGTTGATGAAGTCCCTGGATGTCATTTCTTCCTGTTCTTTCTTTTGGACTAAATCCTTTGTTTTGTCATTTTGGAGGAAGAATCATTAATGAAATACAAAATTAAAATTAAAAAATTAAAAACAACACAAAAAAATCAACTAAAGGAAGCTAGATCCTAGGTGTGTTTTGGTATGGTTGTTGAAAGAAGCTTGATAGAATAGCAAAAAAAAAAAGAAAGAAAATTTAAAAAAAAAAGAAAAGAAAAAAGTTAGGAAAATGTTTGAAAATTAAAAATAATCAATACAAAAAATAGAATACATGAAATTAAGAAAGTAAAATAGAATAAAAAAATTACAAAAAATTAAAATATAGTATAAAAATTTTTTAAAAATCTTTTATAAAAATGGAAAATAAAAATAAATTTTTTCTCTTTCCGTATTCAAGAATAAGAAAAGAAAAGAAAAAGAAAAAAAAATTGAATAGATTGACCAGTGAAGAGAATGAAATATGAATGAAATTACATCCAGTTTCCCATAGAAGTCAAACTATGAAGCACTCTATAGTCTGTAAACTAAGCCAGCAGAGAGACTTGTGGTGGCCCTCTAAAGCTTGATTGGTGCAGTTGGATGGAGCTTGGTGTAATGGCTTTGTTCTCCACTAGATGGAACTGCTTAGCTTACTGAGGTGGATTGTTGTGGTACGTGTCCACGTGTATATGTATGTGTGGAGGATGTGAAAATGGCGTCAGTCTGCCACCTTCCCAGTCTCTAGCATCAAACTCTGTGCTCTCACAGCCAGCAATCAAGCCCCCTCCTTCGTCTGGCTTCCATCCACTCCCTGCTTCTACACTGTCTGTGACCGAGCTGTCAGCCTGCCAGGCAGCACCTCCCTCCCGAATTTTATCTCAGATGGGGCTATGTTTCCAAACCCCTCACTTCTGAGAGCCCTGCAGCTCTGACCCACTCTGACCTTGGGGGAGGGTCTTGCTGAGCAATGGCCCAGTGCCAGCCCACCCCTGGGAATGCTAGGGTGACTGTCCCACTGCAGAGGTCCAGAGACTGTGGTTGGGTGCCAGCCCACTCCAGAAAAATTTCATGTGATTGTGTTGCAGCAGTGTTTCAGGGATTATGGTAAATTACAACAGACATCTGGTGCCAGGCTTCACCGCCCCCTGATATCATTGTTCCAACATCAGCAAGTGTGGCTGTTCTCCGGGGTCCACTGGGACCTTTACCTGTGCAGAGGCTACACGTCCTCTACCAAATATCCTCTCAACAGGGGAACCATGTCTCCTCATGTGACCCGAGGACCACTTGGATTTGCCCTTCCCACCAGTGTTCTGCCAGGTATTGAGCTTGGAGTTTCTGACTCTGCACTCCCCTGTTTATAGAGCCCTAATGGTATTGAAATCCTCTCCTTTCTCCTTTTGCCCTTTCTTGTTCAGTCCCTTAAGGGTGTTTCCACTCTTCCTCTCCAGCTGCTTTTGGGGTGTGCTTTTCCCATACTCTCCGCATCCCCCCATCTCCATCCTCTCTCTGCAAGCAAAAACATCTCCCTACCCTTCATGGCTTCTCTCTCCCTCAGTTCACCTCTCTGCACGGCATACCTGCTGAGGTCTGTGGCTCAAGTTATGCAGATTGTTGTGTTAATCCTCAGATCAATTTTATAGGTGTGCAAAATGCTTTGGTGCTGATCTAACTGCATTTCAGGGATGAGAGAAGCAGAAAATTTCCATGCTACTTCACCATCTTGGCCCCTCTGACTACATGGTAACCTTTTAAGGAACTGCTAGACTGTTTTCCAACGTGCCTGTACCATTTTTACATTCCCACCAGCAGTGTATAAGGGTTCCAATTTCTCCACATCCTCACCAACACTTATTATTAGCTGTTTTTTTTATTATAGCCATCCTAGCACATATAAAGTGATATTTCATTGTGGTTTTGATTTTTATTTCTCTGTTGGCTACAGATGTTGAGCTCCTTTTCATGTGCTTCTTGGTCATTTGTATATCTTCTTTGGAAGGATGTATACTCAGATCATTCACCCATTTTTAAACGAAGTTGTTTTTTTAAACTGACATGTGTGCATCTTTACTTACTGATGACTTCCTGGAAGTAGGATTTCTGGATGAAAATATCTAAACACTTCTATTTTTACTTTACTTTTATTTTATTTTATTTTATTTTATTTTATTTTATTTTACTATTTTGAGAGAGAGAGAGTGCACAAGTGGGGTAGAAGGGCAGAAGGAGAGAGAGAGAGAATCTTAAGCGGGTTCCATGCTCAGCCCAGAGCCCGAGGTGCGGCTCAATCCCATGACTCTGGGATCATGACCTGAGCCAAAATCAAGAGTTCGACACTCAACTGACTGAGACACCCAGGTGCCCCATCATTATTAAAGTTCCTAATACTTATTATCAAGTTTTTAATATAAAAGTTGTATAAATTTATACTTCCATCTTTAGTAGTGGTTCTTAACCAAGGGTGTGATTTTGTCCCCTCGAGGACATTTAGCAATGTCTGGAGACATTTTTGGCTGTCCCAACTCAGGGAAGAAGGATACTACTGGTATCTCCTATGGGTAGAGGCCATAGATGCTTCTAAACATTTTAAAATGCTCTCCTCCCTCCTCCCAACACAGAATTATTTGGCTCCAAATGTCAATAGCACTGATGATGAGAAACTTTGATCTTTGGTATGAGGGTGTCTGTTTCAATATATATGTGATTTCACCCATCAGTTCTTGGTTTTAGAATTAGGTTAATCATGCCTGGCCAAGTGATAGACCATTGTACTTTTTAAGTATTCCCCTTTGGATCAGTATGTCTTCCTTCAGTAGAAACTGAAGTGTGATATATTCAATTTACTCTCACAATTATTTGTTACTCAATGCTAGATCCAGAGTAGTTTACAGAAAACCAATGAGACTTTAACTCAAAGTTTGCAATAACTATTATTTAGTATTATTTTTGATACCTGATATATGTTGTGGACATATGCATTTCCACTTACCACAGCACACTATGAAGCAGTTATCATATTAGTTAGGTGTAAGTTTACTTGTGAACTTATAATTGTGTAACAGTAACTCCAACAGTGGCTTGGAAAAGGAAGACATTAATTCCTTTTTTCACTATAAAAGTTTGTAGATAGGCAGTCCAGGGCAGGAATGGCAGCTCTGCTGAATGAAGCTTTGGAGTGCCCAGGTTCCTGCTTGCTTGCCACTATTCTACTCCTAGTGTCCAGCGGCCACATTCATATTCAGGCAGAAAGATAGACGAAAGGGATGATACAAAGGGAGCATACAGTGTATGCCAGTTTCATTTTAAGGAAGGTTCCATGATGCATTTTCTCATAGGCAGAATTTAGTCATCCTGCCATACCTAGCTTCAGGGAGGGCTGGCTTTCGGACACCATACCCACATCGCAAGACTTCTATTACTATGAAAAAAAGGGCAACAGAGACAATAGCAATCTGTGCACAATTTTTGTCCCTCTTTTATAGATAAGGACATGGACATTAAGTTGTCATAAGCCACATAGATTAAAAATGCCAGAACCGAGATTTGCCCCTACTCTGATGACGAAATTCATGGTTTTTTTTCTTCCTTGTATATCACATCACGTTTCACTTAAGATTTTAATGAGGTACCAAGACATGAATCAATTATAAACAAAGCAGATATTTGTTAGGAGTTAGAATATGTGGCAGAGAGCAGTCATGCCCCTCCAGCAGTAGGTTGTGGTTTTAAAAGCTCACATGTGCCGACCTCACACCAGAGCTGTGACTTAGCCCTCTGGAGAAAGCACACAGGGATCTGTATGGCAGAGGCCCCTGACTCTGGCAGGAACTGGGAAGCTCATCAAAAAGTTTTGTTAAATCTGGGAATCATAGAGGATAATACATACCTTAAACATTTTAACTTAAAAAATTATTATGGAAAATTTCAAACATACACAAAGCAGTTAGAATAGTATAACATACCTTCATTATTCTATTCAACAATCATCAACATTTTGCTATTTTTTTTTAGAGAGAGAGAGCTTGTGCACACATGCAGGTGGGGGAGGGGCAGAGGGAGAAGGAAAGAGGGAATCTCAAGCAGGCTCCACGCCCAGGTGGAGCCCAACCTCACGACCATGAGACCATGACCTGAACCTAAATCAAGAGTCAGTCGCTTAACCAGCTGAGTCACCCACATGCCCCAACATTTTGATATTCTTGCTTTATAATTTAATTTCTCCCCATGCCCCACTTAATTTTTAAAATTTCATTTTCTTTAGATAAAATTTACTTACATTAAAATACACAGATCTTAGCTATACAATTTTGACAAATGGATACAGGTGTATGAGACACAACTTTATCAAGATATTGAGGATTTCCATTACTCCAGAAAGTTTCCTGAGTTCTGTCACTATAGACTAGTTTTGCCTGTGCTAGAATTTTATATGAATGAAATCATACAGTACGGATTCTTTTGTATTTAGCTTCTTTTACTTGGTATCATGTCTGAGAGATTCACCCATGTTGTTGCATTCATTCCTTTTACTATTGAGTATTATTTCATGTAGGAATATATCACAATTTGTTTATTCATTCTCTTCTTAATGGACATTTGGTTTTCCAGTTTGGATTATCATGACAAATACTACTATGAACATTTTTGCCTACGTGGTTTTTTTTTGACATATGTTTCCATTTCTCTTAGGTTTATACCCAGGAATGAATTTCCTGGGTCAAAGGGTTAGTGTATTAAACATTTTATTTTAACTTAAAACATATAAAAATATATTCTTTTGCCAACCTTTTGATGTAGGGCCAAGTCCTTTCTTTTAAGTATGGGTCCACTGATTAGAATTGCAACTAGTCTTTCTCACATAAATCACATGCATACAATGCATCAACTACAATACATAAGTTTATTTCTTTAAAGGAGAATGAGAACTTTAAAAAAAATCTTGGGGTGCCTGGGTGGCTAAGTTGGTTCAGCGTCCGGCTTGGTTCAGTCATGATCTCACAGTTCATGAGTTCAAGCCCCACACTGAGGCTCTGTGCTGACAGCTTAGAGGCTAGAGCCGGCTTTGGATTCTGTGTCTCCCTCTCTCTCTGCCCCTCTCCCGCTTGTGATCTCTCTCTCTTTCTCTCTCTGTCTGTCTCTCTCAAAAATAAATAAAACATTAAAAGAATTTTAAGAAGTCTGAATCTTTCTGGATTTTCAAAATCCCTCCTACAATCTTTTACACTCATCTTGTCCATATTTAATTTAACTGAAGTAATTTTTGTCAATTTGCCTTTATTGAGCCTTTCTGAAGTATTTACTTTACTTTTCATAATAATAATTCTTTTTTTATGCCAAGATTTTATTGGTTTATACAATTTTAAAAAAATGTTTATTTATTTTTTTGGTGGTGGGAGGGACAGAGAGAAGAGGGAGAGAGAGAATCCCAAACAGGTTCTGTGCTGTCAGCTCAGAGCCCAATATGAATTTCATGGGTCTCATGAACCATGAGATTATGACGGGAGCCAAAATCAAGAGTTGGTTGCTTATCCAACTACACCCAGGCACCCCGGTTTATATAATTTTAAATTCAATTGACTAGTTATAATAATAAATACAACTGACATAAACAGGTTTGGGAACAACATGGTGCCTCTTCATAAGCACAGAATTCAATGGGTAGGAAGAAATGAAAGGGTGCATAGTAGAGAGGAGCTTTATTTTATTTATTTATTTATTTTTTAATATATGAAATTTATTGTCAAATTGGTTTCCATACAACACCCAGTGCTCATCCCAAAAGATGCCCTCTTCAATGCCCATCACCTACCCCCCCTCCCTCCCACCCCCCATCAACCCTCAGTTCTCAGTTTTTAAGAGTCTCTTATGCTTTGGCTCTCTCCCACTCTAACCTCTTTTTTTTTTCCTTCCCCTCCCCCATAGGTTCCTGTTAAGTTTCTCAGGATCCACATAAGAGTGAACACATATGGTATCTGTCTTTCTCTGTATGGCTTATTTCACTTAGCATCACACTCTCCAGTTCCATCCACGTTGCTACAAAGGGCGACCTTTTATTCTTTCTCATTGTCACGTAGTACTCCATTGTGTGTATAAACCACAATTTCTTTATCCATTCATCAGTTGATGGGCATTTAGGCTTTTCCCACAATTTGGCTATTGTTGAGAGTGCTGCTATAAACAATGGGGTACAAGTGCTGAGAGGAGCTTTATACTTGATGGTAGATGGTCAGTAAGCATACTCACTGACTTGCAGTTAGGTTTTATAGGGGGAACAAAGAGGGCCAGTTTGCTCTGGTTACTATTGCTGCAAAACTTAGCAGCTTAGAGCAACTCTTTTATTATGCTCATGGATTCTGCAGGTTATGAATTCATATAGGGCATGGTGGAACAGACTTGTATCTGCTTCAGGGTTCAGGGAATCTCAGCTGGGAAGGTTTGACAGATGGATGTGACAATGGCTGGGTACTGGAATCATATGGAGATCTCTTTATTTACACATCTAGCAATTGACGTGAGCTATTGGCAGGGACCTCAGCTAGGGCTGTCTGTTGAAACGTCTCTGCTTGGGCTTTCTGATAGCATAGAGATCTTCTTACTTGGCAACTCAGCTTCAACAGACAGTGTTCCAGTGAAATTGTAGAATATGCATTTTTCAACCAGTGTAGAGTTATTTCTGTTTATTTCAAATAGATTATACTGGAACATTTTTTATGGGCTTATTTTGCCATCCATATATCTTCCTTGGTAAAGTGTCTGTTCCAGTCTTTTACCCATTTTTGAAACAGGTTTTTTTGTTTCTTACTGTAGACTCCAGAGAGTTTTCTACGTATTCTGCATGCAAGTCCTTTCATTTTTGCAGGTGTGATTTGGAATCCTCTGCTCCCCACCACCCCCAATCTGTGGGCTTGTCTTTTTATCCTCTAAACAGGGTCTTCCACAGAGAAAACATTTTTAATTTGGAGGAATTCTAATTGATCAAAGTCTTTTATGGATTGTGCCTTTGATGTCATATCCAAAAATTCTGTTTGTAATCCTAGGTCACAACATTTTCTCCTGTTTTCTTCTAAAAGTTTTATAGTTTTACATTTAGATCTGTGATCCATTTTAAGTTGTTATATAATGTATGAAGTTTCAGTTGAAATTCATGTTTTTGCTTATGAATGTCTAATTGTTCAAGTACCATTTTTTGAAAAGACCACCCCTTTTCCATTGATTTCCTATTGCATCTTTGTCTAAATTCAGTTTGTCATCCTTGTGTTGTCCTATTTCTGAAACTTCTATTCTATTTCATTGATTCATGTGTATTACCTTAAAATCAGGTAATACTTAAAAAACTAATTTTAGCTACTTTACCTTTGTGTATAAAGTTTAAATTTAGCTTGTCAATATCTACAAAAAATCATGCCAGGATTTTTTGATAGAACTTTTGTTAAATCTATAGATCACTTTGAGAAAAATTAACATCTTCACTATGTTGAGTTTTCACAATCCATTAACATTGTATGTCTCTCCATTTATTTAGATCTTCACTTCCTTTCATTGAAGTTTTGTACTTTTAAGCACACAGATCCTGTACATATTGTTTTAGATTTATACCTAACTCTTTCATTCTTTCTCTCCCTTCAGCAGCAATTATAAGTGGTATTGTGCTTTACATTTCACTTTTTTTTTTAATTTTTTTTTAACGTTTATTTATTTTTGGGACAGAGAGAGACAGAGCATGAGCAGGGGAGGGGCAGAGAGAGAGGGAGACACAGAATCGGAAGCAGGCTCCAGGCTCTGAGCCATCAGCCCAGAGCCCGATGCGGGGCTCGAACTCACGAACCGCGAGATTGTGACCTGAGCTGAAGTTGGAGGCTTAACTGACTGAGCCACCCAGGCGCCCCTACATTTCACTTTCCATTACTGGTATATAGAAATTAATTTTTTGCATGCTGACCTAAAATCCGGTAGCTTTGCTAAGGTCACTTATTAGTACTAAGAACCTTTTAGTGCATTCTTTTGGATTTTCTACATAGCCATGTCATCTGCAAATAAGGACATTTTTATTTCTTCTTTTCCAATCTGTAGCTTTTATTTCCTTTTCTTGCTTTATTGCAGTGGCTACAACTTCCAATACTACATTGAATAGGAGTAATGAAAGAGGAAATCTTTACTTTGTTCCTGAAATTAAGTGGAACCTTTCAGTCTTTACCATTAAATAAAATGTTAGCTATAATTACATTACATTGCTTTTAATATTTTGGTATATTTAGCCAATGCCCCTACTGGGCATTTGGTTTATTTACTTATTTATTTTTATTATAAACAATGTTTCAATAAATGTTCTTATAGCAAAAGCTTTATGCACATTATAATTGCACACCCCTAAATGTCCACATTCTTTACTTTCCTCCTTTTACTATGAATGAAGGATACCTGCTCACATCCAAGTCCACTGTCATTTGGTTTCCATCCCACCTTGCTTATAATTGTCTCTTTTCCTTTCTTCACTGTCAGTTTCTCTCCAACTTCTTGGTCACTCTTCTCACCATACAAATAAGCTGTAGTATGTACCATTAAAAATACTCCTTACTTATCTCTCTGTCATCCTTCAGCTGCTCTCTCCTTCCTCTGTGCCCTTTCATGGGCTTCTTAAAAGAGTTTCCCTTTGTCACTGTCACTTCACATTCTGTGTTCAGCTGATCCAATTCAGCTTCTCTCCACTGAGACTATGCTTGTCAAAGTCAACAATGACCCTTATGTTGCTAATCCAGTGGTCAGTTTTTGGTTCTTATTTTGATTGTCATCTATGTGGCTTCATGACATCACACTTTAGTTTCCTCCTAGCTCACTGGGTGTTCCAGAACAAGCCTGTTAATTTATCCTTCCACAGGCCATGGCATCAGGATTGTATTAGTTTAGTAAATTGAACTTGGAAGTTTTTAATGTGTTTCCATTCTACAGAACAGTTTAAATAGCAAAGACATTTTCAATTCCCTAAAGGTTTGGAAGAACTGGCTTCAAAAACTGCCTGGGTCAGCATGTTTTCAGGAGACGATTCTTACTTAACACAGTCAGCTTGTTCCATAACTATTGACTCATTGACATTTTTTTCTTTATCTTTTGCTTAATTCTTCCCTGTTTGTTGGATAGTGATGTAAAGTATGGACAACTAGCTTAGAAGATTTTTAGGTATTTATTTATTTATAGTAATGTATCCTACTCTTTTCATTCTAATTTATTCCAGTTAGGTCTAGAGGATGTTGTTCTATAAGGAGAATAAGGATGTTTGCAATGTTTAAGCAGTGTATCAGTCCCTCCCTGACTGTAGGATTAAGGGAAATAAAAGAAAGTTGAAACATCTTCATGGTCTTCCACTCTCGTCTTCCACTTTGCACACATTGCATAATTTTTGAAATGACTCTGGAACTCTGCTACTTTGCCTGGACATTGAGCTCTCTGGGATCTCACCTCTCCCAACAGGGGATGCTGCATCAGGTTCAGTCCCACAGGATCCTTGGCTTCTTCCCCTCCACTAGTTAGATGAGCTATGACTTCCCAAGATCCGTAGGTGTTGGGCCGTTGGTTTTCCCAGATAACTCTTTTGAACTGCTGGCACCCAAATCCAGTTTGGTGCCCAAGTAGTTTGTACATCCCATCACTAACTTGGTTCCTCTTCTACTTTCCCTATAACATAGGGCAATGAGGGTTGGAGACATTCCCCTGGGATGCAAATCTGTACTATGTCTCCAGCAGACAGTCTTGGCCATGGAACCTGCCTCATGGGGATAATGCTGAGCTTTCCTATTGAGTTTCCCCAGTGGTATGACCTTTAATTGTGTCTCACCACATTTTATATATGGAAGTCCTACTCCTTAGGACCTCAGAATGTGGCCATGTTTGGAGATAAGACCTTTAAAGAGGTCACTAAATTAAAATGATATTCTTAGGGTAGATGTCTTAATCCACTAGACTAGTGTCTTTATAAGGAGAGGAAATTTAATTTGGACACAGAGAGAGATACCAAGGATGATCACAGAGGAAAAACCATGTGATGACACAGGGAGGTGACCATCTGCAAGCTAGAGAGGCCTCATAAGAAACCAAACATGCTGACACCTTGATCTTGGACTTCTAGCCTCCAGAACTATGAGAAATACATTTCTGCTGTTTAAGCCACCCAGTCTGTTGTATTTTGTTATGGCAGCTGAACAGACTAAGACACCAATAAAGCCTGTTCCTTGGCCCATGATATGAGGTGTGTGGCATTTATTTTAAGCCTAGTGCCTGATGGGTAGGTAGTATCTGGAATGGGCCTGATTTGCCTACTCCCACAGTAATAAAACAAAACTGCTAATGCATATCAAGAGATGTCAATAGAAGATGTCAAGAGTGTGAAGATAGAAGGAGTAGCTGAGGGAGAGGGAACTGCTACACTAACAGTCTTAGCACTTTAGGGAAGCCAGCCCCACAGGTCACTTTATAGTAAATTTATAGACAAGAAAACTGAAGTGCAGAGAAGTTAAGCAGACTGCCTAAGTTCCATGCTAAGTGTTAGAACCAAGGCCAGAACCATTACAACATGGTCTTGAATATGAAGATGACTTACTGACCACCCTCAAAAAGATAACACATGCATGCTGGGAAGTGTTTGGTAGCTGGATGGGATATGTAGAGATCCTGGTGGCCCATGGGTGCTTGTTCCACAAAACTAAGAGATAATTTAGGTAGGGTCCCAACATGAACTAGATGAGGAAGGATGTTTTATTTTCCAGAAGACTATGGTCATGAACCACTGTGTAGTGAGTAGTGGTGGGAGTGTCAGTCACTGACCAAGGCATGAATTGATTCCATAAGACGAGAAAGAACTTGATGGCTAAGAATTTCTATTTAAGGGAGTTTTAGGGACAGTTATCTGGACAAGACGGTAGGCCAAATATACCATTTTACTTAGAGCGTGTGTTACTGGGGTCACTTAGAATGTGGGGACATACATTTTTGAAAGGCTCACTTTCCCAAACTGCCTCCTGGTGTCTCCCTGTACTTGGTGATGCTTGTTGGGGCATGTGGCAGTTGACTGTCCCCAAATATTTCTGAGAATGTCTTGGAGTGGAGGATGGTGCTGGGTGTGGATTTTGGGCTGCTGCCCTCACTGATTTGTGCCACCTAAACGGTTGGCTTCCAAACTTGATTGTGCACTGAAGTCATTAGGACAGGTTGGAAAATGGAGATTTGCAGGCTCTATTCCTGACCACCTGAATTAGCCTGTCTCAAAGGGCATAACCCAGGGATCTGATGTTTGTTGTTTTTTAAAAAAACTGTTCTATTGGGGTGCCTATGTGGCTCAGCGAGTTAAAAGTCTGACTCTTGATTTCGGCTCAGATCATGATCTGACAGTTGTGAGGTCAGGCCCCATGTTGGACTCCGTGATGGGTGTGGAGACTGCTTAAGATTCTCCCTCTCTCTCTCTCTCTCTCCCCTCCCCCCCTTCTCTCTCTGCCCCTCTCTTTGTTCATGTATGCACTCTCTCCAAAAAAAATAAATAAATAAAAAATAAAAATAATTTTATTGAGTAAGATTGACATACAATAACCTTGTACATATTGAAAGTGTATAATTTAATAAGTGTTGAAACTATGACCACAATCCATCAAAATCACAGCAATATTGATCGCTACCTGTTTAACTGTTGTTTAGGCCACCCAGTCTGTGGTATTTCATTATGACTGCTCTAGCAAACTAGGCCCTCCAAACTTCCTTGTGCCCTTTATAGTCCCTCCCTCTTGCCCCATCCCAACCTTAGGAAACCAGTGATTCGCCTTCTGTCACTATAGATTAATTGGTGTTTCCTAGAAATTTATGTAAAAGGAAGACTTTAAAACATTTTTTTAAATGTTTATTTTTGGGAGAGAGAGAGAGAGAGAGACAGAGTATGAGCAGGCGAGGGGCAGAGAAAGAAAGGAAGACACAGAATCCGAAGCATGCTCCAGGCTCTGAGCTGTCAGTGCAGAGCTCAAAGCGGGGCTCAGACTCACGAACCGTGAGATCATGACCTGAGCCAAAGTCAGAGACTTAACCTACTGAGCGATAAGGTGCCCCTGGAAGACTTTTTTTTTTTCTTTTAAGTAATCTCTGTGCCCAACGTGGGGCTTGAACTTGCTGCCCTTAGATCAAGAGTCACATGCTCTACTGACTGAGACAGCCAGGCATCCTAAAATTTACATAAATGGAATCATACAGTATGTACTCTTTTTTTGGTCTGGCTTCTTCCACTCAACATAATTATTTTGAAATTCATTCATGTCGTTTGTATAGATCGTTCCTCTTTACCACTGAATAGTATTCCATGGATCAGCTGTACAATAATTTATTTATCTGCTCACCTGTTGATGGACATTTGGGTTGTTTTCAGTTTGGAGCTATTACACATGAAGTTGTTACTAACATTCTTGTTCAAGTCTCTGTGTGGACATGTATTTGCAATTCTCCTGGGTAAATACTTAGGAATAGAGGGGCAGTGTCCTATGACAGGTATATGTTTCATTTTTAAAGAAACTACCAAATTACTTCCCAAAGTGGTTATACCACTTTACATTCTACCCCAACAGTGTGTCAGCCCCGGCTGCTTGACATTCTTGAAGGTTGAGTTTTTAACTAATTCCCTGACTGAAGTTACAGGCCCTGTACCAGGCTGAGACTGTTCTCTGGCCACTACGCATCCAGGCAATGCTTCCAAGGACCTGATCAGCTGGGTGGAGGGAGCGGACAGGCAGGTTTGGGCATGGAATGAAACTCCTCTGGCTGAGGCGTACTGAGACATCACATACACATGAGCTGTGAGCTACTCCAAGATCCTGCTATTTTCTCCTAAAACGACCCTACATGCCAGCTGAAATCTTGCTGTTAAAAAACATCAAAGCTTAGCTGAAATTTGATCTTTCTTCTTTCTCACAATCTACTTATCACTTGGCAGTTCTTATATATGATGGAGCCAGAAGAATATGGTGTTTGGAGTTAAGTACATGTGGGTTTTAAATATTATGTAATATCTTACATTTATTTTCTTATCTTTAAAACAAGATAAAGAATGCAGCCCTTGGGGTGTTGTGAAATAACACAGGCAGGTGAAGGCTCCAGGACCTGGCTCATGACAAGCACCCAACAAATGCCATCTCTCTCCCCTTAGCATTCTGCTCTGTAGTCATTTATGCCCTTGGCTTCTCTCCCCTCAAGGGCAAGAAACAAGCCTACCCAACTTTATAACCCACATGGGACTTTGTGTTCCCACAGCACGTGCTTGGACAAACATGCACTGGGTCGTGGACTATATCTCAGGAAACCATGTGGGATCCTTCTCTCTGCTCTAGGACACTTTGGGTTATATCCCTTTAGGGGCCATTACAGTGATTGAGTGGTGGCTCTGCCCTCCCAGGATCACCAGTCTGGTGACTCTGACCCTACTTCAAAGGCTTTGCGGAGTTTTTCTTTTTCTTTTTTTCTCCATTCGATCAACAAGTATTTATTGTTTGTCTAATATATGCCTGGTGGTGTGCAAGGCGCTGGAGATCTGGTGTAAGCTGTCCTGGAGCTGTGGTTCAGTGGAGATGACAGACAACAAAACCCCACAGAAGCAGAGGTAGAATTACAGCTGTGACAAGCAGTGCCTAGAAGGGGCATCCAGCGCTATGAAAGCCTACTGGAGATTCGAGCCAGCCAGCCTTGAGAAGCAGGGCTGGGACTAGAACAAGGTGAGGGAGGCACCGAGGGGGCAGAATTTAGGGAGTGCTCACTCTCAAGTTCGTGGCCTTAGCGACCCCAGCTCCAGGTGCTTCTTTTACATCTAGTTGGAAATACAGGGCAGCCAGTGTTTGAGCACAGAAAAGCTTTTTTTTCTGTGAGCAAAAAAGTTATGAAAATAATGGTTCTAGGAAAACAGTTCTTGATGAATTAGAATCTTTTATCTGGGGTGAGGATGTACAAACTGTGGGGCCGAGGGTTCCCGTCTGTCTGGGTCGGGGAGGCTGAGGAGTAGTCCGTCCTCTGGCAGGTTTGAGAACACGCTCATCCCTCTCCTCAGAGCCGCTGTTCGCTAGGGGGCGCTGGAAGGCAGGCTGGCCCTGCTCCCCAGCCACTGAAGCTAAGCCCATGTGCCCCTAGGAAAGCACCTGTCCTCCCAGAAGCTCACAGAACCAGGGCGAGGTGCAGTGGAGCCCTCGCTCCACTTTAATAGTCATGTAGCACTTTTTTTTTTGAGTTTAAATTTAAAAGTCATTTATTAAAAAAATAATTTTTTTAGCAAATAAAAAGATGCAAGCTTATTTTGATCACAAAGTTGGCTTCACATTTCTCAATCTACCAAGTTTAGAAACTAGAAGTCTCTGTTTTGAATATGAATTAGGTGTGATGATTTACTGTGTTGATTCCCACTTCTGAGTAGTTCTTGGTAATTGGAAAAGCCTTTCATAGGAAGCATTTGTCTGTAGTGCGAGATTGAACCTTATGTTGGAAGGGGCCAGTTTTTTGAGAATAAGAACTAATAGTCATAAATCTTTGCTCCCTATTTCAGGGTGTCTTTGTAGCCCATGAACTCAAGAAATATAAAAGAAAAAAGTTTATACATCAGCATCCAAGAAGGGGGTGTGGTCTTCACCCTCCCCACCTGGGTGTTTGGCCCACATTACCTCACTATTTGGCTCATGGCCCTGCTTCAGGGCACAAGCATATTTTATGCAAAAGTCACTATTTCCCTGGGTCTGGGTGTGATCCATGCATAGGCAGGTGAGTGCCCTCAGTGGCCTGGCTCTACAAGGGCTAATCAGATTTCGCTTTCAAGAGTCTGGGGATGGGAAAAGTAGAGACTCAGGCAACTGACAAGGGAGATGTCTGTTTCTCAAAACCAAAAGATCCTAGATGAGCCAGAGAGCTGGGCGGGCTGTGTTGGAGAGTGTTAAAAGGTGCAGTATTTCTTTAAAATCCTTTTAAAACTGGATAGTGACTATCTTGGCCTGCGTGTGTGTGTGTGTGTGTGTGTGTGTGTGTGTGTGTGATGTGTGTGGAGTAGTACAGTTTATACGACATACCTTACCTCATATAATCTTTACAATGACTCTGTGATGTAAGCAAGGCAGCTTTAAATTGTGTTTCTCCCTTTGTAGAAGAAAACAGAGAATTCCAGCACCTTGATCAGAGTTCCAGAGCCAGACCTTAAACCTGCGGCCTTAACGCCCTGTTTGGAATGTTCTCCTTCTCGGCATCCATCAACCAGATGCTCCATATAGCAAGCTTTAGTTGTAGTATAGGCAAGCCGTACTTACGAGTTTAACTTTCACACCTTCAACGAGGCAGAGGCGGGGAGGGGCCACACGGGTTGTGCCCAGAGCCACCACACGAGGGCAGTGTGCCTCCGTGCTAGCGCTCCAGCACGGGGCGCCCCTCAGAGAGGCTGCCTTGTTCTCCCTATGGTTGGCAAGTATTGGAATGGAATGGATTCAACGGTACACCTTCCAGAAGTTAGAAAAAATGGGCGGTTGGATAATGAGAACTCCCCCATAAATGGGAGAGAGCTGCGTCTTACGTCTTGTGATCATGGCCTCTATTTGCTCTTACTGATCCAGCTGTGGCCAGTCTGTCCAGGATCCCACAGAGCCCCCTGGCCCCCGTCTCTGCTTAAGGGGGGATGCAGCTCAGACCCTGTCGGGACGATGTTTCAAAGTAACACTTCCCTGGGACAACTAGTCAGTGTGGTCAGCCTTGTGGGGGAGAAATCTTTCATGGTTGTTATGGAGAATCTGGTCCTTTGCCCTACAAGAAGCAGCGTCAGAGGTCGGCAGCCACTGAATAGAATCCTGTGTCCGCTGGCCCGGCGGACATTGCCCAAGGGCTGGCAAAGGATACATCTTCCCAGGTCCGCTCAGCACTGGGCTTGAGGAGACAGATGCAGGCTTAGGCCACTCGTTGGTTTTTGTCGCTTATCTTTTTACTAAGAGTGATGTTGGGATTTCCTTCCGTTTCCTGAACCCCATGCAAACAGAACACCATCCCTATAAATCTGAAGGAGACTTTGGCAGTGACCTCCTGGCCTCTCCGGCAAGGGGTGCCAGCAGTGTCCCCACTCTGGCGGCCACCCGCCGAGGGGCTGCTCATACGTACCAGCCACAGCTTTTGACTTAAAAGAAACTCGTTCTACTCTGGCTTATGTCGGCTGGAGCTCTGGCAGGGCTGGCCTCCTCTCAGCTAGCTGGGGGGCCTGCGGCTGATGAAGATGGCCTGCAGGCCTTATCAGCGCTTATCTTTCAGTGAAGCCCTCAGAGGCCAAGCTCTGTGTGTGTCTGGCACTCTGACAGCCCGGGAGGGCAGGGCTGGGCTTTTGTTACTTGTTCTTCCCCGGCTGTCGGGAACTTTGCCGTCAGCAAAAATCTGTGCCACGGGTTCCTAGCACAGGCTTTGAATATGGACACATTTTCTTTCTGAAAAGTTTTTAGTATAGAGTTACTACACGTCTTATTTTTTAACTTATTATTTTTGGAATAATTTGGGGCTTATAAAAAAAGTGGAAAAATCCTACAAAGAGTTCCCATTTACCTTTTGCCCAAATCCCCTTGATAATAGCATCTGAGGATGAGTTGCAGACATGATGCCCCTTTGGCTCTCAGCGCTTCAGTCTGTATTTCCTAAAAGCATGGCCACAGTCTAATAATCAAATCAGGAAATGCCCACTGATACACTACGAGTATCTCATCTACAGACCCCATTCGTATTTCCTCCATTGCCCCATTCATGTCCTTTTCTGGATCACACTTTGGGTTAGGTTTTGCACCTCTAATCTGGAACAGTTCCTCAGTCTGGCTTTGTCTTTTATGACCTAGACATTTTTGAAGAGTATAGGCCAGTTGTTTTGTAGGAAGTCCCTGAATTTGGGCTTGTCTGGGGTTCTCTCGTGACCAGACAGGGCAGAATCCCACAGAGGCGGCACTGGGCTCTTCCCAGGACATCCTGTCAGGAGGCAGATGATGTCCTTTTGTACCATTACTGGGGAAATTACTTTTATCACTTGATTATGTGGTGCCTGCCAGGTTTATCCAATGTAAACTTATAGTTTCCCCCTTCACAATCAGTGTCTTGTGACTATCCCATTTCTTACATGCATTGCACATTTTGGATAATTTAAAAAGTACAGTCAAGGAGAAGGGAAAAACTCATGCATTTCTCCCCACCCAGAGATCACCACTGTTTTCATGTAGAGTAGTTACTCTTCTTACTTTCACTGAAGTCTCTCTTTTCTTTTGCTGCTGATCCTCAAACCCAGCTGGAAATGGTGTGTTCCTATGGCTGATTTGCTCGTGTCCTCCGTCGACATTCCTCTGGGGGCACCGTGGACAGAAGTGCTGATTCTGACTGAACTTTTAGGTCTGGCACAGGGAGAAGGGAGATGTTTTAAGTAGGTGGAGCCTTTTAGCCCCTCTAAAACTAGGCACCCTGCGACTTCTCTCCAGGTAAGGAAGAGGAGAATGAAGGCGGCCACTCAGAAACCTGGGTCCTCATCACTTGAGGGCGACAGAAGGGCATTGGACCCTGGAATGCTACCAGGGAGCTCGGTACTTCCTGTCTATGCACCAGGGGGGACCTGAGAGGTAAGAGGAAGAGGTGGCCAATAACAGGTGAGCACTAAGCCAGCCAGCCAGCCACCCAGCGGAAGGCTGGGCAGTCCCGTGGGCAAATTCAGGGAAACTCACATCTCAGAATTAGCCAATCCGAGGCACAGAGAGTCAGGGGATTGACACACCAAACTTGAGAGGAACCAACTCAGGGCTATTAGTGGGGGCAGCAGGAATGTGTTAACTAACTCTTCAAGCCTTCCTGCCTGTTGCAGGCGCATGGCAGAGTGACTTTTCAGGTTCTGGGGGAAAAGTCTACAGCCAGAAATGCAGATACTGTCAATGGGAAGCCAGAGAGTTGGGAGATGTGGGACACCAAGATATACATTGGCAAGTCCAGTGAGCTCTACATCCAATGTATATCCCATCCATTCACTTCTCTCTAGTTCAATTGCTACTAAGGCCACTATCCTAGCCCAGCCACTGCCCCTGCCCACCTTCTTATGGCAGGAGTCTCTTACTCCCTTACAATCCATTCTCCACACAGTAACCAAAATGATCTTCAAAAATTATGATTCAGACCAGCCATTCCCTTGCTTGACACCCTCCACCAGCTTTCCATGGGTTTGGGGTGAATTCCAAGGCTTTGCCCTACTCTTTTGCCCTTGCTTGACCTGGCGGCATATGACTGTAGTTTCAGCGCAAGAAGCTTGGGAATGTTTGGATGTCATTGGTCTGAGAAGAAAGGAAATACAGTTTTACTGAGCTATCCCTGAGTGGCAATCCCTGAGCTATATTTTCACACACATGCGTTTATTTAATATTTCATCTTGCTGTCTTGCCACACCTCTGTCATTTGCCCCCATCCAGGGTATTCATGTTTCTGGGACCTACTAAGCTTATCCCCACCTCAAGGCCTTTATATCTGCTTGCCAGTCTGCCTGGAGCGTTCCTGTTCAGATTGGGCCCCACTGCTGCTGCTTCGCATTCAGGTCTCAGCTCAGAGTTTAGCAAACCCAGCGGAGCTTCCTCCCGGAGGGGTCAGAGTCACAGTGATGGGTCAGGAACTCAGGCCAGGTAGAGAAATAGTATAAAGAGAGGTGAAGGAGTAGGGTCAGGAAGCTCAAACCTGTGTGGAGGATGTAGTCAGCTCGGTGGTGGGGAGGTGGAAGGGTACTTGCTAGTCTGCAGCGGGATGGCTGGAGGAGAGGCCGGGGAGCCCTGCTTGGTTCTGGGAGGTCGTGTGAGGTCGTGCTGTGAGTGCTTGGTCCAAGTGCTTGTGAAAGTTGTAGGAGAGAAGAAAATGGAGGCACTAAGGGCCCCATGGGGGGCCTCATGGGGTCATGGACACTGATACTGAATGGAAGATGGTTATTCAGAAAAGAGTGCAAAGATCTTGAGGCAGATAAAAATGGTTTTTGATTAGCATGAGTCAGACTGGTCAGATTAGCCGAAAGCTCATTAGTCTCCATGGAGTGAATTTTGGCCAGATTAATTTTTGTAGAGGCAGTTTTTAGGCAAACAGACTCAGCAATGGGATGTACAAAGGGACCATAGCGACCACTGGGCTGAATGCAGGCAGACCCATCAGGTGACCACCTCAAAATATCCACAGGCCCTAATTAACCAATGGGCTACTTACAACCAGGCACAGGTATGAAAAAAGGGAGAATTCCATGTCTCCATACCACCTCATCTTCCCTCTATAAAATCAGGCCCCACACAGTGCCTCCTTGCAGACAGCCTCCCCTCTGCTGTCCTGCCTGCCACTCCCTTGGGGTGTATTCAGCTTTGCCCTGGGTGAATTCTTTCACCTCCTGTGCACCACCAGCTACCATTCATCCGATGGTCACCCCACATTTGAGGACCCCCTTCTGATCAAGACACACCCCATTTAGGCACCACAATTTTGAATGTCTCTTGAATTAGGGGAGTCATCCAGGTCTTGGGGCACTAAAAGCAGGCCCCAGTGGGTTCCTTAATGAAGGTAGCTGGGCCGATTATTCAGGGAGCAGCAGAGGCCCAGCAGTTGGATGTAAGAGTGGGCAGCTTCTCATGATTTAGGTGGTAGTGAAAACAGTGGTGGGGGGGGGGTGGGGCAGTGATGCAAAAGAAGGAGTAGGAGAGCCACCCAAAGAACATCTTTAATTTTCCAGCGACTTTAAATTTCAGTGAACTAAACTACCAGTCAGCCAGTGTGCACCTGTGTGCTGTGGACAATCCCCTGATCTAATGCTCTGTTTTCTTTTTGGCTAAAGTCTTCTCAGGTCTCAGTGTGGTCAGATCTGGTCTGTGGAATAGGCATTAAATAAAAGCCTAGCTCCCGGACTTTGTTTCTGCTGCTTTTCACTCATGATGCCTTTTTCCTAGCGTGCTTATCTTTCACTGCCACTTGATGCCCTTAGAAAGTTATTTGTGGGAATTCTTTGAGGCTTGGAATGAGGGAGTGTCTTCAGAGAGCATCTGTGCTTTCCTCTGCCACCTGAGGCCACTGTCCATCTGGAACACTTTTAACTAAATTCACAGCTTGAGGTTTTGTATACTTGGCTGCAAACACCCGGGAGGGCGGGTTTGTCAGTACAAAGTTTCAGGGATGGCTTCCCCTCCCCCTGCTCTGCTCAGTACCAGGCAATTTTTCTTTGCGGTTCCCTGGGGGAAGGGTGGGGCAAGCTCAGTGGTCACACTTTTATATTAGACTTCCCACCTTGGGTGGTCCCTAAGTGTCATCCTCCTCCGCAGTGCTCCACGAGGCTGTAAAAGTTAGGGCTCAAATGTGCCAAGTGCAGCAAACACCCCAGAGCAAAACAACTTCAAATCACAGCTATCTCTTTGCGTTTCTGATTTCATTTAGATTTAGTTTGATAATGATCAATTATTTGATGTTTTAAGAAAGAAAAAAAATCAGTATTTTTGGTTGATTTCAGTGGGAGGATTAGTTTAAAAACTATCCAGGCATCGCATCAGAAGTCTAAAGAATTCTACATTGAGACCTTTATGTTGGTCACCTTTTACCCCCGGGGTCTTGCACCCTGTCAGTCATGTTGGGTGTACAGTATTCAGCAAAATTATGTCACCTCCAAATGGATTTTGCTTCCTACCTTCCATGTCTTGCTGCCTGCCACGGTGACCTACGGGGAGGGGGGTGATTCCTAAGTGCTCCGTAGTTTAGGGCAAGCAGTGAGCTATTGGTATCCAGAGTGCTGGCAGTGGTGGGAAAACAGCTTTCTTTTCCTTCCACCCCCCACCCTGAGATGTTTCAAGTGGCTTGTTTTGGGAGCAGAGGGGCTTCTATTCTAGGGATTTGAGACAAAGCTCAAGAAAGAAAATGTTCTTTTCCTGGGGCATGAAACAGACTCTGAACAAAGGACTTTATATGCCAAGGCTTTAAACAAAGATCCCATAAAGCATGTTTCCCTCAATCTAGCTTTAAACCAGATTTAAAGAACTTGCCCAGCCCATGCCCAGGAGGGAGGATTTCATTTTATTATTACTGTTTTGTGCCTCCTACAATTATTCTTAGAGCCATTGGATTGCAAATGGGTCCTTTATAGTGTGTGTGTGTGTGTGTGTGTGTGTGTGTTTCTTTGGACTTCAAGAGTAAAACTCATACCTCACTGGGTTGTTGTGGGCATCTCATGAATATGTGGAAGGGCTCTGAAGCCACCCACCCCACCTCATTGCCATTTTGACTGCATTTCTGCCTGTACTGAGTGTCTGCTGTTTGAGGTTCACTGTCCTCAGCTCTAGGCATTCAGATCTGAGTGGGGGATGGCTTTGTATTTCAGGATTACAGGTCAGCCCAACATCTTGTAAGCCTTTGTAGTGTATGCATAATTATACAATTACACATTGCCTTTGTACAACATTTAAAATTTTTTTCAGTGTTTGGATAGTAACTCAGTTGGTTCTCATATTGGTTCCAAGCGGCAGGCAGGATAACTCCATTTTATCAGGAGGGAAAGTGAAATTCAGAGAAAGCCAGGTATTTGTGTGAAAAGTGATTGCCTGGGCCTGTAACTCAAGTCTTAAGCACTTCCCAAGAGATACTGCTGGTGTTCCAGTAAAAATGCCATCATGGTGTAGCCTGATGGTCCAGTGCCTTGTTTCTAACAAGGGTATCAAGTATTCTTTGATGAAAGAATGTGGTAGTTTCCTTCTGCCATATTAGCTATGGGAGCTTAATGACACTTCTACAACAGTCCTGTGGGGACCCTCTTCGTATATTCTAAGATGGCATAGCTGAGGTAGCTGTTCATTGCACATCCTGGATCTCCTTCACGAAAACTCAGCGTATGAACAATCTATATTCTCCTGAGCAGCAGGCAGAGGCTGGATAATCTAGCTTTTCCAAGGTGGAGTCTATTATGTTGAGTGTTCAGTTTTGAATAAATGATCACATTTCCCTGTTCATATTATTGCTAGAACACTGGAAGCTGATTTAAGGGGTACCTATTGAGAGCGTAGAACTCGATACACTCTTATATTGGTCCCATTTTACATCTATACTCTGGCTTTTCCCTTTTTTCCCCACATTCTAATGTGTGTTCATTATAGTATTATATTTTATGCTCTCTAATAACCCACTTAAAAGACTTAGAAACAAGTTCCCAATTAATAAGTAAAAGAATGAATGTATGAAGAAATACACAAAAAAGGCTAAAATATATAATACAAGCTGTAGATGTTAAAAAGTTTGAGAAAAAACATGTTATTATGGGTTGAACCAGTCATTGAATGCTTAATGGAGGCAGTGATATTTGAGGTCAAATTCATTCATACTAAATATGGAAGTGATACTAAATGAAGAAAGCAATGTGAACAAAAGAATAAAGTTAGGAATGGGCATGACATTTTCTTAGAGTTAAAGGCCTACATGAATTCATAGTGGGGGACAAGAGTAAATATGTAAGTGGGGCCAGTTGATGGATAAAGCTGTGTAGAAAATTTGAATTTGATTAAAAAAAAAAAAAAAGAAGGCTTCCTATTAGATATGGTGGATTGGCCACATGTGTTTATCTCCTATGCCCTGCAAAGAACTAAGATGACAGTAAAAGAAATACAGGGGTAAAACCCACAAAAGCCAATATATCAGTAGAAGAGAGATTTCAGGAAGTCTTGGAAAGATAGCTGCGGGTGAAGTATTAATGGACAGAGCAAGGCCCACAGTGTCCATTGCAAGTGTTGGCAGAAGGGAGATGGGTGACAAGAGGGTTTACTTGTCACCCAGAAGCTGTCATGTCTCAAAGGCATCAGGTACCATGGAAGGTGGAGCCAAAAGCCAAGGGTTGATAAAGGTCTGGATGAAGCGGCCCATTTGGCCAGCAACAACGGCCCCCTCCCCCAAGGAGGCTGGAGGTTATCTTGTGAAATATTGAGCCAGATCAGCTCTGGACTAGGGGACAGCAGGCACAGCAGAGTAGAGGTTCAGATGCAAGGTTGAAAAGGGGAGATATGGTGAAAGTCTTAATATTGCATGGCGGAAGCTCCTGCCTTATTGATGAACCTTCTTTGCTCTCAGAACATCAGAAGGCAGACACACCGCTGGCCCTGCTCCAGCCCCATCACAGGTGAGAAACTGAAGGAGCCTTGCCTTAAGAAACCAAATGGCCCCAGAGAAAAGACCTCCTGACACAGGCATGAGGGACCTCCATCAAAAAGGAGGGCTTGTTGGCGAGCCTGGATGGCTCATGTTGGTTAAATGTCCAATTTTGGCTCAGGTCATGATCTCACTGCTTGTGAGTTCAAGCCCCACACCAGGCTCTGTGCTGACAGCTCAGAGCCTGGAGCCTGTTTCAGATTCTGCGTCTCCCTCTCTCTCTGCCCCTCCCCTGCTCGCACTCTCTCTCTCTCTCAAAAATAAACACTTAAAAAAAAAAGGAGGGCTTGTCACCTAATGGCTTAAAGGATTCCCACAAATTGAGAAGCTCTGGTCATCACACTAAGCTTTCAGTCAGACTTTAGCACCTGCATCTTAAATATAATAGTCCTGGATCATCAGACATTTAAGGAACATCACTAATGTAGACAGAGTCAAAATAAAAGAATCCGGAGGGAAGAGAAAAAAATGCCCAGAACACAAGAAAAGTAAAAACAAACAAAACTCATGAAAACTGAGAAATAAATTAATATACACCCTTTATAAATAAATAGCAAAAAACTAATCACACAAAAAGATCTTCTTCAACTTGAATAAAAAAGCAAAAAATATCAATAGCAAAGTTGAAATGGGGGGCACCTGGGTGGCTCAGTTGGTTAAGCATCCAACTCTTGAATTCAGTTCAGGTCATGATCTCACGGTTTGAGACTGAACACCATGTCGGTTGGACTCCATGTTGAGTGTGGGGCCTGCTTGGGATTCTCTGTTTCCTCTTCTCTCTGACCCTCCCCCACTCTCTCACATGCTCTCTCTCCCTCAAAATAAATAAATAAACATTAAAAAAAAGAAAAATTGAAATGTAAAATAAATGCCCCAAAAGGAAGAATGAAAAGGCAGATGTGGAATATATATATATATATATATATATATATATATAACATGAGAGAATCAATCAAGGGTGTCCGCATATGAAGAAGCCAAAAATGGAACCAGAAAAAGGGGAAGGAATAAAAAACAAAAAGCCATTTTATCAGAATTCATGGATGAATCTCTAGAGCTGTTCTCTAATATGGTAGCCATTGGCCACAAATGCTAACTAAATTAAAAAGAAAATTAGTTGAAATGAAATAAAATTAATATTTCAGTTCCTCTGTTATAGTAGCTTGATGGCCACATGTGGCTAGTGACCACCACGCTGGGCCATGCAGACAGAGAACATTTTCATTACTATAGCCAGTTCTATGGGACAGTGCTGCTCTGGACAGAGAGCACCCACTAAACACCCACTTAGGAATGAGAAAACACTCTAGGACATTATATTGTGAACTTTCCTAACTCTCAGCTGCTGGTCCACCTAGCCCCATCTAACCATACCAGCTGTAGGAGAAGGAAATGTGGAGGCTCCCTCCCCTGGCTTGTTTACTTCCCCCACTAAGAGCTCCACACCTAACAATAAAAAAATTCACAACACCCTTTCTGGGGCCCAGGCACTGGTAATGAGCATGTGACATCCTTTATATTGTTTCTCTGTCACACCAAACTCAAGAGGTGGTTTCTCCTGTGCCCATTTTACAGAAAAGAGAAGGAAAAGCTAAGTAGCTTGCCCAAGATCACAGAGCTAGGCCTTCTGTTTCCAAGACCCTCTGCCCTAACTATTGGGGTCTGTTGCTGCCTGTAGGCTATGTGTGTGTGTCAGCAGTGGTGGTGGTAGTTGGGGGGCGGGGAATGATTCCTTTGATTTGACTTTTGACTCAAGTTTTCCTATTCTAAGGACTAAGTGCACAGTAAAATCCAGAAGCCCCAAAGGAATGACCCTTCCCAGGATGAAATGTCAGACTAGCAGGTCTAGACAATTTTACGTGAAGATTTCCCTGGCATGGGCTCAAGACACAACCCACAGGTTGTACTTAATCCAAGTGACTCCTCAAAGCAGGTCCCATTATAGGGGTGCCTTCTGCCAGACCCCACTCATGCTTCTGTCCCTTGGCAGAGCAACTGAGGGCCCTGAGGGAGGAGAGGGGATATAGGGGTAGAAACAGTGATTCCCAGCTTTAAACTCATGAAGCCCCATTGCTTTAGCTCCCAAGGGTGCTTTCCTCTTTGCACGAGGAAAGAATTAAGGCCAAGACCCCTTTCAATAAAAAGTACAAAGGAGGCCCCAGCTGCAGGATCTTAATGGGAGATACAGCAAGCCTTAGGAGAGGCTATAACTTTTTAAAACCTGTCAGCAGGCTGGTACTGCGCATGCTCTAAGTATTTGCGAGGTCACTTTCTTCTCTTCTCTTCCTTTATTTGTGCTTCATTCTAAGCTATTTCAAAGTGTGGTGATAGAGCACACTTCTCTTTATGCTCCTTTTTATATCGCTATTAACTACTTTCAAAGCATTAGATTTTAAAACAAGTGCTTTTTTTCTGCTAGGAAGTTGAGGCTTATTTATGGGCAGAAATAACAAAACCATGGGTTCTAACAGTTCCAAGTTGAGGCAGGAGGGTGTGTGTGGGTACATGTCTAGGATAAGGATGGGGGACACACAATGGCCTCACACGTTGATACTGGAAGGAAGGAAAAGAAAGAAGGAAAGAAGGAAGGAAGGAAGGAAGGAAAGAAGGGAGGAAGGAAGACAGGGAGGAAGGAAGGAAGGAAGGAAGGAAGGAAGGAAGGAAAGAAGGGAGGAAGGAAGGGAGGAAGGAAGGAAGGAAGGAAGGAAAGAAGGGAGGAAGGAAAGAAGGAAGGAAGGAAAGAAGGGAGGAAGGAAGGCAGGGAGGAAGGAAAGAAGGAAGGATGGAAGGGAGGAAGGAAGGAAAGAAGGGAGGAAGGGAGGGAGGAAGGAAGGAAAGAAGGAAGGAAGGAAAGAAGGGAGGAAGGAAAGAAGGGAGGATGGAAGGCAGGGAGGAAGGAAAGAAGGAAGGATGGAAGGGAGGAAGGAAGGAAAGAAGGGAGGAAGGAAGGAAAGAAGGGAGGAAGGAAGGAAAGAAGGGAGGAAGGAAGGGAGGAAGGAAGGAAAGAAGGAAGGAAGGAAAGAAGGAAGGAAAGAAAGAAGGAAGGAAGGGAGGGAGGAAGGGAGGAAAGAAAGGAGGGAGGGAGGGAGGGAGGGAGGGAAGGAAATAAGGGAGGAAGGAAGGAAGGAGAAAGTGAAAATTAAAAAAATTGTAGTGCCGGATGATAGTTTTGTGGCGAGGCAAACATCTTATTCCCGAGCCACTTGCCACTCATGTGGGCCATCCTTTGCCACAGAATGTTGTCATTCTGGGGTGGAGAGACATCCCATGTATAGTGGGCTGGCGCCTGAAACACACTGGAACAACCCTCTCCTGTGGCAGAAGGAGTGTTGCCTTTTGACACGTGTAGCCATGTGTGTTCGTGTAAACAGCACGTGTGCCCCCAATTCACATGACTTCAACCTGTTTGGAGTGCCGAGTTGTTAGCTGCACACTAAATCAGATGCAGGTTTTTCAGAGCCTCTTTTCAAAGGGGGTAAGCCCACTCTTCTGGTAACTGACAACACAATGGAAAATGTGAAGTTCAGTTCCGAGAGCCAACTTGAGCATCTCAGGGGAACAGCTTTCAAGAAAGATGCTGGGCTTTTAGCGGAGGAGCTGGAAATGTCCTGGTAAGCACATGGGCACCCTCCTGGCTGCAGGCATTTCCCAGTGTTCTCAGCAAGGGCTCTGAGACGTGCAGGTAATTGTCACACCTGAGACACTCATTGAGAAACTTGGAATTTATTCAAAGGAGTGGAATTCTTTTTTTTTCCATTAACCAAAATAGGCACTGTTGCTAAAGCTTGATTTTTACCAATCCACCTCCTGAGAGATTAGATCAGACACCAAGATGAAAGCGTCAGAGATAGTCTGATGAGAAAAAGGAGCCACACATGTGTAAAGCAGAGAGAGAGGCTTAAATAACTCACCAGTACATTTTGCCCACCTGTTCTCCTGGCCCTAAATCATCGCCTCTTATATTCTTATGCCACGGCATCACTGGTGGGGAGGTTTGAGGCTGGTTTTTTTTTGTCTGAGTCTCCAGTTTTTATTAATTACTGTCACAAACCTTTTGCTTCTTTAAAAAAAAGTTTTTTTCTTTGTTTTTAAATTTTTTTATATGTTTATTAGTTTTGAGAGAGAGAGAGAAAAAGGGCAGGGGAGGGGCAGAGAGAGAGGAAGACACAGAATCAGAAGCAGGCTCCAGGCTCTGAGCTGTCAGCACAGAGCTGGACATGGGGCTCGAACTCACAGAGTGCGAGATGGTAACCAGAGCTGAAGTCAACCACTTAATTGACTGAGCCACACAGGCGCCCCTGAGCCCAATTCCCCTAAGCAACCTTCTTGTGGCTCCAAGCCCGGTGCTGTTCTTCGTTGTGAACACCTAATGAGCAATAGGTTTTAATTAAATCTCCTCTGCCAGTTTGTCCTGTCAATTTTGTTGCTGCAAACCAGCGGCAACTTCCGGCACCTCACAGGGTGTGTGAAGGGCCTGGTGGTGCTGTGGGTTGGAGAACGAGCAGAGCAGTCAAGGTAATCCCAAATCTCAGTGGTTTACAAAGAAGGGCTTACTTCTCACAGAATCACATCATTCCGGTTGGCCATCACTCCACTCCGTGTTGGCTATGCTTCAGGATCCAGGGTTGAAGAGTACCTCTGTCTGGAACTTGCCGGTGTGACATGGAAGGGGGGGGGGGGTATGGCCAACCACGTGACTGCATGGAATGCTTCTGCCTAGAGCCAGCACACTTCACTTCTGCCTGCTTTTCATTGACCAGAGAGGTCACTTGGCCATTCCTGTGTTCCATGTGGAGGGAATACCTAATCCTTCCTGGCAGAGGGTCACTGTCCACAGGGCAACTGGGATATTTTATAGAGCCAGCCGGGTTAGCACTCTTTCTGACAAAGAGGCTTTCTGACAATTCTGGGATTGAAATTAAGAGTCAAGACTTACCTATATGTACAGGTTTTCAGAGAAGGCCTAGAGTTGTTTATTCCACCGGGGGGGGCGGGGGGCACCCCGCAAGCCTGGCATTACTCTTTCCCGAAGGATCATATGGAGCAGGAGTAGTGTGTGAAGAACATTTTCTCTCAGTTCCACCCTTGCCTTTGAAGCCCAGCCACACAGAAAAGTCCCCATTCAGGCCCAGGCCTGCCCAGAGTGGGGCCAAGCCACACTCTCCTCCCAGGCTCTGGAGAGCCTGCCTGCATACCCTGGGTGGCCCAGCCCTGCGGAGGCATCTCCCTCAGGAGAGCGGAGGCCCCTCCATCCCATCTGGACCCCAGAGCCCAACTGTCTTGGCTGAGGCTGCGCAGGGTGTCAGTCAAACTCAAGAATATTCTTTTAATTCTGAATAACCATGTAGGGCTGGCAGGGCTCCCTCCGCCTGACAGATGGCGAACACATGCCTCGGGCAGCCCAGCGCTGTACATCAATCTCTCTCTGCTGGCTTTCAGCACATCCTTTAAGCCAAGGCCTCTTTCTAGCTTTAGCTCGTGATTGCAATGCAGAGTCTCTTCGGAGGGCTGGGGGTGTGGAGAGATTTTTCGGAGGAGGGGCGGGAAGTTCGGGTGCTGCTATCAGATGCTGTTAGATAGATGATCACATTTTCCCCTGGCAGGGCTGGTCCTTTGCTGATTAGCTGCCCCAGCAGCTCCTGTGTGGGCACAAGGGCCTGGAAATTCTTGCCAGCAACTGGGAACCATTTTGGGTTTGTAAGATTGGACCCTTCCCATTATCACTAGGCTTTTCTTGTACTTCGGATTTCACAATCAATCTTTTTTCACATCCCCTTAAGAAGATTAGAGCATGTTGGAAAAGACAGCTTGTACAACTTGTCAGTGTTTGGTGAGACAGAGAGGGATTTTTGTGAGCCCGTGGACACCGGGGGTGGAAAAACCAGGGAGTGCAGCTGCAGGCCGGGCATCCGGTGGAGGTCCGAGTGTCCCGGCATGCCAGCTGCTCTTGCTCCGTGCCATGGCCCAAAAGACCATCTCCCGGGTACCTGCCCAGGCCTTCCCCTGAGCTCCAGCTCAGCTCTACTGTCACACAGCCAACTGCTTCTAGGCGTCTCCGTTTGGCGGTCCCACGAGCATCTCAGACTTCCCACATCCAGAACCAAACTTGAGTTCTTTTCTGAAGCTCGTTTTTGCAGAAGTTTTCACACAGTCTCTGGAGGCTGCCACCCTGTCCCCCTGCTCAGGGCAGAAACCTGGGAGCCAACCTTGGTCTCCTCCTCTCTCCTCAGTCCACCCTTCCCTTCACACATCTGCTCCACCAGCAGATCCCTTCATATCTGCCCCCCACGTATGTCTTGACTCCGTTGGCTTCTCTGTGCCGTCATGGTCACCAGTCCTACTCACGCTTCTGTCACTTCACCCCAGACTGTCCCAGTAGCCCTCATTTCTGCTGTCCTATCCTCACCCTGTCCTAATCTGTTCTCCAGGCAGAAGCCACTGGGATCTTCCAACATAAACTAGGCCATTTTGGCATTAGGTTGGGAGCCCTGCAATGACTAAAGAGGCAAACTCTTCTCTGTGATTATCACAAGCTGTCCCTGGCTTTCATTCGTGCCCTGGTCTATATTGGCTGCCATGCCCCCTTCTTTTACTGTCTTCCAGCAACATTGGCCTCTCGCAGTTCTTCGATCTTGCCCCAAATCTGTCTAGCCTCAAGAGCTTGGCACATGATTTCCCCACTGCCTGGAATGCACTTGCTAGCTCTCCACTTGATTGACCTTTTTTTGGTCATTTAGGTCTTAGCCCCAAAGTGTGTACCTTGAGGGAGATGTAGAGGTGTCTCTGGCCAAGGGCCAGGCAAGGATTTAGGAAAAGGGTGCATGCATATTGGGGATGGATTGGCTGAAGCTGCCATGAAAGGCATTAATGGGCATGTAAGCATGCTGAAGGCAAGCAGACAAGTTAGAAAGATGAGGAGTTAGAAAGCCAGGAGAGTCCAGGGAGGTGACCTAACTCCCGCAGAGTACTAGGGGACTGGTAGCAGGTAGGTGGTGGGCGTTGGTCCACCTATGCTTGCTGACACTATCATCTGAGAACTTGTGTCTGAGGTGGGGGAAAATTCTTGTACCAATTGCTTTTCCTTTCTGAACCCCCAGGGGCTAGCATTTCCAGTTTCAATGATTCTAAAGGATCATTTTACGTCTGTGGTTCCTGTTGGCTGTGCAGCTTGCCCAGCCTGGGATTTGGGATAAATTACCATCGCTTAACTTAAGCAACTCTGGTGTCTTGCACATGTGCTTGAAGGAAAGGAATCTTCAAGGACGGAAAGTGGCCAAGTTCCTTCAGAGGAAGAGCTATAAGATTCCCACGAATGCTGTTTGGGGCACCCCACTGAGGGAGCACCCCACTGAGGGAGCACCGAGTAACTCAAGGATCTTTGCTCCCAGGGCACCCTCAGTGGAAACATCCTGGGGCCATCTGTCCAACACCACAGCCAAATAAAAATCTTCCAGAAAATAGTGTGAATCACTGCTTACCCAAAATAGTAATGGTGTGTGTGTGTGGGGGGAACCCAAAGCAGTCTTCCATGCACTTTCCTACACCATGTATTTAAAGTTTGTTTTCACATTGTGTATTGAATTTTACATTTAGTGATTTTCCTCACTTAAAGGCTTGTCTTGACTCAATATATCACCCTACTTTTGTGTCCTTGGCTTGTCTACAGTCTGGATGAGTAAAAAGCTACTTCAGGTTAGTGCAGAGGCAAAGGCCTTATTTATTTTCTCCCTTAGCTTGAATCTATCTATTGAAAAGACAGTTTCACTATTTTATAATTCTTCATTCACTATTGAACATGCAAAGCCATGTTTGTGGAGAATGAAAAGAAAATGCTGATTTTGAGGAATAGCCCTGGGGCCTCTAGCAAGAAAGAGTCATAGGGTGGACAAGTAGTCACTGGTCACTGTTTAGATCACAGTCCACATGGTTATAGACACACAAGACTTAGGGGGTGCCTGGGTGGCTCAGTGGGTTAAGCATCCGACTCTTGATTTTGTCTCAGATCATGATCTCACAGTTGTGAAATGGAGCCCCATGTCAGGTTCCATGCTGGGCTTGGAGCCTGCTTAAAATTCTCTATCTCTGTCTCCCTCTGCCATCCCCCCCACCAAATAAATAAATAAATAAATACATAAATAAATAAAATCTTTAAATAATAAAAAAAAGAAATGCAGGACTTAGCGTTTTAACTTTTATGATGTCTGAGACATGAAGAAACCACAATTAGATACTTTGAAAAAAATAGGCACAGTGGTACTCTGTTCTACAGATACTTTTTGTAGACAGTGAATGATTTATTATTCCATGTGACATGCCCAAACCCCGAGTAAATTCACGTTTGAGCAGCATTTGAGCAGATCATTTTATTTTATATTATACATTTATAAGCCAAAATGTGCCCCCAAGAGAATCAAAGGGAGGAAGCTGGAATTGACCCATTTGTGGCATTGTACTCTCTTATCTTGTGGCTCATTGTGCTGAGATTTGAGAGTAATATGGGGGATGTAGGGTTTTGAGTGAAATTTGCTTTGTAGATTCCAATCCCCACCCACCTCACCACTGCCAGTGTTTAGCCTTGTATAAAGCTCAGAAAATATCCATGAGTATTTTCAGGGGCTGAAAATATTTTATCTATGTTTTCCCTCCATCTCACTTTTTAACAGGTAATATGTAAAATAATTGAAAAGCATATACAAAGGGCTCCTGGGTGGCTCAGTCGGTTGGGTGTCCAACTTCGGCTCAGGTCATGATCTCACCCTCCGCGAGTGTGAGCCCCGCATCCAGCTCTCTGCTGACGGCTCGGAACCTGGAGCCTGCTTTGGATTCTCTGTCTCCTGCTCTTTCTGCCCTTCCCCCCACTCACACTCTGTCTTCCTCTCAAATGAAATAAAAACATTAAAAAAATTTAAAAAAAAAGAAAAGCATATACAATATTTAAAAGGGTCTTTAATTTAAAAGGGTCTTTAATGAACAGTAAGTTATGCTGTCCTCCAACCAACCTCTGTTATCAGTTGCTTTTCTCTTTTTTATTTTTTAATTTTTTGAATTTGTTTTTGAGAGTGAGACAGAGAGGTAGAGCATGGGCTGGAAAGGGGCAGAGAGGAGGGAGAAACAGAATCCAAAGCAGGCTCCAGGCTCTCAGCCATCAGCACAGAGCCCGATGCGGGGCTGGAACTCACGAACTGTGAAATCACGACCTGAACCAAAGTCAGACGTTTAAACCAACTGAGCCACCCAGGCTCCCCCGACTGCTTTTCTCTCTTATTAGAGTTTATCCACCCCCACCCCACACCCACAAATGTGTGTGTGTGTGTGTGTGTGTGTGTGTGTGTGAGTGTGTGTCTATATATATGCTAAAGAATGTAACTGGTAGCAAGCTGCACCTTTCATTGTTTACCTAGACATATTTCTTTGGGATTGAAACTGAACTGTTAAATACACGATCCCAAGTAGGAAAGTCTCCTCTGGGAATGAGGGTTCCCATAGCAGCTGGTAGGAGCCTGCTTTGTGCTGCAATGCGCATACCTCAATTGCTGAAGGAAAATAACCATGATGTATTTATAACACAATCTTATTTTTCTCTTTAGCGTCCTTCTGTTATTAACTTCCATTTTCTCATGTTTATTCAGTGTCCCTCATCTTTCCCTCTTTTGTCTCCCATTACTATTTTGCCTCTCCCTCTTTTCTCTCTTGCACACTGTCTCTATTTCAACTTGTCCCCCTAAGAGCTGTTCTTTCTGCCTCTGACATGTTCTCATTTCTTTCTGGCAGTTTTTCTTCTCCCTAAAGATTTAGTCCAGCTTTGCAGGGGGCAGCCCCTTCATGTCCGCGATTGACACAAGATGCTCTTTTTGGCAACCGAAGGTCTAGCTTTTTGGTAAAATACATTAAAATTATGTTATTTCTGGTCTGCAGGGAAGTGATGCTCTTCATTCCGGCTTTCCAGGAGGATAGAACACAAGGAGGTCGAAGAGACTTGTCCAGCAGGTCAGAACAGGTTCCGGGATTAGGTGAAGTCAGGATTTGTCATCGGCTGTCCCCCTGTGCCCAACCGCAAACAGTTGTCTATGAGAGACAGAGACAGAGAGAAGGGAGATGCAAGTAGTCACAGGAGCAAAAGGAAGGGCAGATGAGGGACAGTGAATAAGCATGGAAAATATCTGTTAGTAACAGAAGGAAGCTTCTGTAGGAAGGTCAAGCAGCCAGAGGGGTGTCGCTGCAAATGGAGATAACTCTGCGCACATTTAAGTCTTAAGGAGGAAGGATTTCCTCTCTCTCTGTGCTTGCACCGACCCTGCATTCAGACATCAGTTCCAAGTGGGCCCAGGGGACAAGAGCAGTGTGGATAAGCGGAGGAGGGGCTGGCTGGTAGAGAGGGGAGGAGGTGGGAGAAACAGGACCTTGGGGCAGGGAGAGGAGTCTGAGGCAGTAAACTGTAATACAGACAACAGGGCACTATATTTACTGCTCCAGCCAGGATGTGGTCCAGAAGGCACAAGGTGTTGAGATGAACACTTCTTCTTCCCCTCAGGCTGTAGCTGGGAGGGAAACTGAGGGGTTCCTCGGAAGTGGTTTGGGCAGGATGGAGCATGTCCTTCGGGCTTTGCTTAGAGAACTCCTTCTCACAGAAACGTCCCCAGCCACCCTGACCCCCACACCAACTCCTCACACCTTCCCAGCATTGCTTTCCCCTTAGCACTTGTGCCCTGCCTACAGTAGGCCCCTTCCCTTGCTGTTTTCTTTTCTTTTTTTTTAACATTTATTTATTTTTTGAGAGAGAGAGTGTGTGAGTGCAGGAGCGGCAGAGAGAGGAGACAGAGGATCCAAAGCAGGCTCTGTGCTGTGAGCACAGAGCTCCATGTGGGGCTTGAACTCATGAACCATGAGATCATGACCTGAGCCAAAATCAAGAGTTGGCCGCTCAACCGACTGAGCCACCCAGTGGCTGCTATTTTCTTTTCAATTGTCTTATTTTGTAATGCTCTCTATCTTCCCCATTAGAATATAGACTCCAGGGCAGAGATTTCAGTCTGTTTTTTTTTTTTTTTCTTCTCATTTTATTCATTTCAGTAACCCCAGCCCTCAGGACAGGGCCCATCACAAAGTAGGTGCTCAGTAAGCACGTGTGGAATGAATGAATGAATGAATGGGCAGCTAATATGAGGACATTTGTGATACAAGCAGGGCAGGGAGGGCATAGATGTTTCCTTAGCAAACTGAAGCTAAGCTTATTATTCCCTAAGACATATGGCCAACATCACATTAGTTGAAGGAAGATGAATCTCTAGTACAGGTAAGAAATGAGCATCTTTAGACCGAAACCAATCCTCATGGAAGCACAGTGTGTTGGCTTCTGGATGTTTTCAGAGCAAACCAGCTGCAGTGGAAACTGCTGATCATTCCCTTGTGCTTTCTCCTCCACCTCTCACCAGAGCTCAGCCCCCAGGGACATCAAGGCCTGGGCTTTCCTCATCTGAAGGGAGAGACGGCTCTTCTCAGGGAAGAACAGCAAAAGGGGCAGGGAGTGGGGACTTCTGCTTTCCTTGCAGGCCTGAAGCCTCAGGGGTGGCCCTCACCCATCACACCCACTGTGCCCTCTGCTCCTGTGCGGCCTTGGGATAAAGCCTTCCTCAAAGCAGAATTCCTTAGAGGAAGGCATTTGGTGCTTCCTTCTGAACTCATTATGGGCCTCATATTCCTGTTTACCTTGGGCACCTCAGTCATCCTTAAAGCCCCATGGCTCCTGGCCTTTTCTCTCTCCCACCTTCCCCCATGCTCCGGGAGCTTGTGGCCTGGGATGAGCTAATTCCTCACATCCTCAGTCCCCTCAGACATCATCATGGCGTCCAGCTTTTGTGGCGGCCGGCTTGCTTCTGAGCACAGAGCACTCCACTTGCTGTGGTGGAGGCGGCTTGTTCTCTTACACTCTGGCCCCTCAGGGGGGAGGTGCAGCTCAATGGCCTCCTTACTCCCCATTTCTGCTTCCGGAAGGTCTCTTTCCCTTTGCCTTCCTTGGTCTTTCCTGGCTAAGTTAATGGTTTCACCATCTACCCAGCTGCTTTGATGAGAAACACTTGGTTCCTCACTTCCTCTCGCACTCCATATCCATTCCAACAGCAGTCTTTCTGGCCCTGCCATAAAAATGTGACTCACATCTGATCCTTTCCCACTGTTTCCGTCACCCTTGTTCAAGCCACCCGCGTCTGTGACCTGATTATTGCTCTTGCTGATCTTCTGCCCCTTTCTCCAAATCCATTATCCACAGTGCTCTAAAGGGAGAGAAATTTAAAATCCATAAATCAAACTTAACAAACCCCACTTAAAACCCTCCAGTGGTTTCCATCATACTTAAAATAAAACCCCAAGCCCATGGACATCAATAGGCATTGGTTTTGGATTTGGTAAATGTTGGATTTGGTAAATGGATGACTCAGCTGGAGAAATTGGGAGCTGAGGCCCTGACAATCGCCTCCCCAAAGTGGACACATCCTAAAGCCTAGGTTACAATTGGAATTATTTTTGCAGTTGTGGGGTATGTTTGGGGCTGTTCCAGCCACATGAGTGAGGTCTTCTCACACAGAAACATCATCCTGTGCCCTGGTAAGTACATTACATCACCTGCTCTCTTTCATCATCAGACCTGTGTGCTCATCACAGGATAAACCACATTTACATTTCAAAATTTAAGCTCCCCATTAGACTTCAATTGATACCACTCTGGTTGGGATGGGGGAAGGTTGCCATATTACTGCTCCCCATGTGGCCTCTACTAACCATGGGTGACATGGCCTTGTTACTTGCTGAGTGGTAGTGAAAGACTTGACTGTCCTCTGGGCCTCCTGACACCACCCTGGCAAGGAGGGGGAGGGATGCCTTGTTACTGCAGGTTGGGATGGAAGCCTAAGCTCTCCACGTGGTCTCCAATGACACTGAAGGGATGGGGTGTGTTGGGAGGAGCTTGTCACTGCCCAATGGGTTGAAAGTTCTGGCCCTCACTCAAACATCTCTAACACCACCCTGGTGAGAGATTGGGTGCCTTGTTACAGGCTGGTGAAGATGGAAGTCTAAGCTGTCTAGTCTTTGCTGGCAGAAGAGTTTGGGCATCTTGTTTTTTTCTGCAGCATTTAGCTGGACTAGAGTTGCTGTCATCTAAAAGTTTCTGCCTTGATGGACTGCCTCTTTCCTTGTTCTTTGGCTAAAGAGAGAAGGCTTTTCTTACAGATTGTTTTTGTCTGTGCCTGTAGGTATTTTGGGATTGGCAAAAGGAACGGGTGTCCATTATGGAGTTAGAAGCTTGCTTATCATGGAGGCTGTGGCACAGATGCTACAAGTCACCTTCAAAATGGGTTTCATCCTTACCTAAAGATATTGAAAAAGAAGCATAGTCTAGGCCCCAAGAGATAACTTAAGTACAAGAGCAGAAGACTGTCTGGGGCGCCTGGGTGGCTCTGTTGGTTACGCATCCAGCTTCAGTTCAGGTCATGATGTCTCGTTTCCTGAGTTTGAGCCCCGCGTTGGGCTCTGGCTAAAAGCTTGGAGGCTGGAGCCTGCCTCAGATTCTGTGTCTCCCTCTCTCTTTGCCCCTCCCCCCGCTCGCACTCTGTGTCTCTCTGTTTCTCAAAAATAAATAAACATTAAAAAAAAAAGTATTTAAAAAAGAAGACTGTCCTAATCAGCCATGGGTATTCAGAAAGATTTGAGGAATTCTAGGCTGTAGGGTGTCTATACAACAAGGCTCCTGGCTTGTGATCATGGCCACATAGTAAGATTTTGACCACAGAAAATTAATTTTGAGAAGAGCAAGACCATAAAGGCAAATCTCTAAGGAATTTCCAGGGGTTTCTTAGGAATAAGCTGTTGTGATTCTGGGGGATGCACAAAGGAAAATGGCACTGAGTTTAAGTACAGTTCTGAAATTTTAAAAGCAGTTTTGAATAAAACCCCAAATAAAACCAGTTATATGCTGAGGCAGTTGCCCTAGTTCTACCAGCCACATTTGTTCAGAACAGCCCAACCACACTCCTGTTAGCTATTAAACCTCTTTGTCTTGAGAGAGGGCTATTCCCTCAGCAGAGCAGCCTGTGCACGGCTGTGACTCCCCATTGACTATGCCTCCCCCACCCCCACTGCACCGAGTGATGCTTCTTTCCTGAGCTGTCAGCCATCAGTCCTTCTATTGAATTGAATCCTCCACTTGGGGATCATCAGTATTTCTTTTTATTGGATCAGACTGTTGGGTGGTATGATATCTTTGCTTTACCCAGTCAATGAACCTCTTTACCTTTAATTTTCAAAATTAGAAAAGTGCAAGTCCCCAGTCAAGCAATAGAGTGGGAATGTAATAGATATTTTTCCTCTCGACTCTGAAGATGAATTCTGTGAGTCTGGTTATTGAAAGATAGATTGTTGGGGTCTTTGGGGCTGCCAACAGGGAGCTGTTATTTAAAAATAATCTCTTCTGATTGGCCTTCAAGGTTTTAATGGACCTTAAATTTTACTAAGGCTCTTTATCCAGATATGTCTAAAACACTGGGCAAATCCCAGGTTGCCATTATGGCAATTCCAGAGTGATGACCCAAGTGCCCACTCTGTGGAAGGCCCGCTTGTGATATTCTCAAGGAGATTCAGTCCAGTTGAAGAGATAGAGCCTTAACACATAAAATTCTGAAGTGGCAATAAAAGATTTAAGTGATTTGAAACCAATGGTGCCACATGAATTGATAATTTGTACATATTATGCAAAGGAGAGAACTCTTTCCAGTCTGGAGAGGTTGGAGTTTGAACTGGTTCAAGGAGGAAAGGGAGGTGGGATTTAAAAATGCAGAATGGCCAAAAGAGTCAGCCAAGATATTGAGGAGGCATGTTCCCAGAAGAGAAAAAACATGGGTGTTGGAACCCACGTGGGACCTTCTTAGGCAGAGAGAAGACAAGTCTAGCTTGGGCAGAGGGTCAGCTAAACTGAGTGGAGAGATTTTTATCCATGTAAGGAGGGGCTAGTTTGTGGGAGGCTTTGAAAATCAGATTAATAATCAATTGGTACTTATTGATCATTGACTAGGTGCCATACAATGTTCTAAGCATTTAACATGTGTTTTAGTTCTCGTATTATTGTTGTTATTATTCTCAGCATCATTTTGTAGCGTGGAAATGGAGAATGAGGGAAGCTAAATTGGAGTGGGTGTGAGGAGCAGGGTATGAGCCCCAGCCAGCTCCACTCTATTGACCTTTTTAGAATTAAGTGTAAGTGTAAGTGGCCCTCTGGGTGATAGGGATCCACTGACAAATATGGTGGATGGGTTATCAGTGAAAGACAGGGAATAAAAAAGACTCCCTTCCTTAATGTGTTTCATTCATGTGTTTGTCAAACCACTCTACTGAAGAAGAGCCTGTACAAGTCATTGGTGACATATACCTATAGGTAGTGGTTGGGTGGGAGGTGAGGGCTCTCCTATGAGGAACCCTTTAAGATGGACAGAGGGTCAGTAGCCTCCAGTCACTCTTCTGTCATTGAGAAGACCAGAGGAATCAGGATTCTGAGGGAACAGTTCTTGGGAATGGTAGATGAAGCCTTTTGTAGTTTTTGGCACACCTCACTGGGGAGGTGGAATCCATGTCCCCAGCCCTTGAATCTGCACAGACTGGCGACTGTCTGGCCCCCAGGGTGTGGCGCAGCAACACTAGGAGAATCCTGTGGCAGGGTCATAACAAGCAATGTGGCCAGAGCAGGCACTCCTGGAGGCAGCCAGACCACAGAGCCTGCAGGTGTGATAGACCCAGGGAAAGACATCACAGTAAAGCCATCTGTTAGCTGAATGCCTTCCAGTGACCTTCATGGCTGCCTCATGTGGCAGCAGAATCACTCTGCTGAGCCCTGCCTGAATTCCTGCCAATAAAACCGTATCCATAAACCATACCCTCAAACAGTAAATGGGTTGTTGTGTTAAGCCACTAAGTTTTGGGGTAGCTAGTTAAAAAGTGATAGTAACCAGAATGGGTTCTGTTGCTATGGGCCTGATCCCTCTTCTCACCCCTTGCTTGAGGGAGAAGACCTCCTTGAGAATGTAAGCCTTTGTTAGACTAGAAACAGAATCTCCCACCAGTTACCTGGAAACACAGTGTGGTGGGGGCAGGGGAGGTCTAGCCAACAAGACCTAAAAATGGTAGTTTTACCCTGTGATTCTCACCTTGCAAGTAAATCTAAGGTGGGGAGGGGGTTGCATTTTAGATAGGACCAGGTGGGATCTATCTTTGGGTCCCATAGTGTCCCAAATAAACACTGTGGATAGGGACAGAGTGGCAAGTTAAGGGGTGAGGAGACCTCTGTGGCCTATATTTACCCTCAGGTTGCATCTGATAAGGGCGCCATGAGGAATAGAAAGGATGGCTACATGGGGACACAATGGTTTTCATGCTGTAGACTCCATTACTACAGAGTTTGGGGTCCCAGGCATCTATCCACAGAAGGGCAGGTCCTTCAAACATGGCTGACCTGAGGATCATGACCAGCATCCCAGAGGAGGAAAGAGGCATGCCCTGTGGCCAGTGGTGAGTTGGGAAGGCTCTCATACAAACATTTCTTAGGATTATTTCCTCAGGGACTTCCTATGAAAACAGCAGAATACTAACTCTAGAGCCGCAATGAGATCCCAATTGGTTCTGGCTTCTGGGTCATCCTGATTTTGAGAACTGATTCCATTCTGAGACAAATATATGGGCTGTGCCCCCAGATTTAAAAAAAAAAGTCAAAATTCATAGCCTTTCTTCATAATTAAAGTTTGTGAAAAGAAAAAGCTGTGTTGGTCCCAGGCCTCTGGGTTGGCAGGGTGACCTCTGGTTTGGCTTCTTTTCTTCATGTCACAAAATGAGTTTATAAATGAGTGCTTAAGGAAACTCCAAAACAAAAGAGAAAAGCCTCTTTGGCAAAATGATAGTGGGAGTGGAGCTATCTTGCTCCGGGACAAACCTCTCGTGAGGACTCTACGCGGCCACTCCTAGTGGAATTACGCTCCCTTGATTGCATTTATGTTTTACAAGTGGTTCTTAAATTGGCCACGGGCTCTTATCCTCATTTGGCTGAGGACAAAGGCAGGACAGTCAACCAAAAGTCAGAGGTGAGCTGTGTCCACAAGCTTCTTCCGCCTGGTAATTCATTAAGAACCACGGGAAACACTTCCACCCTGAATCCCATAGTCACAATAGGTCACTCTGTTGTGTCCCTGACGAGCATAAGGTACTGCCAGCAGCTAGAGACTAATAAAGGGAGAGCACGATTTCCATTTTCCAGATTGATTGGCTACACTTTGGTCCTTTTGCTTTTAATCTCCCTCATACTTTATTATTTATTTTTACATACTTTGGGGAGAATATTTCAGATATGCTTATTAAACTATCTTTTCAATAATATTCACATATATATATATACATCTGGGCATGTATTTCTATTAGTTTCATCTCCGTTTCCTGTTGTTCCCTGATTCCAAGTTGGAGTCATTTATGTACATATTTTTTCCAATTTTATTGGGATCTAATCCACACACCTCACTGTTTAAGGTGTGCAGCATAATGGTCTGACTTACATTTATTGTGACATGATGACCACATTAAATTTAGTTGACACTCATCAATCTCATGCGGGCACAATAAAAAAGTGAAATCAGAAGAAAAACAATTTTTTTTCTTGTGATGAGAACTTTAAGCATTTACTCTCTTACCAGCTTTGCTATGTATCATACAGCAGTGTTACCTGCAGTCATCCCTCTGTGCGTTATATCCCTGGTACTTTCTTGTAACTGGAAGTTTCTGCCTTTTGACCACCTTTCTCCAGTCCCCTCCTCTACCCTTTGCCTCTGGTAACCACAAATCTGATCCCTTTTCCTATGGTTTTTTGTTTTGTTTCGTTTTGTTTTGTTTTTTAGTGCATCATTTATTTAATAGTAAAGTCAATACTATAAGGATTTCATGGAATTAAAAGAAAAATCAAAATAGGGGCACCTGGGTGGCTCAGTTGGTTAAGCATCTGCCTCTGGCTCAGGTCATGATCTCATGGATTGTGAGTTTGAGTTCCACATTGTGCTCTCTGCTGTCTGTGTAAAGCCAGCTTCGGATCCTCTGCCTCCTCTTTCTCTGCCCCTCCTCTGCTCATGCTCTCTCTCTCTCTCTCTCTAAAATAAATAAATAAAACTTAAAAAAAAAATAGAAACCAATAACACAGTTCCCTATTTTAGTCTATACTTATCACACCCCGAATGAGATCACACATTGTTATTACTGTTACGTGGATGTAAAGAGTGTTGATATAAGCAGAACATCTTAAGATAAATAGTTCTGGGGGTGCCTGGGTGGTTCAATTGGTTAAGTGTCCGCCTTTGGCTCAGGTCATGATCTTACCAATCATGAGTTCGAGCCCCACGTGGGGCTCTGTGCTGACAGCTCAGAGCCTGGAGCCTGCTTCAGATTCTGTGTCTTCCTCTCTCTCTCTCTCTGCCCCTCCCCTGCTCATGCTCTGTCTCTCTGTCTCTCAAAAGTAAATAAAAATTGAAAAAAAAAAGTTCTGACACCTGAAAAACAGAAACATCAACAAATTGCTAACTGTTCTTGTGTCCTGAGACCTTAAATTGTTATTAATCTTTTTTTTTTGATTCATATAATTCCACAAATCAGGAAACCAAAACCCAGAGCTGGAAATCTAATTTACGAAGTACTCTTCTCAAAGGATCTTCTATGAGAAGATAAAGGATCTTTTCTCTTACCTGTAAAAACTTAGTGAAACAGATTCTTAAACTGAAACATACTGGTAACTAAGAATTTGATGATAATGCATTTAGAACGGTTGTACTATGAGTTAACATACATCCCAAGCAATTTATGTTCATTTTCATCCATTTTAATATTCTGGTTCACCAGGTCATGATTTTGAGAATCCACCCCTTTCTCATTTGCTTTCCCATTTCTGATGCTTGATGGCCATGCCACTAACTTGTGCACAGTTTCACAGGAACGCAGCATTTGATGTATTTTTTTTAATGAAGCCACCTGGAAGCCATGCCTGGAGGAGCCCTGGCTTCCCTTCCCTGGTCTGGGAAGTTGCTGTGTAGAAGGGTTAAGTGCCTTGTGCAGATTCAGCCCGGCTGCTGTTTCATTTATTATATCTCTTTATTGCCTCTATGCCGGCAATAAAGTCGGGGTCGTAAAATTAGAGTGTGGTCGCCACGTCCGGCTTCCCAGATTTCCATGTCATGTTGGGAAGCCCCAAAGTTCGTGATTCATGCCACTGTGCATTTTCAACCTTCTTTGTTAAGGGTTTCAGAGATTGACAGAGCATTGTTTTTTAATAAAAAGAGGTGGTGGAGGCAGGGAAGCAAAGCAGAGCAATGGTCGACATTTTAGAGCAAGCATATGCCTCATATGGAAGAAGGGCGTAGTTATTTAAGGCAAAGTCGCCATCTTGGCAGCCCTTCTCTTGCATGGGGACCATGTAGGCGGCAGGCAGCCTCGGTCAGCCCCAGGAACCTGCAGCAGGGACCACACAGGGAGAGCCCACCGAGCAGGAGGGCCTGTGGCCGCTGCCCCCAGAGCACACTTCAGGGCCTGTGTCTCCCAGAGCCTTCAGCTAGCCAGCAGGTTGTCTGACTTTTGTCTCCTCTAAGAGACAAAGAATGGCTCTCTTTGAAGAGGGGAGACACAAGGAGGCCTAACCACAAACACAGTGGGCAGAGAAGTTTTCTTTGTTGTTCTTCCATAGCAGGGCTCCAATTTTTTTTTCTTTTTTTTTTTTCAATATATGAAATTTATTGTCAAATTGGTTTCCATACAACACCCAGTGCTCATCCCAAAAGGTGAGCAGGGCTCCAATTTAAAAAGAAAAAAACAAACAAGCAAACATCCCCCTTGTCCCCTGCAAATATTCTCCAGAAACACACAATCTAAAAAAATGCATGTTTTCACTGCAGTGCCAGGAAAATAGCTACTGGTATTGGTAACTACCTTTGGATGAGAGCTACATAGACATGATCTCTTGTGATGTTCACAACCACACTGTGAGGCAGGAGCCACGGTATCCCCTTGCTACAGAGGAGAGGACAGGACTGACCCCTGAGCTCATGTCCCTGATCCCCTATAGTATTTTGTTTGTGAACTTGATTCTCTTGGCTGGGTGTTATGGCTGCCTCCAGAGAGGAACTTTCACAGAGCACTGGCTCTTAACCGAGAGCAGTTTTGCCCCCTTGGGAACATTTGGCAATCCTGGAGATATTTTTGATTGTCACGACTTGTAGCTGGCCAGGGATGCTACGAAACATCCTACACTTCAATGATCTGGCTGAACTTGTCAACAGCATTGAGGTGGAGACACCCTCCTGTAGATGCTTCTATTTTGTGACATTAAGATTTAAAGTGGTTTGCTTTGTTGTGAATAATTAGAAAGGGAGAAAACTGGAGGATGAAAGAGCTCCCTGAAATCATCACTCACAGCAACATCGGCCTGGGTCCTTTTGCACAAAGATGCTTCGGGAAACAAACCAAACCCGCAACACTTTATCCTTAAAACCTGGACAAGATGGGGCACCTGGGTGGCTCAGTTGGTTGAGTGTCCAACTCTTGATTTCGGCTCAGGACATGATCTCAGGTTCCATCCACATAGGGATCTGTGCCGAGCATGGAGCCTGCTTATGGTTTTTTCTCTCTCCCTCTGCTCCTCTCCCCTGCTCACTCCCTCTCTCTAAAAATCAAAACAAAACAAAAGAAAAGAAACAACAACAACAAGAAAACCAGAAAATAAACCGGGACAAGATACGCACACCTAAGAGACTCAGTGTCATGGAAGACTGATGGTTGCCTTTCCATTATCCTTGCTTGTATCATTCTCTCCTCCCTCTTTGTAACAGCTGCGTCCAGATCTCCAAGGGATTCTGAGTGAGCCGACATCAGCTGACATCCCTGACATCAGCGGACAGCCCTGGGCGGAGCTCGTCACTGAGGAGTGGGCGGGTGACCTAAGCAAAAGGAATGTCTGGATATTTTCTGTGAATACTGGGACAGAAGCTCTCCTCCTACGGGTGGGTGGGAGTAAGGGTCAGAGATCAGAAACACTTTCCTTTCTACTGGGAGGGAAGCCCCAGCACTGGTGACACCTTCCAGCTGGCCGGCACCTGGCAGGCAGGCTTGTGCTCTAGTTTCTCTGTATTCTGTGCAGTACATACAGATATATGTGGTCTGAACAAGCCACAGGGTCACAGGAACAGAGCCGTGTGACTGGGGGTTCTGCTTTGCGTGCCTCTGGGAGAAAAGGACAGTTGTGGGGACATAGACTATGTGATGCTACACTTGCAAGTCCCTCTCTGTCAGCCAAGTCACCTACACGTTCGGGTGATATTCCTGTCCACAAATGGCTCCAGCCAGCTCAGCCTGTCTGCCCCTGTCTTCCTTTTTGCTGCTTCCTTGTGATCCTTTTTGAGTGCTTCATCCAGCTTTCCCACTTCTTAGCTAGAGAACCGCTGGCAAGTTTCTCCCTTCCTGTGCCTCCCTTCCTCACCAGTATTGGCCTGAAGGTGACTGGGCTTAACAGGGCCATTCCGTGCCCTGTGGGTGCTCACTGAATGTGAACTGTTATGAAGAGCAACAGGACAGGTGAATGCAGAGGAAGAAGGGAAACAGGCAGTTTTACCAGCTACTTACTATGCAGTGTTTCAGAGTTGAGGGTCTCACACACACAGTCATTCATTAGACTTCTGCTGTCCAATGTGTGGCCACTGGTCACAGGTAGCTATGAGCACCCGAAACTTGGCTGATACAAACTGACGTGAGCTGCCAGTGTAAAACACACAGGGGATTTGGGAGACTTAGTATGAAAAAGGGAATGTACAATATATTATTAATATTTCTTTTTATATTGGTTACCTCTTGAACTAATATTTTGGATATATTTGGCTTAAAAATATATATTATTAAAATGAATTTCAGTTGTTTCATTTTTTTAAGGTGGCTACTAGAAAATTTTAAATTACATCTGTGTAATTTTATTTCTCCTATTTTATTTCTTTCGGACAGTGCTGGTCTTGGTGGAACCTTCAGTGGGGTGACTTCTGGGTGTTGAATGGAGCTTCCAGCCCACAAAACGTCTCTTATATGGGACAGTGATGGCTGAGATCCCATCATAGGAGCCTCAATCCTTAAAGGCCTTGAGCCCTGGGAAAATTTTTAATCTCCCTGGGGGGTTTTAAGCTATCAGTCATTTGCACCCTAGTATGAATGAGCACCAAGGTCTTTTTTTTTGGTGGAGAGCAGGTTTTGATACCAGGAAGTAGGGTTGGAGGGAAGCAGAGGGGAGCAAAGACAATGAGAACAGTGAGCAGGTAAGAGTGGGCAAAGGGTCCCCACCCAAGTGGGTGAAGAGGGAGCTGAGTGGGGCAATGGTGAAATAGATCTGCTGAGCAGGGCAATGGTGAAACATTGCCGTCACAGCTTTGTGTCTTTCTTCCTTTTGTACTTCTTACAGCACTATCATGGTGGTCTGCATGTCACATGGGGAGCCCACTATAACTACAGACTGGGTGACCAATAATAAGATTTAAAAGAAGGATTTCCTTACACAGGACAATTTCTCACCTGGCATGATTTGACCTTGAGTCTGCAAACCATCCCCCCCATTGACCTTGAGTCTGCAAACCATACCCCCCATTTCTTTCTTGGGTAAGGAGTTTTACTAAGACATTTTCCTTCTTCTCTACTAAGACATTTTCCCTTCCTCCTTCCTTCTTCTTCTCCTGTTTCCATAGCAAAATGAGATGGAGTCAGAACCATGACCTCATTTGTTTTTTTGTTTTTTGGTTTTTTTACTGGCATATTTGTTTTTTGGGTGTTGAGTTTGATAAGTTCTTTACAGATTTTGGATACTATCCCTTTATCAGGTATGTCATCTTTTCCCATTCCATAAACTGACTCTTAGTTTTGTTGATTGTTCCCGTAAGCAGAATTATTTTTTATATGAATTTATTGTCAAATTGGTTTCCATATGACACCCAGTGCTCATCCCAACAAGTGCCCTCATCAATGCCTATCACCCACTTTCCTTTCTCCCCCACCCTCCATCAACCCTCAGTTTGTTCTCAGTATTTAAGAGTCTCTTATGGTGTGCCTCCTTCCCTCTCTGTAATTTTTTCCCCCCTTTCCCTCCCCCCTGGTCTTCTGTTGAGTTTCTCAGGATCCACATATGAGTGAAAACATATGGGGGCGCCTGGGTGGCTTGGTCGGTTAAGCGTCCGACTTCGGCTCAGGTCGTGATCTCACGGTCTGTGAGTTCGAGCCCCGCGTCGGGCTCTGTGTTGACAGCTCAGAGCCTGGAGCCTGTTTCAGATTCTGTGTCTCCCTCTCTCTCTGCTCCTCCCCTGTTCATGCTCTGTCTCTCTCTGTCTCAAAAATAAATAAACGTTAAAAAAAAATTAAAGAAAAAAAGAGTGAAAACATATGGTATCTTTCTCTGCCTGACCTATTTCATTTAACATAACACTCTCCAGTTCCATCCACATTGCTACAAATGGCCAGATTTCACTCTTTTTCATTACCAAGTAGTATTCCATTGTATATATAAACCACATCTTCTTTATCCATTCATCAGTTGATGGACATTTAGGCTCTTTCCATAATTTGGCTATTGTTGAGAGTACCGCTATAAACATTGGGGTACAAGTGCCCCTATGCATCAGTACTCCTCTATCCCTTGGGTAAATTCCTAGCAGTACTATTGCTGGGTCATAGGGTAGGTCTATTTTTAATTTTTTGAGGAACCTCCACACTGTTTTCCACAGCGACTGCACCAGTTTGTATTCCCACCAGCAGTGCAAGAGGGTTCCCATTTCTCCACATCCTCACCAGCATCTATAGTCTCCTGATTTGTTCATTTTAGCCACTCTGACTGGTGTGAGGTGGTTATCTCAGTGTGGTTTTGATTTGTATTTCCCTGGTGAGGTGTGACATTGAGCATCTTTTCATGTGCCTGTGGGCCATCTGGAAGTCTTCTTTGGAAAAGTGTCTATTCGTGTCTTCCGCCCATTTGTTCACTGGATTATTTGTTTTTCGGGTATGGAGTTTGGTGAGTTCTTTATAGATTTTGGATACTAGCCCTTTATCTGATATGTCATTTGCAAATATCTTTTCCCCTTCTGTCAGTTGCCTTTTAGTTTTGTTGATTGTTTCCTTTTCAGTGCAGAAGCTTTTTATCTTGATGAGGTCCCAATAGTTCATTTTTGCTTTTAATTCCCTTGCCTTTGGAGATGTGTTGAGTAAGAAATTGCTGCAGCTGAGGTCAAAAAGGTTGTTGCCTGCCTTCTCCTCTAGGGTTTTGATTGTTTCCCATCTCACATTCAGGTCCTTCATCCATTTTGAGTTTATCTTTGTGAATGGTGTGAGAAAGTGGTCTAGTTTCAACCTTCTGCATGCTGCTGTCCAGTTCTCCCAGCATCATTTGTTAAAGAGACTGCCTTTTTTCCATTGGATATTCTTTCCTGCTGTGTCAAAGATTAGTTGGCCATACGTTTGTGGGTCTAGTTCTGGGGTTTCTATTCTATTCCATTGGTCTATGTGTCTGTTTTTGTGCCAATACCATGCTGTCTTGATGATTACAGCTTTGTAGTAGAGGCTAAAGTCTGGGATTGTGATGCCTCCTGCTCTGGTCTTCTTCTTCAATATTACTTTGGCTATCCGGGGTTTTTTGTGGTTCCATACAAATTTTAGGATTGCTTGTTCTAGCTTCAAGAAGAATGCTGGTGCAATTTTGACTGAGATTGCATTGAATTTGTAGATTACTTTGGTAGTATTGACACTTTAACAATATTTATTCTTCCAATCCATGAGCATGGAATGTTTTTCCATTTCTTTGTATCTTCTTCAATTTCCTTCATAGGCTTTCTATAGTTTTCAGCATACAGATATTTTACATCTTTGGTTAGGTTTATTCCTAGGTATTTTATGATTCTTGGTGCAATTGTGAATGGGATCAGTTTCTTTATTTGTCTTTCTGTTGCTTCATTATTAGTGTATAAGAATGCAACTGATTTCTGTACATTAATTTTGTATCCTGCGACTGCTGAATTCATGTATCAGTTCTAGCAGACTTTTGGTGGAGTCTTTCAGGTTTTCCATGTATAGTATCATGTCATCTGCAAAGAGTGAAAACTTGACTTCATCTTTGCCAGTTTTGATGCCTTTGATTTCATTTTGTTGTCTGATTGCCGATGCTAGAACTTCCAACACTATGTTAAACAACAGCGGTGAGAGTGGACATCCCTGTCCTGTCCTGATCTCAGGGGGAAAGCTGTCAGTTTTTCCCCATTGAGGATGATGTTAGCTGTGGGCTTTTCATAAATGGCTTTTATGATGTGTAAGTATGTTCCTTCTATCCCGACTTTCTCGAGGGTTTTTATTAAGAAAGGATGCTGAATTTTGTCAAATGCTTTTTCTGCATCGGTTGACAGGATAATATGGTTCTTTTCTTTTATTAATGTGATGTATCACATTGGTGGATATGTGAATATTGAACCGTCCCTGCAGCCCAGGAATGAATCTCACTTGATTATGGTGAATAATTCTTTTTATAAGTTGTTGAATTCAATTTGCTAGTATGTTGTTGAGAATTTTTGCATCCATATTCATCAGGGATATTGGCCTGTAGTTCTCTCTTTTTGCTGGGTCTCTGTCTGGTTTGGGAATCAAAGTAATGCTGGCTTCATAAAATGAGTCTGGACGTTTTCCTTCCCTTTCTCTGTTTTGGAACAGCTTGAGATGGATAGGTATTATTTCTGCTTTAAATGTGTGGTAGCCATCTGGTCCTGGACTCTTATTTGTTGGGAGATTTTTGATAACTGATTCAATTTCTTCACTGGTTATGGGTCTGTTCAAATTTTCTATTTCTTCCTGTTTGAGTTTTGGAAGTGTGTGGGTGCTTAGGAATTTATCCATTTCTTCCAGGTTGTCTAGTTTTTTGGCATAAAATTTTTCATAGTATTCCCTGATAATTGCTTATATTTCTGAGGGATTGGTTGTAATAATTCCATTTGCATTCATGATTTTATCTATTTGGGTCCTCTCCCTTTTCTTTTTGAGAAGCCTGGCTAGAGATTTATAAATTTTATTTATTTTTTCAAAAAACCAACTCTTGGTTTCATTGATCTGCTCTACAGGTTTTTTAGATTCTATATTGTTTATTTCTGTTCTGATCTTTATCATTTCTCTCCTTCTGCTGGGCTTGGGGTGTCTTTGCTGTTCTGCTTCTAGTTCCTTTAGGTGTGCTGTTAGATTTTGTATTTGGGATTTTTCTTGTTTCTTGAGCTAGGCCTGGATTGCAATGTATTTTCCTCTCAGGACTGCCTTCGCTGCATCCCCAAGCGTTTGGATTGTTGTATTTTCATTTTCGTTTGTTTCCATATATTTTTTAATTTCTTCTCTAATTGCCTGGTTGACCCACTCATTCTTTAGTAGGGTGTTCTTTAACCTCCATGCTTTTGGAGGTTTTCCAGACTTTTCCCTGTGGTTGATTTCAAGTTTCATAGCATTGTGGTCTGAAAGTGTGCATTATATGATCTCAATTCTTTTATACTTATTAAGGGCTGTTTTGTGGCCAAGTAAGTGATCTATCTTGGAGAATGTTCCATGTGCACTATAGAATAAAGTATATTCTGTCACTTTGGGATGCAGAGTTCTAAATATATCTGTCAAGTCCATCTGATCCAATATATCATTCAGGGCCCTTGTTTCTTTATTTATTCTCTGTCTAGATGTTCTATCCATTGTTGTAAGTGGAGTATTAAAGTCTTCTGCAATTACCATATTCTTACCAATAAGGTTGCTTATGTTTGTGATTAATTGTTTTATATGTTTGGGTTCCTCCAAATTTGGTGCATAGACATTTATAATTGTTAGCTCTTCCTGATGGATAGACCCTGCAATTATCATATAATGCCCTTCTTCATCTCTTGTTACAGCCTTTAATTTAAAGTCTAGTTTTTCTGATGTAAGTATGACTACTCCAGCTTTCTTTTGACTTCCAGTAGCATGATAGATAGTTCTCCATCTCCTCACTTTCAATCTGAAGGTGTCCTCAGGTCTAAAATGAGTCTCTTGTAGGCAGCAAATAGATGGGTCTTGTTTTTGTTTTTGTTTTTATCCATTCTGATACCCTATAGAACCGTGACCTCATTTGTAAGCGAAGAACCTGAGGCTAAGAGATAAAGGAGTGGCTTGGTTTTGATCATGTAGAAACTATAGATCCAAGATAAAAAATATGGCTTTTATCATTGGACCAGCCAACGGATGGGCCATTTGTTTCTTACAGATTCTCAAGTGAGGTGAATGCTAAGAGATGGTCTCCAATTCAGAATTTCAGGAAAGCACCAAGTCAGAAGGGCCAGTCATTTCCAGAATGGTCACGCCTGACATGGCAGTGCTTCCTTGAGCCTGATTTTTTGTGTGGTGACATCAAAGTGACTTCAATTTCCTGATATAAGAGTTGGAGTTCCTTTAATTCTAAGACAACACTACTGGTTTTCAAATAACTTCCCAGAAAGAACTTCAGTGAGAGAAAATAATAATTAGTTCCCACAACAAGAGATGTGGAAAAGCTGAGACGCCTGTCATGGACTGTGAGGTGTTACAGGATCTTAGTCCTGGGAAGACCAACCTCAGGGAAGATTCCTGGCCTCAGAAGTAATTTCTCTCTCTCTCTCCATCTCTTCCTCTCTTTAAAATTGTTCTCTAGGAAACTGACTCAACTGTTTTTGCTCTTACTCTTTTTTCTTTTAAATATTTGAAAGATGACAAGAAAACATCTTAGAGGAGAAATAGTGAACTCACTTGCTCACTTCATAAAGAAACTTTGGAGGAAACTTCCTTGGTAAAGTTCCTCTTGTTAAAAAGCTGTGAGGTCATAAAATGCTATTGAACAATAACTTTTCAACACAAACGGGCACTTCCATCAGAGCACCAGTGCTCTCTCAAGACCAGTCAGGGGCAATGGGAGCTCTGATGTCCCCTCTGTGTCACCATCTTTTATGGTTTTCTTTCCATTTGATCAATGCCATCGTCTCTTGCTCTGTCTTTTCCTTCAGGAAGGCTGGGGGAAACATGATTTTTGTAACCGCTGACCAAGACATTTCTTTTGAGCCAAACATTTGTCAGTGTTGTGATTGAAGCTGTGTTTAAAGTCTAGCACTTTATTTGAGAATATTGTCTGTGATCCACATCCAAAATATGTATGTGAAGATGATTTGCAATCTAATCAAATGGTTTGACTTTCATTTCATTTATTTATTTTCAGAACACTGCTATGAACTGAAAGGTTTGAAGTGACATGAAATGAAAGTTTTCAGTAATGAGAACTTGAAAAGAATAAGTCCCTTTTGGCAGGAAGTTTCTGGTGGCTTTGGTTTGTGTCATCCTTCCTTTCTCCCTGTGGTGACCCATGACCTCCCGCAAGGGTGAAAATATGCCTGCTTGGACAATATGGAAACCATAGGTACAGTGGTCTTGCTTAGCTGGGAGGTCAAAGATGTAAAAGATTCAGCTCTTGCCCTCAAGAAGCATTCAACAGCGATTTTTTGCTGGCTATGTGCCAACGTATGGATTTGCTAGTATCCTGTGTACTAGACACTCTCCCTCTGAAACTCATTTCCCTTGTCCCCTAGTTACATCAAGCCACGCAGCCTGCCTGTGGCCCACAAAAAGTGCCAAAGAATGAATACACCCTGGGACCGGCCCTCAGCAGTGACTCTAGGGAGTAGTGCAGAAATACCACAAATACCTGCCCCTCCAAGGATGACTCTAAGGCATGGGCTGCTCTGTCTTAGGGCTGTCTGCCGGCTTAACCTTCAGTTACCCACTCTAGCAGCTGGCCTGATGGCACACCCTTTACTGGCTTCCCTTGTCCCTGCTCTACCTATCAGAGTTCCAGTGCCTCTGCTTGAGTGCTGTCTCTGGGTCTGCTTCTAGGGAAATCAAGAAGTCACCTGGATATAGCTGGTCACAACAGTCAGGGATATTGGGCATCAAGGAAGGGCATCTATCCAAGTGTGTATAGAATGTAAATCTTAAAAAAAAAAAGGCTTTATTTAAATTCCAGATAGTTAACACACAGTGTATTAGTTTCAGATGTACAATACAGTGATTCAACACTTCCGTACATCACCCAGGGCTCATCACATGAGAGCACTCCTTAATCCCCATCACCTATTTCACCCATCCCTCACCCCCTGCCCTCTGGTAACCATCAGTTTGTCCTCTATAGTTGAGTCTGTTTCTTGGTTTGCCTCTCTCTTTCTCTTTGTTTCTCTCTTTGCTTGTTTGTTTTGTTTCTTAAGTTCCACATATGAGTGAAATTATATGGTATTTGTCTTTCTCTGAAAGACTTATTTTGCTTAGCATTATACTCTCTAGCTCCATCCATGTCGCTGCAAATGGCAAGATTTCATTCTTCTTTAAGGCTGAGTAATATACATATAGGGGAAGAAGGATAAGACATGTATACATATATTCATACCACATCTCCTTTATTCACTCGTCAGTCGGACACTTGGGCTGTTTCCGTAATTTGGCTATTGTTTATAATGCTGCTGCTATAAACATTAGGGTGTGTGTATCCCTTTGAATTAATATTTTTGTATTCTTTGGGTGGATACCTAGTAGTGCAATTGCTGGGTCGTATAGGGTAGTTCTATTTTTAACTTTCTGAGGAAACCCCACACTGTTTTCCAGAGTGGCTGCACCAGTTTGCATTCCCACCAACAGTGCAAGGGGGTTCCCCTTTCTCCACACCCTCGCCAAAACCCGTTGGTTCTTGTGTTCTTGATTTTAGCCATAGAATATAAATCTTGCTTTGTATGTGTTTTAAGTTCCAAAAATAAAATTTCCATCAAGTTCTGGGATATTCCTTGATGGGCACTGAGTAATGTATAGAATTGTTGAATCACTGTACTGTACGCCTGAACTAGTTTAACACTGTATGTTAATTATAGTGGAATTTAAAATAAAAGAATGAAGTGCTTTGCATACTGATAAGAAATCAACACCACCACCAACAAATTCTTGGGATGCTGTTTAGGTGGCTAGGATTTCCCATGTACAGTCAGATCTTGGATGCTCAGGATGCTGGAAGGAATGTGGGTCGACCACAAATTCTGATGGCAGCATTTTCTGGACAGTCAGCCCTGGGGAGGTTGTGTAATAAAACGCAGTTATCCACACAACTGTCTCTAAGATTAAAAAGTAGGCTGGGGCGCCTGGGTGGCTCAACTGGTTAAGCGTCCAACTCTTGGTTTCGGCTTAGGTCATGATCTCACGGTTCATGAGTTCAAACCCTGACAGTATGGGATTGTGAGACTGACAGCCTCCTTGGGATTCTCTCTCCCCCTCTCTCTCTGCCCCTCCCCTGCTTGTGCTATCTCTCTCTCTCTCTCAGATAAATAAGTTAACTAAAAAAAGATTTATAAAATGAAAAAGTAGGACTCTCCTAGCCTTGTTTTCATGACTCCTTTCCCTCTTGCAACTGCCCTTGCCTCCAGCAGGTCCTGAATTTTTTAGCATAATCTTAGAATCCCATATTTTATCATTGTTCCCCCATAAACCACTGAGATAGCCAGAAGTCTTGGAAAAGCAGTGCTCAAACTATGTCTCTTATGCTGCCTTTTGAGTCTGGAAGCTGCTCCATGGGTCTGCGCTGGCCTTATTTGGGACTTGGAAAGCATGTTTATCATATCCACTGGGCCCTGTGCTCACTCCCAGTGACTGTGGGAAGCAAGCGAATGGAGGAGGTGACGTGACCAGTGGGTGCAAAGAGAGGCCTGAGCCTGGCTGTGGTGGGTCCCTAGCCATCTCCACTACCAGGGTGGCAAATGGTACAACTTCTTTTTTTTTTTTTTTTTTTTAATGTGTGGAGTAGTGATTACTACTCCAGTACCACATACATTTATTTTTTTTTTACCACTTACTGTTAACAATTATTTCTTTTTTTTTCAATATATGAAGTTTATTGTCAAATTGGTTTCCATACAACACCCAGTGCTCATCCCAAAAGGTGCCCTCCTCAATACCCATCACCCACCCCCCCCTCCCACCCCCCATCAACCCTCAGTTTGTTCTCAGTTTTTAAGAGTCTCTTATGCTTTGGCTCTCTCCCACTCTAACCTCTTTTTTTTTTCCTTCCCCTCCCCCATGGGTTTCTGTCAAGTTTCTCAGGATCCACATAAGAGTGAAACCATATGGTATCTGTCTTTCTCTGTATGGCTTATTTCACTTAGCATCACACTCTCCAGTTCCATCCACGTTGCTACAAAGGGCCATATTTCATTCCTTCTCATTGCCACGTAGTACTCCATTGTGTATATAAACCACCATTTCTTTATCCATTCATCAGTTGATGGACATTTAGGCTCTTTCCATAATTTGGCTATTGTTGAGAGTGCTGCTATAAACATTGGGGTACAAGTGCCCCTATGCATCAGTACTCCTGTATCCCTTGGGTAAATTCCTAGCAGTGCTATTGCTGGGTCATAGGGTAGGTCTATTTTTAAATTTTTGAGGAACCTCCACACTGTTTTCCAGAGTGGCTGCACCAATTTGCATTCCCACCAGCAGTGCAAGAGGGTTCCCATTTCTCCACATCCTCTCCAGCATCTATAGTCTCCTGATTTGTTCATTTTGGCCACTCTGACTGGTGTGAGGTGATATCTGAGTGTGGTTTTGATTTGTATTTCCCTGATGAGGAGCGACGTTGAGCATCTTTTCATGTGCCTGTTGGCCATCTGGATGTCTTCTTTACAACTTCTGTTCTCCTTTCCTACAAACCCCTTGTGGTGCTCCCATCTTAGTTTCCCAAGAAGGCTTTTTATAACCTCTTGAACCTGATTGTGCCTGCATAACAATGTGTGTGTGTGTGTGTGAGAGAGAGAGAGAGAGTGTGTGTGTGTGTCTGTGTGTACCTGTGTGTCTCTGTATATGTGTGCCATTCTCTGTGTGTGTTTATCTATCTCTGTGTGTGTGTCTGCGTTTATGTGTGTGTATTTGTGTGCATGTCTGCATGGGTGTAGGTGTACATATAATGGGCTCACCTCTGGCTTTGGGAGGATGATGCCACCATCATGGAGTCCAGGACTTACAGGTCAGAAGGATACCTCTGGATGGAGATTTGGGGATCCTGTGTTCTACCTGGTTCCTCCTTTGCCACAGCCCTGCTTTGTGCTAATCATGATTGTTGGCTCCAATTTCCTCTTCAGTAAAGTTCAGAAACCGGTCAAAATGATTTTCATGGCTCTTTCCAGCTTGAAACACTTAAAAGGGACTCTTTACAAAGATGTGGGCACCTTGTAGGGAAACCACAAGGGACTGTGCAGGACCTGAGCCTAGCAACAGAGAGCTGAATGGATGAAGTTGGGACCACAAGCTGCAGAGGGCTAACGAGAGGGCCTGCTTGACAGGAGGCTCCAGTTGTGGGGTACAGACAGACTGAATGACTTTATGGGGAGAAGGAGTGAATAAATGCCAAGGCTCACTGTCCTTCCTCCCTCTAGATACTGCTGGGGCTCCTTGCTACCCAAACCCACCAGGAACCATAAGGGTAGGTAATCTGAGGGTGTTGCAGCAGGTCAGCCTGCAGGGCACACAACAGGTTGGAAAAGGGTGGAGGATAGATCTAGAGAGGCCAAAGGAAGGGCTCCTACCTGGTGGGTCTGCCCCTTAAGCTAAGTCCACAGTGAGCACAAGGTGCCATTAGTTTCCTCACCAGCCTCCTGTTTTCAACTATTGATTGGACTTTAGCCAAAATATGATTAAACAAATCCTCAATGTCCTCCCTCTTGTGTGCTCCTACATGTATGTGCTCCTGATAACGGTCCACAGCTAAGTCAGGCTTCAGAACGTACTGATCCTACATCTCCTACATCTCGTCCCTCATTTTCATCCCATACCTAGCCTCCCACTCAGATTCCCATGGCCCCTTCCTTTCACTGTGGCAAGACACTCCTAATTAATCTTCTTGGTTCTGCTTCCAGAATTGAATTCTAAAAGCAGGACTCTCATCTTCTCCGTTCAAAATTCTTCACTGTGCCCTCTTGTCTGAGGCTATAGTCTGGATTCATAGTTCAGACACAGGCCATGCTATAGTCTGATCCTGGCCTCCCTCAACTCTCAGGATCTGGATGAAACCCGCTTTTCGTCTCATCCTTGGGACCTTTCTTCACGGCCCTGTGTTCCCACAACTAGACGCTGCTGGAGACTTTCCTGTCTCCGCGGAGGGTAATCGCCATTTGTGGAGCACCTAGTGTGTGCCAGGAGCTGTCCTAGGTACTTACTCAGCTTGCACTATCTCCTTCAGTCTTCAAAATATACATATATTTTTAATGTTTATTCACTTTTTGAGAGACAGAGATAGAGTGCGATCAGAGCATGGGCAGAAAGAGAGGGAGACACAGAATCTGAAGCAGGCTCGAGGCTCTGAGCTGTCAGCATAGAGACCGACACGGGGCTCAAACTCATGAACCATGACCTGACCTGAAGTCAGACACTTAACCAACTGAGCCACCCAGGTGCCCCTCTCCTTTACTCTTCAAAGACAGGTAGTTAACAGGCCCTTCCTGCTACCCAAGTATAACAAATTTAACACAAAAATTCAAAGTAAACTCAAAATTCAGAAAGGGAAATCCTGGGTGCCAGAAGCAAAGCCAGAGTGGCGAGCAGGAGCTAAATCCAGGGTCAGAAAGGATTGGAACCGAGAACACCACGTATGGGTGAAGGCCTTCAGTCCAGGCATGTGAGGAGCTGGAAGTGAGCCCTCTGCACATAGCCAGGGATCTCTAAGGTTAGAGATGCACCACAGGAGAAAAATTCTACTCCCCAGTTCAGTGCTGTTGCAAGGAAGGGTTGTCCATTCAAGGTTGAGGAAGAAAGAGAATCTTCTGCTAAAATTCAACCCCCAGGCTGTCCATGTAGGGTTGGGGGTCCCATTTACTCATGCACTTTGGGACCCCAAGCCCATAAATTAATATCAAATGTTCGCTAGACCCACATTGCTGCATCATGTGGTAGCCAAGGTGACAGTTCTTCTGCAAACTCCTCCTGAAGATGATCCCTCATGAGAAACTTCCAACTGCAGAGAAAACAAGCCCTCAGTGGAACAGAGTGTGCAGAGCAGCACTGAGAGATCTCCCACCTGAACAGGACAAACAACAGGCCACCTGGAGCATCTTGCTCAAGGAGGTGACAGAAGTAATGACCTCACGTAAGGCAAAAACAAGATATGGTTTTACAATAATAGAATTTTAGAAAAAGAGAAAAATATGAATTCCAGAAATAAAAGATCCAGTGTGACATAAACCACTCAGGACTGGGATTGCACATGCGGCTGGCCACACTGTGAGCTGCTGAATTGGTAGACAGGCCTGGGGAGCTATTTAAACCTCACAATAGTCCTTCGAGCCAGGCAACTGTTGCTTGGAGAGGTAAGAAACTTCCCCAGGAGATCCTGACTTTGAACTCAGGTCTGTGTGACACTGCGAAATGCTGGGGCTGGTTTTTACTGGCTTGTGAGTGCTCACTGGGTACATCTCTTCCCAGATCCACATTCAGTGACAAAACGTGGGTAGCTTGAAATTGGCCATGGTGAGAATATACCACAGAAGATGGCAAATGCTATACTCAGGGCTTTTTTTTTTTCCTTAGAAAGTCTTGTTAAACACTCACCAGCATACCACTGGTCTGACCACACTCCTACTTTAAATCAGGAGTCACAGGCAATCTCCCATGGGGGGCTCACAGGACTGAGTGGGGCTCATGGTGCACAGACGAACTGTGACAGAGCTTGAGTTGACTCTTGTTAGTATGTGAACCCAATGTTAACATCTTCCAATTTTTTCAAGAGAAGCTGCAAAATCCAGATTTTTATGTGGAATCTCAATTTTAAAATGTTGGCAACTGGTTCAGTTAAAAAAAAAAACACAACAAAAAAAAACCTTGCTCAAGCCAAAGAAAACACATCTGTTGGCTGGATTTGGCCATGGGCTGCAGATCTGTGATTTTCACTTTTAACCAATAAACTCCATTACTTTGTGTCCTTGCTCCTTTCTGTTAATCCTTTCTATTAATGCCCTCCAATGTGTCAAGATCCAGCTTAAATGATAGCTTCTTCATGTTTCATCCCTCACTCTTGTCAAAGCCATCTTCTGAACACTGAGAAGATGGTTTTGAACACCTGCATATTTCCCCTTAAAGAAAATACTTGTGTGTTTGATATTATTTGTGCAGACTTGTTTTTCTTCTCTGGTAGTTTGTAACTTCCCTGAAAATCAAGATCTATGTCTTGGTCATCTTTGTTTCCCTGCAAATGTTCAGCAGGTCCCTTGTATATAATAAGCATTCAACAAATATTAGGTAAATTTTAAAACTGGAAACTCAGTAGATGTTTATTTGAATCCTATTTTATGCTTGCCTTGAGAATTATGGCTTGTCTACTTAGCCAAGAAGACTAAAAATTTAGATGGGAAATTTCAAAGCCATGTTGACAGCACTTGAGACATTTCTCATCATTCCTGGTTTTATGAAACACGCTCAAGGGAAACCTTTATTTTCCTGTGCATGTTGATGCCTATGAATAGGGGTTCCTATGCTAAGCTCTGTGGTCCAAAGAGGGGGCTTCCCATAGTAGTGGCTGACTGAAGTGATAGAAAATAGAGCATTTTCCCATTTAGTTAATTTTTTTCTTAATCGAAATTTATTTGCTTGCTAACATTAAAAACATAATGTTTACTCATATTGGCATGTAAAAGAATATTTGAATTCCTTCTAAAGTACAATGTAGAGCAGGATTTAAAAGAATGCATGCACTTGGATGCAAATCTCAAATTAAAAATACTGTTTTTCTCCCTCATTTTCTTACAGTGTTTTAAACAAAGAATCTTTAGACTTTCAGTACTATAGATTTGTAAAGCTTGCAATTCTTCAGCTCTTAAATTTCCTTTGGGATATTCAAATGTCCTGGGGTAATCTTTCTCAAACAGTTGTCTGCTAATTCCAGAAAACAATTGGTTAGTTGTCTCTAAATTCTAAGAATTATCAGGGTTCCTTTTCTTTCATAGGCAGGGCAAAAATACCTTCTGCGGTATTTTTTCTAAGCAGGACAAGTTTAGAGCCTTCTGTCCTCAGCTGGTTTCTATTTTTGGTCAAAGATCTTAGAATTAGAAAAGCCCCAAACTTATCAGTACTTGGTGTTAAAAATAGGTTCAAAACAAACACTAAAAGGATATTCAATACAGATACTACATGTTTTCTTCTCACATTAATCATTAATTTTATTATTTGCATACTTTGGGACAAGGCAGTAAAAAATGAATATGGGCTAGTCATTTTTTTTCAAATTTTCTCACAAGCATATTTTAAACATAGGATCTAGTTTGAACCATTGCACATTTTTTTAATTGTAAACCTTTAATCTGAAAATGGCATAGAAACAATCTATAAATGCCATTTAAGTTGAATTTTCTTGTCATAGTTCAGAAAGACTTCAACTCTGCTAGCCCCTCAAGTTATCTTATTTCTAAAGTTTTGGAGATTCATGTGTTTTGTGTACAATCTTGTACATTTATTCAACAAATGTATGTTGAGGGCAGTAGATATACAGTGGTGAACACAACAGGGAGGCCCAGACCCCACCTTGTGCCATCAACAGTGTGTGGTCATATAGGGACTGAGTCTACAACTTTGACATTGTTGCTATCACATTCTGACCTCAATTTCTAAACAGCTTTGAAGTGTAATGTATTTGCTTTCCATTGCCAATAAGAGATGATTTCCATCATATCCAAGACCTAAGTTATTAAAGCTTGAAAGGAAAAGTTTTCATAATGTATAAGTTTATCCTTTGTATCAGTTCATTCCATCAGCTAAAGCCCCTGATCTCTGCTCTTTATTTATTATGTTCTGCTGTACCAAGTTAGACTGACTATCCTTAAAACAAACTGACAGGCAAACATTGGACATATGTGGTGGACATATGTCAACCTAATGGGGATGATTGCCTTTTGTCTTTGTTCTTCTTAAATAAGTCCTGCATCTCAAACTGGAAGTTTACAAGTTTCCTTCATTGAAGTTGGAATTAATTATTTTGAATGATATGAATTAAATGGGGAGCTTTGTGGTCATTTACACCTTTCTTGTCCACCCCTACATGCACCTGCTCATTATTTACTATTGTCTTTCAGGACAGTCATGGTGTAGCTCCAAGAGGTCATAGACTATAACCGCCGGGTGTGGGGGGAAGGGGATTAAGGGGTAGCATTAGATTATCTGAATCCAGTCTTCTCCTTTGACTTGATGAGGGAGGGATCTGAGGCTCAGGGAAGTGAAATGAATTTCAAAGGGCACAAAGCTGGTCATGGAGTAGGATCCTAACTCCTGATCTCCATAAGAAGAATAATGCTCTAAATATTCCCATCCCACATTTTATGTCTCTTTACCTTGTTACGCTATTACGGTCGTAGAATATTAACTTCACTGATGCAATGTACTTATTTACTGAATATGAAAGTTTTAGGTTTTCTTCCGTGAAGGACACTTTTTCTCATGCAACTCATGACTGGTTCTGAGTTGGTTCATCTCAGAAAATGCCATTTGCTGCTTGAGCTTAACCCAAAGAGGTATTTACAACAGTTCATTTTTTCAGAGACCAAAGGAGAAACCAAATGGTGCTTGGAGTTAACACATGTTGCCCCTTCCTTTTGCCCTGAGTTAGTTGATCCAGGGCCTTTACACCTTCTGTTTCTGCTCCCCTGAGGCAGTAGTTGCATTGCTGTAAGGAAGCGGCTGGAGGTGGAACTGGCCAGGCTCTGGGAAGGGAAATTGTATGTGCTGGATGGGAAATAGGAGAGCACGTCTCTTATCCGTTTGGCTGAACCACATGAAATTGTCAATATTGCACCACTTTTTACCCACAAATATGGTAATTTTATACGGCATACTCCAATAAGGCATTTCTTTTTCTCCTTCCTTCCCTCTTATCTCCCTAAGCCCCTGCAAGTATTTTCCCCTGGCCTGGTTGTAGGATCAATTCTCTGACTTACTATCAAACTTATACTTATTTCTCCTTATCATTAAAGGCTTTCAGGCTCTGTTTAGAATGTCAAAGATTTGCTCCTTGAAAGCCACCACAGGATTGAACCCAGGTTCAAAGGAGACGTTTAAACATAGCAATCAACCAAAAAACACTTCTGTATTCAGCATCTGTCTGGTGCCCTTTGCTGCTTGTAAGAGCTTGGAAAATCAATAGTTCCATGCTGTTTCCTCACTGAAGTGGTCTGGCTCAGTGACTGGGGGCAATATGCTTCATATTAACATACCTTGAGAGATGAAACAGCTTTCTTCTTGCCTGGTCAGGTTGAGACATGGTGGCTCTATCTTATCACCAGAGGAATATTATGGTTGGATTTCTATCACTCGTAGACCTAAAAGGGGTGCCCTGTGTTTCATCAGAAAAGGAGGGGGCCTACTTGGACTCATCAGGTAGCCAGACTTGTGTGTAATCGATGGGCAGCAGGACACTGCGGGGCAGTCGACTATCTATCCAGGGGAAGATAATCCCATCACAGGCTGTGAGCCACTAGTTCTTAGTGTAGCTTTTGGGTGAGTCTGAAAAGCTCAGGTGACTGCCTCAGTCTCTTCATCCTTAGAAAACTTGGGAACTTGCCTAAGATCCAAATTGAATGCAAAGTTGGCCATGAAGATCCATAAGACCTTCTTGTGGAACTAGGCCTTGGTAGTAGAAACAGAACAATAGGCTGACAATTCTGGGTAAGTACACAGGGCCGGCTAACACTGTGGGAGGGGAAGACAGGAGGAATTGAAAGTCATTGGCTACTATTTTTCTTCTTTTAGCCATTCAGAAATGTTGCGCTGCAACCCAAAACACGAAGCCTTCTTCACCCTTCACTGGCAGAAACGCAGTCTGAGACACTGCCTTTTCATGCAGACAGCACATATCGAGGACCTGGTTTGTACCGAGTGTTCCTTTTGGCCAGTGGATGTCAGATGTAGCCTCCAGATGAACAGCATCAGCATCCCCAGGGAAACCTGTGAGAAACACAAACTCTCAGGCCCTGCCCCCCCCCCCGCCCCCAAGATCTGCAGGAGCAGAGAGGCTTTGGGAGTGGGGCCCGGTGTCTGTGTCCTCATAAGCCCTCCAGGTGACTCTGGAGCAACCCTAAAGATGGAGAACGATGGTTCTAGGCATGGGACATGGACAGGTGAACAATAGAGCTGCGCATGGTTTTGGTGGCTTTGTTCTTGTGTGGTAAGGCTCATAAAATGTGCCTGACAAACTGTTGCTTGGAAAAAATTCTTTGTTTGTCAACCAATGAAAAGAGGCCACATTGAGGAAATGATGAATTCATGTTTTGATGAAGTGTCACCATGTCCTTTGAAGCGAGGCCACATATTAGGAAATTCTGGAATTGCTAAGCCATGATATAATGTTGTAATTCTGCTGTGAACAAGTTTATGAGCCTTGATAAAGATTTTTTCTCTTTATTCTACTTAACTATAGCCTGTAGTGGAGTTTTGATACTAGAAAATAATGCTCCTTGGGATTGCCTCAACCTAAAAACTGAGGGAATAATTGAAAACCCATCAGTGCTGTCAAAAACACATGACCACCTTTGCTTTGGGTCTTATTTCCTACTTCCCTCCTTTCTTCCCCCCTTTCCTTTCTTCATTTCTTTCTTCCTTCCCTTCTCCCTCCCTCTCTTCTTCCCTCTCTTCTTTCTTTCCTTATTTTATTTCCTTCCTTTCTTATTTTATATCAAAAAATTAAAATCTGATGTCTCTGTCCTAAGGTGCTTATCTACATTTATCTCACACACCTGGAAATAGGGTTGCCTTAGTAACATTCATTAAAAGAAAACACATATCATGGTGAAAGGATCTTTATAGACACTGGTTTGTACATTTCCACAACAAGCTATGGCCTTCTGACTCTTCCCTTTTGCAGTTAAGGTACCAAGGCTTGGAGAAGTAGAGCAGCCTGCTCAAAATCTAGTCGGTAAATGGCAGTGGAATTGGAGCCAATATATGAGCTCAGACTTTCTGCCTTCCAATGTCACGTATGCCCACGAGGTAATACATTGTGATCTGCCATTGCCATACCTTCTACTTGGCCTATTTTCACCTGTGCCCAAGGAGGATTGAATCTGGACACTGCTCCAAGGTGTACTGGGTGTGTTGCTGGCCCCCATCCCTTTGCCCCCTCAGGTGCTGCCTCCTCTTCCATCTCTTCAGAGCCACCAGTCAAATGTGCTGCCAGAGAAGCTTCTGAAGGTGGGGCCTGGGACACCCATTGCTTGGAAGGAAGCTCCAGTGGTAGAATTTCAAGTGTCAGGTGTCAGGTGGGGCACTGAGGGCTCCAGGCCATTCTTCTTAGAATTGGGCAGATCTGGTAGACCAGCAGGACCTTGGTGCCTGAGCTTCCACTAATGACTGGCACCTAGATTTCCACCCCTGGTGATGTTGGCAACACACTTCAGACTTCTGTTTGGGGGTATCTCACCAGCACTTATTCTAGCAACTAGGGTAGCTAATGCCCTTCTTCAAACCTTTCAAAGTTAAAGATTTGACAAAAAAGAAATTTCCTAATAGATGAGTGGCATATAAACATCAAATAGGAGATACTTCATACTTTGATTTTTTTTTTTTTTGAAAAATAGAATTTATCTGTGTGGAACACGGAAAGGATAATTTTAGGACATGGAAACTACTCTGTGTGATACTATGATGATGGATACATGCCATTGTGTGTTTGTCCAAACCTACAGAATGCAACACACCCAGAGTGAACCTAGTGTAAACTATGGACTTTGGGTGATAATGATGTGTCAGTGTAGGCTCATTGATTGTAACAAACATACCACTCTGGTGTAGCTAGTGGGGAGGACCATGCACGGAGGGGACAAGAGTTACATCGGAAATCTGCACCAACTCAATTTTGCTATAAACCTAAAATTGCTCTAAAAGGAAAGTCTATTTTAAAAAATTAGAATTTATCCTTAAAGAATGGAAAAATGGTTTTGAAGACAAATGTTTTCCCCTTCAGTCTGTGTGGCATACATCACCCTGCTGTTGGGAATTATTAGAAGAATTTGGGTATCAGTTAGATACCGTTTTTAAAAACATAGTTGGTTTAGTGGATAAAGGACCAATTAAATAGATAAGGAGAAAGGGCCCCGTGAAACTGACCCATCTAACTACTCGCATGGCCACTTAGCTAAGTCTGGGAAAGCTTCAGAAAAATGAAAACAAAAACAAACACCCAACCCTCCCTCAACTTTGGAATAAGAAAGAATCTGGTCAGCAATTCCTTATTCTAGACGTTGGTGAGCTGTCAGAAAGAAAGTAATGATACAGGACGTGCTAGAAAAAAAATCGAAGATAATAAAGGGCTTGTTTTATTTCATTTCAGTGAGGTTTGAGGTTTCCAGCATCGCCTCCATTTTTTCGGGTTGACATGCAGGACTCAGAATCCTGATGTCAATTACCAGCCTGTCCACCCCACCAACACCCAGCGGCAGCCCTAGGGCAGCCCTGTGGGCCATTGGGAAGTCCATCTGGTTCTTCCAGAAAGAGTCTTGTTTGTTTGTCTTTTCAGTGCCATTCTGTTTATTCAGCTCTGTTTTCCTTTCTGAAGGAGAAAGCTTACAATTTTTTTTCTTCTTGTCCCGCCCCCCGCGCCTCCCCCCCCCCTTTTTATCTGCATTTCTGTATCACCACTGCAGATGAGAAGAATACAAACTCTGAAGGCAAAGTTGGGAGCCAGACCAGGAAGAGGAAGGAGCTGCTCGGAGGAGGGGTCCCCCTGGGGTGGGCGGACGGCTGTCACCTACATTCCCGGGCGCCCTGCGTGCAGCCTGTCATTTCCTCGCTCGAGGCAGGGCCGCCGGGCCCGGCGACGTGGGTGGGCTTCTGTGAAGACACAGTGTCTCGTCCCATTCAGGAACTGCCCTGGGCCTGGCCCCTCGGAAGGCGGGATGTTTGCTGTTTGAGTAAATAAACCGGGGGAGGCGCAGGCTGGCTGTGCCTGCCCCGCGCCCTCACCCCTGCGAGGCCCGGCCCAAACCGGGAAGAGGCCCCGCTGCCACCCACCGCGACACTGGCCGGGCGGAGGCGTGTGTCCCTGAGGGGGCTGTGACCGAGTCTTTTCCTGGACATTCCAGGAACCGGAGGGGAAAAGAGAAGCTCGCAGCTCTATCTTTGTCTACTGTCATAGTGAGGAATGTGGGCCTGTCCATCTGGTTTTTTTCTCGTTCCCTTGGGAGCTCTTGCTGGCCCACCTCTGCCCCAAACACTCCCCGAGGCCAGTCCCCGTCGTTGCAGTCAACTGCAGTCCCCGCCACTCAAAGGGGGGGGGTGGTCCGCGGGCCGCACAGACTGGTTCTGGAGGCACTGGGCAGGTGTTTGATGCGCATTTTACACACCAACAAATGATGGACATAAAAGGACAGGCTAGGGGTTTGGATTATTGTCTCCTCTTTTCCTTCCCGGAAATTCATCTCGGCCCCTGCCCGGCGCAGCTTGTCTCTCCCAGCCAGGAGCCCAGGGTTTGTCGCTGGATTTTGCCCTCCACTTGCCTTTTTGAGAGGATCAAAAGCAAGCCGGGCCAGTGATGTAGGGACAGGATGGCTCTCTTCTGGGGCTGCCTTGGAAATCTTCCTTCCCCACAGATTTCCTTCACATTGTTGAGCTCTGTCTCTCTCTCCCTCTCTCCCACACACACATCTGTCTCTGTCTCTATCTCTCCATGCACACTCTGTCTCAAAGCCAGGAGATATATATTGTTTGAAATTAAAAGTGCTTCAAAAGCCCCTGACCAGGTACAGTCAAGCATGTCAAGCATTCAGATTGCACCCCCTCTCCCCAGTCACGGTTTAGTGCTTGAAGCCACCTGGACAGGATCTCCTTCAATGCCCAGTGCAAGGCTGTCCCTTGACAAATACCGACCACTGACCACCTACTAGGTGTCAGACACTGGAGGGGGCTGACTGTGGTCAACAAAAAAAGATTCAGAAAGTGCTCATGGCATTTCCATATATTAAGGAAGGCAGATAATTAAATAATTTCAATAAAATATAATGTAACAAGTGTTAGGAAAGTGTTATTTAAGATGGTATTAATTACATGGCACCTCATGATATCTTTTGTTATCTTAAAAAATGTTTTTTAATGTTTATTTATTTTTGAGAGAGAGAGGGGGAGGGAGGGGCAGAGAGAGAGAGGGAGACATAGAATCCGAAGCAGGTTCCAGCCTCTGAGCTGTCAGCACAGAGCCCAACACCAGACTCGAATTCACAAACTGTGAGATCACCACCTGAGTGGAAGTCAAAGGCTTAACTGACCGAGCTATCCAGGAGCCCCATCTTTTGTTATCCTGACCTGTTGTTATTGAAATATCTCATTGTGTGATTTACTTGGCCTTCCAGCTAATCGTTAAGCTTCTGGAGGATAAGAACAATGTCTTACACGCTTTCTATCTTCCACAGTTCTAAGTCCACTGTGCTCCAGATACACCCGTAGTTCTAGCTGGGAGTACTCTTGCCCCCAGGGAACATGTGGCAATGTCTGGAGGTGGAAGCATTTTTGATCATCATAACTTGCACGACTCAGGGGAGGGCGCATCTAGAGGGCGAGGCCAAGAACGCTGCTACACCCTGCAGAGTACAGGACGGCCCCCACCCCGAAAGGGAATTACCCAGCCCCAAATGTCAGCAGTGCCAAGTCAAGCCCCTGATCTGGGGAAACCCTTTGGGCTCCTCCTCACAGCATCCTTCTTCTAGCAAGGTCCGAGGTCATCATTGTTTCGATTCTACTTCAGGTCATCAGTCCTGAAGTCATGTCCAGGCCCAGTCTGCGTCAGCTGGCACAGCTCCACCCAAGGCCTCAGCCAGACATGTGCGATGAGAGGGCGGTCTCGCTGGGGGAAGTCTGAACACCAACACTGGCAATTCTCCAGCTCTCACTTGGTTCTTCGAAAGTGGCAGAGTAGGGATGTTCCTGGAATGGTAACGAGTAACTACTACTCATACGATTCCACTCAGATGTTTCCATGGTACAAAAATCAAAACTGGAAATCTGGCTTCTTGGCCCCACAGCACTGAAGTGACTAAAATCGAAGTCATGTTTTAAAGTGGTGTCAACTTTGATTGTGGTAACCGATGTGACGCTAAGAAGAAACAGGGTCCTGAATGACCGAGTAGGGTGCGGTGGCTTTGTAACCCCTGCTTCGTGCGGCTCCTGAGGCTGGGTGAGGACCGAGATCAGGAAACTGCACAGCAAACACCTGCTCGCTGTCAAGGAGATGTCCAGCTTCCTCACACATCAGGATAGAACATTCTGTACCCTTTTAATGAAGGGCAATTGCTGGTCTTTGCTGAGGCAGAGTGCATCTCTGCAGAGATTACTGACCATCCTGGGGATAGGGAGTGGCAGGAGCAAGGAAGAATGACACTCAAGTGACAATGGGCTGGGCTAGTGGTTGAGGAGAGAATCAGAAGGAGGTTCTCCCATGAGGAGGCATGCCCACTGGTGCTTAGGGGCCATGAGGTCTAATATCTATGCTTCTTTTCTCTCTTTGCCTTGTAATTCCTCAAGGCTGCTAGTTAAGATCACTAAGCGTGACCATCTCCTTCCAGGATGGCTTAGGAAATACCCCAACCCCGTGGTTAGGCTGAATGGTAATGTAGAGAGAACGGCACAGCTGTGATGACAGGGCTCAGGTAGAGTGGGAAAGCTGCTGTTTGCAGAAATGCCCAGGAAAGGATATTCTTGCAATCCACAGAAAGGACACTCAGACCATAGCTGTTTGAGTATTAGTGGGGAAGCATGAACTCAAAGAGCTAGAAAACTCAGGGGCACCTGCATTATAGGTGTCTACAAACATGCCAGAGCTTTAGTATCTGAAGGTAACGTTGAGAGTCCCTAGTGGGCTGGGATGTGCCTGGGGACTCAGAGAAAAGCAGCTTGAGGCCTTCAGAACCTCAGTGCCAGAGGACGGCACTCAACTGGCTCGACCAGCAGGTCTCCAATGGTGATTTTGCTTCCCAGGGGACATTTGGCAATGTCTGGAGACACTATTGGTTTTCACACGTGGCAGGGTGCTACTGGCATCTAGTGGGTGGAAACCAGGGATATTGCTAGATATCCAAAATACACAGGATGGCCTGACAACAAAGAATTATCGGGACTAAAATGTTGATAGTACCGCTGTTGAATGACCCTGGGCTAGAACAAAGAGAGATAGAAACTTCTTGAGAAAGACTTTAAGATAAGGCCCATGTGGCCAGGGCTGTGAAGATCTATGAGAGATTCCGTGCCACTGAGGAGCACGTTGCAGACACAAGCCACCCACGTCTACTTGGGATGTGCTGGCCTGTGTCTTATCCTGCAATTTTAGCATCAAGGGAGGGTTAAATCCTAGAATATTTTCATGCATGTGTGATTCTGAGTCAGCCTCTCCCAGCCAGGTTCTTTGAAGGGGGTTGGACAATTTTCTGTAGTGAGGCAAAGTGAAAATCCCCACTATTTCCTTGAGGGGTCTGGAAAAATGTGCCAGCTGAGCTGCTTCCAGACTCCTGCTGAGTATGACTGGACCGAGCCTGGGGTATCCGGGCCTGGAGGATTGGTCCTTGCCGAAAGCATCGAATTCAAAGTACAAAGTAGCTTTGTCAGTTCTCCCAGTGTTGTAACAATAGCAGGGAGAAAGGGAGTTGGCCTTCACTCCGGCTGTGCCAGAGCCCAGACTCAGGCGGCAAGAACAGCGTTCAGGAGTGGGGGAGGCAGGCGGGGGAATGCCTCACCGAGGGAGGGACAGTCTAGATGTTCAGGTGGGCAAGCAGTGGGGCCTCCTCTGAGGGACCTGCCTCCATTTTTGTGTGATCTGGGTCAGCATCTTTACATCGCCTTGTCCCACCCTGGCCAGGCTCTCACGAGAAGAGCAGCCACCTTTGGTGGCACTCGGGGTCTCCTGAGATTCCTAGTCACTGAGGGAGCCTTTCTGTGCTCATTGGTAGGGCATCTGTAGATGTATGATTTGTTGTCCCTTTAATTGTGCCAGGAGATGTGCATACAAATACCCAGTGACACAAATTGGTGCCATCTTATAAACAGCTGGATTAGGACTCCACACCAAACACACATGAAGAAGAGTGACAACTATTAAGGTGATTTCTCTGTATTTGAAAAAGCAAAGGCCTTTGGAAATACAAGCTTCTTGGATTTGAATCCAGGTCAGAAGGACTTTTAATGATCTCTTCTCTGAGCCTTGTTTTTTTTATCTATAGAACTGTCCAAGGATTGGAAAGATCCAGGTGATGCAGTAGGTACAGTATCTGTCCCAGAGAAGGTACAAGCAAGAAGCTGCTGTCCTTATTGTTAATATTGTTCTTTCCTACGCTTCATTCAAGACCCGGCAAGTCAGACCTGATTCAATATTTTGCAACTGGCACATAGGGCACGTGGAGCTACTGTTCCTTAACTGTAGCTACCTTGAAACGTCTCAAAAACGTTTGTTAGCACATGCCGTATCTGGTGTGTGTGGAGATGAATTAATCAACACATAAAGGCAAATACTGCCTACGTGACAAGTATGTAAGAGAAATAATAAAATAAATAGTTGAAAATAAATTCTCTTTGAAAAAGAAGGTAAAATAAAACAATAGAGTAACATCACCTGGATGGACACATTGCCAAAGTTCTTATCACCTGGTAAAGTGCTCAGTAAATCATCTAAGATGTTATCACCGCAGATGGCTATGTGGGAGGGTCACTTTATCATTATGTTTTTATGTTTTAAACTTCAGCTTTCTAAACCTTTCATTGCTTTTGTATTACCTGTCTTAGGAAACAGGTATGTGTATAAATGAAGCTGTTTCTCAGATTCTGTATTTGAATAAATTGGAGGTGTGCGTGTGTGTGTGTGTGTGTGTGGACAGTGCAGGAGGAAGGCAGTTCAAAAAAGTCTTACCCATTCAGATATTTTCTTAGGGTAACTTTTCTAAAAGCAAGTTTGTACAACCATTTTAGATTTAGGACCCAGTAGCTGGATACTTTAAATTTAGCACTGATATAAAGAAATTCAACATTATCTTTGGTTTCCAAAAATGTCCATGTATTTGTTTTCTCATTCACTAATACTTATACCTATCTATTCATTCTTTAATATTTATTGAGTACATTGAAGGCATATAGAAAGACACCAAGGTTACACAGGCATGTGGGGGATACAATGTGTGGGACAGAGACCCTTTATTCCAGGAGTTTATAAGGGAGATGAGAGAAAATGCCCCTCTTCCTTTTCCTTGAAATGGCTCAATGTGGAAGAGATTGCTAGTTTTCTAAACACCCATTCTCATCTCACCAGTGGGATAGAATTCGAAGTAGAGGCCGATGCCCTTAAAAAGAAGGATGTGTCCTCCTCTCCCCTTCCCCTTCCTGGTGGAATTCAGGTGTTGTGGTGGTGAGCCATGGCTGCCACGGAGAGCCTGGCAGAGCAACAACGTGGAAGAAGCATGGGAACCCCCCCCCCCCCAACTCCACAGTGGGGCTGCCGTACCAGCCCAGGGTGCACATGCTCAGATAATTCTTGCAAGAGAAAGACACTTGTATCTTGTTTAAGTCATTGTTGTTCTGGTCTCTGTTGTGCCAGCGGAACCTGTCTGTTAATTATTACAGGAAGTGTCAGGGCCTGAGTGAGCATGAGCAGGACTAGAGTAGTTAGGCTTTATGGAGAAACTGCACTCCACTCATTTTCTGCTGTTAGAATTTCCAGAAGCAGAGGATAAAGTAGAGGTCACTTCAGATGGTTCAAAGAAGGATACCTGTTTGAGGATGGCAAGGAGGCCAGACCAGCTGGATGGGATGGGAGTGTGCAAGGAAAGCCTGGTGCATGGTGGACAGGATTTGGAAAACTTGGAATTCCCAGTGCAGAATTTCAAAACTTACCCTGAAAGCATCAGGAAACACTGGAGTTTTGGAAGCAAGTTGGAAAGAAATTCTGGAGCTGGCAATTTTACCAGCAGAAGGAGACTAGATAAGAGACTGGTCCAGGGGTTTTCCAACTGTGTTCCCCAGAAGCCTTGGGGAACATTCTAGGGCACCAGTGAGGGGATGATTGGAGGTGGGAAAAGGCAGGAATCCTTGCTTCTCCTCCTCATTTGACCCAGGAACCTCCATTTTATCTGTTTAGTGTAAATTTGTGGCTTCTGTGCAAGATTTTACTTGAAGAAAGGAGCTCATGGGGTTAAACATTTTGAAAGCTACGGGACTGTGGGTGGTCTGGGAAAACAGCAAACCCAGCCTGAAGTCTGTATTGGATGGAGGATGCTTAGTGTTTAGATGTTCTGTGTTTACGAGTTTAAGAGCTCTGCAATCACTGTCTGCAAGCACGTAGGGCTCCCCTGCCAACTAGTTAAGATTTTAAGCCTCAGTTTCCTTATCTGTAAAGTGGTAATAAGAGTGGTCTCTTCCTAAGAGATGTGGTGAGGCATGAGTTCTTATACTCGGAGCACATAAAGCAGTGCTTCATATGTATTAAATGCTCAATAAATGTTGGCCAATGTTTATTATTATTATTATTGTTTTATAAGGATGAAACTTGCAGTAGATTATTAAGCCAATGTTGACAGGTGGGGAACAACAGACATGCAACTAGGTGAGAAATCTGCAGCTTTCATTGAAAATTCTCACTGGGAATTAATTCTGGCTCTGGGGAAAGAAGGTTTTAAATGATGTTAACTTCAGTGAACTGTTAGTAATCAGAAGACTGAAGTTTCAAGGGGCACTGCTCTGCCTAACCTCAACACCTGCTAAGCACTCAACAACAGCTATCAGGAAGTTTCTAGGACTGGATGTCAGAAAGTGACTTTCATGGAGGTAGATTCCCCAAAGCCAGTTCTTCAAAAACGAATCCTCCTTTCCTCTATTCTCCCAGAGGACTTAAGCCATTGCCTTTCTTTCCAATTTGCCTTCCTCTTGCTTTTCTACCAGAATTCTCTCTCCTGGTTACACAGAGGACAATGAGGTACAATGTATCTCTCTTGCCCTCCAAAATAAATCCCAGAAACCTTCTGCCATTTTTGCTTCAGTTTCAATTTTTTTTCACTGCTTGTAACCATCAGAAATACAGTTACAGGGAGCGGGGCGCCTGGGTGGCGCAGTCGGTTAAGCGTCCGACTTCAGCCAGGTCATGATCTCGCGGTCCGTGAGTTCGAGCCCAGCGTCGGGCTCTGGGCTGATGGCTCAGAGCCTGGAGCCTGTTTCCCATTCTGTGTCTCCCTCTCTCTCTGGCCCTCCCCCGTTCATGCTCTGTCTCTCTCTCTGTCCCAAAAATAAATAAACGTTGAAAAAAAAAATTTAAAAAAAAAAAAAAGAAATACAGTTACAGGGAGCAACACATATAATAAATGATGAGGGTGGGGTCGGTGGAGTGCAACTCTTGATCTGGGGGTTGTGAATTCAAGCCCCACACTGGGTGTAGAGATTACTTAAAATCTTTTAAAAATAAAAATAAATAAAAATAAGTGATGAGGGCATTATAAGCTCCCAGGAAATCTACAGAAATTCTGCTCCGTCTTTCTGCCCTCCATTTATGTGCAATAAAAACTGTATGTCTTCTGTGACTTCTTTCTTAGAGACGTTCCTGGATTTCATCTAATTCCTGTCTTGGAAACAAAGTTACACAACTCTGTGTAGGTGGGGCCTTAGAGCAAACAATGTAGACTTTGGATGAAGAACCACAAAAAAAGGTGTATTGTAAAATCCCCATTAAGAGCAAGAAGAAGAAAAAAAGAGAGAAATCACTTTTTGGGGTACGGGTTGTGTAAGGATGACACGAGACAGAGAAAGTAGAATCACGTGCCTTCTGTTTCATGTTTCTTGTTTGTCCCTCCCTCCCTCCCTCCCTTCCTTCCCTGTCTTTCTCACTAGTGGCCAGAGGTCCTGAGGGGTAGAAATTCCCACCTCAGAAGCCTGCCTGCTTGCATCCTGTTCTCCCTCTATCCTGGACATGTCAGTAAGTTCCTTCTCTGCCTACAAGCATGCCTGAGCTCTGTGGATATAAACCGTTCGTGGCCCTCCCCCTTCTCCAATGCCCCCTGATGAAGATTATCGTGTCTAGAGGTGTTTGCCCATTTACAACACAGTCACCAGCCCAGTGGTGTTCTGGGAGAGTCCTGCGCCAAAAGACATACCAGAATCTTTTATCCAGAGCTCCTCAGGTGACTCACTGGTAAGAATAACTTGCCCTGTTGCGAACAACAGAGGGGCAGGTGGGGTTAGGGAGAAATTAGACAACGTATCAAGAGACGATTATTGAAATAACCATTTTTTACCTAAAAATGTAAATTAACATAGCACTTGAAGCCTGAAACATGCTGTGAAAATATGGCTTAGTTCCCAAGGGAAGAAAAGACCTGTTGCTTCTCTACTCGCGACGATGTTAGGGTGGCCCCCAACTTTATATAACCTTGAAGTGATGAGTCGGATTTCATTCAATACGGCTTAAACTTCAAAGCTTTCATAAGCAGTGGGCTCAGGGGTTCAATATGGCGCAGGTACCAATGTCTGTATTTGTCTCCTCGGACTTGTTCTGGTTGGAAAAACCGCATTTACTGACGTGGTTTCTATCAACACCTTAATTAGAGAAGTGGCTCTAAGCAGAAGAGGAACTGACTCGCTGTGGCCAATAAATGTCTCTGTATTTTAGTCTCTTCATATCTGAGTTGCATTCTCCCCCACCTCCCCCTGGCCCAGAGGAAACCACAAACAAATACCAACTACAATTGCACTGAAGACTGTACAGATGCTGTGGGTGGTGGGGGAGGCAGGGCTCTTGTGGAGTTGTGGTTGAATCACCTCCAGGACCAGTGGGAGGTCACCAGACTTCTTGCCTTAGAGACATTTACTTCTCTTCGACTCAATCTTAAGAAGTCTTGCCAGGGTGAAATGAACTTGAATTGCTCCTGGCCTGCTGCTTTAATTTAATTTTTTTCCTGCTGGTTGGGAGTGTGGATGGTCTGGGTTGTGCTAACTGTGTGGAGTGAAGACCTCATCTGTTGTTATTTGTGGATTTTCGTGAAAACCAGGATGTGTGTCAGAAAGCCATCCCTACGTGAAATCTTCTGAAACAAAGGGGTCAATGAATCCAGCAGGGGAAAGCTTGCCTGAGGAAAATGTTCACATTCTCTGAGCATGCTGAGTTAGCAAGTCCGTTCAGCCAATTCCGAACGTCTATTGAGCACTTTTTGTATACCAGAGCTCCACTGAGTGTGAGACTGGATGCCAGCAATGGATAGAAGACAGAGAGAAAGCCAGGTGGACTCTGATTCCTGACGCAGGGAAGTGAAGAAGACCACCGCTGTGGTTGGCCAGTTTTCCAGTTTGGGGAATTCCTTGAAATGTACCAATAGGACCATGCCTCCCTGGTAGCATCCCAAGATGATGGAAAAGCCCTATTTTCTCCCTTCCTTAGCCTCACCTTCAATTCTGTGGGCTCTGCTGTGCCCACTTATTCAATTTCAGCGCTACATGAAGGTCCTACTACCGGGCAGGGGCCAGACTTCTACCTGCTCTGTTCCCCAAGCTGTACACTCTGGTGAAGGGCCGTGTCCACCCATAGGGGTGCTTTCTCTCATTCTTGCAGAGGCACCCCACACGTTTGTGGCTGTGAATTTGGTGCACTGAAGTTCCTTGCTAGACCAGCCTAGCACTGGACTAAAGACACTGGACAAGGATATAAAGAAGCAAATGACATCCTCCTTGTGTTACCTGATGCAGGAAACCCTAAGTGGAGACCCAAAGACATTCCTGGACTTTTTCAAAAGCCATGTCAAGAACACCTGTGCACACCCCACCCCCCACTTTCATCTTTCTGACTTCTGGCTCTATTCTTTCTTTGGGGGAAACTAATAAATGCCAGAGTGTTTAATATCTTATGATAAAAATTGGAGCTATCAGTTACCAAGTGTTTCTTCTTCTTTTCTTAAATGTTTTTTTAATTACTATTTATTTTTGAGAGAGAGACAGAGTACTAGCAGGTGAGGGGCAAAGAGAGGAGGACACAGAATCCAAAGCAGTCTCCAGGCTCTGAGTTGTCAGCACAGAGCATGACGCGGGGCTCAAACTCACGAACCACGAGATCATAACCTGAGCCAAAGTCGGACGCTTAACCGACTGAGCCACCCGGGCGCCCCTGAGTGTTTCTTCTTTGGGCATGAGGCCCGATGCTCAGTTCTCAGCATGGGCCTTTCTCTGTAGCCCTTGCAGTTGGTAGTGCCTGATATTACTGCCCCACACATGGCCTTAGGGGTCTACCTGCTCAACAATTCATGCAGCTCCCTTCAAGAATCACTGCATTTCTGAACAGGTGGGGGCTCCAGAGAGAATCAGGGTTAAGCTCCCCACCAGGCAATTAGTGAGGGGTGATACACTCCCTGTCTTGCAGAGCTGGGCACACCTGCGCCGGTGAAGAGAAGTATCAGCTTTTAGAAAAGTGAAAGGCGGTAGCTTCTGTATTGGTGAGACCGACATTGCAGGTGTCTGGGGAAAGAAGAAGGAAACAATATTACTTAAACTTCCATCTATTTCTTGAAAAAAATAAAATCCTGCATTGAACACTGCAAGCAAAAAAAGAAACAGGGCTTTCCTATAGGACATGATCTCCAAACGCAGGACAAAAGGGAGTTTGATTCTCTTTCAGCATAGTTCACGTCGGCACTAATTTCAAATGCATTTCTGTTTGTAGGCCTGACGCTTGGTACCCTCAGTACAGGCTTTGGCCTGTACTTTTGCCATTGTTTGGGGAAGCGAAGGAAGCAAAGACCCAGAGAACCTACCTTTGCCTTCCCTTCTGCTTCTGTGTGCACAGTGTCTGCCCCTCAGACACACACAGAGCCCTTTTAGTGTTCAGAGGCACCGAGGAAGGAGGGAGCCATCAACACCTGGCATTTCCAGGGCCCAAAATTTCAGCAGATGCTGCCTAGCTGGACTGTCAACAATGTCATGATTTGGCGATTTTTGGAAAAGCAAGTGGACTATTCTTGAGCACTGCTTTCAGTGATTAATAAGCGTACTGTATACATTGGTCTGCACACACACGTATGGCGCTCAAGCCCACCGGGGCGCTCAAGCCCACACTCACTGCTGACTCAAAACCCTCGTCAGCTGCACTTTCTCTAGTAACAGAAGTGATTACTCTGATGGGAAATGCAAAATTAAGCTCTGAAGTGATTTCTTTAGAAATCAGTAAGAAGGGTTTACTGGAACTTTTTTTTTAAGATGAAAAGTTTGTTTTCCCTTAAGGATTTGCTCCAAAAAAAGCAGCTCTCACCATATGTTTTCCTGGAGGGGGGAAGGAGGGGACAGAATGTACAAGCTGAATGCTGCTGACTAAATATTGCAGTTCTGGATTCCACTGGTGGCTCGTCACCAGCATCCTGGAAACGCCTTGGCCAGCCTGCCAAGTTGAAGGCAATTTAGAAAAGTCCTGGACAGACTTGGTGCCTCAGGTGTATTAGAGTGTCCAGTAGCTGAATCTATTATCAGTAAATGCATTTTTCCCCCCCAGGATAAGTGAGGAAAGGATCAGTCTATAAAAAGATTTTAAGATTTTCTTAGCCCAAGTTTTATAGATTTTATTTTTTAATTAATTAATTATTTTTTTAACGTTTATTTAATTTTGAGAGAGAGAGAGAGAGAGGGAGTGGCGGAGGGGCAGAGAGAGCTGGAGAGAGAATCCAAAGCAGGCTCCGGCTCTGAGCTGTCAGCACAGAGCCCGAGGTGGGGCTTGAACCCACGAACCATATGACCTGAGCCAAACCTTAACCAACTGAGCCACCCAGGTGCCCCTTATAGATTTTAAAGGAATGTGGTGATCAGTCTTTGAATCCTGACCTGAACATGGAGGGTGGCCTGGTCCAGCGGAACCAATAATGATAGAGAGCTATAAAACCATAGAATCAGGATTAAAAGTAACCGTCAGAGTTTCCTGGTTCCACTCTTGTCCTGAAGGTAGTATTATCACTAAACTCATTTGGATAGGGCTCTGCCTACCCTTCTTTTAACATCTTTCAGGGAATAAAGTTTTATGGGCTACTTTGGTAATTCTCCAGAGGGATTATCATCAATTCATTCATCCATTCATTCAACAAACATTTATAAAGTGCTGACTCTATGCCTGGCCTTCTTCTGATCTCTGGGGATATATAATAATCAGAAAGTGCCCACATCCCTGCCTTCATGGGACTTACGTTACACTTACATTGGGGGTGAAGGGAGTTTGGAAAATGTGAGGATAAAAAAGAAATGAAGTGAATAAGTCAAACATATAGTAGGTTAGATGGTGAAAGTGTTATTTGAGTAATACTAATCTGTAGCTTATGTTTGTGTGAGGCTTCAAGATTTCCATGGACCAGGACATGTATATTCTACGGGATCTTCACAAGAATAAAGGGTCTAGAATGTTAAGGCCATTCCTCCAGGTCACACGATTAAAAATGTCTCTTCCAGAATTGGAATGCAAATCATCAGGCACTTGATGTCCTTCCCCCATATCTAACTTAAGAAATGAGCACAGCAACTCAAGCACCTGTCTCTTTTTGGTACTCAGTGGGGACTGGACAGGAACTGCTCATTCTCCTACCCCTGGAAGACTGAGAATTCTGTTGTAGAGCTGGCGAAGTAGCCTGTTTTGCAGGTTGAATACCATGGTTGTTCAATAATAGTGACTCTAGTTGCAAGGGCCCGTGAGGGCTAGACAGAAATAATCACAGAAGGATGGCCTCGGAGGGACACCATTCCAGGATGCCAGGGAGAGTCCTGCTGGGGAGGAAGCAAATGATTTCACCCTTTCGAACATCTTCCAGTGGGAACATGAAAATATAGCCTGGGCCAGGCTCTGCTCACATCATGTCGCTGTGACACCAAGTTGAAAACCAGAGGGGGTTGAGAGACAAACAAATAAACAAGTGTTTACTTCTGTGATATGCTGTGATTCCTCATACTGGGCAACTTAATTCCCCTTTTATTCTGTTACAACCCCACCTGTTCTTCCCTGCCATCAAACAGAGGAGGAAAGGAGAACCGGATGGTCTATAATAGTCATCAAAATAATTAATTAATTTCAGCAGCTTTCTTTGAACTCAAATTGGAGAGAACCATGGGCTGTTCATTCTGAAGGGAAGGTGGGAATCATGAGGAAACGTGAACATTTGAGGCTGATAGTGGTATAACATATGGGAAATAAAAGAGTAGAAGTTTTTGACTCAGACACAACTGGTTGTGAATTCCAGATTGGCCCCTCACTAGCCTCAGACCTGAGACCAGGTTTTTAAAGCTCAGGATCCTTATTTACAATACACAGAGAGATGTTGCCTACCTGGAAGATTGTTTCAAAGAGTGAGTGGGATCTCACGACATATGACACAGGGCAGCGACTCAGTAAGTATTATAGTGTCACAGCCATGTCCAATGTGAGTTCATGTTTTGCAAATCCAACTATCTGTGCTTGGCAAGGAGAGAGTGGGGGGACAGATAAAGTTAAAAATGTGTCCCAGCATGTTTAAATATCTTGTTCAAAGAAGGCAGCCTGAAAATCTCTTGAGTGTGTTCACTCTTCCATTCAGTGAACCTGTATTTGGGGGACAAGCACGTGCTTCTCCCCCACAGATCTCAGTTCCTTTGTGCCCCCGGGGTGCAACATCTCAGCAGCCCGTGTGTGACTCTCAGGCTTAAGGCTGCATATATTTCATACCTCATGCACCTTAACTGCAATCCAACTGTCTCATCAGAGGCTCAACTAAAGGAATGGTGATCAATGGTTGTTTTGGCACCATGTAATAGTTGCCGTTTGTTCTGAAACCAGAGAAATGTGAAATGATAAAAAGAAGATACAGTGTTTTCCTGTTATATTCGTAAAGGTCTTTGAAAAAATGATAGTACCCGGGGTCTCCCAAGACACTCATTGTAAATGGTGTAAATGAGGTTTTTGGAGGACACAATAATAGGTATCAAAAAGCATAAAAGTGTTTGGGTCTCTTGATGTCATAATTCTACTTCTGGAAACTTTTTTGAAGACGATAATGAAATAGGATCTCACTGCTTTCTAATTTAAAAAGTTTGTCACAAAGTAACCCGTAAGACCAAATTATTGCAAACAACGTCAATGCCCCACAATATAGGATTGGGTAAGCAAAGCATTTATTCAGCAGACACTACTGAGCACCTTGCCATGGTGCCCGCTGTGGCCCTGGCCCCAGTGCTACCTCAGGATGGTTCTCCTCAGACATGGGCTCTGAACACATAGTTTGACCCAACGTTGAATGCATGTGTTTGTAAATTGATATCCCATGAGAGCCACGTATTGCCATCTTAGCACTTCAGGGCTTCATGGATACATCTGAAATCTTATTTAAAAATTTAGCTAATGTTTCAGTGTTCACTAAAGAACTCCAGTAGTGAACTTTTTGAAGTTTGATAGTACAGTGTGGTAACAGTGACATCTCAGTACCATCAACCAACAGAGTGCTCCTGTGATCCTGTGTTCACGTGTGTGAGCTAAACGGAAGCCTGTTTGCAACTGAAATCAGTGCAGGAAGGGAGGTGAATTGTGGCAACTTTGTCAGTGCTGGGTATCGTAGAAGATGCTAGTGCCTGAGGGGCCGGTGGGGGGGTGTTGATGGCAGGATCTTTATGGAGATTTATCATATAAGAAATGTCTCTACCAATGATTAATATGTCCTTCCTCTAAACCAGTGGTTCTTGGGGTGATTTTGTCCCCAAGCAGACATTAGGCAATGTCTGGAGACATTTTTGATGGTCATAACTGGGGGAGAGGTATTACTGACACCTGTTGGGTAGAGTGTAGGGATGTTACTCAACATCCTTCAGGGCCCAAGACAGCCAGCTCCTCACAACAAAGAATTATTAATTGGAAATGCCAGTAGGGCAAACCTTGAAAAACCCTGCTGTAAACACACCCAGCTAAAGTCAAGTCTCCTGCCATCTTCATCTCCGGGGCCTGAAGGTTTGGTCTGTGGAGCTGGATCACCCCCAAACTCACAATGAATGCACTGCTTGAAGAGGCTTTCTGAATATAACCTCGGATTGCTGCCTTCACTTGGTCATCTTTCTTTTTCTTTTTCTTTTCAAATAAGTCTCAATTTTAATAAGATCCTCTACACACACACACACACACACACACACACACATTTATTTGCTACTGCACATTGAAAGAGCACACCAAAAAACTTTTGTTACCATTCAAATTTTTGAAAACCAGAAAATCTAGTTTATGCACACTGCCCTGATTATACTGTAGCCAAACCACCCAATGTTTCTATGTATTCCCTCTGTACAAGCTACTCGGCTTCCAATGTTTGCTGTTAGGTTTCATCTGAATGACTTCAGGCTTCTAAAACACACAGGCAACACTCAAAACCTATTAGTACTTCTTTGGATCAAATCAAAAAGTGGAGGTAAAGTATACTGAAGTCACTCAAACACAAAATCCATGGATTCCTCACACATTACTGGTATCAAAGTAGAAAAGACACAAAAAAGGCAGAGCTTGTATCAGAGATTATCAAAATACTATACAGTCTGTCCTAATGTAGGGCAGCTTTCCCAAGCTGCTGCATAATGATCCTTACACTACTAGCAGGGAAAAACAGTACAAGAATAGGGTTTTTGTTTACATCGACCCTGTATCGTAATTATTCTCCATGCCTGTATCTTCAGAAAGATCTCTATGATACAACCAATAATGACAGCTACATCAAGATCTTTCCACTCTTGATGCAGTCAACATCAATTTCCTTCTGCCATAGTTCTTTCTGAAGCACGGGACGCTGGTTGAGGTAGTTCTGGTATTTAATAAATCGCGCCACCATTTCCATCCTTTCTTTCCGAGCAGTTAACAATGCCCTTACTCCACCCCTCTTCCTGCTGAATGTGCAGTCAATAAGCCCCTGTGGGTTCTTCTCTCTGTCCTCCTGTTGTGGTGGATATTTGGATAGAGGGGAGGAGGGGAGTTTGATAATAGGGTTGAGGGTCAATTTGCCACAGGTCTTTATTAATACTTCTGAGATAGGTTGAGAGGCAGCTGAGCCATCCTGGGAATTCTCTTCACTGGGCATCTAAGAAGACTCTGGGGCGCAGGTTGGGTAAAGTTGCTTTGCTTTGGTGAGTCCATTGAAAGCCCAGTCACAGACCAGGCTTAGAGTCAGATTCCAGTGGAAGGTGATGCTCAAGACTCAACCTGCTACGAAGTAGCCTGGAGAGAACTCTACAGGCCCTTTAGAGCAAGAAAAACCCAAACTCCAACAAACCTTGGTGAGAGAAAGAACAAACCTCCATCATCTTTATTTCTTTTTGCTTGTTTTACAAATTTTTAAAAATGTTTATTTATTTTTGAGAGACAGAGAGAGAGAGAGAGAGAGCAAGTGGGAGAGGGGGAGAGAGAGAGGGAGACACAGAATCTGAAGCAGGCTCCAGGCTCTGAGCTGTCAGCACAGAGCCCAATGTGGAGCTTGAACTCAGAAGTGTGAGATCACGACCTGAGCTGAAGTTGGATGCTTAACCGACTGAGCCACCCAGGTGCCCCAGTCATCTTTATTTCTAATATTTTTGCATGCACTCAAGGAAAAATTTGTCCTTAAGCGTTCACTCTAAAAATAGAGCAGAGGAGCAACATAATTGGCTTGTAAGAGAACACTATCATCTGGATTTCCACCTACCCCTCAGCTTTCCCTGGTGTGTGTGCCAAGTGCAATACCTTTCTGGCAGTGGGAATGTAGGAGGACCTTCCAGCAGGATGGAGAATGAGATGCTTGCCTTCTCAAAGCCCATCATGTGGTGCCCTTCCTCAGCACAGTCCACCAATGAGCTACTTGCTCTGCAAGCAAACTTTGGTCGTTTGTACTCATGCTAGATTGGCATTCTCTGCATGGCACAGTTTTAAGGCTTTTTTTTTTGCCCAAGCAGCCTTTGAAAACATAATAGCGGCTATTCCAGTTTGTTGGAACATGTTGTAAAATTACACGATAAGGCAGTTCCAAAATCTCTTCTATGTCATGTAGTTTATTCTTGGGTGGAAAAGAATGATGGAAGGCCCACTCCCTGGTAGTTACAAGCAGCAGTTTTGTGCCATAATAGCTTTCTTAGTACGCAGCTGCAGAATGCAAACAACCGTGGGATGCTGGAGACTCCTAAATCACTTGTAGCCTTCACTGTGTTTGTTCTTGTCAGAGGCAATTGCCCAACACTTTTCTTGATGGGCTTTTCATTTTATAAATATTTTTTTCAATAAAATTCACTTTGCTGGGAAGGATCAGAGCCTGTTGGCATCAAAATAGATGAAGTGCACTGGACTTCAAACTGATGTAAAAAGTACAAAAGTAGCACATTTAATAACACCACTAGACCTTCTGCACACAGCAGAATATGATTCAGGAAAAAAAGCTTCTTAATAATATGTTTTCTGGAAGGAATTTGGTACCTAATCACTCTAGTAATTCACAAAAGTTTTTTGTCTTCATCTACTGAGAACAGTCTTCACCAGAACAACATTTTGACAAGTTCTTGTTCAAGATTTTAGCTTCCATAGACATCAAACCATAAAAATTGTCTGTTGAAAGAATTAATACAAACTCTGTTGTTTTGAAACTTGGCTAGTGAAAACATACACTTTGGGCATCTCATTTATCTGTGCTACTTTCTTCTGTTGTTAATTAATTTTCGTTCTTTATTGTATCTGGATTAATAGTTATTTATCAAGCCATATAGGTTGTAGTGCATGCCTTTGGATTTATTTTCCTCCTTAAGAAATTTCGGGGTGACAAATATGAAATTCTGCCTAGAATTCATGCTCATAGATAAGAATTCCTAAATAGGAACTTTCCTGAAAAGACTCATGGTCTATGTAGAATTAAGTAACCAAAAATTCAACATAGTTCTTCAAGTTTGCTTTGCTCCCCTGCCAAATAATTCTATAAATATTAGAATTCTAGTACAAATGAATGGTTATTTTTCCCCTTGTATTATTTAAATTTTTATTGCTGTGCATTGGCTTTAAAAAGATACACTATTCTGTTTTTTTAAGTTTATATATATATTTATTTATTTATTTATTTAGAGAGTGGGGTAGGGGCAGAGAGAGAGAGGGAAAGAAAGAATCCCAAGCAGTCTCTGCACTGTCAGCACATATCCCAATGTGGGGCTGGATCTTGTGAACTGTGAGATCATGACCTGAGCCAAAATCAAAAGTCAGATGCTTACCCGACTGAGCCACCCAGATGCCCCAATAAACTACTCTTTTTAAAGTTATTTAGCTAACATGCTTTTCAAACACTTGTATTAATCATTTATCTATGCCCCCATTTAATCATTAGAAAGTTGTTGGTAATTGTTTTTCACATGAAGTTAACATTTTCCACAATCTATATTGTTTATTTCATCATTTTACTTATTTATGTATCAACTGACTGACAGAATTTTAACATATAAAATAAATAAGGAGATTTTGCCCCATGTTATATCCAGAATGCTAACCTAGACCTTAAAGTAAATAATAAGATATCAACTCTCAATTCAAATGACATCTTGCTCTGTTCATATTACTACTGTTGTTCTCCTGATTAGAAATGATGAGAATCTATGGGCTCTCACAATCATTGGTCACACCCAAGTTTGGGGCTACCGGAAATGATGCTGAAGTCAGCATTCAGCTCCTTGGCCTTCCAAAGGCTGATGCCAAAGGTGAAGAAGGTTTTGGCAAAAATGCAAGGTTGAATCCAAACATAGGCACATTCTTACATTTAATGGAAACTGTTATATATGTATAGTTACATATGCATACACACAAAAATAATACATATATGTACTTATTAATGTAATTTAAAGGTTATTTAAGAATATGGTAACATGCCCAAATGTTATTCATTCAGTAACAGTAGGTTGCAAAAACAGTGTTAGAGAATCATCTCAAATGGAAAATCAACCAGTATCTTTTAAATTTTACTTTGTATTTGTGGATGTACCAAGGAAAAATGGAAGTATCTCCTTTCCTCCTCTTGAGGATGCCCCACTAGTGTGTGGGGGGGGGGGGATTAACATGTAACAGCCCTTAAAAAATGTTTCAGGGGGCGCCTGGGTGGCGCAGTCGGTTAAGCGTCCGACTTCAGCCAGGTCACGATCTCGCGGTCTGTGAGTTCGAGCCCCGCGTCAGGCTCTGGGCTGATGGCTCGGAGCCTGGAGCCTGTTTCCGATTCTGTGTCTCCCTCTCTCTCTGCCCCTCACCCGTTCATGCTCTGTTTCTCTCTGTCCCAAAAATAAATAAAAAACGTTGAAAAAAAAAATGTTTCAGGGCCCACCTGGGTCTCTGTTGAAAAGGGTTGAGTCCTCTGAAGAAAAGCACAACTTCTGTGCTTCCGAGGTGGAGAGGGGCAGGGTGCCCAACTGAGAAGGTGGGTTGGCAGATACCTCAAGACCTTGTGAAAGCATGGAAGCTTTGCTCTCGGGCACAATCCCAGGTGGCTGCCTGATGTGGTTCACTAAGCCATGGCTTTGGAATGGCGGCAAGCATCTTTGGGGCTGAGCAAGCAGTCTGCAGGGAAGACCACCGTGGAGGGCGTCCCGGTGCCCTCTGGGGTGGCAGTGCCTACCAACTATGAAGAATTGCTGTCTGGTGGCAGCAGCATCGTTGTCTGATGGTGCATAATGTCAGCGGCGACCACCCGCAGCAGGGACTGTGCCTGTCCTTGCCCCCAAGCACAGCAGTGCGCATCCTTAACTGGCCTACTATAAGCACAGGATGGAGCCCCCAAATGACCGACAGTTGCCTTCTCACTAAGCTCAGCCAGACAGAGATTTGATTTAGAAAACGAGACGTGATGTCTCTGGGACTGAAACCTCATGGGACAGTGCGATTCCACCTGACACACGGACACACGCATATGTACCAGCAGAAAACCATGCTAGATACACATCAACATAGTAACACCGGTTTCTTTGGGTAGGGGAGTCAGACGAGATTTTAATTTTTAAAACTTTCCAGCTTGATTTCTCTCCCCTAATCTCTGGAATGAATTTGCATTAATTTTACAGTCAGGAAAAGAAATTCTAATAAGCCAGTTGATGACTTAAAGAAAATCTACAGTAATCAGGAAATTCAGAATGGTGAGAATTTTGCCTTATTGTCTATTGCACCTCTTTGTGCCAGGGTAAAACAATGGCTGCTATCTTTTTTTTTTTTTTTTTGAGAGTTTTTTAATGAGCCAGGCATCGTGGTAGGCGTTTCATGTTAATTAACTTAATTAATCTGCACAACAATAAGATGGGTACTGTCATTAGCCTCCTTCTAAAAATGATGAAAAATTATAAAACATTACTGAAAGAAATAAAATAGGATTTGAACAAATGGAGAGACATACAGAGATTCAAAGAAAGAAATGAAATAGCATCTGAAGAAATGGACAGACATTCAGAGATCCTACAATGCCAAGGTTGGCAAGCTTTTTCTGTCAAGAGCCAGATAATAAATATTTTAGGGTATTGGGCCATACAACTGTCACAACTACATAATTCTGCCATTGTAGTGCAAAAGCAGCTACAGACCATATGCAAATTAATGAGCGTGTCTGGAGCCAACAAAATGTTATTTAGGAAAACTGGTGATGGGCTGATGTTGGCCCCCGGGCCATCGATTCCTTGGAGGAAGACAAGAACATAAACACAAAACTTTCTAACTTGATACCTAATTTAACGCCATTCTAATCAGGAACTTAGGATAATGTTTTTCCATGTCTAGGGTAGGCAGGCCTTTTAAAGCAAGATAGGAAACCAGAATGTCTGAAAGAAAAAGTCGTACAAATTTGACTACATAAAACTTAAGTATTTTTGCAGGGCCAAATACAATACAAAAATAATAACATAGAGATGAGGGGACTAGAAAAATATTTGACACATATGATAGAGCATTAGTACTTCTACTATTGAGAGTACAAATTATTGAGCAAAAAAAGAAAGAAATTAGGACAGTGGGCAACTCACTGAAGTTAAAATGAAAATGAATGTCAAACATTTGAATTTCCACTAGTATTATCACTAGTATTTGGGGGAGTGTTATATAACAATAAAGAGATCCAGTGGTTTGTCAATCAGCTTGGCAAAAAATAAAAATAGTGATAATATCCAATGCCGGTAAAGATGTGGGAAGACTTCTCTCTCATGCCTTATGATGCTGGGAGGGTCTAAACTGGCATACACTCTGGGAAAATAATCTAGTTGTAGCTACTAAAAAGAAAAAAAGACAAATTCAAAATGATAAATTACCTTGAACTTAAGGAAAGAAAAAAACTTCTTATCCAAAGGTAAGAATGGTCAGATCATTACGCTGAGGAAAACTTATGGCCTTTAAATGATGTTAGTATTTTTCAAGAGAATGTCATTCAATGTCTAGTTTGTATGTATCACAATTAAGATTGCTTGTCTTAGGGCTCCTGGGTGGCTCAGCCAGTTAAATATCCAGCTCTTGGTTTTGGCTCAGATCATGATCTCATGGTTCATGAGTTCGAGCCCTGCATCTGGCTCTGTGTTGACAGTGGAGCTTGCTTGGGATTCTCTGCCCCTCCCTCACTGTCTCTCTGTCTCTCTTTCAAAATAAATAAGTATTCCTTCACTTGTCTCTCATGCCCATTCTGGGGCTTACTTTATTTGGTGGCACGTGGTTCTAGTCTTACGTAGCTATGTTGGTGGTGTTGGCTCATGGCGTTACCTCTCTACTAGGATATCCAGGGGTTAACAGCCAATCACTTCTGGTCTAGTGAACAGCACTCATTTACGTGAATGATGCTAGACATTTTTGGGACACATTAGGACATTTTATCAAATCAGGGGTCCTGTAAAAGTCCCAACTGAAAGTTAGTACTCAAAGGACCAGAGGCAAACGTGCAATGACTTCTTAAGGTCCTTAGAGCCTTTTCTCTAATAATCATACAACTTCAAGGCATGATTTATTATAATAAAGAAGTGTACTTCCTAGCTTTCCAAATCAAAGAACTTCCAAATCATGATAGTGACAGCCTTTCTGTGAACCCAGGCTAGAATCTACAAAAAAATAAATGTGATGAGTTTGTATTATGTCTTCCCCTGTCTTCAAAGATGAACACACATCTGTTGGCCCCTTAGCCCACCCAGATATCCACAGCCAAGAGGCGCCTATGAATCCTGCTAAATAATCTCCCACAACCAACTCAATGTGTTATAGGGCCCGAATCAAACAGAATCCCAGTGTGAACTGGATAGAGCTGAGTGAGAAATAAGAATGGAATTTTCTCCATATGGCTCTGTCTGTAGAAGTCACTAGGCAAAGTAAGAGAGATGGTGGGAAAAGGTGATGAGCGCCAGGCTTGGAAGTCCCATTTGGATGTGCAAATCACACTCCAACTGCACACTCTGGGCTTCCTGAGTAGGACAGGCATTCCCTTATATCTGTTTGTCTCCCCTGATCATCACACACGTGCAGTGCTTTCAGCCTCTGGATTGGGGTGAGGATGTGTGAGACCTGGTACAGGATGTTTTCATTTCATTTCTGATGACAACTTACTATAATACCATCAACATGAGAAGTTAGGGTTCTAGTTCCAACCCCAAGTGAGAAGTGGGCAAGACTTTGTTCTAGATGGTCCTGGTTTACCCATCATTCCTGTCTTGTACTTTTCCCTCCAATGCTGGCCAGTTTTTCACCCCATGCCTGGCAAGGCCTCACACTTCAAGCTTCTGGGTCACCAGTATCACAGTAGGAGGCCAAGTGGGGGATAACACAGAAAATCACTTTTTTTTGGCTTGAGTTTTGGGGGGAAGTATTCATCACTGAAACATCAAAATGGGAGCTTGGTTTGATCATACGTGTCACAGGGCTCTGTTGCAAATGTTCATTTGAGGGCGCCGGGAGGTTCCTTCCTCCTGGAGATGGTCTGCAGCAGGCTCTGTGTGGCGTGGTGTTTTAGATTCCATCAGAAATCTAAAACCTGTAAACACACTGACAGCAGTCGGCCGAAGGATGTGAGAAACTCGCAAATGAACAACAAATGCAGGCAGAGAAAGGCCAGACCAAATGGACTGATGTTTTTCACAACCGTGGAGGGGTTTAATCCACTGGTCTCAAACCATATGGCACGCTGAACACGAGCCGGGAGAGGCTGGGAGGTACTTGGCAGCAGACCATGGAAACATAAACGCAAGGCATCTTGTTTCCTTGTGTGTGCCTTTTTCCCTTTAAATATTTACTTTTTGTGTTTTGCCAGGACACAGTTTCCATCCCATATGCAGAGCAGTCTGTTTTTGCAAATGGGGGCAAGGGTAGGCAGGGGACAGATTGGCTCAGGGGACCTGTAACAGGATATTGATTCTGTCATGTCCATGTTGCTGGTTGCCCTCCCCTGGACGACGGTGAGCGAAAAACCTGCCACAACCTTCTCACCCAGGTGGGGGCTCCTGGAAGAAGGGTCCTCCCTTTGAAAGCTCAGACCCGCACCCACACGCCGAGATGTGCACCCAGAGGGAGAAGGCTGGCTAGCTCGTGGGAAAGGCATGCCTTTGCTGAGCCGCTGGTAGGTGGTCTGAGGCCCTGGGTGGGCGGCCGAACGTGCGAGCAAACCACACTGGCAGGGAACAGAGTCACTGGCTTGGAGGCTGCTGATGGGGCATCTTTTACAAACTTTCCACCCCACAAGAGAGTCAGACTGGGAAAAAAGGGTGGCAAGGGGAGTGGACGGGCGAAGGGAGAGCAGCTGGAAGAGAGAATGGGGGTGGCAAATCCCCAAGTGAAATAGAAATGTACCATATAAAAATAAATAAATTAGTCCTGGGCCTTGAGCCATGTTTGAACCAAAATAATGTAAGCAATCAAATGCTTACTGTCTCTAATTCACCCAGGCTTCCAAACACATTACTTAACAGAAAATGGAAGGGTTTGTAATAAAGGAGTGTAGTGGTTGCACAATGTGGGCCACGTGATAAGGAGGCGGGCTCAGGGTTGGCAAATACAGATGTCCTGAACTAAAAATACACAGCCCTGGCATTTTTTCATTGGTTATGAGGGATGAGGGCTGGAAGAAACATCCTGACATTCTCAGGAGGTCTCTGAGGGATTCCATTTGTTCCACACGCAATCAGGGGAGTGGACATGAGAGGCGCCTTGCTAAATACTGAGACCCAAGGTGGGTGGGGAGTCCAGGCGCTTCTCCACTGATGCGCAGAATAAGACCCCTGCCAGGGAGAGGGACATTAGTCCACATTTGTAGAGCATATTTTAGTTTATGACATCTTCTCACAGTCACCACCCAGAGACACTGGTGCTGTTGTCCTTATTTTCTAGCATAGCACTACTCGAGCTGGAACATGTACAAGCATCAGGACAGACTTGTGGGCCCCATTCCCAGGGAGCCCAGTCCAGTGACTCTGGGTAGGACCCAAGAATTTACATCTCTAACAAGCTCCCAGGTGCCGCTGCTGCTGCTGTCATGGGCCACACCTTCAAGTTGTACTGTTCTTGGTGAACTCAAGTGAGGAGAGCCTTTGTATCCAACAGAGTAGCTGGATTCCAAGTCCAGGGTTCCCACCCAAACCATGATGCTTCTTATTCTCCATGTGTCCTCCTCTGCCAGTCATGGTATCCATACCACCCGAGCCTGGAGTTGTCCTCAGATCCCCTCCGGACACAGTCCCTTTGGTAGCCACTGGCAATCAACCAGAGTTGACATGCACATACTTACTTGTCATCTTAGAGGCTGCAGAATGAGCCCTGGTCTAAAAGTCAGAGAACCTGGACTCAATCATGAGCAAGCCATTCACTAGGCATGGGGACACCAAATGAGGTTTCTAATTTCGCTGTGCTCAGGTCTCCTCACTTGTCAAATGAGGCGGCTGGGTTGGGTCAATGTTTCTCAATCAGCATAATTCTAAGAATCATATTGAATGAGGCTGTTCAGGCTGCCATAACACAATACTGTAGACTGAGTAGCTTCAACAACAGGAATTTTTCTCATACTTCTGAGGGCTGGAAGTCCAAGATCAAGGTGCTGGCTGATTCATTTCCTGGTAAGGGCCCTCTTCATGGCTTGCAGATGGCCATTTTCTTGCTGTGTCCCCACATGGTCATTTATCTGTGTATGCACGTGTCTGGTGTTTCTTTTCATAACAGCACTAATCCCATCATGAGGGTCCCACCCTCATGACCTCATCTAAACTTAATTACCTCCCAAAGGCCCCATCTCCGAATACCATCACATCAGGGTTTAAGACTTCAACAAATGAATTTCGCGAGGGGGGCACACAGTTTAGTCCATAGCACATATGGACAGCTTGTTTTAAAACACAACTTCCTGGGTTCTTCCTCCAGAGGTTCTTATCCAGTCCATCTGGAAGGGGATCCAGGAATTTATATTTTTAGCAGGCCCCCCACATGGTTCTTAGCCTCATTCAGGCTTGAGAAGAATTGGGTGAGTTGATCAATGAGCTCCCCAATTCCTGGCAATGAACTGCGGGGTTATTCTGACTCCCAGCAGCCACTTGTTCCTCTCTGCTTCAACACATCACCTGCTTCAATCATATCTGCTGACAGGAGATGAAGAGTCTAGCTAATTCATATGCAGGGCTCCAGCGCGGTGCCCCTCGTAGAGCCCGGCACACAGTAGGCACATAAGTGATGTTTATTGAGGGTCTTGCCCAGGACCCCTTCTAGCTTCAAAAATCTTTGAAACGTGTACATCATCTTTGAAGAGCTCTCTTAAGAGGTTAGCTGACATTATTTAGGAAAAAGGCAGTAGAGCTGCCTCTGTTTTCACTGTTCAGAAGGCTCACATGACAGCAAGTACATTTACATTTCCCTCTCTCTCCAAGCAGCAGAAAGCAAAACAACCTGCTCTGTGACTAGAAAACTAATCTCCACATCCACAAAGGATGGGCTCGCTCCTCTAGCCAGCTGCATCTTTCCTTCCTTCCCTGCCGATTGCAGGGCCAGTGGTGAAAGCAAAGGAAAGGCCGGAACTGCGGCTTTGTTAGGGCAATACGACCCAAGAGAAAATGGGGACACTTCCTACATTCCTTTAGTTCCAAGAGGAATAATGAAGTGAGGAAAGGGAAGGGGATGTGGAATGAGTTTTCTCTCATGAGTTTTCTAGAAGTGGGACTCAGAGGAAGAACAGGAATGCAAAGTAGTTGAACCGATACGCAGCAAATTATAAACCATTTCTGAAAAGTCACGATGAGATATCACTACACACCTGTTAGAATAGCTAAGATAAAAAATAGTCACAATACAAATGCTAGTGATGATGCAGAGAAAAAACTGGATCTCCTCAGACATTTTGGGTGGGAATGTGAAATGGCATAGCCATTCTAGAAAATCATTTAGCAATTTCTTATAAAACTAAACATACTGTATGATCCAATCATAGTACTCCTGGGCGTTTGTCCTAGAGAAATTGAAATTTATGTCCACACAAAAGCATATACGGCATATACATATTAGCTTTATTCGAAATAACCTCAAATTGTAAACAACCCAAATGTCCTTTGATGGACAGATAGTGAAACACACTGGAATATCTATACTGTGGAATTCTACTCAGCAATAAAAATGCACTATTGATACATTCAACAGTTGGGAGGGATCTCAAGGGAATAAGGCTGAAAGAAAGAAGGCAATCTCAAAATATTTCATAGTGTATGATTCCATTTATGTAACATTTTTGAAATGACAGAATCATAGAGCTGGAGAGGACATTTAGTGATTGCTAGGGGTTAGGGTGGGGGGAGAAAAGGGAGGGAGATGGATATGGCTATAAAGAGGAAGCATGAAGGAACCTTGTGGTGGGATTCTTCTGTGTCTTGATTATGGTGGTGGTTACACGAATCTACATGTGTGGTAAGAAATGCAGAGGACTACACACACATACACATAAACATACACACACACACATGAATACATGCAAAACGAATGAAATATGAATAAGATCTGGGATTGTACTAATGTCAATTTCTTGGTTTTGATATTTCACCATAGATAGGTAAGAAGTACCGTTGGGGGAAGTTGGGTGAAGGGTGCATGAGACTTCAGTACTACTTTTGCAACTTCCTGTGAATGTATAATTATTTAAAAATAAAAAGTAAAAAAAAATTCTAAAAAGAAAACTAAGTAACTAAAGAATGCATTTTCTCATGCTAGAAGGTGATTATAATTATCAGGAAAAAAATTTCTTTCTCTTTTGGAGTAGAGGGCACCATTTTGGTGCATCATATTCTTTTTTTTTTTTTTTTTTTTTTTTTATTAAATTTTTTTTTTTTTTTTTTTACGTTTATTTATTCTTGAGACAGAGAGAGACAGAGCATGAGCGGGGGAGGGGCAGAGAGAGAGGGAGACACAGAATCGGAAGCAGGCTCCAGGCTCTGAGCCATCGGCCCAGAGCCTGACGCGGGGCTCGAACTCACAGACCGCGAGATCGTGACCTGGCTGAAGTCGGACGCTTAACCGACTGCGCCACCCAGGCGCCCCGGTGCATCATATTCTTAATGAATTACCTTAAAAGGCAAACATTGTATAGAATAGAGAGCCCAGAAATAAACCTTCCCATATATGCTCATATGATTTTCACTGAGAGAGAAAAGATCATTCAATGGGGGAAAAGACAGTTTATCCAACAAACGGTGCTGGGAAAATTGGAGATCCAGATGCAAAAGAATGAAGTTGGACCCTTACCTTAAACCATATGCAAAGATTAGCTCAAAATGGATCAAAGATCTAAATATCAGAGTTAAAAGTATAAAACTCTTAGAAGAAAACCAGGAAATCTTCATGATGTTAGATTTTGCAATGATTTCTTGGATATGACACCAAAACCAGAGGCAATAAAAGACACATAAATTGGCCATCAAAATTAGAAGTTTTTGTGTTATCAAAGGACATCATCCACAGAGTGAAAAGACATCCCACAGAATGGGAGAAAATCTTTACAAACCATCTATTTGATAGGGATTAATATCCAGAATCTATAAAGAAGTTCTACAGCTCAACTACAAAAACCCACACAACCCAGTTTTTTAAAAAAATGGATGAAGGTCTTGAATAGACATTTCTGTAAAGATATACAAATGGACAAAAACAAAAACCATGAAAAGATGCTTAATATCAGTAATCATGAGGGAAATGCAAATAAAAAACCTCAATGAGATACCATGCCACACCCATTAGGATGGTTATTAAGGAAAACAAAATGAAACCGGAAATAACAGGTGTTGATAAGGATGTGAAGAAATTGGAACACTTGTACATTGCTGGTAGGAATGTAAAGTAGTGCAGTCGCTAGAGAAAATGGTATAGCAATGTCTCAAAAGTTAAACATAGAATTATTATATGATCCACCAGTTTCACTTGTGGGGATATAACCCAAAGAACTGAAAGCAAGAACTCGAAAAGGTGTTTGTATACCTGTGTTCATAGTGGCATTATTCCCAATGGCCAAAAGATGGAATCAACCCAAATGTCCCTCAATGGGTAAGTGAATAAACAAAATGTGGTCAATATATACAATGAAATTTTATCCATCCTTAAAAACAAATGAAATTCTGATACATGTTATCACATGAATAAACCGTGAAGATATTATGCTAATAAGCTGACACCAAGGACAAATATTGAATGATTCCACTTACATGAGGTACCTAGAGCAGTCACTCATAAAGTGGAACAGTGGTTACCAGAGGCCTGGGTGGAGGAAATAGGAATTATTATTTAATGGGTATCGAGTTTCAGCTTGGGATGATAAAAAATAAATGAATGTACTTAATACCACCGAGCTGTACATTTAAAAATGGTTAAATGGCAAATTTTATTTTATTTTGTTTTATTTTATTTTTTGAGAGAGCATGAGTGTGTGTGTGTGAGTGGAGGAGGGGCAGAGGGAGAGGGAGAGAGAGAGAGATAGGGAGAGGGAGAACCTGAAGCAGGATCCATCCTTAGCACTGAGCCTTAGGCGGGGCTCAATCTCACGAGCATGAGATCATGACCTGAGCCAAAATCAAGAGCTGGATGCTCAACCGACTGAACCACCCAGGTGCTCTAAAATGGTAAATTGTATGGTGTGTATATGATAGTACAATTTTTTAAAGTTTCTTGGGGCGCCTGGGTGGCGCAGTCGGTTAAGCGTCCGACTTCAGCCAGGTCACGATCTCGCGGTCCGTGAGTTCGAGCCCCGCGTCGGGCTCTGGGCTGATGGCTCAGAGCCTGGAGCCTGTTTCCGATTCTGTGTCTCCCTCTCTCTCTGCCCCTCCCCTGTTCATGCTCTGTCTCTCTCTGTCCCAAAAATAAATAAACGTTGAAAAAAAAAATTTAAAGTTTCTTTATTTTGAGAGAGAGAGAGAGAGAGAGAGGCAGAAGGGACACAGACAGAGAGAGAATGCCAAGCAGGTTTTGCACTGTTCGCTCGTGGGGCTTGAACCCACGAACCATGAGATCACAACCTGAGCTGAAATCAAGAGCAGGACTTTAACTGATTGAGCCACCAGGTGCCCCTGATAGCACAATTTTATCTTAAAAAGCATTGCTAGAGGTAAATAGGGTGACGCACATACACATAAAAGGCAAACATTGCCAAATTCTTTCCCTCGTTTTCTATATTATTTCTTTCCATCCCTAAAAAGAAGCCTGTTTTACCACAGTTTCAACTAAAATAATAAGATTTGAGTTAGGAGGAACCGAAATGGTGCCAAGCAATACTCAAAAGAGTTAAAGCTTTCACCTTGGTCTTTGCAGTCCTGTGCATTTTGACTTAAAGTACTATTTGTGTGCTATTTACCTCTGCTGTCTCAGAGAACTCAGTCTGACGAGGCTACTTGGGGTATTCTGAATGCAAATTATTCGTTCCTGATTAATACCATTTGTCCTTCCTGGAAAGACCCCCATTCTCCCCTTTTCTTCTCCACCTGTTCAAATACTACCTCCCTCCAGACCCAGCTCAAATTCCACCCTCTCCATGACTAAGTCATTTGGTGATTTCTCTGCCTCTTGTGCTCACCTGCTACACTTCTTGTTCACACCCGTTTTTCTTTTTTTTGACATCTGTGTTTTTTTAAAGTAGATTTATAAAGTCAAACTTCATATTCCTCCAATTAGTGTGTAAGATCCTCAAGGCACAAACCAAATCGTTAATCTCTTTTCACTACCAAATCATTCGGTGCTGTGGTTTTCAGAGTGGGCCCTTAATAAAAATTTTAAAACCGATTGAAAAGAAGTTCTTATCCATTTCCCCATACAATTCTGAAACATTTGGGAAACAATTTTGTTTTTATTTACTGATTTATTTATTTTTGAAAGAGAGTGAACTTGAGCAGGGGAGGGACTGAACATGTCCGCACTGAACATGGAGCCTGACAAGAGGCTCTATCCCATGACCATGAGATCATGACCTGAACCAAAATCAAGACTTGGATGTTTAACCAACTGAACTACCCAGGCACCCCGAAAAGAATTTTTAAGTGAGAAAATTCAATGAGTAAAGACCTAGTCTGTGAAAGACAGAAACACCTAAAAATTCAGGTGTTTAAGGACTTTCTGAATTTTGAAAGTAGTGCATTAAAATATGCTGTAATGAGAGATATAGCTCTTTATAAATACATGGGTTGCTGAAACTACAAGAAGCTTGAGACATCATCTATTACTAATTTCTGTGTCTCACATAACAGGAAACGAATGCCCAGAGAGTTGAACACATTGACTTAAGAACATGTAGATGGTACAGGGCTGAGACTAGAACGCATGACTTCTAAGTTCCTAGTTTTTCTTTTTACTTGCCACAGCTGCCTGATGGAAGTATTTTATTTATTGAGATATAATGTGTGAGATACAAAGTATGCAGAAATGATAAATGTCAATGATAAATTTACACCTGTGGCTGAAGCATATTGAATTCATGGGAAAAATAATCTTGCATGTTCAAATTGGCAGGCCTGTGGGCGTAAACGGTTTCATGCTGGAAGAGCAGAGATGTAGAGGACTGTGGTGTGGAAATAAACAAAGACCTCCCAAAGAGAACAAGCAGAAGCTATTTGGAGCGTGCTCTAGAAGGGAGTCAGTCACCATCACTTGCATTTGGCAGAGACTCAAGGCAGGCAGAGGAGTGGGAAATCTTTATAGCAGAGAGAAGGGAAGGCTTCAGGTGTGCACTGATTAGAGGCTATTTGGTCTGGGGAAGCTGGGGGAGGGATAATTGGAAGGGGGGCATCCTATATGATTGTCTAGGGTGCACCTTTGGCTCTCTCTGGTTGTTCTTAAACTGGAATCATGGACAAAACTAGGGTGGTTGTCTATAATTAGCCAAGTCCTGGCTATTTGGGGCCAGTAGTTACAGAGGTTATTGTTTGACTTCCTGGAACAGCTGCTAGAGATAGTGGTCAGACTTCCTGTAAAAGCGTTATCGACAGCAGGTTGGTTTCCTGGGCTGGTTACTGTAGATCATGGGTTGGTTTCCTGGGTGGCTGATGCAGACTGTGGGTCAGAGTTCTATTTTTGTATATGGTCTGGCCACTGCCTGCTTGTATATTCAGTCTCTCAGTGATTATACCTAGGGAAATTGACTACTTCTTGCTCTCTGAATATGCATCGCCTCCTTTCCCGGACTGAAATGAAGCAGCACATTCAGGAAACATGCGTCTGTCTCATTGGAAAACAAAGCCTATGCTGTATACTATGCTCCCACGAGGCTTCCTGAAACACTGCTTTTCTTATATTAATTCCCTGCTGAAAAATATGTGCATTAACTCAGGACTGAGTCTAACCCTCTGCGTTGCCCACTCATCCAATCCACTCTTCCTTCCTCCTCAACGCTTCACTCAAGCAGGAATCCTTGCCTTCCCAGGCATTCCCGCATTTAGCCTTACTTCTTACCCTCTCCCCTACAGCTGCCCACTTCCCGGAATGCCTTCTGCTCTCTTTCCCAAATCCTGTCCACAATTCAAGTTTCAATTTTAACCCATGAACCATCTGCCCGCCACCACTCTGATGTGTATGTGTGCATCAGAAACTCACCTGGGGCAGCTGGTAAAAAGGCAGAGTCTTGGGTCTCCCTGGGATTCTGATTTATTAGGTCAAGGCAGGTCTGGCAAGTCATATTTGGACTGGCAGGGAGCAAGGAGGAAGAGTACTTTAAAAAGTAAACAACATTTGCATGAACATAGAGGTATTAAAAACACACCCGTGTGTGTGTGTGTGTGTGTGTGTGTGTGTGTACATTTATATATTAGGGACAAATTATGAAAGGTTTTGAAATGAACCAAAAAGATAGCTAGGTGTCTTAAATGGGAAACTAGGCGTCGTCTGGCATGTCTTCCAGATCTATTTGATTTTATGTCCAGTTTTCCAGATTATTTGATTTTATGCGGTGTCTGCCCCTTTTACTGTCAGTGAGCTTTTTAGAGCTTTGTGAATTGTGGATAACTGACATCAGTGCAAATAAATTTTGCATGTAGTGGAGGCCCCACTGATTCATCTCCCCTGCTGTGGGAGCAGTCACTTCTGCATCTACTAAGCAAATTCATTTCAGTATTCTTAATGGCCTATGAATGTGTCTGTCCCTTGGGTTCCCCTTTGAGCCAGCAATAACATCTTACTGGCTCTCTCATTAATTAATAAGTTAAATAAAATCACTGGCATATGTCCATTTGATATTTCTAAATTTTTTTGAATGTTTATTTATTTTTGAGACAGAGAAAGAGCATGAACGGGGGAGGGTCAGAGAGAGGGAGACACAGAATCTGACGCAGGCTCCAGGCTCCGAGCTGTCAGCACAGAGCCGATGCGGGGCTCGAACTTGTGGCCTGTGAGATCATGACCTGAGCTGAAGTCGGGTGCTTAACTGACTGAGCCACCCAGGCTCCCACATTTGATATTTCTATGAGAGCCATGGTTTTACCTTTTAAAAATTCTCTCTCTGACACACAGGCACATACCCATACACACATAGGCCCTACTCGACTCAGTCATCTTACCCTGAGTAGAGAGAGAGATCAGGGACTGATGAAAGCCAAACCATCTAACTGGAATGGGATTAGGTAATGTGCTTCTGAAATGCTGGCATCACCATTGTGTAATTATTTATCCCTCCCAGATGCCTTCAAGTAAGAATGAATACGTAATCTCACTCTCAGCTTTTCCATACATCTCTGGACACTTTCCTCTGGAAATCCCAAAGTGCCACACGAGGTGGAGGTGAGTAAACATCAGATCTTCTGACTGCCAGCCAGCACCGAATGCCGCTGGTTGCTCAGAGTGTAGTCACAAAACATCTTGACTCTTTCATCTGTAGGAAGCCAGGGAGATTCTGCCTCGGGACCCTCCTGGAATGTTCTCATGTGGCCAGGCAGCTGGAGCCACTTAGCCATCCAGAAGCCAGCAGCACCAGACGAGCCACGTGCACACCAAAGAACACCCACCTTCTGGCTGAGGGCTGCTTCGTTCCCTTTCTGGTCCTTGTTTTCAAACCACTAGGCAAAAGGTCCAGGTGCTTCCACACCTTTTGCCTTTCAGCCTTCCATGGACAAAGACTCTTCTTGAATAAACTTTAGACTCCTCTGAATCTTCTTCTTAATGAGGCCTCAACCTTGGGCCCTGTCTTCAGCCTGCCTCATGACGTTGCAGCAAGAACCCTGCCAAGTCAGGTTAGAGAGAATCCCACTGCGCTCGATATCTGATCATCTTCCATATCTGATCATATTCCTCATCCCTCATCCTCCATATCTGATCTCCTTGGCCCTCCTTCAGCAAGAATCTTAGGTTGGTTTAGCAAGAATCCCCCTATCTTGATGTTTCCTCTTAGTACTTTTTTACCCACCGACCCCTCACTCTGCTCCTTGGCTATAAATCCCCAGCTGCCTTGGCTATATTCAAACTGGAGTCCCGTCTCTCTTCCACAGTCATGACACCTGTCACCACAGTCCTGAAGAAAGTCTTCTTTGTGTTTTAACAAGTGTCAGAATGATTCTTTTTTCTCTAACACCACTAGGGTGTGAGCTCAGAGGGATGACTCACCCTGGCCATTCTGACCCATCAGCCAGGCTGACCCAAGCTGACTTAGGCTTCCCTCTGCTTTCTGAGACTTGCCCAAACCAAATACCCATGCCTTCATCTTCCAAGGCATCCTGTTCTGTATTTGCCCTTGAACACTTGTAGTCTGCACCCCTGGAAGAGAATCGCCAATTCCCCTTCCACCCTTGAACACCTCCCAGTGTGCAGACCCTTGTTTCAATTGCTAGAGTGTCCTGGAGTTCAAGGCCAAGGGAGAGCATTTTGCCCAGCCAGGTGCAGCTGAGAGCTGCCGGGCCAGAACCACACACGCCATCTTCCGATGCACTTCTTCATGTGTGGAAGGGGCTGGATGATTTTTTAACCCACCCCCCAGCACTCCTTGGGGAGATGTCTGATTTTTGAGCAGGAGAGTATTCTACATGCTTGGAACATTAAAAAAATTTAGTCAGCCTCACAGAACCCAAACAGAAGTCAACCCCCAAATTGTGCAAGGACGAAAGGGGGCTAGGCAATGTGCCTAATGGGCTGACACAACAAACCATTTTCCTAAAGGGCAAAGACTGATTTCCTATGTTGGAAAGAATTTACGACCTCAGTTGCTTTCCTTTCTTTTTTCCAGCTTCCTCCTCCTCATGCAATAAAGATCAGTTTGTCTGGGAGCCACTTCTTTTTGATGAGAGCTCGTCTCTGGGAGAGGGATTGGGCTTCAAGGAGCACATAAAAGTAAGTAGTAAAAAACAAAACACAACACACAGTGCAGTGCCACCCCCGGTCTCCTCTGACTGGCAGGACCTGTCTCTGGCGAAGCCCAGCAGCCGGCCTGGCCTCAGTGTCCAGGCCGCCATGTGCACTGCGATAAGAGCCGTTTGCAGTGAGGTCAGCCTAATTAGCCAGGCTAATGTCTGGTTTCCTGGGGAGAGCTTTTGTGAAGTAATTGCCTGCCTTAGGGTCAAAATGTAGTAATTATAGGTCTTTTTTTTTTTTTTTTTTTTTTTTTTTTTTTACCAAATGAGATAAACAGCCTTTGAATTCTTCCAGCAAGTCAGCCAATCACACTGAGAGACTTTTCTTTGTGCCTCGGAACAGCAGAGGATATTTTGACAGGTGATTTCAATACCATGTAGCTATTTATTTATTCTGGGCTTGGGACATAAACACAAACATCTTGGCCTACAATTCCACACGTTAAAAGACTAACAAGACTCTGTCAGAACCAAATGTGGGGATTGCATGGCAGAGGGTCTGCTCAAAATGCTGACGTTGGAGAATAAGGTCGGCAGATATTTTAGGCTAAAGCAAAAATTCCATTACAGTTTTAAAGTTAACAGAACAGCAGAATTATCCGTGTTAACCAGCTCCCTTTCTCCCAGTTGTTTGCTTATTTTCTCTGTAAAAATCAACAACAGAACAGTCCCGGCAGACCATGGAAAGCTAATAAAGGAGGCAACGTCATTTCCATCTCAGGAGATAGACAATAGAGCATGGAGACCGGATTAATTCCGAGCACGACATGAACATATTTTTACCAGTCCTGGTTGGGATGAAGGTGCCTGACCCCACAGAGGGTGAAAAAACTGGTGTGGGGACTGGGAGATAGGAAATGAGGAAATGTTTTATAACTGGAATGAACACTGTTTCAAGGATTTTGTTGCCTCTCCGGGGCCCCCCACTGACCCTGCAACCCTGCAGGCAGCTAGCTAGCTAACCCTCGCCACCCAACCCCCACATGTTGCCTATGGACCAACAGCATTAATATCACTGGGGAGTTTGTTTGAAATGCAGAATCTTGGGCCCCCCTTCAGTCCTCCTGAGTCATAATCTGCATTTTAACATGATCCCCAGGGGATGTTTATGCTTGTTCAAGATTAAGAAGCCCTGGTTTAAATGATTGTGTGATAGGGTTTGTTCCAGATAGGTGTGGCTCATTTGAGGAAAGACACTTAAGAAGGCCAAAGTATGGGGACAAAATGTGAGAAGTTAAGTACTAGAATGGTGCCCTACACCATTTTGGTCTTTTTAGAAGAAAAGTGATTTGTAGATGATTATAACCCACTTTTTTAAATGTCAAAACTCGATTGCATGTGGGAATTACAGCCCACCCCTCTGTGCCCCCTAACCCCCACCTAGGAAATGTGAAGGATATAGTCTCCCTCCCTCCCCGAATCTATAGATGCAGCTTGATACTAGAGATCGATTACTCTTTGAGCATGTGGCTGGTGCATGTCTGTTCTCACTTCTCCAGGTACACCTTTTAGGACAGGCCACACATAGGGAAGTCTGGTAATTAATGACACAGGTAACCTCTTTAGCATTGCCACAAACCTTAATGATTAGAAGGAAACTGCCTGCTGGGGTGGGGTCCAGAAGTTCATCCTATTTCCAAATCCCACATCAAATGCACCGAGTGGTGGTTGTGAGCTCTGCAGAGTTTGCCTGTAGGATACCCCTGATATTTTTCTAGCACACAGGTGGGTTTCAAAGACTCTGCCTTAAGGCAGTGTTGGTGAAGGTAAGAAACTCCTCATGATGCAGAGCATGGAGTTTTTAGCCACTTAAAGGTATTTATTGGACCCAAGTCACTATATTGTATAGCTTTCTATACACTAAAAACTAGACCTTAACCATCAGGCAGCAATCCCTAGGGAAAAGGGAAGGAATTAGGAACATTTCCATTATTTTAATTGCATTTCAGAACTTGGAAGCCAAAGTGTTTTCAAAGTATTCTGTGTAGAAGTTACTCCAAACTCATCGCCTACCCAGAAAATTCTGGCTGGTGACACATTCGTGGAATCAGAATCTCTTCTCCAAATCATCCTATAGGAACTCCATTCTTGATCCTGCACAAAATACATGAGTTATCTACCCAGGACTCTGCCGAGCTATGGGATAGAAGCATCACTAAATGGTAGCTATTGGGCATATGCAAGCCACAATACTAAGTAGGATAAAGAATATTCTTCATTCAACAAATATATATTGAGTATATAATGTCTAAATACAGGTGTAGAGTGAGTAAATATAATAGCAGTTAAAATTTAGTAAATGCGGTCTATCAAACAGTGTTCTATGCAGTTCTCATGTATTCTCTAATTTAATGATAAAATAGACCCATAGGTCGGCAGCTTTGGAGGCTGAAGCCCAGAAAGTCCAAATAATTTGGCAGAGATCACACAACTAGTAAAAGGTGGAGTTGATTTGAAACTAGGAAGTTGTTTCGTGAACTGGTGTTCTTAATCCTGATACGATCCATGTCTCTAAGAAGACAGACCCTACCCTTGCTCTCACAGCACTTACTATTTCACAGGGAAAACTGACATTAAACAACTGATTGCAAGTCTGCTGAGTGTTATGCTACAGAAGCATATCAGAGGGGGACCAAAGGCTTCCAGATTAAGTCATAAATTTAAGTTGCGAGTGAGAATTCCTGACGTAGGGTTTCCATGGCAAGGCCAGAGTGTGGAGCTGGACCCAGATTAGGGTGAGACTGGGTGAACTATGGTAATGATGTTGTTCTGTTTGGAGAGTAGAACGCTGTTAAGCTAAGTGAGAGAGTGCTCCCATCTGATTACAACAGCAGCAGGGCTGAGGCTGGAGAACAGGTGGTTTGGAGGTGCTAACAGAGGGCCTTGGTGGGAGGCTGTTGCAGTAGGGAAGACGGCTTGGCCAGAGTGCAGGCCATGGGGATAGGACACATGGTTTGAGGTGGGACCAGTTGGACCTAGTTTCACTTGAGGGGCAAGGGTAAAGGAGCTTAATTTCCAAAATGTAAAATATAAATAGTGGAGGTTAATATAGAGTCATTGACCTGATAAAACGTAACCAAGTGTTACAAATCATGCTACCAAGAGCCTCTTCTCTAGGGGCTTTTATACCCCACACTCTGGGCCAGGCACCCTTCAAAGTGGTTTATGTGCATTTTACCATTGATCTTTAAAACAACCCTGTCAGGCTAGCACTGTTTGGATTCCCATTTAACAGGTGAGGAAGATGAGGCTTGGGAGGGTTAAGTAGAGGGCCCAAGGCCATCAGAAAAGTGACAGGAGCAGCACTAAAGCTCTAGTGTCTGATGCCACAAACCAGGCCCCTCATGTGTCTATTTCCTGAGCTCGTCTGATGAGCAGACTCAGCTGGCACACTTGTTGAACAAACATATCTCTGGGCTCTATCCCTAGGTGTGCTGATTCGGTCAGTTGGGGCCCCAGGATCTGTGTGTTCACAAGCTTCCTCATTCCTACTGTAACACGCCTCACTCTGCTTAGTTTTATTCATAGAATTTACCACAACTGGAAACTTTGTTGTATTATGTATTGATTTATTATCTATCAGTTCCTCTAGAACATAAGCCCCAAGAAGGCAGTGGCTTTGGCCAGCCCTTGCATCATGCCCGGATGGATGCCACCCTCTTTTATGCCCCTCTTCTCTCCCTGGAGGACCGTGAGAGGTCCTGGCCTTGTCTCCTGGCTTCTGTCCTTGCTCGTCCTATGGCCAGCCTCCATACTGAAACCGGAGTGATCTTTGAGAGATGTAAATTTAATCTGCCATCAATCCTGTGCTCACAGCCCTTAGAGCAAGAGCGCTGTGATCTGGCCCTGGCCTCCCCTTCCTTCTTTCTTTCTTCCACCCCTCAGTGCAGCCAGCCACACAGGCCTCCAGTCAATCCAAGCGCTCTGATCCATCAAAGGTTCCATGGGAGGCTCCCAAACACCCCTTTCTTTTTAAAAAAAAAAAAAATTATTTTTGAGAGAGACCGAGTGTGAGCGGGGAGGGGCAGAGAGAGAGGGAGACACAGAATCTGAAGCAGACTCCAGACTCTGAGCTGTTAGCACAGAGCCCAACGCGGGGCTCCAACTCACAGACCATGAGATTATGACCTGAGCCAGAGTCGGATGCTCAACCGAGCCACCCAGGCACCCCCCAAACACCCCTTTCTTGAAGGTACCACAGCTGCCCTTGCTGGTACAGTGTGGAGGCAGTGAGGCTGGAGGCCACATTCTCCGTTCCTCGGCCCACTTCCCCTCCTGGGCTATTATTCATGAGGCTTCAAGAGAGAGCCGTTTGCTGGCTGGCTCTAAGAAAACTCAGCAGGACAGGCACTATGGCTGTGCTGCTGACCTGGGTGGAAGGCACGAGAAGGTGTCCTGAGTGGGAGGTCAGGGAGGGCTGCTCAGCCGTCCTGGTGGTCAGGGGCAGAGTAGAGAATGCAGGGAGGTCTCCCGCAGAAGAACTCTGCGGTGCCTGCTCCCTGGGTGGCCCGGCCGGCACAGCCTGCTGTGTTCTGTGCAGTTAAAAGAAAGCTGCGGGTGGAGGGACCTTGCTGCTCAGGGCCTCGACCACGGCTTACGCCACACATGGTTAAAGTACACAGACGATTAGCAATCAAGGGAAGGACCTCCCTGCTAGGGAAAATGACACAGGGGTTACTTCTCTGTAAACAGCCCCAGAAAAAGCACCGGTTCCTTTTACGGGCTGTCTTTCCTTCCTTTGAAAAGTTGCAAATGCACCCATTGAGTACTTTGGCTCTCAACTCACATACACACACACTCCCTCACAACCTCCAGTCTCCCAAACACCAGAAGCCCCCAAAGACCATTAGGACTTCTCCCAAGTTGGGGCCCTGAGATAGCCAGTGGTGTCTGAAACAGAAAACAGGTTGCCCCTGGGAACATGTGGCCTCCCAGCTCCGGGGAAGTATTCCTGTACTGCATTGTTCCAGCACCTTCCTTTCACAGGTCACTCTAAGAACAAAATAGAGCATTTGCACATTGCCCCTGTTTTTTATTCCACATTAAAATCTCATGTATAATATGTCAGGCGCTCCTGGGAAAAGGTGGAACAGAGACTGAAGGAATTGTTCCTACTCCTATCTGTGAAGCCAGAGCCTTTTGGGGTCTTTGCAGTGGAGTGATTACTAGTTGTCTCTCTACCTGAGAAGTCCCAAACATTCTTTGGGAACAAAGTTTTCTGATAGTATTAATGGCCATTAAACTTGTGAATGATGGAAGTCCCCATACAGGCCTAAGCAGCAAAGGAAATTTCTGGGCTTCTGCAGCTGGGAAGTCCAGATGGGCTCAGGCATCCCGGTGGTAGCAGGTGAAAACAGATATGTCCGGAGCACTGAGCACAGATGGCACCAGCCCAAGCTTTGAACCCTCAAACCATGCAACAAACCCTGTCCCCATCCCATTTTGCAGATGGACAGGTTGAGGAGCAGGAGCCCGGATTTGATCATGAATGGCTGGAATGGCTGAAATGGCTGAGGCTCTGTGTGCTACTCAGTCTTGCTTCCAGTGTCCTTAGGCGCATTCTCTCTGCTTCTTGGATCTGCCACCCTCTGAAATTGGCCCATTCTCCCCTACCAGGCACAGGCTTCTTTCCTTCATGCAGAAGCCTTTTTGCCCAGGGGCAAAAGAGAGAGGGCAGTCTCTTACAGCAGCTCTACAGAGCATGCAGCAGGGACAGGCAGGAAATATAAATGTATGACAAGGGCCATGTGCTGGGCACTGTGACAAACCATGACCAGCCATAGCCACTCCAGGGATGTGGCCAAGGGTCACCAGATCTTCCAGTTTTTAAGAAAAGCCAGAAATCTGGATTTTTCTTGTAAAAGTTTCTGCTTTTGAAAATGCCATGCGAGCCTAACAAAATGCATTTCAGAGTTACTGGTGTTTAACTTCTGCTCTCTAAAAGAGCCCTAGAGAAACAGCCTCAGGTGCTCACCTGCTGCTTTGGCCAGGGCACTCCAGCCATCTGGGTCCTGGTGGGTCCTGGTCCACTGCTGGGGGGTGAGGGGGTGTGATTGACAGCCCACACTGAGATCACTCTGTCTTTGGTTGGGGTCTCCAAAGGAGAAGTGATTCAGTAAACTCTGGAACTTCTGTACAGCTTGTAAAGTTGTAAGAGACAAAAATACTCCATTTAAAAGTTAAAGTTCGTTATGTTTTTGGAATAGCTTCAAAGCAGAGACGAATATAATGGGCTAAGAGGCGGCTGATGTAAGCAGTAGTGACATTTCTCCAGCCTCTAATGAATGTGCCTTAGTCAGAAATTAGGGGACCCTCTGAGGTTGAGTTGGAAGCTTGGAAGCTTGGTTTGTATTTCCTATTTCAAATATTGGCCTGTTTGATGAGATAAATACAAAGGAGCCAGATGTGGTTCCTTTGTAACATTTGCTGATTATATTGGATACTGTGCCTGCAAGGCATTTTCACCTGGGACTGGACTGTGATTAGCAACTTTGTAGGCCTTTCTATCTTGGGTTCTAACTGCACAGAGCCCTGCTGTGTGCACAAGCTTCACGACAGACTTCAAATTCCTAATTGAATAATTCTGCAGGCATAAATTTGAATATTCTCTTGCCCTTGGTACGGATCATTTCAAGAGGTGCTCCCCTGCGTGATACAAAGATCTGAGCACCAGCAGGGGTCCCTCAATCCTCTTGTCTCCGTCTCATCACAGAGATGACTGTAAGCACTAACTTTCTTCAGGCTTAACACATTGTGCGTCTTTGTTAAGCTCACACGGACCTATACTAACCTGGAAGGACAGCGTATTAGTGCATGTAACACAATCTGCTCTGTATTGTCTGCCCTGTTTCAGCTGCTCTACACAACTCTTCCTCTTATGAAGTTATCTAATAATAAGCACTGTTAGCCCATTTTCAGAGGAGGAAACTGAGCCTCCAGGAGTCGTTGTGAAGCCACACATGCAAGTTATATTTGTCATATAGATAGTGTCAGGGGCAAGATGCCAGGAGTATCACATAGGACGCTTTTGGCTTCAAGTGATAGAAAATTCCAATACAAATGACTTAATGAGGAAACTTAGTATGTCACATAACCCTAAGTCTGGATGTCAGACTTAACCAGCTCTAGGGCTGGTTACTTAATGTTATTTCTGCCTCCGTTTCTGCATCTGTAAAATGGGGATCATATTAGAACTTGCCTCATATGGTTGCTCTAATGATTAAATAAATTAGTACCTAGGAAATCTTTAGAACTGGGTCTGGTCTATTACAAGAGCTCAACAGGCCACAGTTGTTAATGTTATTCTCCAAGGCTCTTCCTCCTGGGGGGCACATGTAGGAGGCAGCTTTGATGTCACATCTGTGCAGCTTGTGTTTCAAATGAAGAGCATGGGCTATCCCACCGCCTCAGATTCGAGAGAGGACAGTGTGGGTTGATGTGGCCTCCTTTAAGCCCAGGCTGGAGCATGGGCCAATGCCCTGTGGCAGGGTGCCATGACTGGAGACTCACCCAAACCTCCCCAGGGCTTGAGAGGAGGGAGCAGTTTCCTAAAGGAAGTCTGGGAGTGCTGTGACCAGAGGAAGAATGGTAGGCATGCTGAGCAGATGATACTACAGATGACCTTTGTCATTTGTTTTCCCTTTGACATCAGGAGTTGGGATTTTGACTGAATGTGTTGAATATATTAGATACTGCGTTAGCAGCTGTGGTTGTAAGAAATTTTTCGGTCATAATATAATCCTTTATTCTGACCTCCAGACTGCAGTCTCATCTCTAACAGTTCTCTCAGTATTTGATCATATTTAGTTTACTGAATTTTTAATACTAAAAATTTGGAGGGGCAAGTGACACCATCAGAGGTTAACTCAGCGTTGATAGACATAAGTTTTTTTTTATTGCACTTCTTTGATCATATAAGCATGAAAAAAGTTCGTATAAACCAAAAAGAAAGCAGACAACAGAAGTGTCTCTCTCACTAGGGTAGCCTCAGCAACGTGCATTGGCTCAAGAAACACACGAAGTGCTGAAGCAACATGGCTGCCTGGGAATGTCGTGCCTCTTCTCCCACAATGCACTGCAGGCACCACAGGGCGGGACTTCCACCTGACGGAGAGGTCTTCCTTCAAGTGTGAAGACAGAGCTTTATCACGTCCGTACCCGCAGTCCCCACTGCAATGATACTCTGTAATGGTTTTTTCAGCGAAACATAATGTCTATAAATTTTTTTTTCTAAAGGGCAGTGCATTATAAATCATTTTTCTGAAGCCTAAAACTTGCTATGATTGAACAAGTACTTAGCAAGGAGTTTTTTATACTAACAGATTTTTTTTTTTTTAAGTGTAAAAGCCACAGACCTTCAATGAACATCTTACATTTAATCTTCATTTTTGTCAATACACATACATAGTTTAAGAAGTGAAACAGTTTTGGGGCGCCTGGGTGGCGCAGTCGGTAAAGCGTCCGACTTCGGCTCAGGTCACGATCTCACGTCCGTGAGTTCGAGCCCCGCGTAGGGCTCTGTGCTGACAGCTCAGAGCCTGGAGCCTGTTTCAGATTCTGTGTCTCCCTCTCTCTCTGCCCCTCCCACATTCATGCTCTGTCTCTCTCTGTCTCAAAAATAAATAAACGTTGAAAAAAAAAATTAAAAAAAAAAAAAAAAGAAGTGAAACAGTTTTGAGGCACCTGGGTGGCTCAGTCAGCTAAGCATCCGACTTCCACTCGGGACATGATCTCCGGGTTCAAGGGTTCACCTGAGTCAGGCTCTGTGCTGACAGCCCAGAGCCTGGAGCTTGCCTCAGATTCTGTGTTTCCCTCTCTTTCTGCCCCTTCCCTGCTCGCACTCTGTCTCTCTGTCTCTCAAAAATAAATAAAAACATTAAAAAAATTTTAAAGAAGTGAATCAAGTTTTGTGACAATAGTAACAACAAAAACCAAAGGAGTCTTTGCACATCCCACCTCACCCATCCCCCTTTTCCACTCCTTTTGCAAACATTTTAACTCTTCCAGATCTTTCTTCTGATGTTCATCTCCAGGTTGTAAAATAACGAGCTTGCATTGCTATTCTTTGATTTTAGTTTTTTATATGTCCTCGTCTATTTGAGCTGCTATAACAAAGTGCCATAGACTGGGTAGTTTATGAACAACAGAAATTTATTTCTCCCAGTTCTGGAGGCTGGAAGTTTGAGATCAGGGTGGCAGTATGGTTGGTGTCCGGTGATGGTCCTTTTCTGCATTGCAGACTGCTGACTTCTTGTTGCGTCTTTCCGTGGTGGGGAGCAGAGGAAGCAAACTCACTTGTGACTTTTATGAGGGCACTAATCCCATGTATGAGGGCTCCATCCTTATGACCTCATCTAATCCTAACCACCTCCCAAAGGCCTCATCTCCTAATACCATCACATTGTGGGGTAAGGTTTCAACATATGATCTTTGTAGGGAAACAAACATTCAATGCACAGCTGATATCATTTATTAACTTCTATGGAATATAAACTTTGGCTCCTTTCATACATGCCTCCCCACATGCTCCCAATACAGTTTATTTCTATGATTTTTGATTAAACCAAAATTATGCTTTTGCAAATATCATGATTATTATATAAACAGCTGAGCTGTGTAGTGTACTATGATTATCTCCTTTCATAGTCACCGTTTTGTCTCCCTGGCAGTTAGTATTTGCCCCATATTTTCATTTCCTAATTTTTTAATGCACCTATCATTTATTCATCCGCAAATTCTTTGCCAGGGTATACATTTCTCAAAACATTCTAATGCATCAGGTAATCTATGTGATTCATATTTTTCTTGGTGATTATCCTTCTAGAGATTTCTATTCCTCATCTATGAGTTATTTTACTCAGTCTTTTCCCCATAGACTTTTTTTTCCCCCAGAGTGTTCCTCTTTCCACTTCCGTTTATGAACTGGTTCTTTCTTAGGCCAACTGTAGAGCCGCTGTCAACAACCCAGCAATCTCATCCTTTACCCTAGGAATTCTAATTTGCGTTGGAATGTTTGTTTCTTGGATTCCATATTTTCCTCATTCTTGGTGTGTTTCTTTGCTATGGTGAATCACACCCTCCAAGAGCTTCACATTTTTATTTTGTTTTGTATTTTGAGGCTTGCATGTCTGTAAATGAAAATGTGTTTATTTTTTACTTTCACTTTTTGATGGATGACTTGGGTGAGGGTGGTAAAATTTGAGGTTGGAAATCATTTTGAAGGCATTACTCTGCTGGCTTCAGTCTTGCTTCTGAAAAGTCTAACACCATTCTGATTCCTGATCTTTTGTGGGTGCCCTGTTTTTCTCTCGAGAACTTAGTGAGTCTTCTCACTTTCTCAAATGTTCTGAAATTTTAAGGCTGTCTGCTCTGATGCGTTTTGTTTGCTTTCTGTTTAATTTTTTTGCCACATAGTTGGTAGGATTTTTCAGTCAGGAGGCTTATGTCCTTTGGTTCTGGGAAATTATTTTATTTTTCTGATAATTTTCCTAATTCAGAGTGAAGAAAATCTAATGCTCACATTTGGTGGACTAATCATCTAATTTTTTTTTTTTTGTATTTTCTCTCTTATTTTCCAATCCTTTGTTTATATGTCTTCCATTTGAAAAATGTATTTCTTCAATTCTATCTTTCAACTTTCATAATGAAGTTTTAAAAATTCATGTGGCACTTTGATCTTGTTTTATGGAAGCAATATCTCCTTTTTTTCTTCACTTAAAAACTGAATTACAGATTTTATTTTATTTTTTATTATTATTTTTTTTAACGTTTATTTATTTTTGAGACAGAGAGAGGGAGACACAGAATCGGAAGCAGGCTCCAGGCTCTGAGCCACCAGCCCAGAGCCCGACGCGGGGCTCAAACTCACGGACCGTGAGATCGTGACCTGAGCTGAAGTCAGAGGCTTAACCGACTGAGCCACCCAGGTGCCCCTGAATTACAGATTTTAAAAACATATCTTGATCTCTGCAGTGTCTCTCTTTTTTTCTTTTGGTTCTTTTTTGTCTTTGTTCACAAAGACTTTCCTCAGTTTGTTACATATTTAAGAGTGACTACGACAACAACACAGGAAACTCTGTATTGTATGCAAGGTTTTTTGTTTTGTTGGAATTTCCCAAAGGGTAAATTGGCTGTTTTGCTAGAAACCCTCAAATGTCATTATTGGTAGTCAAGTATCTGGAGTCAGTTTCCCCAGAGAGGGACTTTTTAATTTTCCGGTGTGGGATGGGGTGGAGTGGAAGGTCCAAGCCTGACTTTTAGAGTGCAGAGCCAAGTGAGGAAAGGGGCTTAACTTTGACCTTACCTGCTATTTACACGTGGACCTAGGTTCCTGGGCCTGGACTCTGCTTTATCATCTCTAGTGTGACTCCCCGTCTGGATGAGGGAGAGGTGGTCCCACAGCCTGTGGGGTTAGTAAGTCACTGACTGTGACTTCACTCTCAGCCCACCTACCAGGACCCTCCCCATGAGAAACACCTGATGCTTCTGCTTCCTGAGACTTCCTCTGGGCATGAACCCACCCACAGCCTCTGGCCCAGCATTGGCTTTCTGCCTCCTTTGGTCTGCTCAGTTATTCACTAGTAGATATGACTGCTGCTTTTTGACCTTACTCTGCTCTGACTCCTTTCCTGTTCTCTTTGCCTTTGTGGATCAATGTCTTTTTATCTTTTATTCTGTCACTTTAATGGGATTTGGGGAGGGAGTGGAGAGGAATGTGTGTGTGCAATTCATCATATTTGCATAAATTTCCATAACACCTGAAGTCATTAACTGACCCACCTGTGTATCTCTCATCGGAATTTGGGACAATTCCATTGTCTCCTAGCTGCCCACCACATTTCCAGTGAAACAGCCTCACTTCTTATTTGGAGTCCTGGGAGGTGTGGGGTGGGCATGGCAAGAGCCCCTGCTTCCTTTTTTTTTTTTTAATTAAAAAATTTAAAAAAAATTTATTAAAAAATGTTTTAATGTTTATTTTTGAGAGACAGTGCAAATGGGGGAGGGGCAGAGAGAGAGGGAGCCCCAGAATCTGAAGCAGACTCTAGGTTTGGAGCTGTCAGCACAGAGCCCTGTGTGGGGCTTGAACTCACAAATCTCCAGATCATGACCTGAGCTGAAGTTGGACACTTAACTGACTGAGCCACCTGGACGCCCCAAGAGCCCCCATTTTCAATGCAGAATCAGTTCACTTCTTAACTTCTTCTGCCAGTTTCCAGAGTATTAGACACTGCTCTCAGGTCTAGGTAACTCTGGATATGCCAGACTTTTCTGAAGGAGTTAAACAGTAACCTAAGCCTTTGTTAAAGCTCCCAAATTTAAAATGATACTGTATGAGGGAAAAGTCCCACAACAAAACATTCTGGTGTCTATCTGAAAGAATAGCCATTGTTCTTTTTAGCCGTTGCTTCAAAAACGTGTTCTGTGGCTACAATGGAGGAAAAGTAGCATTCATTGGGAGGTGGGAGGACTTGATAGCCCACCCTTTTCTATAAGTGGTGGTGTTGGGACTGAGAGTGGCCTTTCTAGTCTGAGGCCAGTTCTCGGTTGAGTAACTTGGGCGAGCTGTGCCTGCTTCTTCCCCCAGGCTGAGGATGTTGTAATTCACAGGCTGCCTCCTGGGATTCTGCTAGTGAAGACAGTGATCAAGGACTCATTGACAATGCACTGCAGGAACAGACATCCCCTTGGCTATGGGGCAGAGTTTGAATCCTGGAGCTGGATCCTTGGCGGACCCTGAGGATTCGGTGCTGAGAGGCTGCCAAGAAGCTGGCAGGACATTGGGAATGGTACCAGCTGGGGACTGGCTCACTTTTGGGTACAGAATGTTTTATTCAGTGGGGAAAGTAGTGCTGGGGCGTATGAATAAAGCCTTCAAATGCTATGTAGGGGGCTATTTAACTTTCCCCCTCTTCCTCATGCTCTGAATACAGCCAAAGGCATATGGAACTTGGCCCACATCGATCATATCGTAGGTGACAATGGAATCTGGGCCACCCAAAATCAACAAATCCCTAACAAGACACAATTGGCTGTTAGGACTTGCCTATGGAATTGTGACATTGCCAGTTGCGTAAATATTCTCTGAATAAACACACTCATATTAATGTGTAAACTATTTCCTTCCCAGTGAAGAGGCTCTTTTTATAAGACTGTTCCCCTGTTCCCACTTGGAGGCTGAAAAATGTGTGTTCTCTAGGAATTGAGGGTCCTGGTGTGGGGACAAGATGCCATGTCTAATCCAGTGGTGTGTGGCTCTGATCCAGCCCAAGGTTCTGTGATCAAGGCCTGGGACAGCAAGGAGGACAGCATGGATATGGGTGGGTAGATGAGCTATGGTGGGGAGGAATGTGGGCGCAGTGAGCAAAAAAGTGCCCCCCCCCCACCAAAGATATGCCCAAGTCCTAACTTAGGGAACCTGTGACTGTGACTTTATTTGGAAAGAGAGTCTTTGCCAGTGTAATTACCTGAAAGATCTCTAGATGAGATCATCCTGGATTTAGGGTGGGCCAAAATCCAATGACTTGTAGGTGTCCTTGTAAGAGAAAGGTGGGGAGATCTGAGACAGGGAGACACAAGATGGTCATGTGACAAAGGAGGCAGTGACTGGGGTGATGCTGTCACAGCCAAGGAGCCACTAGAAACTGGAAGAGGCAGGAAGGAGTCTCTTTTAGAACCTCTGGAGAGAGCGTGGCCCTGACAGCACCTTGATTTCAGACATCTGGCCTCCAGAACCTTCAGAGAATAAATTTCTGTCATTTTAAGCTACCAAATTTGTGGTAATTTGTTACAGCAGCCATAGTAAACAAACCAAATGGGAAAGATCTGGACAGGAAGAAGCAGGAAGACAGGAAGACAAAGAGGTCAGGGTGGGAACAGCTAGGGAGACTCAGGCAGGGAGGGGCACGGGGCTGGTGTGATAGCTCCTCCCACCTGTCTTAGTCTGCTTAGGTGGCCATCACCAAAAGCCACAGACAGGGTGACAGAAATGACAGGAATTCATTTTTTTCACAGTTCTGGAGGCTGGGAGTTAAAAATCAGGGTGCCAGCATGCGCCAGCTTCTAGTGAGGACTCTTCCTGGCTTGCAGACAGCCACTTTCTCATGGCTGCTCACATGGCAGAGAGAGAGCAAGAGCAGCCTGGCTGGTATCTCTTCTTATAAGGGTGCTGATCTTATAAGGGCCCTCACGAGGGGCCCACCGTCATGACCTCATCTAAACCTAGCGGTTTTCTAGAGTCCCCATCTCCAAATACCAATGGGGATTAGGGCTTCCACATATTACTTTTGGGGAGACATAATTCAATCCATAGCACTCTTACTGTAGAGACCTCCCAGCATAGATCTGGCAATTTAGTAGCTAGAACTTGACAGAACTTTGCTGCACAAAACAGGCAAAAACGCTGTTGGTTGAAGAAGGATAAGTAACCTGGAAGGGAGAATACACTTGCCTTCGGTTTAACTAAGCTCTGAATAAAGACTGACCCAACAGTTTGGATGTCAGTGAAGGCAGATGGTCAGTCATTCATCAGATCTGTGAAATGGGGACCTAGGGGGTTATCTGTTTTGTCCGTCCCACTATCTTCTTCTTCTGTCATTATTCTGCCAGGAGGGGTTACTGACTGGCCACTCTCCTGTTATGGGCTGAATTGTGGCCCTCTTCCTCATCCTCAATTCTTGTATTGAAGTCCCAACCCCAAGTACCTCAGGATATGACTGTATTTGGAGACAGGATCTTTAAAGAGGTAATTAAATTAAATGGGTCATTAGGGTGGGCCTTAACCCAATATGAATACACCAGTCAGAGGATGTCGGACATGGACACACACAGAGGAAAGACATTGTGAAGACACAGGGAGAAGATGACTAACTACAAGCCAAAGAGAGAGGCCTGAGAAGAAACCAACCAACTCTGTGGACACTTTGATCTTAAACTTCCAGACTCCAGAACTATGGCAATCAATTTCTGTTGTTTAAACCACCCAGCCTGTGGTACTTTGTTTGGCAGCCCAAGTGAACTAACACACCTTCTCCAAGCCCAGTCCTTCAGGTAGAACCCTTCTTGCTCCTGATGCCCAGACCACCTCAACCCCATTGTTCCTCCCCATCCTCTCAGCCTGTTGGAGTCAGGGACATATTGGAATCCCTGGTCACTCCCTTCCAACTTTAGCAAGTTACTCAATCTCTTTGAATCTTGGCTGCTTCATTCATAAAACTGGATGTAATAAACTCTCCCTGGGCATGAATATTAAATGAACTAACATATGTAAACAGATTTAATGCGGCTGAGGTCCAACCACTCTAGCATCTTCTCCATTAGAGGACATTTACCATGTTTTGTAGCCCAGCACTGAGCAGCCTGCCTGTTTGGAGAAAACGCCAAGATCTGTGGGAAGCTGGGCCTTGTCTCTCACTGTGCACAGATGAATCTTGTAGCGATTTGTCTTTGGCAGGGGGCCAGGCAATGTGACTTGTTCAGCCAGACTCTCCCATTGGGCCCTGAACTCTTGAAGGAGTGACATAAAGAACTCATGGAGGTGACAGTAGAGACAAGAGACCAGGGATGTGGCAATGAGGGCCCAGTGACCTGATGTTGCTATCCATTGGGCTGCACCACTGGTGGTCTCCCAAGCAGCAAGTCTTTTGGGGTGACTTTCCTATATTCTTGTCTAGTATCCTTTCTTTGTTTTTGTCTATACCTAGAACTTGATCTTCCAGATTTCACGTTTATTTCATACATTGCTTCCCAATGATTTTTATCTTTAAATCCTTCCAATAAAATCCTTTTCTGCTCAAGTTAGAATTGGTTCTGTTGTTTACTACTAAGTGCCCTCACTGGTATATCAATATTGCGTCTCTGTTTGCAGTCAGTTTCCTTGTGCTCTGTTTTCTTGGGGCCTGTCTCAGCTGGCAATCAGATTGGAAAGTTATTTAACAGATTATTTCACACTAGGGTGAGAAAGATTTGTATAAAGTAGTAATTTTCCAAAGACATTTGCATTTTGAAAAGGGCAAGGAAATCAATGATGTGAAGAAGTTAGGATTTTATTTAACCATTAGTGGAAGAGTTGATCTTTTGGACTAGATCTATATGTATAGTAGACCTGTCATGTCTCCAGAATCCTGTTGTTCAAGGCATTGTCTAGTCTGCTTTGGCTGATACTGGTTCATTTGAGTGAGTGCCTCTCATGTTGGCCCTTCTGTGGGCACAGGTAGAGAGCATGGCTGTCTTTCAGGTTTGTGTTTTGTTTACATTTTACTGTTTTAATCAGAAGGTTATTAGTTTCTTACTTGAAAACCCACTCAGATGCTTAATTGACCAACATTGGCAGGTGAAGGTTACATTTTGTCCAAATGAGCAGAGGGGGTGGGGGAGAGGACAAGGGAGTATTTGTCCAAATGTCTTAACCTGTTGTTCAATATTGATGACATGTGGCATGACTAAGACAAGGACTTCCAGGCAGATCCAATGGAACAGGGTGAGTGTGGAGGTGGAGAACCCAGTACGGGTTGAAAATCCCAAAGAGAGCTTGGGCCAAATTGCAAATTCAGGTCAATTCCTTTAGCCAGTCTACTGTTCCTGGCTCCTACCACCACCATGTTGTTTTCACTGAGACTTTAATCAGCTCTTGATGGCCTTGCATCTTGAGAAGGAAGAGGAATCAAGGGCAGAAGATGGGGGAAAGGACAGGAGCAGAAGTGGGGTCAAGAAAGGGGTATTCTCCATGAATTAGTAACTTTTAAGTAGAACTTAGTCAGGTACAGCAAGAAGGACAGATTGTTAAACGAAGCAAAGAAACAGGAAGATAATCTGGGAAATGACACAGCTCTCATCATTAGGCTCTTTATTTATGAAAATACTATGATGATCCATTTGATTGTGAAATGTAGGAGTCCTGCCTGCCTGCCTGCCCAGGTCATAGTCTGCAAGAAGAGATGAATGTCTTGTTCTGCCCTGAATAGTCAGGATACTGAATTTCTGAGATTTTTCAGGACAAGAGCCTCATGAGCAGCAGGAGTAATGAGAAAAGCTCTCCCCCCGCCCCCCCACCCCCAAATAAGGTGGTGAGCCAAAGCCTAGGGAGAGTATCAGCTGTGAAATAAATAAAGAAACAGCCATCTTTTCACATTCTTGAAGGACTAACTTTAAGGTCAATTCACTGCATATGGAAAATCTCACCAGGGCTTTGAAATGGACTCTTACCTCCTATGACACTTAGTCATGTCAAAAGGGAATTTTGGCTTCTGAGGGTAGGTAGTTTCTGGGGGTGCTTTTCAAATGCCAAACATGCTGCCTCCAGGAATATTTTCCAAGTCACTGTTCTGCCAGCCAAGATCCCATCTCCAGGTCATTGCCTACTCCTCCTTCTTTGTGCCTCTTCAAGTCCATCAGCCAACAGAACCGCTCCCCCCCACTCTCCACTCCTACCACCCCTACTTTGTCTATGCCTGCCATATTTCTGGCTCTGGATCTGTCCACAGGATACTCAGGGATATTTTAGCTTCTAGTTTCTTCTCCCCAGTTCAAATTGTCCTGTCTACCACTGCCATATTGATAAATACCCAAACTTCCACATTATCTACAAAATAATAAGCCCAAGAGTGAAGATATTACTCAATCCAGGCCTTTCTTTGTTTTTCAGAAATGAGGGAAGAATTTTAATTACTTGTGGTTTTAGCTTCCAAGATTCTAACAGATGTTGAAAAAGAGGGGTGTCCTGGAGGAACAATGGCTGGGTGTCCAGCTTCTAGATAAGTGTCCAATGAAACACAAGTGATAGTTTTTATAATGAAAGAATGTCTTTCATGTGAGATCTAGCCTCACTTTGGGCTCCGTGCTGGGCATGGAGTCTGCTTAAGCTTCTCTCTCTCAGTTGGCTGGGTGGCTCACTCAGGTCATGATCTCACAATCGTGAGATCAAGCCCCACATCAGGGATTGGGATTGGGATATTCTCTCTCTCTCTCTGCCCTTCTCCCCTGCTCTCTCTCTCTCTCTCAAAAAATACTTTCTCTGCCACTCCCCTATTCATGCTCACGCTCTCTCTAAAAAAAAAAAGAAAAAAAAGAATGCAAACCCTATGCAGACATATTCTAATGTTTCTTCCTCAGATTTTAAGCCACATGACCACAGTTATGTAGCTGGATGGCATATGAGGGGCTAACCAAAGGATTGTAAGCCAACGCTGAGGAGGTGGAAAAGGAAAGGGTGGAGAAAGCCAGGGTGGTCATCTGTAGATGGAAGCCAGATGAGAAGACTCTCTCCTTTCCAGCCCATGCTCAAGTGGTAGCAACAAACCCACACAGACAACACACACTCAAATATATATGCATGTGCTTGCGCGCACGCACACACACACACACACACACACACACAGAGTTCCTTTACACACAAACACATCAGTGTTCTTAGATTTCTAGAGCATTTCTGAAGCAATCATTTCACTATTGTGTTGCCTTGTTCTTTAGGCTTTGGTTTTTCTCACTTGGACATTGCCCATTCCTTTAAAAAGTATGGTAGACATGGAGGTAGCAATGCTAATGATCTTCTAAATAGTCACTCTTTAGGTCTCTTTCTCTTTTCTCTTCTCCCTTTTTTTCCTCATACATTTTTTATAGTCCAACATCCTTAGTAATGTGAGATGATCCAAAGGTTCTCAAAACCTCTGAGTACACAGCATCACATAGTGATCACTTTCAAGCATGATCCAGAGAGGTCTTTGTCCAGAGACACAAAAGTTACCATCGGTTATTTAAAATACTCCATTACTAGCTTGGATTTGAAAATTTCCTTCACTATTATATGTATCTTAAATTTCACTGTTTTGGAATCAGCCACATTGTAGGAATACACAAAGATGTAGAAATAAATTTAAAAAAGGTCTGTAGAAACAGATTTTTCATCATAAAAGAGGTGTTATTAGGTGTTAGAAAAATATAAATGTTGCAAACTGTGTTTTATACACTGCTTCCAAGAATAAAACTATGCCAAATCTGGGGAAAAGAGATATTGATTAGTCAGGTTTCTGGATGGCCCCTTCCTTTTGCTTTTAGCGCTGCTGTGCTGTTTTATAGGCAGTAACCCAGTCACCAAAGAACAAAGAATCTGAACAGAGGCCCTGGAGGATATGCCAACTTGAGAACTAATTATTGCCTTGTTAAACAGTGAGATGGAGTTATTGTAGATTTTTTGGGTGTGGCAGTTAAAATGTACTTTATAAAACAAGTTTCTAGAAAATAAGAATTTCTCAAATTTAAGAAGTAACTGAAAGAGTAATTTACAGAAATGTGGTCTCCCCATGGAACCATTTCATGAAACAAAAACTAAAATGGATGATGTTAAATGGAAACAGAATAGAAGTAACGCTTCCACATGGATTTTGAAACTCCTTTCAAAACAGCTATCTACCAGATAACATTACCAAATGTCCTGTATAGCCATTGTTCTGGAGCTAGAATTCTGAATCAAGATCAAGGCCATGGTCTCTCTGAAGGCCCTAAGAGAAGGATACTTCCCTGCCTCTTCCAACTTCTGGTGGTTTCCAGCAATCCTTGGTATTCCTTGGCTTGTCATCACATCACTCCAGTCTCTGCTTCTGTGATCACAGGGCAGTCTTCCTGTGTGTCTATCTGTGTCCACATTTCCCTCTTCTTACAAGGATATCAATCATTGGACTAGGCCTACTCTAATCCAGTGTGCTGTCATCTGAACTTGATTACATCTACAAATATCCAATTTCCAAATAAGGTCGCATTTGTAGTACTGGGGGTTTGGACTTCAACACCTCATTCCTAGTCCATGATGTCACCATAAAGAGAATATGCCAGAAGTTCTTTGTTATGTATATGCAATTACATTAGTAATAACTACATACTCAGAATAAAACTACCCAGAGTAAGATCAATTTCTGCATGATAGCATGAGGAGCCCTGCAGACCCACTATAGTGAAACTGGGGAAAAACCAAATAAAACCCAACCATATAAAGCTTTTGGAAATGGTCCTAAGGAAAGGCAGCAAATGAAGAAACTTCTATTCAAGAAAATTTACAAAAATTTGATGAGACAGATGAGCATCTATGACACTTGAACCAACTCCTCCCCATTTCCAGTTGAGCAGGGTGGAGACTCCACTGCAAACTTCTGCAGCCAAGAACACAGGGTTCCCTCTCCCCGAAGCATGCAGAAAGGTTTCTTTCCCAGAGGAGCAGTATGGCAGTGTTTTTCATCCTGTCTACAGCTACGTATTTCTGAGACTAAGTTCCAGATGAGTGTGGTTGAGAGGTAGGATTCCCACTTCTGCTACCCAGCTACCACTTGTAGAATGGAAGGTCTACCTTGGGAATGGCATGCTGAGAAGAATGTGGCCCTGGATACCCTTTCCCCAGCTTGTGAGGTGGTAGAAGATGTAACCTTAGAGAATTTCTGGATGTCCCTACTACTCCACCAAGTGCTTAGCATCTAGAGTGGAGGTGTCATTCAGAAAGAAGCTTGCCATTGTCCCTACCCCCAGCTCCAGAGCCCTGGCTCAAATATTTTGCTAGAGAATGGGGTTGGTAAGAGCAGTAGAAGCAGGCCATAAAAAAGATAGTTCCTAATATTTCCTCAAAGGAATTTAATTCTATTGCAACAATGCTTGGAGAAAGTCAAACTAAGTGTACTCTCAAAAACCATGGAGGTTGTGGTGAACGGCAACTGGAAAAATATTAAAGATACAGTCTGAACTGTAAGCCTGCTAGTTTGCAGGAGAAAACTCAGAATAAGTCACTAGCAAGAAAAAAGTACACCAACATACAAGTAATGGAAGACCAGAAGGAAAGGAGAGAAAGGAGCAGAAAAAAAATATTTGAGGAAATAATGGTTGAAAAATTTCCAAATTTATGGAGAGATATTGGTCTATAGTTTTATTTTCCTGTAATATCTTTGTCTGGTATTGGTACTAGGGTATTGTTGATCCTGGGTTAGAGTTTGTGGGTAAGGAGTTAGGAAGGGTTCCCTTTCCTTCTATCTTCTGAAAGAGCTTGTAGAGAATTGTTATAATTTATTCCTTAAATATTTCTAGAATTCACTAGTTAATCTATGTGGGCCTGATGCTTTCTGTTTTAGAAGGTTATTAATTCGTTTAATACATTCAGTTCAAGTCCTTTAATAATATAGGTCCATTCACATTGTTTGTTTCTTCCTATGTGACTTTTGACAGATTGTGTCTTTCAAGGAATTGGTCCATTAGGCTATGAAAGTTAGGCTTAGGCTACAAAATTTGTGGACATAGTGTTGCTTATAGTATCTCCAAATTTATTGAAAACTATCAACCTACACATCTAAGAAGCTCAACAAACTCCAAATAGGATAGATTCAAAGCAAGCTACAAAGAGACACATCGAGTAAAAATGTTGAAAGCTAAAAACAAGGAGAAAATCTTGAAAGAAGCAAGAGAAAAATGACTAACAAGGAAACCTCAATATTAGCAGTCAACATCTCAGCAGAAATAATTGAGGTCAGAAAACTGTGGGGTACATATTCAAAATGCTCAATGAGGAAATGTAAACTAAGAATTCTGTATCAGGTACAACTATCTTCTAAAAAATAAAGGTGAAATAAAGATTTTCTAAGATAAAGAAAATCTAAGAGAATTTAGATGCTAATGTGCCTAAACGAAATATTCAAAGAACTTCTTCAAAGTGAAAGCAAGTGACCCTCAATGGTAATTCAAATTCACATGAAGAAACAGACCACAGGAAATTATGTAACTACAAATGATAGTTTAAATACACATTTTCTCCCTTCTCTTAACTTATTTTAAACACTGGTATAAAATAATATGTATATGTATTGGGGGCCTATAAACACATAAGAATGGAGAATATGTATAATATATTTGTCAGTAATAGCACAAAGAGTGTGAGTGGAAGCAAAGGCTAAGTGAGTGGAAGCTCAGCCTATTAGGCTAAGGAAATGACTATAGACTACAAAGTAATAATTATAGTCATGTATTAAGCTTGTAACATTGATAGATTTAATATGTGTAAAAATAATATGACAAAAAAGGAGGAAGAGAAATATTATTACATAAGAATAATGTTTCTATACATCAATGACATCAAGCTAGGATAAACCAGAAGCCAATTCTGATAAGGTAAGATGCATATGGTAAACCCTAGAGTAACTACTAAAAATACTAAAAACCATATAGTAAAAAACAAAATCAGTAACAAATTTGAAATGCTACATTAGAAAATATTGTACTAATATTTACTTAATGTAAAAGAACTGTAAGGTAGGAATAGAGAGAAAAAAGACATGAGACATATAGAAAACAAAAAGCAAAATGGCAGGCATGAATTGAACTATATCAATAATAACATTAAATGTGAATGGATTAAACAATCCAATCAAAAGACTGACATTGTCAGACTAGATTTTTAAAAATGTTTCAACTATATGCTGCCTATAGGAGAGACACTTCAGATTCAAAGATTCAAATAGATTGAAAGTAAAATGATGAAAAAAGGTACATCATGCAAACAACAATCATATGAAAACTGGAATGGCTAAATGAATGTCTGATAAATAAATTTTAAAACAAACACATGTTATAAAAAGAGACATTTTATAATGCTAACAGGAAGATATAACAATTATAAACATATATTCACTTAATAACATGGCACCAAAATATATAAAGCAAAAAGTGACAGAAATAAAGGGAGAACTAGACAATTCAAAAATAATAGTTGGAGGTATCAATACTTCACTTTCAATAATGTGCAGAACAACAAGACAGAGAGTAACAAGGAAATAGAAGACTTGAACAACAGTATAAACCAGTTAGATCTAGCAGAATTTTATAAAATACTCCACTCAACAACAGCAGAATATGCACCTCTCTCAAGTGCACATGGAACATTCTCTATGATATACCATATGTTAGGCTATAAAACACACCTCAGTGAATTAAAAAGACAGAAATAATTCAAAACATGTTATTCAACCACAGTGAAATTAAGGTAGAAATTAATGGGTGCCTGGGTGGCTCAGTCGGTTAGTGTCCAACTTCGGTCCAGGTTATGATCTCGCAGTTCGTGGGTTCAAACCCCACGTCGGGCTCTGTGCTAACAGCTCAGAGCCTGGAGCCTGCTTTGGATTCTGTGTCTCCCTCTCTCTCTTCCTCTCCCCCACTCATGCTCACTCTCTCTCTCTCTCTCTCTCAAAAATAAAATAAACATAGAAAGAAAGAAAGAAAGAAAGAAAGAAAGAAAGAAAGAAAGAGAAAGAAAAAAATTAATAACAGGAAAGAACTTGGGAAACTTATGAATAAGTGGAAACTAAACAACATATTCATAAATAGCGAAGGAGTTAAAGAAGAAATCAAAAAGAAAATTATAAAAGGCTATGAAATGAAAGAAAATGAAGATGCAACATATGAAAACTCATGGGATTCAGCTAAAGCAGTACTCAGAGGGAACTCTAAAGGTGTAAATGGCCATATTAAGAAAGAAGAAAGATTTTAAGTCAATAATCTAACCTTTTACTTTAAGACCCTGGAAAAGGGAAAGCAAACTAAACCTGAAGCAAGCAAAAGAAAAGAAATAACAAAGATTAGAGCAGAAATTAATGACAGACAATAGAGAAAATCATTTAAATCTGATTCTTTGGAAAGGTCAACAAAATCGACAAACTCTTAGTTAAGGGTCAATAAAAATAAAGATTGTCAATAAAAATAAAAAGAGAGAAAACTCGAACTGCCAAAATCAGAAAAAAGAAAAGGGACATTACTACTGATTTTAAGAAATAAAAGCATTACAAAGGAATACTATAAACAATTGTACTCCAACGAATTAAATACCTTAGATGAAATGGACAATTCCTAGAAAGACAGAAACTAATGAAACTGACTGAAGAAAAAATAGACAATGTGAATAGAACTATGCCAAGTGAAGAAATTGAATTAGTAATAATAATAATAAAACTAACCAAAAAAAGCTGATACCCAGATGACTCCACTGAATGCTACCAAACATTTATAAAGAAGAATTAATACCAATTCCTCACAAACTCTTTCAAAAAATAGAAGAGAAAGAAACTTCTTAGCTAATTTCATGAGGCCAGTATTACTCTGATACCCAAACCAGGCAAAGGCATCATAAGAAAACATAATTGCATACTAGTATCTCTTAGGAACATGGACATAAAATTCCTCAACAAGATACTAGCAAACAATCCAGCAACTTCTAAAAAGAATTATACATCCTGACCATGTGGGATTTATCTCAGGGATGCAAGGTTGGTTAAACACCCAATAATCAGTTAATGAAAAATAAAATATTAATAGAATAAAAAAGAAATATCACATGATTGTCTTAAGGATGCAGAACAAGAATTTGACAAAATCCAACATTTTTCGTGATAAAAAGACTGAATAAACTAGGGATAAAGGGGACTTTCTCAAACTGATGAAGGGCATCTATGAAAAATCCACAGCTAACATCATAATTAATGGTGAAAGACTGGATGCTTTCCCACCATGGTCACGAACAAGACAAGGATATTTGCTCTGTCATTTCTATTCGACATTGTACTTGAAGTTCTAGCCAGGGTAATTAGGCAAGAGAAAGTAATAAAAGGCATACAGATTAGAAAAGAAGAAATTAAATTATCTCTATTCTCAGATGACATGATCTTCTATACAAAAACACCTAAGAAATCCATTAAAAAACTGTTAAAACTAATGAACAATTTTATTGAGTTTGTAGGATACAAGATCAATACATAGCAATAAATTATATTTCTATACATTTGCAATGAACAATCCAAAAATAAAATTAAGAAAATAATTCTATTTACAATAGCACCAAAAATGCTTAGAAATAAATCTAACAAAAGAAGTACATAACTTACCCTTTGAAAAATGTAAAGATAATTCAAATAATTGGAAAAACTTTTCATGTTTATGGATCAGAAGGTTTAACATTGTTAAGGTGACAATACTTCTAAAACTGATCAACAGATTCCGTGAAATTTCATCAAAATTTCAGCTGGCTTCTTTGTAGAAGTTTACAAGCTGATTCTAAAATTTATATGGAATTTTTAGGGTACTAGAATAGCCAAAATAATCTTAAGAAGGAATAACAAAGCAGAGGGTTCATACTTCTTTATTTCAAAACTTAACTATAAAGCAATGCTAAGACAGTATAGTACTGTCACAGGATAGACAAGTTGATAAATGGAAGAGAATTGAGATTCTAGAAATAAACCCATACATCTATGGTGAGTTGGTTTTTCAAAAGGGTGCCAAAACTATCCTATAGGTCAAGAATAGTCTTTACAATAAATGGTGCAGGGTCAATTGGATTGCCACATATGAAAGCTGGAGTTTGGATCTTTACCTGACACCATTTATAAAAATTAACTCAACATGGATCAAAGACCTAACTGTAAGGCTAAAACTATAAAACCGTTAGAAAAAAAACAAAGCAGTACGACAGATTTGGCAAAAGATATAAACACCAAAAGCACTAGCAACAAAGAAAAGTGAGGTTAGACTTCATCAAAATTGTAAATTTTTGTGCTTCCAAACACACTATAAAGAGAATGAAAAGATAACGGACAGAATGACAAAAAATATTTTAAAATCATATATCAGGTAAGAGACTTAGACCCACAGCATATAAAGAACTCTTACAACTCAATAATAAAAAGCCAAATAATACAATTAAGAAATAAGGAAAGGATCTGAAGAAGCATTTCTTTAAAGAAGACATATAAATGGTTAATAGCACATAAAAAATGGTTGATATCATTAATCATCAGAGAAATGCAAGTCAAAACAACAAGATACCACTTCACACCTATTAGGATGGTTGTAATCAAAATGTCAGAAAATTACAAGTGTTGATGAGGATGTAGAAAGGTTGAAACGCTCATAAACTGCTGGTAGGAATGTAAATTTGTACAGCCATTTTGGAAAACAGTTCCTAAAATGATTAAAGATAGAATTACCATGTAACCCAGCAATGCTACTCTTAGGAATATATCCAAGAGAACTAAAAACATATATGCACACAAAATCTTGTACATTAATATTTATAGCAATATTATCCATAATAGCCAAAAGAAGGAAACAGTCTAAGTGTCCATCAATGACAAATAGATAAATGAAATGTGTTGTAACAATGCAATGGAATATTATTCAGCTATAAAAAAGGAATGAAAAACTGATATATGCTACAACATGGATAAATCTTGAAAACACTCTGCTAAGTGAAAGAAGCCAGTCACAAAAGATCACATGTTATATTGTTGCATTCATATGAAATGGGAAGAAGAGGGAAATCTATAGAAGAGGGAAATCTATAAAGACAGAAGGTGTTTGTGGTTGCCTAGAATTGGGGAAGCTGGGGATGGCAAATAGAAGGTGATAGCTAGAGTACCAGGTTTCTTTTTGAGGTGATGAAAATATTTTAAAATGGACTGGTGGTGATGGCACATATCTGTGAATACATTTTAAAAACGATTGAATTTTATACTTTAGGTAGTATTGTATATGAGCCATATCTTAATTAAACTGTTAAAAACAAAACAAAAAAAACCCTACTCAGAATGAGAATATAGCCTAACACCAGAATTCCAGCAATGTAATACACCCTCCTACAATAAGGGCAGACCCATGCAGGGCAACCATCTGTGAAATCTCTATAAATTGGAGTATTGCTTGAGATGGGGGTGGGGAGGGTGCCTTCTTAATGCTACTTCTCTTCATTGAGTGTATGCAAATGCTTCAACGGAGTTCCATCTACCTTCTTCTCTTTGTTTTCCTGCTGTTCTATTATTCTTCCTCCACTTAGCTCCATAGTCATAATTCTGAGGACTGGGTAAAGAAGAACCATTTCATTTCCCATTTGTCTGGCTAAAGCTGGTTGTTGTGACGGAGGCTCTGGTCAGGCAAAAACAGAAGAGCCATTTTGGATCTTTTCTGAGATCTTACCCTCAACTCTCCCATCATTTGTGAGCTCCACAGTTTATTTGTACCTTTAAAGCCCTTTTTTGCCTTTTCTTTTTGCTTTATATAATGCACATTTATGTCACAATAGAGCCTGATTTTCTACAATAGGCTTTTATGTGTGCTTTGATTCAAACACAAAAGCTCCACTTCAATGTAATAAATAAATACCCAGTCATTATGGTACTAAATAATTCACAAGCCTCAAACACACTTGGACTCAGACACACTTCCTGTCCTCCTTGCTGAAGTCCACTAGCATGTCCCCTCCCCCAACCTCATTACGGAGCTTGAGAACAAATTACTGTGCTTTTCAGACAATGAGTCTATATTTCATCATTGAGGATAAGTAAATTTGCAGTTTGCTGGTCACTGTCACTGCTATGCCTGCTGGAAGTCATGCAGGCAGGACTTGGATTCTGGGTCTGGATATGCCACTGATTTATTCTTGGGCTGATTCTGTTTGGAGCATTTTCTATGCTCTAATCAATATTACACACTTACACCCTCATGTGCTGCTGGAGACTTGGAAAGGAAGGTCCACCTGTCGTCCATCATGTGAGTTACTCAGCTCCAGACACACCTTGCTGCTTCTTATCTCTGACACTGAACTCAGTTTGGCTTACTCACTTTGGCATATATTGTGCTCCTTATCTTAATGGATGGGGCCACAAACCAGTGCACACCACTAATTTTCCTACTTTTTACGTGAGAGAGATTTTAATCTGGTTTAAGCTGCCATATTTTACTTGGTGTACCAGTTATCCTAACTGTCAAATGTATCTCTACATGTATAATGCTTGGACTCAAGCTGGTATCCACAAGGAAGGACATCCACCCAACTAAATTTCAGAGGTTCTGTCATTGAAGAAAGAAGGGGGCATTAGGATATTAGGAAACATTGCACTTCATATAAAACAACCCCAAGCCCCACTGACCAAACTAACAGGAGATCCAGAGCCTCCCAAGGCGGCTTCCTTGATTTGTCAGAGGTCCTCTGAGGTGCTTCAGTGTTGGGTCCTCATTGCTCACTTGCGTGGATTCCTACAGCAGCTACGGAGCTTCCTCGGCACCAGGCTAAATACGGATTCTGTAGCAGATGTGCCTCTGTGCTGTCTCAGCCACTGCTGCTGCCAATGACCCTCAGAATACTGAACACTGGGCAGAGCTGTCCCCAGTGAGGACCAGAGTGAGGGATGTTTTCCTCTGTATCACCAACCAGCCTTTCCCCTTAATTCTCCATACACAGCAGAGACCAGACAGTACCCTCATGAGAATTTTCTGAACTTTGAAGACAGTGAGATGGAAATAGAACAAGGAGAAGGGCTTACAGTGACCACACAGGCCCAGACATTCCAGGTTTCTTTATCAGACTGCTCCCTCCTACCATCTTTGGAGGTACTCTGAACATCTCCTCACTTCAAACTCTAGAAAATGACCCTAAGAATGTGGGGAGGAGGAAATAAAAAATCTCATCTCTAAGATCCGCGTCTAGAGCCCCTATTCCTTAGACGAGAACATCCGCTCCCCAGGGTGGTAACATCTGTTCCTTAGACAACCACCTACAGTGTGCGGCCCCCACAAGAATTACATAATCACCAGAATGTTTGCAGGGTCTGGACTACTGACCATAAGTATCCTCAGCCCAGCCGAGCAGGGCTGAAGGAAGACCAGCCCTGCTTCTCTGCAGTCTCGTCTCTCAACTGCTCAACCCAGTTACTCAATCTCAGCCGTGCTCATAAACAAGCACCTTCCTTTCCACAGAACTCTGATTCAGTCCACATAGCTTGGCAGGCAAAACAGCCTCCCTTGTTTTTCCCTGAATTTGTCCATCTCTGTTGATGCAGGAGTTTTCTCAATGAGGATGTGCCCGGTAGCAAGTCAAGCCTCTCGTGAGGCGAAGAGTCTGAGTCTGGCACTGTTCCTGGGAGGAGAGGGAGTTAGGAGGTCAGATGTGACAGGAAGCCATGCAGCAGCCCTGTTTTACAATTTATGTTCTGGAATCGGCCTTCTGGCAGTTCTGTCTACCTAATTCATGGTGACAGTTTCTCCTACAAGAGAACTAGGGGACAGATACAAGGGCGTTTAAGGAGGGAAGTGTATCCTTCTGGATCCAGCACCCCCTGGAAACTGTTTCTGCTGGCTAAAGTAATAACCTCTTGACTTGCAAAGCCACCTCTGAGAATCCTAGAAATAGAAAGCATGGTCTAGCTGCAAAAGGGCAGCTCTGGGTTGCGCCTACTTTCATGTGGATTTTTGTCCTTGTTTTCATGACACTAGCGCAATGAAACGGTTCATCCATTACAGGGGTAAAAATACGAGATATAAATATTCATTTTCTGCTCATGTGATGAAATCTTCGCGTATCTGAAATTTTATGGTCTCCTGTCATTGGAGACTCATGTTTATTTTATGTGAAAGGTGACCCCACACTGAACTTTGTAAACCCTTTACATAGCTGAAACTGTGTCTCTCTTCTATATTCACTGGTGCACATTTATATTTCTTTCTCCTTGCGCCTTTACCATCTGTTATTCATGGGAATTATCTTGCTATTGGGATGAAATTGTCTTTAGCTGGAATCTCCTCTGTGGGAAAGCAGTGCAAGAATGTGCTTACCTTTGGTGGTGGTGATGCTTTGGCATACGAGAAATGGAAAAAGAAATGGTGGAAGGGAAGAGACTGTGGGGCCTAGGAATGGGGTGATTTCTATGTTTAGCAGGAAATGTCTCTGCCACATGTAATGGAACAGGAGGCCTCAGAGGTGCCTAGGGAGTGACACCCCGCAGGGAGCTCTGTTTCCAGGCCCTGACGAAGCAGGTTAGAGTTTTCTCTCCATGGATATAATTTTATTGTTGAAACACCAATCAGAAAACAAGCAGAAAAGCACAGAGGGTAATAAATAGGCATCCAAGAATCAGCTGTCCCAAATGATCAAATGTGAATCTTCGAACACATTTACTTCTAACCTTTTTTTCTAAAAAAGAAAATATTATAGACATTTTGGAGCCTACAAAGTTCCTCTCTCAGTTATCCCTGCTTCATCCCCACTCACCATCCCTATGGTATCATTCCAGCCAGGTTATCAAATGTTTATGCATTTATGTGTCTACACATGCTAAAGAGATTTACTTGGCTGTTTTTTTTTAAAGACCACGTAAATGGCATCAAGCTGTATCAACATTCTGCAGCTAGCTTTGTTCACTCTAGATTGTTTTCTAGATCTATCTATGTTGAGACGTATAGAACTAGTTATTTGTACTGTTGTATAGTGTTCCTTTATATGACTATGTTAAATTTATTTATCCATTTCTCTACTAACAGACAATTGGGGAGAGCTTTCTTTCTTTTTCTATTGTAAATAGTGCCCTTGTGCTATTATTTCTAGAATTGGAATTATAGACATGTCTTGGAGATATTGCAGGTTTGGCTCCAGACTATGCAATAAAGTGAATATTGCAATAAAGCAAGTCAAATGAATTTTTTCTTGTTTATATGTTTACTCTATACTGTAGTCTATGAAGTGTGTGATAACATTATGTCTAAACAATGTATTTACCTTAATTAAAAGGTAATTAAAAAATACTTTATTGCTAAAAAATGCTAACCATCATCTGAGCTTTCGGTGAATTGTAATCACTGATCACAGATCACTATAACAAATACAGTGATAATGAAAAAGTTTGAAATATTTCACGAATTACCAAAATGTGACACGAAGACATGAAATGAGCAAATGCTGTTGGAAAAATGGTGCCGATTGACTTGATCAATGCAGGGTTGCTACAAACCTTCAATTTGTAACAAAACCACAGGATTTGGGAAGCACAGTAAAACAAGGCACAATAGAATAAAATATGCCTGTACCGGGTTACTGAGTTTATTAATCAGGGTAGCAAGAGATGTTGTAACAAATGCAAATGTATAATGGCTCAGACAAGCTAGGAACTTATGTCTCCTTCCTGTGAAGACTAAAGTGGATGGTCCTTATTGGGAAGTTGCTGTCCTCCAAGTGGGTTTCAGGGATTAGGCTCCTTCTGTCTTTGGGTTTTTCACCACAGGAATTCCCAGGTAGCCATGTTGGCCCAAATCCAGCTGGTGGAAGAAAAGAGATGGGGTATGAAGTCATACCCTTCTCAACCACCTCAGCCTGGAAATGGTACACATCACTGGGTCACATGGCCCCACGTAGATGCCAGGCAGGCTATTTTCCAACACACGGGTAAACCTAACAATATCAAAGTTTGGGGGAAATGTAGGAAAACAGAAACTCTCATATACCGTTCTGGGGATGTGAATTAATACACCATTTTGGAAAGCAGACATTCAGTGAAGGTTTGGGTTCTGGAGAGAGATTAGGTCCCTGCATGTGGAACAAAGGGCTTGCTAATGGAGATTAGGACCCCATCTCTGGATGTTTTCTGACTTCTACTGTCATTCTGGCTCTCCACCTTGCTTACTGTACTTCCTGTAGGTCATTTCTTCTTCTCAGCCTTCCTGGGGCAGTTAGGATATTTTAGTTGCTGCAACAAAAACTTCTGACCCAGTAAGCAAAAAGGACAAAAATGTAATTTCTAGGAAGGATAAGGAATGAGTGAGGAAATGGAAGGATTAACTGAAGAATGGGACCCCAGCATGGATGGGAACCAGGATTTCCTGGATTCAGGGGGCAGGACATAAGGGAGAGTCACTGGGATGGATTAACTCCACCCTCCCATCCCTCTACTCCAAGAAGAGGTCTGATTGGCTGAGGCTGGGTCACCAACCCCTCTCCCCACCACCCCCCCCCTTGACTAGAGAGTTGGAGCACAAGTGATTGACACTAAACCAAATCAGATTCACCAGTGCTGGTCCCTGGGGATACTCTGGTGCCTTTGCCAGAAGAGGGCGAGGTGCTAAGCAGGCACTAACATAAATCTCAGCCTCTGGCCTCCTGCTTCCTCTCTCCACTGACCATCCTCAGAGCCATTTCCTTTGGAACACAGAACCTCAAAATTCTTCCCATGCTACTTCACAGAGCTAGTCACCTCTTTTTCTCTCCCCCAGGCTGACTTGTCCAAGCCTTTTGGAGATAAATTATGCCACTCCACTCTGAGACACATCTGGATGCAAAATTGTGGTTCCAAGGAATGCCTTTGCCTCTGCTCTACACTCACACTGGAGAGAGAGGGCATGTTCCTGCGACAGTCTCTTGTATGGTTGGGTGGTGTTGAAGATAACAGCAGGAAAGAGAATAAATATTGGGTAGAAAAAAGGAAAAGGAGGGTGGGGAAGAGTGACAGAAAACAGAGAGCCTAAGAGAAGACAGCACGACAGTAGATTGAACTGTGTGTTTTTTCCAGGTGATGGGTTGGGTTGGGTTGGATTGAGATTCTTAACTGTTTTTATGGCATTGGAGTACATTTCTGGTCGCCTTATCAGAAAAAAAATGTTTTTTTTTAATGCATGAATGAAATACATAGAATTACAAAGGAAACTAATTATATTGAAATACAGTTACGAAAACTTAAGCGTTTCGTCAAATAGTAATATGTGTGCTTCTTAATGTTTAAATGACGACCTAGTGGTGGGTCTAATTGCTGTAATGCGAAGAAGTGATGAGCTTATGTGATATAAAGATATCCATGATTTTACTGGTGACAAAATTTCTGTACTGAAATTGGTCCTAGAAGGAAATGCTACATTTCAGTTAGAGGTTCATGAAAATAAAGATGGGGGGTGGTTTCCCCTGCAAGTCTACCAGGCTCCTGAATTCTATCTTGATAGACACCAAGTTCAGAATTTCTGCTCTGAGTGGAGGGTGAAGAAGCTATTTCCATGAGACACTTTGAAACAAGGAGCTTAGGCTGCGCTGCTTCAAAGCACCAAGTATGGCCCCGAGGTAGGCAGAGGGCCATGCCCTCCTCTGTGTGGGACTCTGCCCTGATGTGGCAACTGAGGAATAGTGGCTTTGGGAGGACCAGTAGTGGCCTTGTCACATGGGTGTGCTCAGTGGTACCCATCTTTTGGTTCCTCCAAGTGAAACCCCACACAGGGTAAGAGCAACATGGTGGTCAAGGTCTGTGGAGGAGGCAGAAGGGAGTGAGTGGCCTGCTTCCTTTTCAGCACCTGGCACCACCAGGCACCTGGAGGCCCCTTGCAGATGAGGGGCTTCTTCCTGTCAGATTTGTGAGAGCTTTTTCAACATAGGTAGGGATTTTAACCAATCTGCACCTAGTGACATTAGCCAGATTTAGGATCTTCTTCCTGGAGTTGATGCAAAGCTCTGGGAGTTCACATGAGTGCTTTGAGGGCATTGGTTTGAAGGGGCCTCTGAATCTTGATATTAATCTTGGTCCTAAACTGAAATAGAATTCAACCTCTCTGGTCCATGGGTGGTTCTACAGACATGTGAGGATGTCCCATGTGAACCCTGGCTCCAGGATCCCCTTGTCTTAGATGTCTTTCTCTCTCTCTCTCTTTCCTCCTCCTACTTCATGAGCTCAGGAAACACCCAAATGCTTTTCACATGGGGGACACTGTGGGCTTTTGCTGGCTCTTTAATGCCTGGACCCCATACATGTCATGACCTACTACAGCACCATAATGGAGCAGAGGCTGCCCTGTGAGGTCTGATGACTCTGCTTGGGAAAGAAGGGGCAGGTGAACTCCATCCTGGTGTCTCCAAACTTGAAGAGAGATTCCATTATTTTTTCTTTTCTTGGACTTAGCTGGTGAATGGGAAGGGCAAGCAGAGGCACCTCACACATGAATCGCCCTTTTGCCTCCCCAGCTCCTCCCTCCCCAGTTCAGACCATATTTATCCAGTCTTCCATGGGCATGTGCTTTGTCTACTTCTCTTTCCAGTCTTGTTATGACACAAACTATCTGTTTCCATGTTTTGGGAGGGGGTAGCCTTTTACAATACAACCCGCCTCCCTTCTCTCAAAATTCTCAACTTTTACAAGTTAGGATATGGGCTTTCAAGGCCATTAATTCTGAGTTTCAGGAGCCTATTTAACACCAAAAATCCAAGAATTCATTTCTTTGGTTTCTGCATCTGGCTCTGGTCCTGCAGCCATGAGTAAAAGCAGGTAGGCAACAAAAGACAGAGTGGATCACAGGGTAACTTTTGTATGAGGAAATGATTTTGTATCTCAGATTGTCATATCAGCATCCTGAGATGTATAATCTCTGGACATTCATGGGCATGTGAGCATTCTAGCATCAGCCACATTTTCTGTCCCAGAAATGACACTATTCCTTCTTGTAAAGCATGAACATATTGTAAATTCTAATTTCTGTTTTATCACATACCAACCTCTGAGAGAGAGAAGGTATATGATGTTGATGACAAGACAGGTCTCATTCCATTTGGAGATACACTAGAAGTGTTTTTATCAAGAAGAAAGAGAATGAGGGGAAGGGGAAGAATAAAAGGAAGGAAGAAAAAATGAAGGCAATTAGCATGTTGAGAAAGCTCATCCATGCAATGGACAACACAGGAGACAAGGGGTGTTGGGGGAAGAGGCCACATGTATCATTGGGAGAAATAGTGCCCTGGCCTTGCTGATGGCCTAGAACATGGACTTTGGCCATGAACACCTTTTTCAAGGAGCTAAGTGGAGGCTTGGGTATCTGATCCCAGGAAGATGCAATTCCTGCCTGCATTTATGTGCTCGTGCTTTTCAGTCTTCTCAGAGAAACCACCTCTACTCTCCAGAATCTTCATTCCTAAGAGGCTCAGCCAGACTCTTCCGGAGTCCTGGTGAACACTCAGCAAGGACAGCAGGACAGGCAGTTTGGCTGAGGGAGCTGTGAGCAGCATCACCCCCTCAACCCCACTGGTGCCTGAAGTTATGTGAGGGAGGAACACTCTGTCTCCACAGGGTGGGCCCCAGGTGGGAAACATCATGTGGTCAGGGCTGAGGGTAAAGATGGCAGTGTGCCCCCGCATGAGCTTGTTCCCACAAAGAGTGCCAGTCAGAAAGTTTCCTTGGTGGGGACAAATCAGCGGAGTGCGAATGGGGCCCAAGCAGCACACAGGCATCACGGGCCAGCAGCTTCCCAGTGTCCCAGATAAAACTCGCAGTGCCCTGCGCCCAGCAGAAAGCAATGGATGCTCCCTAATAAATGCTCTCATGTATTTATTAAATGTTCCTCATGCTGAGGAACGCTCCCTTGACTCCCACTTTGAATGGATTTCCTGCATCTCAGTAAGCAACCAAACAACCTTAGCTGGAGGGCACTGAGAGCCCAGGGACAATGCGTGCCTGGGCTGAGGGTGAGTGTCTCCCTAGCTGTCTTGTTTTCCTCAACTCTGTGTCAAAAAAGTATTTCCTCCTACAAGGCAGGACTCCCTGGGAAGTTTGCATTTTCATATCACACTACCCCCAGAAAACCAGTACGTCACGGAGGTTAGGGTGTGGGCACCAGAGATCTGGGGCCTCTGTCTTCTCATCTGGGAAGGGAGACTGCTGCCAGTACCTACCTCACAGGTGACGTAGGACTAAGTGAGACGACACATGAAAAGTGCCTTAAAACCGTGGCCACCAGGAGCGCTCTTCAGCTGTTTCCTGACTTCACCTCAAGCAAATCCAAAGCCATAAGGCTATAGCAAGCAGCAGAGAGTTATTTACAATTTCATGGAGACACAAGTTTGTACATAAGTCCTATGCCACAGGCAAAATTCTCGTTGGTCACTTCTGTCCTCTGCCCAAAATTTCCCTAAGGTTGTCATCCTTGGGCACTGCCTTTCAATCACATCCGCCTGTCTTCAATATGACTGTTATCATGAAAGTTTTCGTTTGTGATAATAGTGGAAAGTCTTAGCAAGACCATTTTATAGTGAGGAAAGGGCTGTTTAAGGCAGTCTGATAGCACTTAAATGAAGTTCACCTAAGATCCACACCCAGCAATTCTGCGTCTATGCACCCAAGAAACTCGCCCATGTGTTGTGGGGTCATATACCTCAATAGCTGTGAGGTTCATCACAGCACGGCCTGGAAATGAGAGAAAAAGCATGAGCGGTGCTGGCTTTGGAGCAACAGACTAGGTACACAGCCATGCAGGAGAAAAGCTCTTCAAGTGGCTCTCAGTGAAAAGGTAGAAACAAAATATCTAGAGGCTCCCAGTGCTCAAAGTGACAGTGGGGACCGGCGCATGGATGCAGGCCTCACCTGGTGGTCTGTTAAAAGGGCAGCCTCTGTGGCCACCAGACCGCCCCATTCCAGACCTGCACGTTAACAAGATGCCCAGGTGAGCACATTAAGGTTGGAGAAGCGTCCCTCGGAAAATAGAGGGACTCACGTCAACACCTTAAATATTTGCCTTTGGGAGAAGAAGGATGGGACAGGAGAATAGAGATAAAGGTTACCACAGAAAGTAAATGAAAACTAAGCGGTGAAATGTGTCTCCTGGGGATGGGGATGTGGGCACTTTCTGCCAGCAAGATTATTGAAGATGCAGATATATTTTTGCCTCTTCCCTCCTGGTCCACAAGCCCCTAAAGGAATCTCTGACCTGAGGACAAGCTTGGGGTCAAGGTCTCAGCATTGTAGACACACTTGCTTTGCCGAGGCTGGGCAGGGGCATCAGGCTTGGACTCTTGTGGTCCATTTGCTGGGGCTGCTCGTAAGTTCCAAGTACTTGCACATGGAGCCGCGTGGAAAAACAGGCGGGGCACTTAAGACAGAGCATTTGCAAGACACACACAGAAGAAGAGAGGCCTTTTCATCTAGCGCTGATTCCCAGTCAAAGCAAAATTCCAGAGATTGTGAAGAGCAAAATAGTATTAAGCAGAAAATCATTTTGTGTTGAGAGACTCCGTACTCTGCCATTTGCTTGCAGTCTGTCTATTGCTTTATATAGTTACTTCAAAGTGCTGGATGGTGGGTTCAGAAGGAACTATTAGTAACAGAAGCATGGTTTAAAAAAGAAAGCGTGGGGAAGGAGGGTTGGGGGAGGACGGGATGGACCCAGACCACTTCAATAATGCCCAGAATATCCACAATGAAGCTGGAGCTGGAACTCCTCGTTTATGGAGCTAGAATAACAAGAAGCTGGCTTTTTGGCATCCTTATTTGGCTCTGTGTGGTGTGTGTGTGTGTGTGTGTGTGTGTGTGTGTGTCTTTTCAAATCTTGGAAAACGAGGATAATTCAAACACAGGCTCTGAACTCTCCAGCTCAGAGTCAAGAAAACCCTGGATGAGATTACCATGGACAATTACTCTTCCAAAATAGTTAATGTAGGAAGTGTCACTAAGTAACTTTTCAAAACCTAGGCCCATGCCTGCCATGCTTCATTTGCATGGCCCTGGTGGGGATGAGCGAGACAGGGTTATTGCAGAGGAGAGAAGCTGCCTTTTAGAAAGGAAATGGAGACTGAGCCCTGGAGAAGGGCCAAGGAGCCTTGGCCCTGTTTGCAGCAGAGAAATGGTTGGGGGCCTGCCCACCACTGAGAAGAAAACCTAAGGCCTTGGAGACACCATAAGGATTCTTTCCACTTTGCTTTTCCTTTCATCAGAGAAGCTCAGAAACCCTTTTACAGAAATTAATGAGGCCCTCATTGTCATTGAGTATTATCATTTCCGTTCTACAGATGGGGTAACATCTAAGGCTATAAAATGAATGAGTGATGGAGTCATCCTTATTTTTCAGGAATCCCAGTTTTCCAAACCCATTCTGTGGATATTGAACATGGGCTGTAGTAAAAAGTTTCCAAAAAAGAAAAAAAAAAAGTTTTGTAGTAGTCTTTGGAATTCTGTATGTGGTACTGTTTAGTCTGTAAGATGCATGGTGCATCTTTTCTGCTTAACTTGTAGAGTTTCGGAGCAAATCAAAAGAGGTTAAAGGGATGTGTAAATACCTTGTAAAGTCTACCACGAGACCCAAACATAAGGTACTAGCACCAATAAAGGATATGTTTTCTGTTGTGTAATTCTGCTTACCCAAGACCCTTTGGGGAGGAGAGTCACCTAAGGGCTGTGCTGCCAGGCCTCTCCCTCTGGTTTCTGTTCAGACCTTTCATTACCCTGTGCAACTGTCCTGAGCCATTTTATTCACCTGGACTTCCGAGAACCTGTGAGAACCTGTGCCCCTGCAGGCAGAGTTTTTAAGGTCCTTGACAAAATGTTCAAAATAAAGGCCATGCAGTGGGGATTTTTTTTCTACAAAGCCAAATTTATTCAATTGAAAAAAACCTGTCCTTAAATCTGAGGCCCCCATTCCTTTACTTGGCGTTACAATGCCATTCTAACATTTGGTGCTAAAATGATGGTGTCAGTGGATGATAACTTTTTCCCCCCTTAATGTGTTTACTTGGAAAAATTACAAGTTGGCCGCTTTATATAAGTCCTCTAGTTTTGTTTTGTGTTTGAAATTTTATGGGTCCATTAAATTCCACAGTCTGGGAATCACTGCTAAATGCTCTATTGCTTGCTTTCTGAAGGCCTGAACTTGTGCCTATGGGAAGCAATGAAGTGCATATACTAGACCCTTTATAGGACACTGATGAGGAGGGGAATTTGGGTTGGGCAGTCTCTGACTTAGGAACGCAGGCTTCCCAGAATTTGGGTAAGCAAATGGGCGTCAGAGCTCTCATCAACAAGAGGCAACTGCTTGGACCATGATTCAGATCTCAGAGGGTGGCCTTGCCGCAAAAGTGTGGCGGGGGTGGTGGGGAGGACACCTGCTTCGACCTGCTGCCTGGGTCAGAGTTTATTCACAGCATCCTTAGAGCTAGCAGAAAATAACATTTTGGGTGATCATTAGGGGTAATTCAAGCCACACTGTGTTTGACAGGTCTATTGCCCATTAATTAGGGCTTTGTGGGCAGGCCCAATACTTTAATGGCCATTTATAGTGTTGTTTCTAAGGAAAATTGCCTTCTGATTCCAAATCGCTATATTAAAATTAAACTCTTGAAATGGTTCATACAAGGTAGTATCTGGGCCCCATCCAAGAGACCCGAATGAATGAAAACCAATAATTAGCTTTTCTATCGTGTATTCTTACGTGTCAGCATTAAGGTCTGGTGAGCCTTCTGAGGTAGACAGAAAGGCTGGGTTCTAGACCTGGGGGTTCTCTATGCAGCCACCAGCCACATGTGGTCCCAGCTGTGATGGGCTCTATTAAGTACACACTGGATTTCAAATATGTAAAAAAAAAAAATATATATATATATATGTATATATATAATATCTCATTAATAATTTTTAAAATATTGATAGCACATTGAAATAATATTTTGGATTTATTGTGTTTAAAATATAATATTAAAATTAGTTTCACCTGTCTCTTTGAAATTTTTAAAATATGACTAGAAAATACAAATTACATAAAATTTTAAATTACATATGTAATATGTGTAATTTATGGCTTGCTTTATTTCTATTGGAAAGCACTTCTCTAGACCAGGGAGGTTGGCAAAGTACAGCCCATAGCCAAATATAGGTCATTGCCTGTTTTTGCAATAAAGTTTTATTGGAACACAGCCACGCCCATTTGTTTACATATTGTCCCTAGCTGTTTTTGAGCTATAACAGCACAGTCAGTAGTTGTACAGAGACTGTGTGGCTTGCAAAACCTAAAATATCTACTATTTGCCCTTTGACAAAGTTTGTCAACATTTGGTCTAGACTATCAGGGTTCAAATCCTGGTTTCTAGATTTACTAGCTGTGTGACTTGGGCAACTTTATCTATGTGTGCTTCTGTGCTTTCTTTCTTTCTCTCTTTCTTTTGTTAGAACAACTCAGCAAAATAGAATTCCGGAATTATTTTTGGACAACACTGTTTCACACATAAATCAAACAGGCCAAAAAAAATAAAAATAAAAAGCAACTTCATAGACAAAAAAGCTAAAAACAAAAGAAAACTTTCATCTTTCGCCTTTTTAACCATCTTCTATAAGCCAACTACTTATTTTTTTTTAATTTTTTTTGAGTTATTTATTTATTTTTGAGAGCGAGGGAGAGAGACAGGGAGAGAGAGAGCATGAGCAGGGGAGGGGCAGAGAGAGGGAGTAAGAGAGAACCCCAAGCAGTCTCCACACTCCTAGCACAGAGCCAGTTTTGAGCTCGAACTCACAAACCATGAGATCATGACCCAAGCCAAAATCAGAAGTCAGATGCTTAACCAACCGAGCCACCCAGAACTACTTATAGTACAACTAAGTATATACATACAAAAAGCTACTGGAATGCTGGGAATAAGATTGTTTTGTTGTTGTCGTTTTCACTTTTCTTATAAGGTTTGTCTTCTTGAAATTATAATGGACATAGTCACAGCACAAGTAAGGTCAGAAGTAGGACAGAGAATGCTGGGAAGTCTGGTTAGGTCATCAGAGATGACCCTAACAATATGTACAAAAATATAAAATGTAAATAAAAAATAAAATTTTCCTATTTATTTATTTATTTATTTATTTTAAAAACTTTTTTTTAACGTTTATTTATTTTTGAGACAGAGAGAGAGAGACAGAGCATGAACAGGGAAGGGGCAGAGAGAGAGGGAGACACAGACTCTGAAACAGGCTCCAGGCTCTGAGCTGTCAGCACAGAGCCCGACGCGGGGCTCGAACTCACAGACCGCGAGATCGTGACCTGAGCCGAAGTCGGACGCTTAGCCGACTGAGCCACCCAGGCGCCCCCCTAGAGTTTTTTTTTAATTAGGGGCATAAAATACAAATAATATTTTGCATTTACAAAGTTCTTTGCAATTTGTAAAACATTCAGATAAAGTTAGTAGAGCAGACACTGTTATTCTACTTTCGAAGATGGGAAGATTGAAGGTCAGAGAATTGATGATTTCTCACCAGTAGAAAGCTAGCGAGAAAGAAGCAGGACTTAGGCCCTGGTCTGCAGGTCCATGATCTTGTATCTCTGGCCACCCTTAGAGCCAGAGCCCTCAACAGAAATGCTTTAGAGAACTGGCAGTATAAAATTTTGAAGCAAGCTGGGTACAAATTTTGGGCAAGCTGGTGTACAAATTCTGTAGGAATTTGTCTTCAGTTCCAAAAATGTTTACTTTCTTCAAATTTTCCAGAGATATGTCTCCTTCTTACATACCTTTCTTTTCTCCCTAAAGTTGATAATGATAGGGTGTTTTAAATTTTTTTTTTTTTAACGTTTATTTATTTTTGAGACAGAGACAGAGCATGAACGGGGGAGGGTCAGAGAGAGAGGGAGACACAGAATCTGACGCAGGCTCCAGGCTCTGAGCTGTCAGCACAGAGCCTGACGCAGGGCTCAAACTCATGGACCGCAAGATCATGACCTGAGCCGAAGTCGGACGCCCAACTGACTGAGCTACCCAGGCACCCCAATGATAGGGTGTTTTGATTAGCTATTGCTACAGAAGAAACCACCCCCAAACTTAGTGACATAAAATAACCACCAGCCACTTACTACATCTCACAATTTTGTGGGTGGGCTGGGCTCTGCTGGGTGTTTCTTTCACATCATGGTGTATTAGCTTGAGCGGTGGTCAACGGAAGGCTCGACCAGGCCAGAATGTCCAGGATTGCTCATTTATATGGCTGAGAATTAGGTTGGCTGTTGGCTGGGAGCTCAACTGGGGTTCTGGAATGGAATGTTCTAGTCCTTTCTAGATGGCCTCAATAAGTGGAGTGGGCAGGATGGCTGAGTTCCAAGATGGAGTGTCCCAAGTATGTGGAAGCAGAAACTGCTAGTGTCTTATGACCCCATTTAAGATTAAGATTAAAGAAGTTACGCAGCATCACTTCTACTACATTCTGTTGGAAAGAGCAAGTCACTGGCCAGTCCTGATTCAAAAGGGGAAATTGATTTCACTTTCGATGGGAAGAATGACAATGTATTTGCAGCCATCTTCAATTCATAACGTATGGGCAGAGAAAAAATATGTCTCTGCTGTAAGGAAAACAACAGAGCAAATAAAATGATAAATTACATCTGACATTCAGCTGTGGTCTGAAGAGATAAGAGAAAGTGTGAGACCATGGCACTGAGGGACAGGCAGGCCTAGGCAACTACTGCCGGGTAGGAATGTGGGCTCACCATTTCCAAAGGACCTCTCAATTTCCAAGAGAAGGCCAGAATATGAATTTTCATGTGAAGCCTCTACTTTTTCCATGTGAGCTCAACTTTTAACATCATACTGCATGGGGCGAATTGACCTGTGAGCTTCCAGTTTTCAACATCTGCCTTATACCCTCATGGGACAGCTCGTCCTTTATGTGAAACACCTGTTGGCAAGACAGTTGTGAGCAACCCATTTACCAGAGAATATAATGTCACTGCTTTGTGGTTGGTAATAAAGGGAGGAGAAAAGAACAAGTTAATTATCATGAAGCAGGGTAGTCGCCAGGGGGAAAAGGCATTTCTGTCATTTATTTAAGGACAATAAATCAAAGTCTCATGTCTACCAGAGGAAGCAGCAGTGGCCACAGTTGTGTCAGACACAGGTTTTTATATGATGAACACCTGGGGAAGATGGTTTCCAATTATTTCATGCAACTCTTATCAGATTCCAGGCTGGAGAAGACTAGGGAAGGGACAAGAAGGGCAGACTGAGTGGGGGGGAGCCTAAGAGGAGATGTCCCAGCTCCCGGAGAGATGCGCTGCTGTCTGCAACAGAATGGAAGAAATGGGCAGAAGAGGGACACCCTGGCTTGAGTGGTGTTCAGACCTATGGCCGCCAGAAGTGATCCACCTGCCTGGGCAGGAGGTCCTCACACCCTCCCCAGCCCCACGCTCAATGTCTGGGCCTTTTCTCCCCATGGAAACCAAAGAGCATTCAGTTCAGCAATGGAAAAAAATCTTTCCTGCAGGATAGGGAAGAGACACCCATGTTGAAGAGCTCCCTAAACAGACACTGGCTGTGGCGGGTAGTGGAGAGAACGCTTTGAAATCTGACTCCTGGGATACTGCACACACCAAACAATTCACAACATGTAAGGCCACCGGCGACTTGTGCCTTCTGATGGGAACTCTAGAGGGGACAGAAGCCACACTGGGGATAACATCCTCCTCCAGGGGGCTGCTTGAAGGGTTTCCCAGGGTGGGAATAGGCGCCAGGGATCTCTCCTTGCCTGCCGCCCATCCACACAGTATGTATGGGTACACATGCCAGGGCCTGGTGGGGCGTTTGTGCCTCCATTTGCTCCAGTCGTTCATTCAAGAGGGTTTATGAGCCAGGTGATTCTCCAGGCTCTGGGAACCCAGTCTTGACCTTGAGATGAGTGCAGGCTTTCCCTGCAGGACCTGCACTGCACAGCCCAGGAGGATGGGGTTATAGGTCAGGCATCACCCCCGCTGCTCCCTGACCGCCAGGTGGATTAGGAATGGGGCTGCTGTCCCCATGACCTCAGTGAGCCAGAGGGCCAAAAGGATGTAGGTCATATTTTCCAAATGTAAACAGGAGTTAAAGTTGAAATAAAAAATATATGTATTTTAGTCTCCGCTTTGGGGTGAAAGAGGCAGTCTGGGAGATGTAGTTTGGGTGAGGAAAATATTTTGTTTCTAAATGTTTATGAGGACTGTTGGTCAGGATATTTGAAATTAGGGCCCTCTAGCGAATTCCTGACTATGTGGGATAAAATACTTCTGGGAAGAGCAGTAGAAACATGGAAAACAAAAGAAGAATTGTAATTCTGGGGACAGAATTCTTATTTGTAATATTTATATAGCATATTCATTGCTGGATGGGAAAACTGCCCTTATTTTGTATACGAGCATGAGAAGTAATTAATAACTAATAATAGCTGACATTTGTTGGACTCTTATTCTGTGCCAGATATTATCTTAGTAACTTTGCCTATATTGTCTTATTTAATTCTTGCATCAACCATCTGGGATGGGTACTCTCATCACTCCCAGAGGTAAGACACTCCCCCAAAGTTTCCCAGTTCATAACTGGCAGAACCTAAAATCAAACTCAGGAAATCTGAAAGAGAGAGAGAGAGAGAGAGAGAGAGAGAGAGGTAGAGGGAGAAGGAATGGGAGATGGAGAGAGAATCCCAAGTAGGCTCCATACTCAGCATGGATTCCAACGTGGGGCTCGATCCTTAGGATCACGAACTGAGCTGAAATTAAGAGTCAGATGCTTAACTGACTGAGATACCTAGGCACCTCTTTTGTATTTCTTTTTTAAAAAGTAATTGCCTTTAAGGAAACATACATACAAATGACTTGGGAAGTGCTTAACACATTCAAAGGAGCAAACTATTTTTGAGCAATCCAATTTCTTAGGTGAAACAACATAGAAGTACAGGACTTTCCCTGTTTATTACAGCAGCTTTGTCCAGGGTGTCTCCAGCAAAGTACTCCACCAGCACTTCCATGAATAAGTACTGCTAGGTTTGGAAACCACGAGGCCATGTGGCTACGTCTTCTAACGTATTTTGTATGACATAATCATTTCCCTAAATCTCTGTGTGCCCCCCTCCCAGCCCATATCAGCACAATTTCATTATAATCTCCAGCCAATTCCATTTTAGCACAATAAAAACTAGCGAGTTAATGGCCAGCAATTGAGGGTTCTGTTGAAAGTTTCATCTGGGAAAAGATATAGAAGATAGAGCTTTTGATCATCTTTGAGAACGCTCTTGCCTGCAGGCTGATGTGGTGGTCTGGACTTCCTCTGTGTTTATAGAACAGCCCTCCCGTGCTGGTCTTCTAGCGCAAAGCCACAGCCACATCTGCAGTGCCTCTGGTTTTAGAGCCTGCAACTGAAGCACTAGAAATGTTACATTTGTCCCCTGTTGCCCACCTCTCATTTTAGGGGTTTTTTTTTCCTTCCTATTCCCAAAGGGGGACATCTATTTTTGGTTAGATAAATGGTTCATCATCTATTGCTGTGGACTTCCTTTTATGATCAATTAGTTTGAGGCTGTCAGCGCCGCTTCAAAGCTACCATGTATCTTTCACACCCCTCTACCCTGTAATTTATAAGCCCTATGGGTTTCAAGAAAAAGAAAAAAAAAAGAAAGAAAAGAAACCCTCCAGTACTTTTATTAGCTGCTGAAATGCATCAGGATACGTACACTTTGAACTGCACAGAAGAAGATAACCATGCCTGTAATTGGAATAACTCACATCGGTCCCCTCTTGGCTCCCTTTAATAACCTCTGCATTGTTTTATCCCCAGGATTTATTGATGACCTGCAGTACCCTCTCCCAGGCCCCAGCCCACTGGGGTGTTTGTGGGGGAAAGGGCAATGCGCGTGGCCCACTCCCTGACCTGAGCCGCCCCATAAATCAGGGCCTGCATTGGTCTGTGATGGTGAGCCAGATGGCAGCTGTTGTTGGAGGAGCTCAACAGGAATCAAGGCCTGTGATCTTTCCTGTTGCTAACAGGCCTGATTTTTTATGGCTGTCAGCATCCTTGGAATGGCTGAGGGAGGCATGCAGGGAGGCAGGAGGCGGGGGCCCAGTGGCTCTAGATCTCCGCTTTCTTCTCCCAAGGGGGCAAGGCACAAAGGTCTTTCTCTCTTCCTCACTGGCCAGGGGGCTTGGCCTTATACTGTGTTTCTGAAGAAGTTTCCTAGAGTGTGCGAGTGGAAAGCTAAACATAACCAAATACCTTGTTACAAAGGAAAATGGCGGTCAGCTTCCCTTTGCTGTTGGTACATAGGCCCTGAGCATCAACCTACCTGAAAGATGAGTGGCCCTTTCTGTTGGAATATTGTCTAAAACTCAGTAGCTTCTTAAAACATAGTCTTGTTTCCCAAATATCTTTTATATGGAAATAAAAGCAATAAAGCTAGTTGGTGGGTCCAACATTTGGGTTTTTTGCTTTTCCAGAGTGAATGGACAGAAAATTCAGGAAGGATATAAGGGTAAAGGATGAAAAGCAAAGAGCTGGCCAGACTAAAGAAAGAAACCCCAGCTAGTTCTGAGGTACCTGATTAGGGGGTGTTAGCTGCAGAGATCCGGTCATTAAGGTGGAGTTGGACCACAGTGGGTGTACCGGCCTGAACACCAGTGTGGAGTAAACAGTTTATTAACAGTCCTTGTGTGGTCCAACAGCCTGCCTCTAACAGATGCAACCTCCCAGCAAGAACAGAGCCGGCCACAGGGCAGGGCCGTGTGGCCAACACCAAACAGAGCCTACAGAAGCCCAGAGGAGATAGTAATAGAATCCCAGATGCAGCCAAGTAGTTTATAGCACAGGAGAGTGAATCTATTTATTTATTTATGTAGGGCTTGAAGCTAGCCTCAGACCATAGCGACACTAAGCTTACAGATAAAGCAGGCATACCCAAGAAATCACATGCAGAAAGTTCTGGGGGTGGGGGGGAGGTGAACATCCAAGTTCTTAGAAACATTGTGGGTCCACTGAGACTCTTGGCTGTGACAATATTTGCTGCAGTGGGATTTAGCCTGCAGCCAAGTGTCCACTTTTCAAGTGTTGAGTCCAATGGACCACAGGTCCTCTCCCATTTGGGACTGTCTGTAGGCCAGTGTCATGGCTCTTATAATCTCTAGAGGTCTTGCTTGTTTAAGAAAGAAAATTACTGAAACAGCCTCAGGGACAGTTTACCAGTATAAGGCATGTTCAAGACAGGCTGGCCGGAAGAAAACCATTCAGACATTTCCCCCAAAGGGCAGGTGGTCTGCTTTCCTCCAGACCAATCGGGGAAGGGCCTAGGTGCTGTTGTCAAGGGGATCAGGCCACAGGTTAGACCTTCCTGACTAATATCAGGGCAGGTAGGCAGGGGTGAAGATAGGCATGAAGAATTCTTTTCCCAGAGCCAGGCATTTTGGCTTTCTGAGACACCTGTGAGATGTGCCATTGACTCATAATGTAAAAATGGTGGTCAGACTCTGCCTTCATCTGGGCCCACCTAAGCAGAAGCAGCGGAGGGTACAAACACAGGCAGACATTTTTTACTCCTCCTTGATTCAAGTGCTCTGACCAGGACTATGTTTGAACCCCTCCCATTGTAAAGCTTTCAGGAAGGATTTCCCATGTATGACCCACATGATTATATTGGGCTTTCTGGGGAAGTGCAGAAAGGCATCCACAGAGTGGCCATAGTGAGAGCCCGGGAACCTGAAGAGATAGAAGAGCCGTTGTGGTGGGCAGGATAATGGCCTCTAAGGATGTCCATGTTCTAATCCTTGGAACCTGTGAATATGTTACCTTACATGACAAAATGGGCTTTGCAGGTGCGATGACGTTAGGGGTCTCAAGATGGGACATCATCCTGGTGGGCCCAGTGGAATTGCTAGAGTCCTTAAAAAGGGCAGAGGAGGGAGGAGAGTCAGGGGAGAGGTGACAATGGAAGCAGGGGTTGGCATGATGTGACGGATGGCCAAAGGGGCCAAGAGCCAAGGAATGGGGCAGCCTCTAGAAGCTGGAGAAACAAGGAAATGGATTCTGTCTTAGAGCAGAACACAGACCTACTGACACCTTGATTTTATCCCAGTGAGATCCATTTTGTATTTCTGATGTCCTAAACTGGAAAGGTAAAAAATTTGTGTTGTTTCAAGCTTCTAAGTTTGCAGTAACAAACCTGTGACAGCAGAAACAGGAAGCAAGTACACTCATCACTTATGAAATGGTCTTTCCATGTGTTCACCTCCCTTGTAAAAAGGCTTTGTTGCCCCTCCTATGATTGGACACCGATGATGTTCTGAACAACTCTGAACAGGTGAGAAATGAAGAAATGAGGGCTAAGAGTAAAGAATTTGTTGTCTGAGAACAGATTCAGTGGCTATTTTAACAATCAGAACAAATAAGCCTTGCATGTGAGACCCAAGGTCAAGAACTAGCAAAGACAGACAAGGGGACTAGTCAGAGACTCAGCTGGGGAGTTCACTTTCATTCTGGAATAAATATGCTGGCACAGAAGTATTTTCCCCTCGGGCATCTCTGTCCAAGAAAAAAATACTTATTTTTTTCCCTAATTGTTAAATCTGACTTAAGCAAACATACACATGCAAATACATACACAATTTGGTCCTTGTTGAATTTCATTTTACATCTGACATAATGACCTTGGCTTTGTAAAAGCTGTTGAATAGGAAGGCAGTATCTTATAGTGGTTTGAGCGTGGGCTATGGAGTCAGAGAGCTGGGTATGGATAAATGGCCTCTTTTCACATTAATGATTGACCATGGGTAGTTCATCACCATCCCCAAATCCCCATTGCCCCCATGTAAAAGGGGGCTAAATCCTGGTCCCTACATCACAGCATCAATGAAAATATTAAATGACATTGATGTCCTGGGCCCTTATCAGAGTTCTCAGCCCATAGGCACATAGCTGGTGCTCTACAAATATAAACTGGTTATCTTAATAATTATATTTGGTATAACTAAATGTACAGTTTAGTTAATTATTCATTTAACTAAGTTCATAATCTGACCCAAAGGTGATGAAGGTGGCTATGACCAAAAGAGCAAGCATTTGGGGTGCTGGGTGGCTCAGTTGGTGAAGCGTCCCACTCTTGATTTCAGTTGAGGTCATGATCTCACAGTTTATGAGATTTAATCCCGAGGCGGGCTCTGTACTGACAGTGTGGAGCCTGCTTGGCATTCTCTGTCTCCCTCTCTTTCTGCTCCTCCCCCTACTTGCTATAAATAAACATTAAAAAAAAGCATTTATTGATCACTTGCTGTGTGCCAGACATTCTTTGAAATACTTTACCATGCAATAATGGAAGCTCAGGGAATTTGAGTAACTTGCCCAGTCACCTGGCTAGTCAGCAGCGGAACTCGGATTTGAACCCAAGCAGTCTCAGCTTAGAGCCTAACTAACCACTCTGCCATGCTGACTTTCAAGGGATACCCTCTCAAGGCTTATGCCACGATTCCTATAACCACGGGATAACCAGCAGATTCACTTCAGCTCCTGGTTTTCTTATGTTCTATAGGGTCAGTGTGGTGCCCTGGGCATTTTCCTTAAGATTAAATGATGCCGATTAATATCTTGGAGATGCCATGCAATTAAAATCTTGGCTTCCCAGTGGAATACAGGTGGAGATGTGGGAGAGGGTAAATGATTGTTTGGCCAGGTGAGCTTGAAGCAAGTCTTCCAGGCGTCTCTCCAGCATTGTGGTCAGGGCAATCCCCAGGACTGCTAGTGATAGTTTAGGAATGATTCACTTGGCATTGTTTTCTGGACACAGGGTGAGTACTAGGGCACTCACCTTTCGTGGGTAGTCATTTCCATGATTACAGACAAGCATGTGCTTTCCAGGATTCTGGAACATGTGGGTGTAAGGAGCTATAAGTGTGATTTAATACCACTCTCATACTCAACTGGTGGCAGTTTACAGAGAAGCATAGGAAAGACAAGAATCTTCTACTGAAGGAGGCGATATTTAAGAATGATTTCTTTTTCTTTGCTGTCATACTTTGAGTTTAAAACTAACAGTTTATATTCATACAGTAAAGTGAAATGAAATGAAATGAAATGAAATGAAATGAAATGAAATGAAATGAATAATGAGTTCCTGGTGTATTGCAGTGTAATTAGGCTGTCCTTGGAGGTGGAGAATCACCCAGTGCACTAAGTTCAAAGTTCGCACTTTGCTTCAGTAGTAGGGAGGCTGTAGATTCCATTGCATGACAGTAACATTTCAGACGCAGCTTGTGAACCCTGATGGGTTCTGTTGCTATGAATATTATTGTCGTTGGATTATTTTATGTTGAGGCCTGTGTTCTGTTAGTATTTTCAGAATCTTATTTCAGTTTGCACACGTTTTAAATACCAGGAAGAGTTTAATGGGGAAGCCGGGCTTATGTAGGCTTCATAAACTGCAGGAAAACGAGCTGTCCTAGAGTCTTGGTCAGTTTTGTTGCCAATTTGGAGAGCCAGGGACTCTTGTCTCAGAAACAACCAGACAGAACAGCTCAATGCCAGCAGGGGCCTTGGGGAAGAAGTGGGAAAACCTAATGAAACAATGAAACAATGGGTACCCAGGAGGAGCCAAACTAATAGAAACTAAGGACAGAGAAAACTGAATGATAGAATAAATAGGGCAAAGGTGATTTTATACCCTCTCAAGCTCTTCTTGCACACCCACATATGCTACTCAGTACGTCATTCATTCATTCATTCATCAGATTCACTTCCATCTGATCATCACTTTCAGGAAAGATTCAGAAATAATGGATCATCAAAAATAAAAGCCACAGCATGAATGCAATGAGTGAGGGGAACATACAGAAGGCAAACTAAGGCATGAAACTTAACAGAGAAGTTAGGCAAAGGAACATTGTTCTCTCCAGTTCAATACAATCAAATCTCAGAGTGGATCTGGTGGTTGGCCTATGAGCATTTTTTACTTGCTAAAAAAAAAAAAATAGGATAAAAGCAACCACTTTGTTTATTTTCATATTTCTCACTTCCGTGTAAATAATGGAAGGATTGGGAAATAAGAGCGGTAAACTCCAGTAGATGAGAAAAAGAAGGGAATTAGCAAGACGTGGGAATCAAATGGGAAGTCACCAGAGGGTGGCTCAGAGAGAGGGGACAAGGAGGAGAGGAAGTCACAGAGAAAGGCTCCACAGAGTATAGCATCACAGAGTGGAAGGAGCCCTGTCTGTACTCTCTAGCATCTCAACGTTCATCAGAAGGATCCATATTCAGTGAAATACTCTTTTAGCTTCTGTCTCCTCATTAGTCTATCAATTTCTCCCTAGGGAAGTTTCTAACCCATAGTACATCCATAAATGCTTGTTGGACTTGGGTCTAAAAACGATAAATGGAAAAACAAGTACAAGGAAAACATGTGTGAGATAGAGATGATGGAAAATAATAGTAAGGGACAAAAGGAAAGAGACATCTTTCAGGTGTTGGTTTGGATCTTTCTTGACCGTTCTAGAATCAAGTGCCCCTCCTGTAGGTTTCCCCAGCACTGTGCACTTCCTTCACCGCAGTCTATGGTGGCCTGGTCTGTGTCCACCCGACTCTCTTCCCCAATGGACTTCAAGCTTTGAGCAGGTGGCAAGTGTGCCCATCTGGCTCATTAGGGTGTTCTAGAAGCTAGCGTGGTGAATGGCTTCTTGTAGTTGTTCAATCTATATTATTTTGAATGAATAAGAAAATGAGGCAAAAGTTTTAATTCATCATGAAGAATCTCATGATGAAATAAGGAAATTTGTTCTCAAAACACCTGAGGGCATGAAAAGGTGTTTAGGCACCTCTGAATGAAGAGATTTATTTTGAAAATTAAAAAAAAAATTAAGGCTCTTTGGTGAAAAAGCAGGGAAAGCTGCTATAATAATAAAGATGTGTAGTATGATCTGGAATTTTGGTTTCTTTATCTTTAAAATAAAATTAAGTCATCACCATATCTTTTTTGGGAGGGTTCAATGACACTGTGTGTAGAGTGTTGAGCGTTTACAATTTATTGGCCTTTACAATGAAGACTGGTAAGTTGAGTGAGATAGAAGCCCAATTTGAAGTGATTTATGAGAAAGAAAGGGGGGAGGTGCTTTCCTGGCTTGTGTACCCAGGCCAAGAGGATGGCAGGAGGGGGCAGTATGGGTGAACCCCAGATTCTCTTGGTGTCTCCACAACTCTGGCTGTCTCCACAAACCTGTCACTGTGGCCACCAGCAGCTCCAGACTCATGTCAACAGTTTCACAGACAGAGAGGGAAATGGGGCTTCTCTCTATGGGCCCAATTCAACAAAGCCCGAGAAGGTCTGTGATGAGCCCCACCCAGTTATGTCCTCACCGCCTATGCTCCACACCATGCTCAGGAACCTGATGTACCATGGATGCCCTACTCTGGGGCACATGCTCACCTTTCAAAAGAGGGCCAAAGCATTGCAGAAATCATTATAGGCCAGGAACTCATCCCAATTTCTGTCTCTGATATTCAGTAAATGGAAGCTATTAATGATAGAAGCAGTAACAACAAAATGTAGTGAAGGAAGTGAAGGAGAGGAAATGACCAACTTTTCCCTCAATTTTTCCACTTTATTCTTAGTTTAATAGCATGGACCTGCCCCTGGCTTTATATCTCAATCCCTACTCTGTATCTGAAAGCTTAAAAAATTGGAAGTCACATACTGCACTTTGTAAATAATAATGTTCCAATTTGATCAATCTGCCAGCCACACTCAAGGTAACTGGCATCTTGTAGCCACTTCCCTTTTCCCTCCTCCTCTTGTTTGAATAAGTAAGTGTCAAGTTCCACAGAAGGAGGCAACATGCCTCCTGTTTTCTTTTGTGTACCTTGCCTTACCCACAGAGTACTGTGTTCCCAGGAAGTGTTTATTGAGTGCTTTTTAATAATTGAATGAACAAGCAAATGGATGAGCAAGCATGAATGGTGTTGCAAGATGAAACTCATGTGTCAAAAGTTTTCTCTAAAAGTAACTTGAGGTGCCTGGCTGGCTCAGTCAGAAGAGCAGGGGACTCTTGAGTTTTACCCCAATGTCGGGTGTAGAGATTACTTAAGAAAATAAAAAACTTTAAAAAATAAAAGATAAAATAGAAATAACTCACTGAAAATAATTAAAAATTCTGCCTTAGAAAATGCCTCCTAAGCCAGTTAAACATATTTGTTGGATGACTAAGATGTACAGATCCGTGAGTTTGGCACACTTCCTGAAGATTTGGCCTCTGAAAAGTTTCCAATTAATGACTTCTTATTGTTTGTAAAGTAAGCTATTTTAATATTTCTCAGTGAAAGATTAATTTATCCCCTCGTATTTCAATTCTGAGCTGTTTTTGCTAATCCTACAAGTAAAATGTAGTCTGAAAAGGCAGCATGGAAATCCAAAGAACACATTTACAAAAGAGCTCATCAACAAGGGAACATTAACACAGTGCCCTTGAATAGCTAAGTTCCGGGGGGCAACCAGCAAAGGAATGAATCAATTCATGTGCAATCAGTCCTGAAATGTTTCCTGAACGAGGTGAGTTTGGAGTCATATTTTAAGGGAAGTTAGAACTGTGCACTGAAATTTGGAGTGGGGACAGGAAACTGGAAAAAGGAATCATCTAGTCACAAACATGAATTTTAAAACAAGACCGATAGATCTCTTTCTCTCTGTCCTTAGGAAAATACATTACCTCTGAGATTAATGAGGGGAAGTGGGGGTGCGAGAGCAGATGGAGGAAACTCGTGGGCAGTTGCTCAGTGAGCCCCCTCCTCCCTCTGGGCTGTTTCCAGAAGCAGGATCGCTGTGAGACGTCGGCACCAGGAGGAGGATATGAGACATTGGACTAGAGTAGCTGGAGTTTGAACACTGTCAGGATGCTGACAGGCTGTGAAACTCGGCATCTCTCAAAGCAGCAGAGGTAATCACTGGGGTATTTGGGCAGAGACATCCAGGTAACTAGGAGAGGCAACAAAGTATGTCGGAGGCACACTAAAACCCCAGTCCAAGCGTCAGTCTGGATTTACAGAGGTGATTAGTCTGCATGAAACAAACAAACATGACAGAGAGAGAATGAGAGACAACTGACTCGTTAGAAGAGCCTAGGCTATGCTTCGTAACAAACAATGCCCACGTATCTGTGGTTCAAACAAAAGTTTGCTTCTTGCTGACACTTCTTGTCCATTGCACGTCAGCATCACAGTTGCTTGTGAGGAGACCCAGGCTGATGGGAGCTCCATCCCGACACATGCGACCAACATTGACAGGATAGGACAAAGGGAGCTTGTGGATTCCTCCGCAGCGGTTCTTCAAGCTTGCGCCCAGAAATGACGCACATCTCTTCCTCTCGCATCTCATTGGCCAGAACAAGTCACGTGGCCATGACGAACTTCAAAGTTCTCCATCATCTCCTTTCAGTTTAATTTGCTAATAAAACTCGCTTCAGATTCTCAAGCTTCACACACTGTATTTTTTCTTTAAAGCCAGTCTTCATCTGGATTTATGTTAATATCTGTGAATAAATAAGTTATAATAAATGAAGAAAGCTTGGATTGTGTTCTGTGAGGAGTCGTCTTCTATGCCGAGTGAAGCGCATTGCTACAATAGAATATTCTTCGGGAGGCAGAAGTTTCAGGTTGAGAGGCTGTTATGGTTGGTTAAGGACTGGCCAAGGGGAATTCCCTAAGTGGAAGGCCCTTTGCTTTGCGTTATGCAAGAGCAGGTGCACAGCCAACGGTGCCTCAGTGCTGGGGGGAGAGCCTGCGTGCGTGTAGTGGCCGGTGAAGGCAAACAGTCCACCCCTGGGTGAGTGGGGTCAAGGAGTGTCTGATAAATGTGTGTTTCTGTCAGTCTCTCTGTTTTGGCCTAAGACACTTGGGACAGTGAGGATAAGATCTGTCTCCTGTCCACTTATCTGCTCCAAGATTAATGAAGTAATGTCTTTTAGGGATTGAAATTTAAGATTAAACATAATAGCTTGGAGTGGAAATACAATGGTTATTCAAAGGGCACAGCCTGAATCTCAATCCACTAAGATTCATCTGCCAAAAACTTATTGAATTCCTTCCTGTGGACCAGGTACTGTTGTAGGTGCCTGAGGCGTGGTGATGAGCAAGACAGATGTGGTGGATGCTGTGAGGTGCCACCCACGTCCCCCTTTAGGAATGCAACTACTGGGAGTTCTAATGGCAGATGGCCCTCAGGTGTCTGCCCTCTGGGGACTGCCTCAGCCACAGGAAGCTGCCTCCCTCAAGGTCATGTCCACTTTAGACAGCAGCCCACATCCAGTGACTGATCAATGAGGGGCAACCTCAGGCGGAGAGGACAAGTGTAAGGGTCCTGAGGTGGAAATAGACTTCAGGAATCCGAGGAAGCGCACTATGGCTAGAGTGGCATGAGCAGAGGGAAGTCACCACGAGTTCAGTGAGGTAGGTGGGGACAGTCCATAGAGGCCAGGGCCATGGCAAGCACTTTAGATTTTAAGGGCAGTTAGAGACAGGGCACCACTAGTCCATAAGGGGCTGTCCGTGATTTAGAAAAGGGTACTCATGTCTCAAGTTTAAAAAGAAAAAGAAAGAAAAGTTCTGTTAATGACCAGGTTAGTGCACAGTTTGAACAACCATTCCTAGGATCCCTGCTGGGAATATCAGGAATGAAGCTGACCGTGGCAGCTGAGACATGGAAATGGGAGGGGACAGGAGTAAGAGGGTAGGAAGAATATCAACCCTGGAGTTTAATCAGCAGCATCCAGCCTAGGTTGACCCAAACAGTGATTCCATAATTCAAACTGCATTTTAAATCGATGGCCAAACATATGTATCCTATTAGGACTCAGGCAAAGCTGCTGCTGTGTGGATGCACCGTTGACTCAGCCTGGCTCTCCCCACATGCACACTCTTAACCCCTTGACATGGGGGTGCACATGCAGTCAATAGTGTGCATACCCTTCCCACATACCCCCTCCACCTGTGCGTGTCCCAGCTTATTTAACACAGCTGGAGAAGGCTGTGTTTCTTTGGATGGTTAGTTCCATATCTCTAAGTAAAATGGTGTATTTCTTGTATCAGATAGGAATTGTGTCCATCTGCCAGGACAGAGATCCAGCAAAAGCTGCTTAAACAAGATAAAGGTTTGTTTATCTCTCACATAAGAGAAACCAGACACAGGGAGCAGAAAGATAGAAGGAAGCCGGATCCTGAATGATTATAGAGCTACCATAGAAACCCTGGACTCTACATCTGGCAAGAAAAGAGATGAGAGAAAGGAAAAGGGGAATGCCCACATGCTTTTTGACCTTTTAAGGAGCTTTTCCATAAGTCCTACCAACAACTTGGTAGGATTCAGATTTCATTGGCCCTTAGTTACATCTTCTCTCTACCTCTGTCCTGACACAGATATGTCACTATTTATAGTTAAATTAATAATCAAAATTTCTATTTCTATTTTTATGACTATGTAAATATTGTTTCAGCTCCAAGAAATGAACCATTTCTTTTCTTACAAAGAAAAATTCTTGTAAAGTTGTTGGGTTTTCCTAGAGTTTTGACTAGCCTCTCCTTTTTTGTACTGCCATTATTATAGCCCCAGCTTTCCTCCACCCCCACCTTGACCCAGGGTCTCCATCACATTAAGTATTCTCTCTTTCTTCTTCCTCACAAAGTCCATTCTCCCAGGACCTCTTGTTCTTTAGTCTCACCCTCTACTGGTTGATCTCAGTCTGCTGCAAAACCGTCATCCTTGGACTTGTCATTACCGCTCTAATGGGTCACAGGCAGTGTGTATTGGGTTCCATACCTTCTTTCTTTGTTTACTCTAACATTTTGTTGGAACTTAGGAACTTGATCATCATAGATCAGCAACCAAAGAGGTGCTGGACTAGGCACCAGACATATGAACATCAGTGAAACACAATATAATCCCTGTCCTGAAGGGTTTCACAGTCTAGTGATGGAGACAGGTGGAAAGATAAGTAATATCACTTAAGTGCACTTACATGTGCTAGTAGCTAAAGCACAAGGCAGCACATGAGCAGGAGCAATGAAATCTATTTATGAAATCAAGAAAAGCTTCATAGTAAAGGTGACACCAGGTCCTGAAAGAAGACTGTTTGCCGAATAGAGAAGTGGAGGAAGGGAATTCCAGGCAGAGGTAACAACATGTGCAAATTCACGGAGGCACAGAAGCCAAAGCCAGTTAGAGGAATACAAATTCAGAGATACTGAAGGATAAAACACATAAGATAAGGGTGCCTATGTGGCTCAGTTGGCTGAGCATCCAACTTTTGGTTTTGGTTCAGGTCATGGTCCCAGGATTGTGGGATCGAGCGCCATGTTGGGCTCCGTGCTGATGTGGAGCCTACTTGGGATTCTGTCTGTCTGTCTGTCTGTTTCTCTCTCTCTCTCTCTCTCTCCCTCTGCCCTTCTCCCCCACTCAAATGCTCTCTTTCTCTAAAATTAAAAAACAGCAGCAGGGCACCTGGGTGGTTCAGTTGGTTGGGTGTCTGACTTCGGCTTAGGTCATGATCTCATGGTTTGTGAGTTTGAGCCCCGCCTCGGGCTCTGTGCTGACAGCTCAGAGCCTGAAGCCTGCTTCGGATTCTGTGTCTCCCTCTCTCACTGTTCCTCCCCTGCCTGTTCTCTGTCTCTCAAAAATTAATAGACATTAAAAAAAAAAGTTTTTTGAAATTAAAAACAGCAGCAGCAGCAGCAACAACAACAACATATAAGGTAGTCAGTTAGGCTGGTGAAGTAGGTTATGGCCAGAGGATACAGGACATAATATGCTTTCCAAGTTCCAAAAACCCCTTTGTAAACTTACGAGTGTGTCTTATTTGCAAATTGTGGGTGGCCTAAGCAGATCTATAAATGTAGGCAAGGCATTAGAAACCCCAAACATTTCTGTAAAAGAAATAAAGTCTCTTCAATTCTGGTTGTTGATTGTTGGTTTCTCAGTCCCGATTCAGACAGAGGAGGCCAAGATGCTTCCATCGGGTTTACACACCCCTCACTAACAGACTGCTTGAAGTTTTTCAAGAGATAGAGTTTTATTAGAATGTAAAAACAAATAATTGGTTTAGTTAATCTAGTATGCAAAATCTTTGGTGTTCCTATGACACTATAAAATGTTAGGATTCGAAATAATTACAGATCTCTCTAGCGCTCTAAATTTTCCCTGCTTTAAAATGCTAAAACGATTTTTACCTAGATGCATACTTTGCTTTCCCTTCAAAAGACAGAGTTAAACCAAGTCACAGAGGGTAAGGCCTTCCCCTTTCCACCTTTGCAGATTATTGAGTTTGTTCTATATTTGCAACATTTCTAAGTGTTTCAAAGGGGCTGTGGCAGACATAACCTCACCTCATAGACTCCTTCTGGCTCCACATCACAAGTCTCCTGGGTATTTTTACAATATTATTAGTTGAAAACCATTTAAAATATCTTTCCTGCATAAATGCATGCGTATATAGCTTCCCTGTTTCCCTGCAATCCCCACATTATTGGTAGGAAGTAGCCAATCGGACAACTGTTTTATGAAGAGGCTCATACCTGGAGAAAAAACTCCCTCACATTCCTTAAGGGTAGACCCCAGAATAAGGTACTTCATGGTTACTCCCTTTTCAAATTAGGTTTTGCCCTCATGGATCAAAGTGTTCCATGGATTCTGCCATAATAGCTCTTTAGAGAAGAAAATAGTCAATTATTAGCTGAGGGAATGGTGGAAAGGTATATGCGTAGAGGGGAGGATTATACTAACAATATTTTGAAATCTACTCCTAAACTAAAACCTAATTCATAAGTTTTGTTAGGTACATTTGAAAGTATTGGGTTCATTCATTTACTTTTCCAACTATTATTGAATGTGTATCTAGTTTAATGCTAAGCACTTGCTGGACAATGAACAATGTCCTGCCCTCAAGGACCTTAGTCGTCCCCTGGGTGGTAGATGAGGGAGACTTTCTGCCACACAGTGTTGTCAGTGCATGGCGGAGGAGTTAGAGCCCCCCACCCCTCACTGTTGTGCTCACATTTTCAGATTTAATTTCCACTCCTAAAATGACATCCTCTGTCCAATTCAACAAATTGCACTATTATAAAATGTCTTCAAAAAATTTTTTAAGGCTTTCTGGTCATTGCTCAACTGCAGATGATTTTCTTTGGGTTCAACCTACTTTAATATGGCTTTTCTTGGCCTGAAAATCTCGGCATTGCCACTGAGGACTCTCCTTCCTTCTGGAAAAGAATGTCAACTGCTTCAGGCTTCCATTCCAAAATTCGAAACCAATCCAATATCATTCTGGAATCGTTTCTAGGCATGTGTGCATGTATATTTATCCATATATATTAAAGTATATATATTCATGTACATATATGTAATATGTACACATATGCAAGTGTATATTTACACTTCTGGTTTTGCCCCTTTTTTCTTCATACTAGAAAAAATGCAATACAGGTAAAGAAACTAAAACATGAACTGGTTTAAGGCTCCAGATTTCACAACTCAGTGAATGGAAGGAATTTCGTAATGACCGAAAGAGGAGTATCCCCACGGTGTCCCACCTCTAAGCTTGCGGGGGAGACACTCTTTGGAAGTGAGTGTTATTATACAATTGTAGTTAATGAGACCATTTGGAGTTATCTTGACCCAAATCCTCATGTGGCAGACAGGAAACATCTGCGAGGGGAGAAGCTTATCCTGACAGCCAAATCCCTACAGGGCTTATCAGTTTTATGGGAACAATCGTCGACAAACACCCGTTCCATTTTGTGCCCCAATCGGATACCCTGCTGTGGGGCAGCCGTTCTCAACTTTTCTGGCACTCTGGAGTCACCTGCAGAGATTCTAAAGGCATTCCTGTTGGCGTGCTGCCTGCAAGGAGTCTTCCCGGAGTGGGATGGGTGGGGCTGGGCACTGGACGCTTGAATAGTGATTCTGAAAATCAGCCCAGTTTGGGAACAACTGTGATGGAGTCATTGACCTAGCAGCTCATGATATTTAGGGGCTGAGACTACCAAGGCGGCCTGTGTTCCATCTCCCTTTTTCCAGAGTGGAAGGTCCTGGAAGCAGGACAGGGATATGTGGAGCTGCCTGGACACCAAGGGTCTGGGCGTCCCTGCTGCTGTGGCCGTGTGGATGCCGCCACACACCTGGCCCGGAGCCCCACGTGGACTGTTGTAATGGGGAAAGATAAGCTTCTTGGAATAAAAAGAAGGCAGCCTGCCTTTTCTAGATTCTTGTGCCAAAGCAAGAGGTCTCAGAACCACAGGGTGGGGGGAAGCTGGTTTGTGGACACAAAAAAGCCAAAGGACAAGAGGGCTCTGTGTTAGCAGATTCATTTATAAGGAAAATATCAGAAGCAAAAGGCACACATGGGAATATTGTTATTGGAAAGAGTATTTTGCTAAAGAATTTTTATAAATGGAAACTGCTTCAAGTTCAAGCCATATTTAAAAACACAACCACATGGGTGGCAGGAAGGAGGGTAACAGCTGTGTTCAAATATTTTTCTGAAGGGATGAACACCCGACCTCTTTCAGCTGTCCCTCCAGCAGGCCTGAAGTGGCTCTGTGGGTCTTGCTTGTGCTTGGACTGGCCCCCTCACCCCCTCTGAGGCCTCTGTGACCTGGTGAGGATGATAAAACATGGTGGTTGGTAAAAAAGATGTCCATTTTTTTTCACCTGGGGTGATTCAAGAACAGTTCATTTTGGAGGTGCCTGGGTGGCTCAGTTGGTTAAGTGTCCGACTCTTGGTTTCAGCTCAGGTCATGAATGATCTCATGGTTCGTGAGTTCAAGCCCCACGTTGGGCTCCACACTGACAACGCGGAGCCTGCTTGGGATTCTCTGTCTCCATTTCACTCTGTCCCTCCCCTCCTTGCTCTTTCTCTCTCAAAATAAATAAACATAAAAAAAGAAAGAATGGCTCATTTTGGTACTAGAGGGGAGAAATGGACTGAAACTATGTACAAGTTAGTGGAAAAGTCAAGGAGTCAGATTGCCTATGAAATTCACACCCAAGGAAGATCAAAGTCTGCTCAGGAATGTTTTTTTTTCTCTCTCTTCTTTTGACCCATGGTAGAATGGACTGGGTTAATTTTGGGTGTTTCCGGGTGGCTTTTGAGGATGGGGGTTGAGGGGATTTGGGGAACTTGAAGCAAATAACTGTTTGTGAATAGAGCAAAAGTGAAGGTTTGCTGTGGCGTGCAGCCCAAAGCATAGTGTAGGCCTTCCTTGGTGGTATATTTGGAAATTGCTCTGATTTGATACAACCGTTTTTGGCCTACTGGAACTTTGCTTATCTAGAAAAATACATTTCTGTGTGAAACAAGGTATACGGCCCACCTTTAGACATGAGCTTCATGAGGGCAGGCGTTCTGGGCGGCTGCTCCCATGCAGTGTGCTCTGTGCCCAGACCAGTGCCTGGCACCAGGGGCAGGTACTCCAAATATATTTGTTGAACAAATGAAAGAGTAAGTGCCTGCCCTATGAACTCCCAGGAAGCATTTCTGAAGTAGACAGAAGACTCTTAATACCCATTTTCTCCAAAATTAATAATTTCAGTTCCCAGGAAACAAAAATTTTTCTGACCTTCTATGTATTGTCTTATAGCATATAAATGTAATTAATGTGAATAAAATCTGTTCCATCCTATTTATAATAATTAACATTTTGTGAGCACATACTGCAGAATCAGGCATTGTTGAAGGAGCTTTGCATATATTAACCCATTTTCATCCTATACGACTGTATAGACGAAACAGCTCTTCTCATTTCACAGATGAGGCAATGGAGGCACAGAGGATTTAGTACCTTACTTAGGGATAGTCTGCTAATGAGTGGCAGAATTGGGACTCCAGCCCAGGCAGTCTAACTCTGGACTTTGTTCTCCTGACCACTGCCCAGCCCTGTATCCAGGGCTCATCAAGGGGACCCCTCATGGGTTTGTCTGCCCACATCCCACTCCTTCCTTCTGGACCAGCCATATCTGCCACCCTAAGGAGAAAGCTGTCTGCAACCAAAGAGTGAGCAGAAGGAAGCCAGATGCTCAGAGAAACAGGCAGGAGAGACCAAGAGTACTGGAGCATCGAACCTCTGCTTCCCAATGTCCTGGAGACCCGCCATGTTCCTGCCATGGGATCCATGATCTCTGCAATGTTTCCCCTTTTGGCCAAAGCTAGTTTAAATGGGGTTTCTGTCACTAATGACCTAAAGTGTTCGAACTGGCAGAGGCAGAAGCTCAACTCTGAGCTCTACACCCAAGATTTCAGAGCCCTTTGCCTTTTTGTAAAGAAACAGGCCTTTGTCTAGAGAGGGATGAGAGCCCCTCTCACATGGCCTTCCCCACAAGGTGGGACTGTTCAGGAGTTGCTACCCCAGATGCTTGCAAAGATGCTGCAGCACTTTGTCTTGTGATCTCTTGTGAAGGGACTTTAAGATTCCTTTCAACAAGAGGGGGAGTCTGTTTCTCTCCCTCTTAAATTTGGGCCTGACACATGACTTGCTTTGACCAATTGACAGTTATCAGAGGTAGGTTATGTGACCTTCAAGACTAGGCCTTAAAAGTCCTTGCAGCTTTTGCTCTTGCTCTCTTGGGGCCCTGCCCTGAGGCCCCCATATAAGGAAGGCACCAGCCCCTGAAGGATCAGGGGCCTCGTGGAAGAAAACTGAAATGTCCCAGCTCAGAGACAGTGGCGTCTGCCAGCAAGTGCGAGTTGAGCGTGAGTCCCTGTTGGACCTTCCGGCCCAGCTAACCCTCCAGCTGAATGCAGCCACGAGAGTGAGCTCAGGTGAGCCAGCAGAGAAACCAACTTTCAGAATCAAAAGAAATAACAAGTCATGTCATTTTAAGCCACTAAATCTTGGATTGGTTTCTTTCACAGCAACAGATAAGTGATACAGCCAGGTTCCATGTTGTAATTTTTCAAGTTCTTTAGCTAATATTCCTAATGGGAACAAATACAGGTGGCAGGGAGCAGGAAGCTTCCAAATGGCCTCTCCCTAGGTGCCTGGGTTTTGTTATTTGGTGAAGAGGTATGGGGATAGAAGGCATGACAGGAAAGGAATAATAACTTACAAAGCAGAGAGGCAATTGTTTTTTGGGTTTGTTTTTTTTTCTACGTTCAATTCCAGGAATTTTATTTTTTTATTTTTTTATATTTGTTAATATGAAATTTATTGTCAAATTTGTTTCCATATAACACCCAGTGCTCATCCCAACAGGTGTCCTCCTCAATGCCCATCACCCACTCTCCCCTCCCTCCCACGCCCCCATTAACCATCAGATTTTTCTCAGTTTTTAAGAGTCCCTTTTGGTTTGGCTCCCTGCCTCTCTAACTTGTTTTTTTTCCCTTCCCCTCCCCCATGGTCTTCTGTTAAGTTTCTCAGGATCCACATAAGAGTGAAAACATATGGTATCTGTCTTTCTCTGTATGACTTATTTCATTTAGCATAACACTCTCCAGTTCCATCCACATTGGTACAAAAGGCCATGTTTCATTCTTTCTCATTGCCAAGTAGTATTCCATTGTATATATAAACCACAATTTCTTTATCCATTCATCAGTTGATGGACATGTAGGCTCTTTGCATAATTTGGCTATTGTTGAAAGTGCTGCTATAAACATTGGGGTACCTGTGCCCGTATGCATTAGTACTCCTGTATCCTTTGGATAAATACTAGCAGTGCTATTGCTGGGTCATAGGGTAGATCTATTTTGAATTTTTTGAGGAAACTCCACACTGTTTTCCAGAGTGGCTGTGCCAGTTTGCATTCCCACCAACAGTGCAAGAGGGTTCCCGTTTCTCCACATCCTGGCCAGCATCTATAGTCTCCTGATTTGTTCATTTTAGCCACTCTGACCAGTGTGAGGTGGTATCTCAGTGTAGCTTTGATTTATATTTTCCTGATGTTGAATGACGTTGAGCATCATTTCATGTGTCTGTTGGCCATCTGGAAGTCTTCTTTTTGAGTTTATCTTTGTGAATGGTGTAAGAAAGTGGTCTCGTTTCATTCTTCTGCATGTTGCTGTCCAGTTCTCCCAGCACCATTTGTTAAGGGGACTGTCTTTTTTCCACTGGATATTCTTTTCTGATTTGTCAAAGATTAGTTGGCCATACATTAGTGGGTACAGTTCTGGAGTCTCTATTCTATTCCATTGGTCTATGTGTCTGTTTTTGTGCCAATACCATGCTGTCTTGATGATTACAGCTTTGTAGTAGAGGCTAAAGTCTGGGATTTTGATGCCTCCTGCTCTGGTCTTCTTCTTCAATATTACTTTGGCTATCCGGAGTCTTTTGTGGTTCCATACAAATTTTAGGATTGCTTGTTCTAGCTTCAAGAAGAATGCTGGTGCAATTTTGACTGAGATTGCATTGAATGTGTAGATTACTTTGGTAGTATTGACATTTTAACAATATTTATTCTTCCAATCCATGAGCATGGGATGTTTTTCCATTTCTTTGTATCTTCTTCAATTTCCTTATAGGCTTCCTATAGTTTTCAGCATACAGATATTTTACATCTTTGGTTAGGTTTATTCCCAGGTATTTTATGATTCTTGGTGCAGTTGTGAATGGGATCAGTTTCTTTATTTGCCTTTCTGTTGCTTCATTATTAGTGTATAAGAATGCAACTGATTTCTGTACATTAATTTTGTATCCTGCGACTGCTGAATTCTTGTATCAGTTCTAGCAGACTTTTGGTAGAGTCTTTCAGGTTTTCCATGTATAGTATCATGCCATCTGCAAAAAGTGAAAGCTTGACTTCATCTGAGAAGCAATAGTTTGACTGTACAGGTATTTACTTTGTGGCCTAAAAAATGCCTTGGCACATGAGACACCTGGCTGACTCACTTGGTTAAGCATCCAACTCTTGATCTCAGCTCACGTCATGATCTTATGGTTTGTGAGTTTGAGCCCTGCATCAGGCTGACAACACAGAGCTTGCTTGGGATTCTCTCTCTCCCTCTTTCTCTGCCCATCCCTCCTGCTTGCACTCTCTCTCCCACAAAGTAAATAAACTAAAAAAAAAAAAAAAAAAAAAAAAGGTAACAAAGGGTTCTTGTTCCCTGGCATTAAGTCTGAACTAAATGTCAGATGCCTTACCAGGTGCATAAGGAGAAACAGTACCTGCCTGGGAGAATGGGTATGTTAGCTGTGCAGTGTGAATCTATGTGGATAAAGCCCTGGGTGTCATTCAAGTGCTGGTCTGATGAAGTGCCCTTGCTAGAAAAGAATGTTCTGGGTGAGCCCTGAAAATATTTGCACTTAGAGTCCCAGGATCACATGGCCATGCATCCACTCTATCAGACCCTGTAATACTTGTGCTTCAGGAGAACCTGATACAGAACTAAGGTGGTCAAAACTTGGGATATGTTAAGCTTCCAAATCTGGAGTTCTTGACTCAGCCAGAATACTTGTAAATTTAATGTGTTTTATACATCTCTTCTGATTGTACCAGTTCGTTCAGGAAAAGGCTTTCCAATGCTTTGCTGTTTTTCCTCCTGGTTTGCTAGAATGCCATGGAATATAGAGCCACGGAGCCTTGAGATATAAGGGAGGAAAGGTCCTTGTTTTCTGTGAGGTTGGGGGGTGTCTCCAATGGCTAGAGACAGACCTGAGGGGTGTGGAGTTGGATGTTGGCTCCTAGGGAATCTCTGTGTGCTCAGGGCCGAGAAAAATGCCTTACTTAATTGTGATCAAATTCTCACGGCCACATAAACTGGTGTCCAGCCAGATCTCTTGGGTTTCCTGGGATCTCACTAAAAAGAACGTAGGCCACAGGTGTGATTCAAGTGTCTGAAGGACTCAGGAGAAGGAGATTGCACGGAAATCTCTGGGAACGAGACTGTAGATAAATCTATAAGGGGACAGTTTCCTTGCATGGGGAAGGTATTCAGCATGTTGCAGGCTGCATGTTGGGTGTGGTGTGAGGAACGATTGGGGTCCAGGCAGGAATGTTCCCCCTCTGTCCCTAATGACACCAAAGCCTCTTTTTAAAAAAAGAATTTTTTTAACATTTACTTATTTTTGAGAGACAGAGAGAGACAGAGAATGAGCAGGGGAGGGACAGAGAGAGAGGGAGACACAGAATCTGAAGCAGGCTCTAGGCTCTGAGCTGGAGCTGTCAGTACAGAGCCCGACGGGGGGCTAGAACCCATGAACTGTGAGATCATGATGTGAGCCGAAGTCAGTTGCTTAACTGACTGAGCCACCCAGACGCCCCTTCGTTTTTTTAAATTTTTTTTTAACATTTATTTATTTTTGAGAGACAGAGCATGAGCAGGGGAGGGACAGAGAGAGAGGGAGACACAGAATCTGAAGACACCAAGGCCTCTTTGCCTGGAATCTCTGCCCTACGGGGATAAAACTGTAGCTTCAGGGACAAAGAAACAGTGCTGCGGGAGGGATGTTTTCATGCCTGCTGGGGAGATGGACTCTCCTGGGGGTGAGGCCGGCAGAGATTAAGAGCAGGTGGCCTGGGGTGTGGAGGGCACTATGGTTGGCATGTGTGTTGAGAAGTTTGGCCATGGAGCCCACAGATCCCTGTGTAGAGCTTTAGCAACAGGGCCATACCCTTAGTGCAGGCTGGTGAGATGAGCACAGACAGCCTGGTGGATGGATGTGGGGGCCACACACAGAAGAGGGATTACAGGGTTATTTATGTCTAAATCGTACAGCTATAGATATAGATGTAGATGCAGATGTAGATGTAGATATATAGATATAGATATAGACATATAGATATATACTGTATATATGTACATGTACATACACACACATCCACTGTTGGATTCTAAGGCACACAATAAGAGAGGGCTGATGTCCCATCCCAGAGCAAGTGGGGATTCCAGTCAAATTGTTCCAATGATTCTACCGGGGACCTACAAGCTGAAAGGTCACAACGTCCTCTGGACAATTTCTAGATGAAGACCTTAGGGCTCAGAGAGTAAAGTGATGTGTCAACAAAGGACAATACTGTAGACCTCACAGGCTAAATGTGGTCCAGGCCTGTTTTTGTAGATAAAGCTGTATGGGCACCCAGCCACAGCCAGTCAGTATTCAGAGGAGGGAAGGTTGGCATGTGGCTCCATTAAGGGCTTCATTCTAGAGGAGAAGGTATCCCCATGCTCTCCGTCATGATCGCAGAGTAACGACCAGGGTGAAACCCAATGGCAATTCTGAATAGAAGTCATCAAAACAAGGGCATCTTGGAGCAAAAGATTTTATAGCTCATGTCGCTTGCGGCGTTGAAGGCTGAGAGTGGCCTTGGCAGCTATGCTGAGACAATGGCTTGGGATGGAGTCAGCACAAACAGCACAGGCACTGCGGGTCCCCAGACAAGCTTCCTTTAAATTAGCTCATTCCAACCAGTAACCTGTAGCAGCTTGAATGTCAGTTGATGTGTGCTTTTCTTGCCAAGGGAGAGAGAAATGGCATAAGAAACTTGTGAAAAGCTGCTAGAGAAGACATGATCCAATCTTTGGCAACTGTGTTTGGACTCAGAGCTTTGTGCCAGAGGTATCTCTACCTTTATTATGCACCATAGATATGCCAGAGAGCCGGGCAAGAAGGACTCAGCGGGGGAGAAGTGAGGAGGAGGGAAATTACGGAAAGAAACCGATGAACATTATAGTCTTCAAGTGGCCGCTTCACAACATCTGGAGGCTGACAATCCCCAGACACCCAGCCATCGATCCTCTCAGACAGGCCTGGATGCAGAGGCGACCCAGGCCACAGGGCCAGAAGTGCAGCCAGCGCTGGGCTGTGCGGGGCGGGAGGGTTAGGAGGATGGCCTCTGCACCTGTGAGGCCACATGAGGCGGTCTGGTCCCCGAGGCTGCAGCAGAATGGGTCACGGCTGTCCCTGCTGATGTTCAGAGCCAACACAGCTCAGGTCCTTCTGCAGGAGCCGTGACGCAGCCTCACAGTGGCTCCAGTCCAGCTCCCCACTCTTCTTCCCTCGTTTTCTCCTTCAACCTCCAAGACAGCAAAATGTGCCACAGGAAAGGGCCTTGAGACTGCAAAGAAACCATTTCTGTGGGCACTGGCACTGTCACATGTGAAATGAGACAGGTGTGGAAGGGAACAATGAATTTCCAAACTATTTATTTATTTATTTATTTATTTAGAATGTGCTAATCTCTAACTTTTTAAAAATGTTTTTATGGGGCGCCTGGGTGGCGCAGTTGGTTAAGCGTCCGACTTCAGCCAGGTCACGATCAAGCGGTCCGGGAGTTCGAGCCCCGCATCAGGCTCTGGGCTGATGGCTCAGAGCCCGGAGCCTGTTTCCGATTCTGTGTCTCCCTCTCTCTCTGCCCCTCCCCCGTTCATGCTCTGTCTCTCTCTGTCCCAAAAATAAATAAACGTTGAAAAAAAAATTTTTTAAAAATAAAAATGTTTTTATATTTTTGAGAGAGAGAAAGCACACGTGAGCGTGCAAGCGGGGGGAAAGGTAGAGAGAGTGGGGAACAGAAGACCCCAAGCAGGCTCTGTGCTGACAGCAGAGAGTTTCACACGTGGCTCGAACCCACGAACTATGAAATCATGACCAGAGCCAAAGTCGGATGCTTAAGCTTAACTGACAGAGCCACCGAAACGCCTGACTAAACTTTTATTTTAAACCAATAGAATGGGTTTTTCCTTTTTTTTTTTTTTTAATTTTTTTTTTCAACGTTTATTTATTTTTGGGACAGAGAGAGACAGAGCATGAACGGGGGAGGGGCAGAGAGAGAGGGAGACACAGAATCGGAAACAGGCTCCAGGCTCTGAGCCATCAGCCCAGAGCCTGACGCGGGGCTCGAACCCACGGACCGCGACATCGTGACCTGGCTGAAGTCGGATGCTTAACCAACTGCGCCACCCAGGCGCCCCTAGAATGGGTTTTTTAAATGAGATGTTAATCAAAGCGAAGTGGAAACTTCAGGTTGGGGGATGGCCCAGGGGTGACACACAGCCTGGTAAAGCTGCTATAACAAAGTACCACAAACAGCAGGGACGAATTGTCTCCCAGTTCTGGAGGCCAGACATCCCGAAACCAGTGTCCACTTGGCTGGTTCCTGCGGGGGCTGTGGGACCGATCTGCCCCAGGCTTCTCTCTAGCTTGTAGATGGCGCCTTCTCTCCTCACGGTGTCCCTTCCTCTGAACATTTCCCCTTTTTATAAGGACATCGTTTGGGTGGGTTAGGGCCCGCCACCCTAACACCTCACCTTGACTTGATTACCTCTGTAAATACCCTGTCTCCAAATAGTTCATATTCTAAAGTACTGGGGTCAGGGCTTATCTGAATTTGGAGGGGACACAATTCAACCCAGAACAGAGTCTTTTCTGCTTTGGCCCACCACCTTCTGAAAATGGAAACACAGAGCTCCAGACGCATTGCAAAGCCACATGGAGAACCTTATCAACCCCTTCCCTGAGCTGGAACAGTCTACTTTGGCACAGACCTGTGCTAAATGAAACCCTTTGAGAATATGGGTGGTTACTTGGTGGCCTGATGTTGGTTTCTAAATGCCGTTTGTATGGAGTAATGCCCAGGGAAAGGTCAGGTTCCACGGCTGGCATAGGGAAATTAAAAGACAAGTCTGACATAAATGTTTGTGCTAGCAAGTAATGATGGGAGCATGTCAAAAGGACACGGCATGGGGCATGGAGGTAGAAAGTAGAGAGAGAGAAAAGAAAAAAGGACACAGAAGCCTGCTTGAAAGGGGCGTCATTAGTGAATCTAGAATCATATGAAGAGCAAAAGAAACAGTGCTTGTAACTGATTATAGCCTTTTGAATAAAACAGTGATCTAGGAGTTTATATTGATAGAAATGAAGGAATTGAAGAAAGAAACAAATGTGGAGAAAGGCATGTGCATTCTTATAGCCATGTTAACTAATGCCAACTAATAGTTTAATAATTAGTTAGATTTAGAAAATCACCTTTGTAGCTGTCACAGTAATAATTAACTCAGGCGTGAATGACCATTACATGTTAACACCAGTGGGGGAGAATGTGATGGCAAAGAGGTTATTTAGATAGTCTCAAAGTCTCTTCCCACAGGTTATTTGTTCGTTTCCAAGGGAAAAATAGTAACTTTACAGTACAGAAACCTGAGGGACATCACCTCAACTGAGTGATCATTGTTAACAAAATGACGAATGAAACAAAGTATCATCTTGTGCCTCCTCATATGATGCAGTAAGGACACAACAGCATGTCTGTGCTATTCCGCCTATTTGTTTTTTATGGCTGCTGTAAAAAAAAAAAAATTACAGCAAACTTGGTGACTTAAAATAACAGAAACTTATTCTCTCACAGCTCTGGAGGTCAGATGTCTGAAATGGGCGTCAGTGATCCAACATCACTAGTTATCAGGGAAATACAAATCAAAACCGTAAGATATCACCTCACTCCAGTCAGAATAGCTACTATCAGAAAGACAAGAAATAAGAAGTGTTGGTGAGGATGTGGAGAAAAGGGAGCCCTTGTGCACTGTTAGTGGGAATGCAAATTGGTGCAGCTGCTGTGAAAAACAGTCTAGAGGTTCCTCAAAAAAACTAAAAAATAGGGGTGCCTGGGTGGCTCAGTCAGTTAAGGATCTGACTTTGGCTCAGGTCATGATCTCACAGTTTGTGTTTTCGAGCCCTGCATCGGGCTCTGTGCTGATAGCTCGAAGTATGGAGCCTGCTTTGGATTCTGTGTCTCCCTCTCTCTGCCCCTCCCCTGCTCATGCTCTGTCTCTCAAAAATAAATAAATGTTAAAAAAAAAATAAAACAACTAAAAAATAGAATAGAATAGAAATATCATATGACCTAGTAATTCCACTTCTGGTTATTTCTCTGAAGAAAATGAGAATGCTAGTTCGAAAAGAGCCTTTAAAAAGTGTTCTTTTGGGAACACTGTATTGAGATATAAGGCACATACATACAATTCATGCGTTTAAAGTGTACATTCAAAGGTTTTTTGTATATCCACAGACTTGTGCAACCATTGCCACTACAACTTTGGAACATTTTCATTGCCCCCAACCCCCTCCCCTCCCCCAACCCCCAGCCCAGCCCAAGGCAACCACTAATCTACATTCTGTCTCTAGAGATTTGTCTGTCCTGTGCATCTCATGAGGAATCCTATATGTGCTCTTTTGTGTTTGGCTTCTTTCACTTCACATCATGTTTTCAAGGTTCATCTGTGTCGGAATGTGTATCAGCACTTCATTCCTATTACACGCATAGGCTTATTTGTGTAAAATTGTGTAAAATGGCCCGAGGTTACTTATTTCCTCACAGCAGGCTGAGACCCCTTAGTTCAAAAGTCACCGGCACCACACTCAAGTTGTGCACATCCAGTTGTTTTAAGAAGAGCTTAAACTAGCAAATTTTTAGCCAGTTGGGGCCTGCCTGCTTTTCATGCTGTGGGAATCTACTAGAGCCTTGTGATCTTATGGCCCAAGGGTGCTAAGGTCCTTCTGAGCTCTCTGACCTGAAGGCTGCCCGCCATGCTGCTGAATGGCAACACCTAGATATATCCATCCCCTTTTTGGCCCCTCCCCTGGGGTTGCCTTTGCCCTCTTCCGCTTCAGGCTGGTGGGCGCCTTGCCATCAGCCTCTTCAGGGCTCATGTTGTGAGGAACTTCTCCTTGCACGCAACCCTGTCCAAGTGCTCCCCAGGAGAGTCTGCTGTGTGTTACTGTCACTCATGGCAATTTCCTTTTTTTTTTATTTAAACATTTTTTTTTTATTTAAACATTTTTTTAATGTTTATTTTTGAGAGACAGACACATGGCATGAGTGGGGGAGGGGTAGAGAGAGGGAGATACAGAATCTGAAGCAGGTTCCAGGCTCTGAGCTGTCAGCACAGAGCCCGACGCGGACCTCGAACTCATGAGCTGTGAGATCATGACTTGAACCGAAGTCGTTGGACGCTCAGCCAACTGAGCCACCCAGGCGCCCCAACTCATGGCTATTTTTCCTTGATCACCTCCTCAAATCACTCAGAACTCTTACAATTCCTTTTTATTGCTGAATAACATTCTGTTGTATGGATATACCACTTTCTGCTTATCCTTTCATCCCTTGATGGACACTTGGGTTGTTCCTAGCTTTTGGCTGTTGTCAATACTGCTGCTATGAACATTCCTGAGCAAGCTTGTTTGAATGCTTGTTTTCACTTCTCTTGGGCAGAGGTGTACAATTGCTGGGTCATATGGTAACTCTATGTTTAATTCTTTGAGGAAGTGCCAGACTGTTTTCCAAAGCGGCTGCACCCATTTTGCATCCTTACCAGCAATGTATGAGGGTTCCAATTTTTCCATGTCCTTGCTAACACTGGTTATGATCTGACTTTCTAGTTATAGGCATCCTAGGGGAAGCGAAGTAGTATCTGATTGTGCTTTTGATTTTCATTTTCCTGATGACTGATGAGGTCAAGCATCTCTTCATGTGCTGTTGGCCATTTGCATATCTTCCTTAGAAAAATGTCTATTCAGATACTTTGCTCACTTTTAAATTGGGTTATTTGGATTTTTATTATTGAGTTGTAAGAATTCTTGATACATTCTAGGAACAAATCCCTCATTTATATATATGATTTTCAAATATTTTCTCCCATTCTGAGGGTTGTCTTTTCACTTCTTGATGATGTCCTTTGAAGCACAAAAGTTTATAATTTTGATGGTGTCCCATTCATGTACTTTTTTCTTGGGTTGCTTTTGCTAAGAATCATTTTAGTTCTTCCATTTTGAGTTAATTTTTTTAATATAGTGTATGTTCTTTTGCATGTGACTATCCACTTGTCTCAATGCCATTTATTTAAAATACAACCATTGAATTGTTTCAGCGTCTTTGTTCAAACTCAATTGAGTGTAGACACATGGGTTTGTTCCTGGACTCTTCATTCTGTTCCATGCATCTATAAGTTTGTCCCTTTTTTTTCAAACAATTTTTTTTTTTATTTGAGAGAGAGTGAGAGAGAGAGAGCATGAGTGGGGAAGAGGGGTACTGGGAGTGAGAGACAGAATCCTAAGCAGGCTCCATGCTCAACATGGGGCTCAATCCCATGGCCCTGGGATCATGACCTGAGTTGAAATCAAGAGTTGAAATGACTGAGCCACCCAGGTGCCCCTATAAGTTTATCCTTATGCCAGGACCACAATGCCTTAATGCTTGGAGATGAAGTCTCTTGTGTGACTCATTCCCCCACCTAATGAACTGCTCAGGTCAGGATTCACCTCAAGCCCTGCACCTGAAGGTGTGGTGTCTTTTTAAGGTGCTACTGCTCTAGGTATTAAGATTTGGCTATACTCTGTCAATGTCCTTTGATTTTTCTTCTTTCCAGCCCTTCTGTGGTCTTTGTTGCCAACAGCCATTCCATTCCTCAGGAGTGTTCCCCTTAGACTGGGGCAGTGACTCCTGCTTCCTTGAAGCAGTAAGAGATCTGGTAGAGGGTAGTGGTCAAACCCACTGAGTACAAAGGGTGGGGGGCTTCCCCTGTGCTCCCCAACTCCCATGGACACATCTGCACCTCATTTTTGTAGCTCTGGTTTAAGAATACTAACATCAAGGGGTGCCTGGGTGGCTCTGTCGGTTAAGCATCAGACTTCGGGTCAGGTCATGATCTGATCGTGAGTTGAAGCCCCACATTGGGGTCTCTGCTGTCAGTGCAGAGCTCACTTCAGATCCTGTCTTTCTCTCTCTCTGCTGCTTCCCCACGTGCATTCTCTCCCTTCCTCTCTCTCAAAAATAAATAAACATTAAAAAAATTAGAAAAAAAATAATGCCAAAGTTGAACCAAAGGTATGAAATGGCCTAATTAGAGAACTGGCAAAGATGTTCAAGAAGTAGGGGAATAATCCTTGGAAGGAAAGAAAAAGGGCCCAATTCCTCAATATTTAGGCTTTTAGCTATCAAATGTTCTCCAGGCTTCTATCCCTTTGAAAGGAGGTTAAAAAAAAATGCTGAGAATTGAATTCATTCGTCATCAGGAATACTGTGCCTTTAAAAACCTTCCCCAACCTGAAACATTTCCAAAAAGGGTAACTTTACAGACTCACAAAATAGAATCTAGAACTAGAAGGGCAACTGAAAAGAGGCAAACATCACTGCTTCAGGAGCAAAATACTGGGGAAAGGAGACCTCCCCAAAGAATGTTTTCATGGGAAAGAGGGATGTGCAGAAAGCTGAGATTGTACATCTCCAGAACAAGGTCACTTTAGGTGCTTTGCTAGAAACTGAGAAGATCTTATATGATCTGGAAATGTCTTCAGTGAAAGCATCACCTGCAGTGATTTTAGACAGAGGAAGTGTTGTTAATGTTTCTCATCTGGAGCCCAGCTGGAAGGGAATGGGGTGCGGGAGGGAGTCCAGGGACACCTAGAAGAGTTTTTTTGTTTCCTGGATGAAAAAACAGCATCATCATTTTGCAAATAGGAAGTGAAACATAAAGGGGTAAGAGACCAATACAAGATTTAAGTTGTGCGATCAGAATTTCAGAGTCTATGCCCAAGCTATAATTACTAGACCCTGACCCCAGAGGGCAAAGAAAGGAAAAATGGAAAAGGCGTAGACTGGCTAGACTGGCCCGTTGTATCCAGGATGGCTCATCTTGGGTCCCCCACCCTCCTCTGCTGGGACACGGGGGTTGGTCTTTTCCCCTTGTCTATAAAAAGGTGTAATTTTTTTTGGTTTAAAGAGGTTTTTTTATTTATTTAAGTATAATTTATTGTCAAATTGGCTTACATACAACACCCAGTGCACATCCCAGCAAGTGCCCTCTTCAATGCCCATCACCCATTTCCCCCTCTCCCCCCCGATCCACCCTCAGTTTGTTCTATTTAAGAGTCTCTTGTGGTTTGTCTCCCTCCCTCTCTGTAACTTTCTCTCCCCTTTCCTTCCCCCATGGACTTCTAAATTTCTCAAGATCCACATATGAGTGAAAACATATGGTATCTGTCCTTCTCTGACTGACTTATTTCACTCAGCATAATACCTTCCAGCTCCATTCACGTTGCTGCAAATGGCAGGATTTCATTCTTTCTCATTGCCAGGTAGTATTCCATTGACTATATAAACTACATCTTCTTTATCCATTTGTCAGTTGATGGACATTTAGACTCTTTCCATAATTTGGCTATTGTTGAAAGTGCTGCTATGAACATTGGGGTACATGTGCCCGTATGCATCAGCACTCCTGTATCCTTGGGTATTTTTAATAAGTACCAGGATAGACAAAGGGGTGGATTTAAATCTTTAAGGGGTCCCCTTTGCCCAAGATTAAGAGAATACCATATGATCAGAGCTCTATGGGATCTCTGGGGTTTTGGTCTGTTTCAAGGTGTTCTAAGCAGGGATTACCAACTTTTTTACATGATAAATACATGTTGATTTAAAAAGTGCAAGTAAGCAAAAGGATAACAATTACCTGGAACTCCACCTGATAAGATAACCATTGATGATATTTTCATCTCTACTCTTCACAACTTAAAAATACACACACACAGAGACACACATGTGAACACATATTTGATTTCTTCAAATATTGAGTCTCACTGTACGATAGTCTTTTGTAGTTTTTTTTCCCACTCAGCTGTGTATGGTGACTATCTTCCTTTGTCAACTGAAAGTTTTCACATCATTTTTTAGTGGTTTCTACCTATGAATGTATCACAGTCTTCTAGTGATACATTCTAGTATTTTTTAAAGTTTATTTATTTATTTTTAGAGAGAGAGAGACAGCATGAGCAGGGAAGGGGCAGAGAGAATGGGGGAGAGAGAGAATCCCAAACAGCATAGAGGTAGATGAGGGGCTCAAACCCATGAACCATGCGATCATGACCTGAGCTGAGATCAAGAGTCGAATGCTTAACCGACTGAGCCACCCAGGCACCCCTAGTGGATTGTATTTTAGATCAATTATCATGATCATAGCAGCATGTTTTTGCCTCTCCTGAGCACAGCCAGAACAGGGCTCTCTGTTGTATGTCCCTCTTGCTTTTCTTAATGTCTTAACTTTTCTTAATGAAACAAGGGTCTATAAGAGGGAGAACCAGTGACCTCATCCCAGGCAGACATGGAAATCCTGTTTAAGGATTCTTTATTTCTGGTGGTTCCCTTCCTTAAGCTCCAATGAAATTAATAGCTTTCTTTGAACAGATAATACTCAAATGGGATAATACATTTGGGATGATATGTAAGATACAAAATTGCTATATAATTGTTATAATAATAATAACAATATTGTTATTATAGATTAAGCTCTCGATTTTGGAATCCCATAGAACTTTTAGAATTACACAAAACAATATCTTGCCTCACTTTAGCCATAGATGTGCTCCTGAAATTTTGGGACAAACTAAACATTTAATGAATCAAATCATACATTCAAACCTAAATTTTAAAATGTTTTTTTTTCTTCCTTTCTGATGGGTGTTCAGTTTTCCCTTCAGACTTCTAGTTCTCCCTTCAACTTTAGTTTCCTTTCAAACTTTAGTTTTAAGCCCCCACCCCCTTCCCACCAGAGGTGAAGGGTGGGCAAACACTGAAACCTTCTAGAGGGACCTGTTAAAGGGCTGGTCTACAAGCAGGGCAACCTGTTTGCTGCCCCCCAGCCCTCCCCACTCTCTCCTCCCCAGGGAGTCTGGCCTGTGCAGACTGCACCCTACAGCTCCTGGGTTCTTTGCCTTCTGGGTGGATTTGGCCAGTGGCAGCAGGAGATCAGAAGGAGGGGAGAGTGAGGCCAGGGCGTTCATTGCTCTCACTTTGTCTCTGCAAAGTCATCTCTCAAGGAGATATCTTCCTCATGACTTCTCTCTCCTTCTAGGTTCCCATAACCTCTCCCTCCCTCACCCCATTGGGTTTGGTGGTGGCAAAAGTTTCACTGCCCTAGCCCACACTTTGTAAGTAGCCCCTCTGTAAAGAAACCCTCTTCTATCTTCCTAATTTGAGCGTGCCTCTGTTTCCTATTGGGACTCTACTCAATAAAGTCTAGGGAGTTTAGAAACCCTTTGCGAGCAGATTGAATCCTTCCTTAATTTGGTGGCCAGAAGTCAGGGGAGGCTTTGCTATTTCTCACAAGGGCTCTGTGAGTAAAGATAAGGGCATGCAGAAGAGGGATAGGCACAGGGTCAGGCATCAAGGATCTGGGTGCTGAACAAATGGCAAAACCATCCGTGGAAAGAAGAGCATAGAGTTTAGGTATGTAAGCATTGGTGCCATGCTGCCTGGGTTCAAATACAGCACATTGCTTACTATGGCAGCCAACTTGAAGATGGCCGCCAGTAATCCTGCCTCCTGTATTTTGTCCTTGTGTAATCCCTCCCTTTGAGTGGGGGTGGGAACTTGTGACTTTCTAACCAACAGAATGCCACAAAGGTGATGAGATATCATTTCCATGATTATGTTGCATAAGATTATAACTTCCATGCAAGCAGACCCTCTCCCCAGCTGGCTTTGATGATGCCAACTGCCATACTGTGAGTTATCATTAAAAAAGGCCCATCAATCAACAATCAGTAGGGAACTGAGGTCCTCTCCCAAACATCCCTCAAGGAATGGCCACTGGCCAACAACCCTATGAACTTGGAAGCAGGTCCTTCCCCAGTTGAGTCTCCAGATGAAACCCAGCTGATAGCCTCTTGAAAGACCCTGAGCTGGATCACTCAGCAATGCTGTGCCTGGGGTCCTGGCTCACAGAAGCTGTGAGATCATAAATGTGCTTTGTTTTAAGCCATTATGTATGTGGTGATTTGGGGCACCTGGGTGGATCAGTCGGTTAAGCATCCGACTTTGGCTCAGGTCATGATCTCTCTGTTCCCAAGTTCAAGCCCTGCATTGAGCTCTGTGCTGACATCTGGAACATGGAGACTGTTTCTGATTCTGTTTTTCTTTCTCTCTCTCTGCCCCTCCTCCACTCACACTCTGTCTCTCACTCTCAAAAATAAACATTAAAAAAATTTTTTTTTAAGTACGGTGATATGTTGGCAACAAAAGATAACTACTATGGGGCATCTGGGTGGCTCAGTCAGTCAAACGTCTGACTTCAGCTCAGGTCATGATCTCACAGTTTGTGGGTTTAAGCCCCATGTTGGGCTCTGTGCTGACAGCTCAGAGCCTGGAGTCTGTTTCAGATTCTGTGTCTCCCTTTCTCTCTGTCCCTCCCCTGTTCATGCTCTCTGTCTCAAAAATAAATAAACATTAAAAAAAATTTTTTAATAAAAAAATAACTAATATACTTATTATCTGTGTAATTGCAAGGAAGCCACTAAACCAATTTATGTCTTAGTTTCCTTACCTCTAAGACCAGAATTAACAATCAAACGCTTCTGCTTTGCAGGGCAGACACAAGAACAAATTAAGATAACTAATATGCTTAAAGTAGCACCTGTCACAGAAGTAGCTCATCACATATCAATGCTGGTTAAGATTTTCAGAGCAGACTCTAGCCTTTTCAGGACTACAGCACCTTACCTGATCATAAGACTTGGTTGGCCCTTCTTCCTCTGCTCCTGTCCCCCAAGTTCACCTCAACTTTTTGCCCATTTGTCTCTTTGGTTAGCGTGGTATTCAATGACAGATTTCCACAGAGCAGAAAGCACCTTGCAGAGCCCTAAAGCATGAGAGTACTTCCCCAAACCTTTCCCAAGACTTGGCCACCCCTTCTGTCATTTTCTCTGTGGGCTCTCCTCCACTGCCATCTCTGAATTCCTTAGAAAACCAACTAAAACACAGCTTGGTTAACGCATGGACAGCCCAGGAGCAGAGCACAAATCTGGATGTCTGTTCAACGGCATTTATTATAATGCATCCCTCTAGGGGCCAGCAGAGCATCAGAGAACCATAGCATGCATGAAGCTGGAGAGGAGTGTTTTCCAGCCTTGTGTCCCTCAAAACATAGTGTTCAGCTCAAATGTCACTTCACTGTTCTGCCCAGATCTTGGATCCGTCTCTCTTCCTAGAGTCTGAGAGATTTTTAGATCTCAAGGATCCTTTCCTGTCAGTCCTCTTTTCCTATACCTCCCCCACCACCCATACGCTCCAAACTTTCAGATCCATCTTTTCAACACAATGAGGTTAAGGTCTCTGAGCAACTTCTTTTCTTCTCGTACCCACCCTTGTACCTTGTCTCTCACAGCACTTACATGCAAAACGATTTCTCCTTTCCCATTCAGCAACCCACTCTATTCACTTCTGCCTCCTGTTCCTACCTACCTTGGTAGATTTAGTAGACATGGCTTTTTCTCATTGTCCCAAAAGTCAACCTCCTGAAATAAACGCACACCTGTTTACCCATGCAAATAAGCCAGAAAGAGGATTAATGGTTGTCTCATCTCCATGCACAATATTTTTTCTGAGTATACGCTGCCCCACAGGCTGTGGTGGCGGGGGTGGGGTGGGGGCAGACCAAAAGAGGAAAAGGGACCTGTCCTAAATTAGCCACTTACCTAAATTAGCTCATTACCACTTCAGGAGTAAAACTCAGGGGTCCTGACCCAGAGCAGATTCTGTTAGACAACAGGATTGGCCTGTTGTCTGGGTCCAATCAGCTGGGCAATAGTTATGGTTCTTTCTGAGCTGTTAGGTAGGACAAGCCCACAGTGAATTGGAAATCCCAAAGGTCAAGGGTTACCTCCTATTTACATTCACCACAGAGAGTTGGATGTAAGAAGTACTCAGGAAACATGAGTGGATGTGACTCTGTTGTTTCTTTCAGAGAAGAAGGCAGGGAACCTACAAGAGGTTGGAGCTGGTTTGGAAAAAACAGAAGACCGAACTTGAACTTCCGGATGGAGTCTTTCCAGAAGTTGTTTCATTGTAGCTATTTTGCCTTTTAGTGCACCCATCGCTTCAGGGGGCTCTACTGTACCCATTCTGTGTGATCACCAGGAAAATGATTCTTGGTTTTTTAACATGTGAGTAAGCGGATCTTCTGCATCTTTTAAATCTCCTCCAGCTGAGCAAGGAACCCTGGCACTGAGGGGAGAAGGGGGGTAACGCAGAGTGGGTTTGTCCACAGATTTATTCACTTAGCAACATCTTTGCTTGTTTCTGCTCCCCATTTTTTGGGTGGCGGGGGGGAGGACACTACAATACTGGGATGGGTGAGCCGACAAGTGGGTGGATAGAGAGAAGAAGGAGTTTCCTCCTTGAGATTCTCATAATTGGTGTGTGGTTTACATCCCATTCATCTGGAGGGTGCTGATAGGAATTGGAAACAGTTTGAGCTGAATTTGCCTCTGGTGACACAAAGGTGCCAATCTCAGCTTGTCAGTGGTCTCTTGTCTCCTTCACACCCATCAGCTCCTGCTTTATTTTATTTTTTTTATTTTTATTTTATTTTATTTTATTTTTTTTACTACTATTCTTTTTATTATGTTTGTAGAAACAAACAAGATCTGTTCTTTATTAAGGATATTTGTACTTTTGTTAGGGGGATTTTGATTTGTAACGTTCTTGGGCCTTGATATCTTTGTCTGGTTTTTTTTTTTTTTTTTTTTTATGAAGTTTATTGACAAATTGGTTTCCATACAACACCCAGTGCTCAACTCCTGCTTTATTTTAAACAAAACACCCTCCAGTGTCCTTAACCTCAAGTAACCAGCACATGAAGCTCTTTGCATTTAAACTGAAAGCACGATGACATACATAGAGTTTTAAAAAAATAGCAGGAGAAAGGTGCAATGAAGTCCCAGGTGTCCCTCTCCAAAAGAAGCTTTTAATGGCTGAAAACTTGCAGAAAAATGTTAACCTCCCAAACCAGGAAACAGTACGTACTTTCCATTTACATGAAAGGAATTTCTCTATATCCACAACTCTGGCCCTTGCTGAGTTTGCTTACTACCTATGAAAGAGCATTCAAATCCACTCTGGTTCATTCTTTTCAATGCAATATATTCCATCGTACAGTTATATTTAATTGATCTATTTCTATTGATGGTAGTTTTGGTGGCTTGCAGTTTCTCACGTGGTGGCTTTGGGGACAGAAGTCTCCTGGCTGGAACATGGGGCCTCGTGGTCATTTGTGTGTTTGTCTTGTTGAAGGCATCTGTCAGCCAACGGCCAAGCACACAGACTCTTCGAGATACTCCATCTGGCAGTGCGGGCCCACCATGGGAGAGGTCAAGGCCCAGAAACTGAAAGCCAAAGAGGTACAGATAAAGGCACTTGGGCCCCTGGGTCCCATATGGAGATGCCACCACACAGGGGCCTCTGTGGGGAGTGGGGGAACACCGTCTGGGAGTCTGAGACATGCACTCTAGTCCTACGTCTGCAGAAGAGTAAGGAACACAAGGAGCCTTTGTTGTGCTCCGACTTAGAGCCAGCCACCTTGACATGCCATGGCTTTCCTCCTCGTCCCAGGGACAGGTGTTACCAGCCCCTTGCAAGTAGAGGTGGAGTCACCTGTCCCAGGCCAACAGTACTGTGGTCCTGTGGTGCATGCTGGGGTCCCTTCTCAGATAATTCTGAGTCTGAAATTCTTTCCCTTCCACCCCTGCCCTGGCCTCCTTTGTAACTTTTCTTGCCCTCTCCTTTCAGGATAAACTAAATGAAGTCAACACGTGTGTATTAGCTCCTACTCTTTGCAGGACAGTTTTTCTCCCTCTCCTGTGGGTTTCCAAATGGAAGGCACCGTTGCCTAAGGGGCTCCAAGGTTTCAGATCACCCTCATGGGCCATAGATTCAAGAAGTCCCCCTTCTGGCAGCCTCCTTGGGAAGTTGTCACAGGATGCCCTCCTGACATATGGGACAACTGGTGTGAGGGCGGGGTGGGTAGGGAAGTGGGTCCTCCCTGCCTTCAGCCTCTCCTGCCAACCCGAGGAGCCCACGGCTCCTCCAGGCCACGCTGTGAGCTCCAGCTCTGAGTGTGCTGAAGGCTGGGCATCAGAGGCTGCACCAGGGCTCAGGCTTGGACTTGGAAGGGAGGGATCTTAGAGGTTCCTAGAGCCCAAGGTGGGGGATGGGTTGGTGAGGACAGACGGCACGCTTCCCCAGGTCTGGAGACTGAAGGAAGAGGTGCCTGCTGTCAGGAAATGTCAGACACCTGCCCTCTCCGCACCGCCCACCCCGCCAGCGCCCACCCGGCCAGTGCCCGTGGGAAACCGACGGGGAGAAGTGGATTGACAGCCAGTAGCCCTGGCCTCAGGCCTCCCGCTGCCATCCAGCCCCTGTGCTGTCAGCAAGGCTGTGGGACCTCCCCAGACTGCTTCAAGGTTTGAATAATAACAAGGGCAGCCTTTCACGGAGAAGTTACCAAGGCGGGAGCTCTCTAAGCCGAGGCCTTTTCTAAACCCCAGGACAGCAGGCAGGCCAGGTACCAACACCCACATTTTACAGATAGGAAAACGGAAGCTAGAGCGGGGTCCAGCTCTGCGTCTCAGTGCGCAGCGCACTTGGGAGCTAGGCGGACAAAGCGCGAGGCTGAGGAGGGAGGAAACCTGGGTGGCAGGCCGGGGTGGCTGAGAGGTGGCTCTGGCTGGGGCACGGGGAAGCAGTTGCATTATAAAAGCCCTTTGGGCCTTGTCTTTCTTGAATGGGGCTATTTAGTGGTGAATCCATAATGTTGGAGCAGATTGGACTCCTTGGCAAATCCCTTGGCAAAGCCCTTGGCAGGCTCCCTCTAATGGAACATCCAGAGAGAAAAAGTCCCCTGTCCTCCTCCGCGGCCCTCGTAACCTCCGGCCCCACCCACGAGGATCTTGTTTGCTCTGGCAGACAGGGAGCCCATTCAGAGCCCTCGGGTGGCACAGGCAGAGTCTGGCCCGGGAGCCTGGCCAGGCCGCGTCTGGGTGGGGGGGCCGGGGGCCCTCTAGAAGGCCGCGCTGGCTGGGGAGGGGGCGGGGTGCTGACTTTACTCTGGCCCGTGAGAACGACTGACTACAGTAAACCAGAAAGCCACTTCCAGCTGGTGGTACGAGGTCTGGTGGGCGGGTGTCCGGTGCCATCCTGCCACGGGCGGGGCTGCGGTCTGTGCCAGCCGCAGGGAAGGCTGTTCCAGGGCCAGCAGCAGCCCCGGGCGGGTGCCGGGCTGCGCACACAGGATGTTCACTGTACCTGCCCCCCGGCTTTGGACACCCACAGCTTCCCACCTTAGCACTTTAATTACGCTGCCATCAGAGGGCTCTGTTTTTATACAAGGAGGGGCTGCCCAGGCCTTTGTATTTTTCCACGGATGGGAAATACTACCTTACCTTAGGCTCAAACCCCATCTGATTATGACGGGGCTGTGAGCGAAAGTCACAGGCTGGCGCCCAAACTGCCCCCAGGGGTCTCCCAGCCTTGGGAGTCAGGTCCTCATTTCCAGCCTCTTGCTGGGGCAGCCCAGCCCCCACGCGGTAAGAAACCTGGCTGCCCAGGGGTGTCCCCTCACAGGAGAGCAGACGCAGCGTAAGGAATATTGGCGGCCCCTGCCTCCTGCCTTTCTTGTTTGCCACAAGTGTCATGACTAGCTGAAGGTTATTATGTTTAAATATTAAAAAATGCTTAGCTAAATACATCGGCTTGTTTGCTTTTGCTGATAGTAACAGTCTACCCACAGAACCCTTTCAAACCTCTTCAGTGTTTTGGAAAGTGGATAAGGGACTCATTCAGTGACGTGCAAGTTTGACCAGAGCCAGGAATGAAGCATGGATTTCATGAAATGAGGAATAGCCTCAGACCACACACAGAGACATTTCTGAACTCAGGGCCTCCCTCTCTCCCTCTCTCTCTCTCTCTCTCTCTCTCTCTCTCTGTGTGTGTCTCTGTCTCTCTCTGTCTCTCTCTCTGTCTCTCTCTGTCTCTCTCTCTCTCACACACACACACACACACACACACACACTCCCCTCTTCTGACCCTGGCAAGCTAAACTGGCTGGGACTGACAGCGGGAAAGCCCTTAGTGGCATCCATAGCCAAAGGCCGAGGGGGCTTCCAGGGCTTAGGTGGCCCTTTGTTGGCAACAAGCTGATGAAAAAATGGATTAGTACAGTGTGCACCCCACCCTAAAGAGAGCTCACACACACACACAAAGCCAGCACCACCTGAACACAGCTGTTTCAGAAGGAAAAGTTGGAGCTGAATGGAAGGTTGAAATCGCCTTTGTGCGGGGAGGCAGGAAACACACACACATTTTCCCCAAGAATGAGGCTGATTTTTTGGCGACTTCTCCCGAGTTCAGTGATCTGGGGAGTGCCCTTGTCAGCCCTACTGCCCAGGCAACAGTCACAGGAATCAGGTGGCCCTACTGGACATAGCATTTCTTCGTATCATACGCGGTACTGTAGGTCACGAGGAACACAGGGCTGCACAAAAATGAGATTATCAGATCTTCTGGGAGACACTGGGGCAAAACTATGTATCCACCCCTTCGTTGCAAACTTCAAATGGAGTGAACTGAACCTGACTGGAGCCCTGCTTGAAGTTTGGAAGATCTTAGGTTTTCTTTTTCCCTTTTGAACTTTTATGTAAATGGAGATTCCAATGTATCCAGAGAGAAAATGAGGCAGTTCATTCCAGAAAGATTTATGGTGCTTTCCCAGGCACAATGAGTGGGGGTGACTATGTGGGATGAGGGCAGGGTGAAGGAGCACAGCCCTCTGTCCCTACAGCCCCAGAGTCCTAGTCACATGCCATAGGGCAGCTCATTATTAAAGCGATGAGCTCCCCCAAAGACTCGGCCCAGGCAGACATCACCATCATATTTGGCTTGGCAAAGCCTGCAGGCTTTTTGTGGCTCTTGTTTTTCCCCCTCACCATCCACTGCCTCACACTGTGATTGTCCTTGGGGAGGTGGGAGAGGGGAATTGCCAGCACCTTCTCAGGCTGTCCCCACTTGCCTCTCATCAGGGAGCTTCAAGGACAGTGACCTGGAAAGAAGACTTGCGTGCCTTCTTTCTTCTTACGCTCACGCTTTTGAAATGAGAAGATGATTTTGCCAAGAATAAATACAAAGTTGGAAGCCCTGAGGTTCTGGTTTCGTTTGGAATGAAGAACCCACATAGTTCCAGGATGTCTCAATAGGTCACACGAGTTCTTCACCTCAAGCAGCACAGACCATCAGGGGAAGGAGTTCTCTCTCCTGAGCTTTCTCCAGGTTTTCCTGAAGCTTCCTCACATTCTGTGACCGTGCGGGTGAGATCGTTGATCCTGGCTTCTCCTGTCTACAGCATGAACCATGGAGATGGAACAAGAGCCAAACTCAGAGGTTCCTGGCTGAGCGGCCACTAAGCATTCAGGAAGGTTTCCTCCCTCCATTCTCTTCCTGGGTTGACGCCAGCTCTGACGATGCTGTTACCTCCTGCGATAAACTCACTCATATTGTAACCCAAGACCTGCCCTTCAATCCCTTTGCCCTCTACCCTTACGAACTTGTGTCCACAATTCATGTCCCAAACCTCTGCCTCCAAGGCAGCTCTGCTCCTGTACCTCTACCCATCCCATGCACGTCGCTGCCACCTCTCGGGCACCCGGTGAACAGAGAGCTGGCTCAGTAGCAGCCACATGTCCTCCTGGGAACCAGCTTCTCATCTGTGGCCCCACTGGGTCACTCTCAGGTCAACCCGACTCCACAGGCCTCCCAGAAAGGGCAGAAGAACACCTTGTCCTCCAGCAGTGAAACAGAGACCATAATTTTGACCTTGTAGGACAGTGTGAAGACCAGGTGAGATTTCCCCCTTTTCTTTATGTCAGCAAATATTTATCAAATATCTATTATGTTCCAGGCCCAGAAAAATTGCTAATTCCCAGGTATTTAATAAACATTCTGGAACACATTAGCAGAAAAAGGAGTAAGAGAGAGGGAAGGACTTTTTTCCACACAGCCATTCAAGGATCCAGACCCTCCCCCCACCCCTCCCTCTTATGGTCCTGGAAGTGTCTCCCTCCATCCGGTGGAAGGGGGAAAGGGCCAAGATCGTGTGCAGGAGGGGTATTGGGAGTGGTAATCAAACTTTTGAGACAGTTGTAGAGTTACACGAAATTATAAGAAATACAGAAAGATCCTGTGGACCCTTTACATCCAGGGTGCTGCCATGGGCCAGGGTGGGGGTCCTGGAGGGCTGTCTGTGTCCTGGCCGAGAATCGTGAGATGTGAGTGGTGCCCGTGACAGGTGCTTATCACCCCACTCAAATCAGCTCCCTGATGGGTACTCATGCTGGGTTGAGGACTGGAGCCCAGGCTGTGAGCAATCATGGGACACCTACAGGAGGCAAGCTGGTGTGATGTGACAGACCATCCTTAGCTCATAGGTGAGATGAGGGCGATGTGCAAATAAAGCAGGTGGAGAAAGAGGGATGCAAATATTCACTTACGTATCTGAAGCTGAAGGGGTTCCATGGATGGAATTAGAGGGCTGTGTGGTCTTTGACAAATCATTCAACCTCTCTGAGCCTGTTTCCACATCATCAATAAAATAGAAAGCACAACACCTTCCTCCAGGGCCTTATGAGGCTAAATGAGAGCCTTCATGAGAAGAACATGTGTGGTCCATGCACATATACTCTATTTTAAATAGACAAATACCAGTTGTAACCTTACCTTGCCTCATGAAGAATATACTCCACATTTTCAGAGTTAAAAATTACATTAATCTTTAATACAGTCTGCTTCTTGGGTTTTGCCATTGACATTGTTTTTAGAGAAACAAGTTAAACCAGAAGCAACTTTAAAATGGCTTCTAAGCCTGCATTTCAGTTTCAAGATGTTGATAGACAAATTCACTCAAAAGATGGGATAAAATCCAGCCATTGACAGATTAATTTAGTTCAAAAGTTGTCTGTTTATACTTTGAAAATGTCTAATGGTCTGTTAATCCCATGAGTAAGGATTTACCTGCCGGTAAGACCTTTTAAATATCAGCAGATAATTTAAAAGATGAGAAAGAAAGAAAAGAAGAAAAAGAGAAAGAAGAAGAAAGTTCTGGCTCTGGTCGATTGGTCTGAAAAATCATATAAATTGCTTTTTTATAGGTAGTAAAATTAATACATAGATATTGATGGATATATAAAGAAATATAAAAGGAAAAAGTAATAGTCACTCTTATTTCCACTGCCCAGAAGTAAACACCACTATTTTTTAAAAATGTTTATTTTTGAGAGAGAGAGGATAGACTATGAAAGGGGGAGGGGCAGAGAGAGAGGGAGACATAGAATCTGAAGCAGGCCCCAGGCTCTGAGCCTGACGTGGGGCTTGAACCCACAAATCACGAGATCATGACCTGAGCCGAAGTCGGATGCTTAACCGATTGAACCATCCTGGTGCCCCAACACCACTATTTTTTTTAATTCCCTCCTACTGTTTCATTTTTAGCCAGCAAGAATAAAGTGATTTTCATACTGTGCTGACACACCACAAAGTACTACCAAAGTAGACAACTCACTTTAGTTAACATCAGAAGACTTTTTGGGGTTTTTTAACCATTATATATATATATATATGTACCCTCCAATATCTCTAGTTGTCTAGCAATATCTGCTTTTAATTTCACCCACATTTTCCATTTTTTTTTGTCTCTCTTAAACTTTCCTAAAAACTTCTAGTACTCTCTATCTCAGTGGTGTAAAAGAACACAGCTTTTAGAACCACACTGGGATTCCTCCATGACCACAGATGCTGAGGAGCCCAGTGACAACAAATATAGGGAGAGAAGGGGACACATGAGTCCTGCCTCACACGACTCTGTCCCCACGGATGTATTTCATGACCACCATGGTAGGATGGTGGTTGGGGCTCGGTCCTTCCTTCCATTCACCCTCCTCAACAGCAGGGGTTGTAATGCTACACAACTTTACCAAACTCTCTTGCAGCTGAGCTTTCGCACATGACTTTGAGTCAGCCACTCAGATCTACCTGTGATAGGTTTAGAAGATGTGAGTGAAGTGGGGACAGCATCTGTGGAATCTGGGCAAGCCTGTGGACATCAGGAGGCACAGGGGCCTTCCACTTAGCTGGGCTGGGTTGTAGTGAGCAGGTGTGTTTTCTGGAGCCTGCAGTGGTAGTGGCTGTTTCTTGATTACTGAAGAGGCTGCAGCTCCTTGGCGGCTCAGTTCTGCAGAGTGGTTTGGGGATCATCCCTGAAAGCTCAGCCTACGGGTGTTTTTTTTTGTTTTTTTGTTTTTTTTTTTTTTAGCCCTTTCACCAATTCTGTAGGCCATTTTGCTTAATTAAGCCCAACTCAGTCACACTTGCTAGAGTGGATTCTGTTCTCTGCCACTGAGCCTCCCACTGATACTGCTGTTGTATTGGATCTATTTTGATCATCTGCGATGAGTCCATGTCCTATGAAGCAAGAAGGGGTCTGTCAGAGAAGTGCTATGATGGCTTGCAATGTGCCAAACTAATGTTAAGTTAATCCTCTCAATAGCCATATGAGCTTTGTACCATTAGTCCTCCTATCATCCAGAAGAGGAAACTGAGTCACAGACGGATTATTTTATTTTCCTGGGGTAAAGAGACAAAAGCCAGCTTTGTCCCTGTGCAGTCTGGCTGCAGGAGGTATGCCACCCTACACCACCCGGCCTATGGTGCCTACAGGCTAGACAGTCTGATGGTTGGTCTAATGTGTCTGTTCTTTTGCAAGGACTAAAACCAAACACCATAAAGTACACAGTTATGAAGTGGGCTGTGTTTTGACTCTTTGATTTTGTTCATCTTAATAAAAGGTTTATAAATCAGGTTTATAAATCAGACCTGAGAGATTTTCAGATCTGAACTTAAACAAGAGACCACAAAGATCTCACTCCTACTATGTTTTCCCACGTGGAGAATTCACACTCTCTTTCCCACCCTCCCCTAACACCATGCCTCAGCAGAAGGACTTACCATAAGAAGACTTTTGGCTCTTAAAAACTGATTTCTTACGTCTTGCATTTGAAGTCTGGACTATTAACCAAGTTAATAACATATTTTTAGTCTGTTCCCAAAGAGGGCTGGGAGTATGAATCACACATACTGTATGGTCTTGCTTTCTTTGTAGGGAAAATTAGCGGGGAAAATGCTTTTCTCACCACTCCTCCACAGAGATAATTTATCACTACTTGAGGAGTTGTGTGTTTCTGTGGCAGCTTGGTTTGGAATTGCAACAAACTCTCGGACTTCTGCAAAATTCCATTTATTTTCTGCATGGAATGCAGCTCAATGCACCGACGTCTTCCATACAGCAGTCATAGCCCTATTAATAACAGTCCTCAGACCCCACTTACACTGAGAGCCTCGCCACTGCTGGCATCAAGTAGCTTGAGCTCGTAAGTTCACTGTACACATCTAAGATCTTCCCCTCACCCCCTGTCCTACTCCAACCAGCACAAAAAGGGGCAATGCTAACTTGATGGAATTAAAAACTGCCAAAATCACATAAAAGAATTCAGGCCTGGGTGTAGCACTCAACTGCTAAGTCTGAAATCTTCCCCCGAGTGAATCCTCCACAAACCAGGTCAGTCCCCAAAGCTGACACTACCTTAGCCAGAGAGGGGCCCATGGCGCCATTAAAAACTCTTGCCAGTGGTTACTCCAGACAATGTAAATACAAAACTGGTTCTTGTGTTTACTTAAAGTTATTGGCATCAGACTCATTCCTGGTAGACAAAGATTATCTTGTTTACAGCAGCATCCAGATGATGGACAAGACTCTGTATAGTATAAATTGAACTATGCAGGGTTGGGGGGGCACCCGTTAGCGTAAACAACTTCCCTCAAGCGAAACAAATCCTGCCAAGGCTCAAGCTGGAATTCATTTATTCTACTGCTTCAAGTTGACTTGCTCCAACATTAAACAACCACAAAAGCAGAGGGATAAGAACTGATGTCCGAGGCATGTGAGCCTGTCCCTTGAACTTCTGCATTTTTTTTGCAGAAGGTGTTTCTGGCCTTGCCATGCTGCAGTGTTCACTTCTCTGCAAATGTTGTCACCCCTGTCGCTTCCCAGGATGCTGTGGCTGTGAGCTGGGCATCCATACAGAGGCAGGAAGGGGCAGAGGCCCCCCTGAAGAGTTGCTATTGTCCACTCGAAAGCATTTGGCCTGGTGGCTAAACCCAGACTTGGGAACCTTAGTGAACTGAGTGATATAGAGACAGATTTTAGGATTTCAGGGTAAATGTGAAGAGCTTGATGATGAGCTCCACCCAGTCTGGGATTCAGACTTGCTTGGCATTGGTGACACGGCCTTGCCGAGATTTATTCACATGAACGGCCGCAGGGCCTGCTAGGAAAGACTCATCTACGTGAAGACAGAATCCAGCAAAAGAGCCAGTCCCGTAGAGAGGCGTGACTCCAGGGCCCACCTGCTGACATGGCAGCAAAGACCCCTGAGCAGGAGAAGTCCTGCTGGGGAACACAGTGACCTCCCAGAAGGCGGTGGGGACAGGAAGGAAGAGCAGCGGTGGCAGAGGTCACATCCGGGAGCCACCCAAGGAAAAGGAGACTCTGTGTGGGGGTGGGGTGAGTGGGGGAGGAACAGGACAGAGGGAGATCAGGATCCTGCCTCAGAACAGGAGAGGAATAAATGAATGAATGAATGAATGAATGAATGTGTCCCTTGCTCCAGCACAACGAAGGTGATCCAAGAACTGAAAGGAGACAGGCTGGGAGGGGCCGGCGGGACTTTGTTTCTCTGAAAGTCCTCTCCCTCTTAGGTTTTCTCCCTCTGCTGCCTGTATGTTCTGTAGATTAGGCCCACGTCTTTATTTTGGTGCCTTTGGTGTCTTGCAGATGGTGGGATCTGGCATGGTGAAATGCCTCCAGGCCAGCTCTATCATCCGATCACCGCCCTGCCCTGCTTTCTTCTGGCTGCCCCCTCAGGGCGACCGGAGTTTGGAGTGCTCCTCTTGGCCATGTACAGGCCAGTATGCCTACACTCTTTGGAAAAACCTCCCTGAGGCCCCAAGCCACAAAGAAGAGCCACATTTACCCCCATCATCTCTTGGCTTGAACCACTCCCCACAAGTGTTGAGACCTTTGGCATCTGAAGATAGGTCTTTCTCTGCAGCCTGAGCCCCACCCTTGTCTTGGCTGGTTCCATTGTCCATGAGCCTTGACTCCACTCATCCTCTCCTATCCTTAGCCTCGTCCACCCATACACGTTCCCCCGGACTGGAAAGCCCACTCTGACTTTACTATGGCTTGCCCACCCACCTCTATTCCCATGCATGTGTGCTTTGATTTCACAGACAGCTCTAGGCATGTGGCTTCTCCATGTCCTTCTCATCTACAAGACAGGAGCCTTCTGGCCCCATTTGATTCTCTGATTCTCATGCCACCAACCCCTCTATCTTCGTGCCCCTCAGACTTCTGCCAGGGCTCGCATGCCAAAGCTGGACTCTGGATCAGGCCCCTTGTCTGCCCTCTCTGCGCTCACACTTGGCCAGTATATGGTTTATCCATTGCTCATAGAGATTACTCCAAAGCTTAACAGCTTACTACAACAAACACGTATTACCTCACACAGTTTCTATGGGCTTGGCTGGTGGCTGTGGTTTAGGGTCTCTCATGAGGTTGCAGAGGAGGGTGTTGGCCAGGGCCATGGTACCTGAAGGCTCGACTTGAGGCTGCTCCACACAGGGCTGCTGGCAGGGGGCCTCAGCTCCTGGCCACGAGGGCGACCCTGTACGACTCCTTGAGCATCCTTATGACATGGCAGCTGTCTTCCTCAAAGCAAGTGATCCAAGCAGGAAAAAGGGCAAAAGGGAAGCTACATGGGCTTTTGTGACCTGGCATTGGAAGTCTCACACTTCACTGTCACTTCTGCTACATTTTGTTCCTTAGAAGCAAGTCCCCACGGCCAGCCCACATTCATGGGAGTGGCATACTTTAAAACCACCACAGTTCACCTTATTCTCTTCCTCTCATGAGAGCAATCAAACCGTTTTCCTGCCCCCTTGACTGCAGCCAGAGCCAACTTAGGAAATCTTAACACTGGGTAGAAATTGCATCCACCTTCCAGAGACGGTGCACAGGCAGATGAACCCTGATGGATTCCACAAACAAGCCACGGGGGCAATACTGATGCATTTGCTCCAGCCTAGCTGGACCCTTCTGCTTCTGGTGCATCCTCTCCGTGACCCCAAGGGACTCTCACTGCTGTTCCTTGGTGGCACATCCAAGTCCGTCTCTCTCCTCACTACCAGACACCACTACTCCCAGCAGGCAGTTTGCCTCTGACTTCATTGCCTCCTCTCCTCTTGCACAAATGAACCTATATCATAAACTTACTTTTCCTCCCATCTTAGTGGAAGAGGGGCTTCTCTCCTTTTATTCAAGTTGGATCATTCTGGATCTAATTCCATCCTTCCAGCAATTGGCACAGATTCCTCTCAATCTTTCATCTTTATGCTGGATTCCCTGCCCAACTATGAACAAACTCATGTTTGTTCCAGACTTTTCTTTTTTAAAGACAAAACAAAATAGCAATCCATTCTTGGCCCACTCCCTCTTCTACCACAACAACACACCCACAGCATCCTTCAGGACTGTCCTCTGTCTTCCCCACTTCACAGTTGGGCTTCTAGAAAGAGTGATCTGCACTTTGGTTACTTCTCCCATTCTTTTTCACCACTCCCCACCTCTCAATCCCCTGAAGTCTAGCCTCTACATCCCCAGCCTCCATGATATTGATGGGGCCATCATTGAGCCAGCTCCACAGAATATTCTGCTTTGTGTGGCTTCCACATAGCCCTGGGCTCCTTGTTGATACTTCCTTTCTGTTGACGCACTCTCTCCCCATCCCTTTTGGCTCCTCACTCCCCTCTGGCTCCCTGATTCCTCCTAGAATGCTCTTGGTGTCTCTGAGGGATCTCACCAAACTCATGCTCTATCCCCTCCCTGGCCTTTCTCGACTGAACAGTCTTTGCTTGGGAGCTCAGAACTTACTGCCCAGATGCCCTTGGCACCATTCCACCTGGATGTCACTTGTGAACATTAACCTTAACACGTCCCAAACCAGACCAGTTGTGTTCCCTCTCAAACATAGCACCCTTGTCCAACTCAAGCCAGAGCCTGGGAGCCTTCCATCTTTCCCCCACATATGGCCAATCAATTAAGCAATCTTGGGAAACAAAGCAAAACAACAACAACAACAACAATGATAAAGGCTGAGGCCATATTGCTGGGGTTCCCAGCTCCCTCTGCCACCTCTCAAGCTGCTGACATAGATCAGGCAAGGTCCTTAATCTCTGGGCCTCTGTTCTCTCATTGGTAAACTGGGCATAATAACAGTATCTACTCTGTAGGCATGTTGTGCTGGTAACAGGGAATAAGAGCCGAGAAAGGGTGGCTCTGACCATTCGGTCCTCTTCCCCCGGTGGCAGGCATTGGCCAAGGAGTGCTACTCAGGGTCTGAGTCACAGACCAGAGCCAATTTGGGAAATGCTTCTTAATTGGTCTGTAATGGGGTAAGTGCAGAAGTTGAGAGTCAGTGTTTTAACATTATAACCCTAAAGTGTTTTAAACAGTTATAGGGCCCAATGGATAATTTTATACATGTTAAATCTCATAATAAAAAGCTGGGGCTTCACTTCACACCCATTAGGTTGTCAACTATCAAAAAACCAGAAGGTAGCAAGTGTTGGTGAGGATGTGGAGACATTGCAACCCTTGTGCATCGTTAGTGGGACTGTAAAATCCCAGTGCAGTCGCTGTAGAAAAGAGTATGGAGGTTCCTCAAAAAACTTTTAAAAATGTATTTCTTTGTTCTTGAAAGAGAGAGAGAGAGGAAGCAGGGGAGGGGCAGAGAGAGAGAATCCCAAACAGGCTCTGAGCTAACAGTGCGGACGCAGGGCTTGATCCCATGAACCATGAGATCATGACCTGAGCCAAAATCAAGAGTTGTACGCTTAACTGACTGAGCACCACCCAGGCGTCCCTCCAAAATTTTTTTTTAAAATTACCATGTGATCTAGCGATTGTACTTCAGGGTATATTCCCCAAAGAATTGAAAGCAGGAAAGTGAAGAGATATTTGCACCCTCATGTTCGTAGCAGCATTATTCATAACAGCCAAAAGGTAGAAGAAACCCAAGTATCCATTATAGGATGAAAGGATAAACAAAATGTGGAATAATATTCAGCCTTAAAAAGGAAGGAAAACTGGTCACGTGCTACAACATGAGTGAATTTGAGGACACTATACTAAGTAAAACAAGCTGTATGCAAAAGGACAAATACTGTATCATTCTGCTTATAGGAGGTCCTCATCTAGGATAGTCAAAGTCACAGAGGCAGAGGGGAGAGTGGCTGTCAGGGGCTGGTGGAGGGGGTAGGGAGCTGCTGTTTAATGGGTAGTTTCAGTTTGGCCAGATAGAAAAGTTCCAGAGATTGTCTGCCCAGCAATGTGGCTATACTGAACTCTACTGAACTGTATACTTTTAAATATTGTTTTAAGTTTATTTCTTAGGGACAGCACTCATGAGCGGGGGGGGGGGGCAGAGAGAGAGAGAGAGAGAGGGAGAGAGAGAGGGAGAATCCTAAGCATGCTCCATGCATCAGCGCAGAGCCCTATGCTGGGCTCGAACTCACAAGCTGTGAGATCATGACCTGAGCTGAGATTAAGAGCTGGATGCTCAACCAACTGAGCCACCCAGGTGCCCCTACTGAAATGGATACTTAAAAACGATTACAATGGTAAATTTTATGCGTGTTTTATCTCAATTAAAAAAATTTTTTTGATAAAATATTAGCGCTTATATTTTGTATGTATTTTAAAATCACATTTTTCAGATAATTCATTTTATAAAAGTATCTACCCAAGAATTAGGACCAAAACACTGCACACTACAGATGCCTCCAGAAGCACTGGCCTAGGTCAGGTTCACCTCCATTCCTTACTGGTTTGCCTGCTTGCACTCTGACCCCTCTTCCACACATTCTCAACGTTGACCAGAGTGCGCTTTACTAAACAGCAAGGTTAACCTTGTGTCTGTCTGTCTTGGGCAAAGATTTTCAGTTGTTTCATACTTGCTTTAAGGGAAATCTCAACCCCCTTAGCTGGGCACATGGAGCCCCCTGGGCTCCAGCGATGCCCCTGCCCGGCCTCACGGATCCTCATCCTGTGATGGATCTGCCATCCCATCCAGCGCCCTGGCACCTTCTCTTGATTACAGTGCCTTTGCCCCCGTGTCCCACCCACCTAATTCTTGTTTGTGTGTTAAAGGCCAAGGAAACCTGTGAAAGTCTAGGCCTCACCATTGCCACATGTGTGATTAATCACGGGGAAATGAGCCTCCTTGGCATTGACAAAAATGTAAGACGCTGTAAAGTAAGAGGTCAGGCACTGTGATGGGCCACATGAGGGAAGCTTCAGGCAAGTGGGCACTCCTCAAATGTGGCTGGAAGATCCTCTGGCCTCTAGCATGTGTTTCTGGGTCTCCCCTGGTTCCTTCTCCAGATACATTAGCAAGCTGGAATGATCTGGGGGTCCTTCAAAGCTAGCAGGTGGTGGCATCAGACAACAGGACCTGTTGGCATGAACCCGTCGTCATGAAGTGCTCGGAAGGTTCTGTCTTTCCTTTCAACCTGGGAGGATAGAGAGAGGCTTTGGGCCAGCTTTCTGATGTGCTTTCCAATGCGCAGGTTGCTGACTGGGCCGAGCCGGTCACCACAACCCGGTGTGACCGCTGGCTCCTTCTTGGCTTCTTCCTGGGCCTCCCTCCCCATCCTGTGGGAGAAACCCACTCGCTGCCAGCCGGTGCTGGCCAAGATCCTGCTCTGGGAGCCTGGATTCGAACTGTGTGCCCAACTCAGAATAGGTTTTTGAGTGACTACTGAACGACCATAGACAGAAAGGACCTCTCTTACTTCATGATGCCTACAAGAAGGGGCATTGTCATTCTGAGGCCAGCTGTCCTTCCTGGAGGCCTAGTTCCCAGCCTCCTGGTGACAGTGTTTTTTGTTTTTTTGCTTTTTTTAAACAGTAAAAAATCTTTATATTATACATAGATCTAATGGAGGAATTAGGAATTATTTATGGTTTCCTGCAATCCTCCCAGGTATAATATGTCAGATTCAAACTGGAAACTATGCCTGGAATGAAATCCTACTTGAAACAGTTTCTTGTGGTTCATATTAATGACTGGCGACTGGCGGGTTTACACAAACAAAATGAATATTATAATTTGGTGGATAAGCAAATAAATTACTTTTATAGGGTTTAGACACTTTCCATGGAAGCTTTGATTTATCCAAAGAGGCGTCTATGCATACAGGTTACTAAATTGCCAACATGAAACCCTTGAGTCCTGGTTCTTAGATTAAATGGGAGCTTGGGCCCCCTTCTCGGCAGACTTCTTGCTTAAATGGGGAAATAAAATACTTGATAAGTAGAAAGATTCTTTGTTGACATTTTTAAGCCAGCTGGGAGCCTTGAGAATTTGAGAATGGTCCTTTTCACAGGCCATCAAGGGCCTGATGGAGTCTGTGGAAAACAAAGGCATTTTAGAGATGGCCAGCATTGTCTCTTGCCCACTCTGGAGCTGTCTTTGGCTCTGCCATCCCCAGGCTTTTGGTGAGATTTCAGCTGGTTTTAACTGCCCCAAGGTAAGACAGGGTCTTTTTGGGTTTTCATTGCCCTGGAGCATGACGTTACTGACAGATAAAAAGGCTCCCCCAGGACAGCTATTAAAGCTGAAGGGCTGCATTTGTATAAATACCCAAACAAACCCATCAGGGAGATATATGGCAAGAGACAAACTCTCAGAATCTCAGAGACAAAGATAAACAAAGCCGGTTGAAATGACAGAGCCAGACGAGACTGGGGTTCACAAGAAATGTCCCCTGAAGGAGCTGTCGCAGGCACACCTATGTGGAGAGACCAGGCTGAGAAAAAAAGGCTGAGCGAGGTGTTCAGTGTAACTTCTGTTTTAACAAAGCAGGACTCGCTCAGCTCAGCTCAAGTTGTACCAAATGAGATGAATTTGCTCTTTCCTGGAGGATCTGGTGGGAGACATGGGGGGGGGTGACTTTTCAGATCTGGGGTCCCTGGTCTTTTCTTGATGAAGGAATGCTGGCCTCGGAGCTCAAGGTGTGTGTAGAAGGTTCCCAGTGGCGGGGTAGCTGGGTCCAGCCGGGGAGCTCTGAGGAAGGGGCGGGTGCAAGCTGCCACCATTGTCCCCCACCCCCCCCCCCCGCCTCCAGGCACATACAGAGCTCAGGGGCAGGCCTCCAGACAAATCCATGCTACCCCAGTGACCCATGATGTGCCACTGCTCAGCCGGGGGCCTGTGATTTAGTTTTTCTACCCTAAAATGATTCTAATCTTGTCCACAGTAAGCTGGATCTAATAAAAAAAAATGGTGGAATGCCTGTGTGCAGTTAATGTGGATGGAGGATGACCAGCCAGCCACTCCCGGAATAGGCCCAGATAAAGAGCTCCCAGACCAGGTCTTGGGACAGCAGGCAGGGGGGCAGGTCTGCAGTGAGCAGGGAAGGCTTATGTTACTGCAAAGCTGAACTAGGCGGTGGGTCCTCAGGGATGCGGAGCGAAGAGGGCTCAGGAATCTGTACGCTTACTTTTTCTTTGCAACCAGTTATATAAATACATACGCAAGCTGGTTGCTGCCCGAAGGGTTCTGGCATGCAGCCAAACCATCCCCTGGGTCCTGGCACTTGGACACCTCAGCTTTCTAGCATTTAGAAGGCAACTTGATTGGAGTAGGCTGTGGATTTTGCTGATGCCGGGAAATTATTTTCTCTTGGATTCAAACCCTGCTTTGCTTGTTGAGAAAGGGAGATGGTGTGTTCTGGATAGGCATTGGCGAGAGATACCTCATTCTGGTTATTTTGGATGCCTCCAAACACCCAGCACGGATCTCTGGGTGCCCTTGGTATACAAGCAACAATTGAGGCCTTGACTTGAGTGTCATCTCCTTGGGGACATCTTCCCTGACCAGTCTTGCTCAAAAAGCAACAAAAAAAGAAAACAAACAAAACAGACAGAACAACATAAAATGACCCACCCTGGCATCTTTCATTTACACCACTTAACGCTATCTGGAAATATTTATTTCTTTGCTTGTTTATTATGTCTGTCCCTCTGGACATGAGGTCCAGGAGAGCAGGGACCTTATTTGCATGGTCATGGTTCTATCCCTAGCATCTAAAATGGTACAGAAACACTGTGGAATGAATGGATATACTTTAAAACATACCCAGGGTTTGTATTTATCAGGTTGGTAAGATATGCAGAAATGACTGTCATGAAGGATGAAGCCTATACTCACAGGTTCCTAGAAACAGGAGGCACGGCACAACACCATGCAGGGAGACCTAGGGGAACAACAGTTATCCAACAGGAGGCAGAAGGAGAGAGGAGGAAGCATGGGCATGAGTCTTTACTGTGGTTTTCAAGGGGAAGGAGTCAGTGAGCAGGCTAAGCAGCTGAGCAGATTTAGGATTGGCTAGTATGCATAATTTCTGCAGACTCTGAGTCATGAGGGTGGTCCCTCATTGTCTAGCACCAGGAATATTGCCTATAGTGCCTCCCAGACTGTAAAAGCCAGAAAGAAGAGGTGGTTTGGAGTCTAGGTTCCAGAGGGGGTAGTTTGCATATGAAAGACATGCAGGCAAGTTGTTTGCTATCTGCAGAAAATAGCTAATTCTGGGAAGGGCAGTCCCTTGCTTGGTTGGTCCCCAGGTTCCCAAGATGTCAAAGTATCATAAAGCACAGGCAGTAGAAAACATGATCAAGACAGAATGACGCTTTGACATGCATAGAAATGTAGAAGTTTACACAAATGTGAGAGAACCTTACATACTTGGAATGAGCTAAGACAACTAGGGCATCGTTCTATTTCTACAGGTCCCGAAATTGCCATGTTTCCTTTGGGTGGTTTTGCCAATGGAATACTCAGTGGGGAAAGATCTTTTCTGACATCACCTCTCCCCAACTTTTATTGAAGTATAACGTGTTTTCAGGGAATTGCATAAGGTACAGCTCATGAATGTTCATAAGCTGAATAGACCCAGGAAACCAGCACCCAGATAAAAAAAAGAGAACATTACCAGCAGTTGGAAGTCCTTCTTGTGTCCCTTCCATTTCCTACGGCAACATCGTGATGGTGCACAGGTTAGTTTTGTCTGTTTTTTAACTTCACATATATGGATTCATCATTTTTTTCTAATTATATTTGCAAAATTCATGCATATCATTGCATACGGTAGAAAACAGTTGCTTCTTACTGCTATACAGTATCCCATTGCGTGTACACACCCCAACTTATTTATCCATTCAAATGTTAAGGGCCATTTGGGAAATTTCCAGTTTGGTACTAGGACCCCTCCACTGACTTTTCCCCACTTGTGTGTCAGCCAGTCTTGCAGCTGAGAGCAACAGACCTTTCCCTGGGCAATTTGACTCAGAAAGATGTATTTATTGGAACTGTTCAACATAGCTCATAGAAGAAAAGGAGGGAGCAGTCGGGCTTTGAAAAGGGATGGACAAAGGGCAGGCATTTGGTGGAGCTGTGGAGTTATATGGACACAGCTGGGATGTCTACACCATTGCAAGCAAGGCCCTTCTCCGTGAGTCATGAGCGGGGAGAGGAGGAGGGCAGGCTGCAGGCTGGGGCCGCCATGTGCAATCTGACTCAGGGCTCACAAATGTTATGAAAGGAAGGTGACTAGGAAGGAAGGAGAAGGAAGGAAAGAAGGAAGGAAGGAAGGAAGGAAGGAAGGAAGGAAGGAAGGAAGGAAGGAAGGACCTTCTACTCGTGGCAACTCTGAATGACCACCCATCCTAACCTGGTATGGAACTGCAGGACTGGCCACTGGTTAGCAGTTACCAGGCCAGGAGGATGGCGGCACACACGTGGCATTTCCGGAGCTCCCGGACACTTGTGACTGACTCCCAGGAGCAAGAGCCTGAAATCCAGTCTCCCAGGCATCAGATTGGGATGACTCTGGGCACAACTGACCCTCCAGAGTCCCCAGCAGAATCAGGCTGAGCCTACTCTCAGGAGATGTAGCCTGAAATCATGCCCTTGTTTGGCTTCCCCTTCTTTCCTCCGGGCTTCTCTCCCTCCATGACCCATCTACTCTGGTGCACTTCTTTAATATGTCACGTGCAGACCGCATCTAGTCCTGGAACTGCTCCTAGAGAACTGGACCTGAGCTAAAGAATCTCATGAGCAAAAGTATGGTATGCATGTGTCTGTGGTGGATGGTATATGTAGGTATGGTGTGTGTGTGTGTGTGTGTGTGTGTGTGGTGTGGTGTGGTATATGTGTGTGTGCTGTATGTGTATGTGGTGTGTGTGCATGGTGTGTTTATGTGTGTGGCGTGTGTCACTAAGTCCGGGCTGTGAGGTAGAAGGAGAAGGGCTCTGATGCTGCCCTATGTCTTGAGGGTTTCTCTTCTGTGCCTTCTGCAGCCCAGAAGAGGTGACTGAGGTGGGGGAACTCTCCCACCCGCTCCCACAGCTCTGTCTCTTCCCCTCCTCATGATCCTGCTCCCAATCTCCTCCCTCTACCCTCTTCTCCCCTGTGCCAGGTATTAAGCTCCCAATCCACCCCATCCGCTCTCCTCCATAGGACTCCCAACCCTCCATTATGCGGGTCGCCCTTTGGGCTCTGCCAATAGGGGGCACCAGAGGGAGGCTGCAGGACCTGTCCCCTTCTGTTTGTTCCTGTTCCTGTCAGCATCACCCCACAACAGTCGACTGTGACCCCAACAGTGGTTGGGGGTTCCAGTTTTCCAGTTTGCTTCCCTCACTCCTGGGGTCTGCCTTATCCCCTCCCTCAGGGAGGCCAGCACCTGCTGGCAGGGAGGTCCACTTCAGAGACGTGAGCCCAGTCCTGGGGAAGTCTACCTCCGAGCTTCCAAAGCTCCAGTGCCAGCTGGCACTGAGGTCTGGTTCCAACTCCTCAGGGCCCCTTCTCCAGGCTTCTAGGACCTGGGTTCTAAGATGCTGCCTTCTTCCCTTTGTTCCTCGGGAATGCTAGCTGCTTTCTTCAGTGATTCTCTGTGTGTCTCTTTTTAGAGTCTTTCAGCCCTCCAACACCTGTTCAACCAATTCACTATATTTAGCTGTCTCTATTAAAGTATGGGGTGGGGTCTGTCTTCCTGACAGGCTCCTAACTGGAAGTCCACTCTCCCTCTCCCCAGGGCTCCCAGAGGCATGGTCTCATGCATTGCTCAGGGTTCCCTTGCAAGTCAAGAGAGAAATCCAAATGATCAGCTTTAAAATTCAAATCTTGGGGCATCTGGTTGGGTTAGTTGGTAGAGCATATGACTCTTGATCTCAGGGTTGTAAGTTTGAGCCCCATGTTGGGTGGAGAGATGACTTAAAAATAAAATCTTAAAAAAAATTCAACTCTTATTCAAGATTACTGATGAAACTATCAATGCAAACAAAGTGAAAAAGCTCCACAATGACTAAAATTGTGTATCGACAGAAGTCAAATCACCTCGACAAGGTTTTGATTGTTAAAGTCTGACTTAGGGAGTTGTTGGAAAATTCTATGTAGAGGAATAACAGGGTCAGATGTGTGGTGGGCTTCTGATGTGTTTTGGTTGCTCACTGTCTGTTCAACTACTCCCACCAACTGGCTCCATTCCATGCTGCCACCACTTTCAGTCCATGAGGTCAGGAGCTACTCTCCCAGACCAGAGGGAACACATGACTTAGGCCTGGCTCCTTCCTACAGGACTTGGAGTTGGCAGCACGCAAGCTGGAGTTTCTGTTGCCACTTTGCCACTGCATGCAGCCTGAGGATGAAGCCAGCTTTGGAAGAAGGGTAGAGCTGAGTGGTGAGAAGGAGGCCCTGGGCCTCAGTGATGGCCATTGAGTTTCCATATCAAGCCAGTCCTGAAACTAGCCTCACACCAATAATTTTTCTTTTTGGTTAAGTCAGTTTATGTCACTGCAATCAAAAGAGTTCTACCAGATGGATCTATAGATTTTTCTAGAAGACTTAAGAAGTGAAAGACGTGAAGGCACTGCAATGGTTGAAGCATTAGGACAGTGGTAGGAAATTTGAAAGGAGGAGGTAGAGTCACGAAATATTAAGACTTGGTTTCTGAGTAAACACAGTAATTGAGAGAAATGGAGACAATCAGTGAAAAAGATGGCACTCGGATTTGGGAAATAAGGTTGAATATTGATGGTGAAATCACTGAGTTGGGAGTTAAACACAGGAGCAAGATGAGTGCAGAGCTGGAGATGAAGAAGTCCACTTTGGACACGAGTTGCCCGTGGATCGCCCAAGGCACTATGGTCACACCAGAGCAGCTGGGTGTGAGTGTGAAACTCAGGAGAGAGTCTGGGGTGGCACTGAAGGTTGGCAATCACCCCCACATAGACTGGTCACAAGCATGGCAATGAATGGAGATCGTCTGGTATGAGACTAACCCCAGGTTGAAGGCAGCCTGGCAGGACATGGAAAGGACAAGCTGAAAAACAGGAGCCTACCAGGGCAAGACTGACAGAGGTATAACGACAGATAGATGTGCAAGGACAGCCAGGAGAACAGCTTTCAAGGAAGGGAGCAAAACATTCAAGAAGGAGGTAGCGATTTGCTGTGTGACGTCATGGGCCACCCCATCCCATCTAGAAAGCCAAGAGAGTTCTCTCCTGAATGACCAGACTGATGAGGCAGATTTCAAATAATGTTCGTCTCTCACTTCCCTTCATACCCTCTGCTTATATCTTCTCCTCTTCCCAGTCACCAGTGCCTCCACCAAGGTGCTGGAAGGAAGGAAGGAAGGAAGGAAGGAAGAGGGAAAAAAAAGAATGGAAGGGAAAAAGGTACGGATATAGGGACTCTGGCCAGGGAAAGGAAAGCTTTGGTTGCATGGTGTATGCAGCTCTGCCTCTGTTTATGATGTGACCAGACTATGGCACAGGAATTGAATCATTTGGCTACTGGAGCAATAAGTTAGTAGCATTTCATAGGGGGTGCTTTGGTTCACTTTTGGTAAGCAATTAGTGTTTAAAAGAGGTAAAGTCAGGAAGGACCTAACTTCAGACCATCTTTGTAGATAAATGCCAATATGAAAACACCCCTCACCAGAAAAATAGTAAAATTCGTCTTGAGAAAAGAGAAAGCCACCCTTGTTTGGTTAGGATCTCTGGTTACTCTTTCATTTGATGGACATCCAGGGATTGTCCTGGAATTCTTAGATTCCAGCACCCAGCAAACCCTCCTATCATGATTAAGTCTTTCCAAACCTTGTATGTTGCACATCCTGCTGTATTTTTTGTTCTGGCCCCAGAGGAGACTGGGAAAACCTTTCAGCCTCTATTGGAGGTGGACGCCTCCTCATTCCTGCTGCAGCCCCATTTGAGAATAGAGCTTAGGCCACAGGATACAAGCTCCAAGCTGAGAATCTCAGGGCTCCATGCTGAAACTGTGCTGATTTTTTTTCCAAAGCATCAATTAGTATACTTCTTAGGTGTTAATACAAAAGACATCAAAAATGCAGTTAAAAGAAATGACACGTGTTTACACGTGTGGACTATTTCTGAAAAAGACATACAGGAAGCTGCTAACAGTTAGGGATGGAAAAGCTTGCCCCTGGTTGAGAAGGAGGGAAACTGTATGCTTTTTTGTACCGTTTGAATTTCATTTTATGGATGTATACCCCCAAATTAATTAAAAACTCTATAAAAAAAAGCAATAAAGCTGCTGATAGGGTATGTATTCCAGGAAGGAAAAGACAGCATAAGCATTACATAACAGATAAGGTCACAGAATTAAAACACAGGGATTCACTAGGGCAAATGCTAATCACATAGTCCCTGTTCACTGTTGACCTGGAGCCTCTGCCCATCTTACCCAGGTCATGGAAGGATGGGTGGGGAGGAATCACCCTAATTCCCAGGCAGGAAATGGGGGCAGGGTGGGTCCTGGAAAGGGGACTACTGCTGACTCCTGATTTCCCAGCCACTAATTAGTGATGAAAATCCAACCCCCACCCAGGACAAAGGCAGCCCAGACATGGCCTCATTTATATGCAAAGGAAGTGGCCACAGGCTGATGCTTGGCAGGGGCTGGGGATGAGAGGACACTACTGATGCCTGTGTTTGTGGGAGAATGAGGAATATGTCGCTAGTCCTCCCTGTGGGTGGGACACCTGTGGTGTCTCCAGGATGCTCCCAAGCAAGAGGAGCTGACTGAGGATAATAGAGAAAGCTGTCAGGTGAGCACAGGAGGGGGAGATAAATGTGGAGATGGTTCTAACTTGTCCAGGCCCAGAAATTCAGACCACTAATCCACTAAAGGCTGGTGGAAGAGCAATGGGGCCTCTGAGGCATTCCAGATCAAACCTTACCTGACATCCACCTGTCCCATCCATTTAGTACTGCTGTTAACAGATCGTTTGCTGCCACCTGGCCCCCAGGATACAGCTGGTACTGTGGGTCATTCCATCACCGTTGGGAAGGTCAAGGTTTCTGCAGAAGAGCACTGCAGTGGTAGAGAAACAGACTCAAGGGCAGACTGCCTGGTTCCATATTGCCTCTGCTACTCTGTGTCTCAATTTCTTCTTCTACAAAGCAGAGATAGAAATAATACCTGATAATACCTACCCGGAAGGATTGTTGGCAGTTGAATGAGAATATCCATCTGAAGTGTTTAACAATGACGTGTATAGGAAGTCTTGCTCAATAAACGTGAGCCGAAGCCCTCAGTTTTTATTCCCCAGCCCAAGCATGCTTAACCTGAGTAACAGGGGAAATATGAGGTTTACAATCACCGAGGTCCCTGTGTGCTTTAACACGCTTTGGGGGGAAATTGGTGTTGAAAATAGATTAGGAAGGGGAAGAGGCTAAAGACTAGAAATCCAGGGAGAAGTCTGCAGGCATCCAGACGGAAGATGGAGGGGCGGGAACTCGGGCCCTTGGCCGCAGGATTCGGGAAATATTTTGGAGAAATTCTCTCTAGGACTTGATAACAGGCTGCGAACGGGCACTTGGCCGAGGGCACCGGCTTTGCTGGCGGGAGGAAGGTTGGAAGGTAGGGAGGCGGCTGCGGGGCAGATCTTAAAGGTGTGGGAAGGAGACCGGCGGCTTGGGACTGGAAGCTGAAACAGCAGGCCCGGAGGCGGCGGTGAGTGCCGGGGTGGGGTTCGGGCTGGAGTCTGGGGACGGGGTGCCGGTTCCCGAGTGCAGCTGGCGCTCGTCTAGGTGCAGTGTGCGTAGGCGCTAAGCCCGATTTCCAACTCCGACAGTCAGCTGCGCGGCAGTCGGGCGGGCGTGGCGGAGCCGCAGGGGGCACTCGGCGACCCCGCGCTGGGGACCGGCCGGGAGTTCCCCGCTTCCCGCTCCCTCCCTCCCTTCCTCCGCCCCTCGCCGGGCTCAGGGCTCCCATTCTGCCCAGCCCCCGGCGCCTCCGCCCTCCCGCTTCCCATGACCTCAGTTAGACGCGCTCGGGATCAAGTTCAGGCTGGTTTTCCAGCGGGCCGCGGGCCAGACCGCAGAAACCGCCGCCGTTCACACCCGGCGGCCGCGCGCCTCCCGCGGCCAGGGCGGGTCCGACGCGGGCGGCGGGGGACGGACCTCTCGGCTCGGCCCCCAGCCCCGGCGGCGGCTGGCCGAGGGGCTCGCCTTTCACTACCCGCTCAGTTTTAACCCGGCGGGGCCCGAGGGGTCTGCGCGCGGGGGAGATACGCCTCTGTGCGCCGCTAACTGGGGTGGGTGGGCCTGCAGGAACTCGCGCCCACCTCCTGTCCGGGCTCCCCCCGCCCCCGTCCAGTGCTAGTCACGGCCCACCCCTACCCCCACCCCCAGCCACCGCAGGCCCCGGTCCACCCCGAGTCCCAGCCACCGCGAGCCCGAGATTTCCGCACCCCCACCCGCCGCCGCTCCCCGCCCACCTCCAACCAGCGATCCTTCCTCCCTCCCCAACACTAGCCGGGATTCTCCGCTCCGCTCCCCGAAAGCCCAGGATCCCTTTCCACCTCAAGCCCCTCGCGAGCCGGGATTCCCGCCCCCACGCCACACAGCCTACCGCAAGCCCAGGAGTTCCCCCTTCCACAGCCCACTGCAAACTAAGGGTCACTTCCCCTCCACCCCAGGCTCCACGCAGGTCCAGGATCTCTCCCCGCAATCCCCGAGCCATCGCAAGTCTGAGATCTCCCTCCAAGCTCTCGCTCACCACAAACTTGGGAACCCTTGCCCCGCCCCCCCCGCCAGTTTTGGATCTCTTCCCATCCGTAGCCCTTTACAAGCCCCGTATACCCCTGACCCCGCTTGCCATCCCCCCGCCCCCCCCCCCCCCCCCGCGGGATTCCAAGCCCGGTCCAGTGCCCCAGACCTGGGGAGGGGGTTGGGTATTATCACGCGCGGCACACTCTCCCAAGCTCAAGGGGGAGGCAGGACCCCACAAAGGGCTGCCCCTCCTCCCAGCCTCACGTTTCGCGGTGCACAAGCCTCCAGGCGCGACTGGGAACGGCAGCCGGCCACTCAGGGCTTCCTACGAACCCTAGAACTTAGGACTTTCCCGAGGTTTTCGGCTAACGGCAGATAACGCGCCCTGGAGGCGCAAGCCCCTGGAGTCTGCTTTCATGTTTTCCATCACTACAGCCAGAGCGTAACTTAATTAGCTTCTCCTTTCCCCAAAGGGAGAAAATGAACCTGATTCGGAGGAGCAGATTGTCTCCTCGGCCTGGGTGCGATGAATCCCGGGCTCGGGTGTTGCGGCCCCGCAGCCCGGGTTTCCAGCGAAGATTCTCAGCGGCGGTGGGTGGCCTTCTGGAAACTTCAAACGGCTTTACTTTATTTGACACAATTTCTACACATAGGCACCCTCTAATATTTGCTTGCGGGGCGGTGGGGTTGGAGGGAGGCGGGACCCGGGGCGAGGCGGACCCTCCCGGGAAAGGAACGCAGGCCGAGGGGGCAGAGCGCGGCGCACCCTCCGCGCCCAGTGCGGGGTCCGGCCCGGCAGAGCGGCAGCTGCGCGGCTCCCGGGGCCGACCCCGCCCTGCAGTCAGTCACACGCGCGAGAGGAAAGGCCAAAGAGCTCCCCTTGCCCGGACTCTGGAGGTGCTCCAGGGCCGGACTCCCGCGGGAAGCGCTGTCCCAGACATTCAGAGCACTTCCAGTTAAACTCCCTCCCTCTCCTCCCGCCGCCCGTTTCTCGCTCTCCTTTGGCACTTGTGTCTCCCGCTCCTTTGCGTAAGTTGAAGGTTAGGTTAATCAGAAGCGTTTTTATGTTTGGCCAATCCCAAACTCAAACTTCTCTACAAGGCGCACATTCCTTGTCATTTGGCCTTTTAAAGTCCAGGGGAGACTGGAGGAAGTGATGCTCTGGCCTTCTCATTCTTTCAGGCTTGGCCCCCAGCCTATCCCCAGAATTTGGGGTGACCTTTTCTGATCACTCTAGCCCAAGCAGGTTTCTTCTCCCTCTTTTGGACTCTGGAAGCCACCTTGTTTCCACCAGTCAGAAAGCACACATCATTTTGTACTTGGGTTCCTTGGTGGCTCTTTCCTTTTACCCACAGATCTGCTCCTCCACTCCAACATGCCCTAGCACACTGCCATGCCCTAAGGTGTCTTTTAGGAGTTGTTGTACCTTTCAGGGCAATGTGGCAGCTCTGGGCCATTTCAGGAGGTCCCTGGCACCCTTGCAGGGCTATTTTCGACTTCTCCAGGCAGGTTAGTGAACTACTGCCCCTGGAAAGGACTTGCCTGGTGATCTGACTTCTGGAGGGTCCTGGGTTTGACATTCAGTGTTCCTCCCACCTCACTCAACCTGCTCAACTTTGCTGCTGGCATTTCCCTTGGTGTGTGTGTGTGGGGGGGGGGGTGAGGGGAATGAGGGAGTGAAGAGGTTTGAGTAGGATGAGGTGTTTGGGGGAGAGCAGGGAAAGCTGATTTAGTGGGGGAAGCTATGAAGTGGCTGGACAGGAGACTGAGGCTCCACAACACTGGTGAGTGGGATGCTGGGGAGAGGGGGTGGACTTGGGAGTCAGGGACTGACCTGAAAGGATGGGGGGGGGGGGCTTTGCCAGGCAGCACTAAAGGGAGACTACTTAAGGCGTTGGCAATGGGGAGAGAGGACAGTGAGTGCTGGCTGCAGAGAAAGAGTCAACTATTGGAAGAATAGGGAAGGCGCTGGCAAGTGTGTGGGTGGCAGGATGGGGCCGGTGGGCATCCTCTGATCATGTGAAATCAGTTCTCAAGGAGCATGTGTTGGCATTTATGTTTTGAAAAATTCCAACCTCTCCTTGTTCTTATCAATGCTTTTATAGTTTTAGGAAAGAAAGAAATTATGAATTAGCTGTTATGAACCTTCTTTTGGAAGTCTTTCAGTCCAGAAGCATGTATCACTTTACAAAAAATAAAATCAAAGTTAAAAGATATATTGGGGGGGGGACTAATTCATATTTTGATAGGATGACTCACTAGAATTTTCTTAGAAACATATAAAACATTTAGAGATGCATACTTTCCCCCTTGTTTACATGAGTGAAAACATTATACAGTGAGTTAGTTATTTCTTTCAACAAGGGGCCCATTTAGTTAACTGAAAAGATGTCTGTAGAAAGAGGCATTCTTGATTTTTAACCATGAGAGACAGCAGTACAAAACCAAGAATGTCAGTTGGGCATTATCTGTGTCAGTGACAGAAAGGCATCAAACTCCCATAATTAAGACTAAATTTTCAAATTCAGGGGATAAATATAACCACTGCAATTGGTTAACCTACAGCAAAGCAAATAAAGTACATATTAGAAAGCTGAAAAACAATGCCAACGATAACTTTGGGTCTTGAAAAAGAACAGTGTGGCTCCATGATGATCTCTGTTGTATGTCCATGGGTGAGGGGGCTCACTGAGAATGTCAGGTACGTGAGTCCTGCCCAGTGACAGACTCAGACATCATATCATAGTGTGAAACTTAAAAAAAAAAACAACCAAATAGGTGCTTGTGTTGACCCCTAAACCTCCTGCACTAGAATCTCTTGGGGATGCACTTGGGCACCTATGTATGGAAAAGCCTCTGCAGGTGGCTCTGACTTGCCACTTTGGGCTGGGAACCACACAGCCTCTGACTTCCTTGAGAGGGAGGGTCAGTCTGAGTCTTTCCGCTGAAGGGCAGACAAAACACCCAAAGGGCTGTTTTTATATTTAAAACTCTGTAAGACCTTGTGAGGCAAGACAGCCCTCCTGTGGTTGCCCATTAACAGAGAAAAAGTGTGTTCTTCCCACCTGCCATAAACACCACATGAAGCCAGCACTGAGTATGTGTATGTGTGTGTGTGTGGAGGGGGGGGGGGGTTGGGTAGTGCACAAGGCTGTCACCCTGAGCAAATGCATGTCACTAGTGACAAGATGTGTTTCTGAACTTATGAGTCTTCTCTTTAAGGCTCCCAGAGGCACTGGGTAGAGGATGCTTTGCAAACGCAGGTGGGGATGGAACTGGGGAATGAGATTGCATCAATGATAACCCAGTGAGAATTAGGTGAGGGCTTAACAGGTGCCCTGCATGCTGGGCTCTTTGAAGGCAGATCCATCGTACAGGATCTTATAGATTCACTGGCATCCTTGGTGGGTCCTAGACCTACTGTTACCTGGATTTATGACATTGGTAGTAGCCATGGAGGTCTACTCATGAACTTTGAAGCAGACAGTTATTATATTCTTAACGATTTTATGGACTAGTAAATGTCGAATAAAACTTTTGGGTACTGACATATGGTTATCAACTTTTATATCAAGTACGGACAATGAAAAAGACTGAAAATTACGATCTACCATCATTTCATACAAAGAAGACAATTTTAATATCACAAAGGAAGGATAACTTCAGAATTTAAAAACTGCACACACTGAATTTTTAAACTATACTGCCCTTGGCTTTCTCATTTTGTGTGGACTGGGGAAAAGTTTATCACCAAACTCCGCTCTGCAAAGTGAGGCTCCATTGTCTTGAACACTTAGGGGCAGCCACACTGCTTGCAGATGATGTTAATTTACTCTGAGAAGTGGTTTCAGGGCTTTAAGGGAAACCTAAGGAATTCAAGTGCAAAAGTCTCTCAGTATTTTGCCTCAGTTTCCAATAGAGTGCTTTAAAAAGAAGTAAACAAAACAGACTATGGCAAATAAAATCTTGGAAACCTGAAGTTGGAAGGTTTTTTAGTAGTGATATGGTCCATGTGGGGTTTTTGTTGGTAAGTTTATTTATTTTGAGAGAGGGAGAGAGAGAGGGAGAGAGCACAAACAGGGGAGGGGCAGAGAGAGGGGGAGAGAGAGAATATACCAAGCTGGCTCTGAGCTGGCAGCCCAGAGCCCAATCAGGGCTTGAACTTACAAAACCATGAGATCATGACCTGAGCCAAAACCAGGAGTCAGAAGCCAAAGTGCCTGAACCACCCAGGTGCCCCTGGGAAGGATTCTTATTGTCAGCCCTTCATAGTGTCTGTTCCCAGATTCATCAATGGTTTCTCCAACTCCTCCTACTGTTCCAGTGCAGGGAAAGTCAACCCTTACAGTTTCTCTCCTGGAACTCTGACTGGCTCCTCTTCATACCGGACCCTGTACTCTGCTTGACACACTATGCCTGCATGAAAATAATGACATATTTCACTGATAACTGCTGAAAACTAATTTTTAAACTCCAGGTCTGTATTTTTGCTTCCATTTTGACTTTTACTGATAAAAATATCTTTAATTGTATTTCATTATATTGTGTGAATATCATTTTATGACTTGAAAGTCATTATATTAAATTTTTTTTTGAAGTTTATTTTTGAGACAGACAGCGTGAGCGGGGCAGGGGCAGAAAGAGAGAGAGAGAGAAAGTGAGAAAGAGAGAGGGAGAGGGAGAGGGAGAGGGGGAGGGGGAGGGGGAGAGAGAGAGAGAGAGAGAGAGAGAGAGAGAGAGAGAGAGAATGAATCTCAAGCAGGCTCTGCACCATCAGCACAGAGCCGATGCGGGGCTCGAACTCATGAAACCGTGAGATCATGCCCTGAGCCGAAACCAAGAGTTGGATGCTTAACCAGCTGAGCCACCCAGGCACCCCTATATTAAAAAATGTAAAAGCATTTTATTTTATGAAAGGCCCACTTTCATTAAAAGTGGTATAAAAGCTGAGATGAAGGGGCATCTACTTGCTTATCCAACCTCCTCCCAACAGCTAGTCCCACAGCAGGCTGACAGCATTTCTATGTCAAGTCTACCACAGACTACACAACACATTCATTTTGTAGCAAGCACCTCAGTGGTGAAACTCAGCATCTGATAAATCTGAACACAACTCAGCTGCAAGTAGGAAAAAAAAAAAGATTAATCTAAAACAATGATTTGCAAGCTGTGATTTTCAATCATTAATGGGTTGTAAATTCAGTGGGTTATGAGAGCATTAAAAACCACACATACACAAGAGCCAAAAGAGCAAATTCCTACGCATCTTTTCTAGATCAAAGTACAACTGCATGCCTTACAGGTAAATACTCTTTCATAAACATTTTATTTCATCACATATATACTAGGTCATGACATAAAATATACTTCACAGCCCTCAACCACATCACATTGAAAAACATATTTGGTTATTCAGTCTCTTAAAAGATTTCTTTATTTCTTTGTTTTCATTTTGTTTTGTTTTTTTCCATTTCTGAGCCATGGCTCCCCACTTCAATGACTGGGTACTCTGAAGCTCTCCCCGCTCAACACAACAACAATTTACGGTGCTCTTAGTACCACCATTTCCTGGTTCACTGCTATTTTCTATTTTTCCTCCTCTATTTTTCCACAGCTCCAGGAGCTCAACTTAAGGGAATTACCACTGGGCATCTGAATGTGGATCAGGTCCCTGCTGCCATGTGCCAGGCATGACGCCAGGGGCTCTACACACATGACTCTTTACAGATATGGTTCCTTATCTTTCACCCGTAGCAGTATCTCACCTATCCCTCTCGAGGCACTGGCACAGGACACATAGGGACTGAGTGAATGTTTCCACGTAAATGAACTCAACAATAAACACATTCTGTTGATTGTAAACCACATAAATTCAATTCAGCAAAAGAGAATAGTTTCAAATAAAATGTTTCCTCATTTCGCCATACTTAATACAAAAGTACTATACAAAGCTTAATTTATATTGATTAAATCCTAATTGTTGTATAAAAAGTTGAGGCATTGGTGTTCTGTGGCTACTGGTAGTAGTTATATTACTTCGGTGTCATATCTCATATAGTATAGCTATACAACATTAACCCTTTGATTTTGAGCAGTTATAAACTTATTTTAACACAACATCATATATTCATTACTAGTTATTACCCTCACCTAAAATAATTTAGCAATAGTACATGATACTGAGGGAAAAGGAAAACAGTTAACTTAATACTTTTCTAAATGCTAGTAAGAAAGAAACACATCAATGCACACCTGATTTGGGGGATGACCATAACTCGGCCTATGACTTCAAATGGAATCTGGGAAAGTAAACCAAAGGTGTTTTTAAGCTGAAAGGACACAAATGTTGAGTTCAAACCCTTCATCTTTCATATTAGGCAGTATCTACACACGAAGGTAAATGACTTATCTACAGGCACATAATTACACAGTAAGAGAGATGTCCAAGGTCTCCTGATAACAAATCTAGACTTTTTCTATTTCATAACAGAGGTTCATACTATAATACAATCATATTTTTAAAAGATCAAATCAGATATCAAGGAAAACAAATCCATCATAACCTTTTAGGCTAAAAAAAACCCTAGAGCAAGAGTTTAATAAAAATGCATGACAGCTGTGTTCAAGATAACATAGTGTGGAATACAGTGTTGTAAACATGGATGGCAGAAGTTCATGGTTACAGTAATTCATTGTGTGTTTACGCATTAGTTTTGTGCATTAGTTGTGTTTTCATCTGTATCACTTAAGCTAAATTTTTTCCACAAAAATTTCTCATTTGATTTCCAAAGCGAAGTTTCCAGCTCCTCTTTCCTTTTGGAGGATGCGGCAAGGGGCACTTTTTCACATAGAGTCTCTATCACTGCCAAGTCAGTGAGTTTACTAAGGCTGTCGTCATTCTGTTCATTCAAGATGTCCCAGAAATCTTTTGGTCTCTGTTTTGCTTTTTCCATGGGCCCTGAAAGAACTTTCTTTGGCAGTTGTGTGGGACTGTTCCCATAACTATTAAAGAGGTCATCAAGAATAGATGTGTCGCCAAGTAAGCCTACCACAGAAGTGTTTCCTAACACTGGATTTTCTACCTTCTTGTTTTCCACTTTGAAAAGGGGTCCGTTTCTTGAAATGCCTGTTCTTGTTGGGTTTTGTTGCTCTTTCATAGTATTTTCTAATTTTTCTAACTCATATGCTTCAGACTTACTGTTCAGGGAACAGGATACTACAGTATCTTTGGATGCTTGGCTGTTTTTTCCATTGTCAGTCTCTTGGGTAGAGCTCATACGTGATTTGGTAGTCTCTCCGTCATTAGAAAGTACCTGTTCCCTATGGGAACTGTGATTTTGAAACTCAATGGATTTTTCTTTATATATTTTTGGGCTGCAAATTTGAGAAACTCTTTTGGGAGAATCTTTAAGTGCCAAAGTTGCAGAATCTGACAGCCCTTCTTTTATAAGAGATTCTGTTTTTTCAGATTTATTCCTGACTCTCTCTCTTTTCTGACAGGAAGTTTTAATGCATTCTGAAGCAAAATCCACAAAAAATTCTTTTACCTCCGGATACTGAGAAGCATAAAAGTCTTTTAGCATTTTCTGTCGTTCTTCTGATGTAGCATTAGTTATATTTTTAGCAAATTCCTTTACAGAAGGCAAGTTAAAATAAGAAGCCATTTCTTCAAATTGTTTTCTGAAGATTTAATGAACAAAACCAGTAGTTATTTTTATTATTTTATTTTTAAAGAACTCACCATCAGTGATATTAAAAAAAGACACAAAGCAATGTTCAGTTGATCCCTGAACAACACAGGTGTTAGGTTTCCCTGTGTAGTCAAAAATCTGAATATAACTTTTGACTTTCCCCCAAATTAGCCTACTGTTGACCAGAAGCCTTATTGATAATGTAGAGAGTCAATTAATACATATTTTGCATGTTACATATATTATATATACTGTATCCTTACAATAAAGTAAGCTAGAGAAAAGAAAATGTTGTTGAGAAAATCACAAGGAAGAAAAAATATATTTGCAGTACTGTATTTACTGGAAAAAAATCTGCCAGTAAGTGGACCCACATAGTTCAAACCTGTGTTGTACAAGGGTCAACTGTAATCTTATTGATTTAGTATATATTAACTTAATTCCATAATGAAAATGCATTTTACACTAGCAGAATGTGACCTCTTTCCTTATGCTAGTGAAAAAAAATTCTAGTTCATGAAATCACCAGCTTTTGAAGTTATTTTGATTTATACTATTAGGCATTTCCTGGGAATGATGGGATCCCAGCATGCTGCTCCTCCAGTCAGCCAACTTACGGCTGACATGAGAATCATAATTTATATAATCTGTCTGAAAATCTATATTGCATTCAAGTCCTATGAAATAAAATTGTCAAAAAAAGGTCTTAATGAAAAGAGAAAATTCTGAAAAATAAAGGGATTTTTTCTTCTCTCCTTTTTCCCCTTCTTCCACAAATACAACAAAGAAATTTCATACAACTTTTTCATGGTCCTAAAGGAAAATTCTAAACTGATAAACCTAGATTCTTTCTTCCCCCAACTGGCCTGCCTTGAGTATAGACAGCTAAACTAAGAAATGAGATGTCATTTAAAGGAGTGAGTTTTACTCTTAGTATAAGATATTAACAAAAGCTGTTGTATGCATGTGTGAGAAAATGGACCTTCCAGAACCCTGGTAAGACAGAGGCAGAAAGATTGTTTCACAACCCTGGACACCAGACTGTGCTCCTTTCCCCAGGTGAGGGTGCTATGGACTGAACTGCAACACCCTCAAATTCATTATGGGCTTCAAAGCCCTAAACCGCAGTCTGACTATATGGAGATAGGGCCTTTAGAAGGTAATTAAGGTTAAATGAGGTCATAAGAAGCCATCAGAAATATCTTTCTCGGCCAAGAGAGGACACGATGAGGTCACCATCTGCAAGTCAGGAGAGCCCTCACCAGGAGCCAAATCAGCTGGCACCCTGATCTTCAACTTCCCAGGCTCTAGAACTGTGAGAAATAACTTTCTATTGTTTAAGCCCCAGTCTATAGTATTTTGCTATGGCAGATGGAGCAGACAAAGACAGAGGGTATTGCTTTGCTGATGCTGAGTTGGGCCATGAATCAGGAGAGCTCAGTGTTTGTAAACATTCTTTTAAAAAAAGCCAGATGGTGTTGTAACACATGATTAAAAGTCCCAAAGTTTTAGAATTATGTTTGTATTTGATATAGTTCCTTAAAACATTCATTTATACATTCAACAAACATTTATAGACCCTCTATGTGCTAGGCACCATAGAGCTATACAGCAGTGAACAGCCGACCACCATATTCTTCAAGGAGTTTATAGTCAAGCTGGAGGAGACAGACACATGAAAACCAAACCAGAAGAGAGTGATAAATCCCACTACAGATGTAAATACAGGGCCCTGTGGGTTCCCACAGAAGGGGTACCTGAGCCAGTGATGGATCATGGGTAAGGTAGCAGGGAAGGCTTCTCTGGTGTCACCAGTCAGGCAAGGGTAAGTGAGGAAACCGTCCAGGGAACGGGGAACATGCACAGGCCCACTTCAGAGAGAACCTGGTACACAGAGGGGCAGGAGAAATTGCCAAGGAAGAGGCTGACTATCATGAAGGGTCCGTATGTCAATTTCAAAAGTTTGAATTTTATCCTGCACACACAACAGAGAATCCTGAGGGTAAAATAATGATTTATTTGTAATGTATGTAATTTGGAGCTTTAAAGCCACTATTATTTTGCTGCTCAGGCCAGGTTATGTCAAGTTTGTGTTTCCTGTGATTTTAGTGGCATCCATCGTGCATGCTCATGACTTTTGTGGCTTCAGATGAGCACCCTGCCTTCTAGTCCTCTTCACTGCACTGGTCCTCTTCACTGTTCCAAGTCCAGATATTATCTATGCCTGAGCAACAGCCACTCTTGCTGCCAAGAGAATATTTAATAACACAAATACAAGCTTCCAAATTTCTGTCCTGGAAATTGCCAATGTTCTTGTTGGAAAGCAACAAGCACGTTCTTAAAAGGTTCCAGTTTTTACTTCATATGAAGTAATGAGGTATTATTTTGTTTATTAATCATCTCCAAATCCATTTTCATGGCCTTTCTAATAAATATTTGTGCTGCGAAGATTAAGTTATTGGCAAAGTTACAGGCTGATGTCTTATTTATCCAAGACTTGGTGGTGTCTCAGCAACGGCCAGAATACTTCACCTTTGCTGTGCTGACCTCACTCAGAATCTTACAATTCTGTCCCTTTTGGGAGGAGAGCTTCTAACCCCATGTTATACCAGTAGTATGCAAGTAAATTAGGCTGGGAGGTTGTCCTTTACAGGATGAATATGATTGATTATAATTCATTTTATTTTTGCCTTCTAACTTGCTTTCATAATTCTTGGTCTTTAAAAGAATTTTCTCTAAGTATTTAAGGAAGGTACACCCAGGAGGTATAAACTAGCCACTTTGTAAGGAAAATTTAATAAACTAAAGTAGACACTCATAAGTCACTAGAAGAAAGAAAAAAAAATATATATATCCAGAGTAGTTGTGTGTCATGTATATAATTCAAGTTCTCTCCCCTTTTCATGAGAACTGAGGGAAAATGGTGGGACACAGCTAAGTCATCTTCTCTTTGCCTAGGCTTTCTTAAGTGAAGGGAGAACTGAAACTTCATTCCGATGACCTGACGGCCACAGCTGGTACGGATTCATGATTCTCATAAAAGAGGATGATTAGTGGGAAAGATGTGTCAGCAGTTCTGACATCGATCCCTAGGTCAGAGGTTGGCATTCTAACATTAGTCTTTCACTTAGCCTAAGGCATTTATTCCCTGGGATGGGCAGAGAAGAAAGTGAGAGAAGAAAAATCTAATCATTTGTTAATAGTTTTATTTTTATATACAGTGCTAACGGAGATAAAGACACTTGTGCTCTTTAAAAACTGGTAAAATCCATTATGGTCTGCCTCTGAACAAAATAATTGCCCAAAGCAAATTACCCCAAATTTGCCCAGAATCATCATTGTAAGTCTATTTATGAGGAGAGATGCTACTGTAGCATGTAGGGTGTTTGCCTTTCTGGGCAATGGTGGGTAGCTGAGAGCCACACTCTAGCCTACCACACCAGCACCCAAGGGCTGAGGAGCTACCAAACCCGTGAGGAAAGAATTTGGAACAGGGAGAACCATCACCATTTGCCCATTGTCTGCAGAGGCCTTCAGGGTCAATTCAACCATGCCTTTCATCCCTGCTTAGCTCAGTCACTACTCCTCTGTCACCTGTAACCCCAGGCCTTTTCCTGGTCCTAGTCTCTTCCTCCCCAATCTAATGGAATCCCTCAGCCTTCCAGACCATTCCTCAGCCCCTGGAATGAGGCTATGCTCTACCAACTCCCTTGTTCTTCTCCCCAGATGGTCCCTCTATCCCCTCATGATGCCACCTCTTCCCATACGGCCCTCACAAGATAAGGCTCTTATACCTCACATCTTAAACCTCAGGGTTCATGCTTCACATGCTGCTTCCAGACCATTTTTTTTTTCTTAAAGATTCCTTTCCCTTTTGCAGGTTTATGCTATCCTGATAATCCATTCTTTCCCTCAATTTGTCAACTGACCTCTTAGTCGCTTCCTCCTAGTGACTGAACTCATGATCAATCCTGTTTCCTTTCCCATCTCCTGCCATCACTCTTGACAACACCAATATCCATGTGGATGGCCCATGTAACTCCAACTCCTAGCCCACCAATTTCTTTACCACCATCCCCCACTCCCCAAGACTCAACAGAATGTCAGGTCCCTATTCCTAAGGACATATACTGCCATTGTCATTACCATTAATTGCACAACCTGCAAATCCCTGAATTTAGTCACCTCATAATCCAGCTCAACTGTTTAATTCCCCCATGACAACAATGCTGGAAGATACTTCTGACCTCATCAAGCCTCCCCTTGTTTAGCTTAGGTTCGACTTTATAATTACTCCTTTGCAAACATCTTTCAGCTTCTTTGCTTCTCTCTCCCTCCATTCTAACCCCTGATAAAACCCAGCCATCTCCCTATTCTGTGTCTGTAACTGAGCAATTGAAGCCTGGCTGAACAAAGTCTGCACAACTGCATGGATGCTTTTACTGGAATTACTCTCCAACAGGGACTTAACATGACCCATGAATTCTAGTCTCACCAAGCTTGCTGTTCTAATTGATAAATGATTTATTTCATGACTTTTCTCTCCTGAAATTTCTCTCCCTCTGATTTGATACTTTAATTCTCAGTTAATTGAGAAAATATCGCATCTATGCCCATCTTCCATCCCTCCTCTTCTGATGCCTCTCAAAGGCTAGACCTTCTTCAGTAGTCTGGATCCCACCCTCTCCTGCTCTGCAGGACTTCTGTTACTACTTCTCCAGCATGATCTCTTTTTTTCCATATTGGTTTTTTCCCTCAACACACAAATAGGTTCTATTGTCTTCCCAACTTAAAAAAATTTACCTTTGACTGCACAATGCCCTCCAACTACCGCAACTTTTCACACTCACAGAGCAGTCTCAAGATCTGCCCATCCCCTGCTTCCCACCTCACCCCGAGTCTGCCTAGGGATTTGTAGACTGCTCACATCAAGGCAGCCAATGAGTTCTCCTGCCAGTTCTGGAAGGCACTTTTCCACTTCATCTGATTCTGGTTCTCAGCAGCATTTAATAAAATGAAGTGCTTCCTCCATTTTGAAATTTTCACTCCTCTTGGACTTCAGGACCTTATAGTGTGCCTCCTACCCAGCAGGCCACTGTCCCCTTAAGGCTCAGTCCTAGCTTCTCTTCTGTCTGTGCTGGGTTCCTAGGCTGTTCACATAACCTGTGGCTCTAAAACCATTTAAAATCTCAATGCTGATGACTTCCACATTTAGATCTTTAGTCCCCAAATCCTATTTCCATAGAACCTCAAATTTAATACAAGCAAAAGAGAACTCTTGATTTTTTTTCAGTCCAAACTCCTAGTTTTCCCCATTTTAGTAAATCCAGTCTGTTGCTCCATGGAAAAGTTAAGAGTAGTCTTGTTTTCTCTCTTTCCCAACAACCAGTCCATACCAAACTGAATTCATCCACCAAACTCTATCTCCATGGGAACCACTCTACCGTAAACCACCATTGGCTAGTTCCTTATGGTCTTCCCTAGTCTGCTCTCTTCCACAAAGAAACTAGAACAATCTTTGAGAAACATACATCAGATCATGTTCATGCCTCAATAGCTTTGACACACCTGGGACAAAATCCAAACTCTTATCCACAACCTATAGGGCTTTGCATGCTCCAGCCCCATCTATGTCTTGGCCTTCAGCTCATGTCTTTCTGCTTGGTTTATTATGCACTAAGTACACTAGTCTTCTCTCAGTTCCTTGAGCACATCAAACCTCTTTGCTCCCTAGGGATGTCCTTAACCTAGTTCTTTGCCTGGCTATCCCTCAGGTCTCAGATGCCAACTCTGTTGCGAGGTCTTACTCTCTACCCAATAGAAAGCCATTGGCCCCCCTCCAGATCACCTTATTCTCTACCAACCAGGCCTGTCCACTTCTTTCCTATAATACACCATTTTATAATTATTTATATATATATATATTTTTTTTACTTTTGAAAGTTTTATGGTTTAACTCTCACTGCACTGTAAACTCTGTCCTTTTTTATCCTGTCTGTGTAAAACCTAGCACAATGCCTGAGTGCATATTAGGTGCTCAATATTCAAAGAGTAAATAAAATGCAATTAAGTGTTTCATTTATCCATATAAAATGATTTCATTTTTTTATCAATTGAGGGATTAGCTTTCTAAAAACATCTAAAACATTTTGAATTTATTTTTTGAAGTATACAAATTCAGCTGCCAAGTATGGTTAAGATTCAAATTATTTGCGTATTTTATTAAGTAGCTATATTTCTTTTGAGAATAATTTTTAAAGTCCAGTGTTGCTATACACATACCTGCGGATCCCTTTTGGCGTTTCTCCAATTATAAAGGTGGTCTGGTCTGTGCGGTAGACTTTTTTCTTCTTTTGGCTTACAGGGTGTGAAATGTAAAGGGGAAATGAAATGTTTCCTTCACTTAGTTGTTGGTCTTTCTTTGAAAGTGTCAATATATCTGTCTTCATTTTTTCTTTATGTGTCTGGAAAGAGAAGGAATGCAAAACCTAAGTCTGAAAAAATAGTCATTTTTGGTCAAATGAGGAGATGGCCTTATTTTTTCCAAAACCTCTTTATAATCAAGTATATCATATTCTCTAGTTGATAACAATATGAGAGATGTTAGTTAACTTAGATTTTTAAAAAGAAGATACAGGAATAAGTTACTTTTATATATTACTTTTATATATTTCATAAATATATATTTATATTTTATATATTTTATAGAAATATAAACATTTATATTTATAAAATAAATATTTCATATATATTTATATATTTTATATATTTCATAAATATATTTTATAAATACATATTTATATAAATATATATATAATATATATTTATATATTTATAAAATATATATATTTATATTTTATATATTTATGAAATATATAAAAGTAATGCCAATACTATGATGTTTCCATGGTGTCCATCATTTAAAATATATGTTACAGAATATATCTTTCTTAAAGATATAATAAAAGTAATAGCAATAATATGATGCCTTCATTGTCAAGTTTGTTGGGATATTATATACATGCTGATATCCACAATCCTAAATGAGAATAAAAATTAATGATTATAAAAATAATGGCATAAAAACGAGATATTTAAAATTCTTAAATCAGTAATTTCCCTCAATATTATTAATCAGATTTTTGTTATTTAATTTTACATAAGTAGCCAAACTGTAAAATAATAACAATCTTTATGTGATAATTAAATAAGAAACCATTTTCATAAATCCTACCTTTTAATCTCTACTAGATTGCCAGAATATTTAGTGATTTTAAGATGCTAACTACAGTTGGTTGACACTATATATAGAATTATATTTATTTTACAGACTATACTTGTTGCTTGTCTAACATAAATTGTTAAAAACACTGAGTCAAGAAAAAAATAATTTTGATTATTGGTTTCAATTTCCCTGAGAAGATGGTACAGTGAATACATGGAAAGCCCTACCCCACTCCAAAATGAGAAGACTAGATACAATTTGGTAACAACAACAAAATTACATTTGAGCTCAGAAGTGAGAAAGGTAAATCTCTAGGTGCCAAAAACAAAGAAGTGGTGAATAGGAGCTGATGCTCAGCAGTCCAGAGTTAGGGCCTTAAGTTATAGTTTACTAGACCCCATGTATAGAGGGGAGATGGAAATGACTCAACTCCCTGCATTAAAAAACAAACAAACCAAAAACACAGTAGGAATTAAGAGGCTATCCAGTTTGCAAATTAAAGCTAGGAAAGTCCAAACTGGGAACACAGAAGAGAAGCAGGCTACCTTCCTATTCTAGATAGGAAGAATCACTGGAATGCCCAGCCTGTGCCATTTGTGGAATCTGATTTTGTAGCACCTGGGTGGAATGGAAAATCTAAGCTAAAAACCAACATAAAAAACTGGTCCAGAATCAGTGAAAACCATAGATCTCAATGAGGAGTGAATATAAAAACATACCATGGGAAGATTTCTATAATCCAGAGAATGCTTTTGATTCTGATGGGTGGTGGTGTCGGGGGGGGGGGAGGGGGTGGGGGGTGGGTTTGGGCAAAAATTATGAAGAATATATAAAACCCACCACCATGAAAATGGGCAAAAGCAACAAGTGTGAGAATATGTATCTGAGGAATTATAGATAACAAAGCAATCTGCAAGAGACTTTAAATCATTAGCAAGTCCAGAAAGATAAAGGAAAGAATAGAATATACTAGGGCTGGTATTATATAGACAGATCTGAAAGAGCCAAACACAAACTCTAAAAAGGAAATGTGGTTTTGAAATAAAAAATAGAGATAGGAACAGACTCAAAACATGGGTTAAGCAGCAGACTAAACAGTCTTACAATGATAGTTGATAAAGTGGTAGAGAAAGAAGACATGGCTGAAGACATACCAAAGTTTGTAAAATATTAGAAGGTAAGAACAGAGAAAACAGAAGAGATAATATAAAGACATAATGGCAGGTAACTGAAGAAGGCACGAATCCTCAAACTAAAAAGGGAAAGCAAATCTCTCGTGGGAAAAATAAAAATAAATCTGTACTTTGTTATATCACATAGAATATCTTAAAAACTGCCAGAAAGAAAAAACAAGATATCCCACAAAGAAATGACAATCAACCTGAAGACAGACTTCTCATGAATACCACCACCACCAGAAAACAATACTTTCTACATGCAGACAGGAAAAAAATATAGAAACTTAGAATTCTATACCCAGTTAAACTATCTTTAAAGAATTCTTTTTTTCAGGCATACATACAGGAGTTTGCTAGACACAGATTCTTGCTGATGACATAATTATTTTTCTTTTACAGTTCAATGGGATTGAAATGGCACATATAAATGAATGTGTGTAGGGAAGAGTTTTTCATTCCACAAATATTTACTGAGCACTTGTTATCTTCCTGTCACCATGCTATGCATTTGAGAACAAAAATATTTACATATACAAAGAGGCCTTTCCCTTAAGGGACTTAAAAATGACAAGCCAATTTTTAAATTTTAAGATGGAACATTTAGTTTTTAAAAAAAAAATCACTTATCTCTTCAACTTATTATATTTAAATTCATTTTATTGAAATAAACTGAACATTGGATAACATGTAAGATATAACTGTATGTTTTATTTTTTTATATTTTATTTTACTATATTTTATTTTACTATATTTTATTTTACTATATTTTATTCTATTTTATTCTATTTTATTCTATTTTATTCTATTTTATTCTATTTTATTCTATTTTATTCTATTTTATTCTATTTTATTCTATTCTATTCTATTCTATTCTATTCTATTCTATTCTATTCTATTCTATTTTATTTTATTTTATTTTATTATCTCTATCTAACATGGGTACTGAACTTATGACCCGAGATCAAGATTCACGTGCTCTACACAGCCAGCCAGGCACCCTGTAACTGTATGTTTTTTTAGTAGCAAACCATTTCTAATGAAAATAAATTGACTTCTTAAATATCTATTGTGACTCAGATGAACAAACATAAAATGCTGAAAGTACTTTCCTTAAAGACATCATTTCTTGAATCTTAAAGCATCAACAAAGAGAGGAAAATGCTGACCTTTAAAGATAAATCTGTAAGAGATTTAAAAAAAAATTTTTTTTTTAACATTTATTTATTTTTGAGACAGAGAGAGACAGAGCATGAACAGGGGAGAGGCAGAGAGAGAGGGAGACACAGAATCTGAAACAGGCTCCAGGCTCTGAGCTGTCAGCACAGAGCCCGACGCCGGGCTCGAACTCACGGACCGTGAGATCATGACCTGAGCCGAAGTCGGCCGCTTAACCGACTGAGCCACCCAGGCGCCCCAAATCTGTAAGAGATTTGACACACTTATTTTACCTCACAAGAAAACAGATGACTGTTATAAGTTTCTAATAAAAAGGCTCATCATCTTAAGATGATTCCCAAGAAATGATCTATTATTGTAAGGAGAGATGGTATGTTTACGTGAGGATAAGTGAAATAAACAGAAAAAGAAGGAACTGGGCCAACCAAGAACACTCCCTCCTCATATACTGCAACTTCTGAAGCCATGGAGAAATCATGCCAGACAATGGTAATTTTCAATAATTTACATGATTACTCTTGGTCTTTCTGACTCTGGCAAAGCATTACAAAGCTCACATTTTGTATGGATACATTTTTTCTTAAGTCAGTTTTATAAATTCTTCAGGAAAATTCAGCTTTTCAACACAGGTATCAAACAGGTGGATCTTTAATTTTGCCAAGAATTCTATATTTAAAAATTTGATTGTGTTAGATAATCATTCTTTTCACACATGGGCTTAATACCCTATCCTTCATTAAAAACAAAAAACAAACAAACAAACAAATCTATCATTTGGAGGGAAGATGGTGGCGTAGGAGGACACTGGGCTCACCGTGCGTCCTGCTGATCACTTAGATTCCACCTACACCTGCCTAAATAACCCAGAAAACCGCCAGAGGATTAGCAGAACGGAGTCGCCGGAGCCAAGCGCAGAGGAGAGGCCCACGGAAGAGGGTAGGAAGGGCGGCGAGGCGGTGCGCGCTCCACGGACTGGCGGGAGGGAGCCGGAGCGGAGGGGCGGCTCGCGGCCAAGCAGAGCCCCCGAGTCTGGCTGGCAAAAGCGGAGGGGCCTGACGGACTGTGTTCCGACAGCAAGCGCGACTTAGCGTCTGGGAGGTCATAAGTTAACAGCTCTGCTCAGAAAGCGGGAAGGCTGGAGGACAAAGGGAGGGAGAGTTGCTGAGCCCCCCGACGACAGAGCTCAGTTTGGTGGGGAACAAAGGCGCTCACCAGCGCCATCTCCCCCGCCCATCCCCCAGCCAAAATCCCAAAGAGAACCAGTTCCTGCCAGGGAACTTGCTCCCTCCGTGCAAACACCCAACTCTGCGCTTCTGCGGAGCCAAACCTCCGGCAGCGGATCTGACTCCCTCCCGCTGCCACAGGGCCCCTCCTGAAGTGGATCACCTAAGGAGAAGCGAGCTAAGCCTGCCCCTTCTGCGGCCGTGCACCTTGCCTACCCACCCCAGCTAATACGCCAGATCCCCAGCATCACAAGCCTGGCAGTGTGCAAGTAGCCCAGACGGGCCACGCCACCCCACAGTGAATCCCGCCCCTAGGAGAGGGGAAGAGAAGGCACACACCAGTCTGACTGTGGCCCCAGCGGTGGGCTAGGGGCAGACATCAGGTCGGACTGCGGCCCCGCCCACCAACTCCAGTTATACACCACAGCACAGGGGAAGTGCCCTGCAGGTCCTCACCACGCCAGGGACTATCCAAAATGACCAAGTGGAAGAATTCCCCTCAGAAGAATCTCCAGGAAATAACAACAGCTAATGAGCTGATCAAAAAGGATTTAAATAATATAACAGAAAGTGAATTTAGAATAATAGTCATAAAATTAATCGCTGGGCTGGAAAACAGTATACAGGACAGCAGAGAATCTCTTGCTACAGAGATCAAGGGACTAAGGAACAGTCACGAGGAGCTGAAAAACGCTTTAAACGAAATGCATAACAAAATGGAAACCACCACGGCTCGGATTGAAGAGGCAGAGGAGAGAATAGGTGAACTAGAAGATAAAGTTATGGAAAAAGAGGAAGCTGAGAAAAAGAGAGAGAAAAAAATCCAGGAGTATGAGGGGAAAATTAGAGAACTAAGTGATACACTAAAAAGAAATAATATACGCATAATTGGTATCCCAGAGGAGGAAGAGAGAGGGAAAGGTGCTGAAGGGGTACTTGAAGAAATAATAGCTGAGAACTTCCCTGAACTGGGGAAGGAAAAAGGCATTGAAATCCAAGAGGCACAGAGAACTCCCTTCAGACGTAACTTGAATCGATCTTCTGCACGACATATCATAGTGAAACTGGCAAAATACAAGGATAAAGAGAAAATTCTGAAAGCATCAAGGGGTAAACGTGCCCTCACATATAAAGGGAGACCTATAAGACTCGTGACTGATCTCTCTTTTGAAACTTGGCAGGCCAGAAAGAATTGGCACGAGATTTTCAGGGTGCTAGACAGAAAAAATATGCAGCCGAGAATCCTTTATCCAGCAAGTCTGTCATTTAGAATAGAAGGAGAGATAAAGGTCTTCCCAAACAAACAAAAACTGAAGGAATTTGTCACCACTAAACCAGCCCTACAAGAGATCCTAAGGGGGACCCTGTGAGACAAAGTACCAGAGACATCACTACAAGCATAAAACATACAGACATCACAATGACTCTAAACCCGTATCTTTCTATAATAACACTGAATGTAAATGGATTAAATGCGCCAACCAAAAGACATAGGGTATCAGAATGGATAAAAAAACAAGACCCATCTATTTGCTGTCTACAAGAGACTCATTTTAGACCTGAGGACACCTTTAGATTGAGAGTGAGGGGATGGAGAACTATTTATCATGCTACTGGAAGACAAAAGAAAGCTGGAGTAGCCATACTTATATCAGAAAAACTAGACTTTAAATTAAAGGCTGTAACAAGAGATGAAGAAGGACATTATATAATAATTACAGGGTCTATCCATCAGGAAGAGCTAACAATTATAAATGTCTATGCGCCAAATACGGGAGCCCCCAAATATATAAAACAATTACTCATAAGCAACCTTATTGATAAGAATGTGGTAATTGCAGGGGACTTTAACACTCCACTTACAGAAATGGATAGATCATCTAGACACATGGTCAATAAAGAAACAAGGGCCCTGAATGAGACATTGGATCAGATGGACTTGACAGATATATTTAGAACTCTGCATCCCAAAGCAACAGAATATACTTTCTTCTCGGGTGCACATGGAACATTCTCCAAGATAGATCATACATAGGGTCACAAAACAGCCCTTCATAAGTTTACAAGAATTGAAATTATACCATGCATACTTTCAGACCACAATGCTATGAAGCTTGAAATCCACCACAGAAAAAAGTCTGGAAAACCTCCAAAAGCATGGAGGTTAAAGAACACCCTACTAAAGAATGAGTGGGTCAACCAGGCAATTAGAGAAGAAATTAAAAAATATATGGAAACAAACGAAAATGAAAATACAACAATCCAAACGCTTTGGGATGCAGCGAAGGCAGTCCTGAGAGGAAAGTACATTGCAATCCAGGCCTATCTCAAGAAACAAGAAAAATCCCAAATACAAAATCTAACAGCACACCTAAAGGAAATAGAAGCAGAACAGCAAAGGCAGCCTAAACCCAGCAGAAGAAGAGAAATAATAAAGATCAGAGCAGAAATAAACAATATAGAATCTAAAAAAACCGTAGAGCAGATCAACAAAACCAAGAGTTGGTTTTTTGAAAAAATAAACAAAATTGACAAACCTCTAGCCAGGCTTCTCAAAAAGAAAAGGGAGATGACCCAAATAGATAAAATCATGAATGAAAATGGAATTATTACAACCAATCCCTCAGAGATACAAACAATTATCAGGGAATACTATGAAAAATTATATGCCAACAAATTGGACAACCTGGAAGAAATGGACAAATTCCTGAACACCCACACTCTTCCAAAACTCAATCAGGAGGAAAGAGAAAGCTTGAACAGACCCATAACCAGCGAAGAAATTGAATCGGTTATCAAAAATCTCCCAACAAATAAGAGTCCAGGACCAGATGGCTTCCCAGGGGAGTTCTACCAGACATTTAAAGCAGAGATAACACCTATCCTTCTCAAGCTATTCCAAGAAATAGAAAGGGAAGGAAAACTTCCAGACCCATTCTATGAAGCCAGTATTACTTTGATTCCTAAACCAGAGACCCAGTAAAAAAAGAGAACTACAGGCCAATATTCCTGATGAATATGGATGCAAAAATTCTCAATAAGATACTAGCAAATCGAATTCAACGGCATATAAAAAGAATTATTCACCATGATCAAGTGGGATTCATTCCTGGGATGCAGGGCTGGTTCAACATTCGCAAATCAATCAACGTGATACATCACATTAACAAAAAAAAAGAGAAGAACCATATGATCCTGTCAATCGATGCAGAAAAGGCCTTTGACAAAATCCAGCACCCTTTCTTAATAAAAACCCTTGAGAAAGTCGGGATAGAAGGAACATACTTAAAGATCATAAAAGCCATTTATGAAAAGCCCACAGCTAACATCATCCTCAACGGGGAAAAACTGAGAGCTTTTTCCCTGAGATCAGGAACACGACAGGGATGCCCACTCTCACCGCTGTTGTTTAACATAGTGCTGGAAGTTCTAGCATCAGCAATCAGACAACAAAAGGAAATCAAAGGCATCAAAATTGGCAAAGATGAAGTCAAGCTTTCGCTTTTTGCAGATGACATGATATCATACATGGAAAATCCGATAGACTCCACCAAAAGTCTGCTAGAACTGATACATGAATTCAGCAAAGTTGCAGGATACAAAATCAATGTACAGAAATCAGTTGCATTCTTATACACTAACAATGAAGCAACAGAAAGACAAATAAAGAAACTGACCCCATTCACAATTGCACCAAGAAGCATAAAATACCTAGGAATAAATCTAACCAAAGATGTAAAGGATCTGTATGCTGAAAACTATAGAAAACTTATGAAGGTAATTGAAGAAGATTTAAAGAAATGGAAAGACATTCCCTGCTCATGGATTGGAAGAATAAATATTGTCAAAATGTCAATACTACCCAAAGCTATCTACACATTCAATGCAATCCCAATCAAAATTGCACCAGCATTCTTCTCGAAACTAGAACAAGCAATCCTAAAATTCATATGGAACCACAAAAGGCCCCGAATAGCCAAAGGAATTTTGAAGAAGAAGACCAAAGCAGGAGGCATCACAATCCCAGACTTTAGCCTCTACTACAAAGCTGTCATCATCAAGACAGCATGGTATTGGCACAAAAACAGACACACAGACCAATGGAATAGAATAGAAACCCCAGAACTAGACCCACAAACGTATGGCCAACTCATCTTTGACAAAGCAGGAAAGAACATCCAATGGAAAAAAGACAGTCTCTTTAACAAATGGTGCTGGGAGAACTGGACAGCAACATGCAGAAGGTTGAAACTAGACCACTTTCTCACACCATTCACAAAAATAAACTCAAAATGGATAAAGGACCTGAATGTGAGACAGGAAACCATCAAAACCCTAGAGGAAAAAGCAGGAAAAGACCTCTCTGACCTCAGCCGTAGCAATCTCTTACTCGACACATCCCCAAAGGCAAGGGAATTAAAAGCAAAAGTGAATTACTGGGACCTTATGAAGATAAAAAGCTTCTGCACAGCAAAGGAAACAACCAACAAAACTAAAAGGCAACCAACGGAATGGGAAAAGATATTTGCAAATGACGTATCGGACAAAGGGCTAGTATCCAAAATCTATAAAGAGCTCACCAAACTCCACACCCGAAAAACAAATAACCCAGTGAAGAAATGGGCAGAAAACATGAATAGACACTTCTCTAAAGAAGACATCCGGATGGCCAACAGGCACATGAAAAGATGTTCAGCGTCGCTCCTTATCAGGGAAATACAAATCAAAACCACACTCAGGTATCACCTCACGCCAGTCAGAGTGGCCAAAATGAACAAATCAGGAGACTATAGATGCTGGAGAGGATGTGGAGAAATGGGAACCCTCTTGCACTGTTGGTGGGAATGCAAATTGGTATAGCCGCTCTGGAAAGCAGTGTGGAGGTTCCTCAGAAAATTAAAAATAGACCTACCCTATGACCCAGCAATAGCACTGCTAGGAATTTATCCAAGGGATACAGGAGTATTGATGCATAGGGGCACTTGTACCCCAATGTTCATAGCAGCACTCTCAACAATAGCCAAATTATGGAAAGAGCCTAAATGTCCATCAACTGATGAATGGATAAAGAAATTGTGGTTTATATACACAATGGAATACTACGTGGCAATGAGAAAAAATGAAATATGGCCTTTTGTAGCAACGTGGATGGAACTGGAGAGTGTGATGCTAAGTGAAATAAGCCATACAGAGAAAGACAGATACCATATGGTTTCACTCTTATGTGGATCCTGAGAAACTTAACAGGAACCTATGGGGGAGGGGAAGGAAAAAAAAAAAAAAAAAAAAGGACGTTAGAGTGGGAGAGAGCCAAAGCATAAGAGACTGTTAAAAACTGAGAACAAACTGAGGGTTGATGGGGGGTGGGAGGGAGGAGAGGGTGGGTGATGGGTATTGAGGAGGGCACCTTTTGGGATGAGCACTGGGTGTTGTATGGAAACCAATTTGACAATAAATTTCATATATAAAAAAAAGAAAAAAACAAACAAAATAACTCAAAAAAAATCTATCTAGGTTCAGATAGTTCATTTTAGTAGAGTACTTTGTACTGAAACAAGATTGTAAACAAAATTTTGTTTGTTAATTAACTTAATAAACATTTTAGTGGCCTTGTTACATAGCTGGTTTCACTACTTTATAGTAAAATGGGATCCTTTACAATAGTGGATACAAGGAAAAAAGTTCCAAAGTTTAGTTTCAATTGCAGTGATAGTTATGCCATAAAGCAAAATTCAAGGCCTATGGCCAAGATGAAAAGTTTCCAGATTATGTGAATTGGACTCAAACTCATTCATTACCACTTATGTCAAAACTGTGAAGTCATATGACACTGAGGCAACACAATGAAGTAGCAACAGTTATAAAGGCTCGAGTAATGAAAAGTTCAGTAAAAAAGACTGGATTAGGAATTTAAAAGACAATACTGTCCCTCCTTAACACTAGGAGAGAGGGTGAGGTTGCTTGCTAAAGAAAGCAAAATAAATCCACTCCTCTTTCTGCTAAAGAGTAGAATGGCCAACAACTGGAATACTATGCCTGTATTTAAAAGGAAATTTTGCAATCATGAGCTGAATAAGAAAGAAATGCCAGTTTCTGCAAAAGCCCCTAACTGTTCCTAATGTTTTCTTAAAAAGTTTCTTCAAAACTATCCATCAAGATTTGCCTTGAGGAAGTACTTCTATATTCTGTGATTCTGATGAGTTTTCCGTCATATTACAATTTATGATTATAATAATAAGGAAATATAAAGATAAGAACTTTGTACATTGTATTGTATAAATATTTCTGCTAAGTATTTTAGAAAGCTTGACACTATTAGAGTATAATTTATAACTTAGTAATTGCTACATTCATGATTATTTGCCTAAGTTATTGGGTATTGTTAGGTGTTTCTACTATAGTGTTTTTATGAAAAAAATCAAATTCAATTTGTGGAATCTTTATTAAAAATAAAATCTAGTAAGTGGTTTACCCCTAGGAAATGTAAAAATACAGTTAAAAATTCATTTGATGATGAGATTAGTTGAATGGAAATGGGGGGATACTTAAGGAGAAGCTGGATTTATCGGAGAATTCTGAAATAATCATTCTAATCTATGGGTGGTAATATGTCTTCCTCCTTTGGACATACACATACTATATGCAGCCATCAGTTGAGAACTGAAAAAGTAAAGGAAAAACTGTCCCCCTTCAGACCACAGTTAACCAGGGCTAAAAGGGTAAAAGATAGGCTACGTCTGATTATGGTAAATCCTAATCTCATTCATATAATTAAGAATTTAAACACATGATATGCTGTTTTTACAAAAATAATGATTTATTATTAAAACTAAAGTTCATAAATGTAAAAATTGTTTAATTCAGTTAAAACATTAAGTATATGTCATTTCTGTAAAGGATAATTGTTCTAATATATTTTGGCCAAAATAGTCTCCTCATCTATTCACAGTTAAATGCTTAACTTGGAAATGGCTCACTTCAAAGACTTTATGAATATCACCTTTGATTTAATTTTCATGAAGTTATAAAATCATTATTGATTTTTCTGATTTGTCTGTAAATTGTGTTTGAAAATATATCATAAAAATTACTACTTAAAAATGTACAGGGGTGCTTGGGTGGCTGAAGCATCCAACTCTTGATTTCGGTTCAGGTCATTATCTTACAGTTTGTGGGGTCATGCCCCTGTGTAGGGCTCTGCACTGACAGCACGGAACCTGCTTAGGACTCTCTCTCTCTCTCTCTCTCTCTCTCTCTCTCTCTCTCTCTCTCTGCCCTTCCTTTGCTCATGTGCAAATATGCACGTGTGGGTGCACTCTCTCTCAAAAAAAAAAACAAAAACAAAAATATAAAAAATGTATTTTGTATACATGTATACATGTATGTATATTTTGTAAAAAATATAAAAAAATGTACAATGTATACATTCTAAAAAATAAAACCTATAATTATTTTAAATTATAAGAGATCTACATTAGGATTATAGTGAATAAGAGAGCACTTTTGTAGGGAAAAATTCCTTCTTCTAGAGTGGCCCAAATGAATCCACAGTAGACCTAAGCAACTGTATATAATTCTGTATAATTTATTTCTTACTGAGAAGTTTTAGGTTTATGTTGGTTCTATGAGGAAAGTTCCTTATCTTACTCATTGCTCTAAAGATCAATAGTAAGAAAGATTCAAATAACTTTTGATAATACTCTTTTGCCTTTGAACCAAAATTGTGTGTTTCGAGGCATTAGATCTAAGCCAAGTTACGTTACTTTAAATGAAATAAGAGTTATTTTTTGAAAGGCAAAACTAAAAAGGAGATAAAGTATATATAGATTTTCAATATGAAAGTAAGAAAAAATAAAACTGACTCTTAAAAAGTTTAAAGATAGCAATCTTTACTGTCAATGTGCTGAGAAAAGAAAAAAAGAATATTCTTCTTACCTCATAGCCATATGATTACATTAGCATGTTTCTATTTGCTATGTAGGAAATCTATCTTTATGTACTAGGAAGCTTCACTGGGAATAATGCAGAATGTTTAAGTTAAAAAAACAACAACAAAATTTTCTACTAACAGTCTTTGAGGTAAAAAAAAAAAAAAAAAAAAAAAAAACAACTTTGGAGGTAAATTACTGAAGAACTGCAGAGAGCCCCTAGATAGGAATAGCAAGGAAATGAGCAGAGCTGATGGGGATCAATCTGTCCTATAGCCACCTACCTGTAACAAGTGGGGGCAAGAAACAGAACAATCCAGGAGAGTGAGTTTCAAAAGGAATCATGAACAGCCTCCAATTCCCATTTTAGCAAGAGAAATATTATTGTAATTTCTGCCATCTTTTTTTAAAAGTATTGATTTATTGATTTATTTTAATATGAAATTTATTGTCAAATTGGTTTCCATACAACATCCAGTGCTCATCCCAACAGGTGCCCTCCTCAATGCCCATCACCCACTTTCCCCTGCCTCCCACCCCACATCAACCCTTAGTTTATTCTGTTTTTAAGAGAGTCTTATGGTTTGCCTCCCTCCCTCTCTTTTTTTTTTTCCTTCCCCTCCCCCATGGTCTTCTGTTAAGTTTCTCAGGATCCACTTAAGAGTGAAAACGTATGGTATCTGTCTTTCTCTGTATGGCTTATTTCATTTAGCCTAACACGCTCCAGTTCCATCCACGTTGCTACAAAAGGCCATATTTCATTCTTTCTCATTGCCAAGTAGTACTCCACTGTGTATATAAACCACAATTTCTTTATCCATTCAAATAATCCAGTGAAGAAATCTGCCATCTTTCTAAAGCTCCTCAGGGCTAATTCCTGGAGACACAGCCAGAGCCAATGCAGACACTGCGATTCTTCCTCCCCTGCTCATCTATCCATACCCTCCACGGAGGAAGCCTGGACAGGGATAAGGTACAATGCAGAACAGCCTCATAAGATGGGTAGCCTTATCATAGTGGGCCACTGGGAATTACGGAAAAGTTTTATTAAGCAATTTTAGAATGGCTCTGTCTGCTAAGTTGGTCTCTCCAAAAAACACCCTGTAGAACATATACCAGAACAAGGAGCAATAGATATGTAACAGACACATTCACTGTTTTGTTTTGTTTTCTTTTTTCCCCCATAACCAGATGTTTAGGTTTGATTAGTCATTGACAAAACTGGAAAGAGAGAGACTTTCAAAGGGATTGGAAGGTCCTGATGGCTTGGACCCACTGAGAAGCCTGAGTTTGGATTCTAAGATCACCAGAGTATCTGCCCATTATAGGAAAGCTCTTGGTCTACACCTTGTTCCTGAGAATGGCACAGAGCCTCACAAGCCACTCTACAGTCACTGCCATGTCTGGGTGTGGGTGCACCAAGTAGCCACAGGTCCTCACAGTGTCCTGATCACACCAACTTTGCCATAAAGACTAGAAAAAAAAAATCAGTGTTCTTTTTTTTCTTCATTAAATCTTAAATAGTGAAGTCTGAGAGGCAGCAATGCTTTTGGTTACACATCTGTTCAAACAAAAGATTAAAAAAGAAATCTCCCTTTGGGTAAGGGCCAAACTCTATAAACACATAAGAAGTCATAAACTTCTTTGTCTTTGCAAAGCAGGGAATCAGGAGTACTATAAAAATATATAGCACATGTAAATACATTCATTCAAATGGCATCTGAGTGTCTAAAAGGACAAAAACTTTTAAGGGTCTTTGCACAGGTGTGAAAAAGCTCCTATCCTGAAAGTAATCATTCAAGATTTTTGTCTGGAGGTAGGAAATATTCCTGTAAATGCAGTTTTCCAATATTCAGGAAAGCCTAAGGCAACTATGAGCTACTCCTGAATTGTCTTTACTCATCCTCTGGTTGAAAGCCAGGTGGTTAGAGGACCCACCACAAATACATATTAAAGTCAAATTTTCTGCATGTTTAAAAATGACATTCAAATCTGAAAAAAAAACCCACTTAGATTCAAATCCAAAATCTTTTTGGGGGGGTTGTTATTGCCATTCTGCTTTACTCCTGGAAGAAGTAATAGTTACAATCCAGCTATATCTATGTATCTCTACCTGTATCTATATCTCTCCATATTTTTAATACTATTTTGCTTTCTAAGTGAGTCACAACAGAACAACTTTATAATGGCTGTCCTGAGCCTAGGTTCCTTTTTTATCCACAACAGTCCATTTCTCATTATCTGATAGACGTATATATCTAACCCTGGGAGAGCAGGTGAGTATTATGGGGCATGCAGCACACACTGCAAACAGAAATAGAAAAGCCCCATCTCCTTGGGATCTGTGACCCTGAAGACACTGCCAGAACAGTCATCTGTGAGAACAGGCCAGGTGAGACAGTGGCAGTCAGAGCACTGGACTCAGCACCTTGGGCTCTAGGGTCCAGAGGAAACTGGGGAAGTTTTGTTAACTTTTTGAGCCTCATTACCCTGGGGGATAATGAGTGATTTGGGGATCAGGACCTAAGGGGGTAGGAATTTGGATCAGGGACTCCCATTGGTCTCTTTCATATTTAAAATTCACAATTCTGGGGCGCCTGGGTGGTTCAGTTGGTTGAGCATCCGACTTCGGCTCAGGTCATGACCTCACTGCTCATGAGTTGGAGTCCTATGCTGCACTCTATGGTGACAGCTCAGAGCCTGGAGGCTGCTTTGGATTCTGTGTCTCCCTCTCTCCTTCTGCCCCTCCCCTGCTTGTGTTCTCTCTTTCAAAAATAAACATTAAAAAAAACAAAATAAAATTCACAGTTCTAGCAGTCCTTATAAGATCTTGAGAAAGTAGTAATCAGTAGGTCCTTAGCATCTTGTAGCCCTGACACAGTTTCAAATCTTTATATGTATTACTTGCATTATGGTAAAACTTTATCTAAAGACCATTTGAAGGTCCTGTACTTAATATTAGTAATACCTGGTATGTGAAAAGATCACAGAAGGTGGTGCTGATGGAAAAATATTTAAAGAAAGCGTTCCTTGGCAGGCATCTGTCCCTACCTGCCTTTTCAGCAGCTGGCATTTCCCACAGGGAGCTTAGGCTCCTCCCTTGCTTCCTTCAGGCCTCTGGCTGGAGTTAAGGCTTCTAAATGTAGGCTGACAAAGCCACCAATGGTTCTCTAGTATCTTGGGAAGATCATTTCAAGCATGTCCCAAATGAGAGACATTGCAATTAGCTGTGATGTTTGATGCAGATTATTATTTGATGCAGATTATTATTAATAATAAAGTACTGAAATTTGATTATTATTAATAATAAAGTACTGAAATTAGCAAATTAGAGTGGATTCTGTATGGCCACACCATTCTGATGTGCCTTCTTGAATCCTGTAGAAAAGGAAGTAAAGCTTTTACACAGAGAAAGGCCAATTAAAAGTATATCCCACTAGAAGTGAATTTAATGATCAGGATCCTCTCTTCATATGGTCCAAGATGGCAGTTCTGAAACTATGGGTCTTAAAACCTCTTTACACTTTAAAAATTATTAAGGACCCCAAAGAGCTTTTGTTTGTGTGTGTCTTACCTATTAAACATTCAAAAATATTAGTTAATCCATTAAAAATAACAATAAGCTGGGGCACCTGGGTGGCTCAGTTGAGCGTCTGACTTCAGCTCAGGTCATGATTTCGCAGTTTGCGAGTTCGAGCCCCACATTGGGCGCTGCACTGTCAGCAGAGAGCCGGCTTCGGATCCTCTGTCCCCCTCTCTCTGCCCCTCCCCCACTTGTACTCTCCCCAAAATAAATTATTAAAAAAAATAACAATAAGCCAATTACATGTTAACCTGAAAAACTCTTTTTATTTTTATTTATTTTTAAATGTTTATTTATTTTGCAAGAGTGAGCATGTGCACATGCACTTGCATGACACAAGCAGGGGAGGGGCAGAGAGAGAGGAGAGAGAGAATCTGCACCATCAGTGTGGGGCCTGAATCAGGGTTTGATATCACGAACTGTGAGATTGTGACCTTAACCAAAATCAAGAGTTGGATGCTTAATTGACTGAGCCACCCAGGTTGCCCCTGAATAACTTTTTTAACAACAATAACAACAAAACATTTTACATTTTCCAAGCAAACAAAAAATTAACATGAATAGTGGCTATTGTTTTTATATTTTTGTAACTATCTTTAACATCTGGATTAATAAAAGACAGCTAGAGTCTCATATCTGGCTTCTGCATTCAATCTGTTGCAACAAGGTTGTTTTGGTTGGAGTATATGAAGAAAATCAGCATCATGTAGACATGTCGTTAGAAAAGGGAAGAATATTTTAATGGCCTTTTCAGATAACTGTAAATATTTTTGATACTATATCAAAACTCAGTTAAGGTTAGTTTCACGTAAAATCTGAAACCATACCAGTAAATTTTTACTTTTTTTTTTTTTTAATTTTTTTTTTTCAACGTTTATTTATTTTTGGGACAGAGAGAGACAGAGCATGAACGGGGGAGGGGCAGAGAGAGAGGGAGACACAGAATCGGAAACAGGCTCCAGGCTCTGAGCCATCAGCCCAGAGCCTGACGCGGGGCTCGAACTCCCGGACCGCGAGATCGTGACCTGGCTGAAGTCGGACGCTTAACCGACTGCGCCACCCAGGCGCCCCAATTTTTACATTATTAAAATTCATTGGCATATGTTGTACTTTGGCCGGATTTTTTTCCCCAAGCATGACAGTGATATTCACTTGGTCATTTGGAAATACCAATGAACTGAGTTATGTAGATCTTTAAAATGTGACACATTCAATTACACAGCATTGGTAAGTCATATTTGTTGTTATCACCACCTATTGCATCAGGAAAAAATATGTAAGTATGGGGAATGTGTCATAGTCATGGTGGAAGATACAAGATTTTCAACATTTTAATTGAAAGCTTGAATTTATCCCTGGCAACACGTCCATGCCCACTGGTTTCCTTGAAGTACCAAACTCACTAGGTTCATTTTTAAGAAATTACCTACCAAATCCAAATAACCAGTCTGTCTGTCAGCCATTCTTTCAAGTACAAACGATGTTTTATTAAAAAAAAAAAGGTGGCTAGTTCACTTTGCAGCTCAGGTGTACAAGTGCTTATGTACACTCCCTATTTTAGCAAACAGAATAGAATGAAAGATGAGTATAAAAGGTTGAGATTTGATAAAACGAGCCATTTTTATCAAGGATAAAAATCAATCAAAGATATTCATCAGACATTCGGTTAAGCGGCCAACTTCAGCTCGGGTCATGATCTCGCAGTCCGTGAGTTCGAGCCCCGCGTCGGGCTCTGTGCTGACAGCTCAGAGCCTGGAGCCTGTTTGGGATTCTGTGTCTCCCTCTCTCTGACTCTCCCCCGTTCATGCTCTGTCTCTCTCTGTCTCAAAAATAAATAAATGTTAAAAAAAAAAAAAAGATATTCATCAGAGAAACTAGCTTCCTTGTCCTGCAAGTATGTACAGAATCCAGAGACTACTAGGTATGATTTGGGGCCACTGAATGATTCACGATAAGCTGCCAGCAGTTTTCTCACCATTACTTTTACACCATTTGCACAATGTCAGCAAGTGAAAAGGGCACTTCAAGTTATTCTGAGAATAGTTCGGACCTTGCAGACCCCTGAAGGAGTCTCAGATATCTTAGGGGTCCATGGACCACATTTTGGGAACTGCTCATCTACAATAAGCTGACATGCCTTCAATCAGCACATACGTGATACCTCCATGCTGGAAACTCTGACCAGGATGATCGAGAGTGGATTTTGGTTTTACCCAGCTTTATGCCTACACACAGGAAAAGGCTTCCCCCCTTCTTGAGTGAAAACAGAAGGGTCTTTCTGTCTAGAATAATGATTACCAGCTCCAGGCCTGGCTCTTAGCCTTCTTCACCAGGGAATGGTTAGATATTATGCACATGTTGAAAGTTACTTGTCGGAGTATAAACTCTAACATTTCAGTCTGTTCAGGTCAGTTTAACATCTTTTGATTATTTCTCTACATGCAAGGCCTTTCATGATGTGTTCCCTCAATTCAGTCTTACTCTTCCTGATGTCCAATAGATGCTGGCTTGGTTAGGCTAATCTTCTCACTACTGCCAAACATATCACGGATATTCATTTCTGGAGCCAAATTTCCTCAGCCTTGCCTTCTGCCCAACATAGTTCTACCCATGCTTGAAGGTCCAGATTCATGAGACTTTCCTTGCGTACTTTTTTTTTCTTGCATTGTTATTTCAATTTCTCATTTGATAGCTTTATTATATAAATGGAATCTACCTTTATTTAAAATGCTATATAATCACATACAACATACCAAGCCAAGCAGCAACAATGTTGCATGTAGGCCAAAAATCCTAATTTCACCCACCAAAGGAATACAAGACCAGGGGGCTCTCTTTGAATAGGTAGGGACCCTATTCTATTGGAAACTATTTTGATTGCTTAGACCTTACCTATGTAACTGGAGCTATACATGCCTCTAACACAGAGAGCAACTATATATATATTTTTTCATATTGAGTCCTGAGTCATTTAGCTGACAGCCTTTCAATAAATGAATGTTGGATGAAAAAACATAACGCAAGTAAGAAAAATTTTTGGAAGACAATTTACCAAAAGCAAAAAGTTCTTCCTCTTAAGGTATTCATTACTTCACCTGGCAACAGTAAGAGATAGCCTTATATGCTGAATAAAAAGCAGGTTATGGCTTTCCAATTCCATTTTTTAAGCAGTTGCTGCTACAGTCATGAAAATTGTTTACAGATTAATTGAAAGTTGATTCTGATAGTAACTTGGCTACGAGATGAGAGTACCTTTTTTTATTTAAAAATTTTTTTTTTAATTTTTTAATGTTTTATTTGTTTTTGACACAGAGAGAGAGACAGCATAAGCAGGGGAGGGGCAGAGAGAGAGGGAGACACAGAATCCAAAGCAGGCTCCAGGCTCTGAACTGTCAGCACAGAGCCCAACGCGGGGCTCGAACTCACAGACCATGAGATCATGACCTGGGCCGAAGTTGGACGCTCAACCGACTGAGCCACCCAGGCGCCTCAAGAGTACCTTTAAAATAAAACATCAGCTTACCAACAATCTTAACATAAAAGTGGTGAGAGCTGACTCTGGTCATGTTAAAGAGGATATTATCCTCATCAGGAAAATTGCAAAAATATCACAAATTCCAATGTTAGATTAGGGACCACAGTTCAAACATATTTATCCTGCCTAAAGCCACTCCACTGCACAAGAATTCATGTTCATATTAAAAATTAGAGTAATTCCTCACATTTTTGATTTGTAGACTCTCTTTGAGAAGGCTGTATTTAATAGCTACTAGAAATTCAATTAAAATCAGTAAGCTCTGATTGAATATCTATGTACCAGGTACTGTTCTAGCTCCAGGGAATAAGAGAATAAGCTTCTATTCCTAACACAAATGAGTTTCACAGTCTAACCAGGAATATAATGGCAGACATTGTTGATGGCCTATCAACAGCCACTGTTACTTTCTTTGTTGTCTGAACAAAATTGGAGTTCTCTTAGAGATGTGCTCTGGGATGGTGGATTGCTCTCTCAGTTCTCAGGGTGGGGGGGCTGGGGGGTGGGGAATAAATGGAGATTAGGCAAGCTAGTCATGTTTTGCAACAAAGATTGTTCTCCTCAACAAAAGGAGACATGTATGAGAGAACCATACCTTTCTGTCTTTGGATGATGCATTTGTATAAGAGAATGAGTTCTTGAGATGCAGTGGTCATCCTGCAACATGAGTCAAAAGGCCCAGGCACTAAATGTTGACTTACCAAGGCCAATGACGCAGAAAATGAGAAAGCCTGAATCCTTATGATGTCATTGGGCTATAGCACTAAACCTAGAAATACCCCTCAACAGGCTTGCCATTATGTGAACTAGTTAATGGCCCACTGTATAGGTCACTTTTATTAATTAATCAATTATCTTTATTGAAATATAACTGACATACAATGTTACATTAGTTTCATAGTGATTTGATATGTCTATACATTGTACTAGGCTCACCACAAGTGTAGCTACCATCTGTCACCACTATTATAATACCATTGACTGTATTCCCTATGCTGTACCTTTCAGCCCTGGGACTATTCATTCCAGAACCGGAAGCCTGTATCTCCCACTTTCCTTCACCCATTTTGCCCATCCCCCACCCTCTCTCCTCTGGCAACTATCAGTTTGTTCTCTGTATTTATGGGTCTCTTTCTGCTTTTTGTTTATTCATTTGTTTTGTTTTTTAGATTCCACATGTAAGTGAAGTCATATGGTGTTTGTCTTTCTCTGACTTATTTTACTTGGCATAGTGTCCTCTAGGTCCATTCATGTTGTTTGCAAATGGCAAGATCTCATTCTTTTTTGTGGCTGAGTAAAATTCCATTGTGTGCATACACCACATCTTCTTTATCCATTCATCTATTGATAGACACTTGTGTTGCTTCCCTATCTCTGCCACTGTAAATAATGCTACAATAAACATAAGGGTGCATCTATCTTTTTGAACTAGTGTTTTCATTTTTTGGGGGGGGGGACAAATACCCAGTAGTGGAATTACTTGGATCTATTTTTTTAAATTTTTTGAGGAACCTCCCTACTGTTTTCTGTAGTGGCTGTACCAGTTTGCATTCCCATCAACAGTGCACGAGGGTTCCTTTTTCTCCATGTCCTCACCAACACTTGTTGTTTCTTGTGTTTCTGATTTTAGCCATTCTGACAGGTGTGAGGTGATATCTCATTGTATTTTTTATTTGCATTTCCCTGATGATTAGTGATGTTGAGCATCTTTTCACGTGCCTGTTTGTATAGGCTAATTGTAGATGGTTATCCTATTCCTTGCAGCTGAAAGTATCCTGTAGACATATATACAGTATCACATAATACAATGGTAAGTACTATAGCATATACACACACGTAAAAATGAAGATGAGGAAGACATTTACACTGCTTTGAAGAGGCCTTAGGGGACAGCTGTCTTTGATGATACAAGGGGGAGGAGTTCAATAAGCAGACACAGGTGAAATGGAATTTTAAGCAAAAGCAGCACAGGAGCAAAGGCATGGCAGGGTAAAAGTCCACGGTGTGCCCGTAGACTGGTTCACAGTCTGAAAGCAGACCAGAAGAGTCTGTTCATCTTTACATCCCCAGTGTCTAGCACAGTGCCTGGTACAGAGTATCAATAATTTTGAATGAGTGTCTCAGAATGAGAATGCAAAAGCAGGCTAGGGCCAAATTGAGATCGGCCTCATGTGCCATGGAAAAGAAGCACGATAAGACATTTCACATAACTCTGGAAGGCAGAAACTTGAGGTCCTAAGTGATTGTTTAGATGTATTACTGCTAGATGAGGAAAGCTCACAAAGTCATAAATGGGTAGGGATATCTTTTCTGGCACTGTTACCCATGTTCTCCCTTCTTGAGTGGGTTTCCTATACCAGCACTGCAGCCAACAAATGGCACATATGGAGTGCAAATGAAGAATACCAGCATTTATGCTGCTCTGAAATGACTAAGATCTTTACATGATCTGCCAGTGTACTCTATTTAACATCAACTTGTGGAGCTAAGACTTGAGAAGCCTTGACTTCATGGTGAAGATGGTTGTGCCTTATGTAATACTTTCACACAGGAATTCAAGTGACCATCATTTTCTGCACTCCCACTCTGTGCTGCCTGTTGCTAGGCTGTGGTGTTTATCAAAGTGTACACAATGGTCCTAATCCTTAAGCAGCCTGTAACCTACTCAAGGAGAGAACACATTTGAGGTAAGCAACACTAATATGGTGTCCACGTGTCTACAATGATGACTGGCGCAGAGTATGGGTGTGAAGGGAACTTGGAACAGAGTGATCTCTGAAGACTGAGGCTTTATGAAGGGAAGTGGAACTTGAATTGGGTCCACCTGGAGTGGAGGATCAGACAGTAGATGATATGGATATAGAGGTGTAGACCGAGTAAATTTATTGAAGAGCATGGGTGCCAGGCAACCTGAGAATACTTCTCATTCAATAAGGAGGGACCATTTTCCCTGGCTCAATTAATATGTCCAGTGGTAGCTCTGACAACGTTTAAGTCATCTTAACAGAGGATTTCCAGGAAAACCAGGAAAGTTGTTCATGGAATAGTGTAAACCACTTAAAATTCTCAAAACATAGTGATGGGGTCACTGTAACCTTACTGCAACTGAAAACATAAATTTATTCATAAGGTATCAAATATATATATATATATATATATAATGACACTATTTTAAATCTCTGTGGTTATCAAAAATGAGTCAGGGATATATCCTGCTATTTAGAAGTCCAGAGTTTCATTAGAAAAGAAGAAGAAGACGTGTACTTATAAAACAAATTTGGAAGTCATATTTTAGAATAACAGGCCATAGAAAGTACTATTGGGTGAAGCAGAAACAGTGTAAGAAGGACATCTTAGTTCCAACTTAGGGAGAAGCTGGGTCAGGCTTTGTGGAAGAGACAACAGGATCTGAGGTAGGTTCTGAAAGGTAAAGAGATATGGAGATTTGGGGGGATGAAAAAATTAAGGCTCAAGGTTATTCCTGGTGGAGAAAAAGCATAAGAGAAAAAAGCAAAAAATTATGCCTTTGCCAAAACATCTTTGGCACAGTAGATAGTGCCAACAGTGTGACTTATTTCTTGAGTCCAGACAGAGCTTTAACTATCTAACAAAATATTTTTTAAAGTGAAGGATACATTCAGTCCACTTAAATTTTTTTGTTTAACTGCTAAAGTGAGGGTGATTCTTCACAAGCAAGTTATTTTGAAAAATCAGACTAGGGGCGCCTGGGTGGCGCAGTCGGTTAAGCGTCCGACTTCAGCCAGGTCACGATCTCGCGGTCCGTGAGTTCGAGCCCCGCGTCAGGCTCTGGGCTGATGGCTCAGAGCCTGGAGCCTGTTTCCGATTCTGTGTCTCCCTCTCTCTCTGCCCCTCCCCCGTTCATGCTCTCTCTCTATCCCAAAAATAAATAAACGTTTAAAAAAAAAAAAAAAAAAAAAAAAAAGAAAAATCAGACTGATTTGTCATATTTGAAAAGTAAAATGGAGGAAAATAAAAAAAGTAAAACCACCAGAACAAAATAGAAGCCAAAGAAACTGAGGAAAAAGGCACAAGAGAAGATAGATGGATTGAAAGACTAGGGATTTAAATTGACTGACACTATTGAGCCTGAGGGAAGTCACTTACCCTCTCATTTTTAAAAATCAGTAAAATGATGCTTTTGCATTAAATAGTCTCCAAGAATCCTCCAAATTCTGAAATACTATGTTTTGCTAGTCTTATAATTTTGCCTCATTCATCCTATAAAAATTCAGAATTCATATGTTTAGAAACAAGATTCTCAGATGAAAAGGCAGTAGGTATTTCCATTAAGTGGCCATTCCAATTGCTAACTGGTTTTCATAGAAGGATAAAATATATGTTGAAAAGGGCTATTAAGTGCTTAAATTTCTTTAAGTCATGAGGTAAAGTCAATCAGAATTCATGAGGTCTTATATCTCTAAGCTTTTATATTGTTAATGAGAAGGCATTATTTGAAGAAATAGTATTTTTTAACTATTTAGAATTAATATTCCAGCTATTTAAACAAAGAAATTGTTCCAAGAAGCGACATCTATCTACTGTGCAATTGGAACAATGGCCAGCTGGGAGAGTTAGAATACAACTATTTCCTGATAGGCAAAGATTATTTTTTCTCAGTTCAGTTCATTGTGAAATTAGTTAATAATTCTTTTCAAATATAATTTTTTTCTATAGAATTCTTCATGAAAAATGAGTCCTAGCTCAAGGTAGGTCCTTTATCTATACAATTAGAGAATGCTAGATATCTTTTATGGTATTCTAACATATGCTATTATTGGTATTATTGGTACTATCAGCAACAGAAATTGTATTGGGTCATTGCAGAGAATAAGAGAGGGAGTTTCACTCATCACCCTTACTGATCAGCAATAATAATAATTACAAAAAATAAAAATTTATATTTTGAGTAGTTTTAATGCCTTTATCACAAGGAGCTGAATGTGTTTTGTACACATCAGGTCAGTAGTCCTGTTTCTCTGTTAATCCTGGTAATACCACTGTGAGGAGGAACACCACATCTACTTGTAGCCATCAGCTAGGAGGGAAGTAGGTGTGCATGTTTAAAGGTAACAGCAGATTCTCCTTGCTCTGACTAGGTAACAGGTGTTCTTCACAAATGATACACTATCTTTCTGAATCAATCCTAGTTCCAAAGAATCAAACTTGTCATGCCAACACTAGTTACATAATTTCATACATATACACACAAAATTTAAACACTCTTGATCTCTCCTAAGATTACGTGAAGGAATAACTTTCTAATATAAATACCATAAAATTAACATCTAGCTACAGAAAGAAAAATGATGAAACCATGAAAAATCCCACCCAGTAAGAGTTAATTCTGTTACATGCTGAAACCATAAACCTTCCTTACTCAACTACTTCATAAACCAGTCATTTGTGAACGATTACTTTAAACCATCATGCCATTCAGTATCCTGAAAAATAGGATAATGGAATGCTATATCTCCCCAAAGTCTGCTTCATTGTAAACAGTCCATCCCTCCTTGCTGACTCCAAAAGCTGTATAAACATACTGCAATCAAATCCACCATAGCTCATAGAGAGCCTTTCTTTAAGTAATCTACAAAATGCCAACCTAATACAAATACAAGAAAGAGGAGTTCTTACTAACACGACATTTTGTATTTACAGTATTCTGAACAGTGCTTAAACCTGCACGGGTTATAAAAGGCACCCTTCCCCACGCTCCCCCCCTCCGGCCTGGGCCGACAGCATGCGTAGGCCTCTCGTTTACACCACACTGCAATAACATAAAGAAGGGTTTACTATTAATCCAGGTTTTACTACAAAGCGACCCGTTATTTCTCTGTCAAACACTGGCAAGAGTGCCAAGTGTCTGTCATCCAATTCAGGGGATTAAGTCTTCTTTTATAGTCTGATACTTGTACCAATTTATAAAAATACAGATATAGTTTCTTAGAGTTGGTCACAGTCTATATTTTGGCTTGGATTCAGGCAGCAGAGGTTGACCATGACAGCTGGCAGGAAACTGAGTGAGAATACATCCTCCCCCTCTCAGTCACCAGGTCTCAGTTGCCATAGTGATTAATCCTTAATTGAATGCTGTCTTTGTACATTTCTTTTCAGAAAACTTTAAGTATACTTAAGTTGAAAACATGCAGTTGACTGAAAAAATGAGGCAGCACATCACAAACAGGTATAGCTAAATTCTGTGACATACTTCCATATATTAAAGGAACAAATTAGCTCTAATAAAGGTATTATCAGTTCTTTCAAATGCTTAAAGCGTTTCTTTCTGGTCTGAGGTTAGACCTAAATCATACAGGTTTTCCCTCTTGTTACCAGACATTTCATCTTTTAAAATAAGCTGTCTTCAGACATGGTTCTAAAATATCTAAGTACAATTTAAGGCAAAACGAGTTCTTATCTTACATAGTTTGCATTATTCAATAACAAAGGTATGATCAGAAATTTATTATAGGGGAGACAGGTTTTCATTCAAGACATCTATAAAATATGTTACATAAATAGAAATTAATTTATAAAAGTATAAACTATAAGAAGGAGAAGGCAACATGGAAAAGACTGTGTATTTTAGGCCTCTTCTTAATATATGGTTGAATTTGAAAAGCAGTTCAGAGCTCTTGTCATTTTGGCTATCAATAATTATATCAAAAGGACTGAGAAACTCTGAAGACCACAGGAGTTTATCAAGGATTGTGGTATACACTACTTCTCTTTTGTAACTTTTCCATTTAGTATATTTCTTTGCAATTTAGTTAAAAGCCCCTACTTGGATTCAACTACAGTATTCCTTGGAAAGTGAAACATCTGCATATTGTGACCACTTGCTAATCGCGTATTACCTTCATACAAAGAAATAGGATTTGTTTTCTTTTTCTTAGGAAACGAGACAACATATCTGCCTCTGGCTGCAGACACACACACAGACACACACAGACCACACACACACACACACACACACACACACACGCACACGCGCGCACACACACACACACACACAGTCTTTTCAAACACAAACAAAGGTCTCTAATAAAACTTTGGTGACAGACAAGAAGCACTCAGAAGAATTCTCAGTAATAAAGGTTCTGGATGTGAGCTCTAAGATGAAAGATACTGTACTGTAGGTGGGAGGTCTGGGGATTTCTGGAGACTTTAGAAGCAAGAGGTTTGCAGATAATTTCTGACACTATTGCTTTTACCTTGCTTTGTTTCCCTTTACCTTATTCTCTTTTCCTTCCTTAACCATTTTTAATTTTTTTTCGAAACTGCAAATTCACTGTTGCCACCCACCACACACTACAAGCTGCAAAACCTCTCAGGGAGTGACACCCAAATCTCTAATCGAAGATGATGGTATGTTTCACTGACTTACTCATTAAAGGCACTGAAGTAATTTTGACCAGATACGATGAAATCAGTGAATGTGAACATTTTTTTTTTTGTAAAAATTCTGAGATGGCTTTGAAATGTTGTCAATATCTCATATATGTAAAATAATGTATTTTTTTAAAAGTATCTTCAGAAATCCTTAATTTAACCATCTTTATAAGTAGTTTTAGTAAAGAGAAAATGATACTATCATTGTTCCATTTCCCTGACATTACTGAGGTAGTCTTTAGTTTCCAGAAGACTTATAATGAGGAGAACCAAGAATATTATGTACAGAGATTAATGCAAAAGGATTAGTCTGATGGCAGAGTGATGTCTCACTCATTTGAATGTCTGTCAGCAGCTATGGCAATATCTTGAATTAAAAGCAGTCACTTCAATTGAAGAATCAAAACAGAAAATAATCTATCAGCTTTAAATAGAAAAGTTACTATTATCTTCAATTCTAACACAGAATATCTAAAATAAACTAATATAAAGTAATGAGTGGCTTTCTATTTTCATAAGCAAAAACTCAGTAGTCACATACAAAATTATGAAAGATATTCTACCAGGAATATTCTTGTTTTTCTTTTTTTTATTTAAAAAACTTTTTTAATGTTTATTTATTTTTGAGACAGAGAGAGAGAGAGAGGAGGCGGGGAGGGAGGGAGAGAGAAGGGCAGAGAGAGAGGGAGACACAGAGTCCAAAGCAGGCTCAGGCTCTGAGTTGTCAGCACAGAGCCCAACGCGGGGCTCAAACTCATGAGCTGTGAGATCATGACCTGAATCAAAGTCAGATGCTTACCCAACTGAGCCACCCAGGTGCCCTTCTTGTTTTCCTTTTAAAGGGAGTCCAAAGCCCCAGATCTGCTAATATCACCCATTTTTAAAGTTTATAATTAAATATGGCTGCATACAACTATTTATGGATTATTTTTCTTCATTAAGCCCCACCTTCCAGGAGAATTAGAGACCTGACATTAGTCTTATCCAGTGGTAATAATAACAATACTTATTATTCATTGAGTGCTTACTTTGTGTCAGGTACTGTTCAGAGCATTTTTACCTCAGTCTTTGCAACTTTTTGAGGTAGTAAGTATAATTATTTGTATTTTAAACACAAAGAAAATGAAGCACAGAGAAACTAAGTCCCTTTCTCATGGTCACACAGGAAGTATGCGAGAGAGCTAGAATTTAAACTCTGACATTCTGAGTAGAGTGCATGCCATAGGCTAATTGTAGCTATCAAAATTCCTCCTGCCCCCAGAAGAGTACAGAGTTCAACAAACTGAAAAGGAAACTCATTATGTGAGATCTTTATTACAAATTAAACTAAATGAGGAAAGTATGAGATATATCTCAGGGGTTGTAGTTTTATGTAAAAAATACAGTAGGTTTAGTTTTTGAGGTTGGTGAAAAACTAAGAACATCATGAATATGTATGAGCACTATCTATTTTGAAAACTCTGATTTTCTTATAATAAGTAAGATTTTTCTTTTTGAATGCTAAGTTTACATACTGTCCCCAGGTGATTTTTGCATATAGGTAATACATTACAACTTTCAAGAAAGTACAGCCATATTATTAACCTGATGTATTAAACAGTAGAGGTAAAATCTGAGGGACTCAATCTTATTCTGTTGGAATTTTACTGTATCAAGTATTGATTTAAAGAAGTTGGCCACTGTAATCTGTGTTTGTACAGACTGTTCTTGGCCTGCTAGCATTGGTGGCATGGGATTGGACCTCCTGCTTAGTGGCTTTAAAACTTCCCTGAATATTTTACACCCACTATGATTTAGTCACTAAACAACACATTTCTTCATACTCCCTTCTTCAGGTTTACTAAGTTGGTCTTTGTGTGATGGGGAGACATACAGCCTCAAAGGGCATATTAGAAATCCTAGAGGATGAATATTACAACTTGTTTCTCAGTAAGAAATGTGCCTCACTCTGAAAATCACTGTGAAGAGACAAAGTTCCTGATGAGAGTGTGCTGTCGCCCTCAAGAATTTGGGGGCTAAAAAAGATTCAGAACTACTGGTATTAAAGACAAAGGCAAAGCATATTTCTAGCATTTTCATTTTTATAACTTTCCTGAAGAAGTTTCCAAAGGGATATTTTATTGCTTTTATATGTAGGGGGTTGCTTCTCAGGTCCATTGTGGGAAGAATCATATGAGGCTGCAAATTTCTTCTCTGAGAAATATGTAAATAAACTAACAACCAATATCCAATTAAATTAGTTCATTGACATCTACTATAGGGGTTTGCCAAATTATGTGACATTTTCACATTAAAATTTCATTGGATAAGGGCATGATTTAAAAAAAAAAGGTATGGTTGAAAAAAAAAAAGGCCCTAATAAAAAATCAGTTGTCTATTTAAGAAATTCTGCTGGCTCTAATACAGCCAATTTCTGGCAAACACAGCATATTGCTGATTAGTTTTTTCAGATAGTTCCTACAACATAGGCAAAGTAGAGAAATGTTCTCTACAGTGTTGGTTGAGAAATGGTATCTAGATGAAATGAGAATATAAAAAAGCAGCACACTTGGGTCATGAAACTATACCTTCATGCATTGCATTGTCCCTTTGGATTACAATAAAAAATGCTAAAAGCATGGTCTTCCAAAATCTGTTATTTACATTTACTCCAAGCATATTATAAGACAACTCGCTGTTCACTAGATCATTCAATGTCCTCATTTAAAATTCCAGGTGACAAATTTCCTCAAATTAAGTGCTTGGAAGAGAGTTTTCCTCCTCCCTAGAAGAGCTAGCTTCCCCCCCTCCCCCTTTTTCTTAAGGACAACCATTTAGCTCAGTGTTTCCCAGCAGGGTGTTATGGCATTTTGAGCAGAACAATTCTTGGCATGTGGGATGGCCCTTCCCACTCCCCCACCCACAACAGCCATTTAGTATCCCTGGCCTTCAGATATTAATGCCAGTCGGGCACTCAGTCACTGTGACCACCCAAAGTGCCCACACACATTTCCAAATGCAGTAGTTGAGAAAACACTAAATGGTTTACTTCCTTTGTTTTGTCTACCAAGAAACTTGATCAAATTTGTCATTAAAAAAAAAAAATATCTAGGTAAGAACACTATGTCTTATATATCTGCATTCTAACTTTCTTTTAGTCCTGAACTTCCAGTTTAATTTGTATTTTCCTTGGTTCTGAATTTCATTTTGTATTCTGATTTTATTGTTAAGACAATCCAAATTCTTTGTGGAACCAGAGGAGGAACAAATAAATAAAGACAGCTTGACAGTTCAGAGGCATTCCCCCCTACCCCTTCATTCTTCAAAGTAGAACTAACTAGAAACAAAGTATGTATCCTTGTTACATACAGTACCCACTTTTAACTCCTACAGGTAAAGTGGTAGAAAAACTAATCCTCAGATACTCAGCTTAGAAATAAAGAACAGCAAGCCAAAGAGAAAAAAATATTTTTCAGACATTTGATGAAAGTGACTATGTGTAAATGAAATACATTTATGTAAAGCCTTATTTTTATATAACAGCAATTTTAAATGAGAAAATCATATAGAAAGTATTTATTACTTTTAACATTATATGAATCCTTTTGCTAAAAATACAAATTCTGTATGCAGCTAGTTCTTCCATGTATGTCTTTATGTAGGGTGAAACATTTTGAAGGGCATCTAATTATACACTTCTCTTTTTCTGTATGAGCAGAAGTGGTTTTGGTTCTGATTTAACTGCATGATCCCCTCAGATTTCTCAGTTTTTAGCAATCTTTTATTGGGGGGATATTTCAACATTATTAGGCATTTAGATATAGATTTGCCTTTTATTATTTATTTAAAAACATTTTTTAAATGTTTATTTATTTTGAGGCAGAGTGCAAGCAGGGGAGGGGCAGAGAGGAAGACACAGAATCCAACGGAGGCTCCAGGCTCTGAGCTGTCAGCACAGCACTCAACGTGGGACTTGAACCCACGAACTGCAAGATCATGACCTGAGCCAAAGTTGGATGTTTGACCAACTGAGCCACCCAGGCACACCTAGATTTGCCTTTTAATATAAAACATAATTTAGTGACTACAGTGCTCCAAATGGTGTTCTGTTTTTCATACTTATTTGTATGTCACTTATAGTCTAAGAAGCTACTTTCGAGGGAGTATTTACAGAAGATCCTATGAAGTAACTTCTATGAAGATGAGATTAAATACTAAAGATGTCTGTACCCTATGTTCTCTTACCTTAGAAGTGCAAACGGCTATGTTAGCAGGAAGCTGGGAAAACTGCTTCAATTCAAAGACATCACGTGCTGCCCATCGGCTCATGTGATTTTCAGCTTTGCTTGATCCAATCACATTCTGGTTTGAGTGAATATAAGCCACTTCCTGAACGCCATCTAGGAGGTAATTGATGTTTATTAAGTGATGTCTCGTTGTGAAGCAATATGGTTGCGCATATATTTTAAAAATTATCAGCAATACCACTAAAAAGAGGTTATGCTTTATTTTTTATCCTCAAGAAAAACGCTGAATCAGTATGTTAACATCACAGTATTCTTTAAAAAAAAAAATTGAAAAGAGAAAGAGTCCTAATATATTGGTCTAGGTTATCTTAGAAATGACTTTTCATTCTCATCTATATGAGAACTTCTGAGATTAGGTAAAAATCTTTTGATTTAAACCTGAAATAAGGGGTTTTGGTGAAGAGAAAAGTCATGGTGAAGGGTCATCTCTATGGATTTGTTGTTTCTGTTGATTTAAAAATTCTTTTACTAATTTAAACAGCAGTCTAGCCTCATCTATCTAGCAATGGAGTGGAAGAGTGAGGTTTGTGACCAGGGAGTTTCATTTGGTTGGCTTTGTTCAGTTTTACTCTTTGTATTCTGTCTTTTTTGTACATATGCCCAGAGAATGTCAAGATTGGGAGCTTTTTAGGGAATGAAAAAAATTAACTGACAGCTTTTATCTGAAAGAAGTTTAAAAAATGGCTACAGTTTTTATTGCTTTGCTTCTAGGTACCTTTAACCTACTTTTAAATTGTGGTCCTAAAAAAGAAGGCTAGAACTGAGGTCTGTAAAGGCTCCTACAAACATCCCTGGCAATGGACCTTAGTTTTGACCTTCAACACTTGTGCTGTTTCAGTCTTGAACCTCTCTCAACCCAAATTGGCAATCACAAGAAAACAAGATGTTGTTAAATAAGGTAGCTAAAAGGGCAACTAAGATAAAATTCTCCCTAAATTTCAAAACATCAGGTAGCGTGTATGGCAACAATTTAAAACCTCCAGAAGGATTCAAGGATTCTTCTGGTAGAACATTTACTCCGATTTCTTAATTTTGATGACATGTTTTATGCATTATTCAAAATAGCATTAGTTCCACACTACTGACATCTTTTACACAGTAAAAAACGAAAACAAAACTCAGTTGATCTTTTACAGAACGGTTTCTGCAATAATTCCTCAAACCTAAATCTAATTGTAGCACACACACCAAAGGACAGTCCAGTACTTAGTTACAAGGGTACCAAAAAATATATCAAATCGAACTTTTGAATAACCACAAAAGAAAGCTTGCTTTGTAAATAAGTCAAATACCTATGATTAAAGTTTTTACATCAAACTATCCTTGCTTATATATCAGCTTCTTTCACATAGTGTTTTTGGGAATGAGTCAGATACTTTTAAAAGCAGCGTTAACTCTTAAAATGACTAAACAGGTTCTCAGCAGATGGTGGTGGCAGGGGACACAGTTTTTCAATCTCCCTGAATCCCTACATAGAATGGACAGCAATGAGTCAGCAAAACAAAAGGCCATGCACAACACATACAACGAACTAAGATGACAAGATAACCTCCCATAGTTTGCCCTAAAATACAAATAGATGGGGACAATCCACCAATAGTACACTGTGCACAGCATCAGGGTGTGTGTGAAGGAAGCAACAGGGTGGCATGTGATGAATTTGAAAATAGGAGAGCCTAGAACACCCAGCAGGTGTTCCCCGGAAAGCACAGTGAGCCACTTACTGTGAGTAGCTGAATCTGGGTTTTCCATTCTTTAAAGCTGAGTGGGTACAGGGGGCTTATGAAAAGAAGGCCTGAGAGAATGAAGCAAACTCGCTCTGAGGAACCCCCAAACTGACCCACCAGGGCTCCCAGGTCAGGCCCACACAATGAAGAAAACTGCTGGGAGGGAGTCAAAATGTGCAGGGCAGGAAGATCAGGAAGGGGGGAAAGAGAAGGCCTAGAGCGGAGCAGTGGGCAGGGATAGAGGCAGGAAATCCCACCACGGTTTTGAGCACTGCACAAAAAACCAGTTATGGATCTTTGTGAAATTGGAAAAGATTTCCTAAATTCTGCCTCACTTAAAAAACTCAGGGAAAATAATGTCTATGAAAATGAGCAAGAGGGTCAAATATCATAAAAATTATTACAAGAGAAAAAAGAATAAGCAGCAGAATGAAAACATGCCAGAAACATGTGCTCACAAAGCAGATTAAAATTGTAATTTCAAAACAGGTAACAGACATTAAGAAAATGGTAAAACACAGGAACCAACAACATTAAGTCATAATTAGAATAACTCAGAAATGGGTGACAGGACTCAGGAAAAATTTAGAAGTTAAAAAAAATTCAGAAATGAAGACAACTAGAAGGAACACAGAGGGAATTAACACAACTACTGCTTTCAGAGAATGGAAGGGTATTTTTCAAAAGCACAAAGAAACAAAAAAAAAAAAAGAAAAGAAAAAGGGCTTGAGATAATGTGACAAATACTGAAAACAGGTAAAGAAAGTTGAATATTTGAATACCAGGCGTCTCTGAAGCAAAAGGCCAAAGCAAAGGAATAGAAAAAGTAAGTAAAAATACTAGTACAAGAAAGCTTTCCTGATATAAAACCCGAGTTGAAACTACATTATGACAATCTTGACCCAAGAATAACCAACAGTGCCAGGGTCTGAATGTCTTTAGGAGATAATTAGGTCATGAAGGTGGAGCCCTGATGAATGGGACTAGTGCCCTTGCAAATAGAGACATAAGAGAGGTGAGTTCTGTCTCCACTAGGTGAGGACACAGCAGCCTTCTTTAGACCAGGATGAGGGCCCTCACCAAGAACCTGACCATGCTGGCATCCAGATCTTGGACTTCCAGCCTCCAGAACTATGAGAAATAAATGCTTAAGCCCCCCAGCCTGTAGTAGTTTCTTATAGCAACTTGAACAAAGATAAACATTCAAACACAATCTGGTAAATTTACTAGGCAAGAATGAAAAGAAAAAAATTCTTTGGGTATCAAGGGGGAAGAAAAATGACGTGATAGGAAACTTCATGGCAAAAGAAAATGAAGCCTCATGTTAAAATACTTCAGAAAAAGAAAGTGTGAGTCAACGATTTCATATCTGGCAAAAATGACTTTTAAGTATAAAAGGGCATAAATAGTTATCAACAGGAATCTCAGGGAATATTATTCTCATGAGCACTTCCTGAGGGAGCTACTAGAAAACAAGCTTCTGACGAAATTGACAGGAGAGACACTGACAGAAGGACTGAAGAGGAGCACTAAATTTATAGTTACCTACAGGTCAAAAGTAAATGAAGTCTGGTGGGGGGATGGGGATGGTGATTCAGATGGGGCACATGGAGGGAGTCCTGGGGTGGATGACAAAGTTCTCCATCTTGACCTAGGTGGTCTTCCCTTTATCCTGCCACCCCCCATATCCTCATTTGCACCTCAGTGTAGCATCTTGATTATAGAGCTGTTTTACAAGCTAATTTAAGAAACTTTCCCAGAACTATTTGATTGCACAAAACAAATATGTAACATAAAGTTTTCAAAATGTCTATAGTTACCTAAAAATTTATCCATTGATTCATACATTTGCTCTTGATTGACAACTCTCTCATTTGAAAATTGCATTGATTGTTTTGGCATAAAAGTGCTATTTTTCTTATGGCTAGGTAATTTTGAAGAGAAACCGACCCTATCTTTTAGAGTTTTTTGTGTATGGCTCTGTTTAGAGAAACTGATGTGGCGAACAGTTAAATCATCATCTGAGGATGAAAAATCATCGATAGCCTGAGAGCTACAATCCCCATCTGCTGCATACAGTTGATTTGTTTTCTTCATGGTTTTAGGACAAGTGTGAAGCTCCTTTTTATCTTCCTTTTTTCTCTTAAACCTCAAAGAACTAGTAGGTCTTTGCTTTCTTGCTCTTGATTCAGAGAAAATTTCAATGTCATCAGACTCGTCACTAATATCACTACTGCCTTTTCTTCTCATAATAGATTTCAGGGTCACATTCTCAGGGTTTAATTGTTTTGAAATTAGGCTATTTCCTTTGACATCAGTCTTTCTATCATCCCCATTATTTCTTATTTCAACAGGATGTTCTGTTTCAGAACCTTCAGATCCATCCACGAGTGGCTTAAACTTTACACCATTCTTGGGGCATCTCTGAGTTGTATACTGTGTGGGAAAGATGACATCACTATCTTCTGATTCTGTGACGTTCTGTAAAACGTGATGGTGGTCAGCTGTATTTTTTAAATTGTTGCCATCATCAGACTCAGAAGAAATATTTTGTTCTAAAATGTTCTGACTTTTATCAAAGATATATTTTTCATTTGGATTTAGGACGTTAGCTAACCTCTGATGTTTTGAAGTACCAAGAGAGTCACGACTTTTCTGATAACTAACATCTTTGGCTTCTGTTGAAAGACATATGGGCTGTTCATCAGGACTTTCATCATCAGAGGCAATATTTCCATCACTTTCCTCAACTGTATTACATTTTGTTTCAAACAATTTAGAGAAACCACACTGGAGTAAGGTAAGCTGTCCAGGAGGACCTGAAGCTTTGCTTGAGTCAGAGCCTTTCTTTTTTCTTGAGCTTCCCACTGATTCATCATCACTAAAATCACTGCAGAGATTACATGCTTCTTCTGTCGGCAACTCTGCAGGCTGCTCCAGACCTCTGTGTTCTTGACAGTCAGGGTCTGTAGGCTATAAAAGAAGCAGTCACAGAAACGTTAGAAAATGTCCAGATAATATCAAATCTATCATACTGCAAGGGAATGAAATTTGGGTGGAAGATAACTTATGTACTAATATACCACTTGGTATTTTTTAAAAGTACAACATTTAATAAACAAATGTAAAGGATTTAATATTAAAGTCTGGTACACTCTTTTTTCAAGTTGAATAACTTTCCAAAATAAAAGTTTAGAATATGACATAATCAAGTTATCTATAAGGAAAAAACAGAACAGAGCAGTCAGCTTCTAAGATGCAGGGACTGATTCTGGTCTCAAAAGTAAGAAGTACACAACTCATTGTTTTCCATGGTTCAGCACATACTTCCAACCACGTTTTAAGAAAAAAATAAATTTTCAGGCATTAACAAAGTAAAGAATTCACAACTGGAAAATGGTTCTAATAGATTAAAAATAAGATCTGATAGGATCCTGCCCATCAGAAATAAAGAAAATATTTTAGATATTTTGAAGTAAAATTTGCTACAAATTTAAACCCAGTATTTATTATTTTTACATCAATTGGAGCTAAATACATCCTTCACTTTCTTAAAGCTGAGGCTTTATTAGTAAACAATTTGGAGAAACTATTATCCAGTAATTACTCCTTTTTAGAAATCCAGTAATACATTTGATGTTTGTATATTTCTATAAAGTTAGAAAAACATTCACTGATATTCCAAATCACTAAGCTGGTATGAATTTACACTTAAATTCCTAAATGCAAGAAAAACCCAGCAACAACATAAACAAAATAAGAAAAAACCTTCTACATGTACATTCTTTACTTCTGAAGAGGGCTTATGATGATAATATAGAGTTTGTAGTATGTGAGATGACAAACTACCAGAAAGATCACAAGATCAAGGATGCAAATAAAATAAAATACCTGTCAGAGAGTAATTCTGATGTTTGGATTTAATAATCTTAAACACACAATGATTACTATTTTTCTATTTAATTTGTTGTTTAATTAACAATTAGTTAGGTTTGATTGGCGTATTTAATTTTGGATTTACAGTTTGGTATAGTTAAAATTCTAGTTTGGATGCAAATGACTGGTGATTGTTCCCGAATGTGTTCTTATGATACGAAATGTTAAATTAGCCTAAATTATTTTTTAAAGATTTTTAAAAGTTTATTTTTAAAACAGAGAGAGAGAGAGAGAGAGAGAGAGGGCACGTGAACGCACAGGGGAGGGGCAGAGAGAGAGGGGGACAGAGGATCTGCAGTGGGCTCCGTACTGAAAGTAGAGAGCCCGATGGACTGGGCTCAAACTCACAAACCGCGAGATCATAACTTAGCTGAAGTCAGATGCTTAACTGACTGAGCCACCCAGACGCCCCAAATTCACCTAAACTATTAATTTTACTTATCGTCTGCTTTGTATCCTCGACTTTTTTTCAAAGACTTTTTTCTTTACACGTTGAAAAATAAAGAAAAAGGAAAAATAGCTTAAAATTATCCCAGTACATGTTTTATAGCAGTTGTAGGCTACAGATTAAAAAATTACTTACCGTTTCTTGTTTGTGTACTGGAGGCTCCTCTTTCAACCATGTTGTGGCTGTCATGATCCCTGCTTCCACTTTGCCTTCTCTCTAAAAGAATGCAAAAGAATTGTAAAATATGGGGTAAAAACAACCAAATAAACAATAGCGATGGCATGCTAAAGCTTAGGATTAACTGAGAGCAGCTTGATTTAGCTCTGTCTCTAACACGAAATGCTTCAGAAATTGGTGTGCCATCCTTGTGCAGGTCTATGCTAATCTTCTCTGTATTGTTCTAATTTTAGTATATGTGCTGTCTAAGTGAGCACTGCTTTAACTTTCTCTCTTAAGTTTTTTTTTTTTAATTTATTTTTTGAGAGAGAGAGAGAGAGAGAGAGAGAGAGAAATGTGAGCAGGGGAGGGGCTGGGAGAGGTGGACAGAGGATCCCAAGTGGGTTCTGCACTGACAGGCTGACAGCAGTGATCCTGAAGCTGGGCTCAAACTCACAAACCATGAGATCATTACCTGAGCCAAAGTTGGATGCTCAACTGACTGAGCCACCCAGGCACCCCTACTTCAGCTTTCTTAATGTTATTTTTCCATTTTGTTAATTAATATAAACTCATATATAGTTTATATAACATTTTAAAATGCTCATAATTTTAGGTAGTACAGAGGTACAGTGGAAGTGTGCTGGGCTCATAAAGTACACTTATTTCTTGTATTAAAGCTTCTTTTTAAGTTAGAAAATAATACTTTCCAGCCAACTCCACTAAAAGTTCTGGTACAGGAGGGAGAATGAAAACAATGTTACGTATTTACCCAGTAACAATATCCATAGTAACTATGTCTACACAATAGCTAAGGTAAGGACATATTAACAACATTTCAAACACTACAGATAATGTTGAATATTGGGAATTTGATATTCTAGCCTATATTGCTAATGTATTTATTTAGTTCATATTCATTAAAATTTATTTTATTCATTTAGTTCATATTCATTAAAATGTTTATTGATTCCTTCAGTGTAACAGACATCAAATGAAAAGGACCATCTGATATGAAACTAAAAAAAAAAAAAGATCTTAATTGTGTAATAGGCTTGCTACATCCTTTGGGGAAGTATTTATGCTTTTAAAGCTTTTGGTGTATCATTCAGCAAAGGTATTTAATGGACTAGATTCTAGAATATTAAATTCTCCTTCAAAAGGAAATCAATTTATTTTTCTATTTAAGGCTCTGTTTACTGAACAAGGGGAAATAACCACTACCATCACCTGAGTTACAAATGCCCAACTTACAGATACGCATATGTACCGGTGGCATGATTCCAGCCACCTGGTATCCAGGGCAACAAGTGAGAATCTCCCCTACAGAACTCTGGAGAACGATAAATAGTTTGTTGAGATATTTTCTCTCAATGCCTAGAGGCTGTTACTGCAAGGGAGGTGGGCGGGCGGGGGAGGGGGTCTGCTTCCCAGTACTGCCTTTATTCTTTCAACAGAAGCCAAATGGCTACAACACATGGAACAGGGAGCACCAGAAATCCTCAATCCTGTTGCAACCCTCTTGTGAAAGGTAAATGGCAACTCTGGTCTTTTGTTTCTCAGGCCAACCATGTTGGTATCATCCTTAACTCCTCTCTTTTTTTCTCAGACCCTATACCTAATCCATCAGCAAATCCTGTCAGCGACACCTGAGTAATATATTCAGACTCCAATCACTTCTCACACCATCTACCATGATCGCTCTAGTCCAAATCACCATCATCCCTTGGCTAGATTATTGCAGTATCCTCCTACCTGGCATTTTGCTTCTGCTTTTGTACTTTGATAGCCTAATTCGTAATATTTAATCTAGATGTATAGGTCAGACTATGTTTCTCTTCTGTTCAGAGCCCTCTAATTGCTTTTTGTCTCACTCAAAGTCAAAGTTCTCGCGTGGTCTGGCTTCCTCTCATCTCTCCGGCCCCATCTCTTGCTCTCTTGTTCACTCCACTCCAGCCACTAGGGCCTTCCTGCCGTTTTGAAATTATGCTGGACATGTTTGTCCTGCGGGGCTTTTGCATTTGTTCCTCTACGTAGAATACATCTTCCTCCTGCCATCTCCTCAAAGAATCAGTTGCAACCTCACAGTGAGCGCTTCCTTGGCTACTCCATCTAAAACCGCAATGCTCTTTCCTTGACAGTCTCCCAATTTCCCTTCCCTGCTCTATTTTTAAAAATTAGGATACAATTTACATATAACACTGTGTACGTTTAAGGTGTATAACGTGTTTTGATACATTTATATATTGCCATATGATTACCACCATAGTTTTAGCTAACACCTCTATTATGCCATAGAATTAGCATTTCTTTTTTGTGGGGAGAACATTTAAGATCTAGTCCATTAGCAATTTTGAAACGTATAATACAGTGTTATTGACTATAATCACAATGCTGGGCATTCGATCTCCAGAAGTCATTCATCTTCTACCTGCTCTATTTTTACCTTCAGAGCCTGTCATCATAATAAACTCTATGCATCATGATTTTTTCTGCTTATTTGTTTCCCCAAAATAGAAGGTAAGTTTTTCAGTGAGTAGAGCTTTTTGTCTATTTCATTCATTTCTGTATGCCTAGTTCTATGATGTATAGTACTTGACACTTGGCATACACTCAGTAAATATTTGTGGAATTGGCTCTCAATATCTGTCTCTAAAGTGGGACCATGACAAAGATAACAAAGTTAGTGCAAAGTAGAACTAAGCTGCCTGGACACTTGGTGGGATGAGCACTGGGTGTTGTATGTAAGTGATGAATCACTGGGTTCTTCTCCAGAAACCAATACCACACTGTATGTTAACTAAATAACTTGAAGTTAAGTGAATAAATGAAAAAGAAAAAAACGAAAAAACCAAAACTAACCAACCAAATGAAAAAAAAAAAAAAAGAACTGTCTGGAAATCATCAGGTTAAAAGTGTTCTATAAATTAAAATTTCTACATCTTAAAACATTTTAAAAGGGATTTTCTACAGCCTTTAAAAATTAAAAATGTCTCACAGGAAGTAAAATAATTATTTTACTTTGTGATATATGCTTCCATTATACAGGGCTTAGAATATTTTAAAACACTGTTTGGCCAAAAGCAGCATGAATCTAATGAGGCCTGAATAATTTTGCTATTTATTGTTTATTTATTCATTTTACTTTATTTTTTTAGAGCAAAAGACTGCCCTGTAAGCACCTGGCCTGAATAATTTTAAATTCTTACTCAACAAATATCGCAGTGCTGATAATGTGCCTGGCAAGAAGTTAAGCACATTTTGCCACAAGAAAAATGTAAGACATGGACAGTCCTGTCATTAGTTAACAATCCTGGAGGAGAAACAAGATATACTTAGGACAACCAGAAAACAAGCGAACATCCCATTTAATAACTTGACATACTGAATGTCTTACTTAACATTTGCTTGAGGAATAGGTTGCTGTTCTGTTAAAATAGAGGACTCAACTATTTGATAAATAAGAGAAAACAGGAGAAGTAATATAATGCTAACATATTTTATAGATAATAATTTCAAATGGAAAACACAAATACAAGTTGGTATGTTGGGTAGTACTCTGAGATGGAAGTAGGATCTGAGGGGTGGCCTGGAATACTGGAATACTAACAAGGCTACTGATTATAAAAGAAAAATGGGAAAGAAGAAGTCCATGAAATAGCATACTCAAAACCAGAAAAAGACAGGGGGACTTTATTTTTATTTATTTATTTATAAGTAATCTCTACACCCAACGTGGGCCTTGAACTCACGACTCTTAAGATCAAGAGTCGCATGCACTTCTGACTGAGCCAGACAGGCAACTCAAGACAGGAGGACTTTAAATGGGCCACTCAATTCAAATCAAATAGTTACTATAAAATAAAAATTCAGCAGTATACACCAGACACTGTGTAATAGTTGCAATATTCACAGAATACATACGATACACGTCTTCCTCTTAGCCATCTTGCTTACCATGCTTATTGATGTTACATGTTCATTATGTAAGTGTTCTCTTTCACTTCTCATCAAGATGGTCTACGTTCTTTAAGGACAGGGACCAATGACTGTTTTTATGAAACTCGCTAAATCAATCAAGTACGTGAAGCTTTTGAAAAGCTAAGGGAAACATCCTTGAGTTTTCTGAGGCTCATTTTCCTCATCTATATGAAAAGGAAGATGATACATATGATATTCCAGGATTTTATGATACTCATATCAATATCAACTGGAAAATAGGTTAATATCTATAGTATTCTGGTATATCAAAGAATTTAAGCAATTAAAAAAAAGATACAAATTTCTGTTTGAAGAATAAGAAACATCTGTATGCTAAGGATGAACACAACTGGGAGAGTTTGAAATATTGGTGTGGAATTTTTATTGGGAACAGAAAACAAAAATCTCCATGAGACATGAGAGTGCATCCCAGGGAGTATTTGGTAACTTTTAATCAAAACATATTTTATAATTTTGTTTATTTAGGAAAGTCTCTCTCTCTCTCTCTTTTTTTTAAGTTCCTGACTTAGCAGCTGTTTTCAAAATACTACATTTCTCTCTGCCAGTCTGAAAATGGTCTTGGGAGGTCATACTATGTACTATATGTATCTGTATTTGTGTGCAGACATTACTTATAACTATGCATGGGGAAATCTTAGTTTTGAGGTACAATAATTCATTTCCTATTTCTAAAAGTGGAAATTCTAAACACAAGGCATTTTTTACAAGAAAACCCCAAAGTTCTTTGAAAAGATACCAGCAGTTATATTTCAAGGTTCCTGTTGGAGAAAACTGTATTTAAAATAGTACTGAAAAGGTCAGGCAACAATTTCACACCTCCAGGATGTCCCTTGTAAGACAAGACGCTTGGGACCTTAGTTTGAACAGATTATAAACCCCAAAAAGCTCTCCTCGATGTTCTTTTGATCCTTGAACTGCTTCAAAATATCGCTTGGCATTTTCACTTCCAACCACCACACAGTGAAGTTGCTAAAACAGAAAAAAAACACAAGATATTTTTGAAGTGTTTGCTCCAACAATATGTCAGAATTTCCTGGCATTCTCTGTATATACACAGCTTTAGCTGGAGCAGGCAGAATCTCCTTAGGGAGGAAATTTTATTTTAATTTCGCTGGCAGATGTTGCCATTATGGCGAAATAAATAATAGTAAACTGGCCAGTCTTATTGAAGAAGAGATCTTACATTTCCTATTTTATCTGTGTTCTACCAACCGAGTCAAGATCCCATTGCTATGCAATATTCACTTGATGTAAAATGTTTAATGATAAAGGCATGTAATACATCTGAATACACTTTTCTCCTTTCTAGACTCATTACAATAGGAACTACTAAAACTGACAAAAATCATCACTATTTCACCAAAGTTAAATTATAACTTAGTAACTACATGATAACCACATTAGTATCAAACCCTAATTGTAGCCATTGTTATACTGTCAACTAACAGCAAAACCCAATCACTGTTTAGAAACATTTAGGCATCTTTGAAACAATTCGAAATACAGAAGGAATCCTGAAGGACATATATCACTTCAGTAACATTAGTGTATTTCTTTATTTGCTAGATATTTTGCTAAATATAATCTGATTAACCCCATGTACACTTTAAAATTTCTTGAAAGAAACAAAGAATGCACAGAGTGGAAAATAACTGTAGTCTGTTGTTAATGTAAGGATTAGTAAGAAGTTGCTTTGCACTATACTAAATTACTATAGGCAACTGAAATAATTCTTTTTTTAATTTGAGGGAGTGTGTGTAAGCACCTATGAGTGGGGGAGAGGGGCAGAGGAAGCAGGAAGTGGGGAGAGGGAGAGGGAGAGGGAGAGGGAAGGAGGGGGGGTGAAGCAAAGAGGGAGGGAAGAAGGGAGGGAGGAGGGAGAGAGAAAGAGAAAGAGAGAGAGAGAGAGAGAGAAAGAGAGAGAGAGAGAGAGAGAGATTGAGGGAGAAAATCTCAAGCAGGCTCCACACTCAGCATGGAGCCCAATGCAACATGGGGCTCAATCCCACAACCCTGGTATTATGACCCTAGCCAAAATCAAGAGTCAGATGCTCAACCCACTGAGGTGCCCATGAAATAATTCTTATTAATAATATTTATTTTTTGAATACTTACTACCTGTGTAGCATTTGTACATTCTCTCATTTAATGCCTACAACCCTATAAGACATTGCTATTTTCTTTTTGGAAATAAAGACTAAAGTTTGGAGAAATTAAGTGCCTTCTCACAGCTGTCTAGCCAAGAAGTGTCATTTCTAGGGGCGCCTGGGTGGCGCAGTCGGTTGAGCGTCCGACTTCAGCCAGGTCACAATCTCGCGGTCCAGGAGTTCGAGCCCCGCGTCGGTCTCTGGGCTGATGGCTCAGAGCCTGGAGCCTGTTTCCGATTCTGTGTCTCCCTCTCTCTCTGCCCCTCCCCTGTTCATGCTCTGTCTCTCTCTGTCCCAAAAATAAATAAACATTGAAAAAAAAAAAAGAAGTGTCATTTCTAGAATTTATACCTGGATTTGGCTGAATTCAAAATTCATACTTGTAACAATTTCTCATCTCCAGGAGTTCCCTTTTATTTTTTACTAAAGAAATTTTTTAACGTTTATTTTTGAGAGAGAGAGAGAGAGAAAGAGAGAGCTTGCACATGCACGCGAATGGGGGAGGGGCAGAGAGAGAGGGAGACACAGAATCTGAAGCAGGCTCCAGGCTCTGAGCTGTCAGCACAGAGCCCATCGCGGGGCTTGAACCCACAAGCCATGAGATCATGATCTGAGCCAAAGTCGGATGTTCAACCGACTGAGCCACCCAGGTGCCTCCAAGATGTCCTTTTTAAAACAAGACCCTTAACAAAAGGAAATCAAAGGCATCAAAATTGGCAAAGATGAAGTCAAGCTTTCGCTTTTTGCAGATGACATGATATCATACATGGAAAATCCGATAGACTCCACCAAAAGTCTGCTAGAACTGATACATGAATTCAGCAAAGTTGCAGGATACAAAATCAACGTACAGAAATCAGTTGCATTCTTATACACTAACAATGAAGCAACAGAAAGACAAATAAAGAAACTGATCCCATTCACAATTGCACCAAGAAGCATAAAATACCTAGGAATAAATCTAACCAAAGATGTAAAGGATCTGTATGCTGAAAACTATAGAAAGCTTATGAAGGTAATTGAAGAAGATTTAAAGAAATGGAAAGACATTCCCTGCTCATGGATTGGAAAAATAAATATTGTCAAAATGTCAATACTACCCAAAGCTATCTACACATTCAATGCAATCCCAATCAAAATTGCACCAGCATTCTTCTCGAAACTAGAACAAGCAATCCTAAAATTCATATGGAACCACAAAAGGCCCCGAATAGCCAAAGGAATTTTGAAGAAGAAGACCAAAGCAGGAGGCATCACAATCCCAGACTTTAGCCTCTACTACAAAGCTGTCATCATCAAGACAGCATGGTATTGGCACAAAAACAGACACACAGACCAATGGAATAGAATAGAAACCCCAGAACTAGACCCACAAACGTATGGCCAACTCATCTTTGACAAAGCAGGAAAGAACATCCAATGGAAAAAAGACAGTCTCTTTAACAAATGGTGCTGGGAGAACTGGACAGCAACATGCAGAAGGTTGAAACTAGACCACTTTCTCACACCATTCACAAAAATAAACTCAAAATGGATAAAGGACCTGAATGTGAGACAGGAAACCATCAAAACCCTAGAGGAAAAAGCAGGAAAAGACCTCTCTGACCTCAGCCGTAGCAATCTCTTACTCGACACATCCCCAAAGGCAAGGGAATTAAAAGCAAAAGTGAATTACTGGGACCTTATGAAGATAAAAAGCTTCTGCACAGCAAAGGAAACAACCAACAAAACTAAAAGGCAACCAACGGAATGGGAAAAGATATTTGCAAATGACGTATCGGACAAAGGGCTAGTATCCAAAATCTATAAAGAGCTCACCAAACTCCACACCCGAAAAACAAATAACCCAGTGAAGAAATGGGCAGAAAACATGAATAGACACTTCTCTAAAGAAGACATCCGGATGGCCAACAGGCACATGAAAAGATGTTCAGCGTCGCTCCTTATCAGGGAAATACAAATCAAAACCACACTCAGGTATCACCTCACGCCAGTCAGAGTGGCCAAAATGAACAAATCAGGAGACTATAGATGCTGGAGAGGATGTGGAGAAATGGGAACCCTCTTGCACTGTTGGTGGGAATGCAAATTGGTATAGCCGCTCTGGAAAGCAGTGTGGAGGTTCCTCAGAAAATTAAAAATAGACCTACCCTATGACCCAGCAATAGCACTGCTAGGAATTTATCCAAGGGATACAGGAGTATTGATGCATAGGGGCACTTGTACCCCAATGTTCATAGCAGCACTCTCAACAATAGCCAAATTATGGAAAGAGCCTAAATGTCCATCAACTGATGAATGGATAAAGAAATTGTGGTTTATATACACAATGGAATACTACGTGGCAATGAGAAAAAATGAAATATGGCCTTTTGTAGCAACGTGGATGGAACTGGAGAGTGTGATGCTAAGTGAAATAAGCCATACAGAGAAAGACAGATACCATATGGTTTCACTCTTATGTGGATCCTGAGAAACTTAACAGGAACCTATGGGGGAGGGGAAGGAAAAAAAAAAAAAAAAAAAGGACGTTAGAGTGGGAGAGAGCCAAAGCATAAGAGACTGTTAAAAACTGAGAACAAACTGAGGGTTGATGGGGGGTGGGAGGGAGGGGAGGGTGGGTGATGGGTATTGAGGAGGGCACCTTTTGGGATGAGCACTGGGTGTTGTATGGAAACCAATTTGTCAATAAATTTCATATATAAAAAAATAAAAAAATAAAATCCCACAAATGGAAAAAAATAAAATAAAATAAAACAAGACCCTGAGGGGCACCTGGGTAGCTCAGTCAGTTGAGTATCTGGCTTTGGCTTAAGTCATGATCTCACAGTTTTATGGGTTCAAGCCCTGCATCAGATTCTCTGCTGTCAGCACATAGCCCACTTCGGATCCTCTGTCCTCTCTCTCTGTGCCTCCCCTGCTCACATGCATGCACACATGTGTTCTCTCTCTCTCACAAAAATAAATAAACATTAAAAAATAATAAAAACAAAACAAGATCCTTGGGACCTTAGTTTGAGGAAGCTTTGAATCAACATCCAAGTTGATCAGTTGGTTTCAATGCCCCAGAAACATGGACTATAGTCCAGGAAATATGGAATCACAACAATAGCAACTGATGTACCTGATAGTCCAGATGATTTCACTCTTTGCTCCTCTTTCTTAAACACTGTATTGTCACACTGCAACTACTTAATGTAATCACCAATTTGTAAGCATTAATCTGAATCTTTAGAAGTTCCCTACTTTATCGCAAAATTTATAAAAGGCACATTGTTTTATACTTAAAAGAAGTTTTTCAAAGTGGCTCCCCTAAAAGTGAAGGTCAGATACATCCATCTGTAGGCTGCTATAAAAAATAGGGTTGGAATTAAAGAGGGGAAGGGAAAAAAGTCAGTAATTGGAAAATGTAGCTTAGTTTCTGGCTTAAGAAAAACCCATTCAAGGATACAAAATGTCTGGATTTCTTCCTAACAACATTCAGGATACGCAAGAGGTAGAAATAAAAGTAGTGTTCACCATGTTAAAAAGTCATGGCCCCTTCTTCCATCTTCAAGGCAGTAGCATGGCATCTTCATATAATCCTCTATGACCCCTTGCTTCTGCTGTCACATCTCCTTCTCTCCTTTCTCTGATCCTCCTGCATACTCCCACTCCCTTTAGTGATTACATTGGCCCACCCAGAGAATCCAGGTGGATTTGATGTAGATATCTTTGGGAGAACATTACTCAGCCTACCACCATAAGGACATGCATAATGAATGATGGAGGCTTGACAAATGACACAGAGGCCGGCTTGAAGGGGTTCTCACTGGACAAAACTGAGACAGTTTGAACACCAAAATACACAGTGATATTCAATAGGTTGTAATGTAATCCATTACTAATATAGAGTAATATTACTAATATCCCCTGAGTCCAAATATATTAAATAAATAGAAAAGAAGGGCAAGCTCTTTTTTATGGTAGAATAGCAACAAATAAAGAAGGAATCCTGGAAATTAAAAAATCACCATCTGGCAATCATCACAGTGGTGGCTGATTCAGGTGGGTTTCATCAGTGAATGCTACGGCTGATGGGTACGGGCTTGACAAGGAACAGGATATTGGCATAGTCTCAGAGGATGTCCCCATAAAATACTTACTAAGGGAAAAAATGGTGACTCTGCAGTGAAGAAAGCTGGCAGACACAAAACTGGTGATCAAGGTTAGCATCACCAATGGTGGGACAGGTCACCACCAGGTGCCTTCTGACCAACGCAATGAGAAGAACATAGAGTCATTTCTGTACTATTCTTGCCAGGGGTTCCTGGCTTGAATCTGGACATGAGGAAACATCAAATGGACCGATTTTAAAAGAGAGCTAACACAAGGAAAGGCCTTACTCTTTAACACTGTGAAGGTCATGAAAGACAAAGGGGGTTTGGGTAACTAACTACTCCAGTTGAAGAAAACTAAACAGACATGAAAAGAAAAAGTTGGTAACCATGATCCTGGATTGGATCCTGAACCAGAAAGGAAAAAGGAGACAAGAAATTGCCAGGAAAGTTAGTGAAATCTGAATGAGTTTTGTGGTTTACAAGGTAATGTTGTATCAATGTTAATTTCTTGATTTGGATAACTGCATTCTGGAGAGGGTAATAGGAGGACAAAGCAAGTGCAAAACAACACACAAAATTGAATGTTTAGAATGCATAAAACCATTTTTATATGTACATCTAAACAGGAGAGTGTCCTTTGGAGGGAATACACACTAGAGAACTTAGAGGTGATAAATCTGCAACTTTCTCTCAAATGGTTCAGAAAAATAAATAAAGATCATGGCTGAGGGAAAGAGAAAAGCAAACGTGATAAATGTTAACAACTGGGAAATTTGGGTGAAGTTAATTGGGTGTTCTCTGTGGTATTCTTGGACTTCTTCTGCCAATACAAATATATTTCTAAATTACATATATATATATATATATATATACACACACACATATATACATATACATATACACATACATATACATATATATATACACACACACACATATATATTCACCTTTCATATATACATGTACACATGTAAAAATGAAAGGTGAATTTCTGAATGCCAAACTTTAGATTATGCTCCAAACATGAAGACAGTTGCTATGTAAGTGATGTTTTTATTTTTTAAAAGTATAAAATGTCTGAATGCATTATCACAACAAATACGAACAAAAACATCAAAGTGAAATTTCCCTTTGAATAATACAGATCATCCTTTATCAGTCTTAGCAACACTGTAATATTTAGGTATATCCTTCTAGATCTTTTTCAGTGCAGTTACAGCTATTTATATACATATACAGAAATAACTTTATGCATCAACATAACTGATATACTTGTTCTGCAAGTTGTGTTGTTTTGTTTTGTTTTGTTTTAATCTCACTTAGAAATGTCTTGGAGATCTTGCCAGATCAGTATGTCTGCTCTATAGTTTTTTTTTCTGCTATTGGGTGTATCAGAATTTATGTTACCATTGTTATTATTGGACATTAAGGCTGTTTCTTTTTTCATTTTTTAAACAAATACTAACAATACCAAATATAAATCCTTGTCATCTTTCACTGTGCATATGTGAGAATATTTCTGTAAGGTAGATAGGGAGAACGTACTATGTGTTTTAATATGTTGTGATATTAGCCTGTAAAATCAGTGTACCAAGTTATATTCTCGAAAGTAGTATATGAGTATCTCTGTACAAATACCCTCAACAATAATGAATATCACCGATCTCCCTGCCTCCCTAAACACATACACACACTCACACACAACCTCACTAAGTCTTTGCAGAATATGTGTAACACATTATTATTTTATATTTCTAAATTACAACTGTGGTTAAGCATCTTTTCATATATGGGTTAACCATTTGTGTTTTTTCTTCAATAAAATGCAAAATTATAGTCTTTTTATTGATTTGTGGAAGTTCTTTATGTATTATAGATGCTAATCCTTTGTTTATCATATGTGGAAACTTTCTTCCTAGACACTTTTTAAATTTGGCTTGTTGTTCCTCTGTCATACATAAGTTTCACATTAAAAATGTAGTTAAATTTACAATATCTGCCTTTAAGACTGTATTGGTTTCCTAAGACTGCTTTAACAAAATGTCACAAACTGGGTGGCTTAAAACAATAGAAATTTATTCTTTCACAGTTGTGGAGGCTAAAGGTCTGTAATCAAGATGCTGGCAAGACCACACTCTCTCTGAAGGTTCCAAGTGAAGACCCTTCCAAATGTCTAGTGGTTGCTGCCAATCTTTGGCATTCTTGGTTTGTGGCTGCACCACTCCAATCCTTCCTCCTTCATCACGTGGCATTCTCCCTCTGTGTCGGTCTGTATCCAGATTTCCCTCTTATAACAGTATCAGTCACTAGATTAGGGTCCACCCTAATCCAGTATGACCTTATTTTAACTTGATTACATCTGCAAAGACAGACCCTACTTGGTTCAAACGCCAATCTTTCAATCACATCTATTGCCTTTTCCACACACAACTGCCATATTATCTTTATTTGTGCCTACCAAGTTGTATGGCTAAACCTTCCCTAAATGGCTCACACTTAAAAAAATATTTTAATAAGCACCTAAAGCATACAAAGTTCTGAAAACTGACATTATCCTCATCTTCTGAAGCCTTTTTGTTATTAGTAACATATAATAGGCCATCTTATTTCAATAAATGAGATAAATAGGCAAATGTATATAAAGTAATGGGACTGAGAAAAATTACTACATGATTGAAGAAAGACTCTTACCTGTGACAAGTCCAAGACAGTATTCTAAAGAACTACTCCTAAGATGAAAAGAATAATGTCCTACTTTTTCCCAAGATTGGTTAAATATACCTGAACAAAATAATGTTCAAGTAGTTGTGCTATACCCAAGAACAAAAAGATGAAAGGTTTCTTATAGAGCTAAGTGCTTTAAGAAAAAACAAAAACTGCTGTGTACAATTCTATTTTTAGAATTAAGAAAATAGCATAAATTTAAGATTGGATCATTCTTAGGTTAACTACCACCACATGTGGCAGATGTTTGCTCTTAAATAGATGCCAACAGAATATATAGGGAGTAATTCAAATTTAACATTTATAATTAAACTTGAGCCTCATTCCAGATCTTCTCAAGTGAGCAATTATAAACTAAATAAATTTTATTTAGAGATATAAATGGTCAAGTAATTAATACTGTAAGGATATTAAAGAGTTAATGCAATTTCAGATGAACACTAAAAGCACCAGCACAGTAGTTAATACACTTGTGTTGTATTCCTATAGTTCCATTTACTGGGGTATCCCTGGGTCCCAGTTTCATTATGTACAACATGAGATGATTGCATTAGATATCTTTAAGGCATTTTCCCCTAGTTTTCTTCATGTCATGGTACACACGGAAAAGGGTAACATATGAACACCTACCTGGAAAGGTTTCTTAAGGTTGGAAGTCAGTTTAGGTAATCTTGCCGCCCAGAGAGCTGTGTGATCATTGTGTTGGTGCACCTGTGTGCCGTCTGTAGCATATCATTATGTCTTGGCCCACAGGCTGGGAAGCTGTGACCTTGCTACTCAAATTATAGTCTGCAGTAGTGTTGGCACTCCTGGGAGCTTGTTAAAAATTTGAATCTTGGGCTCCACCCAGAGCTACTAAATTAGAATCTGTAGTTTGAACATCCCTAAGTAATTCATGTACACATTAAAGCTCAAGAAGCACTACTCAAAGAAAATTTCAGCTCTAAAATTCAATGAAAGTAAGAATCTGTTTTACAGGATTTATTCTACAGTATATTTCATAATCTTATTAAATTCCATATTACAGTTAAAACGAAATTAAAAACATTTTTACACAAATTTCTGGAAGTTTTGATATAGACAAATGTTTACTTCTTAATCTGGAAAAGGGAAATATATTTACCTGCTTGTATACCTGTCGTAAGTACATGATCTCCTCCACAGTTCCCAAAGATATCAGCCTAAACACTTTCACATCCCTGCATTGCCCAATCCTATATGCTCTGTAAAAAGATTTTTAAAAAAGCCAACAAAAAACAAGTGAAGCAAGGTTCAGGAGGTAGCTTTAGGACAAAAAAAAAAAAAAAAAAAAAGGAACATTACTAAAATTTTAACTTAAAAAGAAACATATGTGCAGTTTATTCTATGTTAATTATACCTCAATGACACTGTTTAAAATGGGGGAGGGGAACAGTTAATCAACTGGCAAGCCTACAGAAGTGCAGATTTGCAGCCCTAATTTCACAGAGATTTCTGTCTGAATTCACTCAGTTGACTACCAGCAGCCTAGGTATTTTGACAGGGACTATAGTGCTAATTAAGACAATAATTAGCACTGATTCACCCCACTGGTGAACCATAGATCTAGTCCTGGCAGCTTCTCTCAGGTGAAAGCTTTACTGGATGCTCTGAATGAGGTCACCTGTTTCTAAATACCTGTTACAGTCACAATTTGGGGAATGGGGATACTGATGTTTGAAACTTAAAATTTGGTGAAAATTTTTGCCCTTATAAAGTCACTCTATGTTGTTGTATCTGATGCTCTCTCTGCCTCCTTCACCCAGTACAGTACTCCTAATAGAAAAGGACTTTACTACTAGAGGGTATCTTGGGGCCCTGCACATCTTGTACCCGAAGAGGGGGATGGGGCCTCCTGTGGCACAGCACAGCCAGGGTAAATTACTGCATTCTCACTTTCATCCTGCAGGCTAGATATAGAGGGGCTCATAATCCCTTTCTTTCTCACAGTGGATTTGAGTCTTAAAAATTTTTTTAAATGGATCTAAGGAAATGTCTTTTGGGTGTGTGCTCAATTGTTTCGTAAATAGGATAGATTCTGTTAGAATACATATTCTTTACAGACAAAAACCTTACAACATGTTACTTTAGACCTATGCTTCATCAATTTCTGGGTCTATTAAGTAGGGATATGTTAAGTGATGGTCTTTTTACCATGAAAATAAATACTGAGGAACTGTTATACAGTATGGAGGTCAAAATCTTCCTTTCTCTTCTTGGTTCCTCCTGCCAGAGTCAATTGAAGGACAGGGAGGAAAAGAGAAATGTTGTTCATTTAGTTTTATTGTCAACTAATTTAAACTGAATACCAAAACACAGTACCCTAGGATAAATAAGATATTAGGTCTTGGGGCGCCTGGGTGGCGCAGTCGGTTAAGCGTCCGACTTCAGCCAGGTCACGATCTCGCGGTCCGTGAGTTCGAGCCCCGCGTCGGGCTCTGGGCTGATGGCTCAGAGCCTGGAGCCTGTTTCCCATTCTGTGTCTCCCTCTCTCTCTGCCCCTCCCCCGTTCATGCTCTGTCTCTCTCTCTGTCCCAAAAATAAATAAACGTTGAAAAAAAAAAATTAAAAAAAAATGTCTTTGGTCATTTTTGGTTATGTGTGACCAGGGCCTGTGTGTTTGGGTGTGTATGTTTTCTGATATCTCCTGTATACACAACTGCTTTTAAATGTCTTACTTTCTCAAAAAGTCTCATCTCAGCCTCTTCTCAGGGCTTTAGATGTATTCTACTGTATTCCTCTACTGTAATATACAGTCCCACTACTGCTTTCATGCACAATGGGGCCTATAACTGTCTTCAACAGCTTCTGCCAGTCTGAGATCCAAGCTATGCCACCGTTTCTTACCTAAGCACTATCAGGTGAAAAAGAAACCATTCCCTCTGGCAGCTCACAGATAGGTTAGAAAGTTGCAAAGGAGTTCCACGCTGCTCTTTCCAACCTGAGAGGGAGGGAACAGGGAACTAACTGTTACTTCCTCTTCCTGGCTGTGCTGTGCCAGGAAATGGGGTGAGACAAGAATGGGTAAAAATGCCATGAAATTTCCTACAGTTTTGAATATAGCTTCTTCTTGATTGGGAATTTGCTTGATAACTGTAGATCTTTGATTTAAATAGCTTCCATAAAGTTATTTTAATCAGTGTCTAGTTTTTTAAATCCACCCATGGGGAAACATATACCTAGAGCTTCCAGTCTGCCATCTTGCTGGCATCACTCTTTGATTTCCTCTTTAATACAAGAGTTATTTAAAAATATATTTTATATTTTAAAATGTCCATATGGAGAGATTTTTATTAGCTACAAGCTCATTGTTACTTTCTAGGGTCTTGTCTTTTGTATTAATTAGAGGCATGTAATCTAGTCCTTGTGGTTTCTATTAAAATATATAGTTATTTAAAAGTATGCTCTAAAACGTTTTTTGAAAGAGTGGGTATTTTCAGTTATTATATGGTTAAATACATTTATTAAGTTAAAGGCTAAATAACTGTTAATCAAATAATTTACACACTTCCTTTTTTTGCCTAGTTGATCTATTAATCTTTGAGAGAAGGATATTAAGTTTCCCATCATGATTGTAGATTTGCCCATTTCTCATCATAAAAGAGTTTTGTCTTTGTTATGTAGTGACTATTATACTTTCCTCATCGATTGTTCCATTTTGTTTTCCTCAATGCATTTGCCTTGAAGTCTATTAATATTTTGCCGTTCTTACTTTTTATCATCATCTCCCTGATGAGATTTTAAATATGTTTTATTTTTAACCTTCTATGTATTTTTGAATTTTATAAATATATAAAATTATATCTATAGCAATAAGCATAAATCTGAATCTAACATTTCATTTTTACCTTCTTTTTTTGTTTAAAAGGAAGTTTTACGTTTGGCTTTATTTCTCACAGTTTACGTTAGGTTTTATATTTGCCATGCTTAGTTTCTTTTACCTCTTGCTATACACTCATATTTCCAATCATTTTACTGAAATAATCACATTTTCTCAGTGATTTTTTAAAAATTTCTTTTAGTTGTTGCCCTTAAATTTTTGGCTAAAATTTTAAGAACACTTTTTTTTGGCATAAATTTGAAATCTGACCAGGATATCCAAATTCTTTTTTGATGAAATATAACTTCTAACACAATTACCCCCACCCTCCCAATGTTTTATTGAAATTATATGAAATTTTAGTGTTTGATTCTTATTAATTTTCTCATACCATCCCTTTATATTTCTCAGAATCCTTTCTTTAGAACTGCATTAAGTCTCTCAACTAAACCATCAATAATTATTTAGACTTAAATATAAATTTTTCAGTTCCTAGATGTCAACAGATGATTTATTTCCCCTCACATATTGATATTTTAGTCATTGATTACAACTATAAGTCAAAATTATTTTCTTGCAGATACATCATATGAATTTTGTCACTTCGACAACTTCTGTTGTCTTCTAGAATTCTATAATGCAGATGAAAAGTCAGTTCTTCAAAGTCTATTTTGCAGGAACAGTGGGATTTGCAGAAATGAGTGGGATTCTCATTTGTTGGTAATCTGTTTTGTTCTTTTTTCTTTTCTTTTCTTTTTTTTTTTTTTATAAATAATTTCCTCTCCCTCTTTCTCATTTAGGCATTGTTTAGTCCCCTTATCTTTGGAACTTAGAAATATCAGCAAGATGTGTTTCTGTTTTTTCTCCTGCTCTGTCACTGTGTTTTCAAATATTCATTCCTTTTATTTTCCATATCAATTTTCACTTTTAGTCTTCTCCACTTTATTACTCAGACCTTGTAATGAGTTATTTGGTAACACTTTTAAATTCTAAGCATTTCTAGTTTTCTTTTCCATGCACTTTTTTTCAGGGTGCCCTATTCTTATTTTATTTCCTTCAGGGTCAGTTTTTTCATCTTGGCCCTTTTCTTTCATACTGCTGGTTTTATTAAACTGTCTCACAATTATTTTTTTTTTAATTTTTTTAATGCTTATTTGAGAGGGAGAGAGAGAAGAGTGTGAGTGGGGTAGGGGCAGAGAGAGAGGATGACACAGAATCCGAAGCAGGCTCCAGGCTCCAACCCATCAGCACAGAACCCAACTCAGGGTTTGAACTCCTGAACCATGAGCCAAAGTTGGAAGCTTAACTGACTGAGCCACCTAGGCGCTCCATAAAAGGTCTCATAACTCTTAGTTTTTCATTCATAATTACAAATGAAGAACTGGGTGGACTGCACAGGAAAGCTGGTCTGGATTTCCATGAAGGTACATAAGTCTATTTAATCATTTCCCCGTTTTGTGTTCCACAGAGACCTGGGAAGCAGTCCTTCAGGTTCAGTTCTGCTTTATGATCTGATCCTAATGCCCACTGTAAAAACCTTTTGTCAGTCGGATTCCCCACTTATTTATAAAATTTATGAAACAATTCTTTCAGTTTTGATCAAGGGGCATCTGTTGTAGGCCAACCTCTCTTTATATTGGGTATGGGAGAGGAAATTGTTTTAGAGTTAGCACATTAATTAATTTCTAACAAGAATTCACTCTGGTCTGTTTCTACATCCTATAGTTACTGGCCCCAAGCTTGAAATTTCTCTGTGCTCTCCTGCTGACTTTGGATTGTGGCTTTTCTCTGCTGGTTTCTTGATTACACAGATGCTGTTTTTAAGACAGATTCTGCCTTCTACCTCTGAGAGTTTCTCCAAACTTCTGATCTACTAGTAGTGACCTTTCCTATCTTCCTGCAGTATGATGGGTTTGTTCCCTTTTTTTTTAAGTTTTTACTTATTTATTTTGAGAGAGCGAGCAAGTGCAAATGGGAGAGGGGCAGAGAGAGAGAGAGAGAGAGAATCCCAAGTAGGCACCATGCTGTCAGTGCAGAGCCCGAGATGGGGCTCGAACCCACAGAGCCGTGAGATCATTACCTGAGCCCAGACCAAGAGTTGGACACTTAACTGACTGAGTCACCTGTCCTACTTAAATCAATCCTGTCAAAATGGGATTCTGAGACAGAAAGAAAATAAATTGCCGTTATCAGCCTGCCATTTGGGTTCAGATCTGAATACAATTTTTAATTACATTTTTTTTTTTTTAAGTAGGCTCCATGCCCAGCAGGGCCCAACTCATGACCCTGAGATCAAGACCTGAGCTGAGATCAAGAGTTGGATACTTAGGGGCACCTGGGTGGCTCAGTCGGTTAAGCATCTGACTTCAGCTTAGGTCATGATCTCACAGCTTGTGAGTTCGGGCCTTGCATTGGGCTCTGTGTTGACAGCTCAGAGCCTGGAGCCTGCTTTGGATTCTTTGTCTCCCTCTCTCTCTGCCCCTCACCAACTCACGCTCGGTCTCTCTCTCAAAAATAAATAAACATTAAAAAAAAAAAAAAGAGTTGGACACTTGACTGAATCACCCCGATGCCCCTTAAATGCAATTTTTTTAAATAAGGTTTTCTCTGTCTTCTAATCATAGTCATATTATAAAAGCAACTTAAGAGAATCACAAGGGGGTATTTTCAGATTCAAAGTATTTGCAAGTCACTTTAAATTTTGTCAGTAGTATACCTGTCAATTGCTTGAAGATCATTGGCTGGATTCCAAGTAGGATCAAACAATACAACAACATTGGCACCAACAAAATTGAGGCCTAGTCCACCAGCCCTGAGGAAACAGAATTGGGCACATTAAAATAGCAAAAGCATAGTCATTGCCTTCTAATTCAATTGTGCCAGGTTTCTGTAACCAAATCAACACAATACTGCATTAACATCATAAAAGATAATTAAAACACAAACATGCCACAAACAAAACAGCTACAGAATAGTTTTTCTACCATTCTAGAATAATACTAAAAGAAATTGACCATTAAAGCCCACGTAAATAGGTTGTACTGTTTTTTTTCATTGTTTTGGATATTCAAATACGATGCTGTAAGGTCTTCCTAACATAATTTTTAAAAATTGTAAGTATGGTCCAACTAAATAAAGTAATATACACATTTTTAAAAATCAAGGCAGGAGTAGATGCACTTCTTACTCCTCTCAGTAAGTGCAGCTTAAAATGCTGGGCATCATATATAAAACAAATGTAAGACCTGAAGGGTAGAAAGAACAAAGCATGGCTAGAGACTATAAGAACTAAGGAAGGACATGGCAGTGAGTTCTCCAGCTTTGTTTTTGCTTAAAAATCCCAGACTGGGTTCTGGAGAAACCAGCAAACTGGAAATGCCAACAGTCAAGACCAAAAAAAAAAAAAAAAAAAAGGCCCAAGAAAAGCCCTTTTCCTTTAGCTAAAGAACCAGGAAAGGTATAGACTTTTAACACAGAAAATGTTAGATAATAACCCGCCTATTTTTGGAAACACCATGGAAAAAAAAATCTATGACCTGAATCCCAACCTGGTCAGTAAAGGCTGAGTGAGGAGATTAGATTTCCACTCTTGCTTGACTAAAATGGGGTGCCTCTCACCTCCACTCAGAGGATATCACAGAAGACTGAGGAGCTGGGACATTCATTTCTGCCCAGCTATAACCCAGTCGCCTCTGTAATGTCAGTGGAGGACGTACAGAAACAGTAATCAAGTGCCTCACTCTTGGGATGTCAATAAAAGCCAAGCAAGAAACATGGATTCCCATCCCTATGTGGCTGGCATGATGTCTGGCTAAAATAGAGGGGGAAAGCCCCTCTATAGATAGATAAGCTCAAAATAAAAAATTACAAAATGTGTGAAGAAACCATGTACCATGAGCAAGAGCAAGAGGGAACAACAGAAGGATTAGCAGCCCCAATTCAGGAGTTAACAGAGCAAAAATGCCATTTAAAAAGGGATTTTAAAAAATAATGATTGAAATTACTAAAGAAACAAAAGAAAAGGTAGAAAACATAAAGAACAAAATATAAGTAAAAATGATTAGGCAGATTTGAAAAATATCAATAGGGCTTTAAACATGAAAAATACAGTCTTTAAAAATTCACTGAATGGGTTAAATAGCAATTTCTAATATAGAGATAATTAGGAGCCTTATGGCAGATCTCATCAAATTAGATGGGGGTGAGCAGACAAGGAATGGCAGATGACAGCTTGTCTAGAAGTTCTGTACTATTTGAAGTATTGTTGAAGGCATTTGTTACTTGGAGACATTATTTAAGAAATTAAGCATGTTTATGTACTTTATAAAACTTAACAGAAGACAATATCCTATGTCATTTAATGCTCGTAGGTAAGGGCTCATATGAGAAATTACTTCTTGAATCCATTCACAGGAAAATGGGAATCCAGAGTGCCTCTCAATGCAAGAGTTCAAGGAGAATTTCGGTGTTCAATAGTAAGTAGCGTATTCATCATATATATAATTTTATGCCTCATTTTAAGTAATTTTTGTGTTGACTTTTTACATTTTACATATGTTTGCTTTTAACTTTTTTTTAAAAAAAAATTATTATCCTTGAGAGAGACAGCACAAACAGGGGAGGGGCAGAGAGAGAGGACAAAGGATCCAAAGCAGACTCTATGCCAAAGCACCCAGCCTGATGTGGGGCTCAAACTCACAAACTGTGAGATCATCACCTAAGCCAAAGTTGGACACTCAATGACTGAGCCACCCAGGCACCCTGCTACGTTTGTTTTTAAAGTCCTCTGAAATTCTTTTTGCAAGATAGTGGGGGTAAATCTATAAAGTACTTATTACATTAGATGTCAAAAGTTAAGGATTTGTTGTCCCCCAAAAGGGATTAATCTTCTTAGGTGTTTATACTGGCATAAATCTTGCTCTAAAGTGTATATATTCTTTAAAAGGTTTTAATGAGAGATTCATAAATAGGTGTTAGAACTGACTTAACGTTTATAAAACCTATTAATGTAGAGCTGCTATGGTTGAGACCAGGTAGACAGAGGGAGGAAATACCTGGCCCACTAACCCTAGTGAGCTCTCTAGGGCTGCTTGAGCATACTTTAAAAGCCACTGCTACAAATGATTCTTAGTTATTTGATTAATAACTCAATTACTCAATTAAGTCTGACTGTTCTGACCACAGACATGAATAAAAACACTACCACAGAAAATTCCTGGGAGGAAACATCCATTTCTTTTGATTGTTATCTTTATAAACCCAGACATATAAAGAGAATCCAGTGATGATAAAGAAATTGAGAAAAAAGGTTAGGTAAAACTCAAGATACTGTTATTTCAGTCATAATTAATATAATAGCATTTTTGCTGCTTCTCCTCAAAGCCAAATAAAACAAGGCAATATAATCATAACCACTGAAAATTAACCCAGTAATAATTTTTAAATTACCCTAAATCTTAAAAGCAATTACATAAAAATCAAGTTATCAAATTTTATTTTCTTACATTGTGGAGACAAGGCAAATGTTAACATCTTGTGTACTGTTGAACTCTTTCACGATCTTGATTCTTTCCTCTGATTTCGTACTTCCATCAAGTCGTCGGTAATCAAGGCCAGCTGCCATACAGTATTGCTGCAGAACATCAAGTAACTAGAGAAAAGGTATGGAAATGGGCAAAGACAAATGTATGGTTTAATAAATTTCGTACCACTATAGAGAGAAGATTTACTAAGTATTAATAATTGCTGCTCACAAGTTCTTTCTTATAATTACAAGAGCAACAAATATTTTCCTGACTTCTGGCTTATGTATTTCTCCCCATTATCCTGAAACTGACTTTAATATTCACCAATGTTTGTTTTTAAATCAATCTTTCAGGGAAAAAAAAAATCAAACTTTATTTTTTTTTGAAACTAAAACCAAATAAAAAGTATTGGCCAAATAATTTATGTAAGTGAATTTCATTATTTGTGCTATTTTCCAAGTTCTAAAATCTCTTACATGCCTTAAAGAACACTTTAATTATTAATAAAAACATCAACAGAGAATTAAAAATCTTTGAGTTTGCTCTTTGACAGTAATCTTGATATCACTGAGATTTAAGTGTCTGTTTTAAAAGTTGCTTATGTCACTACTATTTTCTACAGTATGTATAAGATAAAACTGTGGCTGGACACTGTTATGTCTCTTAGGATTTATGCCTCAAGAGTTAGGGCTGGGCCAATTAAGAGTATATACTTCAGAAGGAACTTACCTTGGTGGAAAAGGAGAAAAGAAGTATTTTATCTTTGTTTTTCCTACAATGATTTAAAAGCTGCTGAAGGACCTAGAAATGAACCACAGAAATCAACCACCAATGAACCAGTTCCAACTAAAAGCACACTTTATACATATAAACATCACTAGAGAATTTCTTAAAAATTATTTTTATACAACATAACCTCAGTCCTCTTTCCTAATTCCCTTCATTTTTGCCAAGTTAGAGAAATAAAGTATTAGATATTACATGAAATGTTATTCATCATCATACTGTCAATAATGAGGTAAGGTTCCCAAAGACTTTTGTTTCATCTCATCTGGTTTTAATAAAAAGGAAACATTTTAGATTATGGGATGCATTTAAATGAATTAATTTAATTTCCAAAAAACACTTTCTTTATACCTACAATATGTTCAGAAACTAAATTACAGAATAGCATTCCTTTTAGGAAGTATTTAAATTTTTTCTAGATAGATGTAATGAAATGTGTTTAATTACATCTAGGTCTTGATATTTGTTTTCTTAAAATAATCAGTCACATATACACCTCTTCTTATTTTATCCTCTCTGCTTCTCTATTTACAGTAAGTCCTGACTTCCAGATTTGATTCTGACCTCAAAATGTCAATAATTTGCCCCAAATACAGTGCTTTTAGGGAGGAAGCAAATAATCCAAACCTGTGTATAACAGTATCACTGTTATTTTTAAAATAGGCATTTCCACATCTGGCAGTGACAGTTCCAGAACACTGTGGAAAAGTAATCCACAAAGGAAAGAAAAGGAATTTTCTGTACTAAGCCTATAAAGTTTTTCTGAATTATGCAATAAACACTTCAATTTTGTTTATTCACTGATAAGCATTTAAACTTAAACAAAAAATCATATTCAATATAACACTCTTTTAATAATTGACTAAGAGAAGATATTGTGCTAACTGACCCCCATGGTCCAATCCCCCAGAAAAAGCTATAGAAAAAAAAAAGCTACTCAAATAACCAAACGGTGATAAAAATGTCACAGATCAAGTCAACATAATTTTAATACTTGCAAAACTTATAAAGTAAGTTTTGCATTAGCTTTATTTTTTAATAAAATAACTGATTATGTATAAAGGATGTGCATTTGAACTTCACATAATACAATAACTTTTTAAAATTAAAGACTTTTTTAGAGCAATTTTGGATTTTCAGAAGAACAGAGTAAAATATACAGAGAATTTGCCCAGAATCCCTCTCCCGCATCTTATATCCCTGCCCCTCCCTGCACAAAGTTTTCCCTATTATTAACATCTTGCATTAGGGTGGTACATTTGTAACAACTGATGGATGAATAAATTGTTATTAATAAATTATTATTATAAACTATTATTAAATTATTAACTATTATTATCAACTAAAGTCTGTTAACATTATTTATAATAGGGCTCATTCCTTGTGGTGTACATTCCATGAGTTTTGACAAATATATAATGACATGTATTCACCATTAAAGTATTATATGGAATTGTTTCACTGCCCTAAAAATTCCCTGTGCTCCATCTATGTATCCCTCCTTGTAAACTCCTGACAACCATTTATTATTTTATTTTCTCTACAGTTTTGCATTTTCCAGAATATCATAGAGTTAGAATCATACAGTAAGTAGCCTTTCAGACTAGCTTCTTTCACTTAGTAATATGCATTTAAGGTGACCATGTCTTTTCGTAGCTTGATAGTTCATTTCTTTCTATTGTTGAATAATTGTCTATTGTCTGAATGTATCACAACTTATCTATTCATCTACTGAAGGACATCTTGGTTGCTTCCAAGTTTTGGCAATTATAAATAAAATTGCTAAAAGTATCTGTGTACAGGTTCTTGTGTGAACTAAGTTTTTAATTTACTTGGGTAAATATCAAGGAGTGCTGTAAATAACAATGTTCACACTAAGAAATCTTGAACGTAACTCTTCTCAAATTAGTCAAGCCTAGAGAAGAACATGACCCCTATATGATCCCAACAGCACTAAACTCGGTTTTCTAAGCCTTTTCCCCCACCCCTCACAGTAAGTGGCTCTGTGGTATTTCCCAAGGGAAGGGAAAATGAGGATTCTTATCAGGGGAATAAGTGCAATTTTTGACCATCTGCTTGAATAGTAGTTGAGGTCAAAAAAAGACCTTCACATTTAACAGAAAGAGCTGGAGTTCATGAGTATAGTTCTGAGGGTATGAAGGGTACAGTGAGCATTATATCAACAAATAAATTGCAGCTGTAGGCTGACCTATAATAAGAGAAGCAGAACTAGTATCTTTCATCACTTGAATTCAAGAAGTACATGCAACTGGGATTTCTTAACCCCAGAGACAATAGATTATAAGCCTATACATTTTGTATCACGAAATTACCAGGTGATGTTGATAATCAAATGATGAAACACAATTTTAAAAATATAACCTTAGGTTGTTAATATCACTCTCTTTCTTGTTGGTGTTCTCTCACAAAGTAAATTATAGGCGCCTTTCACATATAAAGACATCAACCCAGACTCCATCAATAATTCATGCTTGCTTTTTCCCTTCTAAAACTCATAACAAAAAAATGTAATAATTATTTTAATCAGACATTATTTCTAAATATACATTAATGAGTAGTTATAAAATTCCACTTAATATCAAGAGTAACTTTTTAGTGAAGAGTCACAATGAATGATATTTAAATATGTAACAATAGATAATACAGTTTTCATAAGGAGGCCATGATTTCTGAAAATATTCTATTGGCTTGAATTATGGGATAATAAGTGCTCAGTTCCAAATTAATTGAGCTTTTTATATAGTTTTATTTAAAATAAATAAAGTCGGGGCACCTGGGTGGCTCAGTCAGTTGAACTTTCCACTCTTGATTTCAGCTCAGTCATGATCTCACAGTTTGTGAGATCAAGCCGTCAGGCTCTGTGCTGACAGCGTGGAGCCTGCTTGGAATTCTCTTTCTCCATCTCTCTCTGTCCCTCCACCATTCATTCTCTCTCTTTCTCTCCCAAAATAAGTAAACATTAAATAAATATGTAAATAAATAAAAGTCAATAAAATGGATGACAAAAATAGATTTATTATTGTTAGGAAATATTGGTAGGAAAATTACTACTATTAGTTTGAATTATTTATTGTGATAATAAAACAGAATATTCTCACTAATACAAACTTATTTATTTAAAAATACACAACTCTCAACAAAGTGGGTATAGAGAGAACATACCTCAACATAATAAAGGCCATATGTGACAAGCTTACAGCTAATGTAATATCCACTGGTAAAAACAAAGCTTTTCCTCCAAGATCAGGAATAAGACAAGGATGCCTACTCTTGTCACTGTTATTCAACACTGTACTGGAAGTCCTAGCTAGAGCAATAAGGCAAGACAAGGAAATAAAAGGCATCCAAATGGCAAAGGAAAAAGTAAAAGTGTCTCTGTTTACATATGGCATGATCTTATATATCAAAAACCTAGACTCCACAAAAAACTGTTAAAACTAACAAATTCAGTAAAATTACAGGATACAAAATCAATCTACAAAAATTCATTGCATTTCTGTACATTAATAAGGAACCATAAGAAGAAGAAATTAAGAAAACAATCCCATTTACAAATGCATAAAAAAGAACCAAGTAAAAATAAATTTAACCAAGGAGATGAAAGGCCTATACGTTGAGAATGATAAGACACTGAAGAAGACACAAATAAATAGAAAGGTATTCAGTGTTCATAGGCTGGGAATGTTGGAAAATGTCCATACTACTCAAAGCAATCTATAGATTCAATGCAATCCCCATCAAAATTCCAATGGCATTTTCCACAGAAATAAGAACAAACAATACTAAAATTTGCATGGACTCACAAAAAAACCTGAATAGTCAAAGCAATCTTGAGAAAGAGTAACAAAACTGGAGGCCTTGTTGGAAACCACACTTCCTGATTTCAAACCACACTACAAAGTTATGGTACTATATGGTACAATATGGTACTGACATTAAAACAGACAGGTCAATGGAACAAAACAGAGAGTCCAAGAATAAACCCAAACATATATAGTCACTTAATTTATGACAAAGAAGCCAAGAATATACAAAGGGGAAAGGATACTCTCTTTAATAAATGGTGCTGGGAAAACTGGACAGCCACATGCAAAAGAGTGAAATTGATCTCGGTAAGACATCTGCACCCCCATGTTTACTGCAGCATTGTTTATAACAGCCAAGACTTGGAAAAAATGTTGTGTCTATTGACAGATAAATGGATAAAGAAAACATGAAATACACATATACAATGGAATATTCGGTCATAAAAAAAGAAAGAAATCCTGGCATTGCAACAACATGACTGACATTATGCCTCACGAAATAAGAGAGACCAAGAAATATAGATACTGTATGATCTCACTTATATGTGGAAACTAAAAAAAAAAAAAAAAAGTTTGAGGGGTGCCTGCATGGCTCAGTCGTTTGAACGTCCGACTTTGGCTCAGGTCATGATCTCACCATTCATGAGTTCAAGCCCCGCATTGGGCTCTGTGCTGACAGTTCAGAGCCTGGAGCCTGCTTCAGATTCTGTGTCACCCTCTCTCTCTGCTCCTCCCCCGCTCACACTTTGTCTCTCTCTCTCTCTAAAAAATAAAAAATTTAAAAAAATTTTTTAAAAAGTTTGAATTTATAGGTGCAGCGAACAGATTGGTGGTTGCCAGAAGCTAGGGGTGGAGGCAGGCAAAATCGATGAAGGTGGTCAAAAGGTACTTTTCAATTGTAAGATAAACAGGTGCTATGGATTTAATGTACAGCATGGTGACTATAGTTAACAATGCTGTATTATATATCCGAATGTTGCTAAGAGAGTTGATCTTAATAGGCCTCATCATAAGAAAAAATAACTATGTGTGGTGATTGATATTAAATAAACTTATTGTGATAATTATTTAGCCATATACATATGTATCAAATCATTATTTTGCACCCCTAAAACCAAAACAATGTTATATGCCAATTATATCTCAATTAAAAAAATACATACCCAAGTATTTAAGGTAATCTTCTTGGCTTTTATTCTATTTTATTGAATTTAGAGGTCCAAGTAAACTACACTATGATGAATTTATGTAGATCAACTGCTAAAAATATTTCCAGGGTTTTAGAAGCAACAACAACCTACCTCGAATTACTTCTTATTTTATTTATTTAGCCAAAAGAAATAACTTACTTTTTAAAAAAATTAAACCATAAAGTTGAGAATTGTTCTGTAATAGTCTCTGAATCCATAAAGATTCTTGACAGTTATTAAACAGTTAAACAAGCAAAGTCTGCTGCAAAAAGGCTGGAAGCTGTCAGCAATCATGCAGCTGTCACAGGCCTACGTTATGGGTGGAGAACCTAGCCATACTTTTCACACCTTCCCTTAGTAATATATCACCAAGGGCAGCACTTACAGGTCAGTTTCCTAGTGTACAACAAATGCTCCCTTGCCACAAATGAGATTAGCAACCTTCCAATACAGATTGGCAAGTGAAACCAAGAGGCAGAAAATTCAGTATAGACAGAAAGGTCTTGTCCACCTTGAACTCTTTAAGAAGTTCCTTTCTCTAAGTCCAAGCTATTGTATAGCCTCCTCCTCATATTTGGCATTAGCATTTGTATTTCTGGTAGATTATCTCCTTAAACATTTGAAGACAAGCTATTATATATGCAGCACAACAGCGCACATTTTTAAGCAGGCATACGTCTAATACATTGATAAGGAGAGTCTAAAGTGTATTTGATGTAACCACTAAGTGAGACCCTACTGCATGTATGGTTCATTGTGAGCTAGTAAATGCTGACACAGCTACGCCAGTCATCTTTGGCCAGTCTCTTCTGAATGATTGGGTATCTGTTCTGATTAGTTGGTGTCCCTGTCACACTACTGATAAATATTTTGAATATCATCCTTGTGTGTATGCAGCATGAGAGAAGAGCACTTACCTTCATCTTCCCACTGTATTTTGGGTCAGAGAGTGTTTCAAAGGCTGCATTTTTGCTTTTCTGCACAAAATCTGGGAATTTGGAAAATACCTGATCACATATCCTTTTGATAAGTGTTTCCTTAAGGGGAAAAGGTAGAAGAAAAGAAATTTCAACTTAACACATTTAAACCTATATAAATTGAGATTGTTTATGAAAAAAATTCCATTTAGAAGGAACATATTACTTTGAAGATATTATCTTCTCTAAGTCAGACTAATAATTCAGAAAACCCTAAAGTGATAATGTTAATTACATATGGTTTTGATGAGTTCTGAGATAATGACAGGACTAATAATGTTATCATTATTCTTTTATGATTTCCAAAACATGGAATCAAATACTTCCTAAAGAGCAAACAGTACTATCAAAGAACAATATTAAATTCTTATTAAATTTTAAAATTACATTTAAACAGCATTAAGATTATAACACAGAAAGAAAATAGAAAATCATTAGGTAAAAAGCTTTAAAGAAGTTTTTTTTTTTTTTTTAAATTTTTTTTTTTTCAACGTTTATTCATTTTTGGGACAGAGAGATACAGAGCATGAACGGGGGAGGGGCAGAGAGAGAGGGAGACACAGAATCGGAAACAGGCTCCAGGCTCTGAGCCATCAGCCCAGAGCCCGACGCGGGGCTCGAACTCACGGACCGTGAGATCGTGACCTGGCTGAAGTCGGACGCTTAACCGACTGCGCCACCCAGGCGCCCCTAAAGAAGTTTTTTAAATTTATGTTGTGCTCTAGAATAAGATACAATCGAAATGACCAAAGTAAATGATTGCATTTGTCTAAACTTTGAAATTACTCATTTATGCCAGCTTGGGAAATACTCCTAATATTTAATATACAGGTTATTACAAATACATTTTAATCCAATAGATTGAACAGATGGAATTAGACACAGATTAGTGGAAGAGGACTGACTCATCAAATATCTTACTTAGTAATTACATCAAAATATGTTAGGAAAACGAATATATGAACGTTATCACAGGTATAAAAAAAGAACTGTTATTTTAACTTAGGCTTTAATTTTCTCACTTCAATTAAAAACATATGAGCATATATTTCTTTGACACCTAAATTTAAAAATGAGCAAGTTCAGTTTCCTCTTTAATTGCATACAAAAATAAAGATATCTTTATTGGCTAAGACATTTTATACCAAATATAAAATCTTTATACCAGTAGCATCATGAAGAAGTACAAAAAGCCAACTCAAACCTGTTGTTTGGAGGTGCTAGCAGTCTGCAGTAGTGCAACATGGTTAGCTACCTTTTGAAGGACTGCAAGGTAACTGAAATACAAGGTTTTCACTGTTTCGCCATGTGAATTGGTCTGTAACCAGAAAGACAGAAAATAAAAACAGCAAGGAACTAACATGGCTATGTAACTACTTACTTCATGAAATCTATCACTTACACTAGTATTTATCATCTGGTTACTACTAGCACAATACATTTTGAGAAAATAATGGTCAACTGTTACACAAAATATCCATGCATCACTAATGTGGAATCATACTTTTGGTGAACCATAATACAGTGATGTTTAAAAAATAAAAAAAAAAAAGAGGTGAGAAAGTCCTCATTTCAGAAAGTATTTATCTTCATGACACACAGTGATAGAAATGCTGCCAGAAGAGGTCCCTGGTAATAAAACTATGGCATGGAGGCAGGGCTGTAACAGAGCCCTTCACTATTCTCATTTATATTCCAAGGCTTCCTAGGAAACTGTGCATTTACAAAAGAGTGAGGTGGCTAAAAACAGCAAAATAAATGAGAGGTGGAACAAATATCAATCTAGAGAAATATTTATTTAGGGTCTCTCTATGTACATGGATATTTGATAGATAACTTGATAATAAAATAGGTGAAAACGGGCAGGAAATATAGATAGGTTAAAAAAATACAAAGTAATATTTGTTTCTAAATAAAAATAAAATACTCTATTATACCAAAACACAGTTCTTATTAATATTCTATCAGAATATTTTAAGCCTGCTATCAAAGAGTAAGTTTACTAGTAAGGGATAATGAGAAAGTTTTAAAAATTAGATGAAATTTCAAGATGAAAGTAGGCTACTTTCTAATAAAAGTTGAAAGGGAGGATATCAAATTGAAGCTACTAGTTTCTGAGAGCTACTGAAAAACTGGTTTACTGAAAAGATATATGAATATTGTATTTTGCTATGATTACCATTTGATATTGTAAAATATTTTTGAAAACTATTCCTTTTTATTAATTTATGGTTTCTAAATTTAGGGAACTGAGGAAAAGTTATTTTACCTGCTCCTCACTCTTACAGTAGAATAGACAACTGTGTAATCAAAACCAAGATCGTGAATATACCACACAGAAATGCTTGCCTTGAAACAACAATTTCTCTTTTTCCGGCCACTGTTACAGCTACAAGGCTCAGAAGACTGAAGTATCAAAGTCACATCTTTTGTTTCTAATACTGTTTGATAGACAGCTTTCTGAAAATCTGTCAGAGAACAATACACCATCTGCCAAGATAAAACACAAGGTGATTATCGGTACTTTTTTATAGTAGTAATAGTCACAATGCACATCAGATTTTATAAATTTTAAGAGTGAAAACCGCTGATAAACTATTTTTCTTTTAGATACATTATTATGACAAATTCTCCTGATTTTCCTATACTCTTTGCTACCATCTTACCCTAAACTACATAAATATAACTTTATTTTCAAATAAATCTCACAGAACTTTTTTTTCAACTGAAAGGAATCAAACTATGAAAAAATAAGTTAAGTGTTTTCCTTATATATTTCTATATAGAATGTACTCTATATTTCAGGGTTTCATACTATTAGCCCATCATGCAAATATATGACTACAGTTTAGGTCAGATAAAAAAGTAGATGAGAAAAGGGAAAACTTTAGAACAATCGTATGAATAGTATTTAATGAATTACTTGAAAATTTATACTAAAAACAGCATAAAGTATTTGTATTTTATATCCTGGTATAAATTTCTAATATTAGTAAAGGTAAGAATTAAAAAATACACATAAAACAACTACAAGTTTCTATTTTGTGTCCAATTCCAAGAAAAGAAGAAAATATGATAAAATAATGCCACTAAGTTATGTGGGATATAATTTACCCTAGATTTCTAGTAGCACTGGAAACTGGTAAACGTCTTCTAGATGTAGCTCTATATAATCAGGGTCATAAAACTCATAATAAGATTTTGAAAAATGTGAACAAAAAGGAAAGCCATCTATCTATAAATATTTATGTATTTATATCACTACAACAGAATAGTATTGCTAAAAAATGACAAATTCTGTTGTTTCTTTTGCTATAAAGAAGCTTTTTAGTTTGATTAACCTCACTTTTTAAATTTTTGCTTTTGTTGCTTATGCTTTTGATGCCATATTCAAAAAAATCATCAGCAATCATCACAAGATCAAAGTCAAGGAGCTTTTTCCCTGTTTTTCTAGGAGTTTTACAAGATCACATCTTGTGTTTTAATCTTTAACCCATTTACAGTTACTTTTTGTGAGTAGTAGAAGATAGGAGTCCATATAAATATACAATTTTCCCACTACCACTTATTGAAAAGAGCATCTTACTGAGTATTCTTGGCTCCCTTGTCAAATATTAGTTGACTGTATATACATGGGTTTATTTCTGGGCTCTTTATTCCACTCTACTGGTCTATGTGTCTGTTTTTATGCCAGTTCCATACTGTTTTGATTACTATAGCCTTGTAATATAGTTTGAAATCAGGAAATGTGACACCTGACAACTTAGCTGTTCCTGCTCAAGATTGCTTTGGCTATTTTGGGGTATATGGTGGTTCCATACAAATTTTAGGATTGTTTGTTCTATTTCTGAAAAAAACTGCCATAGGAATTTTTATAGGGATTGCATGGACATTTTAACAATACTAATTCTTCCAATCCATGAACATGAGTATCCTTCCATTCATGTGTGTCTTCTTCAATCTCTTTCATCAGTTTCTTATAGTTTTCAGTGTATAGGTCTTTCACCTCCTTGGTTAAATTTATTCCCAAGTATTTTAAAACAGGTAGTAACATTTACTAAACACTTCTTACATGCCACACACTTCAGAGCAACCATGTGAGGCAAAAACTATCACCATTCCCATTTAACAGATGGGAGCTAAGGTTTGAGAGACTTAGCAAATTGCTCAAGGTCATAAAACTCATAAGTAGGGAGCCAGGATTCAAGCCTATAATATTTGACTCTAGAGCCCAAGCTCTAGACACTCTGTGCACAACTCTTTCTTCATATTTTAGTTGTTGTTCCTACTGGATAGACAAATAATATACATAAAATTGCACAAAATATTTTTAAAAGTGAGGGTTCATTAAGTATTCCAATTAAATGACAATATCTGCTTTAGATCAAAAAGTCAAATGTTGGGGCACCTGGGTGGCTCAGTTGGTTAAGCATTCAACTCTTGATTTCGGCTTAGGTCATGATCTCACAGTTCATGAGACTGAGTCCTGTGTCAGGCTCCGCAATGCGTGGAGCCTCCTTGGGATTCTCTCTCTGCCCTCCCCTGCTCGCACTCTCTCTCAAAAATAAAGAAATGAACTTAATAAAAAGTCAAACATTTAATCATTTTCCCCAACTTGCATATCAGTAACATATTTTCCTTTCAAGTCTATCTTTTTAAAGTAATAATCAACAGGACATCCTAAGACTAGAGAGTATTTGATAGCATTGCCCTTATTTGGGACAACATTAATTAAACTTAGTTCATGGTAATTTATAAAACCTTTTTTCCATTACCTGAGCAAGAAGAACTACCAGATTAAAAACTATACAAGAGGACCACAACATTAAAAAAAAAAAATCTCTTAAGGTTTACTCTTCAAATGTTCTTAAATAATTAACAGAATTTAATTATAACTTTCCTAAAGTTCTTCAAACTAAGTTAGTTGTATCACTGCAAATGGCATTCTAAAAAAAACAAAGCTTTTAATCACTGTGGTCCTATAGCTGTAATTAAGGTCTCATGGAATATACTGGGCTGTGGATAGTAGACAATATATGAAGCATAAAATATGAATGGATAACAAATTAGGGACAGAGCTCTTCTTTTCCAACTGAGGAAGAACTGCAGCAAAAGCCTTCTTATAAGAGAAATGAATTTAATGCATACTAACAATAAACCTGCTAGCTAACCTGCTAGATTGGGTTCAATTAACGTTTTCTGAAATTTTGCACATAATATTTTTTTCCATACTACTCAGGCAAAAAAACCCCTATATTCATAAAATACCACAGGAGACAGATTTTCTTTTAAAGAGAATTTGTTCAGGAAAAAAATAAAATATGAGAAATTAATAATTTAAACAAATGCAGTTCTCACCCGGTCTTCCTTCTTAGGCAACTGATCCTTGATCAGAGTCTTGGTACGCCGGAGAAACCAGCCAGACATCTTCTTTGCAAGCCTTTGCATGGCCTTTCGGCCAGTAGCTAGTTCTCTTTTGGTTGCTGTGTGTCTCTGACCATGTTCTACTGGGTCAGAAAACTGCTTCTTGAAGTAGATCCTACTACCTAAAAGTCCTGGCACAGCCCTATATAAAGGCAATAACAAAAATATTAGGGCTTTGGTCAATTATCTAAAAAGAAATACATTGACTTCTTTCTGAGTCTAAGAAATATACTAAGTCGCTTGTTCATGAATGGTAACAATAACAAAATAAAATAAAACAGAGTGTTCTTTCTTTATGACAGTTTCAGTAAATAACTATAAGATGACAGAATTGGTAAATACGTTCAGATATTTACTTCAAGGACCGAGACTAATATATAAGGAAAGGTTTTCATGGGACTCTACTCTGTATATCATGTTTGGGACAAATACATCTGTAAACATAGCTGTATTTGGGTCCCCCCTCCCCACCCCAGAAACTATTAATTAGCAAACAAGGTAACACTAAGTTAAAGAAATATTAAAAATTTTCCAAAACATAAAAAGTGTTTTTACTCACCAGTCCATAACACACCACAGTTCTTTCATGTTGTTCTGAAGAATGGTTCCAGTGAGGCCAATGCGGACATTACATTTTAAAGCTTTCATAACTTCTGTTACTCTAGCCTTTGGATTCTTAATTCTATGAGCTTCATCCACAATGACAGCTGACCATTCCAAACTACAAAGTGAGAAAAAAGGGGAAAAAAGTTTAGAAAACTTATCCTACATGGTGAATGAATACCTTATTACATTTATGTAAGTGCAGAACATCTTTTGGGGTCATATAATATGTTAAATAAAAGCTCAAGTTCTGGAATTAGATGGTCAAAGTTTAAATTTAATGTCTACCACTGACAGCTGTTGTAGGCTTAGGTGAGTTACTTCTCCGTGCCTCAGATTACCCCTTTCTGACAGCTTTCTTGAAACAGGAGCATACTATTATTAGCTTCTAAGTGAAGTCAAGTCAAATCCTAGATCTGACAAAAATGGTAAATCTAAATCAACTTTAATAAATATATCAAATGTAAATGGATTAAACACTCCAAATAAAAGGCAGGTTATCAGAATGGATACAAAAGCAAGATCGAACTATACATTAACCACTAAAGGCTCACTTTAAATATATAAAAATATATTCAAATAAAAAGATAGCAAATGATAAATATTCAGTAAGTACAAGAAGACTATGTTGTCCATATTAATATCAGATAAAACTTCACAATTATTAGATATAAAATGGAGCATGTTTTTTAAAGATAAAAGGATTAATTCATAAGAAAAAATACTAACCATAAATGTGTGTGTACCTAATAAGAGTTTCAAAACACTGTATATAAATTGAAAGCTGACAGAACTGAAAGGAGAAATTTAACAATACTCAAGTATAATTGAAGATTCCAATATTCCTGTCTCAGAAATTGTAAAACTAGAAAATCAGTAAGAGAACACTTAAGTGTTAACAGCTCCTAACTTGACTTTATTGATATTTATAGAATACTACACCTAACAACTGTAGAATAAACATTTTTTTTTCATGAATACATAGGCCAGAAAAATGCAAATTATACAACAGAATACCACCACAGACACACTAAAATATCTAAAAACAAAAAGACCGACAATGCTAAATGTTAGTGAATATACAAAGTAACTGAAGTCTTGTAGATCACTAGTTGGAATAGAATGATACAACCACTCAAGAAAATGGTTTGGGAGTTTCTTCTAAAGTTAAACCTATGCTTAACCATAAAACCCCAAAATTCCACTCCCAGGAAATGAAAATATGTCTACCCAGGATAAATGACAATGTATGTTTAAAAAAAGGCTTCTACATAACTAACTATTCCTTACAGTTTTACTTATAATAATGAACTGGAAAACCCAAATATAAATATCCATCCTCAAATAAATGGGTAACAAAATATCGTATACTCATAAACTGCAATACAACTCAACATTAAAAAAGAACAAATACATTCAATAGCACGGATGAATCTCAAAAATATTATGGTGAGCAAAAGATGCCAGATACAACAGTTCTAGAATCTAGAAATCCAAGATCAAGGTGTTGGCAGGCTTGGTTTCTTCTGAAGCCTCTCTCCTTGGCTTAAAGATGACTGCCTTCCTGCTGTGTCCCCATGTATTCTTTCCTCTGTGCACTTAAATTCCTGGTGTCTCTTTCTCTTCTAAGGACACAAGGCAGATTGGACAAGGGCCTCACCTTAACGGCCTCATTTTGACTTTATTGCTTCTTTAAGAATATTTTCTCCAAATACAGTTACATTTTGGGGTCCCTGAGGATGGGAATTGAACCTACAAATTTGGAGGGGACATGGGTTAGCTCAAAATAAGCCTCCTAATTGGTCTTTCTCCATTTAGTTTGGCTCTCCTTGGTCTGTATACACAACTAGATTACTTATAAAATGCAAATCTAGGGGCGTCTGGGTGGCTCAGTTAGGTGAGTGTCTTGGTTTCAGCTCAGTCATGATCTCATGGTTCATGAAATTGAGGGAACTTTCTCTCTTTCAAAATAGATAAATAAGGGGCACCTGAGTGGCTCAGTTGGTTAAGTGTCTGACTCTTGGTTTTGGCTCAGGTCATGATCTCACAGTTTTGTGAGTTTAAGCCCCACACTGAGCTGACAGTGCAGAGCCTGCTTGGGACTTTTGGTCTCCCTCTCTCTCTGCCCCTCGCCCACTCACGCTGTCTCTGTCTCTCTCAGGATGAATAAATAACTTAAAATAAATACATAAATAAACCTTAAAAAATAAAATAAAATGCAAATCTGACCATTTTTATCATATTAGTAATCTACTGAAAACATTTCAAGGGTACTCTATCATTCTAAGAATAAAGACCCCTAGGGGTGCCTGGGTGTTCTGTCAGTTAAGAGTCCAACTCTTGAATTTGGCTCAGGTCATGATCTCACAGTTCATGGGGTTCAAGCCCCACATGGGGTTCTGCGCTGGCAGCATGAAGCCTGCTTGGTATTCTCTCTCTCCCTCTCTCTTTCTCTGCCCTTCCCTCTCTCTCTCTCTCTCTCTCTCTCAAATAAATATTTAAAAAAAAGAATAGGGGCGCCTGGGTGGCTCAGTCGGTTAAGTGTCCGACTTCGGCTCAGGTCATGATATCACAGCTCAGGAGTTCAAGCCCCATGTTGGGCTCTGTGCTGACAGCTAAGAGGCTGGAGCCTGCTTTGGATTCTATGTCTCCCCGTCTCTCTCTGCCCCTCCCCCATTCACTCTGTCTCCCTCTCTCAAAAATAAATAAAAACTTTAAATTTTTTTAAAAAAAACTAAAAAAAAGAATAAAGATCCTTAGCTCTCTAGACAGCTTTCAATACCCTTTATGATGTTCCTTGTTTACCACACTGTTGTTGTCTCCCAGCCACTTCCCTCTTACATGTATGCTGCAGCCATGAGATACAGAAAGTATCAAAACTGCTTTCATTTATTCAAAAGTAATGTGATCTTTATTGTTTGAAGGCCTCTGCAAATGCTGCTTGTTCCCTCTTCCTTCATTACTCCCCTACTCTTCAACTCTTACTTATCCTTCAATTCTTTTTTTTTTTTTTTAAGTTTATTTATCTTGAAAGAGAGAGAACATGCACAAACAGGGGAAGGGGAGAGAGAGAGAGAGAGAGGCAGAGAAAGAGACAATCCTTGCCGGCTCTGCACTGGCAGTGTGGAGCCCAACACAGGGCCTCAAACTCACAAACCGTGAGATGATGACCTGAGCCAAAATCAAGAGTCACACATTTAACCCGACTGAGCCACCCAGGCACCCTTCGTCATTCAATTCTTACCCAGCTCATAGGTCATCTTCTCTGGGAAGCTCCCTGACAACTCTCCTCACTCTGCAGCAAAGTTAGGTTCCTTATGTTCTTTCTTACAAAGGATGCTCCCACGGCATCCTTTCTTACATACTGCAACACTCATATGCCTTTATAATTATGTCTCTAGATGCCTCATTAAAATCTTAAGATGCACGTAGGCATTAAGTCAGTTCATTTCTTTTGGGTACTTATAGTCCTGGAATACTGATTCTCAATATGTATATGTATTTTTTGCCAATCTACATTCACAACAAACTCCCATAATTAAAATCATTCATGAAAATCACCATCTTAGTCTAGAGGTGCCATATGCATAAAAGGTTGTACGTGAGATTTAGGACAGTCTTATCCTTCTGTAACAGGCATTGTTTGGAGAGGGAATAAAGGAAATACAATGGACTGTATAAAATCTGAAGGTTTTTCCTTCTTAGAAAATAAGTTATTATAAATTAGTTCAATAATTCTTAAATGAAATTAAATTATGCTATGGATATTTGGAGCTTTTTTGAAAATCACAATATAAAGGGATGTAAACAGAATATTAATGTAATCATTCTCATTATTCCCATTACCTGTTCAGTTCATCCAGACATAAGCGCAGTGTTTCATAAGTTGTTAGAGCAATTTCACATTTCCTCTGCTTTACACGAATCAGTTCATAGTCTTTTTTGTTACCATGTAAAACAGTGACTCTGAAATATCCCCAGGTGTCCAATTCATCTCTCCAGTTGTAGAGTACAGAAAGAGGAGCAACTATTAAGAACATCTAAAAGAAGAAGAAAAAAATTATGATATATTTTTTAAATGAAAAAAAAAAAAAAAGAAATCCAGAATACCAATAGTCCTATTCTTTAGTTTCTGGCACTGCAGTTAATAAGAATAAATACAACTTAGTGATTGGATATATCTGGATATAGAAGACTGTCAAAAATACTTTGTCATCCACTTCTCTTTTATTAGGATAAAACAGATATCTAACTGTGTCCAAAGGAAGAGTTGTTTTTGATTTCCCCCCTCTCCCCGCCAAAAAAAAAAAAAGGAGCTGAGAGATAAGAGAGAAGCAATTTTCCAAAAGAGAAGAGTATAATCAGGACCCAAATAATAACTTCAAGAGCCAAGGGGGTAATATATAAAGCAGGACAGGTTTTTTTCTTGAAATACATGGTTTTCTGAAGCTCTTTCCTTTGCATTGCCCTAGTCCATTTCTTCTTTCCCTCTTTCAGATACTGTCAGTTGGAGACCTGGAAAATTCATTAGAAAATTGAAGCAATTAGAAGAAAACCTCTACCTCTCTTACCATTAGGTCAATAATCTACCTGTATTTATTTTCATGTATTCTGCCCTCCCACACATTACCATGGATGAATTGTCCATGTTCTTATCTGAAAATAAACCTTAAACTTACACTGTGGCTGCCATCATTTCTTGCCAACATAAAATCAATGCTGGAGAAACTGCCTCCAACTGCCCTATGAGACTAACTTTCCCTTTTAGTGTACCACATCCATCCACAAGCAAGTAAGTTCTAATTTTTCCCAGAGTTAAAAAACAAAACAATACCCCAAATCCTCTTCCTTAAACGTACAACTCTCTTCAGCTATCCTCTATTACTTTACCATCTTTATAGCAACGATCCCTACGAGTTATCAATACTTACTGTTTTTACTTAATCTCCTCCAGTTCTCCCTTGAATTCATATAAATGGGACGTATGTCCTAACCCTCCAACCAAAGCAGTCCTTGTGAAGATTAACAATGTATCTGTGTTTAGTTTTCACATGAATATTTTGGGGTTCCACTGACCTTCCCTGTACTAACCCCAAATCCTGCTGTCATCACCCATTTTAATTTTTTAATGTTTTTATTTCTCACTATTATCACTCTTTCTAAGCTATTATATTTAATAGTGTTACAAGTTTCTTTCCTAAAGTTTTACATTTGTCCTACTCGATAAAGATCAGCAAATTAAACATACTGAAAAATTTCAGTTTAGCAAAAATTAACTAATACAATACTAGTCTAAATCTTGCTCTCTCTTCTATGAAATATTTCAGCTAGGCCATTTGTCAGGTATAAGAATTCAAAGCTGTGATTGTATTTTGGAAAGAGAAAGAAGAAGAAAGAACAGAAGATTAACCTACTAAATGGCAGAGCTCCTTTTTCCCACCCCAACATCAAACACACATAAATACTCTCTTGTCATACTTGATTCATCTCAAATACTTTTGCCTTTTGGCTTGGAGTTTATCCTATGAATTCTATTATTCTCTTACCTTCAAAACAAAATCTGAGATACAAATACTAAGTCCAAGTATAGTTTCATCCCATCCCCCCCATTTCTGTTATTACAAAATGAAAATGATGGGTCCAAACTCCATCTGAGCACTTTGAGCAGTTTTCCACTTCAGATATCATTCATCAAAGTTGCCAATGAATCTAAAGATTCCTAGAATCAGCCCTCAGATTCAACAAGTTTTAAAAGAAGACATTTCTTATTATTGGTCTTTGAAATTGCAAAAGGTAAATAAAATAGTTCAGTAACCCGTTTTAGTACTGAGAGGTCAGAGAACTGAGTTATGCCATTTGCAAAGTCCAGAGAATGTATGTAAGAAGAATGTAAAGTCTTTACTACCATGCTATGAATAATATTTCATTTAGCAAGCCTTACTTAAGCACAAGATGTCAAAACAATAAAATGGAAAGCAGTGTCCAGCTAAGTCACTGCACATAAAACAACATTATTTGTTATTCTGAAGCTAAGAAACAATTTTATAAAACTAGATCTAAAATGTAATATACATAGAATTAAAAGTTGCTTACTTAAATATTACTAACATCAATAGAGGCCACATTTAATCCTTCAACTAGAGAAAACTGAATTACTGTTATCTCTTTCAACAAATCTAGTTCAATAATTGAAACACATGCTTTTAAATCTTGAATCTTCTTGTACCATGGCTTTAGGAAAATGATGTGATGTGGGCTGTGACAAAATACCCAAAGATGTTTTTCATGTGATGATTTCTGTGGTAGGAGGTACAGTATTAACGATAATCACCATACCATTATTGAGCACTTGCTGTATGCCAAGGACTGTGCAAAGTAGTTGACAAATATTAACACAAGGACTTTACATAGAAATGCTACAAAGTAGGAGTATTTAGTATTTTCCTAATAAAGGATGAGATGAGATAACTAAGGTGTAGAGATGTCAAATAACACACCCAAGGTCCTACTCCTATTAGATGGCAAAATAAGTATTTGAACCCATGTCTGTCTAATTCTAAAACTCAGCCACTACTATATATCATATTAGTATTGTAATTTGCAAAGTCCATGACCATGAGATACAGAGCTCTCTTATTTACCACTATAACTCCAGAACTTTGTATAGTGTTTAAAAACAAAGGTGTTCAAATGATAAATGAAATAATAAATGCAACAATGCATGTCAGTGCCAGAATAGAAACAGCAATGTATATTTAGAGAACAACAATAGACAAACAGAACCAAAGCAAAGGTCTCACATGGGAGGAAGTGAAGATATCAAAGTGAAAAATAATATGTACCTTTACAGAGAGAAACTATAGACCATAAAATTGAAATTTTTGCCATACATAACTCAAAGTTCTAAAAAATATTCCCTGTAATTACCTCTACAATGTTAATTCCTTAAAAAAATGCCAAACCTTAAGAAAGAAAGAAAGAAAGAAAGAAAGAAAGAAAGAAAGAAAGAAAGAAAGGAAGGAAGGGAATGCTCAGGTCATGATCTCATGGTTCATGGGATTGAGACCCATGTCAGGTTCTGTGCTAACAGTGCGGAACCTGCTTCAGATCCTCTGTCCCCCACTCTCTCTGCCCCTCCCCACTCATGTGTGTTCGTTCTCTCTCACACACACACAAAATAAACAAACTTTAAAAAACTTTTATTAAAAAATGCCAAAACTAATTAATTTAAACCCTATAATACGTAATTGATAACTTTTCCTTTGGAATACTGTGGCTGCCCAGAGTTGGGCTCTGTGCTGATAGCTTGCAGCCTGGAGCCTGTTTCAGATTCTGTGTCTCCCTCGCTCTCTCTCTCTTCCCTATTCCTCTTATGCAGCCCCTCTCTCTCTCAAAAATAAACATTAAAAAAATTAATATGTATATTAAATATATATGGGAATTTAAGTTTAGAATCCATTCTAGTCATGAGCCTCTCCAAATCTTTTTTTTTAAAGTTTATTTATTTTGAGAGACAGCACACGGGGGAGGGGCAGAGAGAGAGAATCCCAAGCAGGCTCCACACTGTCAGCACAGAGCCTGTTGTGGGGCTCAATCTCACGAAATGTAAGATCATGACCCAAGCCGAAATCAAGATTTCAGATGTTTAACCAACTGAGTCACCCAGGTGCCCCCAAATCTTTTCTTTAAAGTAGCAGAAGAATTTCACCAAAACTTGACATTCTTTAAAAATATAAAATTACAGGGGCGCCTGGGTGGCGCAGTCGGTTAAGCGTCCGACTTCAGCCAGGTCACGATCTCGCGGTCTGTGAGTTCGAGCCCCGCGTCAGGCTCTGGGCTGATGGCTCAGAGCCTGGAGCCTGTTTCCGATTCTGTGTCTCCCTCTCTCTCTGCCCCTCCCCCGTTCATGCTCTGTCTCTCTCTGTCCCAAAAATAAATAAAAACGTTGAAAAAAAATTAAAAAAAAAATATAAAATTACAGACCAATAGCACTTAAATTAATGGACACAAAACCAATAGATCTCAAATCTTGCAATTAAATAAGGTCTGAAAATGGAAATGACAAGTAAAAGTATAAATATTCATAGAAAATATATGTAAAGCAATAAAATGAACAGTAAATCAATTATTAAGAACAGTAAAATAATTAAGAAAGTGGAATTTATAAAATATATGTCTCACCTTAAATGACATATTAGACCTGTTGGATTTAATATATACAGAATATTCTATCCCAAAGGAGCAGAATATACATTCTCTTCAAGTGCACGTTACAGTTTTTGGTATAGACCATATGTTAGGCCACAGAACAAATCTTAATAAACTTAAGGAGACTGAAATCATATCAAGCATCTTTTCCTACCACAATGCTATGAAACTAAAAAGGAAAAGGGGAGAATTCACAAATATGTAGAGATTAAACAACATGCTACTCATGATAAAAACCCTCAACAAGGTAGGTTTAGAGGGAACATACCTCAACATCATAAAGGCCATAGATGAAAAGCCCATAGTCAACATCATCCTCAATGGGGAAAAACAGAGCTTTTCCTCTATGGTCAGGAACAAGGCAGGGATGTCCACTCTCACCACTGTTATTTAACATAGTACAGGAAGTCCTAGCCATAGCAATCAGACAACAAAAAGAAATAAAAGGTATCCAAATCAGAAAGGAAGAAGTAAAACTTTCACTATTTGCAGATGACATGGCATACTATATAGAAAACCCAAAAGACTCCACCAAAAATACTGCTAAAGCTGATATGTGCAGTCAGTAAATTTCTGTGAGTTGATTTCAGGACACAAAGTCAATGCACAGAAATCTGTTGCAATTCTATATACCAATAATAAAGCAGCAGAAAGAGAAATTAAGGAATCAACCCCATTTACAATTGCACCAAAAATAATAAGATACCTAGGAATAAACCTAACCAAAAAGATAAAGGACCTGTACCCTGAAAACTATAAAACACTGGTAAAAGAAACTGAAGATGTAGAGAGCCCAGAAATAACCAACATTTATATGGCTAATTAATTTATAACACAGGAGGCTAAAATATCCAATAAGAAAGGACAGTCATGGGGCACCTGTGTGGCTCAGTCAGTTAGGTGTCCAACTCTTGATTTTGGCTCAGGTCATAATCTCAAGGTTAGTGAGATTGAGCCCAGAGTTAAGGTGCATGTTGACAGCATGGAGCCTGCTTGGGATTCTCTCCCTCTCTCTCTGTCCCTCCCCTGCTCATGTGTGCTCTCTCTCTCTCTCTCTGGCTCTCAAAATAAATAAATAAACTTAAAAAATAGAGAAAGGACAGTCAAGTCAATGAATGGTGTTGGGGAAACTATACAACCACAAACAAAAGAATGGAACTACTATCTCCTACGGCACACAAAAGTTAACTCAAAATGGATTAAAGACTTGAATGTAAGACCTGAAACCATAAAACTCCTAGAAGAAAACACTGGCAGTAAGCTCTTTGATATTGGTCTTAGTGATGATTTTTTTATATGTGACTCCAAAAGCAAAGGCAACAAAAACAAAAATAAACAAGCAGTACTACATCAAACTAAAAAGCTTCTGCACAGAAAAGGATATCATCGACAAAATGAAAAGACCACCAACTGAATGGGAGAAAATATTTGCCAATCCTATATCTGATAAGGGGTTAATAACCAAAATATTAAAGAACATATACAACTCAATAGCCAAAAAAATCTAATTTAAAAATGGGCAGAGAGAATCTGTATAGATGTTTTTCCAAAGAAAAGGAAATGGCCAACAGGCACATAAAAAATATAACTGATCATCAGGGAAATGCAAATCAAAACCACAATGAGATATCACCTCACATCTGTTAGACTGCCTATTTTCAAAAAGACAAGAAATAACAAGTGGTAACAATGATTTTGAGGCAAGGAAATCCTTATGCACTACTGGTAGGAATTAAAATTGGTGCAGCTACTATGAAAAACAAAAAATTAAAAACAGAACTACCATACGATCTAGCACTTTCACTTCTGGGTAGTTATCTGAAGAAAACAAAAACATTAACTTGAAAAGATATATGTACTCCCATGCTCATTTCAGCATTATTTACAACAGCCAAGATATGGAAACATCTAAGTATCCAGTGATGGATGATAAAGAAGATGTGATACATACGTATCACATATATATAAAAAATGTCACATATGTACATATACATGTATACACACACACACACACATATACAAATGTGGAATACTATTCAGCCTGGACCTTAAGGGCATTATGCTAAGTGAAACAAGTCAGACCAAGAAAGAGAAATACCATTTGACTTACTTATATGTGAAATCTACAAAATAAAACAAACCAAAAAATCAAGCTCATAGATACAGAGAACAAATTGGTGGTCGCTGGGGTGAGGGGGTGGTATGCAAAACAGGTGAATGGGGTCAAAAGTACAAGCATCCATTTATAAAATGAGTAAGTCATGAAGATGTAATATATGCCATGATGACTGTAGTTAATAATACTGTATTACATGTTTTCAAGTTGCTAATACAGATTTTAAAAGTCCTCCTCACAAGAAAACAAATAAAAAAAAATTTCTAACTATGTATGGTGACAAATGTTAACTAAACTAGACTTATTTACTGTGGTGATCATTTTGCAATCATTACGCTGCATACCTGGAACTAATACGTCAATAATACTTCAAAAAAAAAAAAGCCTGATAAAGCATGTGGCTTTAACATACATACACACACACACACACACACACACACACACACACACATATATATGTGTATATATACACATATATATGTGTGTGTATATATATAAACATGACCAATTAGAATATAAAGTTTTAAAAATTCCATTTGAAATAGCAACCAAAAAGAAAGAATACCCTGTTAAACTTAATGAACAATAAACAAGGTCATACAAAGAAAGCTAGAAACTCTGAGGGGCATAAAATAAAAGTTAAGCAAATGATACAACTACTCTAGGATATGCAGTATTTACAGTGTAAAGATGTTCACTCTCCCTACATCAATCAATAAATTCAGAAATACTACCTAAAATATCAATAGGTTTTTGAGAAAGTTGAGAAAATTTGAAGATAAACTAGTCTTACCAAACATTAAAACATATTATAAACCCAAAAAAGTCAAAACTGTTTAGCACTGAAAGAGAAAGGAGCAAATAAATCAATAGGACAGAACAATATATCTAGAAATATACCCACAAATATGGTGTTGTTTTACTCAAAAGTGACCCTTCAAATCACTGTGAAAAAGAGGGCTTATGCAATAAATGACAGTTAAAATAATTGGCTAGCCATCTGAAAAAAAAATAAAGCTGAATTAATAGATTAGTCATTATAGCAACATAAATTCAAGCTTACACAAAGATGTAAAGGTATAAAATAAAATCATATACATTACACAAGAATCGTGGGTGAACTTACAATCTTAGGTACAAAAGACTTCTAGGCAGGCATAAAACCCAGAAGCTATAAAGATAAATATATTAACTACCCATTTTTTTTTTTAAATGCAACCAACAAGTCAAAAGCTGACTCTGAAAAAGCAAGAAAGAAATATTTACAGAATATATAATGGACAAAAGATTAGTTTGTAGAACATATGATTAAGGACTATTAAGAAATATGATTAAAACTAGAACTTGATTTTTTTAAAAACTATTAAAAATGTCTTTTAAGATTCTGAAAAGATACTCGACTTCACTCATAATTAAAAGAATAGAAATCAAAGCAAGATATAATTTTTCTAAATCTCTGACATAATTTATGTAACAAACATAAATCCCTTGGATAAATAAAAAGGTGGGAAATAGACCCTATTCTGTTTTCCAAAGTGATTTTCCAAAGTGATTCTGTTTTCCAAAATGATACACTATCGGTAAGAATACAAACTAGAACAAGCTTTTGAAAGGCTATTTGACTCTAGCTATCAAAATATAATATGTAAATACTTAATTTCAGTATCACAGATTGTGTGATTCCAGTACCAAGAATTCATACGGGTATGATGGCAAGACATGTGCATGAAGATTTTCACAGTAGCATGTATCTTTATTTTCTCATGAATACCAAGAGGATTATCTTGGTATACATCAGAAACTAAAGAAATAGTGTGTAGCAAATGCTGGAAACTTATTTTTTGTTCAGTCACCATTGAAACTGCTTCTCATACTGTGATTATTAGAAAAATTCTCTGCATTAATACTGATTATGAATTTTCATAGATTCTCTGAAGTTTTATCATATAATATTTTAAAATTAATTTACCTTGATTCATTTTCTTAAAGACTGAATTCCAATCCTAATAGCCTAAATCTAAAGAATCATTCCAAGAATTAATATTTGAAATGCATACTTTGTGTCTTTTCATTTAGGAATTTGTTCTTGGCACAAAGCATTTATTTCATGCATTCCTAGATGACTTATTCACACTTGAAAAGTTTCAAAATGTATATGAGATGTATCATATCACACACACATATCTCAAATCTACCACTCCTTAATTTGTTGCATTTAATTCATTAAAGGATTTTTTGCAAGGAGTTCCAACATTAATTTTTCAGGATTCCATTGCAATTCTTGCATTAGCATAATAAATATAAAGTAATTTATTTTTTCTCTAGCTATTTCATAGACCATCTTTTAAAAATGCACAAGATTTTATTTTATTTTTTTTTAAGTTTATTTATTTATATTTGAGAGAGAGAGACAGAGCACATGAGTGGGGGAGGGACAGGGAGAAAGAATCCCAAGAAGGCTCTGCACTACAAGTGCAGAGCCTGACACGGGGCTCGAACTCACAAACAGTGAGATCATGACCTGAGCCGAAACCAAGAGTCAAATACTTAAGCAACTCAGCTACCCAGGCGCCCCTAAAAATGCACAAAATTTTAAGTGGACCAATACAAATTTATCTTTTAAGAATTTCATCACACAAAATTATAGTATTTGAATTCACTTCTGGGGAATACTTTAGGATGTCATTGGCAATCCCATTAAAAGCTTTATGAAATTCCAGTTCACATGATCAACTAAACACATGTATTTATTGATGCCACTTGAAACAAAAGAACAAATATAAAAATAAATCCATAATAGTGTAAAATGCTTCGAAGGGGCACTGCCAGAGGACCAGAAGTGTGTAAGAGTATATGAAAACTGCCATACTTAAAGAACTGAGGAATCCATCCTATACTTATGTAAGAGAAAACTTCCCCAAAAAACACAAAGTGAATTTTCCTAAAAAATAGACTTTAAGCCAAATACTGTAACAAGAGACAAAGATCATCAGATTATAATAAAGGGGTCAATTCATTAACAGAATATAACAACTGTAAATATTATATGCAACATCAGAACATCTAACTATATAAAGCAAATAACAGACAGGAAGAGAGAAAATGACAGAAATATAATAATAATATGGGACTTCAACACCCTACTTTCTCTCATCCAGAGAGAAAATCAGTAAGGTAACATCAGATTTAAACTATACATTACAGCAGATTGGACCTAAGAGGCATATACACAACATTTCACCTAAGAGCAGCAGAATATATATTCTTCTCAAGCACATATGGGACTTTCTCCAGGATAGATAATATGTTAGGCCACAAAAGAAGTCTTAAATCATATCAAACGTATTTTCAGACCACAATGGTATGAAAGTAGAAATCAATGACAAGAGGAAAACTAAAAAAATCCACAAATGTGGAGATTAAACAGTATGCTCCTGAATAATGAATGGACCAAAGAAATCAAAAGGGAAATAAAAAAAAATCAAGACAAATAAAAATTGAAACACATATCAAAACTTTTGGGATGCAGCAAAAGGAGTTCTAAAAAGAAAAACTTTCTACATTAAGAAAAAAGAAAATTCTCAACTAAACAACCTAACTTTACACCTCAAGAAACTATAAAGAGAAAAGCAAATTGAGCCCAAAGTTAGTAGAAGGCAACCACAAAGGTCAGAGTGGAAATGAATGAAACAGAGACTAAAAAAACACTAGAGAAGATCAGTGAAACTAAGAGCTGGTTCTTTGAAAAAAAAAAAACAAAATTAGCAAACCTTTAGCTAGAATAAGAAAAAAGAGAACACTCAAAATTAGAAATGAAAGAAGAGACCTTATCACTGATAACAAAGAAATACAAAGGATCATATAAAATTACACAGGTATATGCCACAAAATAGGTAACCCAGAGGAAATGAATACATTCCTTGGAAATACATAACCCAACAAGACTGAATCATGAAGAAAGACAATCTGAACAGATCAATTATTAGTAAAGAAACTGAATCAATAACCAAAAACCTACCAACATAGAAAAGTCCAGGACCAGATGGCATCACTAGCAAATTCTACCAAATATTTGAATAAGTAATGTCAATCCTTCTCAACAATCCTAAACTCATTTTTCAAGACTAATGTTATCCTGCTATCAAAGACAAGGATAGCACAAGAAAAGAAAATTATAGATGTAAAAATCCTCAACAAAACATTAAACAAACAGATTTGTCAGTCCATTAAAAGGACCATACACCATGATCAAAGTGGGATTTGTTTCTGAGATGCATTGATAGTTCAAACATAAGAAAATCAATAAATGTGATACATCACATCAACAAAATGAAGGATAAAAATCATATTTCAGTAATTGCAAAAAAAAAGCATTTGACAAAATTCAACATCCTTTAATGATAAAAACTCTCAACAAATTGGACACAGAGAATACATACCTTAACAAAATAAAGACCATGTGGGTACCTCGGTGGCTCAGTCATTAAGCATCTAACTTCGGCTCAGGTCATGATCTCACAGTTTGTGATTTCGAGTCCTATATCGAGTGAGCCCCAGCCCTGCTTCAGATGAGCTCGAGCCCCACTTTGGGTGAACTCAAGTCCCACTTTGGGTATGAGCTCCAGGTGAGCCCCACTTCCCTCTCTCTCTCTCCCCATCTCTCTCTTCCCCTCACTCACTTGCACTCTCTCTCAAAACAAAACAAAACAAAACAAAACAAAACAAAACAAAACAAAACAAAAAAAAGCCCATATATGACAAGCCCACAGTTATCATCATGCTCAACAGTGAAAAGCTGAATACTTTTCCTCTTAAGATCAGTAACAAGACAAAGATGCCTCTTCTTTTTTTTTTTTTTTTTACGTAATTTATTGTCAAGTTGGCTAACATAAAGTGTATACAGTATAAAGTATATTCATAAAGTGTATACAGTATAAAGTGTATTCAGTTCTTGGTTTTGGGGGTAGATTCCTGTAAGTCATCGCTTACAGATGACACGCAATGCCTATTCTTGCCCAGTTTATTCAACATATTTCTAGAAGTCCTAGCCAGAGCAATTAGGCAAGAAAAATAAACAAAAGGCATTCAAATTGTAAAGAAAGAAGTAAAATGTGTGTTTGCAGAGGACATTACACGTAGTAAATCCTAAGATGACAAAAACAAACAACAACAACAAACAACCACTTAGAACGCAGTAAAATAAGTTCAGTAAATATACAGGACACAAAATCAATACATAAAAATCACTTGTGTTTCTATACATTAGTAATAAACTACTGAGAAAAAGAAATTAAGAAAACAATGTAAAGAAATAGCAGAGTAATTTATTAAAGGAGAAACAATTATGCCAATCATCTGCTCCAGAGAAGCAGCACTCTGCTTCCCCTACATAAAGTACTGTGTATATTTTTCCAAAGCAGGAGAACATCTTCAAAATTCATAGTGAGTGTTTGGGCTAAGGAAATATCTGAATTTCGAGGTTGAATAAAAAGTCCTATATACTTTAAAACAAAAAGAAAATTTCCTTTCCAAGGAAAAAGTCAATTCAGTATTGAATCCTCATCTATGACAAGGAGTGACAAAAGAAAATAAAATTATTTTGGTCAAGTTTTAAGAGAAAATCCTTAATTTAGAATTCTACACACAGATAAACTATCAATCCAGTATGACAGCAATATAAAAGTACACAAAATTTTTGAAACAAATAATAAAGTTGTTAAACAAGCAAAAAACTGATACAAATGCAAGAAAAAATGAGAAAGCTAAAAGATATAGTGGAAATTTAATCCATTTCTCTCAGAATCTAATTGCTCAAATAGATTTAAAAAAGAAAAGCATTAATTTTAACAATACAATTAACAAGCCTGATCGAAATATTTATAACTATGTGGCCATAATAACAAAGAATGCACAAAATACTAGCAAACATTTAAAATTAAAAAAAATTAATGTTTATTTATTTTTCAAAGAGACAGGGCTTGAGTAGGGGAAGGGCAGAGAGAGAGAGGGAGACACAGAATCTGAAGCAGGCTTCAGGCTCTGAGCTGTCAGCACAAAGCCCAACACAGGGCTCAAACTCATAGACTGCAAAATCATGATCTGAGCCAAAGTTGGGCACTTAACTGACTGAGCCACCCAGGCACCCCAGCAAATATTTTAAAATAAGTGAAACTACATAATATTCACAGCATTAAAAACACTTGACCATGGATTTAGCCACACACACACACACAATACCAACCCTATTATCCCAAAAACAAAAGTAGAAAGTAGAAATCAACAATAGAGGCTAAATACTCCCATCATTCTCCATTCCCCAATGATATCTATTTACTTGGAAATTTTACACTTTGCTTTATTTTTTTTAAGTTTATTTATTTATTTTGGGAGAGAGAGAAAAAGTGTGAGTGGGGGAGGGGCAAAGAGCGGGAGAGAGAGAATCCCAAGCAGGCTGTGCACAGGCAAGATCATGACCTGAGCCAAAGTCGGACACTTAACCAACAGAGTCACACAGCTGCCCCTAAACTTTGCATTAAATAGTACTTGAGTAAAAGCTATAACTGGAGTCACAGATAATTTAGAAAAGAATACTGAAAGACTACATAGTAAAAACTATGGAATGCAGCCAAAGTAGTACTCAAAAAAACATTTACAGCTTTAATGAAATTTATTAGAATATAAGAAAGATGAAAAATAAATAATTAAGAATTGAACTGAAGGAGATAGAAAAATACCAGTGTATATATATGCACCTATTTAAATATATAAATTTAAATAAATATATATTACAAATACACATTATATATAAATATCTTTAAATACTTAAAGTATTACTTTTCCCTGCTGTTTACTCTGTCTGCTAATTATCACAACTGACATAAGATATTCATAAACTCTGCACTGATATTTAGAATCAAATAACAACTAAAAACAGGACTTGAACTCTAGAAGATTTAAAACACATCAAGAATATGTTTTAAAAAAAGAAATTAAATTTGACATAGGATGTATTTATAATATTAAAAATAATAAAAAATTTAAAGTAATAATAATACCATAAGCCATTACTTCTCAAAATTTTGCACAAAATTGCCCCACTGATAGACAAGAGTAAATTGGTCTTCTCAACAATCTTATGTATATATAAGACTTATGGATGAGACTGTTTTAAAACTTGTGGAAAGTGATTCATTACCATAATATAACAAAGATTTCATAAAATCACTTCATCTTTATTTCTATCCAGTTTCCTGGTGCTGAGAACATAAAAGACACAAAAGTACACCTTTTTCTTTCATTATTTTATTAGAAATATATTATTTTTATGAGTCATATATGAGATATCTAAAAACATATATTTATAGAGGAGAAAGCTGATGTACAGCTATGAAGAGCATTTATACTCACATGGGCAAAGATAAGTTAAGACCTTAATTGTTCTGACTCCAACTTCAATGGTCCTGATATAGGAAGAACTTGTTACATATTTTCAGGATGTAATTACTCTGCTAACAACTTTACCAGTTAACATACCTTTGTTAGCAACATCTACAACTGTCTTCCTTTCATTCTCCCATAAATAAAAAACAGGATAATAGACTTCAATGAACTTTACATACACAACAATGGAAATTTAACAAATTAATGAAAGTAAGTCCTGTAAATCCAGCCAAGGAAAAGACTGAAACCCTCTAAAACAATTTAAGCTAAAATTGTACTTTCCCATTTTGAGAGTCAATCATACTTAATTTGAGGATGAAATTGATAATCCTTCAAGAATTAGGCCTATAAAACAAGTATTTTAACAATGTCTTTAGATTCTATGTTTTAAATTTATACTATAATGTGTGATGTTTATAAGTTTCTATATACTTTTCTAATACCAGCTTCAATAGATGTATGCTTCTAAACATCTTACCTTTTTTGCTATAGAAGGGGTTTCCTTTTTCATACTTCTTAGTAAAAACTCTGGCATGTTGTTTTCAATATCCTCACGAGTTCCCTTTTTATGCAAAACTGCAGCCAAAAATGAAATAACCTGGGAGAAAAAAAAAAAAAAACAACGTTTCAATTACTGGGTAAATGTTTCAAGATGGACAAATTTCATGGCTTACATGATTAACTACCCAATTAGTGACAATATGAGTATGTACAAATAGATTTGTTACAGGGAAAAACAACATGAAATACTAGTATTGGTTTTCTTTATATATATCAACAACTAAATGTACAGTACACATTACCCTTCAATATAGTATAAAAGAATTTTCATGTTGCTGTCTCTTCCACCATAGGTTCTACCTACTCAATGAATTCTTCCTTGATCTCATCAGTCGGGACATTACCTTATTTGTTTCTCTCCATGGAAACTATCTCTTCATATATTCTATTAGAATGAACTATATACATTCTTTTTTCCCTGTAGAAAACAAAGCCCTTAAGGGAGTAATATTTGGCTCATAAAGTTGTGCACTTGTTTATCTAATAAGTATAGATGGAATGATAGAATGTTATTTCAGGATAGACTAAGACAATTCACTCATAGACACACCACTTAAATAACAGCTATTCTCCAAATATCAAGTAAGAAAGACAAAGAGACATTATAAAGGAAATATAATCCCCATAATGAAGAGCAAGAAACATTTAATCAACTGGACGTTGGTTCAGATTTTAGCATTAGTTGCCTGGCAGCTATGTAAACTTGGGCAAGATGGTTAACCTCTTAGAATAACTGTAAAAATACTTGAAAATAGCAAAAATAAATATTGCAGAGTTGTAGTAAAGATTGGGGGGGAGGGGCACCTGGATGGCTCAGTCAGTTGAGCGTAGGACTTTGTCAGGTCATGATCTCATAATCTCATGGTTCATGAGTTCGAGCCCCACATTGGGCTTGCTGCTGTCAGCCCAGAGCCTGCTTCAGGACCTCTGTTCCCCCCCTCTCTGTCCCTCCCCTGCTGACATGCTCTCTCTCAAAAATAAAATAAACTTAAAAAAAATAAATAAATAAAAATAAAAAATAAAATAAACATTAAAAAAAAAGTTGGGGGAAAGTATTTGAGGTATCCATATGGGAGAAAAGAATTAATCATTACTTTAGAAAGATAAATTATATAAATATTAAAACCGAAAGAAAAAATTTTCAGAAAATTAGGAAAAAACCCAGAAAGGTGTTTTTAACATGAGTATGATTACCTATAATCTCAATCCCAAATGACAGAAGAAAAAAATGGTGTAAGAGAAGTAGTTGAAGAGATAAAGGCTGAAAACTTCTAAAAACTGATTTAGAAAACATTAAGCCATATATTCTAGATCCACGAAGAACATTAAACCAATAAACAAGTAATAAATAAATAAACAAACAAGCAATCCACAAGTAGGTGTTTCATAGAAAACCTGGCCAAAACTTGAGACAAAAAAAAAAAAAAAACAAACAAGAGAGGGGAACAGGAGTTAAGCTGGCAGAGGCGTAGAGAAACCCTAAGCTTGTCCTGTCCCTCCAACATAGCTAGACAGTTATTATATATCATTCTGAATACCCAAGAAGTCAATCAGAGGTCTGAGAGAACAAAAACTGCAAGTCTACAAGTACAAAAGTGACCACCTTCTGGAAGGTAGGAGGTGTGGAGAGTTGATACGGAGGAGACAGCTTCAGGTACAGCAGCAGGGAGGGAGGCCACTTACGGAGGCTACCACAAAGTATTATAAGCAGCAGAGCACAAAATCTGAAATTTTAGAAGTACGTTATAATGGGGGATGTGCCTGGCTTAAAGGTGCTCAGGTGGTGAAGCTGGGCAGAATCCCAGATGTGACAGTGTGGTCTTAGGATCCCCTGGGTCGCAGGAAGAATGGGTGGCACCAATGTACTGCACTTTTTCTAGGCATAAGAGTGGGGACTCAGGCTGAGGGCAGCAAGCAGGGGTGACAGCTTTTGGCTCTGTTTTGTCATAAACGTTGAAGGGTTTATGTAGGGTCATGCAACCACTTTCCTCACATAGGCCAGCAAAAGCTCGCTGAGACTCTCCCCCAGAGGAACAGTGTGGGTCTGCACCATGGGATTCCCTAAAATTTGGAGTTTTGAAACTCCTGAGATAAAAACAAAAACAAAACAAAAAAATAACAACCCTCAGACATGGGTGGCAGGGTGAACGCAGGGTTCTGCTGGAAACCAGGTACACAAGGGGGGTGAATGACTGCTCTTCTGTGAGCATTCCCTGAAGGAGGGGGCATGATTTTCAGCTCCAGGGCTAGAGACTGGGGCACCACCATATACATCCCGCCCCTCAGCACTGAAAGCCTTCAGTGAACAAAACAGCGCCACCTGGTGAAGGTCAGAGCCACTTCACCAAGTGCTGTCCCCTTGCGCCCTGAGGCACATTTGTATTGAAACAAGTCAGCCTGAGAATCAGCACAGCAGGCTCCTCCCCCAGAAGACCCACACTTGTTTGCACCAAGTCTACTGATCATAGAGTGCTACAAAGCTTCAGTTCTAGGGGAAATAGGATCTAGCTTCCTGTTTACTTTTATCCTTTATTTTTTATTATTATTTATTCATTTATTCTCAGTTTTTTCTATTCCTTTTACTTATTTTTTTTATTTTTACTTTTTTTTTTTTAAGTTTATTCATTTATTTTGAGGGAGGAGAGCATGTATGAGCAAGGAAGGAACCAAGGTGGGGGAAGAGAGAAAGAGAATATCCCAAGCAGGCTCTGGGCAGAGCCCAATGTGGGGCTCAATCTCACCAACTGTGAGATCATGACCTGAGTGCTTAACTGACTGAGCCACCCCAGGCACCATGCAGACAAGAATTCTTTACCCAACAAGGCTCTCATGCAGAATAAAAGGAGAGATAAAGAGTTTCCCAAACAAACAAAAACTAAAGGAGTTCATGACCACTAAACCAGCCCTGTAAGAAATTTCATGGGGGACTCTGAGTGGAGGGGGAAAAAAAAAGACAAAAAGCAACAACAAAGGCTAGAAAGAACCAGAGGGCATCACCAGAAACACCAACTTAACAGGCAACACAATGGCACTAAGTTCATATCTTTCAATAATCACTCTGAATATAAATGGACTAAATGCTCCGATCAAAAGACACAGGGTATGGATAAAAAATAAAGATCTGACTATATGCTGCCTACAAGAGACTCACTAAAGACCTAAAGACACCTGCAGATAAAAAATGAGGGGAACCATCTATCATGCATGGATGTCAAAAGAAAGCTGGAGTAGCCATACTTACATGAGAAACCAGATTTTAAAATAAAGACTGTAACAAGAGATGAAGAGCATTATATCATAATTAAGGGGTCTATCCACCAAGAAGATCTAACAATTGTAAATATTTATGCCCCCCAAATATTTATGCACCCAAATATGTAAATCAATTAGTAACACATAAACAAACTCATTGAAAATAATACACTGATAGTAGGAGACTTTAACACTGATAGTAGGAGCAATGGACAGATCATCTAAGCAGAAAACCAACAAGGAAACAACAGCTTTGAATAACACACTGGACCAGATGGAGTTAGCAGATATATTCAGAAGATTTCATCCTAAAGCAGCAGAATACACATCCTTTTTGAGTGCACAAGGAACATTCTCCAGAGCAGACCACATACTGGGTCACAAATCAGCCCTTAAAAAGTACAAGAAGACCAAGATCTTACCATGCATATTTTCAGATCACAATGCTATCAAACTTAAACTTAGTCAACCACAAATGTGGAAAGCTCTAAAATACATGGAAGTTAAAGAACATCTGACCCAAGAATGAATGAGTTAACCAGTATATTAAAAAAGAAAAAAAATATATACAGAAGCAAATGAAAATGAAAACATGATAGTCCAAACCCTTTTTGATGCAGCAAAGGCATACTGCAATTAAGGCCTATCTCAAGAAGCCATAAAGGTTTCAAATACATGACCTAATCTTACACGTAAGAGAGCTAGAAAAGGAACAGCAAATAAAGCCTAAAGCCAGCAGAAGAAGGGAAATAATAAAGATTAGAGCAAAAATAAATGATATAGAAACAAACAAAAAACAGAACAGAGCAACAAAACTAAGAGCTGGTTCTTTGAAAGAATAAAACTGATAACCCCAGATCCAGACTTATCAAAAAGAAAAGAGAAAGGACCCAAACAGATAAAATAATGAATGAAAGAGGAGAGATCACAACATCACAGAAATACAAGCAATTATAAGAGAATACTATGAAAAATTATATGTCAACAGACTGGGCAATCTGGAAGAAATGGAAAAATCCCTAGAAACTCACAACTACCAAAACTAAAACAGGAAGAAAACCAGCAAAGAAATTGAATCAGTAATCAAAAACCTCCCAACAAACAAGAGTCCTGGGCTAGATGGCTTCTCAGGGGAATTCTATCACACACTTAAAGAACAGTTAATACCTATTCTTTTCTAACTGTTCCAAAAAATAGAAATGGAAGGAAAACTTCCAAACTCCTTCTATGAAGCCAACATTACCTTAATTCCAAAACCAAAGATCCCTCTGAAAAGGAAAATTACAAGTCAATATCTCTGATGAACATGGATGCAAAAATTCTCAATTACTGCTAGCAAATCAAGGGGCACCTGGATGGCTCAATCAGTTCAGTGTCTGACTCCTGATTTTGGCTCAGGTCATGATCCTCGGTTCATGGGATTGAGCTCCATGTCAGGCTCTGCACTGACAGAGCCCCCACATCAGGCTTTGTGCTGACAGTGCAGATCCTGCTTTAGATTCTCTCTCTCTCCTCTCTGCCCCTGCCCTGCTCACGCTCTCTCACTCTCTCTGTCTCTCTCAAAATAAATAAACATAAAACATTTTTTAACTTAAAAAATTAAAAAAAAAATACTAGCAAATTGAATTCAACAGTATATTAGAAGAATTATTCACCACGATCAAGTGGGATTTATTACCAGGCTTCAGGGCTGGTTCAATATTCACAAATCAATCAACATGATATACCACATTAATAAAAGAAAGAATAAAAACTATATGATCCTGTCAACAGATACAGAAAAATCATTTGACGAAATACAGCATCCATTCTTGACGAAAACCCTCATCATACAAAGGATAGATGGAACACACATCAACATCATAAAGACCACAGATGAAAACCCCACAGTCAACATCATCCTCAGTGGGGAAAACTGAGAGTCTTCCCTTCTATGGTCAGGAACAAGACAAGGATGTCTATTCTCACCATTACTATTTAAGATAGTACTGGAAGTCTTAGCCTCAGCAATCTGACAAAAAGAAAGAAAAGCCATCCATATTGACAAGAAAAAAGTCAAACTTTCACTGTTTGCAGATGACATGATATTTTATGTAGAAAACCCCAAAGACTCCAAAAACAAACTGCTAGAACTAATACATGAGTTCAGCAAAGTTGCAGTATATAAAATCAACATGCAGAAATCTGCCGCATGTCTATACACAAATAACGAAGCAGCAAAAAAAGAATTCAAGAAATCAATCCCATTTGCAATTGTACCAAAATCAATCAGATATCTAGGAATAAAACTAAAGAGGTAAAAGATCCAAAAACTATAGAACACTTATGAAAGAAATTGAAGAATACACCAGTAAATGAAAAAGCATTCCATGCTCATGGATTGGACAAACAAACTTTGTTAAAATTTCTATAGTACTGAAAGCAATCTATACATTTAATGTAATCCCTATCAAAATACCACCAGCATTTTTCACAGAGATAGAACAAACAATCTTAAAATTTGTATGGAACCACAAAGACCCAAATTAGCCAAAGCAACCTTGAAAAAAGAAAAACAAAACTGGAGACATCACAATTGAGGATTTCAAGCTATATTACAAAGCTGCAGTCATCAAGACAGAATGGTACTGGCACAAAACACACAGATCAAGAGAACAGAATAGAAAACCTAGAAATGGACCCACAACTATATGGTCAACTAATCTTCAACAGGAAAGCAGGAAAGAATATCCAATGGAAAAAAGACAGTCTCTTCAAAAAATGGCTTTGGGAAAACTGGATGGCAAACATGTAGAAGAAAGAAACTGGACCACTTTCTTATACCATACACACAAAAAAATCAGAATGGATGAAAGATCCAAACGTGAGACAGGAAACCATGAAACTTCTAGAGGACAACACAGGCAACCACCACTTTGACCTTGGCTGCAGCAACTCCTTACTAGACACATCACCAAAGGCAAGGGAAACAAAAGCAAACATGAGCTATCAGGAATTCATCAAGATAAAAGGCTTCTGCACAGCAAAGGAAACAATCAATAAAACTAAAAGGCAGCCTATGGAATGGGAGACGATATTTGCAAACAAGATATCTAATAAATGGTTAGCATCCAAAATCTATAAAGAACTTATCAAACTCAACACCCAAAATACAAACAACCCCATTAAGAAACGGGCAGAAGAAATGAATAGACATTTTTCCAAAGAAGACATCCGGGTGGCTAACAGACACATGAAAAGATGCTCAACATCACTCATCATCAGGAAAATACAAATCAAAACCACAACAAGATACCACCTCACACCTGTCATAATGACTAAAACTAACAACACAAGAAACAACAGGTGTTGGCAAGGATGCAGAGAAAGGGGAACCTTCTTGCATTGTTGGTGGGAATGCAAACTTGTGCAACCACTCCAGATAACACTATGGAAACTCCTCAAAAAACTAAAAATAGAACTACCCCATGATCCAGGAAGTACACTATTAGGTATTTATCCAAACAACACAAAGATACAGATTTGAAGGGGTATGAGCACCCCGATGTTTATAGCAGCACTATGAACAAAAGTATAGAGAGAGCCCAAATGTCCATTGACTGATGAATGGATAAAGATATGGTATAAATATGCAATGGAATATTACTCAGCCATCAAAAAGAATGAAATCTTCCCAGTTGCAATGATGTGGATGGAGCTAGAACGTATTATACTAAGCAAAATAAGTCAATAAGAGAAAGACAAATACCATTTGATTTCACTCATATGTGGAATTTAAGAAACAAAACAGATGAACATATGGGAAGGGGGGGTAACAGGAGACAGGGAAACAAACACAAGAGTCACTTAAGAATACAGAACAAACAGGGTTGATGGAAGGAGGAGGGTGGAAGATGGCCTAGATGGGTGATGGGTATTAAGGAGGGCACTGAATGTGATGAGCACTGGGCGTTGTACATAAGTGATAAATCACTGAATTCTACTCCTGAAACCAATATTGCACTGTATGTTACCTAAAATTTAAATTTAAAAAAAGGTAGCAAGAGGAAAAACACAATAGATTAACTACCAAAAAAGCAAAAATTGGACAAAGCAGCTGACCTTCCAGAAAAAAAAATGAAAGGCACTGTATGATAGATATTTTCAAAATAGTAAAGAAAATAAAACAACCTATTTTTATACCCAGTGAAGATATCATTCAAGAATAAAGATGAAGATATTTTCAGACAACAAAACCTGAACAAATTTCTAATCAAAAGAGTCACACTAAGGAAAATAACTAAAGGATGTTTTCAGGCACAAGGAAAATTATCCTATGTAGACATTCAGTGATGCAAGAAAAAATTAAGAGCAACAAAAATGGTAAATACGTAGAAAATATAAATATATTTTGATATTATTAAACAAAACTAAAATGTCTTCTTGAAATAAAAGTATTGAAACATATGACAACAAATGTATATGAGTCAGAAAGGGTCCGATGAAGTTATAATATTCTGAGGTACTTATGCTGTCCAGGAGGAAATAATAAATACTAATTTATATTAGATTTTGATTAGTGAAACATGTCTTATAATCTCTAGAAGGAAAACATCAATGTATAAGTACTAACCTATTAAGCGAGAAATAACAGAATAATATGAAATAATCTATTCAAGGGGCACCTGGGTGGCTCAGTTGGTTAGGCATTGACTCTTGATCTTGGTTCAGGTCATGATCTCATGGTTCATGAGCATGGTCATGCTTGGGAGTTTTTCTCTCCCTCTCTCTCTGTCCCACCCATGCTCATGCTCTCTGCCTGTCTTCTAAAATAAATAAATAAACTTAAAAAAAATCTACCCATAAGGGGGCAAAAAAGAGGATGCAAATAAACATAGGTAGAATGCAACAAATAAAAAGTAATAGTAAAATAGTAGGCTTAAATCCAAATATATTGAAAGCACATTACATGGAAGGACTAAGTGTTCCAATTAAAAGACAAAGATTGTCAGATCCATAAAATATACATGCCATTTACACAAAAACATTTAAAACAAGGGATGAAGTTGTAAGTATAAAAATTAAAAAGGACCATTTGAATAAAAACCAAAAGCAAGCTGATACAGCTGTATGAATAGATTCTAAGGCAAAAACATCACTAAATTAAAAGGACACACTTTAAGCTTTGATATTGATTTAAAATTTTAATTCACTTGGAAGATCTAAGAAGTGTAAATTGTTAAACAAAAGAAAAATTTACTGAAACGAGTAGACAAATCCACAAGCACAATGGTAGATTTTGAAATAACTCCATAAGAACAAACAAAGTAATCAGTAAAGATACAGAATATTTGAGAAAGATGGTTAGCAAATTTGACCTAATGAACATCTGATCAAATACTGTACACAATTGCAAAACACAGTTTCATTTAAAGTACACATTATTCTCTCTAAAAAAAAATAAATGAATAAAAATAAAAAGAAATGCCTGAGTGGTTCAGTCAGTTAAGCATCTGACTCTTGATTTAGGCTCATGTCATGATTCCAGGGTTATGGGATCGAGCCCCACATCAAGCTCTGTACTGAGTGTGGAGCCTGCTTAAGATTCTCTCTGTCTCTCTCTCTCTCTCTCCCTCTCTCTCTCTGTCTCTCTCCCTCTGTGCCTCTCCCCTGCTTAAGCTCTCTCTCTCTCTAAAAAAAAAAAATTAAAAGGGACACCTGGGTGGCTCAGTTGGTTGAGCATCTTACTCTTAATCAGCTCAGATCATGATCCCAGGGTTGTGAGATCAAGTCCTGCATCAGGCCCTGCACTGAGCATGGAGCATGCTTAAAATTCTCTCTCTCCCTCTGCTCCTCTACCCCACTTATGCATGCTCTCTCTCTCCCTAAAATTAAAAAAAAAAATTAGAAAAAATTTAAATTAACCTAAAAAAGCAAAAAACTAAAGTGTAAATGAAATATTTAACAAAATATCATACAAGATCATAGAGCAAATATGAATACTCTAACACATTTCAACAGAAATCATATAGAATATGTTATTTGATGCAAGAAACTAGAAATAACAAAGGTATAAGAAGTAAATCCACAAATATTTGTGAAGAAATATACTTCAAAGAAGAAATAAAATTTAAAGTAGAATTTACTTCTAATCTCACAATTGAGATTACATATTAAATTACATATTAATTACATAATAAACTTGAATACACCTAAAATCATGTTTTAGGGACATAAATGTCTATAATAGGAAAAAAAAGAAGCTGTTAATAAGGTATCTAAGAATCTACTTCAAAAATCTATAAAAATGCAGAAAACATAACACACACACACACAAAAAAAACAATTATGAACACAATAAGTGAAAAAGCATATATTATAAAAAGGATCAACACAGCCAAATGATCATTCCATGAAAGAATTTATTTAAAAAGACCTAGAAAATTAATAAAGAAGTAAAAACTAAGAGAAGAAGCAAACACACAACACACCACACACACACACACACACACACACACACACACACACACACAGGATATAGTAAATAATGTCATGCCAACAACTGAAAATTTAGAAAAAATGGAGGAACAGAACTTATCAACACTGACACAAGAAAAAAGAGAAAATTTACATATTCATAAAACTATTAAAGAAATCTAAATACATAATTATAAACCTTACACAAAGAAAACTAAAGATCAAATGGTTTCACCAATAAAGTCTACCAATCCTTAAGAAAGATGTAATGCCAGTCTTAAACTCTTCCAGGTGTTAGAAAGGAAGAAGTGGTCTCAACTCGTTTTATGAATTGAATATGATTTTGATAAGAAAATATGACAAGAATATTATATGCAGGAGATTTACATGCCAATTTTTCTTACACAGAAGCAAAACTCTTAAGATATTAACAAATGTAACCCAGAAATATAAAAAAGAAATACAGACCAAAACCAAGTTGGACTGATTCTGGGAATGTAAATTTGGTTTAATCTTCAAAATTTAGATATTGGATAGTTATTAGTTAGGTATCTTAGATATTACACTTAGCTTTCCTAACATTAATTTCCTTAAAATAAGAATAGGACAATCTATTTCATTACAAGATAATTACATTTTACATGAAGTGCTACATTATTAACTTTAAGCACATTGTGAAACGTTGGGAATGGATATTTTTATCACTAGTTCAACCACCAAAAAAATGTAGAAGGTATAGTTAAAAAGCCAATAGAAGAACTGAAATCAAAAATTTTTAATATCTTATCAAACCAAAAGAAAGCATGAATGGAGGAAGAGTAAAACAGAAAACAGAGTTCAAATAAATAACAAATGATAAAATGGTATGTACAAATACAAACATAATAGAAGTTAAATTAAATGTAAATGGACTAAACACTCCAATTAAATATCAAAGATTGCCAGAATGGATAAAGATTGATCTATAAGAAACATGCTTTATTTTTTTTAAATTTTAATTCCAGTATAGTTAGCATACAGTGTTATATTATTTTCACATGTATAATATACTAATTCAACAAATCTATGTATTATTCAGTGCTCATAATCAAGATGAGTGTATTCTTACTCTCCTTCACCTATCCACCCACCCTCCTCCCCTCTGGTAACCCACCTGTTTGTTCTTTCTAGTTAAAAGTCTGTTTTTTGGCTTGTCTTTTTTTCCCTTTGGTTGTTTTCTTAAATTCCACATGAGTGAAATTATATGGTATTTGTCTTTCTCTGACTGACTACTTCACTTAGCATTATACTCTCTATCTCTATTTGTGTTGTTGCAAATGGCAAGATTTCATTCTTTATGGCTGAATAATATTCCATTGTGTGTATGTGTGTGTGTGTGTGCGCGCGTGTGCACACATGTGTGTACACATCTTCATCCATTCATCTTTCGATGGATGCTTGGGCTGCTTCCATAATTTGGCTATTGTAAATAATGCTGCAATAAACATAAGAGTGTATATATCCTTTTTTTTAATTTTATTTTTTTAATTTACATCAAAATTAGTATATAGTGCAATAATGATTTCAGGAGTAGATTCCTGAATGCCCCTTACCCATTTAGCCCATCCCCCCCCACAACCCCTCCAGTGACCCTCTGTTCTCCATATTTAAGAGTCTCTTATGTTTTGTCCCCCTCCGTTTTATAGTATTTTGCTTCCCTTCCCTTATGTTCATCTGTTGTGTCTTAAAGTCCTCACATGAGTGAAGTCATATGATAGTTGTCTTTCTCTAATTTCGCTTAGTATAATATCCTCCAGTTCCATCCACGTAGTTGCAAATGGCAAGATTTCATTCTTTTTGATTGCTGAGTAATACTCCATTGTATGTATATAGCACCTTTTCTTTATCCATTCATCCATCGATGGACATTTGGGCTCTTTCCATACTTTGACTATTGTTGATAGGGCTTCTATAAACATTGGGGTGCATGTGTCCCTTTGAAACAGCATACCTGTATTCCTTGGATAAATACTTAGTAGTGCAATTGCTGGGTCATAGGGTAGTTCTAGTTTTAATTTTTTGAGGAACCTCCACACTGTTTTCCAGAGTGGCTGCACCAGTTTGCATTCCCACAAGCAGTGCAAAAGAGATCTTCTTTCTCCACATCCTCACCAACATCTGTTGTTGCTTGAGTTGTTAACGTTAGCCATTCTGACAGGTGTGAGGTGATATCTCATTGTGGTTTTGACTTGTATTTCCCTGATGATGAGTGATGTTGAGCATTTTTTTCATGTGTCTGTTGGCCATCTGGATGTCTTCTTTGAAGAAGTGTCTATTCATGTCTTTTACCCATTTCTTCACCAGATTATTTGTTTTTTGGGGTGTTGAGTTTGATAAGTTCTTTACAGATTTTGGATACTAACTCTTTATCTGATATGTCATTTGCAACTATCGTCTCCCATTCCTTCGGTTGTCTTTTAGTTTTGCTGATAGTTTCCTTCACTGTGCAGAACCTTTTTATTTTGAGGAAGTCCCAATAGTTCATTTTTACTTTTGTTTCCCTTGTCTCTGGAGACGTATTGAGTAAGAAGTGGCTACAGGCAAAGTCAAAGAGGTTTTTGCCTGCTTTCTCCTCAAGGATTTTGATGGCTTCCTGTCTTATGTTTAGGTCTTTCATCCATTTTGAGTTTATTTTTGTGTATGGTGTAACAAAGTGGTCCAGGTTCACTCTTCTGCATGTTGCTGTCCAGTTTTCCCAGTACCACTTGCTGAAGAGATTGTCTTTACTCCATTGGATATTCTTTCCTGCTTTGTCAAAGATTAGTTGGCCATACACTTGTGGGTCCATTTCTGAGTTCTCTATTCTGTTCCATTGATCTGAGTGTCTGTTTTGGTGCCAAGGAGTATATATATCCTTTTGAATTACTGCTTTTGTATTCTTTGGGTAAATACCCAGTAGTACAATAAGTGGATCATAGGGTAGTTCCATTTTTAATTTTTTGAGGAACCTCCATACTGTTTTCCACAGTGGCTGTACCAGTTTGCATTCCCACCAACAGTGCAAGAGGGTTCCTTTTTCTCCATGTCCTCTCCAACACTTGTTGCTTCTTGTGTTTTTGGTTTTAGCCATTCTGATGGGGTAAGGTGTATTTTTCATTTGCATTTCCCTAATGATGAATGAGGATGAGAATATTTCATATGTCTGTTGGCCATTTGTAGGTCTTCCTTGGGGAAATGTCTGTTCATGTCTTCTGCCCACTTTAAATGGATTACTCATTTTTTTGGTGTTGTGTTTTAAAGGTTCTTGACAGATTTTGGATACAAATCCTTTCTTTCTGTCATTTGCAAGTATCTTTTGCCATTAAGCAGGTTGACTTTTAGTTTTGTTGACTGTTTCCTTTCTTGTGCCGAAGCTTATTTTGATTTAGTCCCAATAGTTTATTTTTGCTTGTTTCCCTTGCCACAGGAGACACATCTAGAAAAATATTGTTACAACCAATGTCAGAGAAATTACAGTACTGCCTGTACTGTCTTCTAGAATTTTTATGGTTTCAGGTCTCACATTTAGGTCCTTAATTCATTTTGAGTTTATTTTTGTGTCTGGTGTGGATAGTAGTCCAGTTTCATTCTTTTGCATGTACCTGTCAAGATTTCCCAACACTATTTGTTGAAGAGACTTTTTCCCACTGCATATTCTTGCCATCTTTGTTGAAGATTATTTGGCCATATAATTGTGAGTTTGTTTCTGGGTTTTCTATCCTGTTCCGTTGATCTATGTGTCTGTTTTTGTACCAGCACCATACTGTTTTGCTTAGTACAGCTTTGGAGTATAACTTGAAGTCTGGAATTGTGATACCTCCAGATTTTTTTCTTTTTCAAGGTTGCTTTGGCTATTCAGGGTCTTCTTTGGTTCTGCACAAATTTTAGGTCTGTTTTAGTTCTATGAAAAAATGCTGGTGGTATTTTGATAGGGATTGCATTACATCTGTACATTGCTTTGTGTAGTAAGAACATTCTAACAATATTTGTTCTTCCAATCCATGAGCATGGAATGTCTTTCCATTTGTTTGTGTCATCTTCAATTTCTTTCATCAATATTTTATAGTTTTTAGACTATAGGTCTTTCATCCCCTTGGTTAAGTTTATTCCTAGGTATTTTATGATTTTTGATGCAATTGTAAATGGAATAGTTTAAATTTCTCTTTCTGCTGCTTCATTTGTGGTGTACAGAAATGTGACAGGAGCACTTGGGTGACTTACTCAGTTGTGTCCAACTTCGGCTCAGGTCATGATCTCACAATTTGTGAGTTCAAGCCCTATGTCGGGCTCTGTGCTGACAGCTCAGAGCCTGGAGCCTGCTTCAAATTCTGTGTCTCCCTCTCTCTCTGCCCCTCCCCTGCTCACGCTGTGTCTCAAAAATAAATATTTTTTAAAAATGTGACAGACTTCAATATATTTATTTTTGTATCCTCTGGCCTTATTGAATTCCTTTACCAGTTCTAGTTTTTTTGGTGGAATCTTTAGGGTATTTTATATATAGTATCATGGCATCTGCAAATAGGGAACATTTTACTTCCTCCTTACCAACTGGATGACTTTTAGTCCCTTTTCTTACCTCATTGTTGTGGCTAGAATTTTCAGGACTATGTTAAATAAAAGTGGTAAGAGTGAACTCTTTGTCTTGTTCCTAACCTTAAGGGAAAAGCTCTTGTTTTTTTCCCATTGAGTATGATGCTCACTGTGGGTTTTTCATATATGGCCTTTATTATGCTGAGGTATGTTCCCTCTAGATCTACTTTGTTGAGGGTTTTTGTCATAAATGGATATTGTACTTTGTCAAATGCTTTTATGTTTTACTGCATCTATTAAAGTGATATGGTTTTTATACTTTCTCTTATTGATGTGATGTATCACATTAATCGATTTGTGAATATTGGACCACTCTTGCATCCTGGGAATAAAACCAACTTGATTGTAGTGAATGATCTTTTTAATGTATTGTTGAATTTGGTTAATATTTTGTTGAGGAATTTTGCATCTATAGTCATCAGAAATATTGGCCTGTAGTTCTCATTTCTGCAGTGTTTTTATCTTGTTTTGGTATCAGGATAATGCTGACCTCATGGAATGGATTTGGAAGTTTCCCTTGCGGTTCTATTTTTTGGAATAGTTTGAGAAGAATAGGTATTAACTCTTCTTTAAATGTTTGGTAGAATTCACCTATGAAGACATTTGGTCCTGGATTTTTGTTTGTTGGGAGCTTTTTGGGTTTTTTTTTTACTGATTCAATTTTATTGCTGGTAATAGGTCTGTTCAAATTTTTGCATCCTTCCTGATTCAGTTTTGGGAGGTTACATGTTTCTAGAAATTTATCCATTTCTTCTAGGTTGTCCAATTTGTTGGCATATAATTTTTATAATATTCTCTTACAATCCTTTGTATTTCTGTTGTGTCAATTATTTATCCTCTTTCATTTATGATGCTGTTTATTTGAGTCCTCTTTTTTTGTTGTTGTTTTCTGTTTGCTTTTGATAAGTCCAGATAAGGTTTATCAATTTTTTTTTATCTTTTAAAAAAACCAGCTTCTGGTTTCATTGATCTGTTCTATTGTGTGTGTGTGTGTGTGTGTGTGTGTGTGTGTGTGTGTCTGTGTGTGTCTGTTTTAAGTTTCTATTTTGTTTATTTCTGCTACATGAGACACACTTTAAAAACACAAATACACAGAAAGCTTGAAGTAAAGGACTGTAAAAAAGCATACTTTGCAAACAGCAAGCATAAGAATACTGGAGTGGTTATCTTTATATCAGATAAAGTAGATTTCAAATAGCATTACCAGAAATAGACATTTCATAATAATAGCAGACTCAATTCCTGATTGAAGATACAATGATTATAAATATTTATAACCCTAGTAACATAATTTCAAAATACATGAAAATGAAATTGACAAAATTAAAGGGAGAAATAGACAAACCCACAATCATAGATTTTAACCTCCCTCTCTCAGTAATACTAAAAACATAGAAAATCTGAACATTATCAATTACCTTGATTTGCTAATTTATAGAACACTATAACTGAAAAATGCATTTTCTCTTCAAATGTACATACTATATTCAATAAAATGGACCATTAAAAAAACCCTCAATAAAATTTTCAAAATGCTGACAACTTGGAGAATGTATTCTGTAAACACTATGGAATTAGAAATCAATGATGAAATATCTTAAAAAAGAATAAATACTGGCAAATCAAACACTTGTAAATAATTCAAGGACCAAAGGAAAAAATCACAAGAAAAATTAGAAAATAATTTGAATTATATGAAAATGAAAATATAACATCAAAATGTATGAAATATAGATAAAGCAAAGTTTGGACATAAATTTAGGGAATAAGAAGATAGGTATGAAATTAATGACCCAAGGTTCTACTTTAATAAGCTAGAAATTCAAGAGCAAAATACATCCAAAGTAAGTAATAGGAAAATAAAAGAAATAATTGCAAAAATTCATGAAATACCAAAAAAAAAAAAAAAAGGACGAAAGAAAGAAAGAAAGAAAGAAAAGAAAAACAAAGAAAAAGCTTAAAGTTAGTACTTTGAAAAGATCAACAAAATCAATAAACCTCATTGGGCTATCAAGAATAAAACAGATAGGGACGCCTGGGTGGCTCAGTTGGTTGAGCGTCCGACTTCAGCTCAGGTCATGATCTTGTGCTTTGTGAGTTTGAGGCCCATGTCAGGCTCTGTGCTGACAGCTCGGAGCCTGGAGCCTGCTTCCGATTCTGTGTCTCCCTCTCTCTCTGCCCCTAACCCACTCACATTCTGCCTCTGTCTCTCTCAAAGATAAACAAACATTAAAAAAAATAAAATAAAACAGATAGAGGACGAGGGGCTGAGATGGTGGAACAGCATGGAAGTTTTTTTTCCACCTCTCCTCCCCAAAATGTAGCCAAATCAACACTAAATCATCTTGCACACCTACAAACCTGATTTGAGGATTAACACAACAATCTGCACAACCTGAACCACAGAACTCAGCAGGTAGAAGTGAACTGGGGGAGAGAGAAGACACAGAGGGCAGGGATCTATTTTTGCTTGCAAAGAGAGGATAAACACAGGGGGAGAGTATGGGAAAAGCAACCCCCCCCCCCAAAGCAACTGGAGAGAAAAAGAGTGAAAACAGCCACAGGAACTGAACAAAAAAAAGGAGAAAGGATAAAGGAGAGGGTTTAAATTCCACTAAGACTCTATAAACAGAGGGAGCGCAAAGTCTGAAACTCCGCAGCTTGATACCTGGCAGTGCTCTGGTGGGAAGGGTGAATCCCTGGGAGAACAATCCGAGGGGTCCTTGGGCCACACAGGGAGAGGCGGTTCCCTTGCTGGGAGAACATTAGGTAGAGGTGGTGCAGCCTCCCCACAGGCAAAGGTCCCAGCAGACCCTGGAGAATGGCCACATTCACTGGTGTTGGAGTGAGGACGTTAAGGATGAAAACTGGTGCCACATGTGTGTTGTGATTTGCCATAATCCCTGAAACGCTGCTGCTACACAATCCCATGAACTTTTTCTGGGGTGGGTGGGCTTAGGCCCAGTCAGTCTCTGGGCATGGCAATGGCCTGGTCTCACCAACATTCCTGAGGGTGGGCTAGCACCCAGCCATTACTCAGTGAGACACTCCTCCAGAGAGTTAGAACGGGTCAAAGCTGTAGTCCTTCAGAAGTGAGGTTTGGAAAAAACAGTTCCATCTGAGATAAAACTCAGGACGGAGGTGCCACCTGGAAGCCTAATAGCTTGGTCATGGACAGTGTGGAAGCGGGACAGTGTAGAAGCAGGGAGTGGACGGAAGCCAGAGGAGAGGGGTGCTTGATTGCTGACTGGGGAGAGCACAGAGTTCTGATTCTAGATACTGGGTAGCTGGGTGAAGCCATTTTCATCCCTCCTGTGCATGCACATAGCATACACGCCTACATGCACAACAATCCACCGCAGTAAGCTAAGCAGCGCCACCTAGTGGAGAATGGAGCTATTACACTAAGTGCTGCCCAAGTGGGCCAACCACACCCTTGAGGAATACAAATCTCTCTGCCTGCTTAGTTTATGTACTATAAAGTGCTTCACAGTTGGACTTCTAGGGGAAACCAAACGTAATTTCAATCATATTTGATTCTGTTTGCTGGTCCATCTATTCAATTTTTTTTCTTTTCTTATTGTTGAATACAGAAAGGGAAAATATTTATTTTTATTTTCCATTTTTATTAAGATTTTTCTTTAATTTTTTTCTACTATATTTCTTACTTTTTTGTAAACTTTTATATTATATTTTACTTCCATTATCTAATTTTATTGTTTTACTGTATTCATTTTTCCAAATTTTCAAACTTTTTTTCCCTTTTTTTTAATCTTTTCCTTTTTTTCTCTAATCTATCAAGTTTCCTTCAACAACCAGACCCATCCTTTATTTGATTTCCTTATTGTTTTTAATGGTTTAATTTTTATTATTTTTTTACTTTATTAATTCCTTTTCTTCCTTCAAAATGATGAAATGAAGGAATTCACCCCGAAAAAACAAGAAGAAATGACAGCTAAGCACTTAACCAACAAAGATACAAGCAAGATGTCTGAGCCAGAATTTAGAATCACAACAGTAAGAATACTAGCTGGGGTTGAAAACAGATTAGAATCCCTTTCTGTGGAGATAGTAAAAGCTAGCCAGGATAAAAATCAAAAATGCTACAACTCAGATGCAATCTCGAATGGATGCCACGGTACAAGGATGGATGAAGCAAAGAAGCAATTCAGCAATATAGAGAACAAACATATGGAGAATAATGAAGCAAAAAAAAAAAGAGGGAGACTAAGGCAAAAGAGCACAATACAAGAATTAGAGAATTCAGTGACTCATTACAAAGGAATAACATTAGAATCATAGGGGCCCCTAAAGATGAAGAGAGAGAAAAAGGGGTAGTATGTTTAAGTGAGCAAATCATAATGGAACACTTTCCTAACACAGGGGAAGACACAAACATCAAAATCCTGGAAGCACAGAGGACACCTGTTAGATTCAACAAAAACAGACCATGAACAAGGCATATCATAGTCAAATTCACAAAATACTCAGGCACAGAAAGAATCATGAAAGCAGCAAGGGAAAAAAAGTCCTTAACCTACAAGGGAAGACAGATCAGGTTCGTACCAGACCTATCCACAGAAACTTGGCAGGCCAGAAAGGAGTGGCAGGTTATATTCAATGTGCTGATCGGAAAAATATGCAGCCAAGAATTCTTTATCCAGCAAGGCTGTCATTCAAAATAGGAGAGATAAAAGAGTTTCCCAGACAAACAAAAATTAAAGGAGTTTGTGACCACCAAACTAGCCCTGCAAGAAATTTTAAGGGGGACTTTCTGAAGGGGGAAAAGATAGGAAAAAAAAAAGACCAAAAGCAACAAAGACTAGAAAGGACCAGAGAACACCACCATAATCTCCAACTCTTCAGGTAACATAATGGCAATAAATTCATATCTTTCAGTACTCACTCTAAACATCAATGGACTAAACACTCCAATCAGAAGGCTAAGAAAAGAAGATCCATCTATATGCTGTTTACAAGAGACCCATTTTAGACCTAAACACACCTTCAGATTGAAACTAAGGGGATGGAGAACCATCTATCATACAAATGATCACCAAAAGAAGGTGGATTAGCCATACATATATCAGACAATCTATATTTTAAAATAAAGACTCTAACAAGGGATGAAGAAGGACATTATATCATTTTAAGGGGCCTATCCACCAAGAAGATCTAACAATTATAAACATTTATGCTCCACATATGGCGCACTCAAATGTATAAATCAATTAATGACAAACATAGAGAAACTCATTGATAATAATACCGTAATAGTAGGAGACCTCAACATCCCACTTATAGCAACGGGCAGATCATCTAAGCAGAAAATCAACAAGGAAACAATGGCTTTGAATGACATACTGTACCAAATGGACTTAACAGATATATACAGAACATTCTCATCCTAAAGCAGTGCACATTCTTCTCTAGTGCACATGGAACATTCTCCAGAATAGATCACATACTGGGACACAAATCAGCTGTCAACAAATACAAAAAGATGGAGATCATACCATGCATATTTTTAGACCACAATGCTATGAAACTTGAAATCCACCACAAGAAAAAATGTGGAAAGACAATAAATACTTGGGGCCTAAAGAATATCCTACTGAAGAATGAATGGGCTAGCCCAAGAAGTTAAAGAGGAAATTACAAAGTTCATGGAAGCCAATGAAAATGCTAACATCACAGACCAAAACCTCTGGGACGCAGCAATGGGTGGTCATAAGAGGGAAGTATATAGCTATCCAGGTCTTCCTAAAGAAGGAAGAAAGGTCTCAGATACACAACCTAACCTTACACCTTACATCTTAAAGAGCTGGAAAAAGAACAGCAAATAAAACTCAAAACCAGGAGAAGGCAGTAAGCAATAAAGATTAGAGCAGAAATCAATGCTATTGAAACAAAAACAAAGAAAAGAAAAGAAAAGAAAAGAAAAGAAAAGAAAAGAAAACAGTAGAATAGATCAATGAAACTAGAAGCTGGTTCTGTGAAAGAATTAACAAAATTGATAAAACCCTAGCCAATTTGATCATAAAGAAAAAGGAAAGGACCCACATAAATAAAATCAAGAATGAAAGAGGAAACATCAAAACCAACACAGCAGATATAAAAACAATAATTAGGGGCGCCTGGGTGGCGCAGTCGGTTAAGCGTCCGACTTCAGCCAGGTCACGATCTCGCGGTCCGTGAGTTCGAGCCCCGCGTCGGGCTCTGGGCTGATGGCTCAGAGCCTGGAGCCTGTTTCCGATTCTGTGTCTCCCTCTCTCTCTGCCCCTCCCCCGTTCATGCTCTGTCTCTCTCTGTCCCAAAAAATAAATAAACATTGAAACAATAATTAAAGAATATTACGAGATGGGGCACCTGGGTGGCTCAGTCAGTTAAGCGTCCGACTTCAGCTCAGGTCATGATCTTGCGGTTCGTGAGTTCAAGCCCTGCGTCAGGCTCTGTGCTGACAGCTCAGAGCCTGGAGCCTGTTTCCGATTCTGTGTCTCCCTCTCTCTCTGACCCTCCCCCGTTCATGCTCTGTCTCAAAAATAAATAAACGTTAAAAAAAAAAAAAGAATATTACGAGCAATTATATGCCAATAAAATGGGAAATCTGGAAGAAATTGAAAATTCCTAGAAACACATAAACTACCAAAACTGAAACATGAAGAAATAGAAAATTTGAACAGGCCCATAACCAGTAAGGAAATCAAATTAGTAATAAAAAATCTCCCAAAAAACAAGAGTCCAGGGCCAGATGGCTTTCCAGGGAATTCTACCAAACATTTAAAAAAGAGTTAACATCTATTCTTTCAAAGCTGTTCCAAAAAACACAAATGGAAGGGAAGCTTTCAAACTCATTCTATGAACCCAGCATTACCTTGATTCCAAAACCAGACAAAGACCCCACTAGAAAGGAGAACTACAGACCAATTTCCCTGAAGAACATGGATGCTAAAATCGTCAACAAGATACTAGCCAACCGGATCCAACAATACCTTAAAAGAACTATTCACCATGACCAAGTGGGATTTATACCTGGGATGCAGGTCTGGTTCAATATATGCAAAACAATCAATGTGATACATCACATCCATAAAAGAAAGGATAAGAGCCAACGATCCTCTCAATAGATGCAAAGAAAGCATTTGACAAAATACAGCATCCTTTCTTGATAAAAACCCTCAGGAAAGTAGAGATAGAAGGATTATACCTCAAGATCATACGAAAGACCCACTGCTAATATCATCCTTAATTGGGAAAAACTGAGAGCTTTTCCCCCAAGGTCAGGAACACAACAGGGATGTCCACTCTTGCCACTGCTATTTAACACAGTATTGGAAGACTTAGCCTCAGCAATCAGACAACACAAAGGAATAAAAGGCATCCAAATCGGCCAGGAGGAAGTCAAACTTTCACTCTTCACAGATGATACAATACTCTATATGGAAAACCCAAAAGATTCCACCAAAAAACTGCTAGAACTGATCCATGAACTCAGCAAAGTTGCAGCATATAAAAATCAATGCACAGAAATCAGTTGCATTCCTATACACCAATAATGAAGGAAAAGAAAGAGAAATCAAGGAATCTATCCCATTTACAACTGCACCAAACCCCACAAAATACCTAGGAATAAATCTAACCAAAGAGGTGAAAAATCTATACACTGAAAACTATAGAAAGCTTATGAAAGAAATTGAAGAAGACACACACAAAAAAGGAAAAATATTCCATGTTCCTGGATTGGAACAACAAACATTGTTAAAATGTCAATACTATCCAAAGCAATCTACATACTCAATGCAATCCCTATCAAAATAACAGCAGCATCTTCACAGAGCTAGAACAAACAATCCTAAAATTTGTATGGAAACAGAAAAGACCCCGAATAGCCAGAGCAATCTTGAAGAAGAAAACCAAAGCTGGAGGCATCACAATCCCAGACTTCAAGACATATTACAAAGCTGTAATCATCAAGACAGTATGGTACTGGCACAAGAACAGACACTCAGATCAATGGAACAGAATAGAGAACCCAGAAATGGGACTCACAAATGTATGGCCAACTAATCTTTGACAAAGCAGGAAAGAATATCTAATGGAATAAATACAGACTCTTCAGCAAATTATGCTGGGAAAACTGGACAGTGATATGTACAAAAATGAACCTGGACCACTTTGCTACACCATACACAAAAATAAACTCAAAATGGATGAAAGACCTCAATGTAAGACAGGAAGCCATCAAATTCCTGGAGGAGAAAGCAGGCAAAACCTCTTTGACTTCGGCTGCAGCAACTTCTTACTCAACATGTCTCCAGAGGCAAGAGAAACAAAAGCAAAAACGAACTATTGGTACCTCATCAAAATTAAAAGCTCTGCACAGGAAAGGAAACAATCAGCAAAACTAAAAGACAACCGAAGGAATGAGAGATGATATTTGCAAATGATATATGAGATAAAGAGTTAGTATCCAAAATCTATAAAGAACTTACCAAACTCAATACCCAAAAAACAAATAATCTGGTGAAGAAATGGGCAGGAGATATGAATAGACACTTCTCCAAAGAAGACACCCAGATAGCCAACAGACACATGAAAAAATGCTCAACATCACTAATCATCAGGGAAATACAAATCAAAACCACAATGAGATATCACCTCACACCCGTCAGAATGGCTAACATTAACAACTCAGGCAACAACAGATGTTGGTGAGGATGTGGAGAAAGAGGATCTCTTTTGCACTGCTTGTGGGAATGCAAACTGGTGCAGCCACTCTGGAAAACAGTGTGGAGGTTCCTCAAAAATTAAAACTAGAACTACCCTATGACCCAGCAATTGCACTACTAAGTATTTATCCAAGAGATACAGGTGTGCTGTTTCAAAGGGGCACATGCACCCCAATGTTTGTAGCAGCACAACTGACAATAGTCACAGTATGGAAAGAGCCCAAACGTCCATCAACAGATGAATGGATAAAGAAGAGGTGGTATATATATATACAATGGAGTATTACTCGGCAATCAAAAAGAATGAAATCTTGCCATTTGCAACTCTGTGGATGAAACTACTGGGTATTATGCTAAGTGAAATTAGAGAAAGACAAACATCATACGATGTCATTCACATGAGACATTTAAGATACAAAACAGATGAACATAGGGAAGGGAAGCAAAAATACTATAAAACAGAGAGGGGGACAAAACATAAGAGACTCTTAAATATGGAGAACAAACAGAGAGTTGCTGGAGGGGTTGTGGGAGGAGGAATGGGCTAAATGGGTAAGGGACATTAAGGAATCTACTCCTGAAATCACTGTTGCACTATATGCTAACTAACTTGGAGGTAAATTAAAAAACTAACTAATTAAATAAATATATATATATGTTAAATTAATTAAATAAATATATATATATACATATATACACACACACACACACACACACACATATATTTATTGCTGGAAAAAAGAACAAAAGAGATAGAATATAAAATATTCACATAAAAAACACAGAGGTATCATTCAGATCCTACAAACACTAAAAAAGTAAAGAAGGAGTATCATGGAAAACTTTGTCAATTTGACAACTTAGATGAAATAGATAAATTCCTTGAAAAATAAATTTGCAAAAAATGATATAGCGAGAAGTAGAAAATCTGAATAGCTTCATATCTCTTAACGTAATTGAATTCATTATCTAAAACCTTCCCTTGAAGAAAACTCCAAGTCCAAAAGATGTCACTAGTAAATTCCATCAAATAAGTATAAAATAACACAAACTTTACTCAATTCTTTTTAAAAAAAGAGAAGAAAGAAACACTTATCAGTTTATTTTATGAGGTCTGCATAACTTCAATACCAAAACCAGACAAACATATTATGAGAAAATTATAGACCGATATCCATAGTAAAGGCAAAAATTCTGAAAATATTAGCCAATCAAATCCAGCAACTATAAAAACCATACTTCATGATCAAATTGGGCTTATCTTAAAAATACAAAACTGGTTTAACATTAAAAAAACAATCAATATAAATCATATTGACTCATATAATATGTTAACAGAGGAAAGGAGAAAAAATGATTATCTCAACGGACGCAGAAAAAGTATTTAATAAAATTCAGTACACATTAACTACAAAAAAAAAAATCTCAGCAATCAGGACTAGAAGAAAGCATCAAGCAACTTATAAAAGATGGTATGAAAATCCTACAGCTAATGTTAATGTTAAAATACTGAATGTTTTCTAAGACAGGAATGAGATAAGGATGTCACTGATTGTATTCAAATTGTCCTAGAATCTTACCTAGGCAGTGAAATAAGGCAAGAATAGAAATAAAAGACGTAAAAATTAAAGAAGTAAAACTGTCTATTTGTGAATGACATATACCATTTACATAGAATATCCTAAGGTATGGCGCCTGGGTGGCTCAGTCAGTTAAGCCTCCAACTTTGGCTTAGGTCATGATGTCCTAGCTCGTGGGTTCGAACTCTGCTCAGGCTCTGTGCTGACAGCTCAGAGCCTGGCACCTGCTTCAGAATCTGTGTCTCTCTCTCTCTCTCTGCCTCTCCTCTGCTCTCTCTCTCTCTCTCTCTCTCAAAAATAAACATTAAGAAAAAAAAAAAGAAAATCCTAAGGCATCTACCAAACAACTACTAGAACTAATTAAGTGATGAATTTAGCAAGGTAGCAGGATACGAGCTCAATATATAAAAATAAATTTGACTTTTATACTACTTTTGACTTTTATACTACTATACTAAAATCAGGATATTAAAATTTTAAATTCCACAAAAAACAGCATCGAAAATATACAATTACCTATGACAAAATATGTGTAAGACCCACATATAAAACTATAAAGCCCTGCTGAGAAAAATTAAATAGCTAAATGAATGGAGCTATCATTCCATGTTAATTCTCCTCAAACTGTTCTATAAATTCAATATAATTGAACTCCACAATCCTAATAACACCCTAAAAGATATGTTCTTGGAACCTGACAAACTGATTAAAATTTTACATCAAAATACAAAGGGGGAAAGATAGACTATGTATAGCAAGAAAGTAATTAACACAAAATTGAGCATAAGGATAGTCAACCTGAAAATGTATAGAAGAAAAAGACCAGAAAAAAACTCATACGTATATGGACAAGCAACTCAGTTTAAAAATGGGCAAAGGACTTGTATCTTAGTCACTTTGGGGCACTGTAACAAATTACCATAGACTGCGTAGTTTAAAAAACACTCTTACTTCTCACAGTTCTGCAGTCAAAGTGCTGGCAGATCTGGTGTCTGGTGAGGGCCCACTTCCTGGTTTGCAGACAGCATGCAGTATTCTTATTGTATCCTCAGATGATAGCAGAAAGGGGAAGCAAACTTCCTCCTATCTCTTCTTACAATACCACTAATCATCCCTAATTACTCCTCAAAGGCCCCACCTCCAATACTATCACATGGGGGATTAGAGTCTCAACACATGAATTTTGCAGGGACACATTCAGTCTATATATCAACTTGAATACACATTTCCCCAGGAAGACATACAAATGACCAAAAAGCACATGAAAAGTTGTTCAACACCCTTGGTCATTATACAAATACAGATAAAAACCACAATGAGATACCACTTCACATGCATTAGGGTGGCTATAATGAAGAAAACAAAATAATAAGTACTGACAAGGATATGCAGAAATAGGAAACGTCACACATTGCTGTTGGGAATGTAGAGTGAGTGGTACAAACACTGTGGAAAATGGTATAGAAGTTCCTCAAAAAAAATAAACATAGAAATACCATATTACCTAGTAATTCCACTACTAGGTATATATGCAAAAGAAATGAAAGCATATGTCCACACAGAATCTTGTACATGATAGTAGCCTTTTTCATAATAACCCAAAGGTAGAAATAATCCAAATGTCTGCCAAAAGATGAATAGACGAGCAAATTGTGGTATTTACATACAATAGAATATTTCTCAGCCATAAAAGGAATGAAGTACTGATGCATCCTACAACTTGGATAAGCCTCAAAACATTACACTAAGTGAAAGAAACCAGGCACAAATGGTCACAATTGAATGATGCCTTTTACATGAAATATTCAAGAAAGGCAAATCCATTCGGATAAAAGGCCAATTAGTCGTCACCAGGGAAATGAAGATGATTACTTCTGGGGTGTTCTGTGCTGACGAAAAATTTTGAAACAGAGAGAGATGGAGTTGCATAATATTGTGAAGGCATTAAGTGACTTGTACACTTTAAAATGGTTGTTTATGTTATGTGAATTTCACCTCAATTAAAAAATTTTTAATTTTATTTTACATTTTTATAAGATGCATTTGTGCATTCGAGGTATAATCAGCATTATTTTAGTTCCTGAAAAAAGTTAAAACATGTAAAATGTCAAGCTAATACATATCAATGATTCATAAGCAGGAGCTATTTTTGTTAGCATCATTCCACTGTGATAAGGAGACCTGTATACTATCTTGTATACCACAATAAATAGATTTTTCGGTAAATTATGTTATCTAAAAGATTATAAAATAATGATATACAAGAATGGGCAAAACTTGTGTTGAGTTTTAAAATATGCTAACGAAATTTGCATTTCTAACACATATTATATAAAGCAGTATAATGCAGGAGTTATGGCAAAGATTTTGTAGTCTGACCAACCAGCTTTATACCAGCTATGTGACCTTTGGCAATTTTCATGTCTCCATAAATTTCAATTTTTTCATCAATAAAATGGGAGCAATAATGCCTAATTAACATGTATGTTTAACAGAAAATGCCTGTCATAGAGCCTAAGGGATTATTAAACATAAGCTATAACACATGATTACCTAATTCAACTTAAAATTTATTAGTGCATTCAATAAAAATATATTTATTACCTACTACATGCTGGGTACTAGGCTAGGCGCTGGAAAAGTTTAGATGAAAGGCTTATTTCTATCTGCCAGCAGTTTGAAATCAGTTGATTTGGGGGTGGGGAACCATGGAAAAGGAGATGAGTTGAGGAAGCATGACTAAGAAAAAAACTGATGAGCAGAAAAAATTGATGAGCAGAAAACAGGTATTAAATTCAGCAAGAGATTGATGTGAGCAAAATGGCTGATGCAGAACTTAGGAGATAGAAAGGATATTTCACAAATGATGGAGCTTAAGCATTGGACAACATGAAAAGTTTGGTACTAACTGGAAAGGGACATGAAGAAACTCTATGATGAGGGAAATGTTCTGTATCTTATTACAGTACTAGTTATATATATGAGTTAAATATGTATAACTGTATACTTTATATCGATGCATTTTACTGTTTGTAATTAAAGACATAATGACATAATTAAAGACAGAATGACAGACACACATGCACACATACAGATATATATATTCTTTTGAATTACAGGCAAACTGGTCCTCAAAGACTACTGAAAAGGCAGACACAATACCTATTGGATACCATGTGACCATTTAAATGAGGCAATATAAAACCTAATCCATTGTTTTGCTCTTAAGTCACTTGCAGATTGTTTCATTATAAGAAAACTATATTATGGGACGCCTGGGTGGCTCAGTCAGTTAAATGTCCGACTTTAGTTCAGATCATGATCTCACAGCTCATGAATTCAGGCCCCAGGTCAGGCTCTGTGCTGACAGCTCAGAGCCTGGAGCCTGCTTCAGATTCCATGTCTCCCTCGCTCTCTCTGCCCCTCCCCCACTCACACTCTGTCTCTCAAAAATGAATAAATGTTAAAAAAAAAAAACCTTTTTTTAAATAAGGAAACTCTATTCCCAATTACAATTCATAATTCAATCTATTTATATATCCAAGATGATACAAATCTTAATTTTAACTTGTCAAATTCCATGAATTTGAGAATTCTGTAAAATATTGGGAAATTTTAATAAAAATCTAGGATTTTGCATCCATTCTCAATTTTAATTTCTTAGTCAAGTTAAAAACCAAAAGTGAAAGCAGTAGATGATAAATTACTGATGTTGAACACATTATGGGCACAATGTATACAAGGAAACTTCTGGGGTGATATGTTCATTATCTTGACGGTGGTATTGTTGTGATCATTTCTTGGGTGCATATATTTGTAAAACGTGCCAAACTACATACTGTAAATTTATCCACTTTACTGTGTATCAATTATACCTTTAAAAAGTACATAAACAACATCCAAACATAAATATACACACACCCCCAACAAGTATGCTAAAACTAATAAGCCTGACAGAACCAAATTTTGTGAGGCTATGGAGCAACCATGATGTCATAGATTGTTGGCAGGAATGCAGAATGGTACAAACACTTTGCAAAGGCTTGGCAATTTCTTACAAAACTAAGCACACATCAGTTTTTGACCAAGTAATTCCATCCATAATTATTTACTCAAGAGAAATGAATACACAAAAGATTGTTCAAGAAAGTTCTTAACAGTTTTCTTCATAACAACTAAAAACCAGAAATAGCTCAGATGTCCGTCAGCCAGCGGGAGGATGGATAAACAAAATGCAGTATCTATACAATGGAATACCACTCAGCAATAAAAAGGAACAAACTATTTATGCACTCAATAACATGGATGGGTCTCAAATACTATGTTAAGTAAAAGAAGGCTTACACAAGAGTGCACATGTATGATCCTATTTATATGAAAAAGCAAAACTAATCTATGACAAAAAAGCACAACAGTGATTGCCTCTTAGGAGTGTTGGGAAGACCAGCAAGAAACAGAATAACCTTTTCTGGAGTGATGATAAAATTCTATATCTTGAAAGGGTTTATTTGGCTTATGCAGAAATACATACTGGCCAAAACTCATGGTAGGGTGGGTACACTAAGATTTGTGCATTTCATTATAAATTTTACTTCAAAATGAAAAAAAAGAATTGTAAATAAATACTGACTAGCTAATGACATGTATGCTCAAGTGTTTGGGGCTAGGATATGCTAATGTCTGCTGCTTTAAAATGCAACAAAACATGGCTTGATGGATGGACAGATAAGTGATAAGCCATGTATAATGACACGTTAACAGAATCTAGGTAGTGGGTATTCCTTGTACAATTCTTCTAACTCTTCTATAAGTTTGAAAAATCAGTTTGTAAGATCGTAGTGATACCATTTTTTTGCACATTTATGTATCTGTGTTTCCTGGACATGTATATATGAAGTATATGCATGTGTATGTTTATGTGTGGTATATTCAACTGCTCCCTCTCAAATCAGATCCTTCCAATTCACTTAAAAAATACTCAAGTTGCTCCTATTCCCAAATAATACAAAACAAACAAAAAGAAACTTCCTCAAAATCTTATCCTCCTTCAGCTACTACTAGATCACTCTTGTTCCTTTCAAAGCCACATTTCTTAGAGAGGTAAACACACTTCCTATATCTATGCCTTCACCCTATCTTATCTGGCTTGTGATTCCCCCACCTCCCAAATTCCAGAAAAATAGCTCTTGTTCAAGATACCAATACTTTCCAATGTCACTAAATCAAATGGGCATTTTAAAATCCTCATCCCTTGAAGAATGTAAAATAACAAATTGACTTTTTAAAACTTTGAAATGAGGGAAGCAAACTTTATATGGTTTGTAAACCAAGCTTTTTTGAGAGGGGGGAGGAAGGAGGGAGGGAGGGAGAGAGAGGGAGGGAGAGGCAGAGAGAAAGAGAGGGGGAGAGAGAGGCAGAGAGAAAGAGAGGGGGAGAGAGAGCACATGCATGTACATGAACAGGGAGGGGCAGAAAGAGGGGCAGACTCCTTGCTCATCACAGCGTCCAATGCAGGGTTCGATCTCACGACCATGAGATCATGACCTGAGCTGAAAGCAAGACTCAGATGCTTAACCAACTGAGCCACACAAGTGCCCCTGTAAACCAAGCTTTTTTAAAAATAAAAGCTCAATTTCATAATATAGCCAAGTCAGAATGTGAGAAGGGGAAAGCTTAAAGGATGATATCAGAAAAAGGGGGAAAAAATGAAGATTATACTATAGTCCAAATGGTAAATGCCACTAGGAAAATTTCATAGACCATTTTCACCTAATTCTACTGTATTTTTGAAATTCTACTAAACTTATGAACTACTGTTAACATTTCTTCAACTGGTTTACTCACTGTATCTATAGAAACTCCATCTTAAATGAATCTCCCAAATCACCTATTTATGCAGAAATTTTTTCTTAACTTTTTTCAATGTTTATTTACTTTTGAGAGACAGAGCAAAAGCAGGGAAGGGGCAGAGAGAGAGAGAAGGAGACACAGAATCCGAAGCAGGCTCCAGGCTCTAAGTTGTCAGCACAGAGGCTGAGATGGGGCTCAAACCCATGAACCGTGAGATCATGACCTTAACCGACTGAGCTACCCAGGCACCCCTATTTATGCAGAAATTATTACCTGAGTGACAAGAATAATAACCAGAGATGTTATTCTCCAAGGATGAAAAAATCCAGCGAAGTATCAAAACTAGTATAGAAACTATGTCCTAATCTTCAGAAGATAAGCCCTCAAGCTTGTCACAGCACATTTGTAACACAATTCAAAGCCTTTCAATGATTTTGGTGTATCGGGTAACAGAAAACTGTACAGTAAATTCACTTTTAAAATATATATCATAAAATAAGGGGAATTTCTTTATAACATGGACTTCAGAGATGAAAGACAAATTTGAGCTTAAAACATGCAAAAGAATTTGAATTGTATTTAGTAGTTTTAGTGGGAGGAGATTCCCAGATACTCCCCAAAACAGTCACTTTTTGTAGCACACTCGTGTTTCTGATTTTGCAGATACTCAGGCAATGGGTAGTCAAAGAATTGCTGGAAAGTATATATAAATAAATAAATAAATAAAGTATATGTAAAGATAGTCACAGAGGGACTTTATCATCTATTTTCCTCTGGTATTCATCTATATACCCTGGTCACAGATGATAGTTTCCTAAAGGCTCCTTTCTTTATTCTTGCCACCTATTCTCCTGAGAAAGTAAATTTGCTTATTCCACAAGCAATTATTTAGCACCTTCAACGTGCAAGCCTAGAACTGTATGCATTGCCTGGGCTGAAAGGGACAAACAGTATGGCTAATGGTAATACACTACAATTATTGAAGGACTTAATTTTACTCTAACTTTTTACATCAGAGCTTTATACATAATTGTATTAGACTATTTTTAAATGTTAAAATTAGTTGTTCACTTACCTTTGAGTTCCACTAACAATGCAAGTGTCATGAAGAAGAAAATAGCTTAAATTCAATTATAAGGAAGGAAACATGGAAGGATTTAATCACAAACGAGACAAACAACCCTGAAAATCCAGAGTGATTGTATAGTATAAAGTCTAGCTTCAGAACTCTAATCTTTTTGGATCACAAACCTTTGTGAAAAGCAGCTTCTGACAGGGCTCCCAATAATCCCCAACTGTTGGTATCCACAGCCTTGTTAATCTCCCCCCTTGAGTAAGAGCTGATCTTAGCACTTGCTTCCAAAGAAGCAAATATGGCAGGGTTCCTGGGTAGCTCAGTAGGTTAAGTGCCTGACTCTTGATTTCAGCTCAGGTCATGATCTCATGGTTCTTGAGATCTAGCCCCAAGTTGGGGCTGCTTGGGATGCTCTCCCCTGCCTCTCCCCTACTTACATGTGCACCCGCTCTTGCACTCTCTCAAAAATAAATAAACATAAAAAAATAAAGAAGCAGGGGCGCCTGGGTGGCTCAGTGGGTTGAGCAACCGACTTCAACTCAGGTCATGATCTCACAGCTTGTGAGTTCAAGCCCCGCGTCGGGCTCTGTGCTGACAGCTCAGAGCCTGGGGCCTGCTTCGGATTCTGTGTCTCCCTCTCTCTCTGCCCCTAACCCACTCACATTCTATCTGTCTCTCTCAAAAATAAATAAACATTAAAAAAAATAAAATAAAAAATAAAAAAGCAAATTTGGCAAAAGTGAAGGGCTATCTCTTGTGTGATTAGGTTACAAAAGACCACAAAAGAGGGTAAGTGCTCTCTCTTACCCTCTAGCTCTCTCTGACGAAGCATGCTGCCATGTTATAAGAAACTCTATAAAGAGGCCCATGTAGTAAGGAACCAAGGGAAGCCTTCACCAATAAATAGCTCACAGTGAACCGAATCCTGCCAACAACCATGTGGCCAGGAAGGGAATCCTCCCTAATCCAACCTTGAGGTGACTGCTCCCTTCTGAGAGGTGGAGCCAGAGGACCCAGCTAACCTATACCTGAATTCCTGACCCACAGAAAGTAATGATCAATGTGTACTGCTGTATGCTGCTAAATTTTGGAGTAACTTGTTACACAGCAATAGATAACTAGCATATATCCCCTCTGAAGAAAAGTACATCTGTAGGGGCACCTGGGGGGCTCAGTCAGTTGAGCGTCTGACTCTTGGTTTCGGCTCAGGTCATGTCATGGCTTGCGAGTTTGAGCCCCGTGTCGGGCTCCACGCTGACAGCACGGAGCCTGCTTGAGATCCTCTCTCTGCCCTTTCCCTGCTCACACCCTCTCTCAAAAAAAATAAATGAACTTAAAAAAAATAATAAAAGAGGGGTGCCTGGGTGGCTCAGTCAGTTGGGCATCCAACTTCAGCTCAGGTCATGATCTCATGGCTCGTGAGTTCAGGCCCCAGGTCAGACTCTGTGCTGACAGCTCAGAGCCTGGAGCTGCTTCAGATTCTGTGTCTCCCTCTCTCTCTGCCCCTCCCCTGCTCCTGCTCTGTCTGTCTCTCAAAAATGAACAAACACTAAAAAAAAAACAAAAAAACTTTTTTTAATTAAAAAAAAGAAAAGTATAGAAGTTTACAAATTCTGGCACATATTATGGGGAAATAGGAAGCCTCTCTGAAGTCCACCAATAGAACTCCTAGTGGTCCAGGGATCCCAGATCAAGAAACTTCTGATATGATAAACTCTAAACAATATACATAAAAGTCCTGCAGAAAATCAACTTAATTATGCTAGTAACTTAACAAATGTCAGAATACCTTCTTTCCATACAGTATTGCTAAGAAAGTTCAATTATTTTAAATATAAGCTGATATCTTAGTACCACTATTACCAAAGGTAAAATCAAGTCAAGTTATACCAAATCATTATTTTCAGTAATGTATTTCATAGATACTAAATAAGTACTGAGTATAAAATAATGACTAAACACCATCCTAACTTTGAGAATTTTCCTGTTCAGTGTGTGAGAAACATAGGTACACACAAAATAGCCATTATAAGATTTGGGAGTACAAATAAAGAATTGTATATGGTATCTACTCATGGACATAATAAAATGACTTTAATGAATTTTAATTATAAAGTAATTTTAAAAAATACCTGTACTGTTTTCCCAAGTCCCATGTCATCACCAAGAATACATCCTTTTCCTTGGATGAAGTGTGCATAGAGAAACTGGGCTCCTTCCCTTTGGTAGTCTCTCAAATACCTGTTAATAGTATAAGGAATAGAGTCTCCGTCTTCAGATAATGGAAAAGCAACGGCAGATGATGGAAATTTTCGGTCTGGGAAATAAGGTTTTTCCAAATCTTCATCATCAAATATAAAATTCCTGGAGCAATCTTTAACAGATTTAACTTCATGAATTCTTTTAAGAGGTACTTTCCTTTCTTGAAAATCTGAATATAAGATGATTGCAAATGATTTCCCATTTTCATCCACTGTGACAGATTTTATGCTTGCTTCACAAAGTGTCTCATTATCTGGAGAAGGGGCAAGACATCTTTCTCCTGGATGCCATATGTCTGTAATAATACAGAAGAAAATAAAATTTCCAAATATAACTTATAAAGTAACCCCCCATTTAACCACTGCTATGAGAAAAAAAAAAATATAACTCACACAAATACCCTTTCCAAATTACTGAAACAAGATAAGTTATAACACATATAGATATCTTCCTAAAATATATTATCAGATATTCTCCTATAATAATCAGAATAAAGGGTATATAATTTATTTCCAGTTGTTCTCACCCTGGCTGTCTGTCATAATCTCCTCAAACATGCTTGAACACTAAACCACAGTGGTTTAGCGGATATGGGCCATGGGCATCTGGTTTTATTACTTTGGCAGATATTGTTGAATTCAAAGGGTGATTCTGATTCACAGCCATGGTTGAGAACCACTGGCTGAGATATTCATGATGATTCATGAACATTATATATATTATTCATGATATGATAGACTAATAGTAAACGGGACTTGATAATGAGTAAGCTAAAATCCTCTAGACAGCAACACTTTTGTGATTCTTGTGTCTGCTTTTTTAGTTATCCCATTGCCTTTCTCTGGAGACAGCTGTGTCTTCTTATCGTCAATATTGCTGCTTCTAAACCATTGCTTGAAATTGTATACAACTAACCAAGGCAATCTCCAGTTCAACTACAAAGTTATGTGTGCCAGCTTTGTCACAGCTTTCTTCCCTTCTAGGTTTTGAAGGGTTCCAGTTCTTAAAAAAGAGATGAATTCTAAGATCTCTTTCTGCTAAGATTCTATTACTGTTTGAAAATTCTGACCCCTTTCTATATGTGTATTTATCCCATCCTTAATTGTACAGCTTTCTGTTTTATTTTCTATTCAGAAAATACAGCACTATGACTAGGGAGGGGAATATCTTTAGAGCATACGGCTAGTATAATTAAAAGACATGAATAGAGGAAATAAAGTAAAAATAATTTTCTAAATGGAATTTCTTATAACAAGAACTCCAGAGGAATTATATGGCTACAAGTGTATGAATAATAGGAATTTTTTTTTTTTTTTAAGTAGGCCTCACACCCAGTGTGGAGCCTAATGCCAGGCTTGAATTTACCATCTTAATTGCAGAATTAAGACCTGAGCTGAGATCAAGGAGTTGGATGCTTAACTGACTGAGCCACCCAAGTACCCCTCTCAAATATTTCTTATTGAAATCAGACGATTATTGGTAGTTTCTTAGGGTCTTTCCAATGATTTCTTGTTAGGTTTTTATGACATTCATGATTATAATATGACTCGTATATCTATACTGTCTTGAGCATGAATAGCTCACTAAGCTATTCCTCATCGATTGTTCCTCAAAAGTAAAGTCATTATTCCTACCAACTTTAGTAAGGTTGTTTTACATAACAATCAGAAGTACACCAAGAAAAATCTGTTCTCCTACTCTGATCTCTGGATCCACACAATTTGAGAATTGTCACACAATTCTAAAAACATAGTTTAACGTGAAACTAAAACCTGGATCCACCGTAGAGGGCTAACAGATAGATCGGTGGGCTCTATTTTCATAACAGTACTGTTTGAGCCTTCAAACCTCTATTAACCCCTATAGCAATTCTTAACACATTTCTGTTTCACATGATTTGTTTGCCTATCCAGAAAATGCTTTCTAATTTTTAGGCTTAAGTCATTAATGTGTGTACTATTCAATGTATGTTTTAACATCAATTATCTGCCAAATACTGTACCACACAATAGGTATAAAATGAAAAAAACCAATGTCAAAAATAATGATTAAACCTTACTCAGAACTAGTCTTTCCTAATCTCGTTAAATGGCATCATCACCTAGCCAACTTGTCATGGTAGAAAACATTCAGCCAGTCCTTATTCCTCTTTTTATATTACTCCCTACATTCACCACCTCAGAAAGTCCTGCTGGTTCTACCTCAAAATATATCACTTTCCTTCACCATGCTACCACCTCTCTAAAACAACTGTTGGCAAACTTTTTCTGTAGAGTCAGATTTTAGCTATTTGTTATTTTAGTTTTGCAGACTATACTGTCTCCTACCCTTGTAACACAAAAGCAGGGACAGAAAACACATAAACAAATGTGCCTGGTTAGTTTGAGGGAAGGCTGGAATCTCTCTGTATCAAACTCTAAAACAAATAGTTTAAACTGGGAGGATTTCCTGTTGGATTGGAGAGTCATCTTTAACTTCGTTTCCTCCTGTCCTTCATTCCAAACTGGCCTCCTCGCTGTTCCTCAACCATGGCAAGCATGCTCCCACCTCAGGGCCCCAGAGCATTCTTTCTGTTCCTTCCACCTGCACTCTCCCAAAATATCCAAATGACTGACTCATTCACTTCATTCAGGTCTCTGCTCAAATGACATCTCCTAAGAGGTGCTTTTTCTGACCACTGAACCTAACACTCGCCACCACTCTTACTTTACCCTGCTTAATTCCATTTTCAGAGAAAAATATGAAATGTTTGTTGTTTATCTCAACTTCGTTCCCTAGAGCAAGGACTTAACTTTGTTCACTGCTATATCCTGGGCACCTAGAACAATGTTTGAATCTCAAATACTTATAGAATTAACAAATACATATAGCTAACATGTGAATACTGATGTGTGCCAGGCATGTGCTTTAGATGCAGTAGTTCATTTAAGCCTCACCACCACCCTTTCATTAGTTCATGTACGTAATATTGTTAGTTTCATCTTACAAATGGTGAAACAGATAAAGGCTAACCAGCTTGCCAATGGTTACACAGCTAAAAGCTGGCAGATCCTGGATTTGAACCAAGCAATCTAACCCTGTAGCTACCACCGGTACCATTCACACATGGACGAACAAGTCCCTGGAACTGAATGGTCCCTGCCCCTTTTAACTGAGAGATGAGCATCCCAGTCCCTACAAGCTCCATTCAGCAGCTTCATTACTTAGTTCATCTGCCAGGCTTCTATGAGCGCTTATATTTGTGATCCCTGAGTTATAGCGTCATCAATCCCCAGCATTCAGAGTTGAGGCTTGTTGTATAGACCTCTAAACTTCTGCTCTGAATTCTTCATCTATTTAATAAGATCGATATCTTCCTCAAAGGAAAGCATGTAGATAAACAATCAGCATATTGCTGGGCACAGCATTCAGTATCTGATAGCTTTTACTGTATCACTTTTAATAATGAAAGCTATTAATTTGGGGGGCAAGAAGGCATCCCTTTTGACCTGTAGCAGATAACCACACCCTCTTTAAACTCTCTCTTGATGGCCCATTAAAGGTTGACCGTAAGGCTCTTACTCAGTACATCATATATTAAGCTCTTTGTGAAATAAAGTGAACTGAGTATCTCAACCTTTAGTCACCTACGTCACAAATTTCTACCATTCGCTAAGAACTGGGGCATATAAGGATAAAGAATAAACATACCATATATTTATTGAGTGCTTACTATGGGCCAGAGCTGGGTCACGTTAAGTGCTTTGCATACACCATCTTATTTAGTAATCACAAGAACTCAGCAATGATCTCAATTTTACAGATGAGGAAACTGCCCAAAGTTTCTCAGCAACTGTCAGAGCCAGCACTAGATCCAGTCTGACTCCAGAGTCCAGGTTCTCAACACCAAGTCCCAAAGAACTGGTCCCAGACTCCAGGAGCCACTCAGAAGAGCCACGGGTAAAACCCCAACCCCAAGAGAACTGGCAGGAATGGGTCCAACACGGCGCAATAAAGACAGGTGTCTGGGTGGAGAGGTGAGCTCCGAGCTTGTTGTACCTTTGCCGGCGGCTTCCGCGCGAGGCTTGGGGGCAGAGGCATCCATCTGGCCAAGGGGAGGGGCTGGGCGGCCTGGTTGCGTAGAACACCCAACAGGAGGCCGAGGACCCCGAGGAGGCGGCAGGCGGGAAGACCACTTCCTGCAGCCCTCCGTACATCGCCCCCCCTGAAGTGCGACGCCGCGGGACAAAAGGGAGCACAGGTGGGGCCCTAGAGAGAAGGGATGGCGGCGTCCGAGGCAGCGGCAGAGCCGGAGGGCGCTGTGTTGGCTGGCAAGGCGGCGCTCACCTACTCGTCTCGAATTCGGCCAGTGGGGGAGGGGGGAACAGCAAGCCAGCAAGGGACCCCTCACCCTCCCTCTCACAGTTGGCCCTCCCTGTCTCTACTTTCCCCAGCAATTTCCAACCCTAAATCGGAAAATCCCGCGAGATCAGGCTCCTGAACTGTCATTGGGATCTCGCGATAACAAAATCTTGGTTCACAAGGGCGGAGCAATCTGCCTGCCATCTTTGCTCCGGGAAGCCGGTGAAAGGTTCGCGACAGTTGCAATTATCGCGAAGTTTAAGATGGCTTTCCTTCCCCGCGCGGAGCTGGCAGGATACAAGGAAGCCGGAAGACAGATGTGGGCTAACACCTACCGTGGTCTTTTAAGGGCAGACCTATAGCGGGAGACCAGCTCCGCGATCGTGGCCCGCTGGTTTATGTTTGGTGCTTCCCCGTGTATGCACACGCCTTGGAACCTGAGGTGGCGAGTGATTCCCTCCTGGAGTGCTGTCTCAGCCGGGTGGATCATCCACCCGGATGCTGACGCTTCACGGCACCCACGGGAGGCTGAGTACATTCAGCGCGTTTTCCTGGGTCACACAGTAAATAAAATACAGTCCTAAGTAACCTGAGTGCAAAACCAGCAACACATGCCAGAAGTAGAAGACAAAGGTTAAAAAATACTATGAAAAGGTAAAGTGATTTTACTTGTACCGTCTAGTTATAGTGGTTTGTGTGACACATTATGGAAAAACACTAGGCCGACTTTCGGGCTGGGTTTGTAAAAGCATCATCAGAGCAGCACGCTACTCACAAGTTAAGGGATACGGCTTATTTATACCACAAATTTTAGTGGCTTAAAACAGCCCAGGATTAGGGACAAGACAGATTTATTATGGTACACTTCTGTAAGTCAGAAGTCTAACTGGGGTGTCTTGAGGCTAAAATCGAGGAATCAGCTGGATTGCATCTTTCCTGGAGGCTCTCCAGCAGAATCCCTTTCTTTGCCTTTCTACACATTCCTGCCACCTGCCTTCTATCTTCAAAGCCAGAGCTGTTGCATCTCTCTGATCCTTCCATAGTCACATCCTGGGTAAAATACTTAGATCCTAAGAGCTCTTACAAGATTGGGGCTACCGGAATAATCCAGGATAATCTTCCCATTTGAAGGACTGTACCCTCAATTACATCAGCAAATTCCTTTGCCAGGTAAAGTAATATATTCATGGGTTCCAAGATTAGGATGTGAACATTTTGGGGGGCTCATTATTCTGCCTACCAAAGGGTTTAAATGAGGAAAGCTATATGGCTGTTTGCTTTGCAATAGATAACTATTCTTTGAGAGATACAAATAATTAGCAGTATGTTTTCATAAAACCCTTCATCTAGAATAGCACTTGTTTCTGTTTACCAACAGGCAGAAACCTTATATCTAAGAAAAACATCTAATTCATCCACTGTGTGTGAGATGTTGGCCCTCACACGTCTGGAGAGGTTATGTCATTTAACCTCATTGCTTCAGTGTCCTCACCTATGATAGCAAGTACTTGGTCATAGGAAGGAATGTGTGGATTGCTATTAATGTTATTGATGGAATGCATCCTCTTGAACGTTGCATGATTCTGCATAAGCATTGCTTCATTTTAGTATTTTGGCTAATTTTAATATTTTGGTAGTATAGCTATTAGATTTATTCTAATCTATTAGATTAGAATTTTAGACTACATTCTAATTTCAAACACCATGGACTGTAAGGCATATTATTTAGGTACAGCCAAAAAAAAGAAAAACTGCTCTTTATATAAATTGTAACTCTTAATTTTTAACATGCATCCTGATACTGGAAATCTTTTTTTTTTTTTTTTAATGTTTATTTTTGAGGGAGAGAGAGACAGAGTGTGAGCAGGGGAGGGGCAGAGACAGAGGGAGACACAGAATCCAAAGCAGGTTCCAGGCTCTGAGCTGTCAGCACAGAGCCCAATGCAGGGTTCGAACCCACAGGCTGTGAGATCATGACCTAAACTGAAGTCGGACGCTCAACCAACTGAGCCACCCAGGTGCTCCCTAGAAATTTTTAAACATAGGAAAAAAATTTGCTTCTTGGAACTGATGAAATACATCTGTTATACTTAAACTCTTTTCAAAATTGTTTCTAAAATCAATGGCGATTGGAAATTTCAACCAAGCTTACTTTTTCTTTTTACAACTACCAGAGAAGTTTGATGTATTCCCCAACTGAAATAACTAGTTGTGTAATACTTACTCTTCCAGAAGTGTACTAATTTAAGATCTTGATCTTTAAAAATCAAGTGGTAAGACAAAACCAGAAGTAAATTTTTTATTTTTTATTTATTTATTTTTTTAAGTAGGCTCCACACGCAGCATGGAGCCCAGTGCAGGGCCTAAACTCACAACTCTGAGGTCAAGACCTAAGCTGAGATCAAGAGTCAGACGCTTAACTGACTGAGCCATCCAGGTGCCCCAGAATTTTTATTTTATTTATTATTTTTTAAAAATTTAATATTTATTTATTTTTTATAGAGACAGAGAGAGTGTGAGTGGGGTAGGGGCAGAGAGAGAGGGAGATACAGAATCCAAAGCAGGCTCCAGGCTCTGAGTCAGCTCAGAGCTTAATATGAAGCTCAAACTCATGAACGGTGAGATCATGACCTGAGCCAAAGTCAGATGCTCAACCCACTGAGCCACTCAGGCACCCCTAAATTTTGATTTTAATGAAAGAGATCATCTGGTTGAAGGAATACTCTTGTGACTAACAAAGGAAGAGGGGTCTTCAGTTTCTGAGTATTTATTTTTTAACCTCACCACCATGTTTGTAATGCATAGTGAAGCAGAAAAAATCATGACATAAAAATATGTTTTAATGGGGCGCCTGGGTGGCTCAGTCGGTTGAGCGTCCGACTTCAGCTCAGGTCATGAGCTCACAGCTCATGAGTTCGAGCCCCGCATCAGGCTCTGTGCTGACAGCTCGGAGCCTGCAGCCTGCTTCAGATTCTGTGCCTCCCTCTCTCTCTGCCCCAACCCACTCGCATTCTGTCTCTGTCTCTCTCAAAAATAAATAAACATCAAAAAAAAATTTTTTTAAATATGTTTTAGTGAATTAGATGCTTCACAAAATTAGATATCCTTAAACATCCCTTCTCCCAGGTAACAATAGCTGTTGTCTGAGGCCATTGCAATGACGTCCTTGTCTAGGTGCTGGTGTTATAAACATCTAACACTGTAATACTAATCACTGCAAAGTGAAATTCAAAGTCTTGGGAAATACTTGGGAATTCCTGAAGCCAATATAAAAAATAAAAAAGGATCTAGCAAAATTAAGCCTATTAAAACAAAAAGAGGGGGCGCCTGGGTGGCTCAGTCTGTTGAGCGTCCAACTTCAGCTCAGGTCATGATCTCGTGGTCTGTGGGTTCGAGCCCTGCGTTGGGCTCTGTGCTGGACAGCTCAGAGCCTGGAGCCTGCTTCTGATTCTGTGTCTCCCTTTCTCTCTGCCCCTCCCCCACTCATGCTCGGTCTCTCTCTGTCTCAGAAATAAATAAATATTAAAAAACAAAAACAAAAACAACAAAAAGAGAAGAAGCGCAGATGACGATAACAAAGACATTTCAAAAGAATATTACTTCGATATCAAAGAGGCCCTTGAGAAAGATGATTAAACCTTCTAATATTTTACCAAAAAGTCTTTCTTTATGCTTACACTGCAAAATTCGAACATATATCTATATGTGGTTCATAAACCTCCAAAATTGTGAGTTAATTAATCAGAAGGGCTCAAGAAAAAAATAGGTGTTTCAGTCCATTTGTGCTGCTGTAACAATACCACAGTCTGGATATCTGATAAACAACAGGAATTTATTTCTCACAGTTCTGGAGGCTGGGAAATCCAAGATGAAGGCATGAGTGAGCATGGTTGTGTTCTGGTGAGGCCCCTTTTCCTGGTTCATAGCTGGCAACTTCTTGATATATCTTCATATGGTGGAAGGGGCCAGAGAACTCTGTGGTATCTCTTTTTTTAAGGGCACTAATCCTATTCATGAATACTCCACATATGTGTGCGACATCACATTGGGCATTAGGATTTCAGCATATGAATTTTGAGGGGACACCAACATTCAGGCCATAGCAATATGAAAACTTTGAATAAGAAATTCTTAGTTAGATGATTTTAAGTTGTAGCATTTCTCTCTTGATATAATGTTCCAGCCACTGTATCAAGGGAAAGAAAGGGAGAAGAGATGAGTAATTTCTTGTTCTTACTCATCTAGGCATGGTAGAAATAGATATGTTCTTTACCAATAAATGATCTACACCCTGAAGTTTCAAAGTCAACATTATTCAACAGTATTAATATACCTAACATTACTGAACTGTAAAGTTAAAAATGATTAAGAAGGTAAATTTTGTGCGTGTGTGTGGCAGGGGTGGGGGGTGGTAACTGCAATTGAAAAAACAAACAAACAAACAACTAAAGACCTGGGTCAACAGAAGGACAATTTAAGACTTGACCAAGTGTAGTGAAAGATCCGTAGTAAATGGCAGTACTAGGAATATAATGAGTATTGTTACATCTTGAGTCTTCACCAATGCCATTTTTACTTCATAGACTCATTTAACATTAAAACTTGAGGAAATCTCAGAGATCCCTTGATCCAATGTTCTAATTTGAAGATAATAAGGTAATTTGAAGGGCACCTGGCTGGCTCAGTTGGAAAAGCATGCTACTCTAGATCTTGGGGTCATGAGTTTGAGCCCCATGTTGTGCGTAGAGATTATTTAAAAAAAAATCTTAAAAAAAGAAAATGTTTAAAGATAATAAGATAGTTTGAGAAACATTAGCATATTTTCCCCAAGGTTGCAAATAGCAAAGTCAGGACTAGAACATGATTCCTCATTCTCATTCCAATATGATAGGTGTATATAAATATTATTTCACAGGAGATATTTTTAGATTTGAAAAGTTAAAACTTTAGAGTTTGTTTCCTGTAATATTTCATATCTCGTGTCATATAATAAGCCTAAAAATCCTGTAACAAAACACCAAGACCTGCAGATTGAAATACTTTTATAAAAATACTCAAAATGCATTGCTGGCTGAGCAGAAAAAAAATGTAGAATACTCAGAGGCCAAAAATAAGGAGGAAACTGAAAACCAACTTTTTTTTTTTAATTTTTAACGTTTATTCATTTTTGAGAGACAGAGCATGAGCGGGGAAGGGGCAGAGAGAGGGAGACACAGAATCTGAAACAGGCTCCAGGCTCTGAGCTGTCAGCACAGAGCCCAACGTGGGGCTCAAACTCATGAACTGTGAGATCCTGACCTGAGCTAAAGTCTGACGCTCAACCCACCAAGCCACCCAGGCGCCCCTGGAAACCAGCTTTTTTAGCTGACACTTATGCCACTGCTGTCCTGGAGGCATTTGCCCATCTCAGTTACAGAAAAGGTCTGAGTTTTATCTGTCCTATGGGGACAGAAGACATGATCTTAACCTCTTACAAGGTCGCAAATTGTAACTGAGACCCTCATTTGAAATCAGATGCCCTGAAAGGCCACTCTGTCAGTGAAATACTGGGTAGAAGAAAATCTGGACAGCAGAAATGGGGGAAGATGAAGAAAAGTGACTTGTCTGTTTTGGCATTGGCTCTTCCAACAGGGTGTGCGTGTGTGTGAATTTCCTTTGATATTTTGACACCACCGCCGTGCCCTCAAATGGATTTAGGATTTGAATTCATATAACCTGTATGATCTAAGAAACTCCAAGCCAAGGTAATAATGTAGTGCCAGGTTAATTGCATCCAGGCTGGTAAAAAGAAGCAAGCTCATGCTCTCTAAAGGAAAACAAAGATTTGTTAAAACAAAGATTTCTCAGGGCGCCTGGGTGGCTCAGTCAGTTGAGCATCTGACTCTTGATCTCGACTCAGGTCAAGATTTCACCATTCACGAGATCAAGCCCATGTCCAGCTCTGTGCTGACAGCATGGAGCCTGCTTGGGACTCTCTCTCCCTGTTTATCTTCCTATCCCCTACTTGCTCTCTCTCTCTTAAAATAAATGAATAAGCTTAAATAAATAAATAAATAAATGTCCCTCAAAGTTCTCAGAGATAAATCCCAAACAATTTACAATCCCCAAACTGCAAAACATGCACAAAACAGGCCACCATGAACAAAAGGAAGGAAAACATGCAACAGAAATAGACTCTTAGTAAGTTCAGTTAACAGAAGTATTAGATACAAGTGTTTTTGTGTATGTGTGATTAAAATATTTACTGATATTTTTGGAAGTGGAACTGAAAACATGAGAAAGAAAAAAAAGACACTGTCAGAAAACAGCAAATAGATTTGTTAAAAGAGCCAGAGCTTCTGGAAATGAAAATTTTATTATTGATATATCAAACTCTATGGTAAATTAAACAGCATATTAAACACACCCTAATAGAGAATTCATGAACTGAAATATCTAAAGAAGTGACTCCAAATGCAGAGTAGAAAGTCACGTCAATGGAAAATACAAAAGAAAAGTTAAAAGAAATGCAGGCTAGAACTGAATTTTCACAAGTAATGAATAGAAAGGCTGAGAGGAAAAAATATTGAAAGAAATGATAGTTGAAAATTCAGAATCAGTCAGGAATCATAATGAATTAAGTGCAATACAAAGAAAAAGATCAGTAGTTAGAACATTGTAGTAAAATTACAGAAGCAACAAAGAATCTTGGAAGCAGCCATTAGAAAAGACAGATTACCTATCTAAAATAGAATGACAGTTTGATAACAGTTAACTGATAGCAGTTAATAGTAACAAGAAAGCCAGAAGACACTGGGATAGTAACTTCAAAGTGCAAAGAAAATAACTGTCAACCTAGAACTTTATAGTCAGCCTAACCATAATGAGCAAAACAAGAATATTTTCAGACAAAACAAAACACCTATGGACTCTCACTACAGGCCTTTTTTAAGGATTTTGAACTAAAAAAAAAAAAATCTGAAATGTAAGAATGATTAAGCCTAACAAAATGAACAAATAACCATTGACTGTATAAAACTATAACTGATGATGTAATTTGGATATATAAAAAATAAAGGAAAATTAAAACACTGGGCAGATATAACTTAAAAATATGATAACAGTGGAAGACTTTAAGATGTTGAGATAAAGAGAAGAGATATTGATCAATTTTACTGACTGGAGTATTCACGTTGTCAGAGTATATGTAATGGAATAGTAAAGGAATACATAAGTTCTTAATAAAAATGTGGGTAATAAAGTTCAATTAATCCAATACAAGTCAGGAAAAGAGGGAAAAAAGCAAAAGCACAATTAATAGCACAAAATAGGAAAAATTCTTGTATTTCAGTAAAAGTAATAATGTCTTAAACAGATTAAAATTTTTGGTAAAAGTGACACTCAGATTGGATAAAAACTAAATCCAGCTACATGTCACTTATAAGATATAAACTACATCTATCTACATGTCACTTATAAGATATACACTTAACAAAATAAAGGCAAGGTTGGGACTTTGCCTATATTAAACCAGATATAATAGAGAAATAGTAGAGAAAAAGAGTTAAAGTAGCTAAGAATATTAATATCAGACAAAGCAAGCTTTAATGTAAAATGCATTAAATATAAAGAAATTAACCACATAAATGATAAAAATCTTAGTTTGCCAAAGAGGTAAAAAGTTTTCAATGTATCATCACCTCTTAACAGTCCCAAATATATGAAAGTTGTCAGAATTTCAAGGGGTAATTGATAAATCCACAAACATGGTAGGAATTTTTAATATTATTCACAATAATTGAAAACTAAGAAGAAAAGTAGAATCAAGCCACACAATTAACAGTCTTCATTTAATAGACATATATAGAATATTCCATTCTACTGTTAGAGAACAAACATCTTCACAAGCACATAGGGAACACACATAAAAATTGACCATGAATGTGTCATCAAGCAAGTCTCAACAGCTTTCCAGCAATCTGCTTCACACAGATCACATTCTCTGATCCCATGAATTGTTATGAGTCAACATTTAAAAAATATTTTTTTAAGGTTATATATTTGGAAATTTAAAAGCACTTCTAAATAACTTAGAGGTCAAAGAAAAAATCATCGTGGAAATTAGAAAATAATTGTACAGCAGAATTTAAAACATGTTTTTAGGCTCTTCCAGCTGAAGCCATATTAGCTAAGACAAACCCCACATATTAATGTAAGATAGTCTTCCATATAATATTTCCAAAGAAATTCACAAACATAGATTTTATGATCCTAACTCCTCATCTACATTGACGATACAAAAGGGTTGGATGAGAAGAATTGGAAGAAGGGAATGGGAAATTAGAGAAAGAGATTGATAAGGCTATCTATTGCAGTACTAAGTCCCACACTTCAAGAAAAACAAAAGGGGATTCAGAGGAATCACTTGCAAAGTTTGATATGCATCCCCTGGAATTTGTGGGACATGGGCGGGGGGCATTTGCCTCAAACCTTAGAAATCTGAAGGACAAGTACTGTGGTTGGCGAACTTCCCTGAAGTTGAATAAGAAAAGTTGAGGCATTGGGGGGCCACCTTACAAAAGATGACAAAAAGATACACATTTCCCCTGGAGCAGTGGTAGGTCTTGGGTGAGAGGAAGCCAGCAGAGACTTCAAGATGACCCTATTTGGGGCCCTGGATAGGCCTGTGCCTAGGGGTAAAGCAGTGACTGAAGAACAGAGAAAAGCATCCTGTGAGAGGAAGATGTTTAAGGAGAGCCTATGCAATTTCATGGCAGTTAAGTAAGACCTTTGCTGTTCCTTACTTTATCTCCTTTTCCCAGGATCAATCCTGAAAAAGTCAGAAGCAGCTTAGTAAGTAGGGGCAGAAGGCAGAGGCATAATTCTTATGAAACAAGCAGTCATCCTCACTTTTTTCACGGCACACAACTCATCTGAGGCAGATATGAGCTCTGGTAGAGGAAGACATTTAGGTTTGAATGAGTGTAGAAATCTTAATTTTAATATCACAGTCGAGTTAACTGCTAAACTGAGGCTTTCTGTTTGTCTAGTGGCTGAAACTAACCACACGATTTTTTATTGAGAGATACCAAGAAGACTCTGTGGTTTTTCCTAATTTTCTTTCAAGGGTATGGAGAAAAACTAGCTCTCAAAGTGGGTTTGAATGAACAGCAAATAAACGAATTTCTATTCTAATTTCATCTCATGGGCCCTGCTGTTTCAACATCCATTAGGACTGAATAAATAATAGAAATACCACACATCAAAGATAGTAGGAAATTAGTACTTAGGAAGTAAGAAAATGCGTATACTGAGAAAGAAGAAAAGCTGAATGATCTATACCTAAAACATAAGTTACAAAAGAACAACTAGTCCTAAAGAAAATAGAAGAAAAATAAAGAAAAGAGATTAATGAAAGAATAATAAAAAATACAATAGTGATAATAAAGCCAAAGGTTAACTTCTAAAAGAATAAAAAACTAGGCAAACCACTGGTGAAATGCATCAGGAAGAAGAAAAAATACAAATAAACATTACGGATGAAAAATAGGGCAAAACTGAAGACAATTCAAAGATTAGAAAAATATGGGAGTATACTACAAACAATTTCATGCCAAAATTTTAAATGTATATTTCCTTAAAAATATATCAAAAAATAAAAAGAGGCCCTGAATGAAACTATAACTGTTAAATAACTTGAGTCAGCAATTGAAAATGCCCCTCTAAGGAAAGACCAAATCCACATGGCTACATAGGCAAATTCTTCTACTAAATATTCAAGGAAATAGATAAATTCAGTATTATTAAACTCTTCTGGAGAATAGATGAAAAGCTTCCCAACTTATTTTATTAACTTAGTGAAATCTTGACAACAAAATCTAATAAGGACTGTATGACAAATGAAAATTACAAGGCCAACTGTAGTTATGATTACTGATGTAAAAATTCTTTAAAAAAATTTTTTTAATGTTAATTTTTGAGAGAGAGAGAGCGCGAGAAGGGGCAGAGAGAGAGAGAGAGAGGGAGATACAGATACGGAATCTGAAGCAGGCTTCAGGCTCTGAGCTGTCAGCACAGAGCACAAACGCAGGGCTCAAACCCATGAACTGTGAGATCATGACCTGAACTGAAATCGGTGGCTTAACCCACTAAGCTACCCAGGCGCTCCTCAAAAATTCTAAGCAAAATATTAGTGAATCAAATCTAATGCTGAATAACAACAATAATAATAATGCATCATGACCAAGTTAAGTTTATCTGAGGATTTCAAGTATAGTTTCAAATTGGAAAATCTAATAGTGTAATTGATTAGCAGATTAAAGGAGAAAAATTCTAAGATCATCTCAGTAGATGGGAAAATCATTTCATAATATTCAAATATTAGCAAGATAGCAATAGAAGTAAACTTCTTTAACTTAATAAAGGTGTCTATTCCAAATCTGTAGGAAACACTATGCTTAATGGTATACACGATCCTTTTAAAACCATGAACACACGATTATCAGTTATTTCCACATCTGTTTAACATTGGTCCAAGTCATTTCAATAATAAAAGAAAGCTAAATATAAATTATAGATATTAGAAAGGAAAAATCGAAACTGCTGTTATTCAGGAGAGGATTCTGGGTAGATGGTGGAGTAGGAAGCACCAGGAATCTGTCTCTCCACTTATGCAGTAATTGAGCTGGAAGAATCTGCCTGATGTAACTATTTTGGAACTCCAGAGTTTGTTGAAGGCTTGCAACTTCCAGGGGAAGACTTGGACAGGTAACTGTGGTTAATTTTCGACAATTTCAGATCTTAGCACAGTAGCAGCAATCTATCCACCTCCCCCAGCCTCTAACAGGTAGTTGTGCATGTGTTCCTCACACAGTTTGCACAAAGCTGTGAGAACTAGGGTGGACTTAAAGGACTCTGTCCTCTGACTATTGGATATCTCTGATCTGATTGCTGATTGTCGCTTCCAATCACAGAAGTACAAAGAGGAAGCAACCATCATTGCACCTACCCCCATTGTTGCAAGCCCCTCCTTCTCTGGCTGAAGTGATAGACAGGATTTAAAGGGCTAGCCACCCCTTTTCCCCTGCTTCATTTTTTGGCCTTTTTCTCTTTCAGAAGCCAGACGTTAAAGAGTAAAACATCCAAAAACAACTGTATACGTTAGAGACTGACCACACATGCCCAGGGAAAGGCTCAGAAGAGACCTGAGAATACATTATTTACACCTCAGGTTGATCCTCAGCACAGAGACAGCCCACAAAAAACAAAAACAAAAGCAATAAAAGACAGCAAATCTTGGAGAAGGTAAGAATCTGGTTTCCAGAGTTACTACATTATTAGATTTAAATGTCCAACATTCAACCAAAAAGATCACAAGACAGAAAGAGAAACTGGAAAATATGGCCCCTTCAAATGAAAAAAATAAATCTGCAGTGACTGTCCTCAAAAAAGCACTAATGGGAGATATATAAGATAAAAAACTTTTTAAACACCATCTTAAAGATGCTAAAAGAACTATAGGAAGGTTTGGAGAAAGTCAAGAAAATGATGTGGGAACAAATTAGAAATCAGAGATAGAAAACCTAAACAAAATAAAAAAAGAAATTCTGGAGCTGAAAAGTACAATAACTAAAATGAGAAACTCACTAGAAGAATTCAAAAGCAGATTTGAGCAGCCAGAAGAATAAGCAGACTTGAAGATAGGACAATGGAAATTACTGAGGCTGAGGAACAAAAACTTCAATACTCCATCCACAATAATGGACAGAACAACCAGACAAAAGGTAAGTAAGGACTTAACACAATAAATCAACTAGGTAGACACAAAGAATATCCTGCCCCAAAACAACAGCATATACATTCTTCTCAGGTGCACATGGAACATTTTCCAGGATAGACAATATGTTAGGCCACAAATTCTCAATAGATTAAAAAGATAGATATCATACAAAATATAATATAAAGTATCTTCTTTGACTAAAATGGAATGAAGTTAGAATTGATAACAAAAATAAAACTGGAAAATTCACGAAATGATGGAAATTAAATAATACACTTTTGAACAACTAATGGATCAAAGAAAATATAGTAAGGGAAATTAGAAAATCCTTAGAGAATAATAAAAACAAAAACACAATGTACCAAAATTTATGGAATGCAGCAAAACCAGTGCTATAGGAAATTTATAACTATAAATTCTTACATTAAAAAAGAAGAAATCTCAAATCAACAACTTTAACTTTACAACTTAAAGAACTAGAAATAGAGCAAAAAAAATCCAAAGCTAACAAAGGAAGGAAATAAAAATTAGAGTGGAGGTAAATGAAATAGAAAATAGATAAACAGTAGAGAAAATCAATGAAAACAAAAAAATGGTTTCTTCAAAAAGAACAATAAAATTGACAAACTATTAGCTAGATGAACTAAAAAAAAGAAAACTCAATTTAGTAAAATCAGAAATGAAAGTGGGGAAAGATTATAAGAGAGTACTATGTATGATATGTATGCCAAAAAATTGGATTACCTACGTGAAATGAACAACTTCCTAGAAACAAAAAACTTACCAAGACTGAATCATGAAGAGAGGCACCTGGGTGGGTCAGTCAGTTAAGCATCTGACTCTTGATGTCAGCTCAGGTCATGATCTCATGGTTTCTGGGATTGAGCCCTGTGTTGGGCTCTGTGGGCTCTGTGCTGACAGTATTGAGCCTACTTGGGATTTTCTCTCTCCCTGTCTCTCTGCCCCCCTTCCTTTTCTCTCAAAATAAATAAATTAATTTATTTAAAAAAAAGATAGGGGCTCCTGGGTGGCTCAGCTGGTTAAGTGCCAACTTTGACTCAGGTCATGATCTTCTGGGTTTGGAGGTTTGAGTCCCACATCAGGTTCTGTGCTGACAACTCAGAGCCTGGAGGCTGCTTTGGATTCTTTATCTCCCTCTCTCTCTTCACCTCCCCCACTCATGCGCTCTCTCTCTCTCTCTCAAATGTAAATAAAAAACATAAAAAAATTAAAAATTACAAAGACTAAATCATGAAGAAATAGAAAATCTGAATAGACCTATACCCAGTAAGAAGATTGCATCAGTAATTGAAATCTCCCAGCAGAGGAAAGTCGTGGACTTTATGGCTTCATTGGTGAATTCTACCAAACATTTAAAGAACTAATGCCAATTTGTCTCAAATTTTTCTAAAAAATTGAAGAGGAAGGAACATGTCCTAACTTTATGGACCCAGCATAACTGTAATATCAAAGCCAGAAAAACTTACTATGAGAAAAGAAAACTAAAGGCCAAATTCCTATGAACATTGGTGCAGAAATCCTCAACAAAATACTAGCAAACAGGATTCAGGAGCATATTAAAAGGATTATACACCATGACTAAGTGGAATTTACTCCTGGAATGCAAGGATGATTCAACACATAATATTTGATCAATGTAATACTCCATATGAACAACATGAAGGAAACACCACATGATCATCTCAATTGATGCAGAAAAAGCATTTGACAAAATTCAACAGCCTTTCATAATTAAAAAGAACACTCAACAAACTAGGGATAGAAGGAAACTACTTCAACATACTAAAACCCATTCATGGAAAATCCTGACATAACATTGTACTCAATGGTGAAAGACTGAATGTTTTTCCTCTCTCAGGAACAACGCAAGTATGCTGACTCTCACCATTTCCATTCAACATAGTCCTGGAAGTTTTAACCAGAGCAATTAGGCAAGAAAAAGAAATAAAAGAAATCCAAATGAGAAAGGAAGAAGTAAAATTATGTTTACAGATGACATTCTCCTAAACACACCGCAGAAAACAGCTGTTAAGACTAATAAATGAATTCAGCAAAGTAGCAGGATGCAAAGTCAATACACAAAAATCAGTTGCATTCTATACACATGAACAATCTAGAAAGTAAATTACAAAAGATTTCTATTTATAATACCATCAGAAAGAATAAATACTTAAGAATTAACAAAGGAGATGAAAGACTGTACACTGAAAACTACAAAACATTTCTGAAAGAAATTAAAGAAGACAAATAAATGGAAACACTGCCTATGTTCATGGATTAGAAGACTTAATACTGTTAAGATGTCAGTAGTACCCAAGGCGATATACAGATTCAATGTAATCCTTATCAAAATATCAAGTTTTTTTGTTTGCAGAAATAGAAAATCCATCCCAAAATTCATATGGAATTTCAGGGTACCCATAACACCAAAAAAAAAAAAAAATCTTGAAAGAGAAGAACAAAGCCAGAGAGGCTCACACTTCCTGATATCAAAACTTAACTACAAAGCTACAATAATCAAAACAGTGTTACTGGCAAAATGAGAGATCAGTGGAATAGAACAGAAAGCTCATAAAGGAACCCTCACATATATGGCCAAGTGATTTTAAACAAGGATGCCAAAACTATTCAATGGAAAAAAGGACAGTCTTTTCAACAAGTGGTACTGGGAAAACTATGCAAAAAATGAAGTTGAACCCTTACCTAACACTATATACAAAAATCCACTCAAAATGGATCCAGGACCTAACTATAAGACTTAATACTTAATAAGACTCTTAGAAGAAAATAGAATAAAATCTTCACAACATTGGATTTCTTCCTGATTTCTTGGATATAACACTAAAAGCACAAGTAACAGAAGAAAAAACAGACAAATTGGACTTCATAAAAATTTTGTGCATCAAAAAACTATTCACAGGGTAAAAATACAACCCACAGAATGTAAGAAAATGTTTGCAAATCATATATCTGACAAGAGATTAATATCCAGAATATTAAGATTAATATCCTGAAGTTCTTTATGAACTTCTAAAAGTCATAAACAAAAACCAACCTTATTAAAATTTTTTTTAACATTTATTCATTTTTGAGAGTGAGAGAGACAGAGCATGAGCAGAGGGCAGAGAGAGAGGGAGACACAGAATCCGAAGCAGGCTCCAGGCTCTGAGCTGTATAGCACAGAGCCCGCCATAGGGCTTGAACTCACAGAGTGTGAGATTGTGACCTGAGCTGAAGTCAGACCCTTAACTGACTGAGCCACCCAGGCGCCCAAAAACCAACCTGATTTATAAAGGACAAAAGGTTGAATAGTTATTTCTCCAAAGAAGATATACAAATGGCCAATAAGCACATGAAAAGATGCTTAAAATCTTTAATCATTAGGGAAATACAAATCAAAACTACAAAAAATTAAATTAATTAGTTAATTTTTTACATATTAAAAATAGAATTGCCACGTGATCCAGCAATTCTATTTCTGGGAATATACTCCAAAGAATTGAGAACAGGGTCTCAAAGAGACATTTTTACACCCATGTTTGTAGGTGTTATGGACAATAGCTAAATGTGGAAGCAACCCAGTGTCCATTGATCAACAAATGGATAAGCAAAATGTGGTATATGCACACAATGGAATATTACTCCACTTTAAAAAAGAAGGAAATTATGCAACATGCTACAACACTGATGAAACTTGAGGACTTTGTGCTGAGTGATATAAGCCAGTTACAAGAAATCAAATATTGTATGATTCCACTAATATGAGGTATTTAGTGTAGTCAAAATCATAAAGACAGAAAGTGGAATAGTGGTTTCCATGGGCTGGGGTGAGGGAAGGGTGTGGAGTTATAGTTTATTAGGTACAGAGTTTCAGTATTATAAGATGACAAGCGTTATGGGGCTGCATGGTGATTATGGATGCACAACAATATGCATGTATCGAATACCACTGAATGGTACACTTAGAAATGTTTAAGATGGTAAATTTTATGTTACGTGCATTTCACCACAATAAGAAAAAGAAAAACTATTATTTACAAACAATATGCACATTTACACGAAAAACAAGAGAATATACAGATACATTTTTAGAATAAGAGAATTCAACAAGGTTTGTGGGTGCAAGTGCAGTTTATGAAAATCAACTGCATTCCTATACACCAGCAATACAAATTAAAACATAAAATATTTAAAAGATACTATTTATGGTAGCAACCACAAATATATGAGAATAGCTAATAATTATCTTTAAGACTGCATGCGACATATTTGTAGAGGGAATAATAAAATTTTATTGGAAGTCTCCAAAAGGAGAGATATGCTATGGTATGAAACTTTAATATGATAAAAATTTTAGCTTTCTTCTAATGCAATTCCTTTTGAATTACTGCAAAGTTTTTCCCCTTGTCAAGGGCACTGTAAAGGGGAAGTGTAACATGCCAAGAATAATCAAGATGATTTTGATAAAATATCAAAGGAAGGGAGGAACTGTTCAATAAATGACTTCAATACTGGAACAATTGATTTTTCACAGGGAAGAGAAATGGAGTTGAATTTTTATCTAATGCCACACACAAAGTTAAATTGCAAGTAAATGAAAAACCAAATGTAATATGCAAAACTTGAAAATTTTTAGAAAGGTTTAAATTTAGAGAGAAAGAAAAGAAACAAACACTGACCCAAGATTCTTTTTCAGATGCTCAAAATTTCTAGTAAGCCCAGCACAGCTATTAAATACCAAATGAGTGGTAAAGTAGTAGAATGATGAAGGAAGTGATATAATAATACCATCTGTAGGGACTACATAAAAAACAGTTACCTTACTAGACATGCGTATATGTTTATGTGACTCTGTTTTATTGTTTATAGGTCAAATATTGCATGTTAATGACACATATATGGTTGTGTTTGAAGTATTTCTTTTAGCATATTTTTATTTCAGTAAATATTTTAGTATATTTTAATTTAAGACAGTCAAATAAAAGAGGAACATAGAAGTGTTTATAAAAGGTCTGTATCATATATAATTAACTTATGAAAACAATCAGCATAAAACCCTACTTGTAACTATGCAAGAACATGCTACTCAAATTTAAGTTAGCATTATAGGAATGAGATAGATTGCTTAAAATTAAAATGTAAATCAATAGTTAATATTGCGTTAACTAAATACATCAAATACAGGCTTAATCACATGACATTTTAAAATGCCAAAACTAACTTTTAAAAACTAAATTAAAAATTGAATGTAATTTCAGATAAACTATTGAAAAATAATACTTGGACTATCTCCCTTCACTCATTTACCTAGAAGTGTGGCAGCATAGAAAATTAGCTGATATAAGTACCATAGAAAGACTTTTTGCCCAACTAGGAAAATACTAATGAAGATGTATTTTCCCAAGGAATTAAGTAAACTCCAAAAATCCATTACATATTTATAATAGAATCTTTTTTCCCAAAAGATTCCAGTTAAAATAGTGAGGACTACATTTGAATAACATCTAGATAATGCAAAAAATGTAGATTTATTTTCATTAAACAGGATAGAAACATTAAATACTGGGGTACATTAAAAATTATAAAATTTTTACAATTGAAAAAGATTTCAGAGTACATGATTTGTAAGGTCCATTTCACGTCTAAAATTTTATGTGATTCCTGGGGTGCCTGGGTGGCTCGGTTGGTTAAGCATCTGACTTTGGCTCAAGTCATGATTTCGCAGTTCATGAGTTTGAGTCCGGTGTCGGGCTCTGTGCTCACAGCTTGGAGCCTGGAGCCTGTTTCAGTTTCTGTGTCTCCCTCTGTCTGCCCCTCTCCTGTTCGTGCTCTGTCTCTCTGTGTCTTTCTCAAAAATAAATAAAACATTAAAAGTATTTAAAAAATAAAATTCTATGTGATTTCTGTAAAAGATAACCTTTTCCCAAGTTATTTTAGACCACATTACCTCATCATTGATGACTTTACCTGGACATTCATTGCTTAAATTCTTTCAACAAGGCAACTGTTTCAAAAGAGAATCTGTACATGGTTTAAAATGTTAACACTCACATTTTTAACAGTATGCCTGTGTACTTTATAAAGATGGTTGCCAAAGTTTTACTTTTCAAATATGTTTCTAAAGGGAGTGATACCTTAGGAACCATGAAACAATGGTAAAAGGGAATTCTGTGGTCATTACGGATGTACAGACTTGAATAGGAGTTTATTTTGAAAGCAAATATAATATTGTGCTTCCTTAGTAAGTATCATTTTATCACATTGCTCTATATTTATCAATATATTTGAATGAGATGGCATAAGCTGGGAAATGACAGTGTTTGGTTAATAAGAAGTTAACTAAAGGAACTAATTAAAACAGGGAAATATGAAAAGCATGTAAAAGTTAAATGAGTTTATTTTTAAACTGGACACTATTTTTGTTAATATAAAGCAACTCTTTCAGGCGAACTACTCTCCAATTTATGCATAGATTATTTGACAGACTGGTTGAAATACTCCATACCACCTTTGCACAGTAGAAATGCAAAACCCAAAGAATTCATATTTTCAAGACTGTTAGCACTTTCTTAAATTTCAATAATTTATTCAATTTCTGCAGAAAAACATGGGCTTTATTTTTCTTTTTCTTCTGTTAGTTATTTATATAGTTTATTTTTACAGATTCTCAATGTCTAACAGCCTGCAATAATACCATCATTTAAAGCATTTTCTTAAGATCTTCTTGCATTTAACATTGTTGTCACAATGTGGCTGTGAATTGTCCTGAGTCTTTCCATATTCACAATCATGATAGGATCTACCTTTTCTTTTCCTATCAACCTTTTTATTACTTTTCTTCAGGAAAGATTATATCAGTTCCTAAGTCTGTGACAATTTGCATATCTGTTAAAGTTGGACATTATTGCCATTATTTTAGACGGTAATTAAAAGAAGCAGAGAATATGATGCGTGGTTGTTTATTATTAGAAAAAAAATTATATGTTGAAGCAGAATAAGCCTAGAGCCAAAACAAAGTGATTTAAGCAAAGAAAGTCCCCATTCTCTCTTCCATTTCCTAAAAAACTTAGCATTCATTCATATATATGGATATTATTTTTTTATTTATTGAGATATAATTGATATATACCATTCTAATAATTTCAGGTGTAACACATAATGATTCAATATTTGTATATATCGTGGGGTGCCTGGGAGGCTCTGTCATTAAGCGTCTGACTCTTGGTTTCTGCTCAGGTTATGATCTCATGGTTCCTGAGTTTAAGCCTCCGCATAGGGCTTTGCAGTGGCATGGCAGAGCCTGCTTGGGATTCTCTCCCTTCCTCTCTCTCTGCCCTTTTCCAACTTGCTGCACATGTGCTCTCTCTCTCAAAATAAATAAACTTAAAAAACATTGTATATATTGTGAAATGATCACCATAGTATAGTTAACATCTGTCATCATACGTAGCTATAAATTTTTTTTCTTGGATGAAAATTTTTAAGATTTATCCTTTTAGCATCTTTCAAATATGAAAAATACAGTATTATTAACTGTAGTCACCATGGTGTATGTTACATTCTAAGTGGATATTCTTGAAGTAAAAAAAGAAAACCACCACTTCTTTCTAAAGAGTTTTAATTATTATATAGTAATACATATTACTAAAGGAGTAAAGTACAAATTTTGTCATCTATATTATTCAAAACAGGTCGTCCCTCCAAGCTGATCATAGTTTAGTAGAGGAGAAAAGGCTATAGACCAATGTGATAAATGACATGTACAAAGTGTTGCTGCATGTTTTACTGAAACTAGTATCTTTCAGACTCCGGATACAACTGTATAAACCAATGATAATTTGGATGGTTCTTTTCTCAACTATGTAATTTTTTATATTATATATAACCTAACCGATAGACCATTTTAATAGACTAACTCAGTTTAATGTTAAATTCTATGAAATGTCAATTTCTTTTCTGCCATAAAAATTCTCTAGCTATTGGGGCTCCTGGGTGTCTCAGTCGGGTGAGCCTCCAACTTCGGCTCAGGTCATGATCTCACAGTTTCTGAGTTCAGGCCCCGTGTCAGGCTCTATGCTGACAGCTCAGAGCCTACAGCCTGCCTCGGATTCTGTGTCTCCCCCTCTCTCTGCCCCTCCCGTGCTCATGCTCTGTCTGTTTCTATCTCTCAAATATAAATAAATGTTAAAAAAAATTAAAAAAATTCTCTAGCTATTGAGAAAAATTACAAAAGAAATATTAATAAATGTTACAGAATCTTAGAAAAGTTGGCAGTCCCCTTAGTGTCTAATTGTTTAGTCATTCATTCAACAAATATTTAATTTGTACATCTAGCATAAGTCAGGAAACTTGCTAGGCACTGAAGATACAGCCATGAACCAGAAAGACATGGTCCCTGCCCTATTAAAACTCCAAGTCAATAACTTGTCCAAAATTGTTAAAGCATAAAGATTTCATATACTTCCAAACAGTTAATTAACACAGATTGCTATTATTGGAATAATTTTTATACTTAGCCCCATTATAGTAGAACTTAAGAATATCAAGGTGCACTTGGGTGGCTTAGTCAGTTGAGCATCCTACTCTGGATTTAGGCTCAGATCATGATCCCAGGGTTATGATCAAGCTTCATGTTGGGCTCCATACTGAGCATGGGGCCTGCCTAAGATTGTCTCTCTCTCTCTCTCTCTCTCTCTCTCTCTCTCTCTCTCTCTCTTTCTCTCCCACTGCCCCTCTCCCCCATTCATGCTCATTTGTGTACTCTCTCTCTCTCTCTCTCTAAAAAAAAAAGAAAAAAAATTTGAAGATCATCAAAATGAAGAAAACCTTCCAGAAAGAAATAGAAGATTACTTGCAGATGAATAGATAATATTCATTTTAGACACTTCGAAAACTTCTGCAAGAGGACCACTGAGATACACACACACACACATACACACACACGCACACTGAAGGAGAGAAAAATTTCCAAAACCAGTATTTTGGACACTTATCCAGACTGTCATTTAAATATGAGAGTGCAGGGGCGCCTGGGTGGCGCAGTTGGTTGAGCGTCCAACTTCAGCCAGGTCGCGATCTCGCGGTCCGTGAGTTTGAGCCCCGCGTCAGGCTCTGGGCTGATGGCTCGGAGCCTGGAGCCTGTTCCCGATTCTGTGTCTCCCTCTCTCTCTGCCCCTCCCCGTTCATGCTCTGTCTCTCTCTGTCCCAAAATAAATAAAAAACGTTGAAAAAAAATTTAAAAAAAAAATAAATAAATATGAGAGTGCAGTAAATCTGCTACTTAAGGACTCAGAAACTTTGCCACACAAACACCTTATTTATGAAAAACGATTCTTGAACACAATAATAGTAGGCAAGTTTAGTACACCATTTTTAATAGTGGATAGAATAACTAGACAGAAGATCAATAAGGAATGACTACACTTGAATGACATTGGGGACAAACTGGACCTAACAGACATAAACAGAATTCTCCTTCCAGCAACCATGTATTACACATTTTTCTCAAGTGCATAAGTAATATTCTCCATGATAGATAGATAGGCCACCAAATAAGTCTTAATAAATTTTAAAAGACTGAAATCACACAAAGTGTCTTTTCTAATCATAATGAAATGAAACAGGAAATCAACAGCAGAAGGGGAACTAGAAAATTCATAAGTATATAGACATAAAACAAAGTCTTATATAACCCATAGGTCATAAAACAAATCACAGGGAAATTAAAAATATCTTGAGAAAAATGAAAAAAAGACAACAACTTATGGGATGCAGCAAAAGTCGTGCCAAGTACGAAGTTTATAGCTGTAAACATATTAAAGAAGAAAAGTCTCAGATCAACAGCCTAACTTTACAACTTAGGGAACTAAAAAAAGAAAAATGAGTTAAATGCAAGGCCAGCAAAAGGAAGGAAATAACAAAGATTAGAGCAGATATAAATAGAGAGTAGAAAAACAATAGAGAAAATGAAACCAAGAGTTCATTTTTTGAAAAAGATCAACGAAATTGACACTCAGCTTATATTAACTAAAGAAGAGAGAAGACTGAAATAACTAATCAGAAATGAAAAGGAATATATTATTACTGATGTTACAGAAATAGAATTATAAGAGAGTAATAAACAACTCTACACCAACAAATTCAATAACCTAAATGAAATGGACAAATTCCTAGAAACATACAACCTACCAAGACTGAATCATGAAGAAGTAGAAAATCTGAATAGACTTTTTACTAGTAAGGACATTGAAGCACAAATGTCAACAAACAAAAGCCCAGGACCAGATGGCTTCACTCGTAAATTCTACCAAACATTTAAATAAGAATTAGTACCAATCCTTCACAAACAGTTCCAAAAATTTAAAAAGGAGGAACACTTCTTAACTCACTTTATGAGGCCATTATTATGCTGAACTAAAATAAACTAAGAAAATTATCAATCAATATTTCTTATGAATGAAGTCCTCAACAAAGTACTAGCAAACCAAATTCAAATATTAAAAGGGTTGATTATACACTATAACTGAATGGGATTTATTCCTGAGTGCAAGGGTGGTTCAACATCCAAAAATCAATGTAGTGCACCGTATTAACAGAATGAAAATCAAAACAAAACACGATTGATTGATGTAGAAAAAGCATTTTACAAAATTCAATACCCTTTTACACTCAACAAACTGGGGACAGAAAGAAACTAATTTAACGTAATAGAGCCCATTTATGGAAAGCCTACAGCAAAAATCATACTTAATCAAAGATTGAGTGCTTTTCCTCTAAGATCAGGAACAAGGCAAGTATGTCCACTTTCACCATTTCTATTTAACATAGTACTGGAAGTCCTAGCCAGAGGAATTAGGCATGAAAAAAATAAATAAATAAAAGGAATCCAAACTGGAAAGGAAGAAGTAAGATTATTTCTGTTTGCAGATGATATAATCTTATATAAAGAAAACCCAAAAGACTACATACACACTCAAAAAAAGCTGTTACAACTAATATACAAATTCAACAAAGTAGCAAGATACAAAGTCAAAATGCAAAAATCAGTTCCATATACATTCACAAGCAATGAACAATCTGAAAACAACCCCATTTAAAAATGTGCAAAGGACTTTAATAGACATTTCTCCAAAGACAATATGCAAATGGCCAGTAAATACATGAAAAGATGCTCAATATCACTAATCATTAGGGAAAGTCAAGTCAAAACCACGATGAGCTACCTCACTTCACACCCATTAAGATGGCTATTAAAAAAGACAACAACAACAACCTACAAAACATCAAGTGTTAGGATGTGGAGAAATCAGAACCCCTGTGCTTTGATGATAAGAATGTTGATGTAAAACTGTGCAGATGCTATGCAGAACAGTCAGTTCCTCAAAAACTTAAACATAGAATAATCATAAGATGCTAGAATTCTAAATTCTAGACTTCTAAATTCTAGGATTGCCATAGATCCAGCAATTACACTTCTGTATATATACCCAAAAGAATTAAAAGTACAGACTCAAATAGGTATTTGTATACTGGTGTTCATGTCAACATCATTCTCAATAGCCAGAAGGTTGAAGCAATCTACGTGCCCATCAATTCATGAATGAATAAATAAAATGTGATACAGTAGAATATTATTTGGCCTTAAAAAAGAAGGAAATTCTGACACATGCTGTAGCATGGAGAAACTTTGAAGACATTATGCTAAATGAAATAAGCCAGACCCAGAAGAATAAATGGTATATGATTCCACTCAGATGAGGTACATAGAGTAGCCAAATCTATACAGAGAGGAAGTAGAATAGGGTTTGACAGTGGCTGAAGGGAGGAAGGAATGGGAACTTCTTGTTTAACGGGTACAGAGTTTCAGCTTGAGAAGATGAAAAAAGTTCCTGAGTAGAAGAGTGGAGATGGTTGCACAAAAATGTGAATGTACTTAACACTACTGAATTGTACACCTAAAAATGGTTAAGACGGTAAATTTTATGTTATGTGTACTTTACCACAACTAAAAATTTTAAAATGGTTAAAATGGTAAATTTTATGTCACATATATTTTACCACAATTGAAAAATATATAAAAACTTCTCAAAGAACTCCAACAAGAGAAGTAAATTCTGTATGATGTTATACAGATATGGGAAAAAAGGGTGAGCAAGTAACTTCTTAAATTTATTATTGTCTAAAAATGTAAGGACAAAACAATAAAGAACAAAAAGGGAAAAAAGAGGATAAAAATGAGAAAAACCACATTCATAACAACCCAAAGCAGATGTGAACTAAAACATTTCAGAGAGGAGCTAGAAAGAGAGGAGAGAATACTAAATGATTTGTATTGTTTGAGGCAAGGTATAGATATTGATAAACTTGGGAAATAGAAAAATAAGACAAAGTGTAACAATAGGTCTTAGTAAGGTAGAGGTAATCTTTTAGAAGAATAAAATTAGAATGTAAACCTCAAACCAGCAGAAATTTTTATCTGGAAGAAGGAAAGACTAGGAAGACGAAATATGAAACGCAGAAATAAATCCTGTTATAACACTAATTACAGTAAATGTAGAAAGTACTCCCATTAGATCACAATACAAAATGTTAAGAGCAAAAATAAGAGACATTTAAAACAAAAAATTACAGAAAGGTGGAATTTAAAAGCATTGAAAAAATATAGTACTCAGGAAATATAAACAATGATCATAAAAAGGACTAACATAATAATCTTAATATCTATCTGAAGAGAATTCGAGGCAAAATATCATAAAGGGCAAAGAGCAATATTATATATGATCTTACACAGGTCAAGAAGGTAAAGCAAATCATGTAGTTTAGCAAAGATCAATTTTAAGTCAGTAACATTTCTCTATACCATCAATGAGCATCTAGAAAACATAATAGAAAATAAGCAACTATGCAGAGCAGTAGAAAAACAGTGAAGTGTCTAGTAATAAACTTTTAAAATAATATGCAAGATCTCTATGGAGAAAGTTTTCAAAGCCCAATTATGGGATATAAAGATCTAAATAAATGGAGAAATTGTTTATCCTCATAGAAAAGATCACTTGCCATTCTAAAATGCATCAATTATTTTGAATACATGTATTCATGGACTCATTTTAAGGAACATTCGACTTGTAGCAAGTGAGGACATAGGCAGTCTAGTGTACTTATGACCATTTTCTTCTAGTGTAGACTTTTTAATAAGCATTGACCAAGAAATTTGTCTTTAGGTTCTTTGCATTTGCTGTTCCTTCAGCCTGACTACTCTTCCCTCAGATATCTTCATGGCTCACATTCCAAGTTTATTCTGATTTCTGTTGAAATGCCACGTTTTCAGATGCTTCACTGAATCCATCTATTTAAAATAGCACCCCCGTCACTCATCTAGGGTAAGGATCATGGATCCATATGTAACTTTAGCAGTGTCACTTTCTTGACTTTCTCAGCTGCTTGTCAGGGGATGGATACCTGATCCAGACCACTGACATCTAGTCAGGAAAGAAAGGAACAGGAGGTATGGGTGGGACTTTTTAGCACTTATCACTACCTGATATTACTTTTTATATATTTTATGTATTCATTGTCCATGTCCCTTAGGCACCATGAGGGTAGAAGACTTCTTGTTATTGACGCTTCCTGTTACAGGCACAACACATAGAACATCGCTGGATATAGTAGGCACTCAATAAATATTTGTTGAATGAATCAATATATACAATAATAATTTATTCCTAGTGGGAAAATTATATGCAAGAAGAATATCAGCTAAAATTAATTTTTGGCAAATAGTAAATTGACTTTTAATAAACTGATTTTTGAAATGTTGGCTTCTCAACCACCAGATAATGCACCTCAAGGGCTTACCAGCTCTATTTAATTCTCAATTTAAATGACTAATTGAATGGATAAAAAGATATCCTTTTCTGGCTTTAATTCTTTTCTATACTATGTATAATGATTCTCAGATGCAAGATACTGTGTAGTGATTCATATTGTACATTTTACTGTGTCTTTTTATAGTTGAGTTCATGCCCCCTAGACCAGCAACATGTATATTTATCTATAAAAGGCTAATTACCCCTCAATATCTAGTTAAGAGGCAAATTTTGAAAAGACTGAAATGTTGCCCTAAAACAGATATTACATTGTCACATCAGTCATAAATACACATTCAGCTTTCATCTTACCTTGAGAAGAGCTTAAAGAACTAACTTATCAATTGTAATAGATTTGTAATTAATGTGCAGTCACTCTGAAACCTTTCAGACATAAGTTTTCCAGATACTCATAGCTTAGATGAACTTACAATGTCACAATTCTTTAAAGACTTCGTGATACTTCATGTTACATTATAGAGCAACATACAGATTTCCCTCACACTTAGTTGGTGCACTAAAGAATTTAGTTATTTTTGTATATTGTTTTCATTTTTATATATTCACAATATATATTATTACTCTAGAGGTAAATACCTTGCTGTCTAGATAGTTCTAAGACCTACTACCTATCAGTACAAAAAAGTATATTTAATTAAAAGTCACAAACAGATTACAAAGGGGAAAAACAAAGATTGTATGCTGACAGGAAAAGACTAATTTTTAGTATAATATACGACATTCTAAATGAAAGTGTTTGGATGCAAAGAGGTTAAATATGAATGGCATGATTCAACTGGTAAATGTGTGGTATATATTTTGCTAAGAAATTATAAAGCAGAGGAGAGAGGTCTTACTTAATGCCACTTATAGCTATATCTTATGAAATCAGAAAGACTTTAGTTTATTGAATAAGGCCAAGTCTTATGTCCATGCAATGATAAAAAAGCCAACCTAAGTGGCTATAACTCAGGTAAAATGTTTAAGATGAATCTAAAGGACTCACAGTTCACAAGAAATACATAGGGGAGGTAAACAAGTAACACTCTGAAGAAGTAATCAAATCTGGAATATAGAACATTACATAAAACAACTGGCTTGGACCCTTTAAAAGTTCAATGGCAAAGAAAAGAAAACGTGTATTGAGGAGTGGGGAATACTGGGGAGAACTCTGTTCTAAATTAAAAGAGATTAAAGAGGGGCACCTGGGTGGCTCCATCAGTTGAGCATCTGACTCTTGTTTCAGCTCAGGTCATGGTCTCAGGATTCATGGGTTTGAGCCCCATGTTGGGCTCTGCACTGAGAGCAGGAAGCCTGCTTGGGATTCTGTCTCATTTTCTCTCTGCCCCTTCCCCACTCATGCTCTCTCTCCCTCTCAAAATAAAAAAATAAACATCTAAAAAAGAGAGAGAGATTAAAGACACACACAACAAAAAACCCCAACTATACAATATATTGGGGAACAAATGAAGAAATTTGTATACGGTCTGGGTATTGGATAATATGATATTATTACTGTTAATTTTCTTGAGTTATATTAATGATATGATTATGTAGTAGAATGATGTTTTTAGGAGATGAGGCTGAAATATTTAGGGAAGAGTATCATAAAGTCTGCAGCTTATTTTTAAATGGATTCAGCAAACATAAACATAACACGCACACAAGTCTATATAGCAAAATGTTAACAACTGTTGAATCTAGATGGTAGGTATGTGAGTGATATGAGTGTTCATTGTATTTTTCTTCCAAACTTTCTATACGCTTAAAAATATTCATAATTCACAATAAAAAGTTGAAAGGGGCTCCTGGCTGGCTCAGTCAGAAGAGCATGTGACTTTTGATGTTAGGGTTATAAGTTTGATGCCCAAGTTGGGTGTAGAGATTACTTACATAAATACTTTTTTTAAAAAACCAAAAATTATTTAAACATTCATAATAACATTTTCTTTAGAATTAAAAAAATATTAAAGATAAAGAGCTAAGCTCAAATATGAACGAGCACTCTTTTTTTTTTTTAATTTTTTTTTTCAACGTTTTTATTTATTTTTTTGGGACAGAGAGAGACAGAGCATGAACGGGGGAGGGGCAGAGAGAGAGGGAGACACAGAATCGGAAACAGGCTCCAGGCTCTGAGCCGTCAGCCCAGAGCCTGACGCGGGGCTCGAACTCACGGACCCCGAGATCGTGACCTGGCTGAAGTCGGACGCTTAACCGAATGCGCCACCCAGGCGCCCCTGAACGAGCACTCTTTACAAAGGATGCCATTGGCCTATTACTAAACAAAATGCCAAGAAAATAATGATAGTCTTCGTTAAGATACAGGTAATTGGCCTTACAATATCAATTATCTGTGTTTCTAAGTATTATATATGCTTTCTGGATAAACAAGGATGCCAGTGGCTTACACAGCACGAGGATGCGTGGCTACACAACTTTAAGCTCACAGAGGTCAGTATATTAATTATTTCCACTATGATAGATACCCAACCTTTACATAAATTTTATACAGGAGTCACATGAAATTCTTAGTATAAAATCTAAAAATCCTTGTAAGCAGAATGAGTAAATATTTTACCATTTAGCTAACATAGGACATGAATTAGTGGGTTTACCTGAGTAACTGTGGATCTCACTGAAATGGTGTCTTGGCATCTCTGTAATACTGTATTAAGTGCAAAATGCTTCCTAGAGGATGCTGGTTTCTTTACAGCCCAGGCTGGAGAAACAAACTATGAAGCAAACTGGTCTACCTGTTAAATATAAAAGCAAAACATTTAGCTAAAGAAATACATTAGTGTTGTACATTGGTGATAAAAATTACTCCCTGAACATCTGGCATTTACATTTATTAATGTCAGGGGTAAGTTATTTATTAATTCAGGGGCTTTTGAGAAAATGTAATAATAATTATATAATTTAAAATAAGGTTTATGGGGTGCCTGAGTGGCTCAGTCAGTTAAGCATCAGACTTTGGCTCAGGTTATGCTCTCATGGTTTGTGAGTTCAAGCCCCCCATCGGGCTCTCTGCTGTCCACTCAGAGCCTACTTCAGATTCTCTGTGCCCCTCTCTCTCTGCCCCTCCCCCACCTCAAAAATAAATTAAAAAATAAACTAAATTAAGGCTGATGCACAAACTATGTCATATGCTATGATCTAAGTAAGCATGAAAGATCTATAATTAAATAACTGATGCAAAATAATTCTAATTATCCTTGCAATTTACTCTGCAATTAATACTCAATTACTCTTTCATGTTTTTCTATTTATCTTGCTTTTATTCTACCACCCTGTATACCTTTAAGCATGTGTGGAAAATGTGTCATGACATCCCATTGTTTCCAACAAGCCCTGAGAGGGTTGAAAGTATTGAGTCATCGTCCCTCCATCATCTTCTCAAACCCACTCTATCACAGCAGCTTCATTTTACACCTGAGCATCCCTGTCATCCCCTTCTTAAGTGCCTTGATGATCCAGGTCTGCTTTGAAACCCACCATGAATAATACACAAGGTTTCTCAGGGTGGTTAGGAAGAGAGGACCTGGCTCTTATGACATCCTAGTAATAAATATTAGCTTTCTAGTTACCTTAAACTGATTGTAGATTTCCACCTTGCATGCAAAAGCCTGCTTTCCAGTCAGCTGCATTCAGAGACCTTATGCTGGTGAGCTCTTCTTAGGAAGAATGTTCTTATTTTTCTGAAAATCTGAAGCACGAGGAAAAAGTATTATTGTCGGGTGCCAAGTAAAGAATCTTTAAAAAAGATCTCTACAGGAACAGAAAGTCAGTGTCTTCTGCCATTTTTCAAGGTAGAATTTGGAAGCAATAAGTACTTTGCATTAATATAGCATTCTGATCTCTTGAAAAGAAAGTCTCCTATTATAGAATTGGTTATTTGTTAAAATTGAGGTAAAGGCCACCTGAAGGGAAACTTCTACACAGCAACTCATTTCTTCTACTGGAAGATGTCAAAAGTAGAGGCTGGTTAGTCATAGTGAGATTGCTTATCACCAATGAACATGTCAACTGAGTCATTTAAGAAACATCTAAAATGGACTTTTAAGAGGTTGAAAAGTTTGCTTCTCTTGATCAGTAGAGCAAGGAGGGGATAAATAGGTATTTAATGACTAATTGGTAAATGTCCTTTCCCACACTCAGGACAACTGAAGAAGTCCAGGAATGCCAGTAGTGCCAGTATAAAAGAGAATCCTTTCTTTTCTTGTGGCTACGAAGACTGTCTTTTTGTCTATAGATTCTTACTACTGCAATAATCCAGAGAATAGGGGATATTATGCCAAAGGTTAAAATAAAACTTTAAGAATCACCTTAAGTATCTAATTATGGTTTTAGAAATTCCCCATCTTGATTTGCCAGAAGTTTAGACCCAAGGCTTTTGCAAAATTTTGACATAGAGGCAGCTTCTAACAACCTTGCTTCCATCTTTCCTTGTGGTAGCACTTGTAGTTCCTGCCTATCCCTCACTGGTGTCCCTTCTGGTCATGTCCCCCGACTGCATCTCCAGAATCTTCTCTGATTCCTTCACCACAACTTCTCTGCTCTCTCAAGGATGGGTTAAATGACTGGCTTGATAATCTGCTCAGCAGAGGATTTGAATTCCTCTATTTTTCTTTCATGGCACGGTTGATTATGGGGTACTGGAGTTGTGTTTAAAAAAAAATTAAAGCGTATCTTTCCAGTGAATTCTATTTTGTGATGTGGTTGTTGACTTTCATTATAAAATTAGACATACATTATCCTGAAAGTAATCTGATAAGGTTTAATGCAGCAGCTGTTAAAATCACATATTTAAATGAACTATTGTGGGTAGAAATATGAATGATTCTCAGAAATATTAATAATTTCCAACACGTTAAAAAATTCTAGACAGTAATAACTGAAAATAAGATGCCCCAGGTCCAATTTTTGTAAAGTACCTGAAATTTAGTATTTTCCACACATTGTTCACATAATTGTGGCAATTTGGTACTTTTCACACATTGTTCACATAATTGTGACAATTCTGTATCTTTACCTTTAAAACTTTACAGCAATTCAGTTCATCTTCCCCCAGCTTGAAATGACCTTAAACTTAAGTTTATTTTCTGTATCGAAATATGTAACTTTCTCTAAGCACACTGAGATTTTCCCCTGCTTATAACTGGAGCCCTGCCCCAGAAGTCTGAACAGCTTTCTGCTCCTATTTTAGAAGAGACAGAGAGGTTGGATTTGACATGTTCATGGCTGTCCAGATGACAGACCCCTGAAAATAGATCTCCTCCCCCTCCACAGGCTCACCTGTGAAGAAGTAATACTCCTTTTCCAGTCACCTTGGGGCAAGAGGCATCTGGTATTGTGACAATTGCGTTCTGACTCAAATCTAAGGCTGCCTTTTTTTTTTATTCCTCACAAACAGACAAAAAATATCATCTTTCTCCTGTTGCCTCCTGATACCCTCTCAGGACCCTGATGTAAGATGATGACAGCCAGATGTCATCACAAAATATCCTAAATTCAGGGTGTGCCATTCCTTTGCAACATAATTCCAAGGTCACACCATAGTCTAACTAAAAATAGACCATAGTGATAATGACAGCTCTAGGAGAACTCAGAATTCTCATATTCCTGCCAGATGCGTGGGCCAGTTGCTGGAAGGCACTCATTCTCCATTGCTGAGGTTTCCAGGTAGAGATCATCTGTTCATGAGGCACGGTGCTACCTCGCTTTCTCCTTCTTTGAGTAGGGAGCTTGGGATAATGAACTGGACACTTACAGCTTAGGTCCTTCCTCCTTTGTTATGGGGTCTGCTTGCTTGCAGAGGAATGTGCTTTAGGCTGCTCTAGATCATGAGGTAAATAAGAAAGGCTTTGTGACTGCAGGGGAGAAAGGGCTGTGGTTTTCCAGCACTGCCTTTAACGGGTGAGTCAACCTGTCTAATCCTGAGGTTAGGTATTGGGAATCTCCTTCTCGTGTTTGTGCACCTTCTTCTCCCAGTGCTCTATCAAAAATGATAGAGCCATCTGTCTGGTTCCATCTGTCTGGTTCCACTTTCTATCTTGAATGACTCAGAACTCTAGTGGAAGATAAACGTGTAAATGCATGGACCTCCTTGTGTGTCACCAGTCTCCAGAAGATGTGGACTCCACAAACTGGTTCTCTTGGCCCCCATAAGGTAGCCTCCATTTTTCCCTTCCGCCTCGGTGCTAAAATCTCTCCTCCCTGAGAATATCAAAAACAGCTGAGATGCCCCCAATGCCACAACAGCTGTAATGAAAGGTACTGTTCCTGCTGTTGATGTGGGAACAAAAGCTGTAAATGCTTGACAATGAGGACATTACTGTCCATGTAAAGGATCCTCTCTATTGCTGCTGGTGGTACCACTCCTTGTTATTACCAAAGCTGCTGACACCTTCAGCTCTCAATGTCCCACATGATTTCAACTGATGAGCTCCATACATCCTTTACCCTGGGGTCCAGGCATGAGGATATGGGGACCAGTGTGAAGAACAATCTGAGGGAAAGAGTGCTTGATGTTCAGTAAAGTGCACAAATATGTACAGCTAGATGAATTTTATATATAAATACAATGGTGTAACCACCACCCAGATCTAAAATACAGAATATTTTCAGCATTCCAGAAGATTCTCTCATGCTTCCTCCTAGCTCAAGAGTCCCCCTACCCAAAGGTAATCATGATCCTAATTTCTATCACTATAGATTAGTTAAGCCTATTCTTCAACTTGATGTAAATGGAACAATAAAATGTGTATCTTCTTTTGTCTTTTATATTGGACCTAAAATGTGAATCATCTACCCTGTTGTATGCAGCTGTAGCTTTTTCTTTTTCATTGCCCTATATAATATTCCATTATGAAAATGTCATCATTTATGTTTCCATTCTGCTGCTTTGATTGTTGTAAAATATGTCTTTTGATGGGCAAAGCGCTCTTTTTGTTTTAGTGGACTATATGTTATAGAGCAGTTTTAGGTTCACAGCAATATTGAGCAGAAGGTATAGAGATTTCCCATCCCCTTCCCCCACACATGTACAGCCATCCCACTAACAACATCCCCCACGACAGTGGTTCATTTGTTATAATCAATGATCCTACGTTGACACACCATTACCCAAAGTCCAGAGTCTACATTAGGTTTTACTCTTGGTGTTTTGTACGCTTAGTGGGTTTTAACAAATGTATGATGATGTGTATCCACCATTATAACATCACACAAAATAGTTCCCCTGCTTTAAAAATCTTCTGTGCTCTGCTTATTCATCTCTTCCTTCTCCCTAATCCCTGGCAACCACTGATTCTTTTACTGTCTCCTTACTTTTACGTTTTCCAGAATGTTGTATGGTTGGAATCCTGTAGTGTGTAGCCTTTTCAGATTAGCTTCTTCTACTTAGTGAAATGCATTTAAGTTTCTTCCATATTTTCTTATGGATTGATAACTTAGTACTTTTTAGAACTGAATATTATCCCATTGTCTGGATGTTCCATAGTTTATTTATCCAGTCACCTACTGAAGGACATTTTGGTTTCTTTTTTTTTTTTAATGCTTATTTATTCTTGAGAGAGAGAGACCAACAGAGCATGAGCGGGGGAGGGACAGAGAGAGAGGGAGACACAGAATCCAAAGCAGGCTCCAGGCTCTGAGCTGTTAGCACAGAGCCAGATGTGGGGCTCAAACTCATGAACCACAAGATCATGATCTGAGCCAAAGTCAGACGCCCAACCGGACTAAGCCACCCAAGCACCCCTTGGTTACTTCTAACTTTTGGCATTTATGAATAAGGCTGCTGTAAACATCTATGTGCAGGTTTTTGTGTGAACATAGTTTTCAACTTCTTTGGATACATTCTAAGAAGTTCAGTAGCTGGATTGTATGGTAAGAGTACATTTAGTTTTGTAAGAAACTGCCAATCATCTTCCACAATGGCTGTACATTTTGCACTCCTACCAGCAATGGATACAAGTTGCTGCTGCTCCTTATCGACTTTTGGTATTTGTTGGTATTCCAGATTTTGGCCGTTCTAACAGGTTTGTAGTGGTAACTTGTTATTTTTAATTTTCATTTTCCTAATGATATATGGTGTAGAGAATCTTTATATGTGCTTACATACTATCTGTATGTCTTCTTCTGTTAAAGTCTGTGACCCTTTTTAATTAGGTAGTTGTTTTCTTATCGTCGGTTTTTGAGAATTCTTTGTACATTAAAAATAATTTTTTTAATGTTTATTCATTTTTGAGAAAGAGAGAGAGAGAGAGAGAGAGAGAGAGAGAGAGAGACGGAGTGAGAGCGGGGAAGGGGCATAGAGAGAGGGAGACACAGACTCCAAAGCAGGCTCCAGGATCTGAGCTGGCAGTGCAGAGCCTGATGCAGGGCTCAAACTCACGAACCACGAGATCATGACCTGAGCCGAAGTCGGACGCTTAGCCGACAGAGCCACCCAGGCACCTGGAATTTTGAATAACAGTCCTTTATCAGATGTGTCTTTTACAAACACCTTCTCCAAGTCTGTTGCTTATCTCTTCATTTTCTTAAGAGTGTCTTTTGCAGAACGGAAGTTTTTAATTTTAATAAAGTTTTTTAGCAGATACTCTTAAAATGATTTTTACAAAGCTTCATCTCAAATTTGTTTATGGTAAGCAATGTTCATCCCAAGTTTTGCTGGTAGGGGGTTATGTTTCTTATATAGATTATGCCTCTGGTATTGCATCTAAAAGTCATCACCATACCTAAGGTCACCTAGATTTTCTCATATGTTATCTTCTAGGAATTATATAGTTTTTTATTTTAAATTTAGTTCTATGATTCATTTTGAGTTAATTTTTGTGAAGGCTAAAATCTGTCTAGATTTTTTTCATGTGGGTGTCCAGTTGTTCTAGGATGTCTAATTGTCTAGACGTTCCATTTGTTGAAAAGACTATCTTTTCTCCATTGTATTGCTTTTGCTCCTTTGTCAAAGGTCAGCTTTTTATATTTATGTGGGACTATTCTGGGGTTTCTATTCTGTTCTATTGATCTATTTGTCAATTCTATCTGTCTATTCACCAATACCACACTTGATTACTACAGCTTTATAGTAGGTCTTGAAGTCTAGTATTATCAGTTCTGTGACCTTGTTCTTCTCCTTCAATATTATGTTCGCTATTCTGCATGTTTTGACTCTCATAAAAACTTTAGATTCAGTTTGTTGACATCCACAAAATAATTTGCTGGAAACTTGATTGGGATTGTGTTGATCTATTAGACTGTATTGGGAAGAACTGGCATCTTGATGCTATTGAATTTTCCTATCCATGAACATGGAAAATATCTATTTAGTTCTTGCTTGATTTCTTTCATCAGAGTTTTATAGTTCTCATATAGATCTTAAACATATATATTAGATTTATACTTAAGTATTTCATTTTGAGGGTGCTAATGTTCATGGTATTATTTTTAATTTCAAATTCTATTCATTCATGCTGGCATATAGGAAAGTGACTGACTTTTGTATATTAATATTATATCCTGCCATCTTACTATAATTACTTATTAGTTTCAGGAATGTTCCTGTCAATTCTTTCAGATTTTCTTCAGAGACAATCATGTTATCTACAAACAAAAGACAGTTTTATTTCTTCCTTCCCAATCTTTATAATTTATATTCCCTTTTCTTTTATCAATTAGTTGATACTTCCAGTACAATGTGAAACAGCAATGCTGAGAGGGGTCATCCTTGCCTTGGTCTTGTTCTTAGCAGGAGTTTCTAGTGTTTCACCATTAAGTATGATATTAGCAGTATGTTTTTTGTAGGTACACCTTATCAAGTTGGGGAAGTTCCACTCTATTCTTAGTTTGATGAGAGTTTTTATCACAAATGGGTGTTCGATTTTGGCAAATACTTCTGCATCTACTGATATGATCATGTAATTTTTCTTTTTAGCCTGTTGATGTGATGAATTACATTAATTGAATTTTGAATGTTGAAAAAGCCTTGCATATGTGGCATAAATCCCACTTAGTTGTGGTATGTAATTCATTTTATATAGTGTTGAATTAAATTTTTTAATAATTTGTTGAGGATGTTTGCATCTATGTTTATGAGGGGTATTGTTCTATAGTTTTATTATAATATCTTTTCTGCCTTTGGTGTTAGTGTAATTCTAGCCTCATAGAATAAGTTAGGAAGTATTTCCACTGCTTTTACACTATGGAAAAGATTAAGGAGAATTGGTATAATTCCTCTTTACATGTTTGGTAGAATTCACCAGCGAACCCATCTAGGCCCAATGCTTTCTGTTTTGGAAGGTGATTAATTATTGATTTAATTTAGTTAATATACATAGGCCCATTCAGAGAGTCTATTTTCTATTGTGTATGTTTTGACAAATTGTGTCTTTCAAGGAACTGGTTCATTAAATTTGTGTGCATGATTATTCATAATATTTCTTTATTATTCTTTTAATTTCCATGTGATCAGTAGTGATGTCCCTTATTTCTGATAGTAATGATTTGTATCTCCTCTCTTGTTTTCTTAGCACAACCAGAGGCTTATCAATTTCATTAATCTTTTCAAAGAATGAGTTTTTGGTTTCATTGATTTTCTCTATTGATTTCCTGTTTAAATTTCATTGGTTTCTACTGTAATTTTTATTATTTATTTTCTTCTAACTTATTTCAGATTTAATTAGTTCTTTTTTTAAAAACTTTCCTAAGGTGGAAGCTTAGATTATTGATTATTGATTTTAGATCTTTCTTCTTTTCTAATACATGCAATTCAATGCTATAAATTTCCCTCTAAGCACTTCTTTTGCTGAATCCCACAAATCTGGTAAGTTGTATTTTAATTTTCATTTAGTTAAAATTATTTTTTAAATTTATCTTGAGATTTCTTCTTTGACCTGTGTTTTATTTAAAGGTGTGTTGCTTAATCTCCAAGTATTTTGGGATTTTCTAGCTATCTTTCTATTACTGATTTCTGGTTTAATTTTATTGTGCTCTGACAGTAGACATTAAATGATCTCTCTTCTCTTAACTTCATTTAGGTGATTTTTATAGCCCATAATGTGGTCTGTCTTAGTGGATGTTTCATGTGAGTTTAAATTCATGTTGTTGGACAACATGTCCATGTTGTTGGACAAAGTAAGCCAAAGATGTTAATTATATACATGTGATTGATGATTCTATTGAATTCAGCTATGTCCTTACTGTTTTCTGTCTGCTAGATCTGTCCACTTTTGACAAAGAGTGCTGAAATCTCCAATCATAATAATGGATTAACCTATTTCTTCTTGTATGTCTACCAGTTTTGCCCCATGTATTTTTCAGCTCTGTTGTTAGGTGCATATACATTAAGGATCGTGTGTCCTCTTGGAGAATTGACCCCTTTATCATTATGGAATACCCTTCTTTATTCCTAATACCTATTCTTGCTCTGAAATAGCTAGCTATTTCTGCTTTCTTTTGATTAATGTTAGCATAGTATATCTTTCTCCATCCATTTACTTTTTATCTATGAATGTCTGTATTTAAGGTGGTTTTCTTATAGACAATATATAGTTAAGTTTTGTTCCTTGATCTGCTCTGACAGTTTCTCTTCTAATAATATATGAATCACTATATCATATCCCTTAAATTAACATAATACTTTAAAAAATAAAAATAAAGTTACACTTACATAAAAATAGTATGCTTGACCATTGGCTTTAAAGTTACTGCTATAGTTGGATTAATAGCTACCGTTTTTGTTACTGTTCTCAATTTGTTGCCTTTGTTCTTTGTTCCTATATGTTATTGAGGTATAGCTGACATATGACATTATATTAACTTCATGTATACAAGATAATGATTTGATATTTATATATGGTGCAAAATGATCACCACAAGTCTAGTTGACATCTATCCCCATACATAGTTACATTCCTTTTCTTGTGATGAGGACTTTTAAGATCTACTCTTAGCCACTTTCACTTTGTTCCTATCTTTACATCCCATTATTTTCCACATTTTGTGATTGTAATTAAGCATTTTACATGGTTACATTTTCTCTCCTTTCTTAGTGTATTGCTTATACTTCTTTTTTTTTTAACTTTTTTGTTTGCCCTAGAGATTGCAATATATACTGACAATTATTCCAAGTCTACTTTTGAATAACAGTATACCACTCAATGTGTAAGGCAAATACCTTTCAATATCAAAATAGTCCCCCAATTATATATATATATATACATATATATATATATATATATATATATATATATTGCTATTATTATTTTGAACAAACTATTATCTGGTAGATAATATCTTCTTACTTTTACTTACTTTATGTAGATCCTAGTTTCTGACATATATCATTTTCCTTTCTCTAAAGAATTTGTTTTAGCATTTCCTGTACGCTTGTTTGCCTGAAGATGTCTATTTCTCTCTCACTTCTGAAGGATAATTTGACAGGATACAGAATTATGAGTTGGTGGAGGTTTTCTCTCAACACAATCAATATTTCACTGCACTTTCTTCTTGTTTGTGTGATTTCTGATAGGAATCTGATATCATTCTTATCTTTGTTCCTTTATAGATAAGGTGTATTTTTCTTCCAGCTTTTTTCAGAATGTCTTCTTTATCTTTGATTTTCTGAAGTTTGAATATGATAGGCCTAGGTGTGTGTGTGTGTTTTTTTTAAGTTTATTTGTTTATTTTGAGAGAGATAGAGAGCAGGAGAGAGTAGAGAGAGAGAGGTAGAGAGAGAATTCCAAGCAGGCTCTGCACTATCAGCACAAAGTGTGACATGGGGCTCCAACTCATGAACCACATCATGACCTGAGCTGAAATCAAGAGTTGAATGCTTTACCAACTGAGCCACCCAAGTGCCCCATGGTATGGGGGTTTTTGTTTGTTTTTGTGTGTTTGTTTGCTTTGGCATTTATCCTACTTGGTGTTCTCTGAACTCCCTGATTCTGTATCTGTGGTTTGGTGTCTGACTAATCTGGGGAAATTCTCAGTCATTATTGCTTCCAATATTGTTTCTGTTCCTTTCACTCTTTCTTCTTCTTGTACTCCCATTGTGTGCATCTTTTTTTTAGTTGTCCCACAGTTCTTGGGACACAGAATAAAATTCTATATATTTTTTCAGTCTCTCTTCTCTTTGCTTTTTTTTTAACTTTTTTTTAACGTTTTATTTTTATTTTTGAGACAGAGAGAGACAGAGCATGAATGGGAGAGGGTCAGAGAGAGAGGGAGACACAGAATCCGAAACAGGCTCCAGGCTCTGAGCTGTCAGCACAGAGACCGATGCGGGGCTCGAACTCATGGACCGTGAGATCATGACCTGAGCTGAAGTCGGACGCTCAACCGACTGAGCCACCCAGGCGCCCCTCTTTGCTTCTCAGTTTTGAAAATTCCTATCAACATATCCTCAAGCTCAGAGATGCTTTCCTCAGTCATGTCCAGTTTACTGAGTCCATCAAAGGCACTCTACAGTTCTGTTACAGTGTTTTGTTTTATCTTTAGCATTGCTTTTTGGTTTTTAGAATTTTCATCTGTCTGTTTACATTACCCATCTGTTCTTCTATGTTGTATCCTTTTTCCATCAGAACCCTGTAATACTGTGATAGAATAAGAAGTATGTATTTCATCTTCATCTCTTCCTGGTAGACCTTCTAAAACTTGTAAATTCTAGAGTGATAGGGATAATAGCAGTGTCTTTTGTTATTCATAATAAGCCCCTTTCAACCATACAGGAATTTATGCAAATAAGTTGATACTTGGAGCACTGGAACTTTCAGCTCCACCTCCTGAACTCCAGGGATGGGAGGAAGGAAGGAAACTGAGTTAATCACCAATGCCCAATGACTTTGTCAGTCATGCCTACCTAATGGAAACTCCATAAAACCCTAAATGATGGGATTTGAAGAGCTTCCAGATCAGTAAATGCATCCACATGCTGGGAGTGTGGCCCACCCCAAACTCTATGGTGACAGAAGCTCCTGTGCTTGGAACTCTTCTGGACCTCACCCTATGTATTGCTTCATTTGGCTATTAATTTGTATCCTTTAAAATAAACCGGTAAATGTATGTAAAGTGTTTCCCTGAGTTCTATGAGCTGTTATAGCAAATTATCAAACTCAAGGAGAGGTTGTGGGAACTACTGATTTGTATCCAAGTCAGACGACCTGGGAGCCACTACTTCCAATTAGCATCTGAGATGGAGAACAGTCTTGTGGGACTGGGCCCTTAACCTATGAGGTCTGTGCTAACTCTGGGTAGTTAGCGTCAGGCTCGAATTAAATTGCAGGGCACCCAGTTGGTGTCCACAGAGAATTGGAGAATTGCTCAGTGTGGAAAAACCACACATTCGGTGTCAGAAGTATTGTGAGTAGAGACATAATCTTCCTTTCATCCTTTAGCATATTAATCACAATTGTTTTAAATTCGTAGTCTGATGTGTCCAACGTCCCTGCCATAGCTGATTGTGATTTCAGATACTTGCCGTATTTCTTCAAAGTGTGTTTCTTTTTCCTTTTGGTATGCCTTGTGACTTTGTCTTGATAGCTGGGCATGATGTACTAGGTAAAAGGAACCTCAGCATATAGGGCATTAGTGGTGTGGTGCTAGAGGAAGGGAAGCATTCTACCTACCATCTTGTGATTAGCTCTCAGTGTCTTTTTGTGAGCAGTGTCCCTGGGCTGTGAACTTCACGAGTGCTTCTCAGTTCTCCCCCGACCCAAGGCTAGAGTGAGCTGGGGTTGCATGTTTCTTTTCTCCCAAGTCAGTCTCTGACAAAACTCAACAGGCTAGGCTCTGGTAAGTTTCTCTTGCGGCCAGTCCTTGCTAAGAAGAATGGAATGCTCTGGTTTATTTCAAAATGGTTTCTTTTCCCCTCTCCTTTGCTGAAAGCACGAGGGGATTTTTCTCTGACATTCACTATGAGAATCTGTTAATGCTCCTAGAGCCCAAACTCACAACAGCATGCCTCCTTCCAGGGGTGCCTGGGTGGCTCAGTAGGTTGGGCGTCTGACTTGCGCTCATGTCAGGATCTCACAAGCCCCATATCAGGCTCTGTGCTGACAGCTCGGAAGCTGAAGCCTGCTTCAGATTTTGTGTCTCCCTCTCTCTCTGTCCCTCCCATGCTCACTCTTTCTCTCTCAAAAATAGATGAAAACATTTAAAAAAATTTTTTTAAGTATGCCTCCTTCCAGACTAGACCCCTTCCCCTGAGGTTTTAAGCCTCAGAGATGTCCATACCAAGCTTCCAGCTATTTGTGGGTTACAGTTCAGGTTTTCCTACCTCATTACTGGTTCCCGTGGAAGTTTTTGCTCATGGGTTTCAGCTCCAGTAAAAATTGTGATTCTCTGTATTTGCCCCCTCCAATATGGGGGGCAGCTCTTTGCCCTATGACTTCACTTCTCTGACAGATCAAAGAAGAAGAGTTGTTGATTATTCTGTTTGTTTACCTTGTTAGGATGGAGTGGTGACTTTCAATCTCCTTATATTCCAGACTGGAAACTGGGCTATGCACTTATTTGTGTCACCTAAGAATGGAATTTCTGGGTCATGAAACATTTGCACTTATGTTTATATTGATGGGGAGTTTTCCAAAGTGGTCATACCACTCTACCCTATCTTGAGCAGTGTGTAAGACTTCTAGCTGATCCACAATGTCACCAGCTCTTGGAATTGGCCATGTTTTTATTTTAACCATTCTGCTGTGTGTGTAGTGGTATTGTATTGTGAGAGATGATGATCACGATGCTGAGCACGTTTTTATTCCATGCTGTGTTTAGCTTCTATTTAAGTCCCTTCACTTTGGATTTATTTACCTAAACTTCTTCTTGCTTTCTGAAGGTATTTGACTTATATTTCCCCTTCACTTCATGCTTACTGCTATGTGCTGGCTCTGCACAGTAAATTCTCCTTCAGCTTCCAGGGTATTTCAGCCTGCCTTCTGCTCCAACTACCTGGAAGGGTAGTTAAGAAAGAACTAAATGCCAACACTCTCTTCCTCCAATAACCTTCACCCTACAACTTCCCACCAAAGTTCCCTGGATTCTTCTGTGAACAGACCCCTGGGAGACCAGCAAGTTTCTTTGACATATTTAATTATGCCCAAGTTGCACAGTGGGTATGGTCCCATCTCAAGCTGGGGTTCTGCTACCCTTAAGTAAGTCAGAGGCACAATTAAAGAGTTTTGAAATTTGATTCTGTGGATTTTTATTGAACAGAAAGTACCAGAGATAGAATTAACTCCTCTTGGACGTGGCTAAATGTTTCCCCAAAAAGCCAGTTGGATTTTGCAGTTCACAAAGACCCTCAAACCCAAAGTTTAACTATTGGAGTGACTGCCATCAACTTCTGCTATTGTAACTGGTTATTGTGATGCCACAGGCTTGATGAAGTCCTTTTGCTAATAGAGATTGTCTTGTACCTTTGTACTAATAAAAATATATTTTTGCCTAGGGATGATTTTAGTTTGGAGAAGGTAGTAAAAGTCAATTATAGAGAGAATTGGCTTAATTTGGAATGAAGTTGTTTCCAGTTGCAGTACTCATGCATACTACTGGTCACTATATTGAACTGAGATCCCCATTCTTTGGGCAAACTAAAAGTGATACATTTTCCACAGTGAATTATGAAAAACTATAAACCTTACCAAGAATACACAGAGTATATAAAAATAGCTGAAGGGAACAGAGAATATCATGAGTTTTAATATTAAGTAAGCAAAATCTTTTTTTTTAAGCTTTATTCATTATTTGAAGATTGTTTTCAGTAGTAAGTTGCTCAATTTTTCTCTGTGTAGCATTGAACTAGCTCCAAAATAAAAATTAAAGACTTGGTCTCAAACCCATAATAGTGAATCTTCTGTATTTCAATAGCCTGGAACAAACTCCACAACATCAATCATTATGCATCTTTGAAATATAGAAAATTATTGTTATGAAAGTTGAAATGAAATTTTAAGGGCTTCAGTGGGTTTTTTTTAACATGTGAATTGTAGCATTCATTCCCCAAAGTGAATTCTAAAATAATAAAATGCACCTGGGGATGTTGTAAAAATGTAGATTCTGATTCATTAGAACCTGGGAGGGGCCTCAGATTCCGCATGTCCACAAACTCTCAAGAAATGCCATATTGCTGGTCCACAGATCACACTTACAGTAGAAAGGGTAGGTGACCCCTAATGAGCCCTCATTATTTATGAAAGCACAGTGGGGAAGGTAATGTGTTGCAACAGGAAGAGCAATGACCCAGTATCAAATGACATTAGTTCAAGTTTAAGTTCTGCTACTTGCTTGCCGTGCATCCTGGAATAAAATCATGCACTGATAGTGAACTTCTGTTTTCTCATCTACTATGTGTGTGCAATTTCTGCCCCTACCCAGCTCAAAATAGGGAGGGGTTCTTCCAACTTGAAGTTTACATTCTAAGTAAACGTGTAAGGCAGAAATGTATATATGCATATACTGTGTGTGTGTGTGTGTGTGTGTGTGTGTGTGTGTGTGTGTATGATCTGTATGTATATATGTGGAAGGACATTTAAATCTCCCACTGCGTATATTATTTCAATAAATCCAACACAAGTACATAGAGGCTTTGTGTACTCATCTAGACGATCGTCTCTTCCTGGACAATTGGCATCATGGTTTGTTGTGACATCTTTTAGTTCCAGTGAGGTTCACATTACCTTCTATCACCGGGAAAGGGTGGAGAATACAGTAATAGTACAAATCCCCTAGGGATTGCCCTCTGATCCCCAAAGACACAAGAGTAATTTCAAGTTAACTTTCAAATACATCTGTATAAACGGTTGTTTCCTTTTTCAGAAAGAATAATCCACAACATTCACTTATAAACAGAAACTTAAATTGCAACAGATGTTTCCCTTTTTGAAAAGGTTCTTGAATTCATTGACAGACCTTTGGCTAAACTGATGAATTAATTTGTCCAGGCCAGAATTCATAAATCCTCTAATAATTCTTCCCTTTACACATGTTGACTTGATTTTTGAGAACTACAGCATGTGGTTTCAAAGTTTGAACCTTTACTACTTTAATCAACTAACATTTATTGTGGGGCTGGATGATGACCGATCACCAAAAGATAGTTAACTCAGACATAAAGTCCAATTTGTCAATTAAACAAGCCTGGATATCTAAATAATAAGCGGAAATCAATCGGTGTCACTGAATTTTGAAATGTTTGGCCATTTTGATATAACTTTTTCTTCCAACTATATTGAAGATAAATTTCTAGGTATTACTACAAAGCTTGGAAACGTATATCATTGCTACGTTTAGATGTGGCTGGTTTAGCCTAGCTGTATACAAGCCAGCTATTAACTATACAAAAAATTTTTAAACTGTAAATAGATTTATTTATAATTCGTCAGTTTCTTTTTTTTCATTAATGCATGAAAGCTAAGTAGCAATTTAGCAGGGTTCAAGCCAGGCTTCAATAAAACATTTAGCAAAGCTTTAAAAATTTTAGTCTTGTTAACTCCCTACACTAGAACTAGAGGTAAACGTTGCTTACCATAAACAAGTTTAAGATCATGTTGGGTAAAAATCTTTTTAAGATTATCCGTTAGAAAACTTCATTTCTACAACCAAGTTAACCAGTTATCATGGGTCTTTCCTTGTGGTTAATTCTAACAGGTCAATGGGGAAAATGCACTGGATCACTTACTAGTTATAACAAATATGGATTTAAATTGGTAACACTTTCCTTTTTGATATGAATCAAATGTCTTGGAATCCCGTTAGATAATTGTAGTGAGACTAGTCATAATTTCAAGATAAAATGTCTTCTATGCATTGGGAAGTCCAGATTATGACTGTCCCATTCTTATGTTGGTTAAGTATAAGATAAAGGATAAAACCCACTTAGAATAGTGGTTCTTAAATTTGGGTATACATTAGAACCACCTGGAGGTCTAGTTAAAACACAGATTGTTACCAGGGTGCCAAGATCATTAATGGGAAAAGGGCAATCTTTTCAATAAATGATACTGGCAAAATAGAACATCCACATACAAAAGAATGAAGCTGAATCCTTGTACCACATACAAAATTTAACTCAAAATGGATCAAGGACCTAAGAGCTAAAACTAAAACAAATTCAGTCTATACATACAATGGAATATTATTCTGCTGTAAAAAACAAACAAACAAACAAACAAACAAACAATGAAACTCAGATAGATGCTACAACATATATGAGCCTTGGAAACATTATGCTAAGTGAAATGATCCAGATACAGAAAGAAAAGTGTTGTATGATTGCATTTATATGAAGTATATAGAAAAGGCAAATTTATAGAGATAGAAAAGTAGAAGTAAACAGAGAGACTCAGGAGTGGGGTGGGAGGAATGTGGAGTTATTATGTTTAGGATGATGTTATGTTTAGAGCTTATGTTTAGGATGATGAAAACGTTCTGGAAATGGATAGTGGTGATGGCTGTACTACAATAGCTGTGCATTTAATGCTACTGAACTGTATACTATACAAATGGTTAAAGGGTATATTTATATTATGTTTATTTTGTAACAATAAAAAAGATAAAACTCATGGACTCCTAGGCTCTGTCCCCAGAGTATGTAACTAGGTCTGGGTTAGAGCCGGAGAACTTACATTTCCTTTTTTTTCTTTTCTTTTTTAATGTTCTATTTATTTTAGAGAGAGAGAGAGAGAGAGAAACAGAGTATGAGCAGGGGAGGGGCAGAGGGAGAGGGAGACACAGAATCTAATGCAGGCTCCAGGCTCTGAGTTGTCAGCACAGAGCCTGACACGGGGCTCAAACTCACAAACCACAAGATCATGACCTGAGCCAAAGTCAGCCACTTAACCTACTGAGCCACCCAGGCGCCCCCATGAGAACTTACATTTCTAACAAATTCCCTGGTGATGCTTATGCTACTGGCTTAGAAACCACACTTGAAGAAACCTTTCCTTTAAAGACTAGTTCTTCCCACCCAATAAGAGAAGGCATTCGAAAAAGGATTTAAAAATATATGTACTCCAAATTGTGGACCAATTCTGGTTGAAAGTGGTAGATACGGTGTTCAGAAGGATTTTTTTTAATGTTTATTTATTTTTGAGAGAGACAGAGACAGAATGTGAGTGGGTTAGGGGCAGAGAGAGAGGGAGACACAGAATCCAAAGCAGGCTCCAGGATCTAAGCTGTCAGCACAGAGCCCGATGTGGGACTCTAACTCACGAGCTGTGAGATCATGACCTGAACCGAAGTCGGTCACTCAACCCACTGAGCCATCCAGGTGCCCCCAGATGGATTCTTGAACCATGTCCAGGCTCAGTGGGAAAGAGCTTTAGGACAGAGTAGCAGTGCACAAGATATACAGGAGGAGCGGTGGACAGAACAAATGTCACATATTTATTATCCACAAGGTTGGTTGGTTTTGATCTTGTTCTTATTGTATCCATTTTATAATACAGAGTCATTCTTGCACTTGAATTTAATTCATATCACAGAACTGTAGCTCTTTGGTGCTGGCTTCAGCCAAAGTTAAGTCGATGCTGCCCAGCCAGGTCCGGGTGTAGGTTTGTCTTGTGTAGGGGTTGGGGAAGATGGTGAGGTGGGGGAATGGAGGAGGAGAGAAGAGAATCAGACTAAAGACAGTGAAAGCTGATAGGATCAAGTTGGAGAAAAGAGTAGCAAGTAGAAAAGCATGTGCAAAGATTTCTTGTGAATTCTCAAGCACTCAATTAAAAGCAGGCCAAAGCTTGAGAACTGGGTTGAAGGCTAAAGACTGTGTGTGGGAGGCAGAGGTGGGTTAAGGGTATGCAATGCATTTTTCAGGGTCAGGCCCCAATACTGGCTCAGAATCTTTTAGGCATGGCTTTTTTAAGGCAAGTTGTACCCAAAGCCTGGTTTACATCTGGAATTCAAGAACTCTCCGTGTTTTGAATATGGCCTAGAGAACACATGTGGTCCACAGGCTGCATTTTTGCCACCCACAACTTTGGGCCACATTTGTAGGAGCCAGCAAAAGAATCAGTCTGCTGAGTCAGGATAAAATCTCACACTTTAGAAAATATTATCCAAATAGGCCTTCATACATGTTGCCATATTAAGCACTCAAGTGGCCCCGTTAATAATAAACTCTTTAGACACAGAAGCACTTACATCACAAATTATGTTATGAATTATAAATAGAGGATAAAACAGCTGAGAATGTGAAGCCAGGAGTTCTAAGTTCTGTTGCTAGCTCAAGCATAGGCCTAAAAAAAAAGGCACGCACCTCTCAGTTCAGTTTAAGAATTTTCCTTGAGTATTTTTTTACAAGGCACTTAGGCAAATGGTATATAAATGAGACCAAGTGTCTGTCTTGAAAGTGCTTAAAATCTAGGAAGGGGGTAAAATAAATACCACAAATTAATACGTGCAAGACATGGAAATAAAATGTTATGAGAGAGGCACAAGCAAAAAAACACTGACTAAAGTTCAACAAAGGAACAAACAAAAACAGTACATTATTAACTTCTCTGTATCCATTAGATTCTCTTAGCATGTCCGGTTCCCAGGACAGAGTAAGCATTTGATAAATGGTTTTTTGAATGACCTAAATGATCATGTCTCTTCCAGTCCTAAACAGTCTGCTAGTGGCCCGGTCGGCAATTTATTCACTCTTAATTTGCATTATTAGACCCAGTATCTATTTCTGTGCCACCAAGTCACACGTAGGTCAGTGCATTAATAACCGTGAACTGGTTTATAGTCCTGTGCTCCTCAGGTGGAAGATAAGCAACTTTGGTACAATCTATTAAATAGAATATAATTCAAAGAGGGATTTAAATAAAAGAAGATATTGATAGACCCATAAATACAAATATAGGAAAGAGAAGTTAAGAATTGCATGTAGGGTCAGTAGAGTTGAAGGAAATGATTATGTATGGTTTACCTCCAAAACTCACGTCTATTTCTACCAGAGGAGCTTGGAACAATTCTTACAACTGTGAAATACTAAGAGCCATGTATGAATCAGTCATGCAAGTTCCTCTTAGCATCCGATTCATATCACATATCATATTTGGCACACTGACCCATTTTTGCAGGAGGCCAAGCTGGAATGTGCCTGATAGTTGAAATCCTTTCATTTTGCAGACTGGAGATTCCTGCAGATGAGGTTTCATGTGCTTGGCAATGTGGAGACCATGTTGCAAAGGAAAAGCAAAAGGAGTTCGGTTGCTTGGAATTTCTTGGCTGTGGAAAACATCTTTTAAAGAGAAGTGACTTCAAGGCAGTGTTCTCAAAAGTTATGAAGTTCTAAATGTGTTTTAGCAACTTTTTTTTTAAAGGCAAAGCTCAAAACTGATTAATTTATTTCTGTTCCACTGAAGAGTACAATAAATATGTTATGGTTCTTAATCTTACTAGGCAAAATTAATCTTTCTAATTACATAAGCAAACATGAATCCAGAGCTAGTAAAACTGCAACCACAAAGGATAACAAATGGAGAGAATCAAGCCTTTTGGCAGAATATTATGATACAGTGTTGCAGTACAAGAATTTTATTATCTGCTCCACAGTTTTTATGATAACAAAATTACAATTCCTTTCACTTTTTTGTCTATTTAATGTATTACTATTTGACAAATAATTCAAAGTCTAAGTCACTAACATAACAATATCACATCTTACCGTATAAATTTTTAGGTAAATAAGGCATCCCTTCGGCCACTGACCAAGCATCTACACCTAAGGAAATTACCTGGCTTTTCCAAACTTTATTTTCTGTTTTTATGTTCCCCAAGAAGCAGACCCTGAAACAAAGATCTGAGTGCAAGCAGTTCTTTAGGAGTGGGGAAAGAAGGGGTGGGTGTGGAATGCTGGAGGCAGTTCCTACTGGCTGGTGAGAGCTGACTGTACACATTTCTTCTCAGGTCCATGTTCAGTGATGTCACACTGAGAGCTTGAAATAGGCCACGGCGGGAGCGTTTATGCCATGGAAAGCAGCAAGTGTTAAACATCAAGGCTGTTTTTGTTTTTGTTTTTGTTTTTGTTTTTTGTTTCCTTTATGCTTTGAGCACCATTAGTACAGGATACACAGTAACAGAGTGGAGCCGTAAGACAGGAAAGAGACACACTATTAAGGACACGTTAATAAGCCTGTTGTCCGTGGACTTAAGCTGCAGTTTAATTCTGCGGAGAAACTGTGGGCAGTGATAGAGGACACACTGCAAAATTGTAGCACTGCTGAAGGTAGAATGAGCTGGGGCATTTATATACCCACTCAGTCATTGGAAAGGTGTCTGGGCATGGGTGGTCGATTCCCCCTGACATATCTGCCTCTAGTGAGTGGGGAAAAGAGGCCTTGCCTATCCTCACCCAAGAGACACAGGTCCCAGAAGCTGGAAAGTGGCCCAGCGGCCACTGAAACAATAGGACCCAGGAATATGGGTGGGGCCCCAACAGCATCTGCTATAGTTTCTTTATAAAATAAAAATAAACGCATCTACCATCTCATTTCACTTTTTTAAAAACATTTTAAACCTTTATTTATTCTTGAGAAAGATAGAGACAAAGTATAAGCAGGGGAGGGGCAGAGAGAGAGGGAGACACAGAATCTGAAGGAGTTCCAGGCTCTGAGCTGTCAGCACAGAGCTCGATGTGGGGCTTGAACCCGCAAACCATGAGATCATGACCCGAGGCAAAGTCAGATGCTTAACCAACTGAACCACCCAGGTGCCCCTTTTTCACTTTAAATTAATGGAAATATTCTAATGTAAATATATATATGCTTACATATGGGTATTTATTTATTAATTATATATTTTTTTCTAATTTTTTAGTTGATGCACAATGTTACATTAGTTTTTTATAGAAATAGTTGGCATTCCTAAGAGAAAGGCAGGATGTTCACTCATTGTATTACTGTTATCATCATAAACATGATAATGAATAATAGCAACCCATCAATTTAGAGATCCAGAGAAATGAAAGAAAAAAAACAATTCCTTAATGGAAGGACTAGTTTACTTTTTTATAAGTAGAATGTCACCACTGGAGACCAACAGTTTGTGAAGGTGACATTGACAGGTAGGCACGTTAGGGGCACAGACAAGACCTCTACTTAAAATTACCTCCTCTGGACTATTTTGACCCCCAAAATCTCCCCCATTGGTTCTCTGTCTGGGTTTGGAGCCTGACAGGCCCTGATGATGATTAAGTAGGATATTTAAAAATAATACATGAACCCACAAACTTCACTGATATTGGTGCCCTGATGATTTGTCAGGATACTGGATGCTAAGGAATCAGACTGTAAAAGGAAGTTTTATAGGAGAAGAAGGTTGGGAAAGTTCAGAGCCTGGAATTCTGGGTGAGGACAAGGCAAGTGCAGAATGCAGAGGTCAGAAGAATGCCACTCTGGTCCCAGCTTTTTCCAGAGCCGTCCCTGCATCCCCTTGGCCCTCCCAATAATTGCCTACCACTGTCGCAGGCTGGTCTTAACATATGGGATAAAGTAGTTGGGTGGCAACAGACACTAAATTACCTCCCTTACTCTTTTTCTGATGCCTGAAGTTCTATTGTCAAAATTTCTTTCTTGGACTTAAAAGAGAATTCTCTGAAACTGTAAGCAACTAAGTCTTAATACGTTAATAGTTTGCTCCCAGGTGTGTGGGTGAGGGGAGAAGGCAGAGAGGAGAGGAGAGGACCAAGAGGTAGGAGAGCACAAGAGTGCAGGATCCCTGCAAAGTCCATAGGGTTTGAAGAAGATACTCAGAGAGGATAGAAGGAAGGACACTAGGAAGAGAAGAAACAGACATGTTCCAAAATGACTCAAGCCAATCTGGCCATGTACCACTCGTAGGTTCCCTTTGGTCCTAGGTGAGAGCTGCTGAGGATGAAGTTTTCCATGGTAAAGGTTAGTGGCATCCCTCCGAACTCACTGTCAGGTTATAACAAAAGCAATTCTCAGCGAATTCTGCTACCTTACAAACATTTATCAAACACACATTCGCAGGCAAGAAGGTCCCAAACATTTCTTACCACCTGTTTCATTGGCCCCACAAGGTCCCAGCCTCCTACCCTTCTAGGTGCTCTGACCACTACGTTTCATGAACGGCTCATCTGAGAAAAATGCGACAATATTCCACAGGCAGGACTCTATTCATCTTATTAGTTCTCTCATCAGAACATAAACCAAAGACTGGACATAGGACTGTTTAGGGATTAAGGACCATTTAGGGATCAAGCATGAACATTATGGCAAAAGGCACAGGCTATAGACTCATTAGATTCTTACATCCCTTACATTCGGGGGGCGAGGGGGGGAGAATGTTTAAATTAAAAACAAACTTTTGATTAATCTTTAAAAATTCAACATTTAGAGCTCATGTATAGCGTTTGTCATGACAGTCAACAGGCCATTATTTTAATCAATAAAAACTCATTTTCAACATTCACTAGCTAAGTAGAAAAGCCCCATGTGTGGTCAAGGAATGGCCTCTGAGTGTGTCCTCTCTGTTAGGATGCAAGCTCACCATCTTAGATGGGGATTCCTGATTAGAGCAACTCATAGTGCTGGACTCAAGGCCAAGTATTTTGTGGCTAAGTGCAGACATTCTTATCATCAGCTTTCGGAGTGGAGAGGGGAGTGGGGGCGCACCAAAGACAAAATCCACGAACTTAACAATTTTGAGTAAAACTAACCTACCAATTGGAGTTTCCCATCCAAGTATTTTTCTGTTTAACTCTATTAAAAACATCCTATCAATTTGATTTCTCAGGCTTTGTGTTTTTGAACAAATAAAACTGTTGGCTCTTCTCCAACAAAGAAAAATGTATACTCTTTTCTAATCACTCCTGAAGACGTGCACTTTCCTCACTTCACTCCTTCAGTTAAGCCTAAAAGATAAAAAGTTGAAATCCTAACAGACTTTAAAGAATATACTTTAATCTTATCCACTGCCTGGAGTGCAACTGCAGGTTACCTAGCTGATTTTTATAAAGTTATCTTTCAATAACAATTTGGGACGAATGACTACTTTTCATTGTTGTGTCTTCTTGGAGTTAAGACATCAAAACTGCAGAGATATTATGCTCACATCTGGTTGGAGGCATTCTGGGCAAGTAATCTAAATCTTACTAATCTGGGCAATGGTTCTGCTAATCTACCAACAAATAATCTAAACTGAAAAACTAAGTGAAGAGTCAGGAAAGGAGGAGTCAGAGAAGAAAACACTTGTCCAAATCCATGTGCAATCACAAGTAATACTGTTTATTGGAAGAAAAGTACAAGGGAACTTCTACTGTCATTTCCCATCAAGAGAACAGATGTAGGGATTATTTATAATTAACCCATGAACTAGGCAGCAAGATCGTTAATTCCTACTTAACATATCCATGAACATTCAGGTTCGGAAGGGTAACTAATCATGTGTCGAATAACTACAAGGGTTAATGAAACTGAAACAAAGTGAAGGTGTCCTGAAGTTCATAAAACTTACTTGGTGGAGCCAAGAGTTCATGAGCCTTGACTTGGCTCTTTTGTTGGAGCAGCTTCCTCACTAACCATGGTAATGGGCAGTCTAATAGACAAGCTGTGACTACGCCATGCCTGGCAGCCCTGGCCTTGATTTAGTAGACACTTCTGGAACAAATAGTCTGGCTAAGTAAGAAAGCTTCGTAACTAGAATTCTCAAAAACAAACAAGTCCACTTAATTTTGAAAGTAAATTCATCTTTTAAAATATAGAAGTAAATCAAATCTCAGTGGAAGACAGCCACCCAGGCTACGAGTGAGTGAGGATGTAGGGCCATGATGCTGCATGATGGGGATCTGGTGTGAGATTCAGGGTTTCATAGTTACAGTCTGGTAACTTTTGGTTCTACCCATCCTCAGTACAATACAAATGGTTATTAGTAATCATTTGGAAAATGGCATTCAATGAAGATCTTTATGCCTTCAGAACTGTTTAAATCCTGCTATGGATTTGAATCTTCCATAACTATTTATTGCAATGAAACAACAGGTATCACTCGTTCAAGGTGGACTCACAGGTACCCCATCTGATTTTCAGAAGAGTCACTCTCCACCTTGCTCAATCACATGGCTGACTCAGCATGTCCACATCCCCAGGCTGGAGGTGTCTTCATCTGATGTTTTGCAGGAGGGTCAAGCAGCTTTTTTTTTTAGTGGCAATGAGTTTCTGTAGATCTTTTCCATACTCAGCTTTTTCTTATTGAGAAAGTGCTTGAAATGTCTCTCAGTATTTACTAATCTGACATGGTAGGCTAAGCTGTATGATCTCAGAAGATTCCAGAACACAAATATTCTGTCAAAGACTGTGTGGTTAAACCCTAGTAGAAGCATGTATATCAGAAAAATAAAAATCAGATTCCATTCTTTTTTTTTTTTAATTTTTTAACCTTTATTTATTTTTGACACAGAGAGAGACAGAGCATGAACGGGGGAGGGGCAGAGAGAGAGGGAGACACAGAATCGGAAGCAGGCTCCAGGCTCGGAGCCACCAGCCCAGAGCCCGACGCGGGGCTCGAACTCACGGACTGCAAGATCGTGACCTGAGCCGAAGTCGGACGCTCAACCGACTGAGCCACCCAGGCGCCCCTCAGATTCCATTCTTAAGTGGTATAAAATTAAGATACTGTCCTAGCTCTCCTTCCTGTTAAACTTAAATCTGTATACTAATACAACATGCCAATGTCATGGTTTTTAATAATATAATCCAGTAGGTATGATGAGAAACAATGACTGTTGGTTAAGTGTTATTGGGAAAAATTCCAAAGAGGTTACTGCCTGTGTTCTCTTCTAGGATTTTTTATGTTGCAGGTCTCACACTTAGATCTTTAATCCATTTTGAATTTATTTTTGTAGATGGTGTAAGAAAGTGGTCCAGTTTTCCTAACACCATTAATTGAAGAAATTATCCTTTCCCCATTGTAGATTCTTGGCTCCCTTGTTGTAAATCAGTAGGGCGTATATACCTGGGTTTATTTCTGGGCTCTCTATTCTGTTCCATTGATCTATGTGCCTGTTTTTATGCCAATACCATACTGTTTTGATTACTATAACTTTGTAATACAGTATGAAATCAGGGAGCATGATGCCTCCAGCTTTGTTATTCTTTCTCAAAATTGCTTGGGCCATATGGGATCTTTTGCGGTTCTACACACATTTTAGGATTGTTTCTTTTATTTCTGTGGAAAATGCCACTGGAATTTGGGTAGGGATTGCATTGAATCTGGAGATTGCTTTGGGTAGTATGAACATTTTAACAATATTAATTCTTCCAATCCATGGGCGCAGAATATCTTTTCACTTATTTATGACGTTTTCAATTTCTTTCATCAATGTCTCTAAGTTTTCAGTATATACATATTTAACTTCCTTGGTTAAATTTATTCCTAGGTATTCCATCTTTCTACCTCTTGTCTCTCATTGTTCGAAGTTTGCCAGGCAGCTTCTTTTTGGTGCTGGAGAGACCAAAGGTGAGAATGCATGGGGTTTTCTATCTAGCAAGAGTGAGGAGCAGAGGGGGTCAAGTGAAGCTAGGGAAGCTGGGGTCAGTGACAGTGATGATCCCAAGTGTAGAATTTAGCGTCTGTCTTCACAATTTTCCTCTGATCAGTTCCCCTGGGCTCAGGCCTGAGTAATAATAATCAGGTGCTGCACCAGAAGAGAGTATGAAAACAAGAAGCTGTACCACTAAAGCCGTTATAAGCGTCAGCAGCTTTGGCCCCAGTGGCACCACAACATCAAGAGATAGTTACAGGTGCCATGGCAGAGATGCCTGGTTTCTGGCTTCTGTGGCCACTGAAGATAGTAACAGCAGTTTTAGCAGCAGTAACAGAGAGCTGCCTGGGTATTGACCATGCTAACTTTGACAAGAGACGTGAATGACCAACCCCACTGTGGAAGGTCTGGGTGTCAGTGGCAGTGGCTGTGGCTGTTTCAGTGACATTAACTGTGGCTCTGACATGGACATCAGGAGGAGACCTAGCTGCCGGGAGTCTGAGTGAGAGAGGGGGCAGTGGTGATGCCAGTGGCTCCAGTACACAGACCACCCTGCCAGGGTGACTGACTGGTATAATCACCATATTTTACCCTTAAGTGGGGCGGTTCTACCTGGCGTAAGAAAGATTTTGCTTCTTGCTATCAAGGAATGGATCTATTAGGGTGAATCAGAAAGAGGTCTCTTCATCTCAGCAACCCAGAAACCTTCTTCTCATCAGAAATTAGCTTTTGAACTGTACAAAAGTCACGTTTTCAGCATCAACCAGAAGAAATATGAACTTAAACTTTAACATGCCAGGGGTGCCTGGGTGGCTCGGTAGGTTAAGCGTCCAACTTTGGCTCGGGTCATGATCTCATAGCTTATGAGTTCGAGCCCTGCGTTGGGCTCTGTGCTGATAGGTCAGAGCCTGGAGCCTGCATCAGAATCTGTGTCTCCCTCTCCCTGTACCCTTCCCCCACTTGCACTCTGTCTCTTTCTCTCTCTCAAAGATAAATAAACATTAAAACATTTTTTAAAAAACTTTAACATGCCAAATCCCTGTTCCTCTTCTTGGATCCTCTTGTACTGCAGCTTCTGGGTGGCTTGGCCTTATCTTAGTATTCACCTTATTGGTCAAAGACACTGAAGGAATCGTACAGTTTCATTACATTTTTGGGTAATTCTCAGCTCCTTGAAAGGGGTAGAGACCACACTTCCATGGAGAAGCGATTTTTTAAAAGGAATTTCATATCAAGAAGGAGAGGAACACTTGGAGTAACTGACTGAATTTATTCAAAGTCACATCCAAGAAGGACAAGTACCACTCAGGGGAGGAAGCAGACTATTCTGTAACATTTCATCTACTCATTGCAGATCTGGATCAAGAGGTGGGACATCTGGGCAGAGGTACAAGTGCAAACTGCCAAGCGATGAAGGCTCTGACATGTCTTCGGAAATGTTGCAGGATGTAGACCAGTGTCCTTATCAGGACTCCTCAAGGAGAGTGTGTCATGTGGCCAGGAGGTGGGGTGGGCTGGGGGAGACCCAGCCAAGCAAAAGCTTAAGGAGAAAAAGATGGCCAGTAGACTACCTGTCTTCAAAAGCGTAGGTAGGTAGATATTGAGGAGCAACTATTGAAAAGCAGACACATCTGGGGCTGACAAATGACAAGGCTGCCCTAGGCTCCGCCCACTTTTACCCCATCCCAGGTGCTACCAGGCAAAGCTGGTTCTGGCCCCTCAGGCCTCTCCTCCAGACTGCATTTCCTGAGGCTCCAACCATCTCGCTTCCATGTTCCCAAGCCCCTGGTGATTTCCCATCCACAACTCAAAGAGGCCCAACACCTCATTCTACAGTGTCCAGAACCTGCTCCTGCCACCATTTTAACTTTATTTTCAGTTCCTCCCTCTCCGTATCCCTATTCTGGTCAAATTAAATTCTTACTGATTTGTTGCACACCATGTGCATCAGCTTTTTGTGGCTGTGCTCATGAAACTCCTTAGGTGACATTGCTCTTGGTGGCTTTCCTCCCTCACCGCACCCCTGCTCCTCTACATCCGAATCCATCCTGGCCTTCGCAGCCCGACTCTGTGCCACCCCACCCCTCACCCCACACGGAATCTTCCATGATCTACGAAGTCTAACAGCTGGACTTCAGGTGCATTTCATCTACACGACTCCCAAGAGATGGAATGTCGTGTAGATTGTGTCATGGCTGATCAATGTTTGTCTTATTCCCCCGTGATAAGCCTGTCAATTCTTGGAAGCTCCCCCAGGAGTCAGTGTGACTTCTTGGTGGCCATCTAATACAGGACCAAGCATCTTGCTCCTCCTATTGGAGGAATGTTGGCAATTAAAAAATGTTTAAAAGGAAATGCCTATGTGTAATTCTCCCTTGCCTACCACCAAAATAAGCTTATCTTAGTGAATAATGATATAACCTGCCTTAATAATATGTGAGTATCATTTAAAAAGAAAATATAATCATAGGTATAATCAAGGGATGCAGAATGTCTGAGAGATCAATGAAAAAATTACCTTTTTACATTTAATATTTATCACTCTTGCTCAGGTCTAAAACTATATACACAAAAGGAGTAGGGAAACAGTTCAAAATGGTCAAGAAAGAACTATCCAGTTGATTGGAATATTGACATTAAAGGAAAACACTCAGTGTGTCAAAAGGAATATGTCCATCCTGAATTGGGACAATCAGAAGTATGATTCTGATTTGCAGCTATGTGAATGCCTATTAAGTAAAGCAAAGTGAGAAACCCCCAATGAATAGAGAAAACCAGCAAAGCAGTACTTTGTGTTAGTGTAGGAATTTAGTAGATCTCTGCTGTCTTATTCTAGCCCATTCATTCACTTCCGAGACTTCTTAAAGAAGAAGAAATTTTGATTTTACATTTTGAATACAAATAAAAACTTCAAATAGATACATACAAAACAGAATAGAAACAAGTCAACTCCTGTTTTTCATCTTTACAAGCATTTCTGTCTCATTGGGTTGGCTACATACTGTGTCTAAAGAGAGCTTGAATGATTCCGAACTGTTACAAATTCACCCTTGGAACTAGCATGCATAGTAGAGTCCTCCCTAACTGCTGTATCTGGGAGTACTCCAAATTAACCTACACGTAAAATACAAAGTGCATTAAAGGATAAGGGATAAAAAATATGCTCCCTTAAAGCCTACCTATATATCATTAAAACTCTACATACTTTAAATAATTGTTCAGAACTCAGACCAACACATGCTTTTTGCAAGGAAGGAGTATTTTTACCACTTACATAGCTTAGAATTACTGGCTCATGGTGATAATAAAAAGCAGACTAAGTGGGTTTTACCACAGTTTTTAAATTTTCTGTAGCAAATGCATCCCCTTATTGTCCACACCCAGAACTGACCATTCCCCTCACTCTGCCCTTGGGGCAGGCAGGGCCACAGCGTGTATGACTCTGGAAGCCCAGGGTAAGGGTTTGGGATTTTATTTTTACTTGAATGTTAAGTGCAGAAGAAAGCCCCTGGGGGGGGGGGCGGGGCAGGGCGAGGGGGGATTATGGATCAGAAGAGTAACTTCACTTTCATTGTGGTTTCTAATGCAATCATGTTGGCAGGAGTAGACACAGGAAGATGAGTCAGAGACTGACACAGGAGTCCAGGTGAGCCCTAGCAGTGGCCAAGAGGAGGCGGAGAGTCAGGCAGAGCCATGTGAGCCAAGTCAGTAAAGGTAAAATCCAAAAGAGTGAAGTGCAGGCCCAGAGCCCAGGGATCAGTACCCAGGATTTCCATTTGGGAGTCACTGGCATGCATATTGTATTTAATGCCTTAGGCGTCCAGGGAAAGTGTAGCTAAAGGATTGTGGCCTCCTTGCAGACAAAGAGGAGCTAGCAAGGGAGGCAGGAAGGAGAAGTGACTGGATGAGATGCCCTGGTTTAAGGAGGAGGGAGTGGCTCTATGTCATCCTGGTGAGATGCTAACAATGACAGATTACAACCTGGCTTTGCATGCTGGAGATTATCAGAGGACATGGGTAAACTTGGGGATGCCCATCTGTGCAGTAATGGAACAGAAGCCCACCAGGTGGATGATAAGAGCCCAAGGTTGTGACAATATGCAATTCTTTTAAGAAATTTTGCTGAATATGAACAAAGAAAAAGGACAGAGCTGGAGGAAGACATGGGAACATTTATTTTCCTTTCTTCTAGTCATGCCATTGACTTTTTTCCAAGGAACCTCTCCTCTCCCATGCTCAGCACATGTGGTTCAAGAAAGGCTCAACCCCTACTCCAGGGACAAAGCATGTGACCCAGCTTGACCAACTACAACATCATATTCCATGGCCACAGTGATTGGTTAAGAAATGGGTACATGACTTGAGTTGGTACAACCCAGAACTTCTTTGGAAGCTACGGAGAAGTCACCTTCCCAATTCACCTGAATTTGATCTGGGAAGATGTGTGTCTGGATCTGCAAGCAGCTGCTACAGGAATTCTTAGAACACGATGAAATATTCTGAGCTGAGAGATAGAGTCCTTTGCCTCGATTCATCTACCCCTTGAGTCAGTGAATTTCCTTTGTTTTACTTTTCAGTTTGAATTTTCTGTTTTCTTGAAAGAGAAAGTGTCCTGACCAGTAAGTTCCAAAATTTACAAAGGGCACCCCTACACAATTTGCATTAAGATGGTCAGGACGGGGGGGGGGGTGCCTGGGTGACTCGATCTGTTAAGCATCTGACTCTTGACTCAGGTTAAGGTCATGGTCTCGTGGCTGTTTGAGTTTAAGGCCCACATGGGCTCTGTGCTGACAGCACCAAGCCTGCTTGAGATTCTCCCTCTTTCTCTGAACTTCCCCTGCCTTCACTGTTTCTGTCTGCCTCAAAATAAATATTTTTTTAAAATTTTTTTCCAAGTTTTTCTATAAAGTCCTTATTAATTTCCAAGAGAAATATAATTAACTTTTATCATTTATTTATTTATTTAATATGATTTATTGTCAAATTGGCTTATATACAATACCCAGTGCTCATCCCAACAAGTGTACTTCTCAATGCCCATCATCCACTTTCCCCTCTCCCGCACCCCCATCAACCCTTAGTTTGTTCCCGTATTTAAGAGTCTCTTAACAGTTTGCCTCCTTCCCACTCTGTTTGTAACTATTTTTTTCCCCTTCCCTTCCCCCATGGTCATCTGTTAAATTTCTCAAGATTCACATTTGAGTGAAAACATATGGTATCTGTCTTTCTCTGACTGACTTATTTCACTTAGCATAATACCCTCCAGTTCCATCCACGTTGCTGCAAATGGCATGATTTTATTCTTTCTCATTGCCAAATAGTATTCCATTGTATATATAAATCACATTTTCTTTATCCATTTGTCAGTTGATGGACATTTAGGCTCTTTCCATAATTTGGCTATTGTTGAAAGTGCTGCCATAAACATGGGGGTACCTGTGCCCCTATGCATTAGCACTCCTGTATCCTTTGCATAAATACTAGTAGTGCTATTGCTGGGTCATAGGGCAGATCTATTTTTATTTTTTAAGGAACCTCCACACTGCTTTCCAGAGTGGCTGCACCAGTTTGCATTCCCACCAACAGTGCAAGAGGGTTCCCGTTTCTCCAAATCCTCGTCAGCATCTATAGTCTTCTGATTTGTTCATTTTAGCCACTCTGACCAGTGTGAAGTGGTATCTCAGTGTGGCTTTGGTTTATATTTTCCTGATGGTGAATGACATTGAGCATCATTTCATGTGTCTGTTGGCCATCTGGAAGTCTTCTTTAGAAAAGTGTCTATTTATGTCTTATGCCCATTTCTTCACTGGATTATTTGTTTTTCAGGTACGGAGTTTGGTGAGTTCTTTATAGATTTTGGATACTAACCCTTTATCCAATATGTCATTTGCAAATATCTTTTCCCATTCCATCAGTTTCCTTTTAGTTTTGTTGATTGTTTCCTTTGCAGTGCAAAAGCTTTTTATCTTCATGAGGTCCCAATAGTTCGTTTTTGTTTTTAATTCCCTTGCTTTTGGAGATGTGTTGAGTAAGAAATTGCTGCAGCTGAGGTCAAAAAGGTTGTTGCCTGCTTTCTCCTCTAGGGTTTTGATTGTTTCCTGTCTCACATTTAGGTGTTTCATCCATTTTAAGTTTATGTTTGTGTATGGTGTAATAAAGTGGTCTAGTTTCATTCTTCTGCATGTTGCTGTCCAATTCTCCTGGAACCATTTGCTAAAAAGACTGTCTTTTTTCCATTGGAAACTCTTTCATGCTTTGTCAAAGATTAGTTGGCCATACATTTGTGGGTCCAGTTCTGGGTTCTCTATTCTATTCCATTGGTCTATGTCTTTTTTTGTGCCAATACTATACTGTCTTGATGATTATAGCTTTGTAGTAGAGGCGAAAGTCTGGGATTGTGATGCCTTCTGCTTTGGTTTTCTTCTTTTTTAATATTACTTTGGCTATTGGTGATCTTTTGTGGTTTCATAGAAATTTTAGGATTGTTGTTCTAGCTTTGAGAAGAATGCCGATGCAATTTTAATTGGGGTTGCATTGAATGTGTAGATTGCTTTGGGTAGTATTGACATTTTAACAATATTTATTCTACCAATCCATGAGCATGGGATGTTTTTCCATTTCTTTGTATCTCTTTCAATTTCTTTCATAAGCTTTCTATAGTTTTCAGCATACAGATCTTTTACATCTTTGGTTAGGTTTATTCCTAGGTATTTTATGGTTCTTGGTGCAATTGTAAATGGGATCCATTTCTTTATTTCTGTTTCTGTTGTTTCATTTTTGGTGTAAGGAAATGCAACCGATTTCTGTACATTGATTTTGTACCCTGTGACTTTGCTGAATTCACATATCAATTCTATCAGTCTTTTGATGGAGTCTTTAGAGTTTTCCATGTAGAGTATCACATCATCTGCGAAAAGTAAAAGTTTGACTTCTTCTTTGCCAATTTTGATGCCTTTCAGTTCATTTTGTTGTCTGATTGCTGATTGCTGACTTGCAACACTGTGTTAAAAAACAGTGGTGAGACTGGACATCCCTGTCGTGTTCCTGATCTCAGGGGGAAAGCTCTGTTTTTCCCCATTGAGGATGATATTAGCTGTGGGCTTTTCATATATGGCTTTTATGCTGTTTAAGAATGTTCCTTCTATCCGGACTTTCTTGAGGGTTTTTATTAAGAAAGGATGCTGTATTTTGTCAAATGCTTTTTCTGCATTTATTGACAGGATCATATGGTTTTTATCCTTTCTTTTATTAATGTGATGTGTCACATTGATTGATTTGTGAATATTGAACCAACCCTGCAGCCCTGCAGGAATGAATCCCACTTGATCATGGTGAATAATTCTTTTTATATACTGTTGAATTCTATTTGCTAGTATCTTGTTGAGAATTTTTGCATCCATGTTCATCAGGGATATTGGCTTGTAGTTCTCCTTTTTTGTGGGGTCTGTGTCTGGTTTGGGAATCAAAGTAATTCTGGCTTTATAGAACGAGTCTGGAAGTTTTTCTTCCCTTTCTATTTTTTTGGAACATATTGAGAAGGACAGGTATGAACTCTGCTTTAAATGTCTGGTAGAATTTCCCAAGGAAGCCATCTGGTCCAGGACTCTTTTTTCTTGGGAGATTTTTGATAACTGATTCAATTTCTTTACTAGTTATGGGTATGTTCAAATTTTCTATTTCTTCCTGTTTGAGTTTTGGTAGTGTGTGGGTGTTTAGGAATTTGTCCATTTCTTCCAGGTTGTCCAGTTTGTTGGCATATAATTTTTCATTGTATTCTCTGATGATTGCTTGTATTTCTGAGGGATTGGTTGTAATAATTCCATTTTCATTCATGATTTTATCTATTTGGGTCATCTCCTTTTTCTTTTTGAGAAGCCTGGCTAGAGGTTTATCAATTTTGTTTATTTTTTCAAAAAACCAACTCTTGGTTTCATTGATCTGTTCTACTGTTTTTTTTTTGGATGCTATATTGTTTATTTCTGCTCTGATATTTATTATTTCTCTCCTTCTGCTGGGTTTGGAGTTTCTTTGCTGTTCTGCTTCTAGTTGCTTTAGGTGTGCTGTTAGATTTTATGTTTGGGGGTTTTTCTTGTTTTTTGAAATAGGCCTGGATTGCAATGTATTTTCCTCTTAGGACTGCGTTTGCTGCATCCCAAAGCGTTTGGACTGTTGTGTTTTCATTTTCATTTGTTTCCATATATTTTTAAATTTCTTCTCTAATTGCCTGGTTGACACATTCATTCTTTAGTAGGTGTTCTTTAACCTCCATGCTTTTGGATGTTTTCCAGACTTTTTCCTGTGGTTGATTTCAAGTTTCATAGCATTGTGGTCTTAAAAGTGTGCATGGTATGATCTCAATTCTTTTATATTTATTGAGGGATGTTTTGTGACCCAGTATGCGATCTATTTTGGAGAAAGTTCCATGTGCACTCAAGAAGAATGTGTATTCTGCTGCTTTAGGATGAAAAGTTCTGAATATATCTGTCAAGTCCATCTGGTCCAGTGTATCATTCAGGACCATTGTTTCTTTATTGATTTTTTGTCTAGATGATCTGTCCATTGTTGTAAGTGGAGTATTAAAGTCCTCTGCAATTACTACATTCTTACCAATAAGGTTGCCTGTGTTTGTGATTAATTGTTTTATATGTTTGGGTGCCTCCGAATTCAGTGCATAGACATTTATAATTGATAGTTCTTCTTGATGGATAGACCCTGTAATTATGACATAATGCCCTTCTTCATCTCTTGTTACAGCCTTTAGTTTAAAATCTAGTTTGTCTGATATAAGTATGGCTATTCCAGCTTTCTTTTGACTTCCAGTAGCATGATAGATGGTTCTCCATCCCCTCACTTTCAATCTGAAGGTGTCCTCGGGTATAAAATAGATCTTTTGTAGACAGCAAATATATGGGTCTTGTTTTTTATCCATTCTGATACCTTACATCTTTTGATTGAAACATTTAGTCCATTTACATTCAGTGTTATTGTTGAAAGATATGGGTTTAGAGTCATTGTGTTATCTGTAAGTTTCATGCTTGTAGTGATGTCTCTAGCCTTTGTGGTCCTTGCAACATTTCACTAACAGAGTCCCACTTGTAGGTCTGGTTTAGTGGTGATGAATTCCTTCAGTTTTTGTTTGTTTGGGGAAACCTTTATCTCTCCTTCTATTCTAAATGACAGGTTTGCTGGATAAAGGATTCTTGGCTGCATATTTTTCCTGTTTATCACATTGAAAATTTCCTGCCATTCCTTTCTGGCCTGCCTAGTTTCAGTAGATAGGTCTGCTACTACCCTTATCTGTCTACCTTTGTATGTTAAGGCCCACTTATCCCTAGCTTTCAGAATTCTCTCCTTATCTTTGTATTTTGCCAGTTTCACTGGTGTGTCCTGTGGAAGATCAATTTATGTCCGAAGGGAGTTCTCTGTGCCTCCTGTATTTTGATGTTTGTTTCTTTCCCCACATTGGGGAAGTTTTCAGGTATGATTTCAGGCAGAAGTACACCTTCTGCCCCTTTCTCTCTTTTCTTCTTCTTCTGGAACTCCTATGATACAGATACTGTTCCATTTAGTTGAATCACCTAGTTTTCTAATTCTCCTTGTGATCCAGATTTTTTTTTATCGCTCTTTTTCTCAGCTTCCTCTTATTCTGTAATTTTATCTTCTATTTCACCTATTCTTCCCCCTGCCTCTTCAATTCTAGCTGTCACCAACTCTAGTTTATTTTGTACCTCGTTTACAACATTTTTAAATTCATCATGACTATTTTTAAGTTCCTTGATCTCTGCAGCAATAGATTCTCTGCTGTCTTCTGTGCTTTTTTTTCAAGCCCAGTGATTAATCTTATGACTATTATTCTAAATTCTCATTCATTTTTGATCAATTCTCTAACTGTCATTTCTTCCTGGAATTTCTTTTGAGGAGAATTCTTCTGTTTCATCATTTTGGCCAGTTTTCTGTCCCTTATGTGTTTTAAAAGCTCGTTATGTGTCTTGCACCTGCGAGCACTACTATATTAAAGAGGGATCATACTCTGTCCAAGGCCTGGCCCTTCAGGAGGTGTTTTTTGGAGAGTTGCTTGCTCTCTGTTGTTACTGTGGTTGCTTTATCTCCCTACTTGTAGTGATGTTTTGGACCCTCCACCAGGTGTGCTTTGATTTGTTCATTGAAGTAGCCCTGGAAAGGAAACAAACAGACAAACAAAAAACAAACAAAACAAAAACACGCAAACACACACACAAACAAAACCCCCAAAACAAAAAACCAGAAACACCAGCTACAAATAAACAACAGGGTGGAGGCGCTGCTGACGGAAGAGACCTTATCCCATACAAAGAGAGAAATGACAGGTGTGGAGAAAAAGAAAGAATAAAAATTGACCAGAGAAACTATAGGGCTTAATCCAGAGAGAGAGAAAGGAAAATAAAGAAGGAGGCAGGGATAAAGAAAAAGAAAATAAAGTTATCTGGACAGAGAAACTATATGGCTTAATCCAGAGAGAGAGAGAGAATGGAGAATAAAGAAAGAGGTGTGGAACATGTATCAAGAGAATGGATTAAATATGTCTGCCTAAACAAACCAACAACCAGAGTAACGAGACTAGAGGAGGGAAGAGATAAGAAGAAAAGGAAGTAAGAATATATTTATATAACAAGAATTGTCCGAAAATTAAACCAGGCAATGAAGCAGCACAGGTCTGGAGGAGGGGCTGTCTGGTTCATCAGCGTCAATCCCTCCCCAGTAGATACCAGGCTGGAGGGGCGTGGTTTGGTGTAGGCGTCCGGCCTCCACTGTGGGCTGGCTGTCCAATCCCTGAGGCCCCATCTTGGGGGGTTGTGGGGAGAAAGATGGTGACACCCCAGTCTCTCCTCCACAGAGTACTTTGTTTGAGCTGGCATCATTATGCTGTGGAGGTGGTTTGTCCCACTCCACCAACTCCAGTGCCTGACTTGGCTGGGATTCAAACTCTTGTGCTGGCTGCCCCAGTACTAGGGAAGTGTCTCTTTGCGCTGCCCATATGTGGTCCCTGGCTGACAGGCACAGGCAGGCTTTGTCTTGTCTCACAGCAATCCAGGGAGGAATCGCCTTCTCCTACTGCAGACTGCGCCCCTGACCTAGCCACCCAGCCCAGGGGTGGCTCCCTTCCTCCCTAGGTGCACAATCCAGGCAGCTGGCCCCTGTTCCAGAGCAAGCCCTGCAGTTAGAGATTGGATTTTTCTCTATCCCAGTCCAAGGTTTTTCTCTTGTCCAGATACAGTCCTCTGCTTTCCCAGCAGCTCTTTCTCTTCTCTTTGTCTCTCCACAGAAGGAGATCCCTCCCCACCATTCGTTTTATCTCTCCCAGTTCACAATCATGCACCTATGGCCCATCAGTTTGTCCCATTGGGTCCCTGGAAGCACAACTGTCTCTTTTCCTCCTGAACTGTTGGGATTCAAGGTCCTTTGGCTTCAACTCTTCTTTATTTGAGAGACAAGGGAAGTTTGGATTCCCCCTACTTCTCCACCATGTTGGCCCTTCCTCCCCTCTCTCAAAATTAATAAATACATGGAAGAAAGAAAGAAAGAAAGAAAGAAAGAAAGAAAGAAAGAAAGAAAGAAGAAAGAAGGAAGGAAAGAAGGAAAGGAGGAAAGAAAGAAAGAAAGAAAGAAAGAAAGAAAGAAAGAAAGAGGGGAGGCACTTGGGTGGCTCAGTCGGTTGGGCATTTGGCTCTTGATGTCTGCTCAGGTCATGATCCCGCAGTCATGGGATTGAGCCCTACATCAGGCTCCACACTGGGCATGGATCCTGCTTAGGATTCTCTCTCTCTCTCTCTCTCTCTCTCTCTCTCTCTCTCTTCCCCTCTACCACCCAAGTGCCTTCTTTCTTTCTTTCTTTCTTTCTTTCTTTCTTTCTTTCTTTCAGGAGGAGGACAGCCTTGTCCCAGTTTTAGGTTTGTGTGAGGAGCAGTGGGAAGTTGTGTCAAATTCCAAGAGTTGCAGATTACTATCACATTGACAGAGGCTTTTATTCCCCATCTCCTTTAATGCTCTTGCATTCAATACTTGGATGGTATGATTTTGTGTCACTGCATGGCCCCAGGGGCTCCTCCTCCAGGCCACATCAGTCGGTTAAGCATCCAACTTCAGCTCAGGTCATGATCTCATGGTTTGTGAATTCAAGCCCCCGTCAGTCTCTGGGCTGACTGCTCAGAGCCTGGAGCCCACTTCAGATACTGTGTCTCCCTCTGTCTGCCCCTCCGCTGATTGCACTCTGTCTCTCGCATTGTCTCAAAAATAAATAAATATAAAAAAAATTTTTTTTAAGTTTACCTAATTATGTTAGAAGAGGAAGAAGATTTCTATAATATTGCTGATTTTTTAAAAATAACCTACTTTCTGACTATTTTATGTGTCACATACCCAGATGCTGAAAGAATTCAGGAAAAGGCCAAGAAAAGCAGACAATAAATGTAAAAGAACATAATCATTTATACTCTGTAAAACCCATGCCCTTGAGTGGTAGTTTACATGGAAATCTTGATCTGGAGCTGAAGGGGGAGGTGTCTTGATATGTTTGCATCCAGTGGTCTCTGGCTCTCCCAGAAGAGGGTCAAGGAAAAATTAGAAAGCTGATAATATTTTTTAAAGCAGATGGGCCCCAGGAAATATGGCCAATAAAAATTCATTGCATTTAGCATAGCTTTCAGAAAGCTCCCCAATATAGTTTACCTTTCCAGTTTCATGTCTTCCTGTGTCCTTTCTAGGCTTTGTTCCAAGGACGTTGACCCATTTACAGATATATATTTTGTTGCTTTGTATCTCCAAAACTTAGCACAAGTACTGGACCATAGAAGCCACACAACAGATGTTTGTTGAACTGATGGCTGAACAAATGGAAACCTAGCCATTCAATATAGATTGGATCTCATCACGTTCTTTCTGATTCCCTTGTACCATGGAGGGCAGGATTAATATGGTGGAAAGCATCAATAATAACTGGAAATGTGAGGAGCATTATTGTCTGGAAAAATGAGGACACGTTGAACCATCTCAGTCCCGTCTCATAGAGAATTCCTCAATTTCAGCTGAGGAGAGAGGGCCTTGGGCATTTGGAACCATTAATTCCGTAACAGGAACTGAGAAGCTCACACTTCACTGTCTTAAAACATCTATACGGCAACTGATGACAAATGGACTCACAAATCCTTCTCCAAATCTTCAATCTCACCCACATTATGTTCATACTAGGGAATTTTTATTGGTCTTACTTCCCCGGGGCTCTAGGCTTGGTGAATAGAAAGGCCCAGCTCCTTTGCAGCCAGTTGAGACAAACTACCATGTACCATACACTATAGAGTCCCCTATAGGATTAGGCTGATGCCACCACCACCCCCACCCCAGGCCTCAGCCTGAAATAGCTCCCCTGTTTGGCTTCCACCCCTTACTGCCCTGCTTCCCTCCCTCCTGACTGGGCTTCCCACAAGTACTTCCTTAATAAATCCCTCAAAATCCCTCACACGGAAATCCTCATCTCAGAGAGTGAGTTCTGGAGAACCTAACCTTACAAGGGTGTTTACTATGTGGGTGTATGAACATGTATAAAATGTTGCAACAATTCTTGAGGCCTTTTCAACCAAGTTGAACTTGATTTGAAGTTGTATACTTATTTCTCATTGGAAAGTAACCCCCCTCAAGCCTAGGAACAGCACGATTGTATAGGTATTCTTGGAGTCCCGAGGACAGTCCTTCTGTTTTTACAAAGAGCTGCCTGCCTCATATATGGCAGTAGGTTTGACAATTTGGCCTTGCCTCACTAAATTAAACAAAAACAAGCATTATCAAATGTTTAGATTTCCTGGAGTCTTGGCTTCAAGTAGCTTGATGAGTCATTCCTGACAAGTTCATATGCAGACCTCTAGTTCTATTAAGGCCTTAAGCTTTGTGGTGGTGAGGTGAGTTTCCTTTGTTTTATTTTTAAATCTAACAACACAAGCAATGCTAGCCACGCCAATTAAAACAAGGAAAGAGTTAACCTTCGAGATGACCACAGTCCAGATGGCAGCATGAAAGTCACCAGAGCCATTTCATCTTCCAGAAGATTTATCACTGCAGAAATCCAAGTCTTTCATGTGGATTTCTGCCACAATCCATATTGCACACTCACACAAGGAAGTTGGAGTTCAAGAGTCTGAAACAGCACTGCGAACATGGATTTGTGCTATAAACAGGACCCTGGAGGCGCAAGGTTGGCCAGGAAAACGATGCAGCTTTCACAAAATCAGGATATGTGAAGACAGGCACCCTGATGACCAGAATATCCGAAGCCCTTGGTGTCACTTTGCAGGCACCCACTGCTTTGCTTTCCTGCTTTTGCCTCCGGTCCTCATTCTCAATCTTGCCAAATGCCTCTTTTTTTTTTTTTTTTTTTAGCTACAACACATTCTCTTTTCTCTCAGTTCCACCCCAGATGTTTGCCCATGCTCTGTTCCAAAAGCCTCAGTTTCCCCTTCAAAAGCTGTTCCTTAAGAAGTATTTTCCTTCAGGAATCCCAAGCTGTGGTGTCCCACACTGGTAGTCTGGAACCCAGGGGAAGAAAAGAATTTAAAGTGCTGCCTGGCTTCCGGGCATTGGGGTAGCACACTAATGTCCTCATACCCAAGTCTTGTTTCAGACACCCTGAAATCAAGTTTAAGAGCTCATTCTCAACGGTCATGAAATTTTACAAAATGCTACAGAGAATCAAATTTAAATGATGCAACCACTTTATTTTCAGTACAATGTATTTTTAGCTGAAAGAGGTTTTCAGAGGAAAGCCATATCTTTTATGGGATATCATGCTTGTCAAAAGCAATTAAATAGTACATGGAGGCCTCAGAGTGGGCTCCAGCGTAATCTGGATATAGTTTGGGTACATGAATAAATATAAATTTGATGAAACCTCCTCGTATATGAAATGTAGCCTAAAACATACTACTTTTGAAAAGTAATGAAGTTATTCAAATACTTTGATTTCAAATTGCTTCCACCAGTCATTGATTTATAAATGTCATTTGCCATGTGATTCCAAATGACTTTACAGACTACAGAGCATGGAACTATGGGGATAAAGGAGACTTTAATGATCTTACATAAACCAGAAAGACTTTATTTAAACTTTATATAGAACAATGTATTGATTGTTTGGTCTAAGAACCTCTTGTTTCAGACACCTGTCATTTGAAAGACAGGATTTAAGAGAATACATGGCATTCCTAGAAAACTGGACCACAGTTTATAACAAATAAAGAATGAGTTTGTTGTTTCTATAGTCCAATATATTTCAAACCCATGGCACCTATTGCTCATTCCTTTTAGACACGTGATCTTAGGTCCGTTTACACCATCCAGACAGCCCAAAGCAAAATTATTAGTCTTGTATTTTGCTGCATAACCAACTCTCCCAAACTTAGTAGCGTAAAACAACTACCATTAGATTATGCTTATGAATTCTGTAGGTCAAAAATTTGGAAAGGACACAGAAAAGCATGCGCATACAAGGACTCCATGATGTCTGTGGCACCAGCAGGGAAGACTGGAACAGACCGGCCTAAAGGATTCACTTCTGAGATGGCTTCTTTACCCATAAGTCTGGCTTCTGGCTGGGCTGCTTGGAGCTAGGTCCCTGGAGCTGGTGACCCAGGTACCGTTATGTGCCTCCTCTCTGTGCCATGACTTCTCACAGCATGAGAGATAGGATCCAAGCGGGAACATTCCAAAAGCAAGCATTCCAAGAGCAAGGGTTCCAAGAGAACCAGATGGAAGCTGTCTTTCTGATCTAGTCTTGAAAGTTATATAGCATCATTTCTGCCATACTTATTGTTTAAAGTACTCACATTCGGTTTTGAATCCTGATGCCTCCACTTCTAAATGGGTGACCTTAGGCAAGTGGCTTCATCTCTTCCTCACTCTACAAACACAGATGCTGATCGATCACAGGGTTGCTATGGATAAACACAAATCCATGTTAGAGTGCATCACTAATTTATAAACAGTTGGCTAATTCGAATCCTCTTTCTTGTTTTCTTAACTACCTTTATTTCCCACATTTCTCAGGCAGGAGTATGTACAATCTCCCTGCAATAATTCCATCAAAATCTGCCCTCAAATCCGTTGTTCAGAAGGTGGAATCTCAGGGGCGTTCCTCAATGGCTCAGGGAAGAAATGGTAGATGCCCACTGATGTTGCACCTTGCAGAGACCCCCTACTCCACCACGCCTAAGAGCCTGCCCCTCCTTCTGGCTGTGTTAGAATTCCACATCTCCTCTCTTGTAACACCTGAAGGAGCCATTGACAGACATTCTTTAAGCCCTCAGGAATTTACTTTTTCTTTTAAAGAAAGTGAAATGGAATTCCAGAACAGGGACCCATGGGATGGAGTTTTTCTGAAGTACATGTTTCTGTTCTTTCTACTTCCCATCCCCACCTGGTGTCAAATCAGTTGAGGAAAGGGCACGTTCAACCTGGCTTTCCTCTCTGCCTAATTTCTTTGAGCACATTACCCAAATCTTCTCCAGTCACTGGAGCAGTTGAACTTCACTGGTCTCTTTACTGTCACTACTGGTCTCCTCAGATTCACCTTCATACAAGAGTCAGAGATCCTTCTAGAAGCAGCCAGGCCACACTGCTCCCCTACTCAGAACCTGCGGTGGTTTCCTATTGCACTTGGAGTAAAATCTAAGGTCCTTGCAGTGGCTTACAAGGCCATCTACAGTCAGCTCAGATATTTCTCAGACTTCATTTCCCTCCTGAGACAAGGCCAGCCAGGCTGACGTGTGCAGGTGCCCAGGCCCTCAGCTTAGAAGGGCCGCACACTCATTTAATTTTCATTAATCTCTTCAGTGCTCTGCTATTGCTATTTTGAAGGTTTTAATAATTTTCAAACAAGGGCCCTACATTTTCATTTCATTTTCATTTGGCACCGAGTCCTGCAAATCATATAGGGGCTCTCTCTGTAGCCACACAAGACTCCTCCACTCTGCAAATGGGCCAGGCCGTAAGCCACTCGTGCACCAGGAATCAGCCCGGTGCTGCTCCTTCCCGCTTCTGGGAAAGCTCTCCATGATATGTTCACTCGGCTGCCTCTCTCCTTCATGCAGGTCTCACATGTCCCCACCGGAGAAGCCTTCTGTGACCACCACGTCCACGCTGTCACTGCCTCCCCACATGCAGAAGTATTTCTTCTTCAAAGCACCATCACCGCCCACATTATGGAGTAGATTTACTTGGATGCAGTTGTTTCTTCTTGGTCCCATAGAAGTTCCTCCAGGGCGCGGACTTAGCAGCTTGGTCATTTCTTTGATGTTGGGGACTAACACACTTGCTGGCACGTAGCTATTTCCCAGTATGCTTTTGTTGAGTTAACTTATTCTTCACTAATACCACACATGCTGCCCTTCACAGCAGGAGCACATTTTAATTCTATGAATTTGGTTGTGAGAAAAGTTCAGAGGACACATTTGGAAATACACTGTTTTGCTTTCACTGTGGTCACCTGGCTTTTCTCAGGCTGCCACTCATCCCCATTCAGCTTAATCTTTCTGCCTTCTTTTCTCTCCTTCTCTCTCTGCTTTGCAATGACTCTAACTCTGTGCTTCGAACATTCGAAGTATGGAGACATTGAGATTCGTTTTCTGATTTTGGAGAGAGAAACAAGAGAAGTCATAGGAAGTATCAGAATGATGCCTACCTCAACCTGAATTGGACCATCTCAGCTGGAGGAAATGGCAGCTGCCCAGTGTCCTGACTACTGACCCCAGTGCCTTGCCACAACCCACGCAGCAGCAAGGATGTCAGAGCCAGAGGCACCTTTGATATCATCTAAGGCAAACTCATGACATCTTGTGTTCTTTCAGGAAGGAAAGGATATTTCAGGTTAGAAATAGAGAGGAGGGGAGGGGCGGGCAGGGAAAGGGAGGTGAAAGGGGGAAAGGAGTGATAAAAGGTGTGCTTGAATCATTCTAACCCCTGACAAGGAACGTCATCTCTGGAGGTCGCAAAACTGATTGGTTGTAAGCCAGGTGCAAAAATTCAAATTTTCTGACTTTCTCTTTGATATTAAATGTCCTTTAATTGAAGAAATAATTGTTGGCTTCAAATTTCCAATATGGTCTGGTATTATTACTGTCCTCCATGTTCATTTTCTACCACTGCTTACTTCACAGTCTTTTAGTCAGGAACTGGTCTTCCTGCGAGTAGGTGTCAGATGGCCCTGCCTGCCAGGCAGGCAGCAGACTGCACATGGGGCCTGCATCAAGGTCAAAAGGGAGCCAGGTTCCTTGGCAGAGTCCCCATGATGTCACATCTCTTGTCCTCTTATTCTCTCTGCACCTCAGGTAGACAGAAATCTTAGGTTCTTGACATACTCTCATCAATGGTCCATACATGCCCTTCTATGGTTTATGTGTACATTTGTGTGTTTTTAATAATTGTATCAACTCACATGATCTCACCATCCAGCTCAGGAACTGGCCACACTGCTATCATCCACGTGGTTCTGCCCATCCAAGCCCCAGAGAGACGTGGTCACTATCCCAAGTCTTATGTTGCTGATTCCCTTTGTTCCAAACCACTGTCTTTCATGAAATATATGACATTTTTGCACATGTTCTCAAAAGGCACATTTAGTTTGGGTTGTTCGTATCCACGTATAAAAGTCTCAAGTTGTAGGTAATTTTTCAGGACTGGCCCAGGAAGGGGAACTGACTGCGTGTCGAGACCAAATCCTTCTGTGTCAGGTCGGGTGGAGAGGCCCCAGCCGTTAGCTGGATATGGCCCTGAAATGATCCACCGACGTGGAGAGGCCTGCCGGACCGCTCCTGCCTCTGCGGAGGGAAGCCCACAACACCAGAACACACAAGCCTCTTCCTGGGTTTGCTTTTCTTCCAATAGCCCACCTGTGCTCCGGGGCAGGGCTCCCAGCCACCCACTTTGTGAGGCTGCTCGCTCCCCACCTGTGCAAACACAGGGCTTCCTGTCACCACGTGGCCCAAGCAGAGCAGGCCTGCGGACGCCCAGCTTCGCATTTTTAATTTCCTAATGAGAATGATTGCAGACCTGGAAAACAGCTGTTATCCCAGGGGCCACGACACAATGTAATTCAATTGCACCTTTTTGATTTCTGTCTTGTCTTTCACAATTTCCCACAAACCTGAAACGTGTTTCGCTACTCACTTTCTGCCTCAGAGCGATCACAGCACTTGGCCCTCAGGGAGACTCTTGCATCGTGAAATGACTTTTACTCTGCAAATCCCAAGTGGAAATGAGAGGATATTGAGTTATGAAATCATGGTGCAACACAAAGACGCCAAGGCTGTGAGGATAACCCAGTCCTAGGTTAGGGTCCCCTTCCGTGTCCTCTGTCACCACCTATAATTAACTACTATTAAAAACAAGAGGCTGGGGGCACCTGGCTGGCTCAGTTGGTAGAGTGTGTGACTCTTGGTCTTGGGGTTGTGACTTTGAGTTGGGTGTGGAAGTTACTTAAAAATAAAATCTTTAAAAAACAACAGAAATAACAAGAGGCTGATGTGTCACGATGAGTAGAAAGAACAAAGATTTTGATGCCAGAAAAAAAAACAAAAAAACAAAACATGAGTTCAGGAGTGCGTGGGTGGCTCAGTTGGTTGAGTGTCTGACTCCTGGTTTCGGTTCAGGTCATGATCTCACAGTTTATGGGTTCAAGTCCTGTGTCGGGCTCTGTCCTGACAGTGTGGCGCCTGCTTGGGATTCTCTCTCTCTCTCCCTCTGTCTCTGCCCCTCCCCTCCTCACGCACACATTCTCTCTCTCTCTCTCTCTCTCAAAATAAATAAATAAGCTTAAAAAAAATGAGTTCATATCCCACCTGCATCCTTTGCTCCTTATGTGACCTTGGACCTCTCAGAGTTACTCTCCTACTTTGAAAAATGGAACCTGATACCTACTCTGTAGAATATTGGGAGTTACCTGAGGAAGGTGCAGAATGGTGAGCTCACTTGGCCTGTAGCGTGGTTACAGACTAGGTGCTTCATCACTGGGGGCCTTTCTCATTTCCTCACACCAAGTCTACTGGTCCCTGACCCTCCAGCCTCTCCGTTCTGATCAATCACACGTCACAGACAGATGAATCATCCTGAAGCAGCATTGGTGTATATCACATTTCCCCACCTCCCTCACCAGATCCAGACCCCCAGACAACAGCAGAAAACTTCTGTGGTTTCCCAGTGCCATTAAGATGTCCAAATCCCTTAAATTGACCTTTTATCTCCAGCACAATTTAGAATCAATGTACCCTTCACAGTGGCCTTTTCTTGCTCCTATATCTGAATCCTGTGTTCTAGGGAAACTTCGTCTCTGAACATGCCAGATACATGTCAGGCCCATCTCTACCTCCGCATTCATACTGTCCCCTTGCACACACTGCTTGCCTCCCCCTTTTCACTGATATGCATTCCATCCTTTCTTGGAGGTTCAAGTAAAGTCCCCACCTCTCTTCTTTCCTGCCTTTCCTTCCTGCTGGCTAGTTAGTGTGTCTTACCTTGTTTTGTCATTAGTCATCTGTGTATGCAGCCGCTGACACCTAGCTTGGGTTCTATGGAAGATGTGCAGAAGCATGTGGTGATGATTGCAAATACAGAAGCACAAATTTCAAAGACACTTCTGTTTAGAAATGCCTTCGTAAATTCACCTGGAATTTGACTTATCACAATTTCCTTCCATTAAAGTTTTTTCAAAATTGTTAGCAGTAGCCAGATCGAAATAATCAAGCATTGAGTTTGTGTTGCTGTTAGGGTGGGGTGTGTGTATGTGTGTGCATGTGTGTGCATCAGGGAGCTGCACTGACTGGGTTAGCTTCACATCAATCCCAGTGGGAAACAGTTATCTGCACTCTGCTCTCCTTTGCCACTTTCAGGTGACAGGTTTCATCAGCTCACATCGGTTGTCCAAACATCCAAGATTGTACTGGAATTTAAGAAAGATAACTGAAGCAAGTATGAGCCTGATGGTTGATCAGTATCCACCATTTTTTGAGCAGATCACCTCCCTGCAATGGTTTAATCTTGTAATATGCCAAGGTAAGTTGACTTCGCAGAGTTCCCTGGCAGGACCTCAGGCAAACGAGTGGCTGTATTGGCAGTAAAAGGACATGAGGAAGGGGGTTCTGTTGAAGCTCTAAACTTGGCTGTTTAGATTCCAGGTATTCTTGGGAAGAGTTATACCTAAACCTGAACTTGGGCAAAGGCCAAAAAAATTATGCATTAGTACCATACCCAGAATATCTGGGGATGCTGTCAAGTTGAAAGTTGGTCAGAATCCCTGTGCAATGGTGTAGCCTGAGCGGTACTGAATTTGAAACATTTAAGCCTTGAGTGAGAGGCTGTTTAGGAGGCTGTTAATTGGTGTCCATTTTTTTTTCTTTTTCTTTCTTTCTTTCTTTTTTTTTTTTTTTTTGCCTAATAATGGAAGAGTTTTAAGTCTCAACTCCAAAAAGGAAGACATTGATCCAGCTCAGAGATTTGCAATACCTTCATCATACAGAAGGATGCTGATGCTCTCAGAAGAAAGCCTCTACCAAGGAGAATATTTGCATATGGAGCCCTCCCAGGTTAGCCTGAGAGAAGCATGCTATGTCACATAGCGAGAGCAGCCCTAGTAGCCAATAGAAGGGATTAAGACTTGCAGAGCACTCCAAAGTTGTAGAACTGATACTGATGTCCAGTCAAAGATGGCTGGTCAAGCACACACCTCAGGCTTAGTGAACAGCTAGTCCAGATGGAGCCAGTCAGAAAGCTCTGGGAATATTTCTTCAAACAGATAAAACTGATTGCATCCCAAGTGCATTTGAACATATTCAGAGGACATCATACAACTTTTGAATTAATGATAAGTCAATGGGAAGCTAAGAAAATGAAAAAAATAGATAGCTCAATATCACCTCTGGGACAAACAAAATTTTATTCAAGAAAGGAAAAGCATCCATAGTATACTGCAGAGATCAGTTTTATATACTATTTCCATTTGTCCTAATTATATAAACACTAAATATTTATCTATTTAAACTTACAACATAACTATTTTTTGGAGGTTTGGAAGGGATGGGTAGCTGGTGTGCAGCAGTATGGAGAGGGTGGGAGAGAAGGAGAAAGAGAGTGGAATATTCAAATTCCAAATTGGAAACTCAATAGAGAATGTCTATATGAAATATCAGATAGAAGTATGTTAAACATATTATGGTTGGTTCTGGGAAAAAGAAAAGAGGATTTAAAACAAAGATATATGGATGAAAGACAGGTTATGCTGCTTTAACAACAACAACAACAACAAACACTTCAAAATACAAATGCTCAAATGACATAGGTATATCCTTTCTTGTTTGATATTGTCCAGAGAGAAGCATTTGGGGGTGGAAGGTTGATGTTATGACCCTCAATGTGGCTTCCATGTCTGGGACCACAGCAGCAATTCTGGTTCTTGTCATTCCAGCCGGGGGGGGGGGGGGCGGGGGGAAGAGGGGGGTGGAGAAGAGGGCAATAGGTCAGGGAAACACATGTGCATACTCTGACAGAAACGCTCCCCAGAAGTAGCACAGATCTATTGGCCAGACTGTGGGCATATGGCCTCACTGAGCTGCAAGGGAGCCTGGGAAATGCAGTAACTAGCTGTTGGCTATGTGCTCCACTAAAACATGGAAAAAGACAGGAACTAATGTCAGGGCTCAACCAGCAGCCTCTGTCAAATAAACTTTGTAGAATTATTTGACTCTTTTAACCAAGTGCCTATGTAACTTCAATACAAACTAAAATGGAATTTAAGACAGGGTGCCTCAAGATCATCTTTTGAACAATGAAATAAATGAACAAAATGTGGAAACAGGGTCCTGAAGCAGAATGCAGGCACCACCAGAATAGACAGTACAGATGGCACGGAACCAAGAGGATCCAGTCCTGTTTGGCACTATGCTTTATGTCCTCTCATTTCAGGATGCTTATAGCTCCTTTTCTGGTATGAATATGCTATACATTCTGCAAGAACACATGGGCACCCCTGCAAACCTATGATTTTATAGTAAATCATTCCAAAACAACAAGAGTCTGAGATGGAGATTAGTGTGTAGGACGTAGGCAAAGGGAAGGAAGCAGGATTGGGCAGGGGGAGAGGCTGGGAGTTCTGGAGCTGGGATGGACCAGAGGTATCAAGGCAAGGAAACCAGACTTTTATATCCCAGTATCCATCAGTCTGGATGCTCATTGTCCCAGGAACTTGCAACATTAGGGTTTAACCTTGTACAAAGTAGCTGTCTTTAGCTTGGGCAGTTCACAGAAGGTCTGAGAAGTTTGTCCTGCCTCTAGCAGAACTACTACCAGCTCAGGGAACAAGTCCTTCATTACTGAAGAAGCATCTGAGCAATGTATCACAGCATCTACTCTATGTGGATCCTAGTAGCTGTCTCCAGGTCTCTGTGAAATCAATCATTTAGATTTGGGTTCCAGCAGGAGTGGCTCTTCCATTCCTCTAGAGGAGAAGTTCAATGGTGGTGATCTCATGAGGACAACAGAGGGGTTGGGAGATGCCAGAGGACTTGGATGTATGTAGCAAGTATGCTCTTTGGCTTAGGTTATACTTTTGCTGGAGGTAGCTTTAAGACTGCTGTTGGAGATTAAAGGGAAGGGTCAAACCAGATACAGGCAAACCAGATAATATCTATGATTATACTTTGCTTTCATCTATGCTTTAGGATGATTAGTCAATAGTTGTTGGTTAACATATAAAGAACTCTTATGAGGAGTTTAGGCTCCAGAAGAAACAAAAGCAAGGGCTTCAAATAAGCCTATCTCCATCTGCCTCAAAGGGTATATTTGTTACCAGAGGGAGTATTAGAAGTAAGTTTGTTCCAGAGACATGAGTGGTGTGACAGCCTGTGGTTGGCTAAGAAGATTTCCAGGGGCACCTCCTCTTTTGATCTGGCAGACCCAGCAGTCAACACCTTTGGAATGATGCCCTAGGGATAGAATTCTGCACTGTAGTCCCCAACTAATGGAGGGCAGGCAGTCTGTCACCTCTGTCACCTAATCCTGATGTCAAAATTTCATCATGACCACATCAAACTGAATATTTCCTGCAAGGGGTTTGTCAGCGTTCCTAAAAAGACAAGAAAATGGGGACAAAAGGTTGAATGGTTTTCTGTGGGTACCTGCTAGTACACGTTTGAGTGTAGGTGGCAGGATTTGGTCTGAGGCTTGTTTTCATTTAAACATATGTCTTGTTGGTGAGGTTGTCTGGGGAGGGGACACAGACCTTTAATGGCCAGAGGCTATCAATATTTTTCAAAAGAATCTCATAATTGTGAATAGTCAAATTAGCCTAGGGGCTGACAAAGTGAATGATGGCTCATGTTATTGCTGGTTAACTGTCCCAATAATTAACCTGTAAAGTAATGACACCTGAAACAAATGTGATTATTAACACATTGGTTTAGTGCAATGATTGATTATAAAAATTAACTGCCCTGTCTTAGAAAGTCAGTGCATGATATATGATAATAACAAAGTAAACCTAACTTGATCATTCTAGTTACTCGTTTGACACTTACGTGGTCTCTGTTATCAGACTTGGTCTTGGGCAGGTTCAGTATCTGGCTCAGGCTCTAGAATAAAGTCTCTCATGTACCTGATGATCTGTGGCATGGCTGTGGAAAACTCTTTCCTTCCTACGTGTGAAAATCAAGAGGATTTTAATGGGAGAACATCACAGAAAAGTGAATTCACAGGCCTGCTTTTGTTGATGTGGCCTGGAGGAAGGGCCCCTGGGGCCGTGCAGTGACACAAAATCATACCATCCAAATATTGAATGCAAGAGCATTAAAGGAGATGGGGAATAAAAGCCTCTGTTAATGTGATAGTAATCTGCAACTCTTGGAATTTGACACAACTTCCCACTGCTCCTCACACAAACCTAAAACTGGGACCAGGCTGTCCTCCTCCTGCCCCCAAGGGCTTACCCATAGATTCACATCTTGGCTCAGAAATCTGATTGCTCTTCTGTCTTCACAAACCCTCCCCACCCTTCAATAATCTTGTCTTCATAAACAAAGACAAAGATGTCTCCCCCAGCTCCATTGGCCAACATTAATCCCTTTGTGTGAACTCCCTTCATTTTACCACTTACGTATCTCATGCTTTTTCTTTTTGAGATCCTCAGTCCCAGGAAACTGAGGAAGAGCTTGTATCTGTCCAAGGCATCTTCATAGTGCCTTAACATAGGCTAGGAGATCAGGAGGTCCTCAATGTGTGCTTGCTGAGTCTCAGAGGTTGGAAACTCAGAAGACCTAGGGGGGCTGAGCAGGAGCAGCTGGGCTAAGGCAAACTAGAGAAGGAATTCAAATTCAAATGATTTTTTTAAAAAAGCAGTTATAGCAAAACAGGACTGCTGTTGATCTACAAGCATCAGGTTTGCAATTCCTGGTCTTTAAGAAATTAGCAAACAATGTCTGGTCCCCTACACTGGGTAAACCAATGCAACAGCAGAGAAACATTACTTGCTTCACTCTGGACTTCTCCCTTAACCCAGGTTTGCTTCTGGGCAAAGAGGCACCCCAGGAAGTCACGTTCAGATGATGTAAATGCATCCCTCTGTAAAGGGGCCATTATGCTCAAGGTACTAGTGTCCTCCAGATCTCACCCTGACCCTGAGTCCAGCTCTTTTGTCTTCTAGAATCTGCGCTGGGTCTCTGCTCCAATATAGTGTGCCATGCAGCTATGGGGGTAGTGTCAGAGGGCAGGTGGACAAAGGATGGAAACCAGCAGACTTTTCCTGTCCATGCAGTGCTGCCTGAAGGCAGAAACCAGCTTGTGCTTCTTTCCTAAGGGTTTGGGATGGTGATGTTGGCATTTGGGAAAACAGAGAGATGTAGGTTAGTTGAGGAAGAAGGTAGAACTATCTTCTGAAAGAAGGCTAAATGTGGAAACATACCCCCAAAATGTGGGAAAATGGGAGTCTTTATATTTCATGTAAACAAAGAATATAAGACAATCGAAAGATGAATGCAAGTATCTTTCGATTTGCTTTTTTAAAGATACTCGTGTGAAAATAAGATCATGTGGAGATGAGATGACATGTCTGACTGTTGCTAACAACAGCTCTTTTGGGGCCAGGAGATGTGGAGCAAAATGTCTTCAGAAAGAGATTTCTCTCTGAAAACCATTACTCACTGCCCTGCTGCCAAGGTCACTGAGAGCTGCAGTTTTGCTGCTGTGAAACTGTTTACATCCAAGGATACACAGGGACACAAGGTCATGGGAGGTAAGCAAGCCTGGAGACCTCAAAGTCAAAAGACAATAAACACACTAACTTCCAGGGCTTTTAAAGAAGCTCAGGCGAGCCAGACAAATTTCCACTTCAGATGTAGATTCACAACATCTTGTAGCAGATGGAAATAGAAGCAGGGCAAGAGTTGGTTCAAAATGAAGTACTATTAAGTTTTATCAGAACCAAAACAGGCACCAGAGGGTTAAGGTCTGGAATGGTTCTTCAAACATGTCTGGAATAGAATGAAAACTCAATTGGCCTGGAGCACAGGGATTAAATTCAGGAGCAAGTTTCCAAGGAGACCTATAAGAACCCAGGGAGAGGAAAACCTCTTTCAGAAAATTCATAAAATGTAATGAGTCGCCACTGAAGCAATGGAAAGAACATTCAGTGAAATGGCCAGGAGTGGATGGAGGCTTAGTGCAGAGACTCAACTATGACCTGAATAGGTGTCTCGTCAGCAAATTATTTAGGTATATTTAATTGAAATGCATTTGTAGCAAGTCACCTCCTACAAAAAAATGTGAAAATATCCTTCCTGGAAATAATATGGAGTTTTGTCCTAAATTTGACCACTCACATTAAGCAGTCTGAATAAATATGGCAGGACTTGGCACCCTTCTGAAGCATCATCTGCTAAGAAGAGAATGCTTTTAAATCTCCTAGAACTCCAAGAAAAGGTGCAGAATGCTTGGTTTCATGGGAGCCCAATGTCCCTGTCCACAGCATATCCTGCTTGCTTCTTCTCTCTCGCCATCCCGTGCTAAAGTTCTTCCTAAGGCATAAAAACAAATCTGACTCACTTCTTTCTTACTGAGAATCACAGCAACTTTTCTTTGAAATTCAACTTTAAGGAAAACAGAAAGGCTATTTTAATCAGAGAAAAACCTCAAGCTGAGTGAAAATTACTGCGCTGGTCCTGTTGAATGTAGACTAGAACCACTTTTGAAGTGATCATTAATTTTATGGAAGTGATATACACCAGAATGAGCTTCCATCCTACTTTATAATCAATCAGTTAATCAACTAGTCCCAGAGGAGTAGGAATACTTTGCATTCTCTGTAATGCTGCGTGAGGTTATGGAGAACAGAGTGTCACTGTGTAGTAATTGAATGTTCAGGGCTGGATTCAAGTAATTTTAACCACAGAATTGAAATTATCAGGTAGAGAGAAGGAAATGCAGAATGACTTAACCAACTACTTCATGAAAAGGAAACATCCAGGACCTGTTTCTATGTCCTCATTTGGTGGGTTTTTTTAAAAATGTGGCAAATTATGATACCTTTGAAAAAATCTTTACTTAAGCATTTCTAAAAATATGTGTGCAACCATAGGAAACACCAGAAAATGCATTTTGTCTATGGTTTATGCACATTCATTTTATGTATTTTTTCCTGAAATCACCATGCATTAGTATTTTTCAAAATTTTTTCTGTAATATTCTTTTAAAAAGTCCTAATTCTAGTTTATCACTTTGAAACAACTTTTTCTACACAGATTCGACTAGATTCCACAGTATATTTCACATGCCAGAGCAAAAGTTTTCTTGTACAAGGTCATTTCTATTAGACTAAAAGTGTTTGGGTTTATCATTTATAAGTTATTTTAAAGAAACAAACTTCGAAAGTTAACCACCTTAGTTGTTGTTGTCAAGACTGTATTCCCATAAATGTGGCCCTGAAAAAGAACATTTGCTAGTGTTTCTTTAATGCATAAAATTGTAAAGAACACACTAATGTTCTGAATTCATGTAGATAATGAAAAATTTAAGCTGTACAGAAAGTAATACAATGAAAGTAATATTCTACTTCCTTTTCTGGTTATTCTCATCCCAGTTATTAGCAATTTCTTACAGTTCTTCTAGAAAACATTTTTCCTCATACATCAAAATAAGCATTGCACTTACACATACATGAACACACAGACGGACATATTTAAAAATTTTTATAGGGGGATCATACAATCAATACCTAGAGTGCCTCATCTGGTTTGTTTTCACATAATAAGATGTTTTGAAGAACTTCCACGTTAGCACAAACAGACCGGACTCATTCCATTTAGCAGCTACATAGCATCCAGTTCTGTTGGATGTTGTATATATTCAATATATTCTACAACATATTTCAGTATCCCTTTGTTAATTTACATTTAAACAGTTTCCAGGTTTTTCTGATTAAAAAAATGCTGACTGAAGATCCCTTTATAGCTTGGCTTAAAAAAAGGAGCGTATTAGTAGGTTAAATTCCTAGAAGCGGAATTTTCTTCAAAAAGTTTTCTTTTTCAGTCTATTCTAACCTTTAATGTTGCCTACAATTTAGAAGGGGAAAGCTTTCTAATTTTGCTTAGGTTAGGGGAAAAAATGGAAAATACCGATGACACCCAGTGTAGAAGTCCAGCGGCATTGATTCGTTTCAAATTTAAGTGGGGAGGTGCTTATCTTGAAGAGGTGCTTAAAGTGAGGTCCTTAACAACGTTGTTCTCACTCTAGAAGAACACAAAATGAGCTATCAAGTGAATAGCATTTCCTGCTTAGCAGGCTGTGGAGAAAGTTCCATAATATGGCCATCTAAAAATTATTGGTACCTGATCAGATCTTTGTGATTAAGTCACACTGAAGGCATTAGCTATCTGGTCTCTCTCAGATAAGATTTATGTGAAGCTTTTAGACCTGTCCTCAAGTGGAGTCACCAAGGAGATTTCTTTGGATAAAATAACTCCCCTGTGTATATCATCTAAGTGGTCCCCAGGCCATGTGTAATTTTACGAGACCTAGATGTTGTAGGGTAGAAGCCAATTTTAGAATCTTGCTTTCATTAAATGCAGAATGTTCATCCTATTGGGAAAAACTCAACTCCTTTTGCCAGTATTAGCAGCCAGACCAAACCTTCTGTATATCAGCACCATATGACAGATTCAAATTATGCCTAAGTCACTGGGGTTGGCAGAGATCAAAGGGGACTGTGTCCTTAAAAAAACAAAATTGCTGATGTAAGTCTGAATATAGAAGTTTCATTTTAGGAAAAAGAGAAACTTTTCTGGGCGAGGCTAGATTTGCTCCATAAATCAGGTCAGGCAAATTCCCACAAGGCCAGGCCCTTGGGTGTTTCTAAGAAGAGCAGACCACTGATACCCCTTTACTCAATCCTGGCCTGTTTGTGAGCCCAACTGGGCTCCCCTAGGTGATAGTCTTTCAGACATTTCTGGGAGTTCGAGAAAACTAACGCTCCATGATTTCCTTTCACTTAGTTGTGACTAGGAACCATTCTTCCATAGGTTTTCTGTACTCTTAGTACATGAACAGTCAGAATTTGGATGGATAAAAAAGCAGGCAAGATATGGTCAATGATATATTTCTGTCCCTGAGAAATTCCCACTGAAAATTAGATATGGATCTCACATAACAAACAGGAATAAAAAATATGACAAATGGGAAATTGCAGAAATAGATGGAGGTACCTATGGAGCAAAGCAGACTTGAACTGCTTTGATTAGATGTGCTGGTCCATTTTATTCATTAATCCTTTGAATAGAGGCACCTGGGTGGTTCAGTTGGTTGAGCTACTGACTTCGGCTCAGGTCATGATCTCACAGTTTGTGAGTTCGAGCCCTGCGTTGGACTCTGTGCTGACACTCAGAACGTGGAGCCTGCTTCGGATTCTGTGTCTCCCTCTCTCTCTGCCCCTCCCCCACTCATGCTCTGCCTCTCTCTGTCTCAGAAGTAAATAAACATAAAAAAAATTTTTTTTAAATCCTTTGAACAAATATTTTTGAGCATCTTTTCATCAGACTCTTCCAGGTATATGTATTCAAAGATTTTTACACCATAAATAAAGTAATGCTTTGAGTTTAAAATGATTTCTGTCACAACTACCACAGTACAACAGTAGGCTAGACAAATAGAAGATCTACAGGAGCAAAAACATACCAGACAAATAATAGAAAAAATAAAGAAAGCTGGGTTTTAAAAATATAGTATAAAATGAATATTTATAGAATCTGAAAAAATAACTTCTTTTTAATGATAAAGGAATATATTTTGAGGGGTGCCTGGGTGGCTCAGTTGGTTAAGCTTCCGACTTTGGCTCAGGCCATGATCTTGAGGTTCATGAGTTTGAGCCCCGCATTGAGCTCTTGGCTGTCAGCACAGAGCCCACTTCAGATCTTCTGTCTCCCTCTCTCTGCCTCTCTCATTTTCTCTCTCTCTGTCAAAAATGAATAAGCATTTTTTAAAAAAGAATATTTTCCCCAAAATCCAAGGAACTTATATAAAATTAACCATATATTAGGCCCGTGTATCCCAATAAATATTTTTAAAATGCAGATCACATTCCCTGATCATAATACAGGGGGAGGAGGAAGGGAAATTACTTAAAAAAGAAAGAAAGAAAAGAAGAAAGAAAGAAAGAAAAAGAAAGAGACAAAGAAAAGAAAAGAAAGAAAAGAAAAGAGAAAAGAAAAGAAAAAGGAGCGCCTGGGTGGTGCAGTCGGTTAAGCATCCAACCCTTGATCTCGACTCAGGTCATGATCTCACAGTTCATGAGTTTGAGCACCACATCAGGCTCTGTGCTGATGGTGCAGAGCCTGCATGGGATTCTGTCTTTCCTCTCTGCCCCTCCCCTGTTTGTGCTCTGTCTCTCAAAATAAATAAACTTAAAAAAAAAAAAGAAAAAAAGAAAAAAGAAAAAAGAAAAGAAGCCAGAGGCCATAAAACCTGTCAACCTCTGGATCAAACCATACCCGAAAATAATTTAACTTTGGACTTGTGGGTTATTTTCACCAGAACCTCCTACTCCTCCTTTTAAAATCAAACTTTCCGATGCTTGCAATAAAAATATTCTAATATTATCATCTGGAAATTCTATATTCCATCTAATTATAAATCAAATGTGACTAAATAATAAAGATATTTTCAGACCAAGTTTAGCTCTCATATGGCTTTTCTCAGGATGAATAATACCGGAATCTGAGACACAGAGAATTGAACCCAGGAGAATGACAGAGGGAAGTTCCAGAATACAGCTGTGCAGCAAACTTTGAAGAACAGTCAGTGTGGGGGAGCTAGGTGTCCAGGAAGGAGGTGTCTTGGAAAAGAAGATTTCGTACATTTGATAGTATTCTTTGGAGAATGGGGGGAAAAAATTAAAGATGAAGTAAAGCCAGCAACGGCAGAATAAATAAGCAATTAGAAGCTCCAGGAGGAACAAGAAAAAGAAATATAAACGTAGAGCATTCTTTGGATCTGCAGTGAACAATATTTACATGGTCATAATAACATAAGCACTTTATTGAGTTTCAGCTTTTAGAATCAAAGCCTTGGCACAGTCCAATGGATTTAACCATTTCAGAGCAGAGTCTAAGTAATAAATAACATCAACCTTGATGATGTGGAATTTTCAAGGACAGACCACAGAACGTGGGAAGCAGAAAGGGAGAAGTGACAGAAGAGGAAAATACCAGGAGCCTCAAGTCCTTACCTTAGGAACTAACCAAAAAAAAATGTGTAAGAATATTATTCAAAGTTACAAAGACAACCACCAGAGATAAAAATAGTGATGCAACTGTATACAAAATGGGACAGGAGATGAGCTAAATCCTTACTGTGGCAGGAAGTCAAGAAAAGTTCACTTCTTAAAGGGATAAATCAAGAAGTAGAGGTTTATATAGTTTATTTAGAGGTAATGAAAAAATTTAAAGACATTGAGAATCACATCAAGAACTAAAATCAGAAAATGTTACAAGAATAACATGGTTGATCGGGACTGAGATTAGGATCTTGACTTGAGATGGGGCTAGGGACTGATATTTTCATTTTAAATTCTTATGATCCAAATAAGTATTTAAACCATGTGTAGATTGCTTTGATAAAAATAAAATTTCAATGCTTAAAAAAAGAAATCGGACTCAACCCCACTCATAATTAAAGGAATTCAACCTAATCACTTTCAATTGATCAATTTTACAAACATATGCAAAAGGCCAGGATATGAGGAGCAAGGAGGGAAATTACAAATATTTTAGCAACCAGAATAGAACAGACACCAGCCACTCAGAACTGATGCCGGCCATAAAATACCACATGTCCATCCTGGTGCATGGCAACTTCATAGCAGTCTAAGGGAAGGCAACTTGGTTGCTATTGGTAGGGGTGTATGTTGAATGCAAGCCTTCTGAAGGACATCACTGTCTATTGTGTATTCTTTTCAAAGCTATTAAGAAAGATTTACTGTTTGAATTAGCATATTCATCTTTGTAAAACATAAAAAGGATATGATTTTTGTAAAAGTCTTATTGAAATGTAATTCATAAACTACATATTTCACCAATTGAAAGTGTACAATTCAAGGGATTTTAGGTTATTCTATTTCCAGAGTTGTGCATCTTTGCATAATTGATTTTAGAACATTTTCATCATCTCAAAAACAAACTCTTTTAGCTATCATTTGCCAATGCCCCCATTTCTCCCAGTCATAGGTAATCACTAATTGACTCTGTCTGTAGTCCCTCACCTTTTTCTGGACATTTCATATAAATAGAATTCTATAATATGTGGTCCTTTGTGACTGGCTTCTTTCACTTAACATAATATTTTCAAGCTTCCTCCATGTTATACCATGTATCAGTAGTTCATTTCTTTTTTTTTTTAGTTTTTTTTTAAATGTTTATTTATTTTTTAGAGAGAGAGACAGAGTGCAATCGGGGGAGGGGCAGAGAGAGAGGGAGTCACAGAATCTGAAGCAGGCTCCACGCTCTGAGTGTCAGCACAGAGCCCAACATGGGGCTTGAACTTGCAAGCCGTGAGATCATGACCTGAGCCAAAGTCGGACACTCAACCTACTGAGTCATCCAGGCACCCCAGTAGCTCATTTCTTTTTGTTGCCAAATAACAGTCCATTGTATAGATATGCTGCATTTTATTTATACAGTCATCAGTTGATGGACACTTGAGTTGTTTCCACTCTTGGCTATTATGAATAATGGTGCTATAAACATTCATGTAAAAGTTTTTGTGTGGGCATATGTTTTCATTTTTCCAAGCAATAGAGCAAGGAGTGGATTTGCTGGGTCAAGTAATGCAGTATTTAACTTTTTGAGGACTGTCAAACTATTTTCCAAAGTGGCTACACTATTTTACATTTATTCCCACCAGCAGTGTATGGGGGTTCCAATTTCTCCACATCTTCTCCAACATGTGTTATTATCTGACTTCATGATTTTAGCCTCCTAGTTTATTGGCCATTTGTAGTATCTTCTTTGGAAAGCTATTCAGATATTTTGCCCATTTTTAAATTGAGTTGTCTTTATCACTGACCTGTAACTGTTCTTTATATATTCTGCATATGAGTACTTTTTCCAATATATGATTTGCAAATATTTTCTCCCATTCTGTGGGTTGTACTTTTACTTTATTGATTATATCCTTCGAAACACAGAATTTTTGAAGTCCAGTATATCTATTTTTAATTTGTTGCTTATGCTTTCTGTCATATCTAAAAATTTATTACCAAATCCAGATTCACAAAGGTTTGTCTTTATGTCTTCTTCTAAGATTTTTACAGTTTGGGCTCTTCCATTTAAATTTTTCATCCATTTTGAATTAATTTTGTCTATGGTGTGAGGTAAGGGTCTGACTTCATTCTTTTTCATGTGCCTTTCCAGTTGTCCTATCACCATTTTTTGAAGAGACTATTCTTTCCCTCATTGAATGGTCTGGACACTCTTGTATAAATCAATTAGCCATAATTGTATAAGATTACTTTTGGACCTAAATTCAATTCTATTCACATCTATGTCTAGCCTTGTGCTAGTTCTACACTCCCTTAGTTATTATAACTTTGTAATAATCTTTGAAATCAGGAAGTGTGAATCCTCCACCTTTTTGTTTTTTTATTGTTTTGGCTATTCTGGGGCCCTTCCGTTTCCACATGAATTTTAGGATCAGCTTCTCAATTTCTACAAAGGGATTCTAATAGGGATCGTGTGGAATCTGTGCAGAGTTTGGAGAGTTTTTGACATCATGCAGAGGCCCACCTATGGTGTTGGATCAAACTGAATGTTCCAAACTTTGAGAAACATACCATTATTGCCCATGTCTGCTTGTCTGGTTCACAGACTAGTGAGAGCTTAGATGGGAAGAAAAAGTCTTTGGCCTCTGGGATTGGAGGCATAAGTCTGTACCCCAGGTCATAAGGAATTGGCCATGAGCATGCCTTTTGACTAGAGGTAAGTTGGTTCCTGCAACCTGCTTAATCTTATTTATGTTTATGATTTTATGCTTAGCCTTTAAATGTCTTTAAGTGTCTTCTCTATTTTGCCCACCCCAAGGATTCTTTATAAGGGCGAAGCCAAGAAACCAGTGTAAGAAAAAAAAAAAAAAGTAATTATCCCTTCTTTTCTCAAACCTTTTTTTTTTTTTTTTTTTTTCAGTCTCTCCCTATCCATAATCAAGGCTGGCAAAGACAGAACTTCCAAGAGTACTGGGACGGAGGCAAAGCAGAGCAAAGGGTTGGGTCTGGGACACAGAAGAGGATGGGAACACCTCACCCTAATGAATCTCGTCTCCATGATATTAGCATATCATTCAGGACATTTCCTACCAGAGCTCTTGATAAGTATAAGCATTTTCTTGCCTCTTCTGCCTCTGGACTATAAGTTCCTCAAGGCCAAGCATTTGTTCAGAGCTGTTTCTCCAGTACTTAGCAGAGTTCATGGCAGGCAAACTGGTGCTCAAACATTTGTTGCGTAACTATTGTCATGTTTCAAATGAGAGTACCTTGTGTAGTTGTAATGGCCATCAAATCAGATGATGCATGGGGAAATGATAATAATTATAAGGACCCACAAATATAACACATTTGTTTTCAAAAAGACATTTTTTAAAGAAGCAAAATGTGAGTAAGATATCACCTGAATATGGTGTTGGAAACACCTCCTCTGAACAAGAAATGAGAACGCTGGTTCAGATGAAATATGATGATTATAAACACATCATCAGATTTGAAATTTTTGTGATTCCTGTGATGTCTCATGCAGATTCCCAATTTCAACATATGTTGGTTAAATAAATGAAGAAAGGTCAGATCTTTTATGACTAAATGTTTATAACAATGTATATTTTAAATCTTATCTTTTCTTGACTGTCTTTTCATACAAGTTTGTTTTTATTGGACCACCGGCAGCAAATTCCTGCAATTTTATAGCCATGTGACATTGTTGTCATTGCTTTTAGCACAGGCATCTGTTAGTCAAGAGACTCAAAGTATTCTCTTATGAGTCACTAAAATACACTTGCCAAGACCAATTAAACTAGTGCCAAATATGACAAGTCACCAGAAGACTTTTAACAATTTATACTGTTTTTGCTGGGGAAGGGAAATAAAGAAGAGAAAGAGGTAAATTTGCATAACACTTTTTTTTTTCTGGTGAGGCTCAAAAGCTATAATCACTGAAATTCAGTAATGCTAAGTGCATTACTATTTCTTCTGGTATTTTCTACACCATAAACCAGAGATAATAATTAAGATTCTTGGTGGTTGGTCCTTTCCACCTCCACAGTACAAAATATGCCTTGTTTTTCCTGAGCAGGAAGTGCTAACCAAACATGAATGAACAAAGTATAGAAGAAGCAATGCTGAATTTTAGGTTTCTGAATAATTAGGGGTTGGCCATATACTTAACAGGCAATAAGGTAAAATTCTGCAAATGAAACAGCCTGAAGGTAGGAAATTTAGCTCAAATAAAGGTTTGGAATATAGTTAAGAGGACTTACAGGGTTAGTATGTTGCCGCACCAGGTTCAAAAGTAGTAACTAGTTGGCAGGACTTTCAGGAAATGGGACATCTCATTAAATGCAAGTCTTAAGAAACAGTATAAATTTGTCACAATGTAAAATATAAAGAACAAGAAGAACATTTGATTTACCTTGTATCTTACCACTGAAACCTCACTCCTCAAGTGGAAAACTGAGGCAATTATGTCGACAAAATTGGGACTCTGGTATTATTTTTTCAAAAATATTCTAAAAATAGAGGAAAATATATACCTTTGGAATCCTGTGACCTGGAGGCATCTTGGCTGCTTTGGCAATGCCTGATTATCCTTGGAATCCTGTGGTCTGAGACACTTCGCATCAAATGGGCACCCGCAGGAAACATTGCCCCTGAAGACCCCTGTGGTAAATTCTTCAGGTCGGTCAAGTGCTATGAAACAGTCCCCCAAAGTATAGCTTGGCTGAGATTGAATTTAAAGACATGAAAATTGCTGCAAAAAATACTTTAGGTTGGCTTTTTTTATTTTAACCAACTTCATTCTGGAATAATTTTAGACATGTATAAAATTTGCAAAGATAGTAGAGATAGCCCCTGAAGTTCACTTAGCTTCCTGAATAGTAACATCTTACATCACCATCTTAAATTTGTCAAAACCAAGAAATTGACAATGGTTAATCCATAGCCTTTGAGGGTAGGTTAAGTTAGGATAATTATCAAACTTTTTAGAGGACATGAAGAAAAATTTGTCATATGGAAAAAATAAGCACTATTTTCTTATGGGATGAGCCCAGGAAAAAGTAAAAGTTTAACACCTTTCAAAGTCCAAATTTCAAGTCTTTAGCAGGGTGTAATCGGGTGAACCAGAGCAATGCTTCTCAAATTTCAATGTCCACATGAATCACCTGAGCATCCTCTTAAAATACAGATTTTGTGGGGCACATGGGTGGCTCAGTTGGTTAAGCAACTGACTCTTGATTTTGATTCAGGTCATGATCTCACTGTTTGTGCATTTGAGCTCTGTGACAGCACAGAGCCTGCTTGGCATTCTCTCTCTCTCTCTCTTTCTCTGCCCCTCCCCTGCTCGCTCTCTCTTTCTCTTTAAAAATAAATAAACTTCATTTTTTTTAATATCTAAAAAATACAGATTTTGATTCAATACATCTAGGCTGGAACTGCTCCTCAAGCTTTCCATTGAGGCTGATCCTGTTGACCCTAGAACACACTTGAAATAGCAAGAATATAGAGAAGTGCTTCCAATAGAACTTTCTGTGATGATGGAAATGTCCAATGTGACAGCCACTAGCCGCGTGTGGCTATGGAGCACTCGAAATGTGGCTACTGCCACTGAGGAACTGGATATTTCATTTTAGTTAGTTCAAATTTAAATAGGCAAGGTGGCTAGTGACTACCAGATTAGACAACACAGAATTAGTGGGTTTCATAATCAAAAATATTCTCCCTCATTCTGAAAGATCTAGGTTTTTAAATACTTCCGAGAAAGGAAAAAAGAGAGAAGAGGACACAGAAGGAGAGATGGAAATATGTTTGTATACATTGCACATGATAATAAGCAACAAACTTCAAAACAAAGTTACCCATTAAGATTAATCTGGATGGGTGGGGGCCTGGGTGGCTCAGTTGGTTGAGTGTCTGACTGTTGATCTTGGCTCAGGTCGTGATCTCATGGTTCATGAGATCGAGTTCCATGTTGGGCTCTGAGCTGACAGCACAGAACCTACTTGGAATTCTCTCTCTCCTTCTTTCTCTCTGCTCCTCTCCCATGCTCTCTCTCTCTCAAAATAAATAAATAAACATTAAAAAAAAGATTAAGTGTGCCTGGGTGGCTTGGTTAAGCATCCAACTTTGCCTCAGGACATGATCTCACAGCTTGTGAGTTCGAGCACCATATCAGGTTCTGTGCTGACAGCTCAAAGCCTGGAGACTGCTTCAGATCCTGTGTCTCCCTCTCTCTCTGCCCGTCCTCTGCTCGTGCTGTCTCTCTCTCTCTCTCTCTCAAAAATAAATAAACATTAAAAATAAAATAAATTTTTTTTAATTTGAAAAAAGATTAATCTGGATGGGCAGTGACAGGGGCTTGACATTACCACATGTGCCAGTGAATCAAAGATGCCTCATCCCACTGAGCAGACAGCCAGTGACAAAATTATCTTTCTTTTCAAATGAGGATGCTGCAAAGTGATGACCTAAACTGGGGCTCTCCCCTTTGTCCTGTGGTGGAATGGGAACCATTAAAGATGCATTTCCAGGTGAATGGAGTCTTGTTACATGGTGACCTTGCAGAGGGACATTCTGTTCAACAGCAGGTAGCCCACCTATCTCTCTGTGAAAGTCTTCTGAGTCCCTTTTTGGCTCCAGCTAAACCATGGCAGCAGTTGGAGCTTGGCAGAAATCTATCCACTGAATGAGGATTCAGCCCCAGAATCTAGCCTCAGATGTACCATTCTGCATTTATTTTGCACACACTGAAAACTGAAAGCTACCCTCAGTCAGTCCCATTTCTACTTTTGGACCCCTCTGGTTCTCTGTTGAATCAATTCTCCAAGAACAATACACACAACATGTTGTTCCTGAGCACTTTGTGATCTGAAAATGTACACCGTTGCATGGAGGACCCCCTGGTATCACTAACACGAGGACCTGGAGCCTGCCTTTCATGTATATCCTTAGAGTAGGTCATGGCAAGCTAGACTCTCCTAGTGATTCTGCCATTCTTTGCCAAGAGCAAAGGAAGGTGTCAGCATATAAAGATCTTGAGTGCTCAGTGGACACTGAAGGTTTGGGTAAGTTCTGATTGAGAATACCCAGGACGCTCCACAGGTGACAATTCCCCCTGGAAGTGTAATCCAGGACTCAAAGTTTCACTTTAAGTATTCTCCTCAATGTCAAGACCAACTCTACTCAAGAATATGTCTTCTATAAGTTGAACCTTAATTGTGTGCCACCTATTATTTCTAAGTGTGGGGGATACAACAATGAACTCAGTAGACAAACCTTCCTGCTTCTACAGGCCTATGGTTAATACCTTTTAAAACTTAGAAGAATCATAAAATATAATTCATATATATTCACTAATAAATTATCATTTCAACTTGGATCCAGTTAGGAACATCATCTTTCTCAAAAACAATTTAATAATGCTAATGTTTATTTTTGCCAGAGAAAAAATTTTGACATTTCCTGTAAGAACTGAAAAAAAAAAAACAACAACAACTAACATTGAATACATTGAATATTTCTGTGTGCCAGGAGCTATACTAGGTAAATTTACATAAATTATCTCTTTGTATGCTCATAACAATCCCATGAACTAGGCACCACATTATCCCCAGTTTACAGATGAAGAGCATTAGGGGAATAATAAATCAATGAATTTATGGTTTCAAAAGCAGAAGCCAAGCCCAGCAGATTTGGAGCACAGAGACTCTTCCAAGGTGTAGGGAAGGCAACTCTTCATTACCCTGGGGAAGTAAAGTACAGTGTAGGAAGATTTCTGTTCAGCCAAGAAGAAAAAGAAGGCCAACCAGAATGAAGGACTGGAACTCACCATCTTTGCTTGGGGAGAGGTTTTGACTGTCTCTTGGCTGTTAGCAAACCACACCGACTTCCTCTGACAGCCATGTGACAGGGTTTGAGGGTTTCATGATAAAGAGTGGAGGGAAGGGAAGAATATATTACGTCTTGAGTACAATATGACTTCAGCCTGCCTTTGGACTGGTCAATATAAGATAATACATTTCGTCAGTGCTTCAGGCAGTATGACTTAAAGGTCCAAAATCCCGATTGATATGGTCACACCACTTCAGAGACTGCAAGCCATGCATCCAAGCCAGGGGCCAGTTGGGAGACAGGCAGAAGTTTAGAAGTGTCTGGGGCATCAGTGAGAGTGGAGAAGAAGGTCAGTCATTGAGGACACTGGAGTCTACACCAAGCCAGGAGAACAAACTGTCAGTTATCTCTCAGAACTCCACGACAGCAGCTCAAGGAGCTGTGGAACCAGACGACAGCCTGATGGAGATAGCACCAAATCAGAATCCCAGAGCAGCTCCCATGCTGCGGCTCCTCCCTTCAGCCACCAGGTTCCAATCATGCCTTCCCCCATTGTCATATATCCAGGTACCCTCTTGGGAAAAGCAAGATGAGGAAGAAAAAATAGGAAAGGCCAAATTACCCACATCCTCCCCCAAAAGACTATTTAAATGAAAAGAAAACTGAAAAAAACCAAAACCTGGCAAATTAAAGTGGTTCCCAACACCTCCCTCTTCTCCCTGCCTCCTATCTTTTCCAGCTATTCAGCAAGGTGAGTATTTGCAGGATCCCTTTAGAAAAGAAAGAGGCTTTGTCTTTTTTTGTTGTTGTTGATATGAGATAGTGTGTGTAAATGTGAGCCACACAATATAAGACCTACAGAAGTCACAAAAGTGCAGCAGGATTTGAAAACAAGCAATAGGACTCAACCCTTGCTGGTTACCACTGTTCTAATCTACAGGGGATGCAAATAGTTGGACTATGTGCTACCTCTTTCCCCTGTGGGGACCCATGGCAGGTACCGATGATTTATCCTTTATCCTTTGAGTCCAGACACTGCCTCAGAAGCCTTCTTCTCAACACAGTGTTCCACGAAGACACTACTGATCGATCAGAGTCAGAAAATAAGTGGAAAAGTATTTGCAAGCAGCTATTTGGTAAACATCATGAATCAACATTGTTACCCTCATTTCTTATTAGAAGGAAGTACTTCTGGGAGAGAAAGTCCAAAACTCATTCTGAAGGACATCACTGCTCTCCAGGGCAGGGAGAAACGTCTGCGGAATTCACAGCTTTGCTTAAAGAACCTGGATTTTCATACTGACTCCTTCTATCCAAGCAATGAGCAGGCCTTTTATTCTTCCTTCCTCTCGCTTGTCCCTAGGCACCATAAAACACACAGCGTAAACTCTTCTTCAAGGCTTTTCAACTGGTTCCAGAACCATACGTAACACCGCTGTTTTTAAGACACCTCACTGCAGCCAAAAGTTTAACCTTCTGGTGTGAGCTTTCCTTGACTTTCAGTGTGGTTGAACATCTGACAACCATTTGGTGGAATAAGTGAAGGGATTAGAACAAGAAACACAACCTTTTGTTGACTTTTCTGCTGAACCATTGGAAATTCATTTAGGCCCACACAAGCTTGCCGAGTCTTCCTTTAATGCTAAAAATGCAATTTTGCAGGAGCCAGTTCCCATCTTGGAGGTCATAGATGGCTGTCAACACAGGATTCCTAAAGAGGAGTCCTCTCTCACCCTTGTCTTTGCCCTGCCACCTTTTAAAATTGTGCCAGCATTCTTGAGAAGGCTCCAGGTGGATGGCCTCAGCCAATGATGTCATTTGTTCACTACCAGGCTGGAGCGCCTCACCAGGCTGCCGTGTCACAGCGTGGAAAGCTGCCTCGCCCAGGGAAGCAGTTCCAGGACTGCCTCTAGGCAGCCTCACTTCCAAGGGGGGCTGACTCTACCAGGCCTACAGCCCTGAACTGACTGCATCCTGGTCATTCCACAATTGGTTTCTGACCCCTCCAGATCCCCTCCTTATCCTCTCTAATGAAACGTGCAGTACTTCTGTAACCCAGATTGTCAGAGTTGCTGAGCGCATTAAATCTGAAAAATCTTATAATTCTCTTGGCCCTTCTAGAACTCTGAAAGCTACCCACGAACCTACAGCAGGCTCTGGGAGAATTTCCCAGGAAAAGTGGTCTGTCCTCCGAGAGAGGTGGTTCAAGGTAGAGTCAAGAGTACAGCTATGTGCCCTTAGACAGGTTGCTTAATCTCTCTGAGCCTCAGTTTCCGCATTTCTAAGAAGCATTGTAGTAAAACCTACTCCTTGGGCTTTTGGGATAATGGAGAGAAATTAGGGGAACAAATCTCTTTTCATGGTTCTTTGCTTCTCTCCTCTACCACCCTCCGCACATGCAGAGGGGAGGAAATCTTCCGGAAAAGAAATCCACTCGTATCATTTCACTGTCGTTACTTTCTGGCTGGGAAGAAGGGGTTGCTGCCGGGGTGAAGGGGATCTGTTTGCAGCAAAGCAAGAAAACGGAGCCTCAACCTCTTGCGCCTGCTTGGGGCATAGCTTCTTAAGTCTGGGAGCCCATGCAGAGCCTGAACATGGAGCTTTTGGGGTAACTGCCTCAGAGGGGGTCCTCCCATCTCACCGCTCAGCCCCCGGAGCCCAGCCTGGCAGTGCGGCAGCCAAAGAAACCTGAAACCGGCTATTGAGTTCTGCTGTGGGATTTTCACACAGGCCTGGGAACCACCGACCTGGGAGCCCGCTGACCCGGCGACCTGGCAGAGAGGCCAGCTTGGGTCGCATTACCACCCACAGGCCCTCCAGGCCTCAATGCCGGCCGGGCTGGTCCCTGTAAGTCAGCCCTGCCCTGTGCCGTCCAGTGGCCCCACCCAGCTCCCAAGGAAGGTTGGTGGGGAGATCAGGAAAGCCAATTTTCAAAATGTAAAGTAAAGTAATGAGTGGGCCCCTGGGTAGATTTTCAGTGCTGCTTTCATCTGGTTTAAGCGGTAGGTACGTTTCAAGGGGAGATCTGATGATGTGGCAGGAGGCGAATGGCAACAGCTGTAGTGCCCAGGCCCTGGGTCCACGGATGTTAGGCGCTGGGAGCTGGCAAAGGAGAGTGGTGGTGCAGCCCCTCACTTTCCAGATGATAAAACTAAGGCACAAAGAGCTGAATTAGTAGGAGAATGGAGGCATGGGGCTGGCACCCAGCTGTCCAGCTTCTCTCCTGCTGCCTTCCCACCAGCATCTCCCGAGGTATGTTCCATCTGGTATGGACCCTAGTGAGGCATGGCGATAGCTGTTCTAGAAAATAGCTGTGGTCAGATGGCTGCACATTAATGCTGCCTCTTGAGATAAACAGTGCAAGAAAAGGAAGCATGGCCATTCAGGAACTGCTAATGATCGGCCACCTATTGGGAAACGCTGGAGCAAACAAAAGGAAAGGGGGGCTTCTTTAGGCTGCATTCCATTCCCAGCTACCAGAGGCTCAAACCATAAGGACATTTGTTGACATTCACAAGAAGCATGGTGGTGGCAGCTCCACGGTATCAGGCACTAGACTGACACCTTCTGTCTCAGTTCTCATGGTCACAAGATGGCAGCCACAGCTCCAGGTATCCTGTTCTCTCACACAACCTCGCATAAAAGCAGAAAGCAAGGAGGTGTCAAAAAGGAAGCACTATCCCTGTATTTCTCATTTTATTCTCAGAAGCCTCCCAAACCCCCATCCCCTTAGTAGGTCTCATTGTCCAGAAGAACTGAGTCACATGCTCATCCCATACTCATCCTTGGCAAAGGAGACCACAAGTCCTGTGACTGCCACAAAAATATTGTGATTCGTTCCCTGAGACTGGGCCCATTATCTCTCAATTCTTCTTTTTTTCTTTTTCTTTTTTTTCTTGTATAGTTTGTTTTCTCTCTGATGGCAAAAAAGGAGGAATGGCTTTTTGGAAGCTACTAATGGGGTCTATCATGATAGAGTTCTGTACTCCACAACTTCTGAAAGCTTTTATATGTGAATGTGTACTGTTTGTGGTAAGAGGCAGAACTAATGTACAGTTTCCCAAACTTAGCTGGCCACAGAACCCTTCTGCCACTAAGCATCTCATGAGACTTGGTTCTACGGAACACACTTCGAGAAACATTGCCCAATGTGTCCCCTCAGCATTTCCCTTCGTAATTTACGTGACATCACTTTTAGGCTAGACAGAAACCTCTTCAACCTTGAACAAATACAATTTTCATAAATTTCTGTATTCTTGATGTTTTCTTAAGTCTTTCCCTTTCCAAGTCAAACTTAGATTCAGAATGACAATTTTTCTGTCTCTGCCAAAAACCTCTCATTTAGACATTTATCCTGAAATATCTTCAGTACCCACAAAATTCTTCAAAGGTTTAAAAATAAAAAAGGCAAGAGGAAGTCCTGAAACCTACGTTTCAGCAGCTGTTCTAGAATGTTCTAACAATTCCATCCAACCATGGATGCCATGCTCACCCTGGCATATGTTCCATGTGTCTCTGTCTTTTCTCTCTAACTAGCTGTTTAAATTTCCTTTCTTCCAGGAGCCTGACTGTGGTGTACACTCAGAGTGACTAGAAACTCCGTAGTTCAGACCAAGAGAAAAACTTCAGCTTGTATTGACTGAGGTTCCAGAAAGCCTCTCACCTTCTGCACAATGATTGTGAACTATTACAGCTATCACTTACCAAGCAGCACCCAAGGATAGTGCTAAGCATTTCATCTGCATGATTTCCATTCTCCACCAAGCTGTGAGCCAGCTAGTATAATCATCTCCAGTTTTACAGATGAGAACACCAAGCCCAGGGCGGCCTGACTCCAGAATATGTGTGCAAGGTAAAGACTGCTGGCTCGCTGGAAAAATTATCTATCTGCCCATTGTTGGGAGACACGTGGGGTAAAACTTTTTCTATTTTAATTTTTTTAAATGTTTATTTATTTTTGAGACAGAGAGAGACAGACCATGAGCGGAGGAGGGGCAGAGAGAGAAGGGAGACACAGAATCTGAAGCAGGCTCCAGGCTCTGAGCTGTCAGCACAGAGCCCGACGTGGGACTCGAACTCATGGACCGTGAGATCATGACCTGAGCCAAAGTCATCGGACGCTTAAAAAACTGAGCCACCCAGGTGCTCCGGGGTAAAACTTTCTCTATTTGAAAGTCAACCTGGGCTCACGAGCTCCCTTCATGAAGGGGTAACTACAGGCCTAGTAAAATTTGCTGATTGCTTCATAGAACTTTTTTTATTTTAAGGCCAGACTTGGCACAAATTGCAAAATGTGTAACCAAGCCCTCCTTGGGGAATATTTGATGTCTGTATGTGTATGAACTAGGGGAGTGGAGTTATAATCACATTTTCCCCCTAGTAGGTAAAGTCAGTTCAGAACTTCCATTAAGGGAAACCTTGAAAGAAAGCATTTCTAAAAGGGGAGCTTGTGATATTTGCAAAGCAGCAGAGTACCAATCCCACTTATTAACAAAATAAAAATATGTAAGGCCAACATTTTTCGAACATCTCCTATATGAAAGACACAGTGCTACCGACATTAAATACTTTCTTTCAGGTTCTTACAACCATCATTATTGCTCTAACTTAACATCAGGAAACCAGAGTTTCAAGAGGTGAATTGGCGAGGTGATATCACAAAGCTAGATTTTTCATCAAATTCAGAGTTGAGAAATACATGATGATTATGGGGTGAGGAGTCTAGGCTACCACTTTCTGTCAGGCCATGGTGGCCCTCCTGAGGCACTAGCCCAAAGCTGGAGAGTTGCCAAGACAAGAGGTTTGGGCAGTGATACAATGGCCCCCTCAGCTTGGGAGCGAGACTGAGCAGGATCGGGCTGGCCTGTACCATTTCCGTATACTCAGGCTGAGATGCCAGGAGCTTGAGGGCATGTAGTAGGTCCTTGGTTCCCCCTTTGCACAGAAGGATAAGTCATTACTACTTGCTTAACCAGCTGACAAGGTACTCACTTGCCTTGCAAATTAACAATGCTTATAAATCACCAGGAGCAACTTAACTTGGAGGAAGGCGCTGTTCCACCCAAAGCATTATTTGACTATGACCCTTCTTGCTTTTACCATGCAGCCTATATTATTAAAATAGACTCTGAAATGTCTACTTGAATTGGAACATCCTTTTCAATGGATCACTGAAAATGCCCATTGTCTTGATTTCTGGAGGTGTTTCATGTGCGCCACACAATCTCTTAACAAAAAGGAAAAGCCAGAAAGTAAATTTACCTCGACATAGTGAAACAAAAGAGCACGTCTGTTTCATATGATCATGCTTAGGCTTGGCTGCTTTTAAGATGTTTCAAGGGATTTTCTTTCTTTTTTTTTTTTTCTCCTTCCAAACTACCTTCTTTATTTAAGGATCCCTATTTGCCCTCCTGCCTTTTCTACGGTGTCACTTATTGCTTTGCCAGAAACTAAATGAATGTGAGGACACAAAGGGACAATGAGATTCGTTACCCGAGGCAAGAAGCCACCTGCATGTATTTAGAGAGGCTCCTTCTCATATATCTTGCCAGTTTGTACCAAAGGCATTAAGAGGAGGGCCACCACTCAGCTTTCTTACCCAGGGTGGATGAGGGAGGGATTATCCCAAACTGAGGAGTTCTGAAGAAGCCAGGGCAAAATGCACCCAAGTTATTGTTGTTGTTGTTGTTGTTGTTGTTATTGTTGTTGAGATTATTCACTCCAGTCCTTTCCTGCTACGAAGAAATTACAGAGAGGTAGTGGTAACTGATCCATCCTGATTGACATTAAATGCATCTAATTATAAGTTATTTTTAGGCATAAAGAGGCCAATGCCATGTAGGCCAGACTGAAAGGGCAGGGATGTTAAGTGACCTGCCCAGTTCATTCCTCACCACCTTTACCCACTACCATATGGCAAGTCACAATAATATGAAGAACTCAAGCTGTCTTGCTCTCAATAGTCAATGGTAGTTAAGAGATTGCAGACCCCTTTGTCTTTCAGCTGAACAACTGGCTTTGTTTCTCCCTTTTATTCCTTATTCTCTCTTCCCTCCACTCCTTGCCAAATTCTACAGAAGTGAAGTTTGGAAATATTAGGCAGAAAGCATCACACAAAGCCCACACACTAAACACATTCATAACCGCTGCTTTCAAAGACAAAATATAAAGGAAAAGCTAGCAGGGGAAGTCTCAGTGTAATGAAAGACCCATCTGGGCAGTGACAAGTTATCTAGCTGAGAGTAGGAAGTCAATGACTGTTGTTTACACGGAATAAATGAAGGCACTATTTATGCAAGAAGCCCCATTGTACCCAGCTGAGACGAAAGACACAGAGAGAGAAAGTCTGTGTGGTTTGCTCACTTCAGATTTTGCCAAGCATGAAGCACACCTGGGAGATCAACTCATGAGGCATTTGTGTGGTGGGCAGGGCAGGTGATGGAGGAAGGTCTCACTGTCAGGACATGCTGCTGTCAGCATAAGTCACTGCAGGGTGAGCACTTCCAGCACAGGGCCTCCTGGCCCCCATCCAAGGTGCCTCCTTACTGAATTACCAAAAGGACTCCTGATCAGGCGACCCTTCTAAAAGGTCAGCCATCGTGCAGCCCCAGGGATGGCATGATGGCAAGGCCCTATTACAGCTCTCATCTGGAAGCTAACCTGCTTCCCAAATGATTGGTGTTCGGGAAGAATCAATGACTGGAACCATTATGGAGTCTGGCTCATAGCAGGCATTTAATATTTGTCGAATGAGTAAATGACCACAATTTTAACTGTCACCTATGGAAGATTTAGTCTCACGTTCTAAGTTTGCTGATTATTCGAGAAAGTAGATATCTCAGAAATTGCAGTGTTTTCCTTCTCATTCTATAAGCTACAATATAGGTGCTATATGCTAACTGGCACAAAATAAAGAAGGAAGGAAGGAAGGAAGGAAGGAAGGAAGGAAGGAAGGAAGGAAGGAAGGGAGGGAAGGAAGAAATATCCTCCCAAGTTATTAAACAAAACACTGTGTTCAATTCCCCAAGCCAAGGAAAGGTGAGAGGGGCCTGCACCAGCAGTCAATCTAGAAAGCTGGTCCGCGAGGGCCAGAATTATCTTTTATTAATAATCCAATCAGGGCAGAGCCTATGGGGAGAGGCCCAAGCAGGCAATTAGAGCCTGAGACATCTGAGGCCATGTATTAAGACCCTAGCATAACCTGAACAGATATTTTTCCAAAGAGGACATACAGATGGTCAACAGACACATGAAAAGATGCTCAACATCGCGCATCATCAGGTAAATACAAATCAAAACCACCATGGGACATCACCTCACAGCAAGCAGAATGGCAAGTAGCAAAAAGACAAAAAAATAACAGGTGTTGGGGAGGATGTGGAGAAAAGGGAATCCCTATGCATTGTTGGGAATGTAAATTGGTGCAGCCACTGTGGAAAACAGTATAGAATTTTCTCAAAAAGTTAAAAATAGAACTGCCATATGATCCAGGAATTCCACTTCTGGGTATTTACCTGAAGAAAACAAAAACACGAACTTGAAAAGATGTATACACCCATATGTTTATTGTAGCATTACTCACAATAGCCAAGGTATGGAAGCAACCTAAGTGTCCATCAACAGATGGATGTGATGTGGTATATATACATGATGGAATATTACTCAGCCATAAAAAAGGACAAGATCTTGCCATTCATGATACCATGGATGGACCCGAAGGGTATTGTGCTAAGTGAAGCAAGTCAGACAGAGAAAGACAAATTCCATATGATTTCACTTACATATGGAATCTAAAAAAACAAAACAAATAAATGAAGAAACAAACAAAACAGAATCAGAGTCATTATTACAGAGAACAACAGGTGGTTGCTAGAGGAGAGGTGGGGAGGGAAATAGGTGAAATGGGTAAAGGAGATTAAGATGTACAAACATCCAGTTATAAGTAAGTCACGGGGTGAAAAGTACAGTACAGGAAATGTAGTCCATAATATTGTAATAACTTTGTATGGGGACAGATGGTAACTACTCTTATCATGATGAGCATTTTGTGATGTACATAATTGTTGAATCACTATGTTGTACACCTGAAACGACTATACTATTGTATGTCAACTATACTTCAGTTAAAAATAAAGCAAAATTTAAAATTTTAAAAATTAAAAAACATAGACCCAGACAGAGCCAGAAAGTAGGTGAGTGAGAAATGACAGAGGGGGAAGGGGAGGAAGAAGGGTTGAGTGTAGGGAGAAGTAAGTCAGAATATGAAGAATTAGAGGAGTTCTGTATAAAACCTGAGGAGTTGAGCTGAGGAATGGGAGAAACCAAGCTCTCAGGTTAGGCATGTTGTGAATTTTAAAAGTAGTTTGGGGTGCCTGGGTGGCTTGGTCAGTCAAGTGTCCAACTTCAGCTCAGGTTTTGATCTCCTGGTTTGTGAGTTCAAGCCTCGCGTTGGGCTCTGTGCTGACAACTGAGAGCCTAGAGCCTGCTTCAGATTCTGTGCTCTTCTGCCCCTCCCCGACTTGTGCTCTTTCTCTCTCAAAAATAAATAAATGTTAAAAAAATTTTTTTTTAATTCAAAAATAGTTTTAAAAATAATGGATTTTATTTTGTATTCCCTAACCATATTTTCTCTCAACATTTTATTATAAACATTTTCAAATATAACAGAGAAGCAGAAAATTATACAGTGAATACACCACCTCATAGTTGCTTTACCACAAATTGATTCATCCATCCATTCCTCTTTCCTATTATTCACCCATTCTATTTTTGCTACTTTGTTTCCAGCATTTTCCTATGAAAACATAAGTCTATTGTTAAATGCTCATTGTTTTTGTTATTCTATCCAGGTGACGGTAGATGGGACAGCAAATTGTCTCACAATATATATTTTCCTCTATTTCCATAGTAACAATTGTAAAATATGTATATGGAAATTTAGTATAAAAACTACATTCCCCAGCCTCCTTTGCAGCTAGGTATAGCCATGTGACTAAATCATGACCTGTAAAATAGGAAGTGTCATGTGACAGCTTCCAGGATGCTTCCCTTAGAGGCAGCATGCCTGGTTTCCTGTCTTCCATTCTGCTTCCTGGAACATGGATGTCACGATGTGGACAAGGAACACAGCCTAAAGATGGCATTGTGCAGCTGTGAGCTGGGTGAAGTATGCAGTCTCGAAGACTGTGTGGGGCAGAGCCATCATAACAGTCCTGGACTGCCTACCTTGGACTAAATTTATATGAAAGGGAAGTCAACATCATTCTTATTTATGCTACTGTTATTTTCAGTGTTCTGTCACTTGCAACTAAACCTAATTCTAACAAATACAACAAGACAAAAATCAAACAATACAGAATGTCACTTGCTTAGAGTGAAAAACAAGTGACATTTCCCAGGACCTCCCTAGCCCCAGTTGAGCTCCCTACAGGTACACTTTTAACTCTTTTAACTACTTACTTCCACATCTCTAAATAATGTTTCTATTTTTATGTCTCCGTTTTTCCATTGTAGACGCCATCTCTTGACTTCAGCTCACTGAGCCTCTCTTCCATTCCTTTATGCTTCCTGTCAATAAAAGTTCATTGCCATTTTGATTTCTCTATTATTTGTCCTGGTAAATGGAGTATTATTTCTTTTTCCATCAACTAAAGATGAAATACCTTGTTTCTCTGCTTTGTAGATGAGGTCATGAGCCTGCCTACCTCCTAAGTCTCTCCACTTCTCTGCTGTCATCTCAATCTCCATTGTTTTCATGTTTCCACTGTCTACACTGGTGCCATTTGCATGCTTTGACTGACAGCTTCACTTTAGAGTGAGGGGTGCCTTCCTTTCCTTATTCTTTTCGATCCTGAAATGCCAGAATGTAGGGGAGTTTGCTCTAGGGTGTCAACTCCTACCTTTGGTGGCCTAATTTGGCTGTGGTCCTCTAGCTTTCAATCTAGAACTCACACAGTATACTGTAATTATGTGTTTACATGTCTATACAACCAGGCCCTTTATCCTTAGGCACACCAAGTGTGTGGCACATGGAGCTATAATGGATGACCAAGTTTTTGATTGACAAAACTGAACCAGAACCCTGGTAATTTACTTCATATCCATTGCTCCTGGAGATTTCTTGAAAAGTCAGTGCTTGAGGACCAATTTAGCAAGCCCACGTTTTCCTGCAATACAATCAGTTCTATTACTTCTTGGCAGATAAAAGTGAACTTTGCATAGACCCACTAAGCATGTTTCTCTTTCTTCAAGTCTCAGGGGCTCTAGAAACCTTAGTGGACACCCTGGAAACACCATGTTTGAGATGAAGAACCACATCTCTATAAAGTTAGGATCAAGCTGAGAGTACAAATGCCTGTTTAGTGGCCACAGACAGAGGCTTTTGAAATCATAAGACACAGCTCCAAACATGCTGCTGGTTCAGCACATGTTTTCTCCACAAAGAGACATGAGAATGCAGGAACTTATGTTCAGATGCATTTAAATGGGAAGAATGGCAGGTCTCTCATGTGTATTTTTGGCACAAAAATTCAAACCATAATAAACATAAGAAGCACATGTTTCTGAAGACCACTTTTAATTTGGTGCTATTAGGTTGTCGAATGAAGATGGAGATAGGCACTCTAAAATTAAAAATATGTGTACTGAGGGGCGCCTGGGTGGCTCAGTCGGTTAAGCATCTGACTTCACCTTGGGTCATGATCTCACGGTCTGTGAGTTCGAGCCCTGCTTTGGGCTCTGTGCTGACAGCTCAGAGCCTGGAGCCTGCTTCGGATTCTGTGTCTCCCTCTCTCTGCCTCTCCCCAACTCATGCTCTCTCAAAACTAAATAAAATTAAAAAAAAATATGTGTACTGATATGTCTTCCCTACTTTGTTTCATGCAAGTTCAAGCCTGTCTGACTTCTCAGACCAAGTTGTCAACAGCTCAGTGGAGATCTAAGGACTGTAAATTTGGAGAAGACAGTGAAAGGTAATGGCACCCATCCTTCTCATCACAGGTGAGACAGACTCGAAACCACTCTGGACGTCTTTTGCCCAATCCTACCTCCTTCCTTGCTGATATCATTACATCCAGACCATAGGCGGGAGTGATCAATGGGTAGAGCTCATATAAGAAAGTGGAAACATGAGTGGAAAGACAATGAAGTGACCCCAAAATGAATGACCAAATGATTCAAGTAGCAGAGAAAAATCCCAGACAGGATCAGGCTGTCCCAGAAAAGGCACTGTGGTGATGTGCCAGTCCTCAAATAACACTTTCTCCCACAATCCCATATGGCAGTGTGCCTACCATAGTGCAGCTACATGCATGAACACTCCACCTCCTACTACACTGCCCTCTTTACAATGCCCTGGCCCACAAGGTTCTCAGGGGTCAGTGGCTCAGATCCCCTCAGCCAATCAGCCATTGTTACCACCCTCTTGCTACCCAGTGTCCCTTATTTGGCAAAACTGTGCTCATCTGCTGTGTCATCTACTATATCGCTATCCCTCTCAACCTACTCTCTAGACTGCTAGCTATTCCTCCAAGATCCACTCCTTCTTCCTGTGGTAAAAGAGTAACCAAATTTTAACTGGCCAGATGGCAACCTAGCAGTAAGACTACATTTCCCAGTCTCCCTTGCTAACTGGTATCATGTGACTAAATTATTGTAGGAATATGTGTAATTTCCAGGTCTTGTCCTTAAAGGGAATGGTTGTGCTTTCCCTTTTCTCCTTCCTGCTGGCTGGAATGCAAAGCTGTCGTAGGTGTCTGGGAGCTAAATGGACCAGATGAACACCACAGGAGAAGGCACAGTGCCCAGGCGGAGAGAGCCTGGTACCATCAGGCCACCACTGCAGCCCTGGATTGCCTACCCAACCCTGGATTAAGTAAGAAATAAGCTTCTGTCTTGTTTCAGCCACTATATTTCCGAGTCTTTTTGCTCTGCAAAAGCAGCACCACTCCAGGTCATTTTTACCATGTTCACGACCTACTCCAAATGCCACAACTCTGTTCCCACATCCCTAGCACCTCACTGCACCCTTCCATTACCCTCAACCAAGTCCTAACTTTCCCCACGTTCATCTTCCTTTTGTGCACTGCGCTTGGAGTGCTCAGTATTAGAGTAGTGGGGAGTGCTTGTTTAGGGTGGTAGTTCTTCATTAAAGGGAACCAAAAAGTACATTTGAGTTCATAGAAGGTAACCAGTAAGTGCTTGTCAAATGAATGTATGACCAGTACAAAGTCCTACCTCCTACCATTAAATGCAAAGGAACCAGCTAATAGAAATTTCCCCCTCAAATTCTTTAAAACAATTATCAGCATCATTATCTTACATTATTTAATTAATGTGCTAAATTCTGTGCTAGTAAGCAATTTGCATGCATTGTTTTTTAATCTCACGAGAATTTGATAAGCTATGTATTATTTTTTTAGTTTAATTTTTATTATTATACCCATTTTACAGAGGAGGAAACTGGGCTGGGAGAAGCTAAGTAAACTTGCCTTAGGCAAGCTCAGGGGCAGAGCAAAGCTACGTCAGCCTTGTTCCAGTCTGCATTTTTAAAAAAATTTTTATTTTGTTTTTATTAATTTTTTTTAATGTTTATTTATTTTTGGGACAGAGAGAGACAGAGCATGAGCAGGGGAGGGGCAGAGAGAGGGAGACACAGAATCTGAAACAGGCTCCAGGCTCTGAGCTGTCAGCACAGAGCCCAAAGCGGGGCTTGAACTCACAGACCATGAGATCATGACCTGAGCCAAAGTCGGATGCTCAACCGACTGAGCCACCCAGGCGCCCCATCCAGTCTGCATTCTTAATCACGGTGCTAACGGCGGTGGTTGAAGACCAAGAAACAGGTAACTGCAGAATGAGTTTCTGGAGCTCTTTTTCTTCATATTTGCTGCACTGGGAAGTCCCCCCCAAACCCTTGAGAAAGCAACTGTGGCAGATCATGCAGAGACCACTGTTTGCCACCTAAGAGCAAATGGCCCAGATATCCCGGGTTCTGGATACACAGATTTCCAGAAACACTTAATACTTATTTCAAGTTATTTTTTAAAGCAAAATAACTCACATTTGTTGTACTTTCTGGTAAATAAATGTTTCACCAACCCTAGCTCACTTAATTCGTAAAACCATCTTATAACACAGTTGGGCCTATGATCTTATTCTTCCCATTCCCCAGAGGAGGAAACCAAGACCCAGAAAGATTATTGACTGTGCCAGTAAGTGGCTGAATAGGGATTTGAACCCAGGATTTTTGCTTCCTTCATGTCTCACACTCTTCCTATTTAGCCCACTAACGCTCATCTGTCCCTCACCCACCCCCTTCCCTGAAGCAAGCTACAGAAAAATTGTTTTCCGGAAGGAAAAACAAATAATACTAAGTTTTAAAATACTTCGAAATGGTTTTTTGGAGGTATCCAGTCCCGATAGCTAGGAAAGCTGTTGAAAGCACAAAGTTGAGTGGTGTGAATTCAGCCAAGACTGGGGGAAAAATGCCATCCATAGTTTTCACTTAGGTGGCCAAAGCTACCTACGTTTTTCTAGTAGTTTCTGGCCAAAGCCCACATCTGACAAATCATCTTGAACCCTGAGAAGTCTCCTGCTCGCCCACCTCCACAGAGAACAGGATGGGTGAGGTCCAGGTAACGGGAAGCCAGCAGGGCAGGGGCCGCACTCTGACGCCAGCGCGGACGGGCGCCGGGCACCCACAGGATGCCTGTTTCCTCCGGTGCCAAACACGCATGAAACGCCCAGTCTTTTATTTCTCCATATTCAGGTCGGATGCAGAGCCCGTTCACCTGGACACTGAACTTTTTGGTTGAAAGCTTACCCGAAGCGAACAGGGAGTTTCTGTGCTGGGTATGTTCCCGGGGCCGTGGGTCCACGGGGGTGAGGGGAGGATGACTCAGCGGCGAACAAAGGCCTGCCCGAGTCACGCAGGGCCTCTGCTGAGGACAGCAGGGACAGCGGAGAAGAACGGCCGCAGGCCCAGGGAGGGCAGCCGCCAGAGCTGTGGGTTGTTTTCGGGAGACACCGCTGGGCTCGGCCGGTCTGCTCCCGGGGCCGCAGGGCCGGCGACCGCCGACTCGGGGAACGTGGGGACATGGGGACGTGAGGTCTAGCCCAGGCCGGGCGGCCTCCTGAGGCCAAAGCACTGTTAACAAGAAAGAGAAGGGGCCAGGCCAGGGCAACAGCCTAAGTCAGGACAAGGGGTGAAGGTGTGAGAGCAGAGAGAGTAGGGGGAGAGCGGGATCCTGGGTGTGTGTGTGTGTGTGTGTGTGTGTAAGAGAGAAATCCTTTGGGGGTGGGGGACAACCAGGTGAACTGGTGGCCCCTGGGAAGTGGTGGACATCACTTCCTCTCTCACCTCAGGCCAGTCCCTGCCCTGGCCACTGCATATCACCACCTCCACCCTGCCACCCCCTACCCCCACCACTGCGGCCTTCCTGGTCCCAAATGCCCCAGGAATCACTCAGCCCTTCATCCCTCCTAGCAAGCACCTCTTCTGTTTTCCCAGCACTGTTGAAGAAGGTTGGGACACTCTAAACAGTCCTTTGGGCACCTTCCAAAACTATACGTCTAAAAAGAAAGGGGGGTTGTAAAAGAGGCCTTTTAAAATGAGGGCTCCCTCACCTTCCTTGACTAGGAACAGACTCAAATCTCCGCAGCTCACTGCTGTTTGTCTCTTCGGAAAGATGTTCCCCCTGCCCGCCCCCTCCCTCAGGCTGTCTGTCGGCAGGGAGGGAGGTTTGGAAAGCCTTCAGGATAAGCAACAGTGGGAACACTGCGCTTTCACCCAGAGAAGGCCACACACGGAGACAGTGCACGAAGAAACACACACACACACACACACACACACACACACAAATACGTGCAAACAAAAAGAAATCTCCATTCAGTCCATCTTTCAACACGAAGCAAACGCATGGCAAACATTGCAAAATCTGGGCTTGGCTGGAGGTGGCCACAGGGTCTTTAGATGGGTATTAAAGCAATTGGCAGACATTAACCCTTTGTGTGCTGTCTGTCATTTTATTCTTCACACGAGAATGGAGGGAGACACTGGGTTTTAAGAAAGCCTCAAAAACAATCAAAAGTGATGGCGTCAGAGAATGCAGTTAAGGAAGAGAAGCAGGACACTAAACTGAACATTTGAATGATATTAAAATAAAATTAAAATGTTTTAAAAGTCGACGACTGCCGTATTAATTATTGCGTATTTATCTCAACTTCAGTAAACATATAAACTACCAGGAGGTGAACTCAAGTGTGGTTGTGGGATTATCTAGCTCAGGGCTTCTTAAACTTGAATATGCACACAACCCCACTGGGGGTCTGGGGAAAATGCAGAATCTGATCCAGGAGGTTGGGAGTGGGGCCTTGCTGACAAGCACCTGTGGGACAGCAGCGGCTAGCCAAGGGTACATGGGTTTTTCTCTTCTTTCCATCCTATGGCATTTTCGAATCTTCTCTAATGAACCCAGTACTTACTTTAACAATCTTGAGGCTATTTTCCTTCTGGAGATAAGGTATTTGTAGATGGAGCCCAGCGCCTCATCTGACCGGATCCTGGGAGATGAGACTTCGCAACAGGAAGGGCAGTTCAGAAGCTTTGATCCTCAGCCTAGAGTAGGGGTCGCTGGGGAATCCCTGGGAAGCTTGACAAAGCGTTTGCCCCCTGGGGACTTGTCGGAATGGGGTGGGGGGGGGCTGTGTAATTGGAGCACTCCTGGACCACACACCACGCTGGTTCCCCAGGGCAGAGAGCCACCACTGCAGACACTCTGGCTCAGACTTTCCACTTAACTCTCATTCAGATCTAGGCCTGCATGTGGCTCTGGCTGCAGTGGCCTGGAGTGGCAGAATAGAAACATACCATATTTTATGTTCTCAACCAGTAAAACCCAATGTTTATATAAGGAGGGCCATTTACCCCTCACACTTTGTGTTTGTGCTAAAGAAGCCATCCCACAACTCACTTTTATATAGAATTGGGAAACATAAAGAAGTGGCAGTGGCCGAGGGGTGAAGGGGTGTGGGAGGTACAGACTTTCAGTTATGGAGTGAGTCAGAAGGACCACAGGTCCAGCACAGAGAATATAGTCAAGGGGTGAAAATTGGTGTGAGCTTGTTGCTATCATAGTTGCAGACTGAGGCAAGTAACCAGACAGGACCCTGGGTTTTAGAGGTTTACAAAGTGGCACCAAGAATCTGATAGTTACAAAATACCAGATAAATGGGCATCTTGGTGAGTCTTTCCGTCAGTAGGATAATGTGAGAATAAGCCCACTGACCCAATCAAAGGAGGGACACAGAGACTCAGAGCACAGTGAAGAGAAGCTTTAATCAAGGCATTTGCAAGAGCAGGTGTCTGATGGACAGGCACACTTGGGGCAGTTACAGCAGGTAATTGATCTCCTAGCAGGCAAGTCCTCTCCTGGTTCCTCATTGGCTGAGTACTACAGAGTCACAGCCTTACCCGGAGGTCACCTATGCCCCCGAAAGGCAAAAAGTAGTCTGATTGGAATAAACACACATTCCTTGAGGTGATGCAGAGGCTTTCAGTCCCTCCTCCCTTTATCCTATGGCGCATGCTCATTGCAAAGCCCATGAAAATAAGCCCATGAAACTAAGCCTGTGAAATGGAAAGAAGGAGAAGAACCAGGAAGTGAAGTGTGTACAGGTTTGGGACTCCATTGTAGGGGGTGGGGAGAGTTCGTACATATTTCCAGTAGGTTGTAAACCTACTGTTAACTGGCCAGCTTTTATTTAGTATTTCTGAAAATGAATCATCTTCCTTACTTCTCACAGATAAGTTACAAGCATCACTGCCCAAAATGTTCCTCTTCTATGGAAATACAGAGAAGTTGGGTTCATTCAAAATGCTGTCATAGCAGATGATAGTTACACATGGGGTGAGCATATCATAAGTATAAACTTGTGGAATCACTATGTTGTAACCCAAAACTAACATAAAATTGCATGTCAACTATACTTAATTTTTTAAAAAATATAATAAATCCAACTGCTCTGCAGTGAAATGTAACTGATGTTAAAAACAAGACAACGGGTTCAAAATGGAGTCACTTATGCCAAGCCTCACATCACCCAACCAAGACTTAATTACAGTCTCAGCTCTCCCAAAAATGAAATTTTAAACCCATCAGTCAGGAATCACCTGATCAGCACTAGTTAGTTAAACTGCCTAATAGATCCCTGCCATCCCCTGAAGAAAAGAGAAAGGAAAGAAAACAAACTTTGCAATAACCAACCCACTTTTTTGCCTACTATAACTTCTTGTATCTGCTCCCTTCTGTCTATTAAAGTCTTTAATTTTGCACAACAACTTGGGCCTCCTATTTACTACATTGAATTCTGCCCAGTTTGAATCATTTTTGCTCAAATGAGCTCTTAAATGAAAAAAAAAATGCTGTCACAAAAACAGCAATATTAGTTTAATCATCAGTAATGTGCACATTTACATTTTTTTTTTGTTGTCATGCTTCAAGGATAAGGAAAATGAGATAGGTTGGTTTGTGTGCTATATTCTCTGTGTTTTATTTGATTAGTCAGGTCTCCTACAATTCAAACCAGTGTAAGAAAATGAGAATATATTGAATTATGTAACTGAAATGTCTACCTTCAGACATAGCCAGATCCAGAAACTCCAGTGAGGCCATCAGAACTTAGCCTCATTCTTTCCCTCTCAGTTCAGCTTCCCTCCATGTTGGCTGTTTTATCAGGCAGACTGGAGACAGATGCCAGGAGGTTCAGGCTTATTCTTTATCCTCTGAAACTCTAGAAAAAGAAGAATCTCTGTCGTAACAGTTCAAACATCCCCTCATTGAGTCTTATTAGGTAGGCTTGGATTACATACAGGAATCTAGACCAATCACTCTGACATGGGAAATGCATTCCTCAGGCCTGGGGCAGGTGTCCACCTCAGATCCAGACATAAATGTAGTCAGGGATTTAAGAGTGGAGAAGCATTCTGGAAAAATATGGATTCTATGATTAAAAGGAAAATATTTCTAGGCAAGAAAAAGAATGTGTCCAGTTCGGTATATAATTATCAATATACTAATATTCATAAATAGTCTTTTTTGAACTTTACAATTCAGGTTGATTAGCTGGAGCAGTGGTTCCCAAACTTCTGTATGTCTTGGTTCACATGGAAGAATTAGAATGTGTGTAGGCAGCCTGGGGTGGGGAGGAGTTGGGCTTTGGGATCCCCATGGTGGCTGCTGATCCCCTGGCCAGAAGTTCCAGGCATCCCAAGTTCTGAGAGGAGCAATAACTTGTTTTGCGGTCAACTTTTGGGAACCTCTAAGATTGGGCACAATATGGTGCTTCAGGCCAAATGTGGCCATTAATAAAAGAAAGAAAGAAAGAAAGGAAGGAAGAACTATTGCAACACAGTTCCAGGTTTATTGCTACCTACCCTAATAACTTCCCCTCCTCACCACACCCCGTCTTACCTCCAAACAATCATTTTCTGAGAGCAATTATTTATTGAGCAATTATTTATTGAGCACATGCTGTGTGCCAGACAGTTTTAGGACCCTGGAGTATATTAGTGAATAAAACAAAGATCCTCATCTGGCAGAAATTCTTTCGAGTATATGTAGGTGGGTGGAGACAGACCATGAGTAATAAACATAATACATGAGTAAATTAAAAAGCATATTAGAAGGCTGTGTTAGGGAAAGAAAGAAAAAGTAGAGTAAAAGAAAAAGACTATTTCAAAAACAATTCAAGAAATGGCTCTGCCTCCAGTTGTTTCAGAGCTTTCCTTGTCTGTAAATTTCAGGAGACTTCGGGACAACGGATTTCAGTGCCCACATTTGGGCATCAGAGCATACCTGGAAGTTCTGAGCCCAGGTCTACAGAGGAAAGGAAGGGCAAGACTTTTGCTCAGGAGAAATATAGCTAGTATCAAATACCAATATGGGCAAGCCATCACAGTCTCAAGCTTCAGACCTGCAAGGGATCTTCTAGGTTAGAATCACTTGCTTGTGCTGTAGATGAGAGTAGCACCAGGCTGGTCTCTGACTCAGGGTCTTGTGTGAGGGGACACAAGTCGCAGCTGGGGACTGTATTTATTATCTCTTGTTGCATAATAGATTATCCCCAAATTCAGTGTCTTATATAAGAATGACTTGTTAAAATCGCAAAGTTTCTGTGGGTCAGGCACCTGGGCATGGTGTTAACAGGGTCCTGTTCTGCAGGGTTGACAAGGTGTTGGCTCCAACATCACCATGAACTTTAAACAGAGATTCTCAACTGGGGCAGGATCTACTTCCAATCTTGCTGGGTGGTTGTCTGTGGGATTCGGTTCATCCGAGGCTGCTGGGCTGAGGACCTCAGTTCCTGCCACATGGGCAGTTTCATCAAAGCCAGCAAGAGAGAGAGGGTGCTAGCCAGATGGAAGGCACAGTCTTTCGTAACCTAATCATAGAGCAAGTCAGTAGGCCCAGCCTGTGCCCAGGGCGAGAATTGCATCAGGTTATGTCTACCAGGAGGTAGGAATTGTTGTGAACCATGTTCAAAGTCATCTACTCCAAGGACTCTGGGCTCTGCCTTCAGGATTTCTCTGTTAGGTTTCCTTGGCCCCTCACATTCTGTTTCTACTAAATGACAGCACTGCCAGTCCCACCACATAATTTCTTTAGTCTTGAATGCTAGGGCGTGCTTTCATTCCCTCCCTGCATCTGCTTTTCCAGGTTTCTCTTAGTGAAGTTCACCCAAGGAGGCCGCCTCACTCAGAAGCTGACCGCAACTCAGCCAGGTCCGCATGGCCAGACGACTCTCACTTACTCAGCTGGTTTTAACTCCATTTCAAACTCCTAGCCCCAGTCAGACCCCACACCCGCCAAACCCACTGAGACACTTAGGAAGAAGGGGTTTTCCCCACAGGGAATTTGGAACAGGAAGCTTTTGTCAAACTGAGGAGTGAGGCCCCGACAGGGAGGATCAGTGGAAACATTTGGTCGGTGTTCATTGCTCTTGGGCATTTCCTGAGAGGATGGTTTCTCACGAGCTGGCAGATAAATGATAGTAATGGATGGTTCTAAATAAAGAGAATTCTAACAGCCCTGCTCCAGCCTTGTCCATACAGGCCAGATTGCATTGTAAAGAAGACACAATTGAGCTTTCCTTCTGAGATCCAAATAAGGCAATTCCACAATTGATAGGGCACAGATTTGGGGGATGGCTGTAATCTCTCATGGTCCTTTCATAATGGGACATAGAGAAACACTGCACAGTACTGTGTCTGTGGCCCACAATCTAACATTATTCTGAACACATGCAAATGAAAACTTTGATGTGCTGACACACACTTCCTTTGTCCCTCCTCTTTAGTCCATTTCTTTTTTTAAATTTTTTTTAATGTTTATTTATTTTTGAGAGACACAGAGTTTGAGTGGGGGAGGGGCAGAGAGAGAGGGAGACACAGAATCCCAAGCAGGATCCAGGCCCTAAGCTGTCAGCACAGAGCCCGACACAGGGCTCGAATCCACAGTGAGCCCAAGTCCCAAATGACTGAACCACCCAGGCTCCCCTAGTCAATTTCCCATATTTTATTACATATTTTCTTTAAAATTTTTTTGAATGTTTATTTATTTTTGACAGAGAGAGAGAGAGACAGAGCATGAGCAGGGGAGGGGCAGAGAGAGAGGGAGACACAGAGTCGGAAGCAGGTTCCAGGCTCTGAGCTGTCAGCACAGAGGCCAACATGGGGCTCGAACTCACAGACCGTGAGATCATGACCCTAGCCAAAGTCGGACGCTCAACCGACTGAGACACCCTGGCGCCCCTATATATTTTCTTTAAAACCCCTTTTCTATTATGGCATCTACCCATAGTGGCCATTTTGAAACTCCATCTGCTAAAACATTTGGGTCACTTATGTCTTGTCTCCCTCCCTCTCCCTTCCTTCATCCTTTTTTTTCCCTTCCTTCCCTCCCTCCCTCTCTGTCTCTCCTTCCCTCCTTCCTTCTTCCCTTTCTTCCTTCTTTCCTTCCTTCCTTCCTTTCCTTCTTTCCTTCTTTCTTGCTATGATGCCCATGCCTTTCATAACCTTGAATGGCTTTCATAAACTAAACTGACTTTTCCAAAGCAGTTTTTAAAAACTCATCTGAAGCAGAGAGGTAGTGGTTATAATGTATTCCCCACAGCCCAGTGTGCTCACCAAATGCAATCCCTTGAGGGCTGGGTTCCCTTTGATTGTACAGCCTTCACCTCAAGATCACTGTGTCTGACCTTCTTGGGCAGGATGCCACCGACACATCCTCTTCTATTCTTCTTGGGGTACCCACATCTCTCCTCTTATCCTTACAGCCAGTTTTTAAAGAAGGCTTTCATTTCCACTTGGAGTCTCAAGCATGTTGACAATGTCTACTTTGGTTATTCTTTTTAAAAGATTTTTCTGTTCCTTTTTCTTTAATTACTCGTTTGTGTACATACTTTTCTTTCACTGGAAAATCGTCATTGTGTTAGCGTGCCAGAGCTGTCAAAACATAGTACCACAGACAGGGTGGCTTAAACAGGAATTTATTCCTCACAGTTCTGAAGGCTGGAAGTCTGAAATCAAGGTGTAAGCAGGATTGGTTTCCTCCGAGGCCTCTCTTCTTGGCTTGTAGATGTCTGTCTGCTCCCTCTGTCTTCACACAGTCTTCTCTTCCCTCGTGTGTGTCTGTGTCCTAATCTCCTCTTCTTGTGAGAACACCAGTCAGATTGGATTAGGGCCCACCCTAATGGCCTCATTTTAACTTAATCACCTTTTAAACGCAGAGTCTCCAGATGCAGGTACATTCTGTGGTCCTGGAATTAGGATTTCAACAAGTGAGTTTTGTGGGTGGACATGATTCAGCCCATAATAGCCATAAAATACAAATAAACAAAAAGAAGATAAAAAATCACATAGAATCACAATTTTTGGCCTTCCAGTGGCTTCTGATTGTGCTTCGCATAAATTTTACCTCCTTATTTCAGCTACAGCTCCCTACCTGATTTGACCTCATCCCTCTCACACACCTCCTTGGTCATTCACACCCGTCACACTGGCTTGCTTGCACATGCCCAAAGCCCATTCTCCTCAGGGTCTTTGCACTTGCTCTTCCCAAATATGTGCATGTCTGATGCCTTCTGATGTCTTCTGATCATGGACTCAGCTCACATATAGAAGATATGAGCCTTCTGTGACCCTCATCTGATGTTGCCCTCTCCTCAGGGATTCTAGAACAGAGCTTCTCCACCTCAGCACTGCTGACATCTTGGGCCAGTTAACTCTTTCTTGTGGAGGCTGTTCTGTGTACAGTAGGATGTTAGCACCATCCCTGGCTTCTACACACTAGGCAAGTTGCGACAATAGAAAATGTCCCCGGACATTTCCAAATTCTCCCTGGGGGGCAAAATTGGCCCCAGCTGAGAAGCCCTATTCTGGAGAAACAGTGTAGTGTGGTGGTGAAGTGTAGGCATGGGAGCACCAATCCTCACTCTCATCTCTGCCTCAGTTTTCTCATTTATAAAATGAGAATATCAATCATTAATGATATACTAACTCGTTTTATATGAATTGGGTTAGTTAGTTTAATATGAGGTAGATTATTGTGAGGATTCAATGAGATAATATACATCAAGCGCTTGGAGCAACACCAGACCCAAAGCAGGCATTCAGTAAACTTTAGATGTGATTGTTCTCTCTCACTATCTGGATATTTTCCTATATATGTGTTTATTTATTAGTCTGTAAATGCCTCAAGGTGCCTAGAACACTGCACAGCACATAGTGAGTGCTCAATGACTATGTGATGAGTGAGGAAACAGAGGTCTGTCCGCACCAGAACAGAAAGCCATTGTCTATTGTGTTCCAGGATACACCTCAAGTGCAGATGGCACACAGCACATGGCACATAGTAGGTATTCAGTAATTATATGCACTGATTTATAGAACATATTGAATGAATGGAGAGATTTATTGTAAACTCAGGTACATATTTCCTCAACTTGCCTTTTGTTATTGATTGCTCTTCCCATCATCCTTTTCTTTCCCCAGGAGCTTTGGAGGAAATCAGAGAACAGATCTGGCCCCTTTTCCTTCTCTGAAGGGACTCCTATGCTGAAGGGATCTTTAAGGTTCCTGACTAGCTCAACGGTCTAAATCTCTGCTTGACTTCCCCTTCTCTGAGCCCTGACAACCCCCACTTACCCTGGGCTCCTCCCCATCCATCCCCACCCATGCCCAGAGCAGTGACCATCTTACCTGCTTCCTGCAATGAGCCATGGACTCTCCCTCCAATAGCTCACAGTGAGTCTGTGGTTACACCATCCTACCAGGAGGTGGATTCACAGTCTTCCACAGAAGCACAGGAGATATCCAAGCCCCCAATGTCACTGCATGGAAGTTACCAAATACCTGTTTCACAAGCATCTCACATAGTGAAGGAAGGTTCCAGTGGACTCTTCATGATGTCCATAAGTGATGTCTGCATTCTGGTCATTAAACTGCATTAGCTCTCTGAAGCCCATCTGTAGCATAAGCAGGCCATTTTTTAGTATAAAAGTGACACCAAGCACATTTGTGTTTGCTGTATGTCAGGCATGGGTCCAGTGCTGATTGTCTCCTGTACTCCTCCAACCACACTGTAGGTTGGTTACTGTAGTAATGCCCTCACTTTATGGACAAGACACTGTCTATAAACTTCCTCCAGTTTAGGATGGCCAGTTTGTTCCCGTTTGCCCAAGACTTTCCTCGTTTCAATGCTATAAATCCCATAACCCAGGAAACCTCTCAGTCTCTGGCAAACCAGAACAGTTGGTCACCCAATTCATGTCACCCAGCCTGTAAGCAGCAGAGCTGGGATTTAAACACCTGCCCTCGTCAGTCAGGGGCCTGCAGAATCCATACTCTTAACTCCTATGGAATGTGGCCTCCAAGGTTTTGTGATGTACAGTAACCTAAGAAAACTCAATCCATCAGTTAATCAAATTCAGGAAGACCCTCTGAAATAAATCTTATTTTCATAATGACAAAAAGAAAAAAAAAAAAAGGTGGATCTGCTTCACCAAAACCATCAAGAGTACAGAGGAAATGAAGTTGACATTCCCCCTTGGCTAAAATTATCCAGTGTTTGCCTCAATTTTCTCCCTTGTCCTTGGCCATGAAGACCTAGTCATTCATTTTATGATCTTGATCCAGAAGCTATCCCCATGGCTGAGAGGATGAGTCAATGATCTCACATGTTGATACTAGATGAACATAAAACATACCTAATTTGTTTCTTCACTGCATTGCTTACCTGGCAAAAACTAAAAAAAACTACTGCTGGGGCGCTTGGGTGGCTCAGTCGGTTAACCATCCAACTTCAGCTCAGGTCATGATCTCAGGGTTCATGGGTTCAAGCCCTGTGTCGTGCTCTGTGCTGACAGAGCCTGCAGCCTGCTTCAGATTCTGTATCTCCCTCTCTCTCTGCCCCTCCCCCACTCAAGCTCACTCTCTCTCTCTCAAAAATAAACATTAAAAAAATTAAAAAAAAAATTACTGCTTAAGTATTTCCTCCAACCAACAGGATTGTTTCCTGAAGCTAATGGTACAGCTTAGAATAATAAAATAGGGATAAATAAAATAATAAAACAGTGTCAGCTGTTGGACTGAGTTTAAATCTGTTTTTAAAAAGGACAAAACACACACACACAATTGGTTTCTCTTGATTATTATTATTTGTCTTTTGCTCAGCGCATATTAAACTCATTGCAAATATGCAGCCATATACCCTGGCTTCCAGGCTTGTTCTTAAAGTAAGAATGGCATTCTTGACCTCTCTCTGATCTAAAAAATTGAACCTAAAATCTACTCAGGGGTCCTGGGCTGCTTGGCACTCTCTCTTTGGTGAACTGTTCTTCATAAATCTGATTCTTGAATAGCCCGGGAAACGGGGCAGGCATGGGTCCTTCCCAATTCTGAATGATACTGAGCTCAGCTCTTGCCTTCAACTGTCAAGGGTATTCCTGGTGTTTGAGACAATAAGAAAGCTAGGAGATTAACGAAGAACCACCCTCTTTAAGAGTTAAACTTTACAACAAGTTTCTGCAGTAGCTATGCTAAAGAACCAACTGGGGACTTGAATACAATCCAGCCTGTCCCACCTGGAGGTTCTGATGCAGGGGTACCAGGGTGAGCCCAGGCATCTTCATCTTTAGCAAGCTCCCCAGATGACTCTGATGGGTTTTGCAGTCTCAGTGGGAGAAACTCTGCCCTGAGATGCCAATTAAAGTTCGTCTCAGAAGGTGTTTTCTTAAAATCTCCCATTTAGGAAGAAATGGAAATCTAAAATGTAAAGTGTTTCCCAGATTTTCTCTTTGTTGTGAGTTTTGTGGGACACCCTCATCATGGGTGTCTGGGCAGGCAGACCATCACAGCACACATTTCACATGTGCAGGTGTAGCCATCCATTGTCATTGTGGTATAATACTCCAGAATATGGCCACACAATAATGTACATCTGAGTTGGTTCCAGCTTTGAGAAATTATGTACACTGCTACTATGAATATTTGTCTACAGTGTGAGCTTTCTTTAAAAAGGCTAAAGGTGGGGGTGTCTGGGTGGCTCAGTAGGGTAAGCATCCGACTTTGGTTCAGGTCATGATCTCACAGTTTGTGAGTTCAAGCTCTGCATCGGGCTCTGTGCTGACAGCTTGAAGCCTGGAGCTTCGGATTCTGTGTCTCCCTCTCTCTGCCCCTTCCCCATTTGTGCTCTCTCTCTCTCTATCAAAAATAAATAAAATGTAAAAAAAAATTTTTTTTAAAGGCTAAAGGTGGTCAAAGGATGGAAAGAGCCAAATGTCCATTGGCTGATGAATGGATAAAGAAGATGTGGTATATATATTCAATGGAATATTACTCGACAATCAAAAAGAATGAAATCTTGCCAGTTGCAACAACATGGATGGAACTAGAGAGTATTATGCCAAGCAAAATAAGTCAGTTAGAGAAAGACAAATACAATATGATTTCACTCATATGTGTAATTTAAGATACAAAACAGATGAACATAAAGGAAGGGAAGCAAAAATAATATAAAAACAGAGAGGGAGACAAACCATTAGAGACTCTTAAATACAGAGAACAGAGGATTGCTGGTAGGATGTTGGGTGGAGGGAAGAGCTAATGGGGTGAGGGACATGAAGGAGGACACTGGTTGGGATGAGCACCACTGGGTGTTATATGTAAGTGATGAATCACTAAATTCTATTCCTGAAAAAAATATATATATGTGTGTGTATATATATATATATATATATACACACATATATATGTGTGTATATATATATATACACATTATACATATATATTATACACACATATATATGTGTGTATATATATATATATATATATACACACACATTATACATATATATGTATTTGATTTAAAAAAAATTTTAAGAAAAAACGAAGTTATAGTAATCAAAGCAGTTTGGTACTGGCACAAAAATAGACCATAGATCAATGGAATAGAATAGAAAACCCAGAAATAAACCCACAACCATATGGCCAATTAATCTTCAGCAAAACAGTAAAGAATATCCAATGGGAAAAAAGAGTCTCTTCAACAAATGGTGTTTGGAAAAACTGGACAGCTACATGCAAAAGAATGAAACTGGACCACTTTCTTACACAAAAAAATTCAAAATGGATTAAAGATTTAAATGTGAGGTCTGAAACCATAAAAATTGTAGAAAAGAGCACAGGCAGTAACTTCTTTGACATCAGCCTTAGCAACTTCTTTCAAGATATGTCTCCTGAAGCAGGGAAACAAAAGCAAAAAGAAACCATTGAGAGTACATCAAAACAAAAAAGTTTCTGCACAGTGAAGGAAACAATCAACAAAAATAAAAGACAACATACTGAATGGAAGAAGATATTTGCAAATGGAATATCTAATAAAGGGTTAGTATCCAAAATATATAAAGAACTTATACAACCTAGCAATCAAAAAACAAATAATTCAATTAAAAAATGGACAGAAGACATGAACAGACATTTCTCCAAAGAAGACATCCAGATGGCTACAGACACACAAAAATATGCTTATTATCACTCATCATCAAAGAAATGTAAATCAAAACTCCAATGAGCTATCACCTCATACTTGTCAGCATGGCTAAAATCAACAACACAAGAAACAAAAGGTGTTGGCGAGGATGTGGAGAAAAAGGAACCCTCTTGCACTGTTGGTGGGAATGCAAACTGGTGCGGCCACTGTGGAAAATAGTATGGGGCTTCCTCAAAAAAGTTAAAAATAGGGGTACCTGGCCGGCTCAGTTGGTAGAGCATGGGATTCTTGATCTCGGGGTTGTTTGGCGTAGAGATTATTTAAAACTAAAACCTTTTTAAAAAATGATTAAAAAATAAAAAGGCTAAAGGTGGAAGCCCATCTTTACAAAGGCCATCTCCAGTAAAGGCAAGGGTCAAAGACTGGTTAGAGACTGGGGACAAAAGACCAATAAGGCAGAGTAGGGGTCTCTGCAGAGAGGTGGACATGTCTACATCATCACCTTTTTAAAAAATGTTTATAAGGAATTCAAATAAAATGAAAAATAATTTATAAGAGACTAGCTTTAGTGTTGAGGAATGTCTGAGCTGGAAAGTGCTAGGTAATCAGTGCTCTAATTTCACAGATGTGGCCCTGTGAAGTGATTTGCCCATGGGCAAGAAGAGGTGTGACAGAAAGAAGAACAGGACTAAATTATTTCACCAGGAAGCACTCCTTCAGAGAGGTTGGTGCAACTGTGCACAGGTGGTGATCAAGCTATCTGCTGTTATTTCCTTTCTACTTTTGATTTTCAATATCCCTGCATTTGAAATGTGTAGAGAAAACTGGTGTTTCAAATGTTTTTTTCAAATGCTGTGTCTGATTCCTGCTGGCTCCATCATCTCAGCCACATCTGTGATGGAGAGAGACGTCAACAACATCGCGGGGCCACAGCATCTGGGACTGAATCTAGACTGGGCCCCACTATGCAGGTGCCCACTCAGTTCCCTTATTTTGGAGGCAGTGGGGACAACCATTCAGCCATGCTCTACTTTTTTTTTTTTTAAGATTTTATTTTTAACTAATATGCACCCCAGCCACACTCTACCTTAATGAAGCATCTCTTTCTTCACACATCTGACACAAATTCAGTAGGCATTGGGCATCTATTAAGTGTGGGCACTGGGTACACAAAATGAAGATGACATGATCCTGTCCCCAAGTACTAGCAGGCCAATGGGGAGGTGGACAGAAAATGCCCGAAAACCAGGTCATGTAATAAAGGCAAGGTGCCCACAGAGATACAATTGTAAAGTATTTGCAGTGACCTCCTTTGCGTCCATCAGACTCTGATGCCCCTGGCAGCTCCCAGCTGCCTGACCTTTAGTATCAATGCAAAACGCCAAGAGGTGGGCCACCACCAGAGGGCAGTGTGGGGATGTTGGCCTGCACATGCTCAGTTTTTTAGTTTCCCCCTCATTCTGGGATTGAGGATTGCAAAGTGGATTTCAGCAACAGTATCAATTATAATTTTCTCTTTTTCTCTAAGAAACAGTGCATATGACTTGCACAGCAGGCTGCTATGGTTTAATTTATAGTCTGAGGGGTGCCTGGATGGCTCGGTCGGTTGAGTTTCCAACTTCCGCTCAGGTCATGATCTCACAGTTCGGGGGTTCAAGCCCCGTGTGGGGCTATGTGCTGACAGCTCAGAGCCTGGAACCTGTTTCAGATTCTATGTCTCCCTCTCTCCCTGCCTCTGCCCTGCTTGCGCTCTCTCTCTCTCTCAAAAATAAATAAACATTAAGGAAAAAAAAAAATATATATATATATATACTGAAAAAAATGAAGTCCCATAACTTTCTCGTTTGGATTGCAAAATTTGTATTATCCAAACCAACATTTTCCATTGTTTTTCTCTTGCTTTTTTTTTTTTTTCTTCCTGGCCCCTGAGGCATAAAGTCCTGTCTGTAACAACCATATTTAAAAGTTTTATCATCTTCATTTAAAAATGAAATAAAGCAAAATGAAAAAGTAATGTCTTTCCATTTCTTTACAGCTTAACTTAATTTGCTTTAGACCTCTGTGGACATATTGATTTTTATGACAGAAACAATGGCTTCATCAAACCACCTATGGGCAACTTGATCTAGGATTTCTCTGGTGAAGAGAAATTCCTTGGGTAAAAGAGCAACATTACTTAACAGAAAATGCTAATTCCCAAGCAAATTAATGAAAACTGTCCCTTCCATGCCTGCCAGTTGGTTATGGAGGAAGGAACAAAGATATATGTCAGTAGCAGAGATATGTTGTGATGAGCTCATATACTATTTTCTCTATCAATACAAGATCATTATTCCGTGATTTAAATTACAGAAGAGGGCAGGAAGGGTTGAGGCCAACGGATTATACAATAGAGGATCCCAGCTAAGTGCTCCAGGTGAAAATTGAAAAAAAAATGCAAAGTTCCTGCCAAAATGCCCTAGAGAGAAATTCCTTCCAGAACCCAAATTTGGCAAAAACTTCAACGCAGTAAAAATCACCATAGCTCGGTTTCTGATTTCATTTTCCCCTGAAACTATATGGGAGGTAGAGTGGCTCTGGCATGCCTGTTAGAGCAGAAGTGGTAAATACTAATCTTAAATTCTAACTCCTAGTTACTGTGAGGCCTTGCATAATCCATGTACTTTCCTTCCCCAAATATGTAAATGATATTTTAACAAGCGCATGGATGAAACTGGCCTGAGAGCGACTTGGAAGACAGGGTTTCACTTTTAGAAAATTATGGAAATTTGTCAAAGAATTCAGTTAACAAAAATTTACAGAGAAATACTTTGTAGTAATGGCAAAGAATAAATGTATATTGTCTCTTTTTCCTTTCAGAAATTCCCTTTGCTTTGCAAAATAAAAAAAAAATAGGGTATGTTTTTTAACTTAGCAAATAAGTATAATTAACCTGGATGCTTTTGTGAAAAAAAGACCAAGATTTTTTCTTGCTTTTGTTTTACTTTTCAAAGTAGTGAACCAATAAAATTTTGGTATTTGTGAGAAATTTGGTAGCAGAAAGAAAGATTAATATTTAACATGTATCAGAAAACTTTCATGCACAGGTACTGTATTAGCTGTAGAAAAAAGCAAAAGCCTCACGTAAAAGAATTCCTACATTAAGATGTCGAGAAAGGATATGAGAAAGAATGGGGAAGGCGTGGTGGCCTTTTATACCAACCAGACCTAAGTTTGAATCCTAATTTAGCTATTCACAAGTTGTATGACTTTGGATAAATTGCTTAACTTCTCTGAACCTAGTTTTTGACAGATGGGCAAAACGATCATGAATTCCTAATCCCACTTTGGCAAGGCTGTGGCCTGACAAGAGTGTGTCTTCAGAAAGCAATAGCTAATGATCCATTACATAATTGTTGCTCACTACAATGTCCACCCTGTCCTGCTGCCCTTGACACGATAACAACCTAGTTAGGGATGTAGGGAAGCAAATGCACACCTTCCAACTCCAGTTCTGTATTACCAACTACTTGCTAGGTATTTCCATTTGGGTGCTTTGCCCCTAAATTCAAAGTGCTGTCCTTTGCTTCATTCTTCGGGATTGCTGGTTTCTGTCTAAGGTATTTTCCCTTTACCTGTCACTCAGATTCAGGCCTCGCCTCCAGCCTGGTCTTGCTGACTGTCCTCACAGAGCCCAGCGAACTCCACGCTCTCTCCCAGCCCCCTCTCCAGCTGCCTCTCAGCTGCCCACTCCTTATGCTTGGACTCCCTCAGGCATCTTGTCTTTTCAAGGTATCTGACCTTTTTGCCTGACCCACCTTTTCCAGCCTTTCCTGCTCAGGCGTTACAAGGGAAGGACTGACCTCTTCAAAGAGGATTCAAGCTCTTCACAATTTGGCCAGAACTTGCTTCCCTAATGATAACTTTGACCATCTTTGGAAGCCAAATCAAGTCAAATTTTCTTGAAGACTTCCTGCTCTTTGGCTCCTTATGCCTCCCTTGACAACTCTAGTGACATTTATTCTCTGGGCCATTGCTTTGCCAATTCTCTGTGGCCTTGAACGGTTGATGATCTTGTCCATGAAAGGTCTTCTGTCCAGCCCAATTATGGGTTCCCTGAGGATGGTTTCTAGCCAGACTTCCATAGCATCCACAGTGCCTTGAACCTTAAGCTTTCTTGTGGCAAATAAGAACGTTGATGTAGAGAAGTTAAGATATGTGCTAGAGGTCCCATGGCCTAGTAAACGTGGAAGGGTCTGGATCCTAGCTCTGTGGGTACCTGCCTGGCACCCTTCCTGCACCATACCATGGCCTAAAAATTAGCCATCCCTAGGCACCACACGTGTGGCTCAGAGCCTCTGAAAACTCTGGTCATACCCAGTTCCCAACTTTGGCTTCCCTGGAAGATAAAGGGAGAAATCAGAAATCTCAGGCTGGGTCAGCTGGCTCTGCCCACTCCCTCACTTCCCCGGTGAAAGGACAGGTGTCATTTTTGTTATTTAAATGTCCAGGGCCCTTCTTCCCCATTCCTCACACTATTTGCATTTCCAAAACTGCCCCTTCAGACTTTTAATCCAATAACTGCCAACCTGGGGCAAGACAGTGGTTTAGCTGCAACCGTAGTGCATTTACTGAAATGCTTCTCTGCACCAGCCCCTACAAGCACAAGTCCGGATCTGCAATTGTCTCAGACTGTCGGCATCTAAATGCAGCATCCCTATCCTCGCTTTCTTTCAGTGGCGGGGGAGAAAAAAACCCAAACTAAGTGTGTGCGTGAAAGCTCACTTTTTAGACAACTCTGTCCATGCATTTGAGTCCCAAACTGAGATTTGAGATCTCAACACACATGAGATATTTTAGGGAGTTCTAGCTTTGGAATTTCCTTTTCACCACCAAACAGCTAAGGGAAAAGATCTGATGCCCAGGGAGTCTGAAAGTATCCAGGGCTGCTGTCATTATCCACAGACACAGCACCTCCGTAGGGCACCCCTCCCTGCAGACAGCCATTTGGACATCCTGTAACCTGAAACACATACTTTCAAGCAGTTGAGAGGGGGCTGCAAATGACAGTCAGCTACACAAATAATTTGCCCCCCAAATGTTTGTCAGCTCCCTGCCATGGCCACTTCCATTTATAGCTTATAAACGGTTATTAGCTGGCTCCTTCACATCTGATAACCCAGCCCCAGAGCAGGTGGCGAGAACGGTGGGTGATTACAGGGCCTCCCAGGGAGGTGCTGTGTGCTTGCCTGTGGGTGGTCTTCCTGCCTGAGTGCAGTGCCCACATGAGAAGACATTGTAGAAAGCCTCCAATTTGGAAGATAACAGTCTGTGTTGTCTGTTTGTGTAAAGTGCTGTCCAAGTACAGCTGGCTTTGCTTTCTGGCCAGCAAACATTGCTAAGAAGGGTTGAAAGTTCAGCATCAGCCCCCCGAACCCAAGCCCTTCCCCCTCCCGGTTTGGCCAAACAGCCTCAGTGTTCATGTTCCATGGATTCCTTAGGAGGTTTGATTGAAACTGAAAATGTTGCCCCAGCTGAGACAAGGCCCACACCCCGGCCAAGAACACGGACGCCAGAGCGGAATACCCAGTCAGGAGGAGGGACTGCTCAAAATGCTCTGGCTGTCTGTGATTTTGTTCTTTGGTTTAACAAAGCTTTACAAGTCCTCACGACTCACTTTTCCCAAAAACACTGCCTGGTGTGAGAGATCAGTCATCAGGCCCGCTCTCTTGGTGGTTCTCAAGCAGAAAGGGCAGGAAGAATAGAGGTTAGACCAAGAGTTTTCTCAGCATCAGTACTACTGTTTGGGGGTAGATCCGTCTTGGTTGTACGGGGCTGGCTCATGCATTTCAGGATATTTCACAGCACCTCTGACTTTCGGCCAGGAGATGCCAGTAGCAAACCCCACTCCAATTTTGACAAACAAAAATCCTCTAGATATTGCCTAGGAGCTGGGCAAATTCATTCCCAGGGAAGACCCACTGGGTTAAATCCATGAGTAATAGAAGTTAGCCTGAACTACCCTGATAAGATAGGAGAAATTCACCATACTAGAGCAGTGTGTTAGAGCAGTGTAGAATAGACTGTCAGTAAATATTTATTAATTAGCCAATAAAATTCTGATTATGTTGTCTCTTGACAAAAAATGGTGGTCAGTTAGTGAATCAAAAACTAGACAATTCTTGGTAATAAAATTGAAAACAAAATACAAAAAAACAAAACAAAACAAAACAAAAAAACTAACATCATCCTCCAAAATTTAAGAAGTGACTATGGTGATGATAATGTGATTAGTTAAAACAGTAAAGATAATATTATTCGAGGATTTTCTATGGAACCAGAACTGTGCTAAAATATGCAGTATTTTCTTTAACCCCAGCCACTGTAAAGGAGGTAGGTCCCGTTATCATGGCAACTTTATAGATGGAGGATCTGAGCCTGATCCAAGAACACTGTTCCCAGAGTGCTTTTCAGAATGTTCTCTAACTCCAAACCATTTCCTATTCTCTGAATCCAAACATGAGCTGAAGAGTTTGAATGTATGTGGATAATGGGCACTAGAAAACAGGATTTTAGAAAATCCTAAACTCAAAGTAATAATAAAAATAATATGAGCAGTTACCTTTAGTGATTGCTTCCTAGGAGGCAAACCACCTGCTAAGTGTGTTGCAAACATTCTTTCTTGAACCCTTGCAATCATCTTGAAGGAGGAAGAACCCCTTTCATAGGCAAGGAAAATAAGAGGTTAAGAGACTTGTTGGAGGTCCCACATCAGAGATATATTTCAACCAGCCCTTTAGGTTCCAGAGCCTGAGATCTGGATGCTTCTGTTCCACTAACGTCTCTCACCTGAGCCCAGCTGAGGTGACAGGCTGGTAGGACTGCCCATCTCAGCCCAAGATGCCCTGTGGTCTCTCTCTGATTCCTCCTTAGCCTAATTTAGGGCTGAAGGTCTTTATGGTGGGATCCTATGTCCCTGGCCCCCATTCTCATGGCAGTCTTCTTCCTGGTCCCCATTACCTTCTATTTTTCTGCTCCCTATTCTGTTTCAAGACTTGCTTCACTGGTAAAGGCAGTAAGGAGTCACCATCCTTTGGTGGGTGTCATTGGGCCTGATATTCATTGGGACCCCTTAGTATGTGACCAAAATCTCCTTTAGGGGCAGCTGAAGTAGCCCATGTGCACAGGTCTTCCCTGAAAGGGCATGGGAAGAGGGTCCCCTTGCTAGTGCCCTGACCAACCTCTGTAGGCCTGGCTCTTTAGCATCACGACTGTCCATCCAGAGGCTAGCTGACAGGACTGGTCACCTTCTAAGTTCTTTCTTGGAGGACAAACTGCTCCTGCAGGATCCCATGCTTCTGCTTGAATTCTCTGACCTTGAGGATCTTGCATGCTTTTTTGCTGGTCCATGCCACCCTTGGACAGCTATGTTTGTTGGGATGGGGCATTCTTACTCTTAGGTTGGCTATAGATCTGCCTCCCTGAAGCTCCACCACTGGTTCAAGTTTTAGCATTCAAGACACCACTACTTTCCCACTCTCCACACCCTCCTTCACATAGGTGTGAGGGAGCAGATGTGGAGGGAAAGGCATGGCTTTGGAAACTTACCTAAACTCAATACGATTCCTACTTACCTACAGCGTGAACTGGGGTGGGCTCTTAAACCCATGACAGCTGGTGTTCTTATCTGTAAGATAGGCATATACTTAGGCATATACTTATACATATCCATAGGTTTGTGGATTCAAGCCCTGCATTGGGCTCTCTGCTGTCAACAAGGAACCTGTTTTGGATCCCCTGTCTCTCTCTCTCTCTGCCCCTCCCTTGCTTGTGCTCTCTCTCTCAAAAATAAATAAAACATTTAAATAAATAAATAAATAAATAAATAAATAAATAAAAACAATAACAACAGGGGTGCTTGGGTGGCTCAGTTGGTTAAGTGTCCAACTTCGGCTCAGGTCGTGATCGCACGGTTCATGAGTTCAAGCCCCAAGTGGGGCTCTGTGCTGACAGCTCAGAGCCTGGAGCCTGCTTTGGATTCTGTATCTCCTTCTCTCTCTGAACAACCCCTCTCGCTCTCGCTCTCTCTCAAAAAATAAATGAACATTAAAAAAATTAAAACAACAACAAAAATGAAACATTGTAAGAATCACAAATAATATGTGAAAGGCCCAACATGGTCCTTCTCGAATAGCAACACATTTTTTTTTTTTTGGCACACCCAAGGGATCAACAGGTTAGCATTTTTTAAAAGGATATAATTTGAAAAGTTGGAAAAATGACTTGTATTCCTAACTAATATAGTCTTCCCTTGGCTTCCTACCATGTCACGTTGGCATCACAGTAGAGCTAGTCACTGCCCTGATAACACTGTTTTACATCCTCACTCTCTTGCTGTGCCCTAATGAACATGACACCTTTCCCTGGCTAGGCTTAACCCTATGGTCTGTCCAGTAACTCACTCAGCAGGGTGCCCTTTAACCTCCCCTTCTTCGCCCAACCAGTATAACTTAACACCCTGACCTCCAGATGGTATCATAATAGTGCACACACATTGCCTTGATTGTAGGTAGAACACATTTGTATATATTGATCAAAACTTGGTGGGGTTTTCTCTGGCATGATGGTGCCTGTACATAGAAGGTACTTAAGGGGCGCCTGGGTGGTTCAGTTGATTAAGCGTCTGACTTTGGCTCAGGTCATGATCTCACCATTTGTGAGTTTGAGCCCTGCATTGGGCTATTTGTTGTCAGCATAGAGCCTGCTTTAGAAACTCTGTTCCCATCTATCTCTGCCCCTCACCCACTCATGGTCTCTCTTTTGAAAACAAACATTTAAAAAATTATATAAAAAATGAAAGTACTCAAAAATGGCAATTATTATCATCATGGAAAACTTTAGGGACTGTTTTCAGGTTTTTCTTTTTTAAAAGCACACAGGACTTGGGGTGCCTAACTGACTCAGTCAGAAAAGCATGCAATTCTTGATCTCTAGGGCTGTGAGTTCAAGCCCACATTGTGTATAGAGATTTTTTAAACATAAATAAACTTAAAAAAATAAAAATTAGTAATAAAAGCACTCAGATCTTTATACCGCTTCTTGTGGAAATGGTCTTTGAGTCATTGCATTATGCCTACCAACTCAGCACCAACCTCTCAAGATTCCAAGTGCCCCTGTGTGCCCTGGAAACACAAAGTTGAATCAAACTTGGCTCCTTCCTACAAGAAATGGCTGTTTCCTCAGTTACTCTGTGGATTTTGAAATTGTAGCTCAGAGTTCCCTAAAGTAATGGTGTCTGAGTCTAGGTGTGTAAACAAAGGCCTTGAGTTCTAAATAATTGTAAAAAGCAAATATAGGCCTTACATGCCCTTGAGTCTTCAAGACTAGACTTTGAGATGTACTAGGTGGTATAACCTTGGACATGTGGGATAACTAGCAAAGTCACACTTATGTCTTCTAAATAGGCAATAATGCTTACCCTGACCACTTGAAAGTCTTGTCTGAGAAACATAGAAAATAATGCTAATGAAAGCATTTGCAAAATTTAAAATTACAAATAAAATTTTTCTTCGTAAAATGAAATGTATTAAACAGACTCTCTTAGGTCCTTTCCCCTGTAATCTACTAGATTTGCAGGATGGATCGACAACGCAGTTTGAAGCTGAGGCATGTGGGAACACGCTATGCGCACTGGCAGCTGCTTTCTACTACCAGCGATTCAAGATTTTCCTGAACGGGGGACAAATGATAAGCGGCGGTGTATCAAGGGTGGGGCAACGGGAGCGGTCCAGCCAAGTGCACAGTGGGATGGAGTGTTCGAGGGAAATTTAAAAACGATCATAAAGCCCACCCAAGCAAGGTGTGGCCGGCTTTTTATTTTCTCCACGTGCAATCATCCTAAACAGCACCAGTGATAAAGTACTCCTGGGAGGTGGGGGGGGGGGGGGGTAGGGGGGTAGGAATTTGTTGGTCTTTGTAAACAATTGCTGTGATTACGGTGGAGTGTTAATGGTGTAGATGCTTCACATCAGCATGTTTTTGGACTTATCCTTTAATAACATTGCACTGTATATGAGGTTACTTTGGAGTGCTTCCACTGACTGATACAGGTGACCTCCAACACATGAGGGCCCAGCTCTACTACAGTTTCATCTTAAGACTGAGTTCAGAAGGCTTTGGAATACTTCAGGTAGGAATCCTTCCCAGAGCAGCCCCCGTGGCACCATATTCCTGGAGTAAACGGCAGCTTTGCGATCCACGGGGATAGCCCAGGGCGTGTAAAGATGAGAAGCTCGGTCTAAGGTATTCAGTTCAGGTACTCCAGGTGATCACTTGGAGTGTTTGTGTTTAAAATTTAAAACTCTGGTGCAAATTGCAAGGGGTAGTATCTTTTCATTAAGTGTAGATTTTGCTTCATCCGCGAACCATTTTAATGAATGTGAATCGTATCTTTAAATTGCAACTTACTGTTCTTTTTAAGTTGTTTTAGAACTAATAAACAAATTAGGATAACCATGATTACGAATGATTAGTACTGAAAATAATATTACTATGCAGAGGGGGTATTAAAAAAAACTAACCCAACTGGAGTCAAATACACCACCAAAGGTGAGAATGATGTTTATTTCTCTCCATCACCATGACTAATCAATCTGGAATTGCAGCTAGTAGGACATGGCCAATCTCCTTCCTTAGGTCTCAGATGGGTCTGCACCCCACTGGAGAGTTGATTGGCTGACTTGAACATTTCTATGATGTTTCTCCTGAGACATACAGTAAGTAGTGCAGGTACCCATTTTCTACCAAAGAATAGCAGAAGAATGGGAACTATTCATTCATTCACTCACTCACTCACTCACTGATTTAACAAATCTTCATGGACTGCCTACTACTGCATATCCGACACTCTTCTGGAAGTTTGGGGGCATAACGTCTTTAGCCTCGAGGAACTTCCATTCTAGTTTTTGGAAGAGGGGTGCAGGGAATCGAACAATCACAACCAAAATATACAGTAGGTCATAGGTGGTGAATGATGTGGGGAACTGTAAAGCAGGGAAGGGGGACAAGGAGTGGCACGTGTGTGTGTGTGTGTGTGTGTGTGTGTGGGCTTGTTTAAATACAGTGGCTGGGGAAGGACTCACTCTAAAAGAGTGACACATAAGCAGAGGCTCAAAGGAGGGGAGGGAAAAGTACTTTAGAGAGCCTGAAATTTAGAGAAAGGGAATTCAGATATCTGGCCTGCTAGTGCCATGGCTCTGAGGCACATTAGAACAGAGGAGGCCCACGTGGGTGGAGAGAAGGGACAGCAGGGGAAGAGGCAGGGAAGAGTGCCGGAGAAAGTGGGGTCAGGTGTGCAGGGCCACATGCACTGAGGGCCCTTCCTGTTAAGCTCCGGGAGAAGAGCTGAGAAAGGACATGATGCGGCAGGTTTTACAGAGATCAGGCTATAGCTACATGATTAGATCAAGGGAGGTACGCAAACCTGGGAGCCACATCTGGTCTTCCACCTGTTTTTTTGTACAGTATGAGAGATAAGAAGAGCTTTTACATTTTTAGGTAGTTCAAAAATGTCCCCCGAAAGCACTATTTTGTGACATGTGAAAATTTGTGAAATTTGAGTTTCAGCATCCATTTACTTGTGTCCATTTATCTGTGACTGTTTATGTGCTCCAAGAGCAAACATGAGTAATTGTAACAGGACCATAAGACCAGAGAAACCTAAACTATTATAAATACTGTTTGGCCCTTTATAAGAAAGAGAAGGTTTGCCAACACGTGCACTAGACCATAGAGGGCGGATGATGATGGCTTGGGCCAGAGTCCAGCAGAGATGATGATGAGAACTGGCAGGACTGGGGATGTATTTTGACAATAGAGGCAACAGAATTCAGTGACAAATCCAACAGAGCATATGAGGGAAAGAAGGAGTCAAGGGTGACCTCCCGAGGGAGGAGCTTGTGCATTCAGCATTGGGGTTGCTTTTGACTAAGATAGGGAAGCTCCAGGGAGAACAGGGATTTTTGTGGGGGAGGAGACAAGAGTTCTGTGCATCACGGTCCTGCCTTGGTAGTGACCTTTGTGTATTCTTTTTCATATTCACTTAATTCAGCTCTCTTAGCTGCAGCGATCTAACATAAATGACTGGCTATAATTATCAGGTCCTCCTACTCACTGGCATGCAATTTAAAGTCACCTGTATGTTAGATAGACCAAGAGACTCCAGTTAACCTAAGAGACATTGCACGGAAAACAACTATTACACATTGCATTAGGATCAGTTTCCCTGGAAGCTGATTTTGAGACACATTGATGTGCCCCACTTCATTTAGAAGACAATCTCAGAAACCAAGGAGGGGCACCTGGGTGGTTCAGTCGGGTAAGCCTCCTACTCTTGATTTCAGCTCAGGTCATGACCTGAGTTGGAGCCCTGTGTCGCGCTCTGTGGCAACAGTGCAGAGCCTGCTTGGGATTCTCTCTCTCTGTCCCTCCCCTGCTCACTCTCTCTCTCTCTCAAAAAAAAAAAAAAAAACATTTAAAAAATCACTTTTAATAAAACAAAAAGAAACCAAGAGGAGTAGAGGGGGAGTGAGGCAGAGAGGAGAGGAATGTCCTTACAGGCAGCAGGTCACCGTTTCTGACAAGGGTCCAACCTGCTGGGAACCTCTAGGAGACAGAGGATGGGGGGGTGCAAAACGTGCCTCTGAGTTGTCATTTTCCAGCTCCTCTCCGTTGTTGGGTTGTCGGCCGAGAGTGACTCCAGGGGCTGTTAGCTCCCTGACACTTCCAACCTGTCTCACGTGTGGATTCAGCATGATCCTGCAGCTGAGAAAGCCTCTTGGAGAATTGGAGAAGCAGAATACTGAGGAGATGCAAGTTACAGGTGAGACACCGAAAGGCTCCTGCATTATAGTCATTGTAATGCAAAAGCCCTCTGGAGCTGTTCCCAGGGATACCGATAGACTCTGGGGAAATTTGGTTTATCCAGGAACCTGTTTCTACCTACAGCCAAGGAACTTTCTCAAGACCAGCAGGAGTTTTTGAAGATCCAAGGAATTGTTGCTGTTTTTGGCCCTCGTGGACTCAAATTAAGGTCTCTTTGTGACCAGAGCTAAAACGTCTTTATGCAATGTGCTTCCTAAACTGCCCAAGCATTTTCAGTTATATAGCTTCAACATCTATTTACCTGGAAACAACACATATTTTCTTTTTGTCTCTTGAAAACAGAAAACATCACTTCATTTACTGCGGACAGTGGCAAAGTTTTCTAGGATGCTGACCAGAGGCTAGAATGACTCCCATTTGTGCTAATCAGCAAAGAAGCATTAAATGTAGGCTAGTGGATAGAGCTGAATTGCCATGAAGTGATAAGAGGATTTTGTAGGCAAAAAGCACTTTTAGGGGTAGAAGCACATTTCACGGACTTCTAACTTAATTTATAAATATCTGAAAGACTGAACACATTCCACAAACTCATACTTCCTGATGTTTCTAGAAATTATTCAGATCCACCTCTAGTTAGATGTAAGGAAAATAACAATTAAGCTGCCCACATAGAAGGATGAACAAATAAATGGGAACCCCAGAATTAGGTTGGTTAACTACTAGGAAACACACACTCATAGACACATACACTCACGGGGACACACACACAGAAGCTCATTTGCACAACTGTGATACCATGGTTTATACTAAGAAATATATATTTGGTCTTTACCCTGTTTCTGACACAGAGCTCCTAAAACTCTTGGAATTTCCTAATTAAGTGCAACGGGAGCATCTTTTGTTACATCATCTGGTCTTAGTTGTCCTTAGACATCTGTTGTCCTTAGTTCCTAAAATAGTTTTAAAACATAAAGGTGAAAGCAGCATCCTGTTATTCAAAATGAGCCCCTTTCAACCAAACCTGAGTTTACATTGACTTTTGGAAAGCCTCCTGGTAACTTAAGGATGGGGGCTGGTTGCCAGGAGAACCAACAGTGCTTGGAGGGCTGGAAATTTCAGTTTTCCCACTGACTCCCACTGTGACCTCCAGGGAGGGGGGAGGGGCTGGAGATTAGTTCAATCACCAATGGTCCATGAGTTCATGATTGATGAACTTTTATGTCATGAAGCCTCCATGAAAATCCAAAAGGGGGATGAGGTTTGGAGAGCTTCCAGGTTGGTGAGCACATGGAAATCTGGGGAGAGTGGCATATCTGAAAAGGGCATGGAAACTCCCAGCACTTTCCCACATAGCTTGCCCAATGGATCTCTTCCATCTGGCTGTTTTGAGTTATATCCTTTTACAACAAACCTGCAATCTAGTAAATAAGTGTTTTCCTGGGTTCCGTGAGCAGCTCTAACAAATTAATTGAATCCGAGGAGGGCCTTGTGGAATTCATAGGTAGTCAGAAGCACAGGTGACAACCTGGACAGGGGATTGGCATCTGAAGTGTGAGTGGTGGGGGGAGGTGGAACCAATCTGCTTGTCTCCAGGTAGATAGTGTCAGAATTCAATTAAATCGTAGGACACCCAGCTGGTATTGCCGAATTGGTTGGTGTGGGGAGGAAAACCACATATTTAGAGGACAGAAGTGTTCAGAGTAATGTGTATCACTATAGAGTTCTTTCCTTACAACAACCCAATGGCTCTAAATGCCAAATAAGTCACTGAAAGCCTGCCAAGTTCTGAGTCTTGGAACTAAAAATTGCTTAAACATTTTTTGTTGAATCATCCAGATCTTTTAAAGATTTCCATTTTTCCTACCAGTTAGGAGTATATAAAATATGCAGTGATTTAAGGAAAACGAAACTCCTCGGTCCATAAAATTATGAGGGTTGTCATGAAAAGGATGTCAGTAGAGAAAGCCGTGAATAGGAAACATGGTAGGAGCACATTTCAATTGTGCATGCTTAAATGCTTCACTCAGTCCTCAGTATGAAGTTAATGGAGAACCAGAGGAAAAGCAGAGTTCCCCAAACACAGTATTATTTTTAGTTTAGTGATGAGCCACCATCGTTTGTTAGAGAAACCAACCAAGCTTTGCCATTTCTGAATCCTGACTAGATCATTAGTGTACTACATCAAAATACACGCATTTTGATCAAAAAAAGATTTCAGCTCAAAGAATGTACAATTAGTTAAAAACATTTTTCCATGAAAAGATTACTTTTTAAAAAAACTGTTAGTTAAGGGGTGCCTGGCTGACTTAGTCAGTAGAGCATGCGACTTTTAATCTTGGGGTTGTTTGAGCCCATGTTGAGGGTAGAGTTTACTTAAATTTAAAAAACAAAAAACTTCTAGTCAAAACAGCTCATATGTGAAGGGATTTCAGCTCCTCATTAATTTAGACCAGATAATATTTTGTGGAAGGAGGTCTTTAGAGTGGGGTTCAACAAATGTCATCCACTCGCCTTGAAAGTGTGAAAGCTAGAGCATTCCACCTGCTGGTGGTGACTGGAGATCCAAAACTACCCCCATTCTCAAGATTCTTCCACTGTCAAGAGTCAGAGATGGTGTGGGAAAGGGAGGTTGGTGTAGGGAAAGGTACTGGATAGGCAAAGCCAGCTCAAGAAGCCTGTTCAGCGAGCTAATGCCAGTCAGAGCCCAGAAAAGCATCTGGGCTTTGTTCCCATCAATAGCAGTTCTTTGGGGTGGACTGCCATTAATCTAGCACAATGAAGAGACACCAGCTAAACTCAGAGGACTGCAGAGGTGGGCGGCTGCTGGCTGAGGGGCAGGCCAGGAATTCTGTATGCCAGTGCCTTCTGGAAAGGACACAAAGAAATGGGACATATGGCCACAGTAGACTCTATCCAGCAGAAGCTGTGGGATACAAGGAAGTGGGAGAGACACCTGTGCTGGTAAGGTGGTTCTTAAAGGCTGAGGCCAGAAAACCTTGGAGGAGCCACTCAGAGTGCTTTGAGCAGAGGTATTTTGCAGTGGCTGTAATGGACAAGGGGATTATTCTGCTGCATACTCGGCCTCCAGGGCTTCAAAAGAAAAAAGCCTGTAAGGATACACCTCTAGGAACCTGCTCTCACATCTTCCTAGGTCCAAGCCAACATCTAATGCCCTGAGGCAGGACCATTGTTGCTATCACCCAACTGTAAGCCATGAGCCACTGTTTCCCTTGCAACCTCAGGCCACCCCTTCTAGCAGAGCTAGGACCACCTTTCACAGGGATGTTACCTTCATGAAGCCTGGACATTTTGTTTTTAATATCTAATGGCTTTCCAGACTTATATAAATTGTTTACAGCTTTTGCCCATTTTCCTGGTGAAGTGCTTGTCTTTTTCATATTGATTTGTAAGAGCTTCTTTATGTTAGCAAAAAGAAATGTCAACTTGTCTTAACTGTTGCAAATCTTCCTTTAGCTTTTCATTTCTAAAAATTTCTGTGGCTTTTTATGACATGCAGAATTTTATATTTTTATGAAGTGATAGCCAAGGTCTTTAGTTTTATGATTCCTTTCTTCACTCTTATGTGACTAGGTAAATATCCACCTGTATTTTTGTAGTTCATCGATGTTTTTATTTTACACATTTAACTCTTCAGACCATCTGAAGTGCATTTTTGTGTGAGGTAGGAAATTTAACATTTTCCCCCAAATAGTGAATCAGTAGTATCAGCCATGAGCTACTGGCTTGTTAGCAAGGTGAAGAATTTTATTCCTCAAAATGCTTCTTGAGTTCTTTATTGAAGTGAGAAAACAGCTCTATCTCCAAGGACTTGCCAGATACTTTTGTCCACAAGAACCAAGGGATGGTCAGGAAGAGGGGCAATTCTAGATTCTCTGGCCATCCTAGAGAGATCTAGGAGAAGAGGCAAGTGGACACAGAAGTCCTAGTGGCCAGTGAGGTACTACACTGTGATACAGTGTGGGAGAGAGAAGAGCTTTTTTTTTTTAAAAATTTTTTTTCAACGTTTATTTATTTTTGGGACAGAGAGAGACAGCATGAACGGGGGAGGGGCAGAGAGAGAGGGAGACACAGAATCGGAAACAGGCTCCAGGCTCTGAGCCATCAGCCCAGAGCCTGACGCGGGGCTCGAACTCCCGGACCGCGAGATCGTGACCTGGCTGAAGTCGGACGCTTAACCGACTGCGCCACCCAGGCACCCCGAGAGAAGAGCTTTTAAAGGAGAGAGTGGGGGAGCAATGAACATGCTGCATCCATCCATGCTGCATGGATGAGAGGAAGGAGGGAGATTTGGTAGCTATTGGGAGTATTGAGCTTTGGGAGGAGAAAATATTTCTAGAGAACTTTGGGAAGTTTTTTAGAGATGAATTTTGTTAAGAAAACGTATAGTAAAATTTCCATCATTCTTCAAAGCATATTCATTTGAAAATGTTTTCTTTGAATGGGACTACAAAAACTGGCCCACGCGGGACATATATTTGGGTTACCTTTGGAATGGTGCCTCATTTGCAAATGCATTGTTTATGTATTCTTTTACTTCAGTTGTACTACTAAATTCTTAAATATACTAGAATCTCCTCTGAGATGTATATTCTGCTCCTTCCTTGTACTAGTGCCTACTTGAAATAGTACATGAATTCTCATCATTTTTAACTTTCTGTAGTCCAACTCATGAGGGGAATCAGTCAATCATGAAGAGACATCCAGATGATAGTAGAATTGAACCCTCAGCAAAATACTGTATGAGAAACACAGCTGGAAATGGTACCTGGTTTGCCAGGTAAGAACAGAGGGGCACTCTTTCTTGCTTTTTATCATGCTGGTCTGAGTAGAAGAATAGATGCTGGTGGTGACAGGAGTGCCTGGCTGCCAGAACCAGTTAGGCTTACAGTAGGCATAACAGATCGGGGTGAGAAGGAGGTTTATACGAGCAGGGGTCACAGTACTGAGTACTGAAGGGCAAAAAACTATGACAACAGGATAGCAATATAGATACAAGATCCCAGGAATATCACCGGGAACTGAAATTTAAGAAATGCAAGGGGGGTGCCTGGGTGGCTCAGTCGGTTGAGCGACTGACTTTGGCTCAGGTCATGATTCCACGGTTTGTGGGTTCAAGCCCCACGTCAGGCTCTGTGCTGACAGCTCAGAGCCTGGAGCCTGCTTCTGATTCTGTGTCTCCCTCTCTCTCTGCCCCTCCCCCACTCATGCTCTGTCTCTGTCTCAGAAATAAAAATAAAAAAACATTAAAAAAAAAAGAAATGCAAGGAAAAAGTGTGTCTTTCTGTTACCATCACCATAAGGCTCCAAGAACGTCCCTAAGTATATCGTGGACTTGGAAAAAATTCTGAGCCTTCTGTTGATCTGGAGTTACTTTTTATTCCTTTTATTTTAGACTCTTTTCTTTTGCACAGGATTTTACTGGGAAATCTTTAAAAATATTCAGACTTAAAGTCAGAATTTGCAATGAGGTTAAGAGAAAGTATTGCGATAGTAAAAGTAAAAAAATTTTCCATAAAATTCCATCAACCATTCTTTTTGTGCTAATGTATAGCAAATATGTCTTTTTTTTTCTGGCCCTATGTTATCTTATTGTATAGACATTCATTGATTTCCTATCATTATGGACAGTAACTTGTTTCTAACTTTTTGCTATTGCAAACAAATCTGGATTGAACAATTTGTTCATAAGATGAATCAAATCAATTAATTGTTTTAAAACCATTATTGGCTATGACCCTGTTGCCCTTTGGAAAACCCATCCTCTTAAATCTGGCACGTGAAGCTCTTTATAATCCAGCCCCAGTTCACCTTAGAGCCTCCTCTCCAGCCAGGCTTTACACCCCCAGTGCCTCCAGACTCAGCTCAGATGTCCCTTCCTTTGTAAAAAGCTCTCCCACCTTTTCCCAGGTCAAGTGTTATTTCCTTTCTCTGAAGAACCACAGATCTTTATTCCCACATCGATAAAAACTGGCATCATAATTATTTTTCAGGATACTTCTCTTGCCCCAGAGTCAGAGTTTAAGGCTAGTAAGTGAATTTACTTTCCTGTTGTATAGCCAGTCTTGTGCACAGGGCCTGACACAGAAAAATAGTTGCTCAGTAAATGCTTGTTGAGAAAATGTATGATTATTTGATGGAGTTTTGTTAAATCACTGAGATTTTTGGCTGAAGTTTAAATTTTCTCTTGGGTTTACCCCTTTTTAAAAGTCAGTAGACTATCATCCAAGAGTAAACAGAAAAAATGAGACTGTAACATCAGTAGCAGTCCTCTTATAGCTGCCTAGAGTGTTATAAAACCATCTCAAAGATCCCCTAGTCATGGTTTGGTGGGTTGGGCTAGACAAATGAGAGAGTGTGCTGGAAGGAAAAGAAAAAAAAAGCCCGAAGTTTTTCTATGAGATCAGTCCCAGAACCATGTCTGCAACAGTTTCCCAGACAGAAGAATCCAAAGTCTACTGTAGGATGTACCACAGCATGTATCTAGGTAATATATTTTCTGAGGCCTGTCATCTTAGCAGGAAGTAGGAGTGTGGTGCTAGTTGGGGGACAGCAGCACTTTGGGACATGGAATTAGGAGTGGAAATGTTTTGGAGAAACTGGAAACATGGGGACAGATAGGACCCTGAAATCTAGCAGGGCACCTGACACCAGCCCATGAGGCCAAGTCTTCATGGCAAAAACTTGCTTGTGAGTTTAAGACTTTGCTTTTCAATAATTTAGTTCAGTGGCTTCAGAACTTTGCAGTGATCCATAATAAGAAATACATTTTATGCCCCAAGCCAAAACAAGCATACAGAAATAGGCATAACTAAAACAAAGTTCTCATATTTATTTTCATATATGCAACATAGTCTGACCTATTCTATTCTATTCTATTCTATTTTAATTTTTAATGCTGGTCATGGCACATTGCATTGATTTCAGGACCTGAAGTGTGAAAATCAGTGCCCAAGGATAACGGAAGAAAGAACAATATCTTAATTTCATGACATTAGGAGTGGTTAGCTGCCAAATGGGAGGTTATTACACAAGGACGACTGTCATGTGTCCCATGACCATTAACCTTAAGTAGGTGATGAAGGCTCAGAATCCTCAGTTGTTAAGAAAACACTGGCCATAACTTGTAAAGTTTTAATTGCGTGTTGGGAAGAGACAAAGAGACTGAGAAGGAGAGAGGAGGCGCACGCTTGGAGAGAAGAAAGACCCTTTCAGAAAGTCCGTGTCTTTCACGAGTGGAGTGGCTGATGCAGTAGGAGAAAGACATAAAAGACAGAGCAGAAGGTCAAAAGAGTCTTTCTGAAGAAGAAATTACTCATACTCATCTTTTTGCTAAGCACACAAAATCACAATCTGCTAGTTGAGTTAATCTGGACATCGAAGCTCATTCCTGGTCCAGAGAAAGGAGGAGATTATAGGTAGGAGCTAAGCAGACAGCATGAACTTTTTAATAACAGAAAGTTCACAAATATTTTTTTTCCCACTCCTGGGAAAGTAGAAGGAAATAAATTAGAGGCACATGCCAGGACCTTCAACCTCCCTGCCTCCCACTAACATCTAGAACAACTAAACATCAAGCATCCCTTAGTGGTTTCCTCTTTGTGTGAACATGCATGAGCGATGGGAAAGAGATATACTTGAGGCCAGTACATTTTTAACTCCCTGGGAGGTATTTTTTTAAAACTAAACAAGCCTTCATTTGGACCTTCAAAGATGAAATAATGAAGCAACTTTCCTTGAGTGCCGTATCTTATTCTATCAGCAACTTTTTGTAGACTTGAACACTACATCAATTAACACCTTTTAACTCAGGATAAACTCCTCCTCTGGGAATAGTTCTATCCTAAAGGAATGCAGATATAGGAAGGGCCAAAGGTGTACTGTAGTTGTGGATTTAGGCATTATCCTCTATTCCAAGCAGCAACAGTAGAGTTTGCTGTGTTTAGAATATCCCACTGCCAAAGGCAAGTGTGCCAAAAACAAAAACAAAAGCAAAAACAAAAAAACAAGAAACAAAACAAAAAAAAAACCCCATACACAATTTATTTTTTTAATGTTTATCTATTTATTGGGGGGGGGGGGAAGGGGCAGAAAGAGAGGGAGAGAGAATCCAGGCAGACTTTACCCTGTCATTACAGAGCCCGACGCGTGGCTCGAACTCATGAACCATGGGATCATGACCTGAGCCAAAACCAAGAGTTGGACACTTAACCCACTGAGCTACCCAGGGGCCCCTTATTATTATTTTTTTTTACATAAAACTTTATTTCTATTTGAAACCCTCATTCTACCACCTGGCAGAAGCGTAAAGTGCAAAATTCTTTTCAGCATTTTCCAGTTTCCCGTTTCTCTCTTGGGTTGTACCTTACATTCTGGAGGCCTTATGTTGGATTCCTGGCTGTCAGGGATGACAGCCTGCCATTCCCTGAGGCGCCACAGGCCCACCCGCTTCCAGCTGGGCCGGCCACACTCTCCTGCTCCCTGCTGCACACGCTCAGCTGAACAGCCAGTCCTTAGCAGGTCCGTGTGTCCCACTTTCTCCAACATCCTTTTGGTGTTTCAGGAATATCCACCTCTCCACTGAGGTGGAAATTCTCATAAGGTCCCAGAAAAACATACTTGAAGCTCCAGGATGCGAACTCCAAGTCTGATTTCCTTTCACTTGAAAATATGTGAAATGTAATAAGCAGGGAATATGCTACTTCCTTGGGACCGAGTCAGTGTGGTTGCTTCTGGCCAACAAGCACTTCAGGGTGAGGAAAGTGAGGGTGCTGAGTGTGATCTGCTCTGCCCTCCTGCATCCCACCATGCTCTGTACTCTGCCATATCTTCCCTCGGGGCTCTGCCCCTGGCTCCAGCAGCTTCAAGCAGACAGGCACTGGCAATAGATCAAAGGGCAGGAGGAGGGGGAGAGGGAGGTACTGATCTCCCTGGCTCCTTTCTTTCTGAGTCACAGGTGGGCCGACACTGTATTCCTCTCCTGAAAGCCGTGTGGTTGTTGTGTGGCCGTCTCCTGCAGACACAGCCGTCTCCTGCAGACACAGCCACCGTGATGGCTACAGCTCTCTCCAGGCCCCGGTGACCTAAAGATGGCCGTGGGTCTCCAACGTGTCACCACTTTATCCTGCCCACCCACAGCTTTGTAAACAGTTCCTTCACTGAACTCTCTCTAGTCACCCTGCTCGCCTGTTTCTGTTTCATCTGTTTTCTGCTGGAACCTGACAGAATGAGTTCATTTTACAGATATTCAGCAGTGGGAGGACCCTGCTTTCTGTAGTTCTAGAGCAACCCTTCTTGGATCCGGGGTGGGACAGGTGTTGGGTGACGCAGAACAGAGAGACTGTTCACACCCCATGGTACTATACCCAACACATCCATCCTGGTGACTGCCATATTTATAGCCCCTTCAAAGGGACCACCCTGTCCTCAGCCCCTGATGCAGAGACAGCCCTGGGTGGCCATTTCTTTCCCCATGTGTCTCTGTGCTTTTTTTTTTTTCTTGTCTCCATCTGTGTCCCTAAAGCTGGCTCAAGACCTCATACCTGGACCAAAGACAGTAAGGTCTTAGGTTCGTAGAAAGCTATGCCATACTCAGCTTGAAAAGTCAAAGCAGCCCTATCAATATCTTCCTTCCAAAAACTGAATCTGAAAAAATATAAAGTGATTGGCAGCTGCACCTGAAGTGGAGAGGTGGACAGAGAGTCATTGGGCAAAACAAAGTCCACATGTTAGGGAGGCCAGCCTGGTCCTGCCAACCTGAGCCTCTGAGGAAGGTAGGAGGTGGTGGAGGGGAGTGGGGGGAAGCTGTGTATAGTAGAGGGAGACAGAGTGCAGGTAGGGGGTGTTGGAGGCCACAGAGTGACTCTGCTGAGCGGGGTAAGAGCAGAGCCCTTGAGAAGAGAGTCTTCTGAGCCTTTCAGAATGTTTGTCTAGAAGAAGCAGGGGTGGCCTTCCCGACTGCTCCTCATGAGGCCTGTGTTTACATGGGAACAACGCTGTTCTTACCTGGAACGTTGTGTCTATTTAGAGTGACTTCAGAGGACCTGATAGTGGAGGACCTCAGTGGGCCCAGGTATGGCCCCTGAGACCCCAAATTCCTCATGCTCCTACAGCTCTGGATCTTCTCGGAACAGCTGTCCTGGTTCCCCGGGGACGAGTTTCCTGGGAGATTGCCGAGCAAGGTCATTAAGAGCGTGGCCTCTGGAGCCAGTCTGTCTGGGTTTCTAGCCCAGGTTTGCCACTTAACTACGTGGCCTCTGGGCAAACTGCTAACTTCTCTGTCTCTGTTTTCTCATCTGTAAAATGAGGATAATAATTGTATCCCTCTCCTGGAGTCAGTGTCAGGATTAAATAAGTTAATACATACAATAGTGATTAAGACACGATGTTTCCTAAAATTGTTATTAGTATTACTTGCACAACCCTGATTCCCCTCATTCATTAGATGGTAGTGAAGGTGGGGGGCGAGGGGGTTGGGGGAGGGGTGGTCAGTGGTGATCAGCGGCGGGGGGCTGGTTGGCAGCAATAGTGCGGTGGTTAGCACTGGTGAGATGTAGAGGCTTCAACATTAGCCTGCCAGTTCACCATCTGTATTACTAGCTGCATGACTTTGCAATTTACCTCATTTTCCATTTCCCCACCTACAAAATCAGAATAATAATGCCACCTTGAAAGGTTGTTGGACGGGCCCAGTGAACAATGTACAGGGAAGGAAATGCATTGCCAGAGAAGGGCCCAACACACAATAAATGTGGAGGAAAACTGAAGTGTTCTTATTGCTCCAGTGAGAGTATGTGAACCTCTCTCCATTAAAGCGGTCTGTCTAAAACAGGACTATTCCACTTACATGGTGCTTTTTAGCCTAAGGTGTATCTTTGCTTTGTGGTAGTTCTAAAAGTGAGCTTACATTAATACTTACCTTCCAAAATATAGAAAACGTATGTAAGTTATTAGTGATGTCAATGTCTAGATGCCTTCAAAATCTAAAATAATGAAATCTACTTATCAGACCCTAGAGTTGAATACATGCCTTCCTGTCCTATTTATTTAGCACCCATTGGCCTTGACCCAGAATAAAGATGAATAAGATCTTACCCCTGACCGTGAGGAGTTCATAGTTTAGGGAAGGAGATGGGCATGTGAGCACATAGTTCCCGTATGACATGATACTTCCTCTGAAAGAGAAATTCACAAAGGGGCAATGACAGCTCAAAGGAAGGAGTAATTGACTCTGTCTGCAGGTAGTGTTGGGAGCAACCTCTAGGAAACCTTAATATATCACATTTCAATTGGGTCATGAAGGCTGCACAGGAGTTCACCGGAAAGCCAAGGAAGTGAAAAGAATGCATTGCTAGAGAAGGAACAATGTGTCCGCAGACCTGAAGCTGTCTAGGAAGAGGTAGAGAGAGAGGAGGGGAGGGAAAGAGAAGAAGATGGAATGAGGTCAGAGCTAACTCAAGAAGGGCCTCCTAAGAGTGCAAAGGAATTTGGAGCCCATCTGCAGACAGTGAAGAGGAGGTCAGATGTTTTTAAAGACAGTGTGACCACTTTCTTGTTTCACTCTGGCAGTAAATATGGTGGACAAGAGACTAGAGCAGAAGAAGGTAAGAGAAGGAGGCATGGTGTGCAAAAATGACCTGATCCCAGCACACCTGAAATGCATATGTGGAAAAGTTTAAAAGCATAGATCTTTTCCATGGGATGTTTGGGAGCCAGTCCAATGTGAAATGTCTCACTGTCTCTCATGAACAAGAATCCACTTTGGGCTGATGGAGTTCAGTGATGCATTCTAAGGAGGAGGAGAGAGAAGGATGGGTGAGGTCCCCATTCCATGGCCTTAATTTGGTCAGGAGCTCTGTTATCACACTGCCATCAGGTGGTGATTAACTCAACCCAAGTTCAAAGACACCCACCACAATCCCAAGAAGACAAACCCTTGGAACTTCTTTCTCAGGTGTAGCGGATGCAAATCTTCTCCACTGTTCCCAATAGACATGTTTAAGAGTTTCTGGGTCAGCCGAGGGCTGGGCAGCCATGGAGAAGGGAGGAAAAGCTTTGGGGCCACAGGGAGAGTCATGAGAAGGGCAGCTCTCCTGGGATTCACCAAAGTCAGAAGAAGCAAGGAGAGCACTTTGTGAGAAGGCAGCCTCAGCTCTGTTCACTAGAAAACCAGCCAACGTAACTACAGTCAGCGTTAAATGATTTTGGCAGGTGAACACAATGAAATCACAGAGGAAAAGGCAAAACCCCAGAGACCTCTGGCCCAGGTGCAGAGTTTAACCAGGTCTTCACCACAAGAGGGGTCCCCAGATGCTGCCCAGAGGAACTTGAACATGCCCACTCCTTTCCTTCTTCATTCTTCAAATACACCACAGGAAACATGATGCTAATTTTTCAGAGGAAAATTGCACCATACTTTACTGATCAAAATGGTACAAAATTGTGATAAGCTCTGTGTACAGTCAGATTCTAGTAGCTGTTGTTCTCATAGCAATCTAACTGCTAGAGATCAGGGGCCCCTAGGCTTATTTGCGTGTTTGTTTTTTTAGTGCACCTATATACAGGTAATCAATTTAAGACCTACCAGGTCATTTCCAATTCCTGAACTGCAAACAACCATTTCAAATTGGAAACAGCCCACAACCAGCAAAATGGACCCCACATTTAGCTTTGGACCTCTCACCAAAGGCCCCGCCTGGGCACCACACACATACATCTGTGTCCCCATATTACAGCTGCATCAACAGAGGCACGCGGTTAAGGGACAGCCCCGGGATCGCCCAGAAAGTCCCTGTCTGAGCCAAGAATAAGATCTGGGCCTCCTGACTCCTGCTCAATTCCCTTAATGCTCTCTGCCCTTATAAGGTGATTAAATGGTCCTTTTTCTCCTTAAAAGGGGGGGAGTGGTGGGAAGTGGGGAGGGGGAAGAAGAAGGGGGCAAAATTAATTTGAATGCAACTATTTTGCACAAGCCTCAGAACACTGTAGTTCTTTTATTCGTTTGGAAGGAGTGGGTATACAGAACAGCTTTGTTTTTCAATTCATTCACTTCCACAGAAAAAGGCCACCCTTTCTGTTTATACTAAAGGGACTGGATGTTGGAGCCATCGCCATGTGTGTGGTGTAAATAAGAAAGGCCACCGATGGAGATCCGTCCCTTTCAGGATGGGAAAATAAAAGTTAGTTACTTGGGATCCAGGGGAAGTTTCTTCCTTACCAGATGTCAGCTTTTATTTTGTGTTTTCCAGTAGGTAAAAGAGCTGTGGTTTTAAATTCATTCCCTTTAATTTTTAGAGCCCTGGTGACTTCTAAAGCACTTCTACAGACATAAATGCTTTCATGGAAAAGGAAGGCATCCAGAAAATGCGCCCTAGATGAGAGACATCCAGAGAACAAAGTACTCAGGGTTATCATGGGATAATTACATCCCTGCAGCCTTGAGCTCAGAGCTGGGTGTTAGTAATTCCTCAACCAAGATAACCAGGCCCCCAAGGAGCTCGGTTATTACTGCTGTAACATCTCGGTGGGAAAGGGATGCAAGATTTGTGTACATCTGTTGCAAGAAGATAAATCTAGTTGTGCACATGGGCCAGAGGTGACATGGGGATATCAATAACAGATCTGGACTTTTCAAATGCTCCATCTGTACAATTTGCTCCAGTCCAGTTCTTTAGAGCCCTTGCCCCAAACAGCAATTCTTGACAAGGTTTGCAACGAGCACGATGGGGTCACTCATTTCATCGTCCAGCCCTCTCTCCAAACAAAACTCTTAACTACAGCATGTTTATTATTCATCTCCAGTTATACTCGCATAATTAAAATATATAGCAAAGAAAACATTTTGGTAATGTCAGTGTTGACCTTTGAACTTGTGCTTTGCTCCATCAGTGTTGTTTGATTTACAAGGAAGTGACAGTTTGTTTCTGTCTTAAGCTTGTAATTTTCACTCGAGTTCAGCAGTGACCTCCAAGGCACAGGCCAACTCTTGTGATCAGGGTGGGTCAGTGACTCAGAAAACAGGCTTCATGTCCAAGTAGTAACGCAGGGAGTTTTGAGGAGGCTAAACTTCACAAACTTCCAGGCTGGAGGTTTGAAGGCTGAGGTGGTTAATTATGTTTGAATAAGTTTGGAATAAGTTCCCAGTCCCTTGAGTCCCAGGATCGCACACCACCTAAGACAGGTGTGGACTTGAGAAATGAATCTCCTCCCTCACCTTCATATGCCATTCTTTTCACCCTATCATTTCCTGTCTCGCCCTGGTGGCTCTGAGCCGGCAGGATGGCTGATAAACTGGCATATGCCCTTGTTAGCTTGGTTAAGGAGCAAATGCTGGAAGAACCTGGTCTGAGAATCCCATCTTAATTGTTCTGTGACTCTTCACTTTGATCCTACACAGGAAGATTGAAGCCTCATTAGCATTCAGAACCCCTTGTCCCCTATGGGTTGAGGCTCCCACAGCTAGTCCCCAGAAACAGGGTCTCCTGGTCAGTGTGCTCAGTGTTAATCATTCTACCCAGAATTCTCCCCTCTGCCTGATGCCCCTACATCCAGCTCTTATCCAAGACGCCTCAGTTCTACCTCCACTGTCTGTCCTCGACCATCTGTCCCCTGCGCTGAGAACTGCCTCTCGCCGCATCGCCTCAGGCCCTACAGCCAACGCTCTCTACGCAGCAGGCAGCCGGGGGTGATCTTTCGGACACATAAATCAGATGGAGCCAACCCCCCACTTAGAATCTTTTAATGGCTTTCTGTTGCACCAAGAATAAAGCACAATTTTCAACATGACTCCTAAAACTTCCGGTGATCTTGTTCCTTCCTGCCTTCCCAGCCTAGCTGTGGGCCTCTTTCCCCTGCCCACACTCCAGGCCAACAAGGCCGGCCTGTATTCGGCTGCTGGACCATGGCAGAGCCAAACTCTCCTGGACCCCTGGGATTTGCCAGTGCCGCACTCTCTGCTGGGAATGCCCTTCCTCCTGCTTCTGTGCCTGGATGATGCCTACCCACCAGTCACACTCACGATCAGAGTCGCTCTGCAAGAGCAGGGCTTCCTAAACACTCCTACCCTCCAAACATGGGCTTTGACTCACTCCGGTAGTTCGTTTCTTGTGCTTCTCACAGCAAATCATTATATTTATCACTGTTAGATTAATAGCCGTCTCTCCCTGTGGATGGGTGGATGAGCCTTTTCATTAAGGATGAAAAGTCTGCATTTCACACTCTTCCCTGTGGCTGGCTGTGGTCAGTTAACTAGGTTCTGGATAATGACCTGTTCCCTTCCCCTTCCATCTTCTTTTTTGTGGCTGGAATGTGGTGGCAGAAGCTTGGGTGGCCATCTTGGACCTTGAGGTGAAAGTCAGAGGCTTACAATGCTGTCACAAAAGGAAAGAGCCTGGATCCCTGGTGATACCAAAATAGCCTCCGTACCAGCCTTGGATTGTCAGATTTCATTACCCCCTTCATCTGAGAGAAGCGAACTTCCATCTTGTTTAAGCTGTTTTTGTTGTTGATCTGATTGAATGAATATCTACAGAAAAGTGAACGTTCTATAGTGTGAAGGATAGGCTAATAATTGAGCCCATCTCATATCTTCTCTGGGGAAAGAAAGGGGAGCATGAGCAAGGTTCTAGATCTTTAGAACTTTGGGGGTCTTTCATGTGCCATGGGTTTTAGATCTGTTCAACATCTTTTTTACAGTCTCACACATCTTTGGCAAAGGTTTCTTTTCTCTCTTTGAAAAGCTGAAATTTCACTTTGTTTCTTACCATAATCTGCTTGTAAATTAGGTCACAATATTTATTGAGCCAGCTTTTTAGAATGTATGTGAGTTAAGATTCTCAGATCTATGTTATATAGGAATATGTTCTAAATATAGCTTCATTATAATGAATAAGTGAATTTGTAAAGAGAACACCTGCAGATCATATGTCTCAATAAGGTCCTGACATCCCTGAAAAGGAAACTGGCGTCCAGAGAGGCAACAGGCTTTGTCCAAGGTAAGGCTCATGTTGGCTCAAACACAAATGCTCAAGGTCAGTCTGAAGTCGACATAACATAGTGCCTATAGAGTTGTCATCCACAAGCTTCTTAAGTTAATTTCTAACACCAATAAAAAAAGGGACTAGTGCTTTAGAAGATTGTATCAGGGCTTGGCAAACTATGACACATGAACCAAATCCAGCCAACTCCCTTTATTTGTAAATAAAATTTTATTGGAACACAGCCACACCCACTTGTTTATGTATTATCTGTGTCTACGCTGGGACTTTAATGTAAGTAGTTGAAACACAGACAGTGTAGCCCACGAAGCCAAAAATATTTACTATCTGGCACTTTATGGAAAAAAATTGCCAACCTCTGGTTTATGTGATAGGGACATGTCTTTCTCAGCTACGTTTTTATTGCTCTAATTAATGAGAAAGTAGAATGTTCTCCCAGAAGTACACCTCACATGCCCAAGTGAGACCCTATCCATGCCTGCTATATGTACTTTGGATTTTTGAACTCCATCCTGTGGGGGGTCTCTCAGTTTGTTGTGTGTGGTACATCTCTAGCCCCTTCTGTAGAGACAGAAGGAAGGTGACCTTAGTCCTTCTCAGGAGGGGTCCTCCCTGCCCTCCCTATTTGGGGGCTGCTGATGTCCAGGGAGGAAGAACTTCTCCCTACCTATCCTAGGAACGGCCCCACCCCTTCCCTAGACTAAATCCACGTGGTGGAAGGTGGAAATCATTCTTTGCTAAAGAGTAAGACTGTGTGGATGCCCTTTAAAGGTGCCACCAAGGACAGAGTCCCTCTCCAGCTGTGGTCTTTCCTGCAGGGGTGAGGCCTCTCCCCTTGGTCCCCAGGAGGTCTCCAAAAGCCAGGACTCCAGCCTGGGGGATGGCTCATGTGGAAGTGCTCCTCTTGTCTTTGGTCTCCCCTTTCCTCAATCCCAGGGTGCATTTCCTCTGAGCTCTCCTACCTCTCCTACCCCTACCTCCTACCTTTCCTACCTCCTCTTTCTGGTAAAGCATGAGTTTGTCACTCCCACAGAAACTCCTCTCCTTGTCTCTTGGCGTGTTTTATCTTCAGAGGCTGCTGGTATGAGGTAAAAGGTTAGCACTGGCACCCCTGAAAGCTTCTATTTGGTTCAATTGTTTTTGAGACTCTATTTCTGGGAAAGGTTTGCAATGAGCCTTTCCAGGTTAGTGGGTAGAACAGTCTTTTTTATACCTCCCTCTCAAACAAGTCCTGTCCATACAAGCTTTTCCCAGCCATTGCCAGTCTCTCTGACCTCAGCAGATGGCCCTGGAAGAAATGTAGAAGCCAGGTTTATGAATCATTTGGCATTTAAAGACCCTGGGATTAGTGCTGAGCATGAAGGAAAAATATAATAACAATAATAATAATAGTATTAATAGCTGACATTTGTTAATTATTTACCATTTCAGGCTTTACATATATCCTGTTACTTGATAAACAATTTCATGTGGTAGGAACTAGTATTATCCCATGTTACAGAGGCACCAAGATTAATCTTCCAGGGTTGACTCAAGCACAGGAAATCTCCCTGCGAATTCCACCTGCACCCTGTGCTGCTGCTGCTGCTGCTGGCCCATAGGCATGCAACTTTCCCAGGAGATTCATTACTGCCATGTTTCAAAGCCTTGGACCTGGCTTTTCTACATTCTGGAACTTTTCCAAACCAAACCAAAGATGTGGGCAAATATGTCTGTATAAGAATGCTCATAAAAATGTTTGTCATTCATGTAAACAATTAATAATAACCTGAATATCCAACAATAGGGCATTAATTAGGGAAATTGAAGAATATATTTATGATAGATTATCACAAAACTATTAGCAATTATGGTGTACAAAGATACTTATGGAAATGAAATACCTTTTATTCTATGTTGGGAAGGAAAAGCATCAGATTATAAAACAGTATCCCATAATCCTAAGAAAATGAGCACATAAGGACAAACAAACTGGAAGATCTCCAAAAATTAACAGTGTTTAACTCTGGGTGGGGTATTTTGATGTTGTTTCTTTTTTTGTTTTTTAATGACAGTCGGTAAAAAAAGTTAACAGCAAAATCTTGACACTTACCTATGTAGAGGTCTATTCTCAAATCTCACACACTAAAAAAGATTTGCTCTATCTCTCACTTTTATTTCCATTAAGCTACTACACTGTCTGGAAAATGAAATTCTCTGGATTCTGCATGGGCAATTATCTTTTCATCTCAACTCTGAAAAAAAAAAACAAAATAGATTTTTCACTGGTGAAAATTCTTTCATAACTGGAATCGAAAAATAATACCAAATAGAGTCTATCAGCAAAGACATATAATATACCCATCTATTCTAGCCTACCTCAGCCAGAACCAGTTACTCAAGACCACCTTAATCTATTTATACAAAATTTAATTTATGCAAAAAAAGAGGGGGAAGAAATTGCAGAAAAAATATGCATTTAACTGTTTGCAATGCCTCTGGCTAAGGTTTATTTGATAAATAAATATTAGTGCCACCAACCTAGATTTCATGAGAAAAAGCTATAATAACAAATGTTTGGGAAGATGTCTTTTGAGATGATTGAACTCAAAATACAGCTGGCAGATGGGAGGAGGAGGGAAGGAGAAGGAAAGACAAGCAGAGGAGGGAGAGAGGAGCAATGGGAGAGGGAGAAGGAGGAAGAGGAGGATAGGATAAAAAGAAATATGGACCCAGCTAGGATGAGATGTAAGCTCTATTTTCTATAAGGAAGCTGAATTAAGGCAATGTTCCATCTGGAGATCTTGAGCTCTTCCTGAACAGCCAGTACTGTAGCACCAACAGCATCATCATCATCACCTGGGAGTCTGATGGAAATGCAGAATCTCAGACCCCACCCTAAAACTACTAGATCAGAATCTGCACAAAATTCCCAGGTTATTCATATGCACATTAAAGTTGAAGAAGCACTAATCTGCATGTTGTCCAAAGCCCATGGCTATTCTGGAATACTTAGAAAAAATTGAGACTGTCTCCCATCTCTCTTTAGTGACCCCTAGTGGTAAACCCAAAAGATCTGTATAACAGAATGGCTGAATTTTGATCTCCAGCATAAACCGAAAGGTGTCCAACTTTCTGCCAGTTGATCTACCCAAGGTCTCAAGAATGTGGAAGATTAGAATCCTGGCCATCCTGGTGGAACATCGGATGTAGTCCAATGCAAGCTGTGACAGTAATACTTTTCTGTATATCGCTGCTGTTGGAATTTAAAAACAACATTCCTGAATGAGATTATTCTCTAGGAGTATCTGTAAAACACTGATAACTAACTTTGGGTCTCTTGACTGCAGACGCATCCATATGATCCATATTTTTATACTACCGAGTGCATCTTATATACTGCCTCTTGAATTGGCCCAGTGAAGTCTTTAAGAATAAAAATATGGGCAAGGCCTGGGTGGTTCAGTCAGTTGAACATCTGACCCTTGATTTGGGCTCAGGTCGTGATCCCAGGGTTATGGAATCAAGCCCTGAGTTGGGCTCTGTGCTGAACGTGGAGCCTGCTTAGGATTCTCTCCCTCCCTCTCTCTCTCTGTCTCTGTCTCTGTCTCTAAAATTAAAGAAAAAATTTTAGAAATTAAAAAAAATAATAAAAAAACAGTCTCCTTTGTGGCTCAGTCGGTTAAGTGTCCAACTGTTGATAGTCAGCTCAGGTTGTGATCTCTCAATCTTGAGAGTGAGCCCTGTGTCAGGCTCTGTGCTGAGCACAGAGCCTACTTGGGATTCTCTCTCTCTCTCTCTCTCTCTCTCTCTGCCCCTCCCCCACTTGCACACACATGTGCTCTTGCTTTCTCTCTCTCAAAATAAACTTAAAAAAACTAAAAGTATAAATTTCCAGGTTGATCAATGTTCAACTAGCCATAGAATTTATGTTATGGTTTCAGTTTTATGAGAAAAGTAGGTAAGTTCAAGGTCTTATAGAAGTGAAAGAACTACCTAGACATCATCTGAAGCATTTCTCAAAGTGTATTTCATCTGCAGAATATTAATAGACATTACAAAAAAGGGGTTCAGGGTCAAATTAGTTTGGGACACATTGGGGTGAATAAGAGTGGAAAGGTTTCTTTACTGTAGGAGTTCTCAGAGCTTTTATTAAATTAAGATGCCTTGTAGGTCTCCAAAGCAATTTTTTCATAGAACACACACACCTCTGTTTGTTTGTTTCTTTCTTTGCTTGTTTTGTTTTGTTTTGTTTTGTTTACTCTTGGGGAAATTTGGATATCTGGAGCCTCTGAGCTGTTGACTAGTTCACTGTCAGTCATCATACTGATGATACTGATGACTGATACTGATAACAGTATATCACCTTCTGATTCACAGTCATTGCTCTTTGCACTGTATTATGTATGCTGCACCCTAAAATTGTTTCCCATTATTATCAGTTCTGATCTTATCCATCAACCTATCCACCATTTTGTGTTCTATGGTTAAATGCAGAAGTGTGGAGGAGAAAAAAAGTAGCAGGGATAAAAGAAAGGAAAGAAAAAGAAAAGAGAGGAAAAAGAGGAAAAGGTAAAATGAGAAGTTTGCATCAATTTGGAAGTGAGGACTTGGAAGCAAATCAACCAAATGGAGACTGATTTTCTTTGATGTTTTCCTCTCAAGCAATGAGCTGCTGTGAACTGGTCACAAAAATTCACATGAGACCACTAGTGCACGGTTCAAGTAGTCCAAACTGCTACCCCATGTTGATGGACACAAAATACCTTTTCTTCAGTTCACAAGGAGCCTGTAGACATCGCTCCCATACATGTCACTGCTGGATCCTTCAGTACTCTCGTGGCATGTCTTTACTGGTAGCTTCTGCTTCTTCAGAGGAAGTCTGTGTACCATAAGTATGCTCCAAAAGGATTCTTAGAAGTTATCTGGCGTTTATGCCTTTTATTTGACTTGATTCCCACCAGATGATTTCAGATCTGCCCACTGTGTACTGGATTGTTCTATTGTTAACTGTGTGTCCTTGAATTCTCTTCTCTTTATGGTTCCAAGTTAGAGTTGACCAAAAATGTCTCTGCACAAGACTTGGGGTACAGTAGTGAAATAGTACTTTTGTTTCCTGAAGGTCATTGCTCAATGTGGAGCAAGCAGTGCCAGTGGGTTCCAGTTTCTCCTCACCCCTCCCCAACTCCATATCTATCTGTCCTTCCCAACTGCTGCCCTGATATCCAATGGCAATGTCAGGTCCTCCACCAAATGCACTGCCATGAACTCACATTTCCATTAGCCTCAAGGGACCAGGGACTCCCCTTCTCAGTCCCAGTGCAGGACCTGAATGTGCTTCGCTTCAAGATTTCCTGAAAACTCTGACTCATTCACTAGCATCAGGGCTTTTCACCAAACCTTCAACTCCCATTTTCAGATTCTCGCTTCTTCATCTCTGCCCACAATTGCATAAAGTCCAATCTCTACACTAAATTCTTCATTCCATGATATTCATCATCGTTCAGCTTCCCTAAGCCCTGGCTGATAAAACCCTGAACGCTGGCTCTTGTGTTCTTCTGCTCAGATTTTGATATTTCCTATTGGCCTGCCCTAATATTAGAGTCCAGTTCACTCTGGTTTTCTTTCACAGGCCATTGGGCTTCTTCCCAGCCTTCACTTCTGCTTTGAACATCCTGCCCTGAAAATGGCATCTTTAGATACTGCCTCCTTGCACAAGTCCAAGATTTTTTCTATTTCTCACCCTCTCACCAGTGTCTGACAAAGGTCTCTAGTCAAAAAGAAAGCGAGTAACTTAACACTACATGCATACTACTAAAGAATCTAAAGACAATATAAAGGTTTACTTTCTGTGACTGAAAACTTCAAGTCAAAGATTTGTAGTAGAAATAAAGATAATAAATGTGGTTCAATGAGCAGAGATCCTTCTAGTTGGTGCTGTGAGAATAATTCATTATAAGTTATAGCCTAACTGCTTCAAGTACTAATTTCTAGTCCTTATTAATATGTGATATCTGAACACTTCTCTTCAATCTTGGTGCAATAGCAGAATGCTAGTTTTTAACATCAGACTTGAGGTGATCATCTGATCATCAAATCCTTAGGAATAAATGAGTGCTCTGACTTCATCAGAGTTAATACCCTAGAATACAATGTTTAAAAAAGCAGGGGGATTATAGGCTGTTCTATCAGTGCAGTGCTACTGGGCATGTCCCTTTGGCTTCCCATTGACTAGACTATTTTACAGCTCTGTAGGAAAAGAGATTAACTTGTAGAACACTGATAGCAATGAGAAATGATTTTTGTTTGAGGGCAATGCAAATGATTCCTACGTATTACAACACAAATGAATTGTGCTCAGTAGAGATGCATTCAGTTTCCATCTAATGGAAAGGATAGCCCCAATCAAACCCCAGACATTACAGTTTATTACTTTGTAGAATACTAGTTTCACTCTGTTAGCATGTTTATTTCAGCATTTTTTAGTCTGAATATATAAAGCTGTTCTTCACAATCTCCTTTGAACAAGTCTTAATATTCTACTGGTTCCCTCACCAATTAATGAGTTATATACAATTTTTAATGTATATAATTTATATTTGAATAAAAGAGTCATCATGTTTTTAACTTTTTGAAAAGTACATTGTATCAATAGCCCAAGTTCTAGTCATTATTTCATTTATAGTTGCTTGTGGTATTTATATCATGTTAATATAAACCAAGCTTGATGTTCTGACATCTGGGTGGCTGGTTTCAGGGACATCTGGGTGGCTCAGTTAGTGAAGCATCCGACTCTTGATTTTGGTTCAGGTCATGATCTCATGTTTTGTGGGTGGATCATACTCTGCACTGTCAGTGTGGAGCCTGCTTTGGATCATCGAGCTTATAAGAGGGAGCTCTCTCTCTCTCTCTCTCTCTCAAAAATAAATAAATAAACATTAAAAAAATAATTTCAAAGGGAAGGGCAGCTCTTCTGATCTTAACTTCTCTTCCCATACATTGTAAAATACTTGGATGCCTTATAGCCTAGTCTATCTCAATATTCCAAGTATTCCAACAATATGAAGGTTCCTCAAAAAAATTTTAAATTTAAATATCATACAATCCAGTAATTCCACTACTGGGCATTTACCCAAAGAAAACAAAAGCACTAATTCACAAAGATCTATGCACCTGTATGTTTATTGCTGCATTATTTACAACAGCCAAGAATGGAAGCAACTTACATATCCATCAATAGACGAATGGATAAAGAAGATGTGCTGTATATATACAATAGAATATTACTCAGCCTATGAAAGAATGAAATCTGGGGTGCCTGGGTGGCTCAGTCGGTTGAGCGTCCGACTTTGGCTCAGGTCATGATCTTGCTGTTCGTGGGTTTGAGCCCCGCGTGGGGCTCTGTGCTGAGAGCTCGGAGCCTGGAGCCTGCTTCAGATTCTGTGTCTTCCTCTCTCTCTCTCTCTGCCCCTACCCTGCTCACGCTGTGTCAATCTCTCTCTCAAAAAATAAATAAACATTAAAAAAAATTTTTATAAAAAGAATGAAATCTTGCCATTTGTGACACATGGATGGACCTAGATGGTATTATGTTAAGTGAAATAACTCAGAGAAAGACACATACCATTTGATTTCACTTATTGTAGAATCTAAAAAAAAAAAATGAACAAACAGAAAACAGACTCATAAATACAGAAAACAAACTGATGATCACCTGAGGGGAGGGTGTTGGGGGGAGGGAGTGAAATTGGAAGAAAAAAAATGTCAAAGGGCAGCTCTCCTGGTCTTAACTACTCTTCCATATATTCTAAAATACTTGGGTGCCTTAACACCTACCTAGCTTGTCTCAATATTCCAAGCACCATAACATACCTGGAGAGGTTAGAGACCCACCCAAGGTAGATTGGGCCATCCATCTTGACTCAGTTATCAATTACACTGATGAGAACATGTAGAAACCACTGGAGTTTGAAATGTCCAAATCTCTTAGTTCTTTTAGGATAAGATGATAAGAAGAGGATTCCAGGCAACCACAACTGAGTAGACTCAAGAGTTAAGAAGTATCACAGTATTTATTTTACCAAAACAAATAAGTGAAATAAACAAATCAAGCACACAAATTGTACAAGGCAACTAAAACCATAGGAATTCACTGAAGTTCCTCTTGTACTTTACCTCTGTAATGGCTCTTACCATTCAATTCTTTACTAGATTCATTTACAGTTGGATGTTACCCAATCCTTTCTGTATCAAGCCCCTTGATGTTGGGGAATTTGTCCCACAAGACCTTTCCTCCTGGCTTTCTTGCATTCTTTGCTCCTCCCTTCTTCCACATTCTACCCTGCTTCTGCAGGATACATGCTCTTTCTCTACTATCTGGAAAGTCCTGTGTGTATACACACACACACACACACACACACACACACACTCCATGACTCCTCCTCATTCTTCTGCTCAGCATTTCTCAAGGAAGTTTTTGTAGCCATTGCTGACCAGAGCAGACTGTCCCATTTTACACCCTCACAGACTGTGCTTTTCCTTCCAAGCTCTTGTATGTGATTATTTGTCTCTCTCCCTCATTGTCAATAAAATCCGGGATCATTGTATCACCACTGTATCCCCAGGCCTGGCAGAATGCCTGGTACATAGAAGGTGTTCTTGAATGAATTAATAAGGACTCAATGCCTATTTGTTACACGGATGAATAGATGGTTGTTTGGTCTGTTATAGTCCCTAAAAGCAAAAGAAGCTGTTAAAATAGTGTGACTCTGACTTACTGTTAATGTCTGAATAAAAGAGACCATTCAAATTTTAGACTGAGTTTGACAATGTACTCTGTTGGTGAATTGTAAGGAGTCATTCCCCTGCATTTCTAGGGGGAACTGGTAAACTTTTTTGGAGGACAGTTTGGCAAAAGCTTTAATGCTGACAAAATTCTTTTGACCCAATAATTCCACTTTCAGAAATATATTTTCTTTATGTGCTTCACATTCATGAAATAATCTTTCAGTGGTATTTATAAGTGACATCTTATATGATTGAAACAATCTAAATATCCAAGGATAGGAGATTAAAATATCTCATAAGAAATTACATATTATTATGCAATGAAAGTTCCAAGCAACAGAATACTCTGCAGCCATTAAAAAGAATGAGGTAGGTTTGTACATATTGATATGAAATAGTCTCAAGGATTATTATATCTTTAAGCAAAAGAGCAACTCTTATGTATGTGTGCATTTGTGTATGCATGCGATGTTTCTGAAAGTATCTCTAACGGATTGGTCCCAGGAGTTGTTTTGGGGAGGGGAGATGTGTGGCTGAAGGGCAGCAATAGGAAGATTTATGTTTCAGTGTATACACATTTTTAACTTTTAGTGATGTACCATTATCATGCATTATTTACTCCAGCAACTAACAAATACAAGTCTAAAAAATATTTTTAAAATAATATAATTATTGATGTAGTAATTTAAAAATGTTAATGAGAGTTAGAGCTAGATTAGGTTTTATTGATGTTTCTTTGACTTTCTCAATCCCAAACCTTCACACATGGACTCTTAACGCATTACTGATGTAAGCGGTTTTTTCAGTCATTTCTTCTCTCCCTATCTCCCCCAAACCTTTCAGACTTCCCAGCAACCTCAAAGTCTTATCTAATTTGGAAACAGGGGATCCCTTATTTGGGAGGCCCCAAAACAGGACCATGCCTGGATGAACACCAAGGCTCTTGACATAAAATCTCACCACCGTTGTGAAACCTGCCCAGCACATCCTGGCCTACTGTATTGACTTTGGCAATACTTGTTGGCCAGGTCTTGCCAATAATGTTATTGAAACTAAATTGAATGAGCATGTAGCTATGTCCTCCAAATGTTTTCTGATACAGTTAAATGGAAAACTGTAGATTACATTTATTTATTTTGTGATAAACCCTTTGTTTATGTTGCTGGTGATCCAGAAAAAGTGGTCTCTTACAACAGGCTATGACCCAAACAATGACAAGTTGAATTACTATTTCATTTACCATAGGAGACATTCCACCGTGTATTTCACAGAAATGAATTTTGACACAATTTTAGCAATGATAAATTACACCCAACAGAAACAAAAGAGAAACTTGGAGTTTTATAGCAGATGATTGTAAAGAAAACAGTTATTTGCTTCTCTGTCTCCCACATTTTCAAAAAATACTATACTTGAAACAAAAAAGACCCAAGAATAGTAAAAACAATTTCATTTTCCTCTTATAATTGGAAACATTTGGAAATGACACTTTGTCTACTCAGGCTGCATATTAAGGGCTTAATTGTACATAGGGAGTATTACTAAACCTTTTCCCCTCAATTCATTAGTATTCTAATTTTTACAAATGACAAGTATTATGTCATTGAAACAAATGAAACAAATACATCAGCATTCCCATACATGCACATACCAGCATAGCTGTCTTTTGCATTCCAAGGCATTCTGTTGAAGTATTTACCTAGTCTGCAAGTTCATACAAAAGAAGGAGGCAGGACTAGAAATGCTTTCCACACCCCTATCAGTAATAATAACAATTGTGTGGTCAAGTTGCATGAAAACAACATGAACTTCTGGTCATTGATGCACACACAAAGCTATCATAAAAATCAAGAATGGCATGAAAACACTCACAGGACATCAGGACATCAAAGAATAACTCTGATTTTAAACAGGCTTATGATGTTCTGCATCCTCCCTTTCCTTTAAATTATCTTTTAATTATCTGAAACTGCTTTGGAAGGAACTACATGCATGTTACCTGATTGTCAATTAGACAAATACTTTTATTGTTAAGAACCATTTTATTGTTAAGGAATAGAACTGAGTGCTATTTTTCAGAAATAATGACGTTAGAAGTGCATTAACTTTTTGGAAGCTAAAATCATTATATTTAAAAAAATTTTTTAAGTTTGTTTATTTATTTTGAGAGAGAGAGAGAGCAGGAGAGGGGTAGAAAGAGACGGGGACAGAGGATCGGAAGCAGGCTCCACTCTGACAGCAAAGAGCCCAACGCAGGGCTCGAACTCACAATCCCTGAGATCATGACCTGAACTGAAGTCAAGAGTCAGACGCTTAATTGACTGAGCCACTCAAGTGCCTCTAAAAGCATTTTCTTTAACAGTGTCCGGAATCAAATCTATTTGTATTTATTAACCTCAAGCTGGAGATGAATCGATTCAGTAATCCAGGGATACATTCTCCAGCTCAATTATCCCAGTAAGTTCACTGAGAAGCCATGTTTTTGTTTTTTTGTTTTTTCCAAATCAATTGGTTCAAGATAGATATATTGAGGACTTACATGGCTCTAATGGGTGACTAATTATTCCTGTTTTAAAATTTTAGTGATCAAAACCTCTTTAGCCAGGTTTTAGGCCATCATATATTGAGAACTCAATTAAGCAATGATTCCCATACTGTAGTTGGCACAAAATTATTTCCTGAGGAAAATTCTGACTCTACTAATGTCCCATCTCTGTTTGCTTATGAGTGGGCAATCCTGATTGGACTTTTTATTTTCATAACAGGATACTAACCTCATCAACTGCCTGTTTTTTTTTTTAAGTCCACAGATTATCTCCTCGATTATCTCCTCACAAAGGTTAAAGGTAGAACTGCTTTCAATAGCAAGAAATAGGTAACGCCTCACTGCCAGAAGGATAGACCATATTTATGATTTCTTATTATATTGCTATTACTTTATTGTTCACTTAAGAATCTACTAGTGGGCTGTCTCAAGATTGGACTGACAGCTCAGTGTCAGCTCTCTCTCTTTTCTCAAGGACTTCCTCCACTAGTTGGCTTTTCAGTCTCACACTTTTTGCCCCATGATAGCTACCACTGTGCCAGGCATCACATCCATGTTCAAAACATGAAGAAGAGAAAAGGGGCTTTTATAGAAAAAGGCAGGCAAGAGAAATGAGGTTTGGAATAGAGGTTGTGTTAACCAAGCGATGAGTGGCTGCCTCAATAGGCAGAGAACCAGGACTTCCAGGCTCCATCAGTACTAATCTCTCATCGAGCTTACAAGAGAGTCAGGCATTCTCTCCACTCCTCCAGAAACTCTGAGATCTATCCTTGAAGGTTGCCGAGTCACTAAGGATTACACGTTTGTCCTTTGCAGAATCACTGTCACTTAACTGATGTTAGTGGTATATCTTAAATGCTCATGGAATCTCTTATATTATAGGACCCAAGCCCATGACATCCATTATTGAGATTTGCTGTAAAATTGTTCTTGAGGACAATTTCCACACATTGTTCCTTATTCCCAAAATTAAGCCCTGAGAGATTTCTTTTAGAGCTCAGTGCTGGGAAAGAGTCTCTTGCTGTAGGGAAATTGGCATGCTGTCTTCTTTCAAACACAAATAATGTAAAGCATGGTCCCATCCACATAGCCTTGGGTACCAGGGAGTACAGATCCAATGTTGGACCACAGCTGTAACAGTGCATGGCCCCAGGAGAGGCTTATTTGTCTTCCTGTTCTTCCTGACATGGTTTTCATTTTGTTATTGTTTTATTGACTATATCCTGTTATAACCCACATCAAGTTTTCTGTAAAAAGGAACAATCGGTAGCTGGGGAAGAGAGAGAATTAATGTGTTCTTATTTCAACACGTTTTATCAAAGCCAACTCAAAAAGCTGCAGTCACCACAACGGTAAATCAAAGGGGCCATCCTCAAAGAATAATTTGACTGAAACACAGCACATTTTCTTACTATGTAAAATACTCCCAGCTTAAATGATTCCTTAATGACCAAGGACTGGGTTCTAAAATCCCTATTTTGAGGATGTGTTAAATAGGTGATGAGGATTAAGGAGGGCACTGGTGATGAGCCCCAGGTGTTGTATGTAAGTGTTGAATCACTAAATTGTACACCTGAAACTGTATGCTAATTATGATTTAAAAACTTTTTTAAAAATCCTATTTTTGTATTGCTTATACTTTTTATACTTTTATATATTTCATTTCCCTAATTTTTTTCACTAATTTAATGCTTAAAAATCACCAAAAGATTGCTATTAACATTTCTTATCTTTACTTTTACAGGTGTCTGTGTCTGTGAAGGACCACCTAGTTATCTGTCAAAATGCAGCTTCCTCTTCCATAGAAACAGAACCTCGATTTAGTTGGAAGTGCCAAAGTGCCCACCTAAGAAACTGTATTATTTCCCAATTTCCCTTGAAGCTCAGAATGACCACACATCCTGATTCTGACCAATGAATTAGCTGGAGCTTATTAGAAAGGGTTCCTAGGAAAGCCCCTTAAATGGGGTGGACTCAATTGGTATCCTAGTTTGGGTTCTCCCAAAAGATCCTGAGATAAGGGCTTAGGTGCAGGTGGTTTACTCAGATAGTGATCACAGGAAACAGAAATGGAAGGTAGAGTAGGAAGGGGAATGCAGAAGGGCAAAGGAAGGAAGCATTAGGGAGCCAGTTGCCAGTGGTGGCCTCAGTCCGACTAGGGACCCTAAGAGGAGCTGTGTAGAACATGCCTCATGACCATCTCACTGGAGGACAAGTGACTTGGCACCCTTTGTACTCCATTGATTGAGATCTACACTAACCAGTTGTTCTTGCTTGTGGTTGAGTAGTCTTCTGTGACCCCAACAAAGCAAAGAGATGCTGCAGTGTGGCTGGTATGTAATGCTTATAATGTGTATGGAATTATATACACAGCTGGCTGAAATAAAGGGGGCCAAGGGAATGTGGTCAGAGCATCACAGCATCTACCAGAACCAGCACACATCCATGTGCATTCCACTTTTTCTTTTTCCTTCTGCCCAGATTGTAAACATGACAGCTGGAACTCTAGTCACCATGAGACGAGGCCATACCCTTAGAAGGGCTGAGTGGAAAGTTATTAGAAATCTAGGCTCCTGAGTCACCATGGAGCTAATAAAGGCTTGGACCATATAACTCTAAGTGTGTTACATGACAGAAAAATAAACTTTGATGCTATTTAAGCTTCAGTTACAGGCTTTCTTGTAAATATTGCTGAACTGAACCCTAAGTGATACACATCCTTAGTACCATCCACACTCACGAAGATCACCTACATGGGTACCATTAATAAACCACTGATTTCTCATTGTGACAAACACCCTCTGATTCAGTTCAACCTGGGTTCCTTCTCAGTGAAAGCTACCCAGAGGAATCTTTCCCACTTTAATTTTCCTAAGCTGCCTGGAAATCAAGCAGCATCCTCCCCTCCATGTATAATATTAAAAACATTAAACATCTGAGTTCATGGAGTTTCTTCTTTTCAACAGATTTTGTATCAGTCAGCATAGGCTAATTACTGCAACAAAAAATGCTAAACTCTCAGGGGCATAGCAAATAAAGGTTATTTCTTGATCACGTTACAGTTCAAAGCAGGTTGGAGGAGGCTTCCCTCTCCCCAGGCATTTGGGGACCAAGCACCATTTTTGTGGTGGCTCTGCCATGCCCTCAGGCCTTGCAGGCCTCCACTGGATCATCCACGCCTGAGCAGGAGAGAGAAGAACAAGAGGGCAGGGGATTCCACAGGTGGTTTCATGGTCTGTACTTACATGTGGTATACACCACACTATGAAGTGAAGGATGTTCCTTCAGCCACATCCTCTGCTCAGAGCTTGGGCCCATGGTCCCACATGTCTGCAGGCGAAATCTGGGAAACGAAGTCTATCTGGGTGCCCAGGAGGAAAAGAAAGCAGAGCTTAATGGACATTTAACATGCCTCTGCCGCAGATGTCAATGTTTACAAAAGGTTCCAAAAGAAGCTTTCCAACAGTGATCAGGGTGAGGACAATCTTGCTGCCATGACTCCAGAGATTTGCGTTCATATCCCCCTAAAACTGTGCTCACAAATTGTGTACCCTTTTGCATTTTAAAGTTTTGCACCTGAAATTTTTCACCATAAGTATAAAATAGTTGTGAAAGCATATAATCCTAGCATATTATAAATAGGATGTTTGTGATGGTTGCAGTGAGCTGCCACCCAGATCCCCCTTCAAGGAAAGACTTGCTGCCCCCCAAACCCCCTGATGCTGCGCTACAGCCCAGCCAGGGTCTGTCTCAGCTGCAGAGCTGCCTCATCCAAGGTCACGTCCTTTCCCAGCAACCTACCACTTCTGGATGATTGTGATAGGCATAGGGCAGGGGCAGGCAATGCTGACAGACCTTTTTAGTGGCAGAGCTCCCTTAGGATTGGCCAAGTCTGCACCAGGACTGTGCCGCAGGTTGACTTTTTCTGCCACTCCTGCTTTCCCCCTCTTCTTTCAATTGAGGTTCCTCTCAAGGGACCCCCAGAGGACATTCTTTCTGCACACAAAACTCAACGTCACAATCCCCTTCCCAGAGATTCAATCACAATGCCACTTCAAAATAAAATGGTCATCCTGGGGAGCCTGGGTGGTTCAGTCGGTTGAGCATCTGACTTTTGATTTTGGCTCAGGCCGTGATCTCATGGTTCCTGGGATTTTCTTTCTCCCTCTCTCTCTGCCCCTCCCCTGCTTGTACTCTCTCTCTCTGTCAAAATAAATAAACGAATAAACATTTAAAAAATAAAAATAAAATGGTCATCCTATTCCTCTGTGGCAAAAATACATAAATCCAAATTCATTTTTTAAAACATTCCTTAGGACCATAAGGTTTCAAGTAATTAAAAATGTAGTCTGGATTGAGTTGTCATTTCATTGTTATTACAATTGATTGAAAGAAATGTTGATATTAATTTTGATGATCTTTAAAAAGAAAAAAGTAACTTTTTGGAAATGAATCTCTTACTGTGATGGAGGGAGATTTTGTTTTTTGGTCCCTAGAATGGAGGATCCACATTAGGAGACACTAATATTTTAACCATGACCTTGGTAGTCACTCTGAAAGTTTTCAGACCTTGAAGCAATTCACTTGAGAATATTCAGGAAGAATAAGGATACGCTTTGCTTTTGTAAAATGGGAGAAGGCTGATTTTAAAAGTAAAGATGAGCAAAGAAAAGCAGTAGAATATCTCCTGATCAGTTTTAGGAAGAGAACAATACAAGTTGACTCTCTGAAAACTATCCAGATCTGGATCACAGATCACACTGCTAGTGTACCTTTTGGAAAATGTGTGAACCCTACTTGAAGACTGCTGTCCACTGCACAGAATTCTACCTCCATTTGTTCTTCCTTTCATCTCTGTTCTAGACATGTTGATCATATCAATCAATTCCAAAGCATGTTCCCAGCGCAACATCCTTTCCCATGGCCTTCTGAAATGGCATACCCTGCAATTGTGGTCCCAGGGACACCTGCCACAGCTATAGCACGGGTGGCATCTGATGGGACAAAAGCTAATCTATAGGTGGGCCAGCAATCAAGGGCCTGGCACAAGATGATAAGCTGAGCCCATCAGAGGCTCTCTTTCAAGGGGATTTGAAGAGGAGACATGGGACATGAAGAAAGCCATGCACTTAGAAGACAGAACAGAAGGTAAGGGGGCTCAGAAAGAGAGGACCCCAAGGGCAGACTCATGGCCACAAGGGCCAAAAGGCACAGAGCCTGTGTGGGGCAACTGTAATGCCCTGGATTCTCAGAGCTCTGAGTTCCTGGCCATCCATAGTCATAAGAACTATTCTGGCTCTCTGTTGCTGAGCAACAAACCACCCCAAAATTTAGTGGCTTAAAACAAGTCATTTATTTGGCTTATGAATCTGCAGTTGGGCAGAGCTTGGCAGGAGCTACTGGTCTCTGCTCCATGATGCCTGGGGCGTCAGCTGAGATGACTGGGGGCCCAGGTCACAGAGCCAGTGATCCCAATTCAGATCTCTGAGTTCTAACTTTGACACTCGTGCCATCTTCAGGCTGCTCTCTGGGTGAAAGGTGGACGTCACTGGGATGTACAAGTTGCTGGAGTCCTATCACTCCTTCCTTGTTCTTCCAGGAGCCATTTCCCCTCACACTTCACCTCCACAGCCAGCACAGAGTTGTCCACAGTTTCAAGGATGTAGAATAATAGCTGCAGTTAAAGTCAAATTGTCTGCAGTTTGGACTGAACATTGCTGATTCAGGGCACAGAGATCATGTCCAGTGGGTGGCCTGAGGCACAACCTGGCCAAAAGAGTTCCTACTTCACCTTGGAAGACTTATTAACGGAAGCGCTGGGAGCACCAAGGAAAGAATACAGAAAGAGCACAGTGCTCTACAGAGGGTCCCAGTCAGCCTTTCATCCAGAGGCCTCAGAATAGCTGGTGGCCTAAACAGCCCACAGACATATTTGTTTGGTCCATACTGTACTTAAAAAAAAAAAACAAAAAGTAATTGCCAACTTTTATTGGGAGAAAATATGAAACCTTAATATTTTATTGAGAGAATTTGCATTTAAAAATAACTTTCTAGGGGCGCCTGGGTGGCTCAGTCGGTTGAGTGTCTGACTTCGGCTCAGGTCATGATCTCACGGTCTGTGTGTTCAAGCCCTGCATGGGGCTCTGTGCTGACAGCTTGAAGCCTGGAGCCTGCTTCAGATTCAGTGTCTCTCTCTCTCTCTCTGCCCCTCCCCTGCTCGTCTCTCCCTCCCTCTCAAAAATAAATAAACATTTTAAAAAAATTAAAAATAACTTTCTAACTTCTCTTTAAAAAACTCAAAGTTGTAGAAACATGGTCTACTTTCTCATACATTGTGTGTCCTCTGGTGCCGAGTGTCCCTGAGTCTCCAAGTGGCCTGGTTTCTCCTCACTAGACCTCCTGCATGGCTCCTTTGAGCTTCCAAGTTTGAGATTCCTGTGTTTTGTAAGGAAACATGAGTTTAGAGAGAAGCACCTCTGTATGGTGAAGTACAAGCTCTCCCTTTTAAATGATGCCTGATGAACTTGTAGCCTGGCAGGTTAATTATGGCAAATCGGGGTCATAGGTCATAGTTTAGCTTAAAGATTATTGTCCAAAGGTTGGGTATGAGGACCCTGCAAGCGTGAAAGTGGCACATTTGTCATGAGGCATTAGCTTCTCCTGGCCACATATTTGGACTATTTTTACTGCATTCCTCATAATCATTTTATTACCTATTAAATGCAAATTCCCAGGTCCTAATCTTTTACCCTATGACAACATTTTTGGCACAGCAGGCCATTTAGATCAGTCCCACTGCCTGCTGGAGGGGAGGCCTTTCTTTGTCAAGAACCCTGGAGGCTGTAAGTCTTGCCCTCACTCTGGGCTCCAGCAAAGCCAGGGGGCTTTAGAACTGAGGCTTAAAGCAGAGTGCTCTTGCCGAGTTTGGTCTTGTTTCCTTAGAACATACAAACCTGTGGGGTTTCTCCTACATACTGAACATGTAGCCTTTCAGTAAATTTGCCATCTTCTTCTTAGGATGCTGTTGCTCTCTTGTGGCACCTGCAGTCGAAGCCACTCAAGCTCCCTGGGGGCTATCATGTCCATATGTCCATGCAATGGCACATCTGGCATGCTGGCTACATGTGGCTCCAACAGAGACCCCCAGAGAAAGGACTGTCATCACCCCCAGCCTCACAGCTGCTCTGTCACACAGGGCAGTGAGGCCTGCGCCCCACACTGTGTAGCTCTGAGCTTGGAGGACTATTGCAGCCTCCTTTCCCAGGACTCAGCAATGGTCCCTGGGGCTGGGCTGAGGACAGTGTGAGTAGTTGACATCATGATACATATTCAGAGCCACCCTCCCATCCACCAGTCCATTGTTCTTGAGCCAAAGCTGGGCCCTCAACTGTTTCTGCCACAGCATTTCCTCAAGTTCCCTCAGCCCCCACAACTGGTCTGGATACCAGGCCCAAACACAGATCAGGTTTCTACTGGGATCCTGCACATGGGACCACCTGCCTGGGGCTTTCCAGAATACCCTGACTCCCTCCAGATAAATGTCCCCCCACTTCTCCAGTACCCCCTTTCAGTGTCCTTCTTCTGTTTATGCTTTTCTCCTCATTGCTTCCTGTCATACAATATCTTTCTTTTTGGTTATCTGTTTCCTATCAACTAGAAGATAAGCATCATGAGCAAGGACACTGATTTTGCTGAATGTTGTATTCCTAGCACCTAAACCAGTGCCTAGCACACAGTAGTTGCATAATAAGTACATTGAGTGAAGAATAGAGGGGGATTTCTTTTCCATTCCAAAAACATGATTTTTTTTTAATTTATTAGCCACAGTTAAGAAATGGAAGGCATAGAGAGTAGAAGATAGGATAGGAGATACTTCTTTTGTCTACTTTTTACATTCAGCATTGGCCATAACAACGCCCAACAAGGAAAGGTAAAGACGTTAAGATTCTTCCCAAACTGATGCAGACTTAATCACTTTGGATGATGATGGTGATCCTTTGTGGATGAGTCTCTGTGGGATGAGGAAAGATTTAGGTCTCCAAACCTGAATGTAGGGGATTGTCTGTACCCAGTTTGCCTCCTGTGAACATGGACACACCCATATTATTTGCTATTATATTGTGTTGTATGATTTCAATCAATATCTGTGGTAGAATGATAATGTAACCAGCACTGTGCTAGGCCCTGGGTGCAGCACCTGGTGGGAATAGTTGCCTATTTGTGGCAACCTGACTCTGTTCTCAGAAGATTGATCTGATTTGGACTATGGAAGTAAACACTTTAAATTACTTTCTAAAATATCTAAATCCAACCAGGAAACCAAGAAAGCTTGACCTGGAAGCCTTCATAGTACTTACAAATTCACCGAAAATTCACTGGCATATATTATTTTCTTGTTAAAGATGATTTATAGGTCAAATCAGAGTTCATGATTCTATCTCACTTAGCTTACTCATTTCCAATTTTTTAAGAGGCTCTATTCTAATAGGTATTAGAATACTTATTTATTGAGGGTCTGCTCTGTGTCAGATATAGGAGAAAGAGATTCAGAAGGGAGATACATCACGGAAATGAGAGATTCTTCTTGGTGTAGGAGATTGTGCAGGGGCTTTGGAATCGAGCAGATCTGGTTTGGGCACCTGTCTCTTCCTCTTCCTTACTGGTTGCCAAATCTTGCCTCTGAGCCATGTTCTTCTTTTATAAAATAATCATACCCAACTTGTAGAGTTGTTAGCATATTTAAACAAGATAAATCATGTAAAGTACCAACCCCGATGGCATTACATAAAGGATGTTCCATCAAAGGACACCCTGAAACGCTCTGAAACACTCTGGTTGCTAGGGGCCAACAGAAGTCTGGAGCAATTCAATGGCATTTTATACCGAAAACGGACCTAACATTTTAGGAATTGGTACAACTAGAGACTGTCAAATGTCATCCAGTTTCACAGAATGGTGGGCAAAGGAAGCCATGGTATTGACTGGTGGTGGTCCATTTTCTGTTCATGGGACATAGACCACTCACCTGGAGGCAGTCAGCTTCTATGAGGGCTTTGCTCCCTTTGGGCACAATTATCATACTTCATGACAATATGGAATATCTAATAATAGTCTTTTTCCTCCCAAAAAGCAGGGGGCTGTTTTGCATAGTTTGAATCCTTTGTAGAGCCCTAAATCACTTTGTAATGTGAAACATGTCTGTGGAGAGCCTTTGTGTTGTTTGTTCTTATGGTTTCATGCAAGGATTGAGCAAGAAGAATTTGTTATAAACAGCTTGGAATTATTTAGTGAAAAAATATAAAAATAAAGTTGGGAGGGCATCAAGCAAACTTCTGGACAAATCCAAGCTCCCTCAACAAGAATGATCAAGTGTGGTGGCACACAGGGTTCTGACCACAGACCTACATTCATCCTACTTTAAAACTGAGGACTGTCTGCTTCTAGAGCCTCTGGTCTATACATGAGTGGCTTGGAACCATGGATGACTGAAAACACCTCCCCAGTCCCCATACACCAGGACACATTCACCAACATGGAAAGTCAACCTCAGAAAGATTTGGAAGAGTGATTCTCAGCTTTAGGAGGCCAGAAGTGGGGAAATGAAGAAATTCTGTAAAAGGGATAGTGTGGGACTTCTCATCTACTTTTTTTTCTATATAATTTCTAGTTCAAATTTTCATGTTTATGAGTTGCAAACTCAATGTGGCTTTAGACAAGCCATCTGCTCCTTCTGCCACTTACTTCATCACCAGGAATCTCCTGGTGGAAAAAGACAAGCAGGGTGTGTGTGTGTGTGTGTGTGTGTGTGTGATGGAGAGAGTCTCTTATAGTTCTAGTGCTGTGATATTTTTGAGAGTAACTGCAGTAGCAGCAAAAGTCTTGATATATGTGTTCAGTAAGCCATTGTGACAGAAGAATCGCTCAGGGAACTGATCTTTTGAGATGACGGTCAGATTGCCAAGTGCAAAGATATTTTGCTAATTGTGTCCATACCATTTTTGATAAACAGACTCTAGTCTTTGCTCTATCCTGACATAGTTACTGCAATTTGCACATGACATTTCCATGCTTCTGCTGAATTCATTAACTGTGATCGTTATCCTTATAAACTTCATAAACTACTTTGTAAATAACTGTATTAACTAAGAGTGAGCTCTATTTCCACTCTTGCTATATCATTTTTCTGATTTCTGCCGAGAATGCTTTATGAACTTTTGATGTCTCCATAGTTCGTACTTAAGAAGAATAGCATGTTCTGCTGTAGATGAAGTTTAACATTTTTCTTTCCACAAATGGAACCTGAGAGGAGCTATTTCCCCTACATTCTTTCTCAAATGGAGCCACTAATGCAGACGATCTAAATGACATAATTGTATGTATGCTGTGTGTGTTATGTATATTTTGACTAACCATGGGAATACTGTTCTGGTATTCCTGAGATTGATTACTTCTACTCCAAGATTTTTCCATCAGCTCTGGGCCTTTTGTCAGAGGCCTTTCTGGTCGAGTGAGAAAAGCAAGACAGCGATGCACTCTGCGGAGACAACACGTGCTTTATGTTCACGGGCGGAGAAAGGGTTTGCCACCCCAAGATGACAACGCGAAGATGAAGCAAACAGTCTCCACTTTCTGGATGTAGACAGTAGCTTTGGAAAATGTGTCTTCTGGAATTCCACCTCCCCCACCCCTGCCATCCAAACAAGGGCCCTTTCCAAGAGAAACATCAGCAGCTCCAACTCTGCTTCCATTGTCTTGCAAATGAAGCCTCTCCGATTAATAAAGGTACCTCTGGGTGTGTTTCAAGGTTTCCAAGAATGGAATAAGTCAGTGTGCTGCCTATTAGCCTTATTAGTAGTTGATGACAGCTATTTGTGACCCACAGAGAAAAACACAAGTGTGGAAGAGACCAAAGTTCTTGTGATATTTTAACAAAATCCTGCCACCCCACACCAGTCACACACAGACTTGGTCACCTCTGCATCTGCTCCCAGAGTTCTTCGTTCACACTGCAACTGGGGAATACACATTTAACACTTCTGCCTGGGCCACTTAGCCATGACCTCCTCAAGCTTAAAGATGTGCTTGCTGACTTTTGATCCTCAGTGCTGAGGGCAACATCTAGGACATAAAATAGATGCCTGCTGATTGAGTGGCCATATAGAATTTCAACCCTTTTAACACTTACAAGGACTTCCACATACATGAATATATCTGAAGACTCTAGAAGCTCTGTCCTTCCAGACCTCTTCTGGCTTTGGCTGTAGTAGCTTTTTGGGTCAGCCTCAGCCTCGCATTGACCCAAACCAGTAGCTCAGCATGGTGAACACCAAACAACTAATCAGTTAACTGATCTTCCACTATTCAGTTGACTTGATGCTTTGCCTGAACTTTAAAATCAATTGATTTATAAGTACAAAGCAGCTCTAGAATTGCTTTGGTATCTTGGGTTTTATCCCATACATTAACAAGAAAAATAGAATTATCTTTTAAGAAAAGTTACAGAAAAATATTTTTACATGTTTTATATGAACTGAATTTTTCTAGTAAGTGCTTTTTCACCTATGTTGACAGAAATAAAATAAATAAATAAAGCAAATAAATAAATAATAAATTAATTAATTAAATAAATAAATAAAATAAAATAAAATAAAATAAAGTGGTTCTCAAACTTTAGTGAACATCAGAACCACCTGAAGGCTCTGTTAAAACACAAGTGGCTGGGTAGGTTGTGAGAATTTCCAGTTCTGGCAAGTTCCCAGGTGATGGTGATGCTGCTAGTCTGGACACCACACTTTGAGGACCACTTGATGTGGAAATGTTGGGGTTCAGAGCCAATGGCCAAGAAAGAATTCTTGAGACGTCTTTGGTGCAAATGGGTGGTTTTCTTAAGGCATGGGAATAGGACCTGTGGGCAGAAAGAGCTGCACTGGGGTTGTGAGCAGTGACTGATTATATACTTTCAAGTTGGGAGGGAGTTAGGGACAGCATAAGTCTCTAAGGAATTTTGGAAGCAAGGTTTCCAGGACCTTGAGGGGGCTAGCTGCTGTTAGGAAAAGGTCATTTTTTATTATCTAATAAAACTTCAGTCATGAGACCCTTCAGGTGTGTATCAGTGGGCCATATGCTTGGACAATGATTGCTAACATATATCTTGGGAAGTAGAGATAAAGGAAGTTTCCAAAGGAATTTTATATGTTAAAGTAGACGTACAGGATCCTGGAGGTTGGGATAATGTTAAGCTAAGATTCCCTTTTGCCCCTAGCAAACTGTCAACATGGAGGCAGCTGAACTCTTAGAAGAATGTCACTCTGCCTGTCTCAAGGACTTGTCAATGTGCTATAAGTTGTAAGGAATTTAATTGTTTCTTTTTTGCCTTTGTTTCCCACATCACACTGACCTAGATAAAGAATTCAATCAGGCAGTGATTTTTTTGAACATTTATTTATTTGAGAGAGAGAGAGCACAAGCAGGGGAGGGACAGAGAGAGGAGAGAGAGAATCCCGGCAGCCTCCGCACTGCCAGCACAGAGTCCAACATGGGGCTCCAACCGATGACACTTAACCAACTGAGCCGTCCAGGCGCCCCTAATCAGGCAGTGATCTTAATGGTTCAGAATTAAGTTTATCAGCTGTTTGACTTGATATAATTGGGTTGATGCCCCATCATTGAATAGATAAAGGCCTCATTTTTATTTGTCTTATTTCCTTTCTTCAATGAGGAAAGGAAGGCATGTATTGGATGGACACATGCAATTAGTAGGATGGCAGAATAGTGCAGTGGTGAACAGAAGGCTCTCAGCAACAAGAGAAGCCCTGAATTGTAGCATCTGCCTACAGAGCTCCTGGTACTGATGGGAGGGGTAGCAGAGCCTGCCAGGGGCACCTGGCACATGGCACTCCATGGGCAGCAGCCGTGGCATTAAAGGAACTGGCAGTCTGACCCGGTTCTCAGATAGTTATGCTTTAACTGTCTGGAGTGTGGTCTTGTGTAAGAAGGCTGCTGAGAACCCGAACATCTCCAAGGTGTCTCTCATGTATGAAACCGCCTGTGGGTGTGCCCTAGTCAGGGCTTACCTGTGATTTACTTCATTTGCTCTAAGAGTTTGTTCAGGGACTCTCTCAGCTCTGCAGGCACGGCATTCGTCACAGTAAAAATTTGAGCTGAATGTCCTGTTAATGCTTCTCATTTCCACCTGCATCGTTGATTCGGTTCTTTGTTCATCACCTGGAAGATCTCATCTTCTGGGTCAGCCACAGAAGGATCATTGGGCTCTCTTTTAGCTACTTATCCCCTGCCTTTCTCAGGCAAATTTATAATCTGAACATTGGTCTAGTGCTTGGATTGTAAATTATCCTGCATTCTTTCCACACAACAGCATGCTAAGGGGTTGGCAACCTGTAAGCAGTTAAAAGTAGGCATGGGATTTATAATTGTGAAAAAAAAACCCAAAACTGGAAACAGCTCAAAGGGCCAACAATCGGGGATTGGTTAAGTAAAGTCTGTATAGCCACAGGATGCCCACTATGCAACAATTAAAAATGACATTTGTGATGTGTTTCTAAGAATATAGGAAAATGCCATGGCTTATACTGTAACAAAAACAGTACAACACACACGTACTGTGATCTCAACTCTGTACCAGAGACAACAATGCACAGAGAAAAGACTAAAAGAAAATATGTTAACATATTAAAGTTGGCTGTGACTGGGTAGAAAGATGAAGCATAATCCTTGCTCCCCCCATCTTCCTCCTATAATTTCCAGATTTCATGTAATAATATCTCCTGTTTATTGGGCACATGTGTGCCAGGCCCAGTGGTAAACCATTTGTGGATATGGTCTCTCATCCCCAGGACAGAAGTCAAGGTCAGTTTGATCCCTCTTGTACAGGTAGGCAGACTTAGGTACAGAGAGATTGGCCACCTCGTCCAAGACGACAGAGCAGTTAATGAGAGAACCAAGATGCGAAGTAACATCTGTTCGACTCCAAACGCCACACTCTTTCCACCACACCACGCTTTGAAGATTATGCGTTGCTTTTATGATGTTAAAGCCATGTAACAAACATTGTTTTTAAAAAGCATAGTATGAAATTTTTGTTTAAATAGCTATGAAAGCCAAGGCTAGCACTCATTTAAAGGCAGAAACATATGGGTGGAGAGGGTTGTACTCAAGGCCACTGCTTAATAAATCTTCTGTATAATTTAGAAAACTGCCTTTCCTTCCCACCAGCAGAGTCAGCCCCGCATGGAGGCACATGGCTCAGGGTGCAGGCTCTGGTTCAGCCGCTTTTCCCTTTTGGCTGAGTGCACTGGTGCAATAAGCAACCTGTGCTACTGCACCAGGCCACCACCCTGGCTGAGCATCACAAGCAACACACCCCTGAGAGATAAAGCCAGCATCTCTTTCATCTGTGTCCTCACTGTTACCTCTCAACATCCCTTTCTCTGAGCTTCCTGTCACCTGGGTTTCTTCCTGGCTGCCCTCCCTCCCTGTTCCTCTCTTTTTCCCTCTCCTTTTTTAGACAACACAAGCTTTATTGCCCTCTCTTTTTTAATGCCTTGTGTGCTGAGAAAGGTGTGTGCTGCTGTATCCTGCTCTTCAATGCTCTTCCTCAGATGGTAGCATCTTCAGCTTGTGTCTCAGACAACAGGTTTACGGGAAGAGGCTTGCAGTGTTTAAGATGATAGTTATTTGCCCTGAGGAGAATGGACTTGTATTACTTGTAAAGCGCGCCTGGGTGGCTCATTCGATTAAGCATCAGACCGGCTCACGTCATGAGCTCATGGTTCATGAGTTCAAGCCTTGCATAGGGCTCTGTGTGGACAGCTGAGACCCTGGAGACTATTTCAGATTCTGGGTGTCCCCCTCTCTGCCCCTCCCCTGCTTGTACTCCCTCTCTCTCTCTCTCTCTGTCTCAAAAGTAAATAAACATTAACAAAAAATTTTTAAGAGTATACTGTTAAAACCAATGCACTTAGACCCTAAGCTTAAACCCTCTCCACTTATCACAGAGCCTTTCTTTTCTTCTTTCTTTTTTTTTTTCGAGTGTACTCAACATGTTACATTAGTTTTAGGTATACAACATAGTGATTTAATTTCCCTGTACATTATGCTAGGCTCGCCACAAATGTAGCCACCATCTGTCACCATATGATGCGATTTTACAAGTTCATTGACTATATTCCCTATGCTGTACTTTATATTCCTGTGACTTACTCATTCCATAACTGGAAGCCTATATCTCCCCCTCCTCTTCACCCATTTTGCCCATCCCTCCACCCTCCCTCCCTCTGGCACCCATCAGTTTGTTCTTTGTATTTACGGGTCTATTTCTGTTTTTTGTTTGTTTATCCACTTGTTTTATTTTTTTAGATTCTACATATGAGTGAAATCACATAGTATTTGTCTTTCTCTGTCTGACTTATGCCACTTAGCATTATGCCCTCTAGGTCCATCCATGTCACAAATGCAAGATCTCATTTTTTTATAACTGTATAATATTCTAGGGTGTGTGTGTGTGTGTGTGTGTGTGTGTGTTTGTATCATGTCTTTCTTATATCATCCTTTTAGCATCCTCTGGGATCCCATAATTCTTTGCCCATCTCTATTATTGTATACATCACACTTTATTGTGATGATCTGTTTTATGTATGTTTCTGCTGTTTGACCATGAGCTCTTTGAAGGCAGGACTGTGTCTTCCTATCTGTACCCCTGGCACATGGATTTGGTCAGAAAGGATATGAATGACTTCATCTCAAAAAACTAAGAAGCCACACATGACCTTGAGCATGTGTGTCCTAGACAAGAATCACGAATAATTGGGGACAACACAAATCATTGTTCTTAAGGTTGCTCATGAATTTATCTCTTAGAGAGCACAGACCTCTCCATGTCCCACCAAATCCTCCCAGCTTGGATCTCAATCCCTTCCCTTTTTTTCAGTCCTGAAGGCCACAAAGAATATTGATTGGTACTTATTTTGTAAAAACACTCACATATGTATATCTATTTTCACTTGCCTTGTTCCAAGAAAGATTTCAGTTGGCTTATAAGAATATAAAACCTCTGAGGCACCTGGGTGGCTCAGTCAGTTGAGCGTCCAACTTCAGTTCAGGTCATGATCTCATTGTTTGTGAGTTTGAGCCCCGCATCAGGCTCTGGGCTGACAGCTCAGAGCCCAGAGACTGCTTTGGATTCTGTATCTCCCTCTCTCTCTGTCTCTGCTCACACTCTGTGTCTCTCTCTCAAAAACAAATAAACATTAAAAAAAATTAAAGAACATAAAACCTCCAACATAAGAGCATGAAAGTAGGAAAAAAATAGAAACTAAAGAGAGAAAAACAAAAGTGGGGATATAATCATTCTCATATTGAAAGGAAAACGTTCTTATGAATATAGTCAGCAGCTTCTTAGCCAAATGAACACTTGTACAGTGTCAACTTTGACCTTACATTGAATTGAGCTGCCCCCACCTGCAGTTAACTATGTCATCTTCCAAAAAATTCAGGCATGGTGGTTCTGTGACACAAACTGAATTTCACCCCATTACCAATTCCCACCAAAACCTGCCCAAAGGACAAGATGACCAGATTTCTCTCAGTCCTGCTGCTGATTGGTTTGAAGCCTAATCTGAGTCATTGTATGCCTTGCTCAGGCCAATGAGTATGATGGTAAGACAAGAGTGAGGCCATAGTCTCAGTCCTCTGGCAGGTTCACATCAGGAAAGGAGGGATGCACAGGTATCGAGTAAGAACTTTCTAAAAATCCACAAGAAGTAGAGATTTCTTAGTTGTTTGATAAGCAGACAGACACCAAGAGGTGACCACAAAGTGTACAGCATTATCCTAGGAACTATGGATGTTTCCATTTTTAAAAGTTCTTTAACATTAAAAAGAGTTGTATACCAAAGGAGGGTAGCAAAATATCCCCAAATCCTTGGGCACCAGACATGCACACATTTTAAGTATATAGATATAGTGGAGTCATAAGTTGGCCTGAGAAACTTTCCTCCTGTTTAGGAGAAGACAAATTGTCCTAAGTAACTCTGCATTACTTGGGCAACAGGAGGAGAGAGGGAGGAAACAGTGACCCATTCATCATGAACCTGAGGGACTTTCCACAATGGTTTTGTTCATTATTCCCTTATACTATCACATGGGCGAGAACTTTTATTTCAAAACTTAGAAATTCTCAGATATTCTTGATCACATATCCTGAGAAAGGGAGTTGATGGGGATGGGGAAGTCAAAGGAAACCACTGGATTGGTCAGATCCTTTGGTCATAAGTCACAGGAACCAGTTTAGCTCAGGAAGAATGCAGGATTTATCTCACAGACTCTGCAGGAGAGTTGAACAACCCAGTCATCAGACAGAGAAAGAGCTGGGGCTCAAAAAAACTAGAATATGGGGTGAACCCTGACAAGATTCTTGCACTCTCCCTCTCTTTTCTGCTTCTTTCTGCATTTCAGCTTAAATCATTCAGGTTGGCCTTCTCTACTTGTAATATATATGTCTTCCAGGCTCTGCTATACCTTTTATCCCTCAGCATCACCATCAGAGAGTGGTCCAACCCTTTTCCACAGCTGCACTTAAAAAGCTGCCAGGGAAGGGCACTGATTGGTCAAAACTAGATCAGGTAGTCAATCAGCTATGGCCAGATGTGTGAGAGCGGAGCACTAGGATTGATGAAAAGTTGGTCAGGGGACTTCTTTAACCCAAGAAGTGGCATTGAGTAAAAACTTGGAAGCCCTCACTTGAACCGACAAGCTGGAGAAGTGAAAGCAGCACTTCTCTGAAGAAAGGGAAAAAGAGTTGGACTGACAAAGACATTAGGTGTCCATCACAGCCACCAACCACCAACCTATAGGGCTCACATAAGGTGCCAGGCACAACAGAGTGGACAAGCTTGGCAGATGGAGTAAATATTATAATTTGTTATTAAAGCCATCTATTTGCTGATAGGATCCTCCCTCCCTTTACCTCCAGCAGGATAGACAGAAACACCCTGGGACAGAGAGGGTATGGGACCCTGTAGGTCAAAGACCAGAGTATCTTTATTCACATATGGAGTTCAGGGCATGGACCCAGAAGGGTATAGGAAGTTCTTCTTTCTCAACATTTTTCAGGAAATAAGTACTGGGTAGAAGATCAAAATAAGAAAATAAATTTATGTCCATATTACTTCCTAAATGCTACAGAAATGGTCTGAATGCAAATGACCAAATAATGTAAATGTAGTAATGAAAACATTTTTAAAGATTGCTCTACAGTAAATGGTTTTTTAAGTATTTAACAACAACAAAATACTTAATTGTCTGTAATAACTCTCAGTCTTTGGTTGGGAGTTGTCTCTGTGACCTACAACAGCTCTGCCAGGTATCATAAGACCTTGCTGCTAAAAAGATGGTGGCTTCAGTCATTCATTTGACGACAGTGTCCATGTTCTGGGCCAGCACTGTACTCAGTGCTATGAGACAGAAAGAGCCCTGCCCTCACAGAGTTTGCATTCTGATGGGGAGTACAACTGTAAATGAGCGTAGCAGATGTGATCCTAAGGATAAAAGGTTCCAGGAACCATGAAAATTTCAAATGGGTGAACCTGCTGTCACACATGAAAAATGTTCATTATCATGGAAGAAAATCACAGGCCTGTCCTGGTCCAGGTTACATATTAGTAGACCTGTCCTCAGAGGACAGGACACCTCTAGGCACACATAGACCATTAAAATAGGGAAATATGGGTTGAAAGTGCCAGATGAGGACTTGTTCTCAGTGGTTCTCTGTATTCTCTCAGTTCCCAAAACTAAAATTAAACCATGGATTGGGGAGTTTTCATCCACTTGCAGCAAAAATGTTTTCCAGGTGGTAGCTGTGTGTTCAATTCATTGACAAATTGCAGGAGAAACAGAAGACAGTTCTTCTGTCTTGGATATGGGACAGTGAGCTATTTGTTCCCCTTCAAATTCAAGATAAAAAAGCCTATGCTTGTTATAAACAAACAACTGAACTCTCTAGACAACTACTTAAGAGAACATGGACATGAGATGTGAGATGTTTTCAAAAATGTCAGACTCAGAGCTTCAAGAAGATAGGTGTTTTTGAAAGATTGTGATTCTGAAGAATAACCATGTATCAGTCAGGATCAGTCTAGGTCGCACTCAGTGACAATGACCCTCGTGGTCTCAGGGGCTTCAGCAACAGTGGATTGTTTCTTGCTAATGCTACATATACATCCTAAATTGGTGGGTGACCTGGCCCATCATAATCCCTCAGGGACCCAGGTTGGTGATGCCGCCATCCCATACACATTTCCACAGTCGCTGGGGGTAGGAAAAAAGGAAATGGAAAATCATGTATTGGTTCTTAAAGCTTTTGCCTGGAAATGACATGTCACATTTACGTTTTATTTTATTTTATTTTATTTTATTTTATTTTATTTTATTTATTTTTTGGCCAAAGAAAGTCCCATGGATATACCTAATTTTTTTTCTTTTTTGAAAGGTGGGGGAGGGAGAGGGAGAGAGAGTATCTCAAGCAGGTTCTGCACTGTCAGTGCAGAGCCCAACACTGGGCTTGAACCCACAAACCATGAGATCATGACCTGAGCCAAAATCAAGAGTCGGATTCTTAACTGACTGAGCCACGAAGGCACCCCTATATCTAATTTAAGTGGAACAATAGAGTGCCTTACTTACTAGTGGCTGACTTTATAGAAAATGATAATAATTCAGAATGATACTTCTTAAGGATTGGAAATCTAATTCAGCTATATTTAATGTTCCATATGTTTTAATTTTTAGAAGCCATTTTCCAAGGCTTTAATCATTTTAAGTAGGCACTTGATTAATACATGGAGGGTTGGAGTCTAATTATCCCCTCTTTGAATCTGGGCTGGTTTCAGTAAACTGCTGGACTGACAGAATGCAGCAGCAGTGATGTTATGGGACTTCTGAGGTTATGGCATAAGAAGCTTTGCAGCGCCTACCCAGACAGAGCCTGTGCCAGCTTAGGATGTACATGTAGCATGAGGCATTTGCTCTTGGAGCCCTGAGCTGCCATGTAAACAGCCCAACTACTCCAAAGTCACCATGCTGGGGAGGCCACTGGAGAGACCACATGGAAAGCCCAGAGATTACGTGAGGAAAGAAATGCTCCCAGCTGGACACCAGCTTATTTATTCAGTTTGAATCTTTCGGATTAATGTATTTCCGCCTTCTAGATGTTTAAAGTATAGGCATCCCCGGGCATAATCATCCATCTAATTGACTTCTTTGGACTCTAATTCCTAAGTATGAATAAATGGATCAGATTTTTTTCTTAGGAGTTTTGGAAGGAATAGAAGTCTTAGTTCTTGAACGGAAGGGAGAAGAAAGAAATAGTTTTGAGGCTTGAACTATTACCTGTGGCAGGGCATACTTGTGTGGTGAGCTACCAGTAATCAGTTAAAAATGAAGCACACCCAAGAGTGAGATCCTCAGAGGACTTCCCACCCTCACCTCCATCCACGTTATGCTTGGACTGCCCAGAGCTGGCAGCAGGGTGGGCTCTGAGCAGATCTGAGGTGGATCGTGGATTCAGTCTTGTCTCCTGGAACCCCCCTGTCACACCATGGAAGCTGTTTGGGTCTTTTGAGGAGAAACAACAAATAGCAGCCCTCTCCCCGACCTGAGCTTAAACCAATAGAGAAAAAATAATCCCCCCGCCCCACCACCCAATGTGTGTGGGCCGGGGACTGGAACTTCACATTCCTTCTGATAAAGCTGATGAGGGGGGATGCAGCTTCAGGACTTATATGCTCATGGGCTTATGCTGTGAACCCCAGCATTAGGTAGGCATCATCATGCAGCCAAAGAAAGCACTAGATGACAGGGGGCTCCCAACGTGGTGAAACTTATGACATGGAGGAGCACAGGAAAACACATACTTCTGTGCGCATCTAAAAGAAAAGAGAGGGGCTGAAATGAGCAATCCCAGTGTATTCCTCTCAGCTTTATCAAAAAGGTAAGTCCTTGGGGTGCCTGGGTGTCTCAATCGGTTAAGTGTCCGGCTCTTGACTTCAGCTCAGGTCATAATCTCATGGTCTGTGAGTTCGAGCCCTGCATCAGGCTCTGTGCTGACAGATTGGAGTCTGCTTGGGATTCTGTCTCTCCCTCTCTCTCTGTCTCTCACCCGCTTGCTCTCTCCATTTCTCTCTCAAAATAAATTAAAAAATAAATTTAAAAAAAAAGTAAGTCCCTGTATGTCCCTGGACGGAGTAAATAAAGCGGCAGAAAGAGACCAGGAGCCTACACTAACTGTGCACCCTCCATATGGAAAAAAACAGTAAAAGTGGGAAGGAGCATCTCCCCCAATGGTAGAGTTGACGGTCACCTTGAAACTTGGGCACAGGCTTCATCGCAGGAACAGAGATCTGGAGCGATCACATTGGTCCTGAGATCTGAAATATAGGTTCACTGGATCTTATGCTTGCTTCTCATTTCATGTCAGCAAGCATTCATTAGATGTCTGTATAAACATTAGTCTTTTGTTGTATGATTCTAACTAAGACCTGTGTGAATGAGGGTATACTGCTATAACCAACAAATCCTAAATACAAAGGGTTTATGCCAGACACTTTAACTAGGTTCTGGTAAAATGAAATAAATAGGACAATATCCTACTGTTCAGGTGTTGTATATTCAGTGAGTGAGACAGGCAGGTATAGAACAATAACACATCCTGGGGACATGTTCATGGCATCACAGAAATAAAGAAACGATCACTTTTGCTTGCTGGGTTGAAGGAGGTGCACAAGGGAGGTGATGGCTGAGCCAAGCCTTGAAAGAAGGGTGGGGATTTTGCCAAGTTAGGGAACAGCTTGAGGGAAGCCATGGTAGTAGGAAAGAGCAAGTCATATGCCCAGACTACAGCAGGGTCCCTCACCCAACAGGTGTTTATTAAGTCCTCCTGTGGTTGGTTTTAGGGATTTGATGCTAAATGAAATAGGCACAATCTCTACCCACGGGACATTTATTATTCTACTCTGGAAAAGAGAGAACAGTGGGAGGCAAGACTGGGAAAGTAGGGAGGGGTCAGATTATGTAAGGCCTTGTATATCATGCCATGGAGGTTGGTATTTACCCACAGCCTGTTCCCAGTCCATTATTGCCCACATCATGCTACAGAACAAACTTGTGATGGGGATGCACCACATCCTCCTTGGGTCCAAAGGAGGATGGTGATGAGAAACAGGATTTTCAACAAAGCAACGGCCTTTCATGTTTGAGAAATTCTAGTACGCGGGATCTTTTCATCTTTTTTCTCAAGCCAAACCATAATGACAATGAGTGAAAACACTAGTGAAAATAAATCGAAATTAAAATAAGTACTTGCACCATTATTACATTTAACACTGAAAATCAGGATGTAAAAAATTTAGCAAATCTTTTTAAAGTACTAAAAGGATTAAATTAACTCTCCATAGTCTCAGAATGTCTTTCTGGCCAACAGAGAAAGAAACAAAGAAAGGAGAGAGTTTTCTCCAAGTTAAAAGTTAAAGAGGGAAAAACCAACTCAACACCAAATTTTTATTGGACACCCATATGCTCTAGGTTTGGTGTTGCAGCATGGGAGAAAAGAACACTGGCTCTTTAATGAATATTTAATATTTAGTGTTCAGAATTTAATGAATAAAATGTCATTATGCTCAGTATAAATATGTTTTAAAAGTAAAGTTCCAGGGGTGGCTGGGTGGCCCAGTTGGTTAAGCATCCAACTCCTGATTTTGGCCTAGGTCATGATCTCATGGTTTGTGAGTTCAAGCCCTTATCAGGCTCTGCACTGACAGTGCAGAGCCTTCCTGGGATTCTCTCTCCCCTACTTGTGCTCTCTCTCCCAAAATAAATAAATAAACTTAAAAAAAACTTAAAAAAATAATAAATAAATAAATAGGTTTGGATTTCTATAAGAAGAAAAGAGATATTCTTCACTGAAATTAGTTCATCTGAAACAATTGTGGGAGATACACTGCTGAAGTGTTTTAAGAATACGTTTAATCCCTTCTGAAAATTTCAAGTTTTTTCTGATGCTCCTTTTTAAAAAGAAAATATATTCCTTTCTGATTGGGGACACAAAGATAATGATGGGAATTCATATTGCTGACCTGTAGCTGTACTGTTTGGTGTAACTGTCTCTCTGTTCTGGCTTTTTTCAAGCTGTAGGGAGGGAAAAGTGTGGTCTCTGAGGTTCTCATCCCAGATGTTAAGCAAAAGCCAGACATGACTGCATTCATTTCCAACAACTTCCTGGATACGTGGTAGTCGTTAGGATTTTTCACAAATATCTTATTTCGCATCTCTCTTCTACCTCACTGTAAGTTGGAAGCCTCTTTGAAGTAAGGAGTGGTCATGTGACTTGCTTTGACCAATGAAATGTGAAAGCTCCAACTGCTAGTGTGTGACTCCCCACGTTCCCTTCTCCACACATCCACAACCGTGGAGGCAGAGGGCAAGTTGGCACCTCCATGCCCCAGTTCATTTGATGAGAATCTTTCATTAAGAGCGAGATCTGGGAGTTTGCTATTCGGTGTAATGGGACCTCTGTTGACAGTTGTCCACTCTGTACCCAGGCTCCAAGGACACCACAGTGGTCACACAGTATCCTTCTTCTGCAGAAACTCCTAGCCCAGGAAGAGAGAGAGAGAGACAGGAAAACAATTATGAGTATTAGATAGCCACAGGTGAAAGGTAAACCCAGCCTCAGGGGAATTAAAAAGTGAAGAAAAGTGGTGAGAGATGTTTCTTCCCTTTAAATGTGAAGGAAAAAGATAAGGAAAATCTTTTATGTATTTAGTTACCACCTGATCTATACTTAAAATAGTCTCTACTATTTATAGTAAAATGACAGAATTGTTCATGGAGAAAACTTGATATTCTACTTGATAAGGTTAACTATTTCTATGAAAATTCTAGTTCCAGGATGGCAAACAAGAGCCATATTTTGAATCAATTGCAATAGAAAAGTAGCGGCTGCTGGCATTTTATTTAAGAAAGATTATGATGCTGTATCTCAACTCAGGAGCAGAGTAATGGGATCAATTAGCAATGTCTGTCTTGTGTTTAGGAGACGGGAGTAGCAACCCATATATTACTATTTGCAAACCTACACCTAGCTGAAACAGAAGAATTTTCTGACAGCTTATCATATTTCCCACCTCCATAAAAGAATGCAATAGCCTGGAACACTCACATCCATAAGCTATGGAATATGCCCCTGGAAAATAATAAGGAATATATGATGCAATTTTAGCGCCCTCCCCCCAAGCAACATATCTATATAAACAAGGCTAACATATGAAGAAAAAATACACCTATCCTCTTGGCTGTGCTCTCTTAACTCTATGTACCTGTGATGGAGAATAGGCTAGCTGCTGTGACAGAAAAGACCTCAAATACAGTGGTATTATTTCTTTGATGAAACAGTCCCAGAGCAGCTCTGCCATCCTTGTCCTGTGGTTTAGTCAGGGACAGAGGTGGCAGCTCTAGTCTGCATGGGTGGTGATGGCTCCTAGAGGAAGTCTAGGGGAAAAAGCCCTTATCTCTAATGAGCAGGAGTCATCTCTACTCACATTCCATTGGCCTCACTTTGGTCTAAAGTCACACCTAGTTTCATGGGGATCAGAAAACATAATCCCCGGCTAGACAGCCACATACTCAGCTGCACTTTGGGGTAGTCTATTACTAAGAGGAAGAAAAGAAGGGTTCCACTGGGAAGTCAGCAGTAACATGACTGCTGTTTGAGAACAGAAAGACCACTTTATTTTTTTACTTTTTTTAAACTTTATTATTTTTTTTAAGTTTATTTATTTTGAGATAGAGAGAGCACAAGCAGGTGAGGGGCAGAGAGAAAGAGAGAGCTAATCCCATGCAGGCTCTGTGCCATCAGCACAGAGCCCAATGTGTGGCCCAAACCATTGAACTGCGAGATCATGACCTGAGCTGAGGTCAAGGTTCAGATGCTTAACCAACTAAGCCATCCGGGTGCCTCCAGAGAGACCAATTTATACCAAAGAATTCACGGAACGTTTTTATGAAGGGATGAATAAAAGCAATAAAGGATCTAAATTGGTAGAGAAGACAGGAGAGAGGCTCAAAACCAAGATTTTCTAAAATGTTCACCAATGATATTCACCAATTGTTCATCAGTCATCACCAATAATAAGACATACCAGTATCATGTACTTCCTGATACTATGCACTGAGAAAGGCACAACATCCTTCTGTATTCCTGCCAAAAACGTATAACAGCAAACTAATCATGAGGAAATATTACATAAACCCAAACTGAGAGAGTTTTTTCAAAACAGCTGGCCAATTGTCTTCTGAAGTGTCAAGATCATGAAACATAAGGAAAGATGAGGAACTGGCCCAGATTGGAAGAGATAAGGAGACGTGAAAGTTAAATACAGTGTGGGATCCTGGAACACAAAAAGAACATTAATGGGGAAAAAACAAAATCGAATGAGGTGTGTAGATCAGTTACTGGTATTTTGTCAACATTAATTTCCTGGTTTTAGAGCTGTACTATGGATTTGTAAGATGTTTACTTTAAGAAAAACTGGGTGAATACTCTATAGGACCATAGCTACTATTTTTATAACTTTTCTGTAAGTCTAAAATTATTTCAAGATGAAAAGTTTGAAAATGTCTCTGTCATGTCATATCAACACATTTCACATAAAAGGCTGAGGAAGGCCATGGAGTCAGAGACCCAGGCCCTATGAAGGACATCTGCCTCCTTTCCTTTCTCGGCTATTCGAAAAGTCATTTAACTGATCTGCATGCCTTTATTCACTCCCCAACCCCACAGCCTGAGCACTCTAATTCCAACACAGGTCTGATTATTCCACTGCCCTGCTTGGAATCCCCTATTGGCTCCCCTTGTCTGATGGATTAAACCCACACTCTTCACAACAGTCAAAGGCTGTTAATGTTCAAGCCCAAACTTGCCTCTCCATTCTCAACTCCTACCATTTCCAGACATCCACTGCCCTCTCAACCCCTCAGAACTTCTCATATATTTTCAAATATTCCACTTCTATCCATACCTGCTGAAATTCACACTTACTGTTTTGATTACCTACAATGCCTCCCCCAAGCTCCTCTTCCCCTTTGCTTTCTTATGAATTCCTATGTTTCCTACACCCTCTATAATTTTTCTTAGCAATATTGTTTCTTATCAGTACTTTTCTCCCCCAACTCTTATAGCTTTTATTATTAATGTTGTGATTTATCTATTCTTTCATGGTTAAGTGTTGTTCTTGGTTCTTGAATAACAAAGACAAAGAGCTCCTGATGGAGTGGGTGAGGCTAGTGTATGAGCCAGCAGTCATAGAACAGTGTGATCAATAGTGCGATAGAGGTCAACACGGAATAGTTCCTCCTAGTAACAGTGAGTCAGGAAGCTTCTCAGGGAAGATTATCTATGAGCTGGGTCTTCAAGGATGAATGTGGATTTCCAATCTTTCCATTGAAAGGCTAGTTCATCCTATATCTTATTGCTTTACTTCTTACTACTTTCCTTATCCAGCTACTCAAATTCTTTTGGACCCATAGTTTAGTTGCCAGTTCAATTCAATTCAACAACTTTCCTATATATCCTTTTATGAAAAGCATGAACAATTATGACAAAAATTGACCCATACATGCTTAAATATGGTGGTATTCTCAAAACTATAGGAGACAGACAACTACTTGTCTTGACCCTCCTTACCAATGAGGAAATTCTTTGCTAGACAAGTATTACAGATGATCAAAACATTTAAACTTCAAACAAAATCACAATGAAACACATTATACAGTTTTCAAAATAACTGCTGAAGTATAATAAAAGTTGTCACTGTTAATGATGAACCAAGGGTGTTTATTACTATTGATTGTATCCATGGTTCTCACATTATGTATCAAGGCTACCGTGAACACCAAAGGACATAACAGAATATGTTAGATTTTTGAAGAAAATGTGGAGCCACTTGACATCCTTTTGATGGTGCCATATCTTTGCAAAACTGGGTTTTTTGTGGTTTCTATGATTAAAAGCCAGTATTGCATGAAAACCAATGTGGAGGAGGAAATGAGAGGGTGATGGCCAATCTAATTCCAAAGTCTGAGAAGTTATGCAGTATCAATAGCCACACACACCCCAGTAGTAACTGCGGTTATTAAAGAATGAAATAAAATATTTTTTTAATGTATGTGTTTTATTTTTTCAAACAGTTACTAAGTTGTTAGGACATAAATATCTTAAGGTGTTTGGACTCCATAAATGGAATTATTTGTTATTTCTTTTGGCCTAGAGTGCCATGAAAAAGTTACTGTGACATTAAAGGAGCCTTGAACTAAAAAAGTTTGGGTATCTCTGGCCTATTCTGTTATTGAATTGACTGCTATATTGCTCTTTTAGTAACTATTTCATCTGTAGGCCACTGGGTGGATACTTTTGGATTCCAAGGACTTTGTTGGTTTTCTAGTGCAAAGACAAACGTAAAGGCCTAACAGAATGAACTCTTTGCATAAAGGAAATTCAAAGGACCTGTTTTGTTACCTTGGGTTTCACCAGTGGCTTCTTGCAACATAAAATGTCCCCATTCTGCAGATTCAGATGCCATTCACAAGCCTTATCAGGGAGACACAACAATGGGCTTGGACTATCTTGCCCTGTCTACTTGTGACAAAAACCAAACCAAACCAAACAAAACAAAACAAAAACCCACTAGACTTGCCAGGTTTGAGGTCGCTTTCTGTGACTGATTAGGATATAGTGAAATTTTTCTTGTTTTGCTTTGCATAAAACTACTTGCCTTGTTCAGGTTTTACCTCACTACCTTGACCTCAACAGCACTCTGATCACTGTGATTACTGTGATTTAATAGATAAAGCCACCAGCTCTGTTTTAAAGCTAACTCTGCTATGCAATTAAACCAGCTGATTGAGTCATTAAGTGAGCATAATTAGTCACAGGAGAGAGTCCAGATTGGGATTCGGGAGAGAAGGGGAAATGCTAAGTGCATTTATTTCAGCAACAATGAGTTAAGAACCTCACCTTTTTCCTGTAACAAGAGAAATAGGCAAAATTACAACTGCAGGGAAATAGTTGACTAATAAATGTACTAATAAAAGTATCAAAAACCTTTTTTTCAATATGTGAATAAAATTTTCAATTAAAGAAAAAGCCTGTGTTCTAACAGATCTTTATTCTTTTAAAGCTGAAACAAATATTTACTAATATTTCAGAATGTACCTAAGTAGGTGGACTAATATAAACAAGTTATTTTTGTATCCTGCATGCCTCGCAGTACCAGGTGATTTACTTGTTTATTAGGGTCATTGTTGGCCATCCATTCAGCACAGTTACTGAGAACCTACCCTGTTCCAGGTACTGTACAAGGCCACACCACATGCTGACAAATCTGAGATTTGGGAAAGGCATGAATCCAAGTGGATTAGCCTCATCTTTCTTGCCCAATAAGGAGAATGTAGGGAATTACACTGTGGTTACACTAACACAGTGTCCTCTGTAGATCAAAGAAGGGCGTTTTCCCCATGAGGCTGAATGACACACGAATTTGGGCAATGGCAGAAAGACTATGTTCTTCCTTGGCTTAGAGGGATCTGTTCAAATATCATAAGAGTGTTTGTCATGAGTGTCCACCACTGATGAATTATAGAATTGTCCAAATGTTCTTTTTTTCCTGGAACCACATCCTGTTTCTAAAGATTGAGGCAGCAAATTAAATGAAGAGTTCTTGATTTGAGATTCTCCAGACTCTTTTTATTTGTGTTCAAATTAGGAGCAATAGATGTTTATGAATAAATGATACTATCTAAGAAATGCCTTTAGCCCCTTATAAAATGGGTAAAGTATACTATGTCATTCCAGGTTATGGAGACCTAGAAGTGATTTCCTTAGGCTAGCAGCAGGGTTAATACAATACTTCTTACGATATCAGGAAGAAATTACTTGGCAGATTCGTCATGATGTCAATGAATGTTGTTTGGATTGTAGCAATAGAAAACCAAACCCTGAAAAACTTAAATAAAAAGAAAATATATTGGCTCCACATGGAGCCAAACATTCACTACAGAATGAAATTCCCCTTTTCCAAGAAGGACCAGTCATAGAAGGTATCTTCATGGATTGTGAAGTCCATGAAGTAAGTTTTAAAACACAACTCTGTTTCAATTGCTCAAACATTGAAAGAGTAGTGATTCGAGGCAGAGTGTTGGGAAGTGTCGGAGAGCCAGCATTCTGGAGAGATGATTGGTAGCATCTGCTGATGTCCATGGTGTAAACACTCCTACCATGGCCCATTTCAAGTTACCAACATGGTGCCACTGAGTGTGTTGCCAGCCCTCATGAGCTGGTACAAACCAGTATAAGCTGGTGCCAGCACACCACTGACAATGAGTAATGTTCATAAGAGTTTTGCAAACTGAATACCTTACTTATGCCACCAAAGTGATAGCAAAATACCTCAAAACATACTAAATTAAGTCAGACATGAAGGTTGGGGTAGGGTTGGGTAGGGGAACAGTTACAAGAGGTATCTTTGTCACTTTGTCAAAAATATACATATTTTTAGCTACTTTTGATGGAAACCATGCAGATCCATCATTTGGTTGGTGTTATAGCCACATTAAAATAGCCTTCCTAAGTCTAAATAAAATGTTGGAGAAAAACAGCAATTATGTGGCCACAATCCCCTCTGTCCCTATGAACTGCTGCACAGTCAAGCATTTCTGCACACCATGTCCCCCGAGATGTCACTTACTCCTCAGGGTGGTCTCCTAGGCTCAAAATTTTCTGGCCACAGAAGACACATCTGTTTGTTGATATTTTTCTAGACTGCTAATTACATGAACCCTATGATTTTCCACTCTGGTGAATGAACAAAAACAAGGTTCGCAGTCAACGCTGCAACTCAGAACACTGGTGACTTGTTATGAACGAAGAAATAACCACAATGGCTGAGACTAAGGTAAAAGTCTCACTAAGAAAAACCATCTTAAAGGTTTAGGCTTGTTCTTTGCAGTCAGCTCCTCAGACAGCACACTGAGTGGACATGTCCTCAGGTTTGTTTGGGGAATACAAATAAATTCCTCTCTCAAGTTTTTCAGGAAAACCAACTCTCCATGGCATGCTGTGTGTCCAGATCTTACCCATCTGAAGCTGAGGGTAGGAGTGACCTCTGGAAAGAAGCAACCACCCTCAGATTGCTTCTTCTTCCATCCTGTTGGGCCCTGCTTTGGGGACATCTGAGTCATAAATACAACCAGTCAGGAGTGATTGGCAGAAGGGATGTATAGTTGGGGGAAAAAAAACTTCTCAAGATTTCTTCTTTCCCCCATCTTTCAACAGGGTTGCATACAATCTGGGGTGTTATCCAAATGTAATAAAATAACACAGTTCCAAATATGTGCTTTTGCATTTCAAATCCCAGAGCACCAAAATAGTGGAAAATCACCTAGTTCTTCCCCAAATGTCCATGTGGTCACACAATTTGCAGTAGCTAAAGTGAAGATTTACAAAAACAAAAACACAAACAAAAACAAAAAACCAAATTATTTAGTGTGTATCAGAATGCCATCTAGGGTGGGGCACCTGAGTGGCTTAGTCAGGTAAGCATCTAACTTCAGCTCACGTCATGATCTTCCAGTTTGTGAGTTCAAGCCCTGCGTCGGGCTGTCTGCTGGCAGCACAGAGCCTGCTTCAGATCCTCTGTTCCCCTCTCTCTCTGCCCCCCCCCACATTCTCTCTCTCTCTAAAATTAATAAACGTTTTTAAAAAATGTCATTTTGGGGCGCCTGGGTGGCTCAGTTGGTTAAGCGCCAGACTTCAGCTCAGGTCATGATCTCACGGTTTGTGGGTTCAAGCCCCGTGTCAGGCTCTGTGCTGGCAGCTCAGAGCCTGGAGCCTGCTTCAGATTCTGTGTCTCCATCTCTCTTGACCCTCCCTGCTTGTGCTCTCTCTCTCAAAAAAATAGATAAACATTTTTAAAAATTAAAAAAAAATAATAATAAATTTTAAAATGTCATTTCAGGGAAGAACTTGAATTGAAATCCTTTTCACCTACTAACAGCAGGATAGTAACAAGCTTCTCAGTGAGTCAAACTGCTTCATAAATCCAACCCAGCTCTTCCAAAGAATTCAGAGTCGATCTCTAAACGTAGTATTATTAATAATAGTAATAATAGCTAACACTTATTTCAGGCTTCTTTTGTGCCAGACACCAAGATATGCTTTTTATGTGTATACTTTAAATGTTTATTTGTGTGTGTGTGTGTGAGAGAGAGAGAAAACAGGGAAAGGGGAGAGAGAGTGGTGGACAGAGAATCCCAAGTAGGTTCTTCACTGTCAGTGCAGAGCTGGATGTGGGGCTTGAGTTGAAATCAAGAATCTGACACTTAACCCACTGAGTCACCCAGATACCCCATGAGTAAACTTTAAAGAGTGGTTGAAGTAGGTTTACCCCCACAACAGCCCATGAGATAATGTTCTATTACCCTTATTGCATAAAGAAACTGAGGTTTGGGGCACCTGGTCGGTTAAACATCTGACTTCGGCTTAGGTCATAATCTCACGGTTCATGAGTTCAAGCCCCACGTCAGGTTCTGTGCTGACAGCTCAGAGCCTGGAGCCTGCTTTGGATTCTGTGTCCCCTTCTCTCTCTGCCCCTCCCCAGCTCATGCAGTCTCTCTCCCTTTCTTTCTCTCTCTCTCCTTCTCTCTCTCTCTCAAAAATATACAAACATTAAAAAAATTAAGAAAAAAAGAAACTGAGTCTGAAAATATTCAGTGTTTAGATGAAAGGTCATAAAATTAGTACAGCCAGAACCAAAGATTAAAATGAGTTCTGGGGCGCCTGGGTTGGCTCAGTTGGTTAACCTTCCAACTCTTGATTTCGGCTCAGGTCATGATTTCACCATGGTGAGATCTAGCCTGGCAATGGGCTCCGTGCTGAGTGTAGAGCCTGCTTAGTATACTCTCTCTCTCTTTCTCTGCCCCTCCCCCATTGTGTGTGTACATTTGCGCTGTCTGTCTAAAATAAAAACATTCAAAAAAATTCAAACTGAGTTCTTAATCGTAGTGGATTTCCAAGTCAATTAGACAAAAACCTGCAAAGTACATAAAAGAGAAAGGATGAGGAAAAGATATTTGAAGGCAATGCAGCTATAAATACACAGACAAGTTCAACCTTTGGGTTAGAATGATAATAATTAACATTTGCACAGCGTGCTTTAATTTGCAAAACATTTCCGTTACATTTGATCTTCATAGCAATTCTGAAACACAGAAAAAGAAGTCTGTGATTTTCATTTTGCAGAGGTGAGGTTGAAGTTCAGGAAATGATTTATGACAACAGATCACTGCTCTGCTACTCTAGGTCAGCAGAAAAGTTCCTCCGTTCATTTTGAAGTCTAAGACTGCCATAATACCAAAATCTGATAAAGACGGACAAATACTACAGACTAATTTCACTCATGAATATAAGTTCTAAATAAAATATTTTCAAATTAGTATAAACACAGAAATTCTAAATAAAATATTTGCAAATAGAATCCAGCAGCATATAAAATAATTACAGTTGGCCTTTGAACAATGTGGGGCTTACAGATGCCAACCTTCCACTCAGTTGATAATCCACCTATAATTTTGGATTCCCCCAAAACTGAACTGCCAATAGCCTACTGTTGACTGAAAGCCTTACTGATAATACAGTCAACACATAGTTTGTATGTTACATGTATTATATATTGCATTCTTACAGTAAAGTAAGCTAGAGAAAAGAAAATGTTAGGAAAACTGTAAAGAAAAGAACATACATTTGCAGTACTACATTAAAAAAATCCATCTCTAAGTGGACCTGCAGAGTTCAAATCCATGTTGTTCAAGGGTCACTGTATATACTATGACTCCCTTGGTATACACCATTCTGGAATGACTCAACATAAAAAAGCTCTCAATATAGCATATCATACCAAGAAATTAGGGAAAGCATAATACAGTGTCAGCGTCCTAAAGACACATCTGAGGGGCGCCTGGGTGGCTCAGTCGGTTAAGCGGCCGACTTCGGCTCAGGTCATGATCTCGCGGTCCGTGAGTTCGAGCCCCGCATCGGGCTCTGTGCTGACAGCTCAGAGCCTGGAGCCTGTTTCAAATTCTGTGTCTCCCTCTCTCTGACCCTCCCCCGTTCATGCTCTGTCTCTCTCTGTCTCAAAAATAAATAAACGTTAAAAAAAATTTTTTTAATAAAAAAATTTAAAAAAGACACATTTGATAAAACTCAATAACCATTTCTAATTAGTTGTGTGTGGGGGGACCATGATGCTTCTACTCAGTGCTTAGCACTCCATCTCATACTACACAGCAAGGTCTCAAGCATTTGGTAAATCAAGAACACACGCTCTAATATAAGAGAAGAAATGAGACATTTAGACCCACTATCAACTGAACATGAAGGATCAAAAACACTATATATCTGACATATATGCTTAACTTATCTGTACAGGAAACGTGCAAACAAAGCCACTAAATTAACAGGCAGCAACCTTGCTCAGCCCTTCCTGGCACAACCACCTGTCTATAGGAAGGTTTGGGGATGCATGCAGCTTTATCACTAAGCAGCTCGTGGTTGGATGAGGCAAAAGTCTATCAGCCATGATCAGTGGGTGCTCTCCCCCTCTATCATGGGATGATAAAGCCCTAACCAGCCCATGGGAGATGACCCAGGGACATCTTTATTGGAGGGCACGCCAGCAGTCTCCACAGTCACTAGTCCCTAAAATCTAAGGTTGCAGGCAGTAGAAAGAATGGCAGTGACAACCTTCTTTCTCTTTGATGGGGAGTGGCAACAGCCCCAGCCAGATCATGCCTCACCCAGCCACAGAACTAGTACAAGCACTCCCCCACCATGGCAATCTCCGCTGTGCCACAGATCAACCAACCAGCCCCAGGGGTCAATGCACAGAGCCAGTTTTGAGAACAGTGGTGTCCATGCACACGTAGATGTGGCTGCTTGGTTCACGTGAGAGAGAGCATGGTTTGTGCACTTATGGTTTGCAATGAAGCTATAGGTGGAACACATCACTGTGCCATCTGTCTTAGGGGTGCAGAGAGTGGACTGAATGGTGGGTCGTGAGTGGTCCTGAGCCAAAGCCCAAGCTTCTTTTGGGAATCTTGTTAGCTCATCAGAGTGTTCAAGGAATGGGAAGAGCAATTAGTGTAAAATAAGCACTATTTTCTCACCTCCTTCTTCTCCTTCCCTAAGTCACAGAAGGAATACAGTGACCCAGAAAGTTCTACCTGACCTGCAATTTTTATTTCAAAAATGCTGAACAAGAAAACTGTTCATTTCCTCTGAGACCCCCAGAAAGAGAACTGATTATTAGCAGCTGCCTAATTGTTATACTAATGATCAGACTTCAACAAAAGTAAATTATTTTTTAAACACAGGGCTTTTCAAAAATTAAAACTAAACAAAGCAGCATTAGCCTCATAGCTAGAGAATATTATTTCTTTGGACTCCAGCTAAAATACAAGCCTCACATTGCCTTATGCTTTATTTGTTTATAATAATTTTATATAGAAACATCAGGTTCTTTAGCAGGTTTTGAACACTATGTAGAATTTTGTACCTGACCTGCGTGGCAGCATGCCTGTGCCAGTTGAAGTGTTCTAGTTCACTAACTCTTGTGTATCCCCAGATATTTGGTTAGCTGGGTCAAAATTGCAGAGGCCGTTTTAAAATGCATGACCCAAGTGTTTTTGCTCAGCAATATTATAAATCTAAAAAGGCAATACTGACAATTAGACTAAAATGGATGCATAAAAACGAATCCTTTAACTTCTACATGCTTTTATTTAACCAATTTAAAACGTGCTTACATGTTTGAAATGTCCTCAGTAGCAAAATCTTTCTTCCTAATTTTGCAACTTGGATATTCCAAAACAAAATAAATATTCTAAGAACTACTGGTCAATTAATTATAGTCCAATATGAAGAGATACCATTCTACTTTTCTCAGTTAGAAAACCAATTAATTTACCTTAAATATTTCCACTTGCTAATTTTCTCCCTAAAAGATTTGATGTATAGGAAATATACTCTTGTATTTTTTTTTTGGTTATCACAAAGACCCAAAGTTTCAACAAAATTCCATTACTTTGTAGAGGGCCAGTATGTATGCTGAAGGGGAAGCAGTGTTTGTTGTGGAATTTGAAATCCCAGCTAATGTAAAAGATTAATAGTAATTATTTGAGTCTTTTCTTGGTTCATCTTTTTCATATCATGAGAGCTCCTCTTATATACACACTATCCATGGGCACATTTATAAAATACTGTATATTTACAGAGTTTAAAAAGCAAGAGGAGTTCAGAGACACAATAGAAAGACTAGGAGATAACCAAGTGGAATAAATCCAGTTAAGTGTTCCCATCAATTCTCATGAATTTGAGAGCAGAATGGTCCAGTTTGGGATGCTTCCATGGTGGCAAATAAGCCAAAGTTCTATGGATAAAAAACAGTCTTATAAAAGTTCAAGAGCCTATGAGTAAAAGGCTAAAAACCTAGTGAAACCTTTCCATTTGCTCTTAATACATTGGAAAGTTACAAGCCATCTGAAAGAAAAAAAAAAAGCTTCTGTTCACCATACACACAATAGTCTTCAATACGGTCTATTCCCCTCTAAATATCCCATGAGTTATACACGAGTAGGCAGCTAGGAAAGCTTAGCACTCATTCATACTTTAAACAATATTTGGGCACCTCGTATTACACACACTCTGGCAAGTTCTGGGAAGACAGAGGGAATATCAGGATAAATAGGTAGTCTCTAATGAGGAATGCATGGCAGGTAAACTAATAATCATCACATAACATAATTTACTATCCAATGAGAAAGGAGAGTATGAGAGAGAGAGAATAGTTAACTGTTTCAGAAGAAGAGATGACATCCTAGAAGAAATACACTGAGTTGCACAAGAATGAGGATGCATTAAGGTAGGGAGTAAAAAATGATCACCCTGGGGTCACTCCTTGAATGAAGAGCAGAGAGATCTTAATGGCCACAGGAAATGAGGAGCTCTGTCTTTAACTTCTGGTCCAACAAATGCAGAGCTGAGAAATGGTGGTGACAAATAGATTTATAGACATGAGAGAAGAGTGGTGGCTTAGGATTTGGATGACAGGGCTATAGACTGCAGGGTCAGACAATACAAGTCCAGGCAAATTTGAGGTCGACAGTCTTCTCTGGCTTTCAGTAAAGCACGTGACCACTGTGACACACTGATTAAACTGGTGGTTTTAACTTGGTGAGGATACAGAGCCCCTCCTCAAGTCCTCACTCACTGTGCCCCATTTGGCACCAATAAAATGGTGGGGATGAACATTCCACATGCAGATCTTTGTAATGATTTTATAAACTACAAAAAAGAAGAAATGAAAGGGAGACTTCACCCAATTGTTCATCCAAAACAATAATGAAATCTCTTTTAAGATCGTAAAATCTTCATAAATTTGATTTTGAAATTTTGCCTTCATCTTACAAGCTTTTGTCAGATTGCAAAACACCATAATATGACCCAATAATAACACTTCTACTGGAGTGTTCAGTGTTTATGGCAACATAATTTGTGATGATAAAACATTCAAAACAGCCAATATATAGGACAAATCAGAAATGTTAAATTATAACTAACCGCTGTCATTTAAAAATTATCTTACATTTAATGATATGGGAAACTGTCCATAATATGAAAATAATTAAAGTTTACATGCTATATATCTCTTTTGGTCCCACTTTGGTAATACGAAAAGAAAAAAAAAATTGGAAAGCAATTGCCTCGGGATCAACAGTGATTTTCTGTAATCAGTGCAATCAAAGGTCAATTTATTTTTTTTCTTTACACTTTTCATCATTTTCTAATTTTTCTGCAATTAACACCTATTCACTTTATAATCAGAGAAATACTTTGCATTTTTAATCAACTGGATAATAATCAGAGAAATACTTTATATTTTTAATTAACTGAATAAGAATAATTAACTGGATAATAATTAAGGAAAACATAGACGCTCAAAACTCTACTTGCAAAAGATATCCTGGAATTGTAGCGACAAAAGTTCACTTTCTACACTGCTGAAGCATTCATGCCAGGTTTTGACAATAGTAGTGATTAGGGCATGTTATGTGCTATTAGGGGAAGACCCTCCTGTTGACCCATATGATGAGGAAACTCAGTAATCTATGGCTGACAATGATGTTGAGAAAGCAGAGATAGATGACCGTCCAAATAATGTCCCTAGAGTCATGGGGAACCATAATACTTGGACCAAGCAACATGAATTCCATGTACAAACCAAACTTAAATGCTTTAAAATGTTCCAATTTAATGAATTAGAAACCATCTCACAAAATTCAAGCAGTAGCCTCGGACCACCTAAAGGTCCCTAACCACAATAGCAAAACTGCTTCAGCAGCCTTTTTGGAATGCCACAAAGGTATTCTAAGACTAATTTGACAAAAAAGCCTTAACTATGAGGCTAAAGACCAATGAAGCACCACAGAGGGAATTATCTCTAAGTTGGGAATTGTTCAGGAAAGGGTATTAGAAAAATGAAGATACTATATTGCAAGAAGGGAGAAGAGGAGGAAGAGAGGAGAAAAGAGTAGATTATTCAAAATAGTGATTACTTGCATGGTGAAAAAAAAAATCAACATGGGGAAAGAAATTTGAGTCAGACCCAGAAATGGGACCAGCAGAAACAGACACCAAGAGTGGGGAATCTAGATAGCTAGATGTTAAGTATGAGCAAAGAGTGGATTTTTTTTTCAGAAATCTACAAAAAGAGAGAGAACAAAATTCTATGCATTCAATTTCATTCATTAGCCTTTAAAATGCTCTGTCCAAAATAAAATTTATAGCACTTTCCAACTTCTAATGGTGTTCTGTAAGCCAAGCATGATCAAAGTTGGCTTTCTCCTAGTAGCTGGAAGCCAAGACCAGGTTCAGAGAATGACACAAAAGCTGAAAGCCTCCAGGCAGAAGAGGTGACCCCAGCTCTCTCCCTGAGAGGAGGTCAGACATCTGGCAGCCACAGCTGGCCCCGAGCGAGGCAGCAGAGAACGGTAGAGCCATGTGCAGATGGTTACGAATGAACCTCCCAAGGAGAAGGGCAGTGAAACGGAGCAGAGAGGAGTATCTGGACAGACTGGTTTACAACTCTACAACTCCGAGAGGTCCGAGGTGGCTGCAGCAGCTCCCAAAGAGGAAAAAAGGCCACAGTTTGAGAGTGGAAAAGGGCTCCTCGATCCTAAGAAATCTCATTTAGGAACTAAAATCTGACTCAACTGGTGGTCTTGTTTTAAACAAAACATGTATTTATCTTCCTCCACACACTTTTTAATGGTTTTTTCTTTCAAATACCAAAAAAGGACAATAAAAGACATTTGAATCTTTTTTTTTTTTTGAAGTATTTTCCTGTGGTTTTAAACCAACCTTTTGAGTGAGTTTACTGTCATTGTAGATGACGCTCCTGGTTCCCTCGCGTCCTGTGTTCCGCACTCACCGGCACCAGCTCGGAAACCTGTGGTCTCCGTTTCCGGCGCTTGGAACCCCTAAGGTCCAGTGCTGGCAGGTGTAGTGTTGTTGCTCCAGGACTCCACCAGGGCTTACGGTCCACTGGTCTGCCTTCACCGTCCCTTTCTCACACCTCTCTTTAGAACCTAGAGTCTAGGATTTGTCATTATGCACACCCCCTTGAATCCCTCCTCGCCTCTCTTGCCCCTGCTTCACCTTATACTCACCAGCTGCAGAGGGCGCTGTGGCCCGCTACCCCTTAGAATGGAGACCATGGTCCCATAGCTGCCAGAATCACTGCTGCCTGAAGACTCACAGCTCACCTGCTCTCTGGGAATGGCTTTTGGCAATAGGGATTTGTCCTGTCCAATCGTCCAAAGCATCACTACCACCACCCCCGCCCCTCTCCAAGGGCAGCTCGCATCCATGACAGGGGTGCAGAAGCCTGGCTCCCTAGCCTTGACCTCAGACAACACTGAACAAGCCCAGCTCCAGAGTCTGGTAGGACTGGCTGAGACCTTGGTTGCACCTGTGTCACAGTACCTTCACCCTCTGCCCCATCCTGCTTCCCTTGCTTCTTTGTCAAAGGATTTCCCAATAAACCTTCTGCTCGCAAATATTCTCTCAGAGTCTCCTTCCAGGGAACCAGACTTAACACCTAGCAAAGCCCAAGTCTGCCTCATCAGTCAGGGTTCTAAAAACAAAAAATGCCCTCACATCCAAGAGGGGTGAAAAGTGAAAGTCAGTTTTACAAAGTCATGAGCAAGGTTGAATGGAACAAGGAGTGTTGTTGAAATGGGGGTTGATATAGAAGAAAGAAAAGGATCTTCTTTAGTTCTTTAGCTATTGATTCTAAGTCTAAGTCAATCCCACTAAATAAAAATGAACATTCGTGACAGCAAGGCTTTACTTTGTTTCCCATTCCAGTTGTATAAAAAATCAACTAAATCCAAGAATATGTACTGAGCATCTACTATGTATCAGATAATATGCTAGGCACAGTGCAACACCAGAATAACCAGTTAGTAGCAGAAAGAGTCAAACATTCAGCAAATCTGGGTACATGATACTCATTGATTTGAAAATTAAATGTACTGAATCAACACATTCTTTTGGAATCTGGTAAACAAAACCATAAAAATATAATTGGCACACCATTCTCCATACAAGATTAAATTTAATCACAAGGATAAAATTGTCTTGCAGACATTTCTTTAATCCACCAACAAATGTAAATATACCAGCCAGCCTATAAGAGAGAAAACTACCTCTCTCCACTGCCTTCACCTGTCATCAACTCTGCCTTTTGTTATGTTATACTGTGATGCTATATTCAACCCTTTACTTCTTAATTGATAAATAAAGCTCCTCACTATGTTCATGTTAAAGTTTGGGGGCTTGATTTTAGAGTCCAATAGTTGTGATTTTTAATGAAGACTTTATACTTTCAGAGAAACTGCAGTATTACTTAACAATAACTTGAGTGTTTTGGCAACATCCAATTCATTAATTTCATTAAAGATTTCAGTCCAGTGTCTAATGGGGATGTCCATTTCATAAATTTGTTTTCTCAGTGTCACCATTTCACTGCTAGAGGATGCTCCTTACCTATTCATCATTCAATGAAGTAGAATTTCTTTTTTTTTTTTAATTTTTTTTAACGTTTATTTATTTTTGAGACAGAGAGAGACAGAGCATGAACGGGGGAGGGTGAGAGAGAGGGAGACACAGAATCTGAAACAGGCTCCAGGCTCTGAGCTGTCAGCACAGAGCCTGACGCGGGGCTCGAACTCATGGACCGCGAGATCATGACCTGAGCCGAAGTCGGCCGCTTAACCGACTGAGCCACCCAGGCGCCCCTGAAGTAGAATTTCTTGAGTATCTGCCATACTCAAGACTGTGAGGGCACTGTGGGATGTCAATGAACTAGAAACCATGATGGGACAATGACATGGACACTTAAATACTGAATGATAGTGACAAATCCTACACTTTGTACTAGGCTGCAACCCACTGGATGTCTCTTGCTTGTCAAAGGTAACTCACTGGAAACCACAGAAATGACCACATTTTTCTTGTATTCATTACTTGATTTCAGGAGAGATATTTGAAATCTGTGCCCTGGAGTCAACATTTTAAGGGGAAGCCCACCAATCTTTGTTAATTGCAAAATAAACATCTTTCCAACAGAAATAGAGCCCACATTGGCATTATCTGTTGGGCATACATGTTCACTCTAGCTAGCCTCCATGCTAAGTTTAAAGAGGAGAGAGAAATTTGAAGTGAGATTTGAAAACAAAAAGTGCTGTGGAGGCTCATTAAAGATGCATATGTCATGCTAAAGCAAGTATCCATAAATGGCATCGGACTGAAATCTGACCACAATGGAATTAAATCAGAGATCAATAATATGATGCTTTTAGCAAAGATTGCTAGAAAACATCCAAGTACTTAGAGATTAATGACACATTTCTAAATAACAAATAGTTTTTTTTTATTTTTTTTAACGTTTATTTATCTTTGAGACAGAGAGAGACAGAGCATGAACAGGGGAGGGGCAGAGGGAGAGGGAGACACAGAATCCGAAACAGGCTCCAGGCTCTGAGCTGTCAGCACAGAGCCCGACGCGGGGCTTGAACTCACGGACCGTGAGATCATGACCTGAGCCGAAGTCGGCCGCCCAACCGACCAAGCCACCCAGGCGCCCCAACAAATAGTTTTTTTAAAGGAAAGAGTCATCAGAGACCTAGAAAGTATTCGCACTGAATGATAATAAAAACTCAGCATGTCAAATTTTGTATGTAGATGCAGCAAAAACAATCCTTAGAGAGAAATGTGTTCTTTTAAATGCCTATATTAGAAAAGAAAAATGTTTAAAATCAGTGATTGAAGCGTCTACCTTAAGAAGCTAGAATAGGAAGGACAAAGGAAAAGAAAGGAAAAGAAAGGAAAGAATATAGATAAAAATGGAAATCAAAGTAATAGAAAAAAAGAACAATACAGAAAATCAACAAAGCCAGATGCTGGTTTGTGGAAAGACTTACTTTAAAAAAAATGCTTCATCACACATATAGCACATGTCCACTCTTATGTTTTGTTCAGAGGGGAAAATTGCTCCAGAAAGATTAGCCATTAATATTTATTCCATTAAAAAAGCAGGAAAAAAATCATATTTATGTATGCAATAAATAGTTTGGTTTCATATGTCTGGTCAAATTGAGTAGCCCACAGAAAAAGACCTAAACCACATTTTAAATTGAAACACATACACATACACACCACATGTGGGAATTTGCCCAAAATATTGCTATTTTTATTAGAAAAAAAATAAGATCCAAGGTTGCTTTTAAAAATAGAGGATTATTTCATTTCTATATTTTTTCATCTCATATATGAAATAGAGCTGTTTGAAATCATTTATAACTACAGTGTAGACACTTTTCTCTCCACCCTTCTGGTAGTTTTCATGCTGCATTATTTTTTAGTATAAAACTCTCTACATAACTAAGAAAACTTTCAAGGTTCCATTAATGGCACACTTGTCAGAAATAATGCACTAAATATATAATTTTTAAAAGCTATAGTTTAAGCTGCTTAGAATTCATCTTGATGAATTACTGCCTATATTCAGTAGGAACAGGAGATCTTGGTACACTAGGGAGCTTTCCAAAAATCCAGCCTAATTGTAGACGAGTGGCAATTGCTCAGCAACATGGGAGGCGATTGTTGTCACAGTGACTGGATGGGCGCCCCAGGCGGTAGAGCCTCCTAGGTTGTGGGCAGAGAGACCAAGAAGAGGAGGATGGGAGTGCCAGGAAGGCCAGCCGTGGCATAGATGAACAAAGAAACAACAGGTCACTGTGAAGACCAGGCTTCCCTGTGCCCTTCTGTCAGCGCTGAGGCCAGGAGAAGGCAACAGAAAGAGAAAATACCCAGGGGCCAGAGGAATTCAGGAACAAGTTTCAAGGCAAAGGTAGACTGGACCTGTCTTTACATGGACATGATGTGGGCAGGAACATCCAGGTTTTGACCAGTAACTCCAAATAAAGGACTGAGAAATGATTAGCTAGAAGGTTCTGTCGTGTTGCCAGTTTGCATGAGCTAGGAGAAACAGCAAGTTTACTTAAAACTATGCACAATAAATTCCCTTTTACATTTATTTATTCAATCAACAAATATTTATTGAAGGTCTTACATGTGCCAGCTCCCACACTAGGCATGGAGATAATTAGGACAAGCTTTTGTAAAGTTTACATTCTCGTGGTGGAGGCAGACAACAAAAAGAGAAAACAGATTAAAGGGATACTTTTGGAACATAATATTGCTATAAGAGACATAAAATAGGGTGATACGATATGGTGTGCCTTGAACAGTGTGTATGGAATGGGGCTATTTTATATCCGGGATCTGAGCAGGTCCCTGAGACAATGCAGTCACATAGGACCCTATGTTCAAAGGGGCCCCCCCACTCTGAGATTAATACCCTGCAGTTGCCATATTAAAATTCTTGGTAATTCTATCTTTAGCTCTGTGTTTTGTAAGTGGCGTCTGATGGGTAATGGAGCATATGCTCGAGGATGGTTTCTCAGGGTCTGTGCCCAGCAAGGGCTGTGGCACCAGTGCAAGGAGGCGCGAGGTTAAGCGTGACCCCCAGGAGCCTGTGAGGGTCTGCACTTGGCCTACAACTTTCTTCATGCCCAAGGAAGCATGACATTAAATAGCAAATAAAAACCCCATGACGGTCAAAGAAGAGACCATAAGAAGAAAGGTACAAGCTTGTTTCCTGCTTTTAAAACCAAGGGAACCACATTTTCATTTTGCACTGAACCCCACAAATTACATCCTTGGTCCTGCTCTGAGAAGGGGCATTTGGAGTAGAGGTTGGATTATTCCAAAGAGGGAGAGCTGCAAGTGCAGAGGTCCTGAGGTGGGCATAAGCTCAGTGTGTTAACAGAACAGAAAGCTGACAATGGCAGGAAACTCTGATCAAGGCAGAGGCTGGAATGAGGGACAAGAAGAAAAGGCACAACCAGGGGCTGAGGGAGGACTCCATGGGGTGGTCCAGGAGGAGTTTTCAGCTCTGGAGAGAGGGGACAGTGATGGGGGAGGGGAGTCGGGGAGGAGCTCAGGTGTAAAGACTGTCCACTCCCCTTCCTGAATTGGCCCAAAAAGTCCCAGGGGGCCTAAATCTTCTGAGATCTGTCACCTTCCTGGGAAGCTGGGAATCCCATATTCTACACCCAAGCTGGCTTTGAGCTATGGGCTGCTTCAGTTGTGCACATTTGTCTCTCCATAACACACACTAAATGATGTGCCCCACCTCTGTGTCACAGCCTATGTTCCGTGTGCTGCTCTCCCCTGCCCCTGCCACTGGATCTTCATCCCAGGCTCCCAGGCCTTCTTTCCGTTTTCAGAAGGGCCACGCTTAACATTGTCCTGGGCTTGCCTCCACTCAATGACTTCTCCTCTCTGCCACACCCAGCCAATTCTGCTCCCCTCCTAAGACTCTGCATAAATGTCCCTTCAGAGTCCTTGTGCAAACCCCCAGCCTGGCTTGGGTCTCTGCATTGTTGGTCCACTTCTTCTGTAGCAGTTGTACATTTATTCATGTGGTCATTTGATTAGTATCTGTCTCTCCAAATGAACTGTGAGGTCTTTAACGGCAGGGAACAGGTCCCTTTTGCCTACACTGGAGTGCTTAGCACCCTGCCCAGGGGAGGCATATGCAGGCTGTCAGTCATGAAGGTCTAGAGGAGCATGGGGTGGGGTATGAGCCCTGCTGCAGAGCTGGTACTTTGAGTTGGGCTTTCAGAAATGCAAAGAAGGGAGTAAGGGATCTGCCTTAAAAAGGGATCTTAAAAAGATCTGCCTAGTTTAGAATGTACTCAACTATGAAGGCAGAGAGGAGGGAAGAAATGGACAGGAGAAGACCTTTTCCCTATTGCATGCAAGGTCCTGGAATGTGAGAGGTGGCCAGCAGAGCAGCAGAGGCCTGCCAGCCAGGACAGTCGCCCATCCCTTCCTTCCTAGCCCTTTCAGATCTCCTCAGCAGGCTTTCTCATCCTGTCTTATTCACCGGCAAAAAGCAGTAAACCAGGTCTCTCCTTGGAACATTTGGGGTGAAAACCCAACACCCTGGGCTGCTCAGAAAAAAAGATTCATGGAGTGCCTTAGGTGGCTCAGTCAGTTGAGTGCTTGACACTTGTCAGCTCAGGTCATGATCTCACAGTTCATGGGTTCAAGCCCCATGTTGGGCTCTGTGCTAACAGATGGGAGCACATCCCATCTGTTAAAAAGATCCCTCTCAAAAATGAATAAACATTTTTTGCCCCGCGTCAGGCTCTGGGCTGATGGCTCAGAGCCTGGAGCCTGTTTCCGATTCTGTGTCTCCCTCTCTCTCTGTCCCTCCCCCGTTCATGCTCTGTCTCTCTCTGTCCCAAAAATGAATAAACGTTGAAAAAAAAATGAATAAACATTTTTTTAAAAAAGAAAAAATGATTCATTGGAAAAGAAGCTTTAAGTATCATATCACTCTGATAAGAATATAAATTAAGGAGAAAATAGCTCTGTGTGGTAGGCAGCCTCTAACAGGTCCCTTGGAACCCCCACCTTCACATAGCGACACGCTGTGCAGCCCCCCTCCCGCTGAGTGTGGGCTAGACTTAATGAGTTGTTTCTAAAGACAGAATGACAGCAATGATCAGGTGACCAGGCTAGGATTCGGTTATAAAAAGATTTTGCCTTCTGCCTTATCTACCTTCTTTCTCATGCATGGCTTGCCCTGGGGAAATGAGGCAGCAGCCTCATGGAAAGGCCCACATGGCAAGGGACTGAGGGCTGCCAGCAAACACCTGGGTGGGCTTCAGAGAAGGTGGCCCCCACAGACCTGACCTCAGCCCCAGCCAACAGATTCACAGCAACCTCATGAGAGATTTGCGCCAGAGGCACCTAGTGAAGTCCAACTCAGATTACTAATCCACAGAAGCTATGAGACTAGAAATGTTTGTTGTGTTAAGCCATTAAGTTTTGCAGTAATTCGTCACACAACACTAGATGCCATACACTGCTATGCATCATTTCTGAACTCTACACCTGTGCTGAGGTTTGAGACTTGAGCACCAACAATGTGCTCGGCACACTGGCACGTGGCACAGTGCGAGCTGGAATTTCTGCCCAGTGGGGTTTAGCAAATAGCAAACACAAAAGGAACTATCTTGCTGAGGAGTCTTTATAGTGCTGGTTATGTGAGCAATGTTTAGAAATCCACAATCATTACCGATATCCTTTCCTTAAAAAGAAAGTCATGAAAGAAAAAGGAATTTGGGAGTTTTGATTCCCTTTTTAAGAATATATTGAAGCATGTGTCCACAATATGTAATCTCAGTGGACTGGGCCAGTTCTTTCTCATCCCAAATTCACATTGTGAACAATCCATTGCATACGTGGCCTTTGAAGGTCTTGCCTGTTCCCTCTCTCTCCTTCTCTCTCTCTCTTTTCCCTTCTTTCATTGCCTCTCTGCCTTCCCTCCTTCCTTCCTTAATATTACAGGTAAAGCATTAGGAGCCCTTTGTCCACTAAATAAAGTATCCCTAAATTATGGCAGCCCTCAACCTAACTTTTTTAACTTGGGCATCTCTCCTAACCCACGTGGATAGAAAAAGTTTAATGCAAACAAGAAAAGTTATTACAAATCATATGTTTAGTTTAGTACTAATCCGCCTCTGCAATGTAGTGAGATCCTTAGAGTAGTGCTTCTCAAATCTTATTTATACAGATCACTTGGGGAATCCTGTTAAAACATAGTTCAGTAATTCTGGGAGGGCCCGAGATTTTGCATTTCCAACAAACTTCCAGTCAAAGCCCATGCTGCTGGTCCCTGGCTCACACTTGAAGGAGAAACGCCACCCCAGATGGAGACATTTTCTTATTTCTGGGCCTGAGTAACTGCCACTGTCAGATGAAGGGTTGCGTTTACTGACCTCTTAAATCCTACAAACTCATGAGCCTCCCCTCGAGTCTGCCCTTCCTTCTCTTTCCCCGTGACCCCCGTTGCAGTACTTGGTGCCACCACCTACAGTGCCACTTGTCCCCTCACATGTTCCCCTCACCCCCCAGCACACCCACATCTGATCCACGTGCAAGCCCCGTCGCTTTTATGTCCTGTATCCTTCCTTACATCTCCACCTACCTGTCTTTACCTCCAGTTCCAGCCTCCACTCCACCTGAGCCATTTGCCCTCCTACCCAAGCCAATGTCACCAACCCCCAGGGTCTTTGGATAAGGCTCATCTAACTACATCATCTCTCTGCTTAAACCCTTCAATAATTCCTTAAGGTGGCCTATGTGAAGTTCTTTTAATAACTCAAGATCTTTTCAGCTCAGAGGCCTCTGCACAGGCAATCCATTTGCCCTGAAAACACCGTTCCCCAAGTTTGTCATCCTGTGGGTGGGGCTCTTTTGGAAGGCCTGCCAGACCTTCAGAGTAACTTAGGTATCTTTATTATGCAGTCTTTCAACAGCTGTATTTTTCCTTCATAGCATGTATTACAATTAATTTATTAAATCTCACGTGAGTGTCTGGTCTATGACTAGGCTGACATCCACACTCACTCTGGGTCGCTGATCTTTCCTCAGTGTTCAGCACAGGAGTGGCACATGTGGGCACATGATGGAAATTCTTTGAATGAATAATTATTTCCCACCCAATTCAGAATTCCAGATAGATATCTCTATAGCGTATCTATTACGTTCTAATGGGAACTAAAGCGTTAGTTAAAGATTTAATCTTGGCCTCGCAACATGGGGATGTTAGACATGCTGCCTTATAATTATTGTACAGTTTCCTTTCTAGGAAGGCTGTGCATGCTGTGGCTAAGTGTGATAATAATTAGTGGATGGATGCAAGGGGCGTATGGCTCATATACTGAAGTTCCAAATAATTGACACAGGAATTCTAAATATTGACACGAACAACGCACAGAGAACACGTGGTTTCCAGGCCTCCTCATTTAGAACTTTAGTTTGCCTCTGCTTTTTTTTTTTTTTAACAGTGAATTAAAGAAGTAAATCCCAAAAAAAAAAAAAAAAAATTAAAAAAAAAAAAAAAAAGGGGCGCCTGGGTGGCGCAGTCGGTTAAGCGTCCGACTTCAGCCGGGTCACGATCTCGCGGTTCGTGAGTTCGAGCCCCGCGTCGGGCTCTGGGCTGATGGCTCAGAGCCTGGAGCCTGTTTCTGATTCTGTGTCTCCCTCTCTCTCTCTACCCCTCCCCCGTTCATGCTCTGTCTCTCTCTGTCCCAAAAATAAATAAACGTTGAAAAAAAAAATTAAAAAAAAAAAAAAAAAGAAGTAAATCCCTTGTCTATCAAAACCCCGGACCAGTCGCAGACACAGACAAAATTCATGGCCAAGGGGTGTCTATCTGGGAGGTCTGAGTAGAGGGCTGGGGAGCCCCCCCCCCAACGTGTCCACAGTACCTTCCTAGTCACCTCAGTTCCACCAGAATAAATGTGTTTCTTTAGAATTTGAAGAGCCCTGTTAAAATGCAAATACCCTTTGGATAGCTGAGCCATCCAAGGTTAGAGAAACAGTTTCTCCTCAAGCCAGAGTTATGTGTACACAGACAAAATAGGTGCATTTTCCTAGAGTGTTTGTTTTTTCTACCCTAACAAACTCTAACGTAATTTATATTTTAAACCAAATACAGAAATATTATAGAATAATACCAAAATTTGCATGAATCTTCAAATGAAAGGAGAGATTCAAGGAAATGTTATGAGGAACACTAATTCAGGCCTGAGGTATTAAGGACCTGTCTTTGTCATACTTACAAAGCACAGACAAGAGTGTTCTCTAACCAAACCAGTCAGCCCGTGGGGTTGGTGGAGGGCGGCATGGGTTTGCAGGGAGGGTGTGTGCTGGGGACTGCTGTTATGTACTGTCCTTTCAGAGTAATAGATTCCTTGTTTTATTTTATTTTATTTTATGTTTTATTTTAGAGAGAGAGAGAGAGAGAGAGAGAGAGCATGCAAGCAGGGGAGAAGGGCAGAGGGAAAAAGAGAGAGAATCTTAAGCAGGCTCCACACTCAGTGTAGAGCTTGACATGGGGCTCGATCCCATGACCCTGGGATCATGACCTGAGCCAAAATCAGAAGTCGGACGCTCAACTAACTGGGCCACCCAGGTGCCCCTACATCCCTCATTTTAACCTTAATCCGTCACCAGCCATGCCCAATTCTGGATTTCCCAGCCTCCTTTGCAGCTAAGCACGCTTCTGTGACTAAATTCTGGCCAAGGTAACAAAAGATGAATTGTGATGAGACAATTTCTGAAATTTTCCGTAAAGACAACTGGCAAATGGCCCATCTTTCTTTTCCCTCTGCCTTCCTTCTGGCTGACTGCCGATTTCCTGTGGGGCTGAGGCTGGAACAGCCAGGCCTGGCAGTGGGAACTCCTTACACTGGATGAGTCAGACAGAAGGGGCAAGACTTGCATGCAGGCCCTGGACAGTCGGCCCCAGACTTTACAAAAAAGAGAAACAGAAGCCAATCCCTTGCTGAGGCCGCTGCTGTTGGGAAAAACAACAAAACCTGGAAACCTAAGCCTAACTAGTACAAAAAGTAAAAAGAATTACAAAGCAATTTATTACCCCACCTGGGACACTTTTGGAGGGAAATGGGCATTGAAACAATTAAAGTTATGTCATTTTGAACTATTTTTTATTGACTAGCATTGGTGTTACTATTTTGATGGATCTACAAAATAGTTCAAGAACTGTTTTCAAAAATAAACTTTTTAAAATAATAATTAATACATACCTGTGGAGTCAAACTTGAAAACTTCTTCATATTGATTATCTGAGTGCTGGAAAGTAACATAAGTAGAATTATTCTTGGTGCATAGCCCCTTGCTCTAATTAGTTTCTTAGCTAGCTCTCTCTTGAATGTCATGCCACTAATATTTTTGTCTGAAAAATATACTTTCTTCAATTTGGTTTTGATATTACCTTTTATCTTTTTTATAAAACTGCCAGCAGTCTTCTTCAAACTCACTTTTTGTGGTTAATAAGTCTTAAAGCATTAGCATCTTCAAGGCATCTCAATAGACCATAATATTTTTAATTGAGAAAACTTTTCTCTACACGTAAGTAGTATATAAATTCTGCTAGCCAGAGAATATTCTCAATTCTAATTTCTGTAATGGAAATGTGTAAATATTTCCACCCAAGCTTTTATAGTCTCTTTTTAACCTCTACTCAAAATAAAGTTTTACTGATTTCCACTTACCGAGGGGCAAGGAGCAATTGGAGAGCTAGTGGAGTGAATTTCACTGTTGCACATGGGAACATAAAGGAAACTTTTTTTCTAGAAGCACATCTTAATCCACAACTCCTACATTGAAAGAATAAACCACTTAAGGTTTTCAAGGTGCTTCAATGGATAAGTCTTCCTCGAAAGGACCAGGTTGGCCTAACTGTCCTCTTATTTTTGTATCACATGGGCCACCTATTATTTGCAATAAATAACATACATGCAGGTAATTCTAAACCACAAATTGGCCCACATCACGTCTGTGCTTAAACTTTTTAGTCACTCTGCAGTGCCTGCAGAAGAAAATGTTAAAACTCCTTAAGCTGACTTCATATGGAAGCCCCCCTAGCTTCAACCTCTTCTCTCTTCAACCTACTGCTCTTCTCTTACACAGTTGTGTTTTCTGCACTCTCCCTGCCTCAACATGCCCATCCTTAATCGTGCCCATAAGGCTAACTCCTCCCTGACCTTCAAGATTCAGGCCGTGCCTTATTTCATCTTGAAAACAGCTTCCAACACCTCTTTCCCATCTCCAACCCCTCCCCAGTCTTTCTCCAGGCCCCCACCTGCTTGTTGTACATATGTTCACAGTCCTCAAGACGCAGATCTGTGTTAGGTGACTGTCGTGCTTGTCACCCCAGGGCCAGGAACCCCTTGAGGGCTGGCTATCAGGACTGTGTCCCTGGAAACAAACACAGCATCTGGCCAAAGGTGGAGACATTCATGGAGGGTTTGGTGGAGGAGAAAATCTCAATCATGGCTCTCAGCTGGCTTTGGATGCATTAAAGTTCAAAAAACTGAATTTATTCATCACAAGAATCACTTCTTATTTAACTTCAAGATCAAATTTCATTCAAGCTTGAAGCTGTATTTGCTGACATATTTCTTAGTTTAAACTATGGTTTTATAAATAGTCTTCAGGTCTCTAATCAATCAGTATTGTCCAGCAACTAGAGGATCACCACACCAAATGCCTTCTATTCTCGTGCCTTTGAATGTGTCTAAAATAGAGCAACTTGGGAAACAGGGATGAGGGACCGTTTCTTCCCTTTCCAGCAGAACTTTCTGAGCTTCTGTGTGTTATTGAAATGAGAGACACTGAGAGATGAGACCACAAACCAAAAGTTACACCCTTTTGGTCTGAAAGGTTTGGACAGACACTAGTGTTTCTGGAAGACAAAGAGAATCCGCAAACATGAGAATGTGGGAATGGATGTTTGCACACAAAGAAGGGCACGTTCTGGAAGCATATTTGTAGACCATGGTGTAAAAACACTTAAAACTCACCAGTAAGAATACATGTGAGACAAAGGGCTTTGACTATAGGGAAGGGGCTCGAGCACACTCAGAAGAAGGCTAGCAGATTCATACTTCCACGGATGAGCAAAACAAAGCATAAAAACGAAACTCCAATAGTCATTTTCCCTATACATTACATCCTGGTAGAATTCCCATCTCTTAAGAGGAAACCTCTGTGACCACATAAGAAAAAAACGTTTTTAATTTCATTCCAGTTTTTAAACGAGTCCAAACTAAAACAAAGATTTTATGACTCTCTCAGTCTGCCATGCGGATTTCCGCCTCTGACAAATGCCAGGAATCCTTGTGGCTACTTTAGATGTTCAAACCATTTATTAAGAGTAAAAGAGTGCCATGTCGGAAATCGGGCTCCAGAAAGGTAGCTGAGGCCACCACTTTGGACACCAGCCAGAAGAAGATTTCTTGGCAACCAAATGGGCAGTTTTAGGAATTTCACAATTGTTTAAACTCTCCTGTGCAGTTTAAGAACAGTGTTTTCAGTGGCAAGGAGGTGCCATAGAGCTGCGAATACAGATGGAAGTATTTTCTCCAGATCATTGTATTAAGCTGAAAATGAAAACTAAAACACAATAAAATGCTGCCATTATCCACCAGAGGCTTCAAGAGGAGCCAATTCTGTTCTAAGAATTATTGGGCTATTGGATAAGCAGAAGAAGAAACTGAACACGAATTTTGAAAAACACAGACTTTGATTTTCAGTCGAATCGACACCAGAATTTTGGTGGGAGGGAAAGGTGTATACTGTACATTGGACACAGCTGTCTTTAAACCATGCAGTAACTGGACATTGAGAAAATTATCTCCTCCGGATCTATGTGAGTCCAGGATTGAATACCACTGGAATGCATTTGGATGTAGATATAAGGAGGCAGGAAAAGAAGTGAGATCATATGGTTAGCTGCCGGCTAGATGGAAGAAACACTTGGCAGTGATGGAGGCCATTCAGTTATCCAGACAGCCCCTGGAAGCAAGTCTACCACAGTGTCTGAAACGCACACACACGTTCACACACACGCACGCACAATAATGTCTCATTTGGTGAGAAGTAAGGCATATTTTCAAAAATGCAGGTGCAATCTGGTGAAAGCCAAATTAGGTCCGCACCTGACTTAATAGTACTGTATCAATGTCAGTTTCTTCATTTTGCTAATGTACTCTGTTTCTGTAAGATATAATCACTAAGGGAAGTGCAGGAACTCTTTGTACTATTTTTTGCCACTTCCTCTGAGTTTGAAACTATTTCAAAATAAAAAAGCTATATATATAAAAAAGTAAGGTGTAAGATACATTCTTGACATGCCACACGTTGAAGATGACAGTCTCCATCAGCTTAGGCCCAGGGTGGCTATGCTCAGGAGGACTGTCCCACTGCCTCACTGACCAGCCTAGTACCATCATGTGAGTGAGAAATAACTTCCATATTGTTGCCATTACATATTTAGGTATCTTTGTTACCACAGCCTAGCCTACCCAGATTGATATGGTCCCTCCTTCTCCCACTAGTCCATGACTGAACTCCATCTATCAGAGTTCTAAAAGAAGAGAAGGAAGAAGGACAAACTTTCAAATGAACTAAGCTTGTGAAAAAACATTGAAGGCAATTTAAATGTCTTCCGTTAGTTATGTTCATGCAGCAAGAGCTGACTAGGCAGAGCTTTAGCTAGAGGAACTGCAGTTCAAAAGTTGTCTTCTAGGCAGAGGGGCGCCTGGGAGGCTGTCGGTTAAGCGTGCAACTCTTGATTTCGGCTCAGGTCACAATCTCATGGTTTGTGAGACTGAGCGCCACATCAGGCTCTGCACTGGGCGTGGAAACTGCTTGAGATTTTCTCTCTCTCTCTCCATCCCTCTCCCTAGATCAAAGCTCTTGTTTTCTCTTTGTCTCTCCCTCTTTCTCAAAAAAAAAACAAAAACAAAAACAAAAATGGTTGTCTTTTAGGTAAGGACAGGAAGACCCCTTCGAGCAGCACAGGATAATGTGGTCATGGCTGTCTTGGTCATTCAAATTTAGGGAGTCCCAGCTCCCTTTGCCCTGGGAGGGAGCGTGATGGGGCTTTTGTGGCATGGCAGAGACTGCCTCTTCTCCTGTGGTTTGGAGACCTGAAAAACTGGTAAACTTGTACTGGAGACCAGGACAAAGAACTCAACCCCCACCTTATTGGATTTGGGATGTTCTCACTGATGTCTGCAAGAAAAGCATGAAGGGCCTTACAAAAGAATATATCATGAGGGAGGGGAATGTGGCTGGAGATCTGGGCTCACACCAAAGTCTGGGAGATCTTGAGAAGAGAACTCTTTCTGGGCCAAAGTATGGCTGAGCTCAGATGGACCTTCTGACCCAGCCACCCTGGTATTCAGACCACTTTGGACAGTGAATGGCTTAGGAGGATAAATCCAAAGATTCTTACCTTGGAAGACCAAGAATGGAGTATAATGCTTCAGGAGCCAGGACTGTCCATCTCAGAGGCACTGAACTAGCAGAAGCACCATCCCAGCAGTGCACAAGGGTAACAAACTGGTGTGGGAACAAGTGGAGCTAGTGAGTAAATCAGATTCTCCAACAGTGTGTACACCAAACAAAATAGCACCCTGAACTGGCTAAAACCCTGGAAATCTTGAAAAACTGTCACAGGAAGATGGGTTAAGCAAGTATTCCAGAGGAACTGAGTATCCTGCTAATTTAATACATATTTGACTCTGAAAAATAGCCATGAACTTTTTTTTTTTGCAGTTCTAAGCTATGATGGATCATATTAACTTTGCTTGAAAAACATGTATAGAAGTAGATCTTCCATGGAAACCTATATTGTAATGTTGATGGATGGCAAAAAGCAAGTAGGAGTTTGTATTCTCTTTCAAAGACATTACTTTAGCAAAAAGAGTATTGGTTAGAGGGAATTGAACTCTGTAGCACTCTAAGATGAATTCTAGTCTTCTGATCCAGATAAATCATACCTGAGGCTAATGGTAGAATCAATGCCTAGCCATGACCTTGGAAAATAATGAAGACCAGGAGAGGGGCCAAAAGACAAGAAATGGGCAAATGCTATTTCAATTTCCAGAAAGAAGAAAAAGGCATATTCTGAATACCATATGATTTCAATCTCAGGCAAGCAACATGAACAGATTATTTAAAGACCAGTGTGATTGTTATGAGCTTTGATAGGCTCACTGAGAACAAGCCATTTTAGATTAACCTCATTTCCTTTTTTGAAATGGTTGTTAGACTAGTAGCTTAGAGAAATGTGGTTGATGCAGAAAATGTTGATATCAGAAAAAAACATTTGACAAAATCATGATAAAATGTGGGCAATGTGGATGAATGGGGATAGTGATGAGTGGGTTGATGTATGACTGAATCAATTCATTCATTTCATTAGTGATGCGTCACAAGATTCAGACCTGGGAATTGTCTTGTTCAACGGCTTTTATTTATTTTTAATTTTTTAAGTTTATTTATTTATCTTGAGAAAGAGGGAGAGAGAAAATGACAAAGAAAAAGGGAGAGAGAGAGAGAGAGAGAGAGAGAGAGAGAATTCCAAGCAGGCTCCACACTGTCAACACAGTGCCTGATGCAAGGCTCAAACTCACAAACCTCAAGGTCATGACCTGAGCCAAAATCCAAAGTCAGACACTTTAACCAACTGAGCCACCCAGGTGTCCCTAACATTTTTTAATGATGTAAATGAAAACATAGACTATGTATTTATTAAAATCTCAGATGATGGGCAGACTATCAGAGTCCAAAATTATATCAAGTTGAATCAAAGGACCAACTAACAAGATAAGGATTTTAAAAATTATTCAATTTTCTTAATAATCAAGTTTTGATTCCTTTTTTCCCCTAAAAATAGTGAAAGCCAAAGCTAAAAATTTAAAACTGTTTTGTAAACTTAGTAAATCATTTCCAAATTATTCAGGTAAGGATATATTGCCCAGTGTACAACAGAACATAATAGGAAATGACATTCTTTTGAAAAGGCTAATTTCTTCTTAAATCTCTTCTAAATCAGTGCATTTCATTTCTTGGTAATTCATAAAAGCCAGAAGAACCCTGTATTTTCTTTTTCTTAATCCTCTCAGAAAAGATTCTTTAAATGAAAATTTTTGTGCTAAACCAGATGGATAATTTGTTTCCCAAATGAGTAATTTAGAGAATGCTTTTCCATGGAGCTTAATATGGATGGCAAGAAGAAAGTGTTCCACAGGCCAATAGATTGGGAAACCTTGGGTCAAACTTGGCTGATGCATTTCACTTCTGCAGAGTTTTGCAGTCTTGGAATGTGGTTAACTATGCTAATATAAAAAGGAAAGCCCACCAGAGGCTACAGCAGGATTCCAACCAATCCCATGGTTGGTCTTTCTAGTGACCAGTCCCATCCTGAAACCATCTAGGAGTAACCAGGATTGCCTCATTAGCATAACAAAACACTTCTGAGCTGGGTGAATTCCAAGAGTTTTTGAAGCTCTGAGACAGGAAACAGGGAAAAACACTAGATATATTTGTTTATTATACTACACTCTGTATCCTATAAATTGATATATCAAATCTAGACTTGACAAAATTTCAGGTTTGAATTTTTGGCAAAAATACTGCAAAGGTGGTGTTTCATGCTTCTGTCAGGAGGCACACATAATGTCTGGTGGCTGGAATGGGACATTTTAAAAACCAAAACTAGTAGTCCTATTAGCTATAGAGGAAAGCTTTCTTTCAGCCAAGGTACCAGAGGTTTGTCATCATATTCTCCATCCATGGTGCAGTACCTGCTAAGTACCTCTTACCACCTGTAACTCATTTCCTTTTCTTAGTTACATTTTGCTGTTACCATGTTCAGTTCCAAATTGTGTAGCAGGGGTGTGAGAAATAAGTCCATTGCCACAATCAAAGGGGGGACATGGAGACTCGGACACAGTGCAGCAAGGTTTTAATCAACGTTCCTGCAAGAGCAGGTGTCTCATGGACAGGCATACTCCAAGCCATTACAGCAGGCAATTTATCTCCTAGCATGAAGTCCCTCCCCTGGTTCCTCATTGGCTGAGTACTACAGAGGTTACAGCCTCATCCAGAAGTCACCTATGCCCACATAAGGCCAAAAAGTAGTCTGATTGGAACAAATGTACATTCCTCGAGGTGATGCAGACACTTCAGTTCTTTGGTGCCTACTCATTGCAAAGCCCGTGAAAAATAAGCCCAAGAAATGGAGAGGGGAAGAACCAGGAAGTGAAGTGTCTAAGGGTTTGGGACTCCATTGTGGAAGGGGGGGGGGGATGGGTTCATACATCTTTCCAATAGGTTGTTTCCAATAGGTTGTTTCCAATAGGTTGTAAACCTACTATTAACTAGACAGACAGCACAGCTTTTATCCGGTATTTCTGAAAATGAATCATCTCACTTACATCTCACAAGGAAAAATTCTCTTTTAGCCCCTGCAGGAGAAACAGCTTATAATGAGAGAGGTGATCTACAGCTTTTCCACTCAGAATGTGTCTTCTTATTTCTTGGGATTTCTGTACCCAGTCAGTCAGAAAAAGAAATGGATGCTTACATCTTGATAAACACCTCCTACCCATAAGTTGGTATCTTAGAGAAGATCTACACAAACGGTCTTTCAGACTACGTGGAAATACAGGACAGTGCTGTTGAGGTGTCACTGAATGTGGGTCAGCATCAGCAGCAGGGTGGTACCCTGATGGCACAGAAGACATCAGGAACTCAAGTCCTCTTGAGAAACATAACCAATCACTTGTTTTGAAAGAAGGAAATCAACCTCATCCTTCAATAGATGGTTGATCATTGGGCACTTAGAACCCCTTTGATTTCAGAGATTAGAGGAAATACAGTCTAAGACTGTGCTATTGAGGATAAAGAGTGTCTGCATTCCAGGTACCTGGGTCACCGACGATGCTCAGTCGGTTAAGCATCCAACTTGGGCTCAGGTCATGATCTCACCATTAGTGAGTTTGAGCCCCACATCGGGCCCTATGCTGACGGCTCAGAGCCTGGAACCTGCTTCGGATTCTGTGTCTCCTGCTCTCTCTGCTCCTTCCCTACTCATGCTCTGTCTCTCTAAATAAATAAATAAATAAATAAATAAATAAATAAAAGAATGCCTGCATTCCAAACCAAGATGCCATTCAGGGAATCTAAGCAACAGTAAGTGGAGTAAATGAGATGGAAGTAAAATTCTTTTTCATTTTCCTCTAATGCAGGTGAGCCATATGTTCACCTGCATGATAAATAATAACCCCTTTTCCCAGACAAGGAAGCCAGAATGCAGGTGAAGTCAGCAACAAACACCATGGGAAGTAGGAGGAAGCCAGTAAGGCAGGAGCCCTGTGCAGAAACAGGGAGTTGAAATGCCATCTTGAGGACAGCTGCCACAGCCAGGGAAAGGGAATCCATGGATAAGCACAAGGCTGCAAAAAGCAGAGTCTGACCCTGCATGCCTAATACTATTTCAGGGGCTGAGGGGTTCTTTCCCCCAAATACCCCTCTTAACACATTTAGTATCACCTGAAACTCCTTTCAAGAGGAATCATCCCAGAAGAAGACTTTTGAAAGTCACTGCTACACACATATTACATGGCAGAGGTGTTACTACCACAGGTCTGACTAGAGCCATGGTGACCAGGCACTAACCTTGTGGACGTGTAAAGAGGAGAGTTCTTGGGACCAGTGCCTCCAGATCTCCCGACCGGCCCTCAAATTTTCCTCTTCTTTCTTTGTTCCCTCCCTTCTCAGCAGCAGAGGTGGTTTGGGAGGGAGAGAACCAGAGCTGAACTCATCTTCATACCCCCCTTCTCCCATAGTGGCATCTGGGAGGCTGGGGTAACCCAGTGTCACTTCCTAGCCTGGGACTGGGGTGACAGGAATTGCTGCGGTGAGCTGGTGCCATCTAGATCACAGGGCTCAGATGTTTATCCCTGACATTCAAACAGATTCCTCACACTGGTGTTGTGACTGCACTATGGATAGGAGAAGATCACTTATAAACCATCTGTAGGACTTTGGAGAGTCAGCACAAGAATAAAGGCTGTGGCGTTCCCAGCCTCAATGGAACAATTGTTTTCAGCAGAGAATACTACCTTCTGCTATAAGGCTAGTCTTTAGGAGCAATCTAGACTTTTCCAGTCTCATGGCTCATCCCCAGTGTGTCCCCTACAATGCTTGGTCAAGTCTCCCTCCTACATATCCATGTGCATAAGCACACACACGCACACACTCCCACACACGCACGTGCTTGCATACACACTGCTAAAATACTCAGCTTCTCAGACTCCCAGGATGTCAAGTGAGCCATGAGATGTGGAGGTCCCTGGGATGGTCTTACCTTCCTGAATAAAATGTCAGTAGGAAACAACTCTTACTGGTCAGTCTGCCCCACCTTGTTCCGGCCTAGTGTTGCAGTAACAATCCCGTGACCCTGAGGATAAAAACCACACACTAAAGACAGTGAAGCAGCAGACAGAAGGAAACCAGCTCCTGGGGCACATTTGATCACATTTGGCATCAGCCAATCAGCTGCCTACCTACAGACTTCTGCTTATAAAAGAAAAAAGAATCCCTTTGTTGAACATATTCTTAACTGACAGTCCCCTGACACCCTGGATTTCACTGACGTGCACATTGGCATCATGTCCTTGGCTGTCATTGAGAGATGCACTAAGGAACTCTGCTGTAACTGTTGCTATTGATTCTATTGCACAATATAACTTGTCTCTGTGTCTGGTCTTGACCCCTCCAATCCACTCTCCATTCTGCGGTCAGGATGGTCTTTGTAAAATTCAAACTTGAGCATACCATGACCCTGTTAACAACTCTCCAGGGGCTTCCTGCAGCAGAAACAGCTGACTGTCCTCCAAATCCCACGCCCCCTTCCAGAGTGGGGAGATACTGCTGCCAAGTGGCTGCCCAGCCAGGGATTATCTTTCCACTCCCCCCTCCTCCGGCATGTAGGGGAGACTCTGGGACAACTTCTTACCACTTACCAGCGAATTATGTGGAAGCAACAGGAGTCATTTTCAAGGCCAAGGTGATTAAGACATACCTATGTTCTCACGACTTCCCTTTCACCCCCACTATCAGCAGAAGATGGAGGAAACACCCAACAGAGTCACCATCTGAGGTAAAACTGCCCATCTACCAGAAATACGGTGTCAGAGCACTATGAGGGTTCTAAGTACACTAGAGTGTGCACTGAGCCACCAACATCTTGGGTGTTATTCACTACAGCAGCTGACAATACACTAATACACTCTACATAAACCATAAGGCAAAGTCCAAAATCCTTAACATAGGCACAAGCCTTACCTCCACCTTACCTGGAAACTTCCTTACCTGCTTTTAGACCCCTGTGTCTCGCTGTTCTTCCACTTCTTTGGTACTCACTGCACATGTCAATATTTGCACCCAGTGCCAGACTGTGAGCACCAAAAGCACAGAGGCATTTCTCTCTGGTTTACACCTCTCTTCCTAATTGACTAGTATAGAGCCGGATAGGTAGTAGGCAATCAGTGAACACCTGTTGAATGCATGAGTAAATGACCTGATATTGTTAGAACAACTTTAGTCTCCCTGTTTAGGGAGGTTCCTGGGAAACATCACACATGTTGCAGGCATTGCTAGCAATTTTTAAAATTCTATTAACAATGTTATTCTTACATGATCATCTTTTCCTCTTTGCTCTTGCCACTAGCAAACTCAGAGACGGAATTACAGCCTACCTTTAAGAATTGCACAAGCCCTAAGCGTATGGCTTTACATATTTTCCCTTGATCTAGTTCCACATAGTAATTCAATCTTATCTCTCTCACTATCCTGAGTTTATTATTCTTTACCTACAAGTTCTTAAAGTACTTTTGTGGAGTCTGAATGCTTTTCTGTGCAGAGTGGCATGTAAAAATTTTTGTTTCATTCTTAATGAGAGGGTTGGCTTATAATTCCTCTATGCTTATGTTAACTTGGGAATAGTTAAAGTTTATCTCTTCCTTTATTTTGCTGATAAATATTGAATCTTCCCTGATACAACTTAGCACAAAGATGCCTAGAATGGATTTATATTACTTACCATAAAGGTCACTGTGACATAAGGCAGATGTTTGAAAGATATCCTTTATCAAAATCATAAAATGTAAAGATGACAGAGCTCAAAAAGCATGTAGGGACCATATAGTCTAATTCCTTCACATCATAAATGAGAAAAGCTAAAAGCCAGAGAGGTAAAATGACCCTCCAAAGGCCATACATACGGTTCTGGATCTGGGGCCCAACTCAAGTGAGCTAGATCCTAAATTGGTCTTCTTTTTACAGCAGCCCCCAAGCCTCCAGTTACTTTGAACAGGGCAGTGGGAGAATGAACAATGGCCCCCAAGATAGCCACATCCTAATCCTTGGAACCTGTAAATGTATTTACATGGCAAAAGAGACTTTGCATAAATGATTAAGTTAAGCACCTTGAAATGGGGAGAGTATCCTCAGTTACCCAGGTGGACACTAAATGCAATCACGGTGTCCTTTTAAGAGGAAGGCAGAGGGAGATGTACCTACAGAAGAGGAGAAGGCAACGTGACAACAGAAGCAGGGACTGATGTGGCCACCAGCCAAGCCTGCTGCCATAGAATCCAGAAGAGAAGGGAACCCGAATCTCCCCTGGAGCTTTTAGGGTGAGTGCAGCCCTGCTGATATCTGACTCTAGCCTAGTGGTAGTGATTTCCTGCAGTGGGAGAGAAGAAAACTGTGTTGTTTATGTGCCACTAATCTGCAGTAATCCGCTACAATGTTAAGAAGAGACTAATACACGAGAGTTGGCAAATGATGGCCGATGGACCAAATCTGGTCTGTTGCTTGTTTTTTGTAAATAAAGTTTTATTGGAACAGAGCCTTGCCTATTCCTTTATGAAATGTTGCTGATTGTTTTTTGCTACCCTAGCAGAGTCAAGTGGTGTGACAGAGACCACATGGCCTGCAAATCTGAAGCTATTTACAACCTGGCCGTTTACAGAAAAAATTTACTGACCCTGCTTTCAGCTACAAATTATTTCCATCTTTTCTCATATTTTCATTGTCCTCTTGCACTGGAAATAATGCATGTTCATTATACAAAATTAAAACACTACAGAGTAATGTTTTACCTGGAAAGTAAATTTCCCCTGACAACTCTCATCAAAAGTGTGGGGCATGTTCCCCGTTGGTTCACTTTCTCTACACATATGATAACCTTTACCATTACAATTGTGTTATCAGTGTTTGTTACATTGATATATATTCATAAATTACAAAGGACTATAAACTTCAGAAAGATGATACAGTCGTGACATGTTTTAATACGTGAGCCAGCGGCAAAAAGAATAGCATAAATTTGACGGGTGCCAAAGGTCCGTGCTGGAGATCCACGTGTGATGTCCAACTGGGAGCAAGTGGAGTGAGTGGTTAATGGCTGAGACCTTTCATCTGCCAGACCCAGTCCAGATACCCTCTCCTCCTGTGGGGCTGCCCCTTTGCCTCTCTGTGTATCAACTGCCTCATGGATAAAATGGAGATAGTAAGATACATGGAGCAAGGTCATTAAGTAACAACTGTAAGAAATAATAATGTGAAGCACTCCACACAGTGCCGTGGCACACAGTCAGACTAGATACAAAATGTTGCCATAATGTAATAAATATTGCAATGTTTTGGTTTAAAATCGCTAAGGAAAATGATCTTTTAAAAATAACTGCACAGAAGCACCTGGCTGGCTCAGTCAGTACAGCATGCAACTCTTGATGTCAGGGCTCTGGGTTCAAGCCCTATGTTGGATTTGAAGATTACTTAAAAATATAAGCTTAAAGGGGCGCCTCGGTGGCTCAGTCAGTTGGACAACCGACTCTTGATTCAGGCTCAGGTCATGATCTCACCATCGTGAGATCAAGCCCTGCGGTGGGCTGGGCGTGAAGCTTGCTTGGGATTCTCCCTCTGCCTCTCCCCCCAGCCCACCCAAATAAAAAATTTTTTTAAAAACTGTCTTTTTAAATCACTCACTCAATCAATCAATAAAATCTTTAAAAATAGATAAAATCTTAAATAAAGAAATAAAATTCAAAAAAATAAAAATAACTGCGCAAAACTTTTCAAGTTTAGTTTTTTCTAACTATAAAATTATTATTGTAGATAATGTGAACATAAGTGAAATCACAGAAGCGTTAAAATTAATCTCATCACCCTAAAATTACTATGCTTACTATTTTATCGTATTTCCTTCCAGTCTTTCTCCTGTGTCTACATATTTATGCCCATTTACAAAAAAAGTGAAATACCGTTATAGGTAAAGTTTGTGCCTGGCTTTTTTCATTAAAACCATTTTTCTCCACGCCATTAGATGTTTTGGGAAAAAAGATTTTAAGACCCAAATACTGACTGAAGTGTTTTCCATGGGTGTATTTCAAGTATTTTAACCATAAGTATGTCCTAGGCACCTACCTATTCCACGTTAGCCTTTCTGGCTGATGTTGAAACATGAAAGAGGAATTAAATGTTTTGCCTGCCTTCAAGGAGCTTATAATTTTGCATATGCAAAAAATTTTTTAGAGAAGCAAGGACATTTGTAGCTCATAATACAAGATAGAATAAGGTAGATAAGCATGAATTTTAAAAAATAACAGCACAATGGGCTCAGCGATGAGTATAAAGTTTTTCTCCCCCTTTGAATTTTTGGCTACCTAGTTCCTCAGTCAGATTTGGAAAAAAAAATAAGTTACCATCATTTGAGGGGTCACAGAGCTAGCAAGAACATTTTTTGCCAAGAAAGGAGAATGCTACCCCCCCCCCCCCCCCAGTGAGCACTCTCTGGGAGATATTTTGGAAAATGCTACAAGTTCTTTTACAGAAAAGGAAATGAGGAGATTGTCATGTCTGTCTCACCTTAAATAATAAAAGCTGGGTCGGCATCAGAAATTAGAAACAAATTCTAGGAAACGTCTCTGAAGTTTCCACAAGGTGATCCAATTAAGATATGACTGGCAGCCATGAAAAGCTATGATATTGCCAAACCACAGCGAAATTGTAGATGTAGAAACACAAGAAATATCTTGCTGGATAACCAAATAGTTTTTAGAAGAGCCATATAGTATAGACTTAAACTTCCAAGACATCACTGACTATTTTTCTTGCCCTTCAGCCAAAGATAACCTAAGACAAGGGAAAACACTGGCTATCCCACGAAAGCCAGACAAGTAAACAGAAATTTGCAATGAATCTTTCTTAGCCTCAGCAAAGGCCAGGCCTAAAATCCATCTTCAGCACATTAGAATGGAATCTCTTAGGTCAACTAACAAGACCCCCCTCCCTGCAGGGGTGCTGACATCGAACCACTCTGGAATCCCCTGCTCGACACACCTCCATCTGCTGTCATAAAGCGCTTTGTAAACTGGGCACCAGATATTCCGGGCATCTCAGAGAGCTACCAGCTCCCCCTGACTCCAGAGAAAAACCAGCTCCCAGCTCAAATAACATCTGGTCCCATATATAGTGAACGCATCAAGGCAGTATCCTTCGAATTGGATCATTCTAGATGACAGGTGATAACACTAATGAAGGCGAATGAATGAATGAATGAATGAAGGCTAACTAATGAATGTCTTTGAGACAGAGAGAGAGAGAGCATGAAAAGGGGAGGCTCAGAGAAAGAGGGAGACACAGAATCCCAAGCAGGCTCCAGGCTCTGAGCTGTCAGCACAGAGCCTGACACAGGGCTTGAACCCACATCAAACCCAGACATCAAACCCACTCCTCAAGCAGGGACATCAATTTTTAAAAAGTCAAAGTTCTCCTGATTCTTTCGTATTCTTGAATGGTCACACTGAAGACCAAGATAAGCAGGATAACCTGAAACTTAGGAAAATCCCCCCAAAACAGGATACTCTAGTTGATTGTATAATAAAATCCCATTTTTCTTAAAAATACATCATTTTTATATGATTTCAGTTGTACTCTTATTAAACTTGTCCCATCAGTTAGAACATTTTGAGATCATGAAACATTTTGAGATTATTTGTTGAGTGCCTTTTGAGAAGAATTAGATTCTTTCTGGAATGTGATCAATCAAGCAATACTAAGAAGGGCTGGCCTGCTGTGAGTACACAGTAGGCTATTCATTGTGTATATAGGGAAATGGGGCAAAGAGTCTCTATCCTCAAGTTTAAGTTTCTGAGGAAAACAGAACAAACACAAATGTCACTGTAGCAGATATTTTTAATTGCCAACCCAATATCCATCAAGACTGCCATTTCCAGTCTTCTAACAGATATTAATTATGGACAGGTATAAACCCTACAGTATATGCCCATGACTTCAAGGAGAATGGCCCAAGTACCACCCTCAGGGGAAGGGCCTGGTGAGTCTAACTCAACAATGACAGTCCCATTTCCCTTTGCATGTCAGGCCAATGAGATGGCCAAGTGAGGTTTGTTGAGTGGCTTCTGAGAAAGATCCTCTTGCTTAAAAAAAGAAAAAAGACAATAAGAAATGGATCTTCATCCTCTAGATTTTTCTTTCTTGATGTGATTGCTTAGAGCAGCAGCAGCTGTCTTGAAACCATGAGGTACAACCATGAATAGGAATACTTACTACCTCAGGACAAAGCTGGTTGTGTTGAGAATGGCAGAAAAGGAAGACTTTGATGAATTATTGAGCTGGTAGTGTAACCCATTCTGGACCTGTCTTCTCTGCAAACTTCTCGTAACATGAGATAATACATTTTCCTTAAAGAATATGCCATTCCAGGATGAATTTTTTAATACATACAGCTGAAAGCCTCCTGGGTGATTCAGATACATAAATAAAGATGCTTTGTCAAAGCGTACTGTCAGCTGATGCAACGGAATAAGAATTCTGAAAAGAGCAACTTGGCCATAAAGGAGAGCATATGCAGAGATGTGTAACTCAGCTGTTAACAATCCAAGTGTTTTGGGGGACATTGTAAGAAATTCCTTTTCCTGTTTTTAGTTCCAGGTTACCAGTTAGGCAGGCCAAGCATCTTATCTAGACAGATATATCTTTGGAGAAAGAAATTTCATAACAAATAAACTAAGAAATATTTCAATTTACACCAGTTAGAAGAATGTGTAAATTAAGGAAGTAGGTGAAGTAAGATGAGTAACTTCTTTAGGTTCTTCTGATAAAATGGAACCCAGTAGGTGAATTTTAAGAGCATTTTAGGGGCGCCTGGGTGGCTCAGTCGGTTGCGCATCCGACTTCAGCTCAGGTCATGATCTCACTGTCCGTGAGTTCGAGCCCCGCGTCGGGCTCTGGGCTGATGGCTCGGAGCCTGGAGCCTACTTCCGATTCTGTGTCTCCCTCTCTCTCTTCCCCTCCCCCGTTCATGCTCTGTCTCTGTCTCAAAAATAAATAAACGTTAAAAAAATTTTTTAAAAAAAGAGCATTTTATATTTTAATTATTTTCCTTTTTTATTTTTATTTTTTTTAACATTTATTTATTTTTGAGACAGAGAGAGAGAGAGAGCATGAACAGGGCAGGGTCAGAGAAAGAGGGAGACACAGAATCCCAAGCAGGCTCCAGGCTCTGAGCTGTCAGCACAGAGCCTGACACAGGGCTTGAACCCACAATCTGCGAGATCATGACCTGAGCCAAAGTCGGACGCGTAACTGACTGAGCCACCCAGGCGCCCCTATTTTCCTTTTTTAAAGCATGACTTATACAGTGTAGATGTGCTGATCTTACATGTACCATTCAGTTTTGAAAAATGCTTATCAAGACACAGAACATTTCTGTTGCCCCCAAAATGTATCCTCATGCTCCTTCTAACTTACATTATTTTTACGATCTGTGCTTTCTGTATCTTTTCCAATGCATTTTTGCTTAGCCTGAAGTCATGAAGATATCCCTCTAGGTTTTCTTCTAGTAGATTTATTGTTTTAAACATTACATTGAGATATTACATCTATGTCAAATTGATTGTTCTGCATAAAGTAGGACACACATAATAGGATACACACATAATAGGATATTCATATACATATGAGTCTCATTGTTCCAGTACCATTCCTTGGAGAGATTTTCCTTTCCCCATTAAATCACTTTAACATTCATATCAAAAACCATTTAGTCATATATTTGTGGATTTATCTCTGGATGCTCTATTCTGCCCCATGGATCTACATGTCCAGCCTGTCATCAATACCACTCTAATCTAATTAATAGTGTGGAAGTCAAGTAGCATGAATCTACCAACTTGGTTCTTTTTCAAGATTTTTTGGGCTGTCCTTGGTCCTTTGCTTGTCCAAATAAATTTTATAATTGTCTTATCAATTTCTGGATAAAAGTCTTCCAGCAATATATTAAAGGTGATGGAACAAGGCTTTGCTATGAGAAAGATGAAACAAACTTTGAGGTGAATATCCTGGTGGCAAGCATGTGCCTGGGGATAAAGGGAGCAAACAACATGTGTGTCAAGGGCAATTAAAAGCTTTTCTTGATTAAAATCTTGCACCATGAGCCAGAATGGGGACTGCTTAGACTGAATCATGTCCCTTCAAAAATCTGTATGTTGAAGCCCTTAACCCTCAGTGTGATGGTATTTGGAAATAAGGCTTTTTTTTTTAATGTTTTTATTTATTTTTGAGACAGAGAGAGACAGAGCACGAGCAGGGGAGGGTCAGAGAGAGAGGGAGACACAGAATCTGAAGCAGGATCCAGGCTCTGAGCTGTCAGCACTGAGACAGACACGGGGCTTGAACCACAAACTGGGAGATCATGACCTGAGCCGAAGTCTGACACTTAACCGACTGAGCCACCCAGGCGCCCCAGAAATAAGGCTTTTGAGAGCTAATTAGGTTTACATGAGGTCATGGAGGTAGGTCCCTTATGATGGGATTGGTACCCTCATAAGAAAAGATACCAGAGAGTTGCTTCCTCTCTCTCTTTCTGCCATGTGAGGACCCAGTGAGAAAACAACTGTTTACAAGCCATGAAGGGATTCCTTCCCAGGGACCCAAATCACCTAACACCTTGATCTGGGACTTCCAGCCTGCAGAACCATGAGAAATAAATTCATTGTTTAAGCCCCCACCCAGTCTATGATATTTCATTATTGCAGTCTGGGCTGGCTGGCACAGAGATCTTAGGGGAAATTATCATGGTCCTTAAAGTTGCTGGTTTATTTTAAGTCAAGGGGCCATTAGAACTTACAAATGGCAGATTGATTGTATGTATTTATTGCCATTCCCTTCCAAACCCTACTAAAATGACAGGAAAGACAAATATCCAACCCATAAATGCTAGAAGAATGGGAGAGGAGATATGTCAATCAACTTTTTTAAGGTGGAAAGCCGATGGGGAATAACTGACCTAAACAGAGCAGAGGAAGCAGAAACCGTTGAAACCAAGAGCCTACACTGGGGAGAAGCAAGTGATTTGTTGTGCATAGCCCAGAAAGGACTGGGAACTGGAAGCAATGGCTCCCATTAACACGTGGGGCTGAAACAGTAACAGTGTAGCCATGGGTCCCATCCCTGCAACCACAGAAGAACAGCTCTGTGAAATAGGAATATAATGCAAGCCACGGATGTGATTTCAAATTTTCCAGCAGCCACATTAAGAGAGGTAGAGCTAATCTTAATAATACATTTTACTTAACCCAATATGTTATTATTTCAATATGTAATCAGTGTTTTTAAATGTGTAATGAGATATTTTAGTTTTTTTCATAAAGTCTTTCATGTTTGTGTTTTACTCTCACAGCACATGTCACTTCTGACCAGCCATTTTTCTGTGGCTCCATGGCCACATGTAGCAGGGGATGATGGTATTAGACAGCATGGGTCTACAGCAATGGAACCAAAAACCCCTGAACTCAAAGACACAGGCACAGGGCAGTCTCAGTTCCCGAACTGAACTGAACTGAACAGGAGTTCTAAATAAAAGTCTGCATTCCAGCTTCCTCTTGCCCCAAAACCAGAATATAAGCACCTGTCTCTTGGGGTGCCTGGGTGGCTCAGTTGGTTAAGCAGCCAACTTTGGCTGAGGTCATGATCTCATGGTTTGTGGGTTTGAGTCCTACATCAGGCTCTGTGCTGACAGCCTGGATCCTGCTTCAGATTCTGTGTCTCTGTCTCTCCCTGCCCCTCCCTCACTCATGCTCGGGCTCTTTCTCAAAAATAAATAAACATTAAAAAATTTTTTTCAATAAAAATAAAAAATAAGCGTTGGTCTCTTCTTTGGCCCCAATTCAAGAGATTGGGTCCTTCTTAGGGCCTTGGAAGAAACAAAAGCAATTTAAAGGGCTAAATAAAAACTTCAGAAATCACAAACCTCAGAGAACTAATAGAATATATTGCATCCATAAAGCAATACCAGGACACTGTAAATATTAATAAGAAAAGTATTTTGAAAATTAGAAAATATGGTAGCTAAGTAAAAATGTCCATGGAGAATTGGATAACAAAGACAAAGGAATCCCTTAGATGAGGGTAAAGATAAGGAGATGAACACGAGAAAAGATAAAGAATTTAGAGGATCAACCCAGGGGATTCAACATGCAAGGGAGTTCAAGAACAAGACAGGAAATTCACAAAGAAAATGAGGAAAAATTTCCCAGGAGATATTACTCTTTTTGTTATAAGCCTTATGGTGCTATTTAACTTTCAGAAGTATGTACATATATAACTTTGATAAAAATTTAAAATCATTTTTAAAAAAACAAAAACTGTTATAAAAAGGAAAAAGGACTTTGCTTAGGTTGGGTCTGACAGAATAATGAACTGTTCATGATGGACACGTGCCTGTTACTAGTACCTGATAAATATTACATGACCAGAGGCAACAAAACCATCAGAGAGGTGGCCTCCTCCCCACCCCATGCCTGGTTTTATAGCACTGTTTTAATGCAATAGCAACAACAAAGGTCTCTAGGCTTCAAACTGACGAAAATCTCAGGTGCCTGGCTGGCTCATTCAGCACAGCATGTGACTTTTGATCTCAGGGTTGTGAGTTCAAGCCCCACATTGGGCATAGAGCCTACTTAAAAAAAAAAAAAAAAAAACCTTTAAAAAAATCATTTAAAAAATTGCAGAAAATCTCATTTGAGCTTCAAGTCATTTTCGTTTCGATTCAGAACTTGTGGTCTACACATTTCTGTGGCACTTGTCATCATCCTATCAGAGAAAACTCAAATGAAACAAAGGACAGAATATGCCTTGGCATCCCCTGGAAGGGTCTCTGCAGGAAGCGTCCACACCTTGACAGGCAGGGCCTGTCCCCAATGCTGACTGTGCCAAGGCTGCCAAGAATGAGGAAGGCAAAGTGGCAGCCAAGTTCCCATGTTCAGGGGGCCTCAAGGGGCAGGATTCAGGGGTTCAGGGGCGGGAGCATCCACGAGTGCCCTCAAAGGGTCTCCATCTTTGAGAACCAGCCATATCAGAATATGGGGAGCAGGCTGTCAAAGCACAGATTCCTGGCCCCATCCTGGACCTGCTGGATTGATATGTCTGGAGATGAGGCTCAGGAACTGGGTTTAAAAGGACCCCGTACCTCCAACGCTGCCCCCATTAATTTCCATGCATGCCAACCAAAATTAGAGAAACAGCATGCAACTGTGGGAACTCAGCATGGAAAAACCTAGCTTCAGGCTCTGAAGCTTACATTAACCTCAAACTGTGTCTCCATGAGGTCCTTCTGGTGGGCCTCTTGAAGAAAACATTTCAGATGAGATCTACAGGCCAGAGCAACCATCTACTTCATGGGCTAGAAGAACTTGACATGGTAATCTGGGTCCAAATACCCAGATATATCCCAAGCGAACACTCGTCCATTGCATCTACACTCATGAGTTTAAAAAAAAGCAAAAAGAAAAAAAGACATGTTGCGAATAGGGCTTGCCTTGGACTTAACTATCAAGTCAGGAACTTTTATCCCATTTCCTTCTTGTTGGGTGACCTTGAGCACGTACTGCTGGGAGAGGAAGTATTTATTCTATCCATTTATTTAAACCATCTCTGCTGAAAAAATAGGCTCATCATATGCTTGGGATCTTCATGTTATGACGGTGGGTGGTACGGCCACATGTGTGAGGGTATGTGCGTGTTTATGCAAATGCCTCTCACACACAGCACTCGGGAATTGGAGCTAAGCCAAGGGCAGATATTAATGAGACACTTGATTAAGATCAAGCCCTGCCCACTCATTTGAAGTGTGTGTTAACAAAGCATCAAGAAAAGGGGCCTGAGTGCCAGTTCTCCAAGAACATGTGGGGGGCAGCCCCAGTCTGTGTGTGTGCTGGCCGGGAGGCAAACATTCACATTTCCAGCTGCTGGGAACCAGATGAGAGAGTGGCCCGTGTCACACCGCTGCTGCGGGTGAGGGAATGGGCCTCTTGAAGAAAACATTTCAGATAAGATCTACAAGCCAGAGCAATGCTCCCGGGAAGTTCAAAGGCCTGCAGAGAGAATGCAGCTCTCTCCAAAGGCGAGTGTTGGCCTTTGCCTCCCTGGGGCACTCTGGTTGAGGCTGTCAGCTCTGCATGGAGAACAGAGACTGAGAGGAATTATAAAAATGACCAGAATGAGGGTGCCCGTTGGTCTCCAAACAAGACAAAGCTGCCTGTGTCTAGGAGCTCTGGCTGCCCTCTTGCCTCCAGGAAGCAGGATGCACCACAGGCTCTCAAACTTGGGCCTTAATTAATCCTTCTGTGTCTCTAGGGCTCTAAGTGTGAGCATCAGGCAAGACTGCGTGCAGAAAATCTTACACCTAGAACATATGAGGACTCGGATCGTACTCAGGGATGTCTTGGGCGCTAAACATGATCCAAGCCCGTCTTTGGCAAGGTTTGTTAATGAGCTCTCACATTCTTCTGGAGAGAAAGTCTATCTGGGAAAGGTAGGTCAGATGATGAGAGATATACGTGGCATTTGGAGGGAGGGGACAGGTAAAAGTTTGCAAGACAGAAAGAGGGAGTGCAGTCTATGATTAGAATTTTGCACCAAGGATATTCTCAATGTATCAAGATTAGAATTTTGCACCAAGGTGATGATGGTGACAATGACACTATTTTCTGAGCACTTCCAATGAACCAAGCCCTAAGTACTTTACCTATATTTACTTTGTTTATTGTTACAAAAGTCCTGGTACCACCTCCCTTTTTTTTTTTTTTTTTTTGGATGAGGAAACTGAGGCCCAGAGAGGTTTAATTACTCATCTAAGGCCACACAACTGTCGACTGAAGTCGACCTCACACCAGTACCCCTGAGAGATACTATCACCACAGTTCTATCCACATGAAAGATAGCTTATTGTTTTTCAGTTTTGCTCTTTCTTGGAGAGAAGAATAAAAATGAAAAAACTTAGAATGGTTTTGAGAGAAATCTGGGAGGAGTTTAAATGCAATGAAAGAGTTCTGGATATGCTAAGGAGTGAGAATGATGCAGCGAATCTTACAGGCACTACCTTCCTGGTAAAGGAAAATATTGAGTCAGATTGCTCCAGGGCCTAAACCTCACTCTTGGGAGTAACATAAACCCTTTTGGAGTACTCAGATTAGCCAGAGGAACATCTTTTGCCTATGAGCCTAGGTGCCCTGAGACATCACCACAGACTTCCAGGAGGGGTGTTCCATGCAGAGGCCTCAGCAGGACGACCACAGTGGGCACCTTTCAGCCCAGTGATACATGACTGGAGGGTGTAAATGCTACTTTTCTCAAGGTTGTTTTGTGACACTGACTGACTGTCTTCACTGCAGATTCCCACCCCCCTTATTTTTTTAAAAAAATTCTGCATGGATTTCTTTGTTATAGAATATCCATTTAAATATTATAGAAGTGCCCTATGGACCATATGCTGGTCTGGGTGCTGTTGGTGGTAACAAACATGAGACGGGCTCTTCCTTCAAGGATCTCACACCCATTTCTGAGACAGGATTGACTCACATCATGCGACCAGAGAATGAAATAAAGAGAGTTCTTCTAGCCCATCAGATGTTCTGTGCAAACTGGAAAACAGAGATGCTCCCTACTCCAAGGGGATTTACTCCTGCTCCCACTGCTTGTGAGCAGAGAGCATGGACTGAATTTTTGTCTCACTTCATCCTCTTAGCCAGGTGCCCTATGTGCAGTGAACAACTTACACAACCTTATATGAAGATAAGACCCAATAAATTAAATTTAATCAAATTTCACTATGATTATCAATAGCTGAAAAGAAGATGACTAGGCTGTAATTATCAAAGAGCATTCCACACTTTAACGTCTAAATCTACCAACGTCACTGCGCCTGCCTCTTATGCTCCACCTTCTTTCTGACTTTAATCTATGGATCATCTGGGCTTCTAACTTAAGGTGCAACTTCATTCTCTGTCACTGACTCAGAGACCACACACCTATACTCGAACAAGGGCCTAGTTCAACAGTTTCCTTTTTCTATTAAATAATTCCAATCAATAAACAAATACTGGGCTATCTTTCAGCTTAAAAAACAAAGGCTGACCTCATCTTTTTCGACTGTTGCCCCAATTCACTCTGCTCCACTTCTCAGCAAAACTCCTCAAAAAGTTGTCTAAACTCCATCTCCATTCCCCCCACCCCCATTTGATTGTTTTCCCCTTTGCAAGCCTGGAACAGACCATGTCCAACCCCTCACTTACAACAGGGTGGTACCTGGCACTTACTGTATCCTCTATCCTTGGCCTTTGGGCTTTAGTCACAGCTGAGATAGAAAGAGTCCCAGTTTATCATCCTAATACAGGACTATCAAGGAGCTCTAAATCTGGGAAGCAATGAGACTCCCTGAGTTTTTCTTACAGCCTTCAAGGTTTTTATTCCTCTTTTCTTCTTTTGTATTTAAATATGTTAGATCAGTCTTTCCTTGTCTTAAATGCCTTTCAGCAACTTTGAGTTTGAGGCATAGAAGCCCCTTAGGGCATGACATGCGAATACCCACAGTGTCCAGGCAGGGGGCGTGAATGAATGAGACTTGCTAGGAAGAAGCAGGTAGTAGATAAAGAAGATAGACCCTGGGCTTAGAGTTGGGGGTGCAATAAGGAGTAGTGAGACCACACTCAACTGCAAGGGGACAGCCACTGTCCTATCCAAACGGGATAACCACTCACTAGTTCAAACCAATTATTGCTCTGCTGCTCTGCTAATGTTGCTTCAAATTTTGATTTTTAAAAAAGAAGTCGTAAATCTGCCTTTTTATGTGAAATCTCCAAGTATTTAGATACTGGCTACTAATTCAGATTGTCTACCCAATGCTGTGTGGACTAACCAACCAGAAGCCCATCAAAATACGTATGGGGACTGGAGCTGGCCTCCAGGTCTTCCGTTTGTAACCTCGATCTGATATTTTCATACTGAATTCAGCCTCTCGTTGATTATGTCTCTCAAGTTTCCCCACGGTTTTATTATTTCTTCCTCATTCTCTCAAGCTCTTTTCTTCGTTCTTGGAAATTAGAACCAGGAAATAGATGGACAGAAAGCAATGTGTTATCCCACACACCAAACGTAGAGCTTTGTTACTGATTCACATTATACTTGTGAGTCAAGATTTGTTGCCCTTTTTCTTTCTTTAGCTTATTTCTGTTCTCAATCAGAGCACAAAGAATAAAGTTCCAGGGTGACCTACCAGATGACAGAACCACCCAATGGAAATCACTCCCATTGTTTGTGAGCTGAAAAGCCCCAAGCATAAGTCTGACTAGAAAATTAAAAGGCAAATGAGACAAGCTCTGGACCCAAAAGAATGAGCGCCTAGCAGTTTTTCCCTCATTCAACGTATCACCAGTGAAACTTCCTTCTGTGTTGATTTCTTCTAAGAGTGATGGCTCTTCGAGCAAGGGTTGAGTACAGTGCAGCAAGCCATCCTTACATGCATTCGCCTAAATTTCAGGGGCCTGGAAATGAAGAAAACTCCAATGTCAACCAGTAAAGCTAGAAAAAGACCTCTCCCTAATCCCTTCAGGTTAAGAAGTTTAGCCTTCCCTAAAATACAAAATTTCTGAGGCACCTGGGTAGCTCACTCAATTGAACGTCTGACTCTTGATTTCAGCTCAGGTCATGATCCCAGGGTCTTAGGATCAAGCCCCATGTCAGGCACTGCGCTGGGCATGGAGGCTGCTTAAGATTCTCTCTCTCACCCTCTTCCCCTCCCCTACTCATGCTCTCTCTCTCTAAAATAATTTTTTTTAATTTTTAAAAAATATTATAAAATTCCTTAGGAAGAGGCCATGTTACTTTTGTACCTTAGTATCGAGTAGGTTTCAACCTGTTCCTGAAAGACTTATTGCAGAGGAGAAGTTTCACCAGGAGTTGAGAGGGACATTTACTGCAGACCTTTCAGAGTGCATTAGTGCTCACTGATATCCACATGCGCCTTCCTATTTCCCCTATTCCTTCATAGTTAAGTTGATTACATGACTAGTTTGGCCAATGAGCTAGCACTTCTGGTTGAAGTGATCAAGTATCTGGTATGCCTTTTATCTTCTCTCTTCTGCTCACATGACTAGAAGCATTCGGCCCAGACAGCAAAGTCACGCGATGATTTCAGAGTCACTGCTTTGGAGGACAGCTGCCATGGACTCCACGGAGTGAATAAGAAACAAACTAGTATTAAGTCACTGGAATCTGGGGATATTTGTTACAGCAGCTATCATTACTCTAACTAACACAAAGAGAAAACAGAAAGAATAGTGAAAATTTGCTGCTAACCATTCCAGTAGCCTCTATGCTACTGGAGTTCTGGGAAAGAGAAGCTATTTACTATTCCACACATACAGGAAAAAGTGCAACTTATAACTCATTACCCAAGTTCTCAGACCAAGTTATAAGACAAGGTCCATCTTTTCTCTGGGATTGTGTTGTCCAGACTTGCAGGTCCTTGAGACCCATCTCAAATGTGGCCCTCTCCACTGAAAAGCTCATATGGTTACCACAGTTTTTCATTTGTTGGAACTTTAACATTGTTTGTAAGCCCCATGCAGTTCTGCTGAGGTAAGTACAGCTCACATCAAGGTTGCCAGTGAGCTCAGGCAATGAAAAGTTGTTTTGAAAGAAAAGTGTCTCTCCAAAGCCCAGGTGGAACAAAGGAAGATTCACGCCTGACTGCAAGAAAACTATGCCGTCTGCCATAGGTGATGGAAGAAAGAGAGAGACGCCATGACTTAGGTCCTTCAGCTTGTTTTGTTCAACTGGTTTGACATACTTTCAGCACTGGCTTCAATTCCAGAGAACCTGCTTCAGAATGACGAATTTGGTTTTCAGACTCCAGTTATGGAAGCTGAACCCCTCAAACTCTGATCATCCAGAGATAAACAGAGACCCTTCCCTCAGCTAAATAGATACACTAAGACAAAGAACTGTAGCCTCAAACAAAAAAGGTCCATCTTTGTCCGTTAAAAGAAAGAAACAAAAAAGAAAAAGAGGAAAAGGAAGAATAGGAAGAAGAGGTTCATGCCCTGTCTTCCTTATTTGACACAAATGCAGAAAGGCGTGTATATTTGGCCATGCCAGAATCCAGTATCCCATTATTTGTTGAGAGTTCTCCCAGTATTTCTGACTCATTTTCTCCCTCAGTACACCACTATTTGAGGATTAACTTGCTCCCCCCAGCTCACCGATTCAGATAGGTAAGAAGAACTCTACTTCCTGCTAATTTAGCACCAGACCAATAGGAAACATTAACTTTAGTCTTTCCCAGAGCCAAAATGAACAGGAACCATGGCTGCTGGGTGAGGGAGTGCATGTATCAGCTCCAACACATGTCCTCACTCGTGACACTGCTCCAGATTTGACACCTAACAGGGAGAATCCAGCCATCCCAACTTGAACAACAAGCCCACCTCCTGGCTGGGGAGAGTGGGGCACTGTGATTGACAGTCTACCAACTCGGGTGAGCTAATTCCCTGGAATGCACAGAATGGGGATGAGGTAATTTCCTGGAAAGGAAATGGGGTGCTATTAGTATGAATGGGGAACAGCAAAAATAACAAATGTCCACCGCACCTCCTCCCTAAGTTAATATATTTGATTTTAACCGAAGGCTCCTGGAGACAGATTGACATCCGTGGAAAAGCAGGAAAGCGTCCCTTGGCTTCATCATAAAGGAGAGAGCACCATCCCATAAAACATCCCAACACTGGAAACTTACAAGGTGCCTGTATGTATATTTCCTCCTGGGAAATTATTAGTCTCCTATTTCACAAATGAGGAAAGGCAGACAGGGAAGAGAGAAACCCTGCCCAAGATCATCAGCTAAGCAGAAAGCCTGCCTGCCATGCACCAAAGAACTCAGGCATCTCTCCCTATCGAAGGGAGAATTCATGGGTATCTCTGCAGAGCCCCTCACTACCATTGGAAAAATTTCCCAAGATACACATCCTTTTGGGGGTGGGGTGTGCAGCTGTAAGACAGTCCTCTATGTTGACTGTTACTGCAAGGGTTTGAGGGGTTAGGCAGCAGGTGGGGAGGGGAAGGGACCCAACATGAAAATTTTCAAAGGTGAAAATATTTTCCTGAAATACAGTGTCTGTGTGCAGTAGGTGTCAATATAACTGACCTTCTGTCTTGAGCTGGAGCTGGGAATGGATTTTTTTACAGGAAAAAGGAAATGCATGGGTGTGGAGCTGCCAGCAGCAAAGGAAGTTTCCAGGCGACCTGTCATGGCGCAATTTATAGACATAAGTCTCTGAAGGGCTGTAGCGAGGCTGTGGAGAGGGTGTGATTTGTTGGTTGTGGAGCCTGGCACCTGGCATCCGTCCATGCTGACTTAACTCAGCATGCACGTGTATCGCCCCTATGCACAGCAGTATCTGGGCAGTTAGAATGAAAGGAGCAGAAAGAAAACGCACTCATCCAGAGGGAAAATTTAAAATGGAACCCAGAAAGGAGCAAAAATCGTGATTGTGGGGACGGGTTGCTGGAGGAAATGGCTGGAGGATAATGAGCCTCCCATGGCCTGAGACTTGACTTAAAGCAGCAAATTCAACTTGCCTTTCTATCCCAAAAGACACATAGGACAGATGCTTCAAAGGTCTTCTGAAGAGAAGGCAAGTCCCTCTTAGCTGTTAAGTTGGGTCCACTGGGAAGTGAACAAATGAACAAAGGGACAGAACCAAATAACTTGATGCCCATCACCACCCCCAAAGCTTCCCCACAGAACAAGGGAGTCCAGAAAGAAGCAGCCCGTAGCTCTTCAGCAAGAACCAATTAGGCAGTAAGGCATGACAGTCAACACACGTCCTGGGGGAGAGGCCATGCAGTGTTTACAGAGCCTGGCAGCTGGTGCCAGAGCTAACAACCCACACGCACGGCCCATCTGGGCAAGTTTGAAAAAGTAAACTCGTTTCCTCTGGGTCTCGATGGCTGCGGCTCAAAACATTCTGCACAGCCACATTTGCTTCCCGCCTCTCAGATTCCTTCCAGAAAACCCACACATCTGTATACACACTTTAAAATAAATATGCATAAAAGCAGAATCCAAGCTGAGGGGAGTTGGGGGGGTGAGAAGGGCCTCTGAGGTTCTTCTCTGGGTGGACCCTGACCCAAAGCTGCTTTCCTCCCCAAGGAGAGCCACCCTGGACAGGCTCTAATTGTAGCATTTTCGAGAAGTGTGAGAACTCGTTAGAATATCATACCTGCTTTGTGGTTCCCCATTCAACACAAATACAATTTTGAGGTCTGCAGCACAAATTTTCCCCCCCCAAAGACATCTACAAACTTCTGAACTTAGCTCAGAGGGTAAAAAAGGCCTGAGTTTCTCTTCAAGTTCATTGGAAACTCTCCAACCCAAGACCCATCCCCACCCCATCCCCCCCACTTTACCAAAGGTTTTTCTTCCCACTAAGACAGGAGAAGCCAAAGCTCTGCTCCTGCTCTTTGAGAGCTTATTCTTGTCCATTGTCCAAGTCCAGTCTCAGATTGACCCCACAGATCACAGGGATGGAAAATGCCGCCCCGAGTTGTGGAAGGCTGAGGATGAGTAGCTGCTCTTTTGATATACTGTGGACCCTAAGATTGTACTTGAGGGCAAGAGAAAGAATGAGGTTGGAGCCAAGCTAATTCAGGGCACAGCTGAACAATGAAAAGGTGCTACAGTTTGGCCAACGGGCAGAGAAAGTGGAGAATAATACTTAGCGCATCGGCCAGCATATGGCAGTGTCTCCTGGAGGCTAAATTGTGGACCCATCACTTAACTTCTTCTTTCACTCAGGTCCCTATAAAAGGGCCAAGGTATTAGTTCTCACATTCATGAGGCTCAAAGTTATGGTAATGGGCATACTGGTGAAAATGTCAGGAGCTGGCTTCATGCCCATAAAACATCAGCCTCCCCAGGCTGGCAGCTGCCAAGGGCCCTCCTCCGCCTGGCAGACACCTTCCGCCATCTGTCTAGGTCCATCTCACACATCACTCCCTCTTAAAGCTCCACCCATCTGAGCAGATCTAGTTGCCCCTTGTCTGGCCCCCAAGAGCTGTGGCCTCCTAAGTTTTTGGTTTGCGTGCTCCCCAGAAGCGGTTTGAATATCCATACACCCTCTCACACAGTTTTAAGATGACATAAAAAACTTTTACTGGAAGTTTAAATAGTTCCAGAGGATGTCATTTCCTTAGTATTGTAAATATTAGCATTTTAAAATAAAATTATTACATTGCTCTTTAAATGTTGCCAAAGGGATCTAGGTATCCGAGCAATTCTATACTCCGAAACTTTATCAATTTTAAAAATACGTGAAAAGTCTTCTTTTTTATTATTTATTTATTTTATTTATTTATTTTTAACCAATCTCTATGCCCAATGTGGAGTTGGGCAAGATCAAAAATCTCACACTTTTCTGACTGAGCCAGTCAGGCGCGCTCATGAAAAGTCTTCTTTATCAACTTATTGGTCCATTTTCTACTTGAACTCACATTTCCATTCTATTTACTCTTTGTACATTTTAGCAATTGTCGTATACTTTCATGTTGGAATGTTTTTTTTTCACAAGTGATCATTGTACCATTCTTTTCTGGAACAGAAAATGTAAATACGTTGAAATTTTAATTTCATTATCACTGTAAATAAGTCTGGAGTTTTAAGCAGCTTTTTCTACACCAACTTATAACTTCAATAATTATTTATAAATAACCAAAGTTAAGCACAAAGGTAAATTTTATTAAAAATTCATATCTTAAAGAATTTAAATGGCACTTTTTTTTAATCCAATTAGATGTATCCATGGATGAAAAACATTTATTACTAGGATGAGATAGGGTTCAGAGTCACTTCTATTCCTATTTAATATTTCTTGAGGCACTTCTGGCTGGCTCAGTCAGTTGAGCATCTGACTCTTGATTTCAGTTCAGGTCATCTCAGGGTCATAGGATAGAGCCCTGCATCAAGCTCCACACTAAAAAATAATAAATAATAAAATAATAAAATTTAAAAAGTAACATTGGAAAAAAACATTTCTAGAGAGGAAACTCTGAGAAACATTGTTCTCCCCAAAATAAGATATGAATGAGAAGTTTTATGATGCCAAAAATTCCATGACAATCTCTAAAGTTAGTAGTGACATATCACCTGACAAACCAGTCTGATCCTTAAATTTTGTTGAAAGAAAAGAATTAGAAACCATAAGAGCTGAAAATACATTTGTTACGCAGTCATTAGTCATTTGCTTTCCTGATTCTGGGAAATACACCAAAAAGACTGTACCCAAACTTCTCAGATGACTGCTAATTATACCTGCTACTCATTAACTTAGAGCCTTCTTGTTTAAACTGAAAAGGTTGGGAAAATTAAAATACTTGTTATTTCAATACAACTTTGCCAATACAATATTTTTTTTTACTTTTGAAATTGAAATATAATTCACATATTATAAAACTCATCCCTTTAAAGTGCACAACTTAGTGGGTTTTAGTGTCTTCACAAAGTTATCTAATTCCAGAACATTTTCATCAACCCAATTAAGAACTCCTACACTTTATGAGTACTATTCCTCATTGCCCATCCCCCAACTCCAGCCAAAACAATTTTTAATAAAATCGCATGCTTTAAATATATTTGCTTCAAAAGCTTGGATTTTCAGATTTAGCTGATTCTGTTCAGGGAAACGTCTCCTATGCAACCTGTCTGGCAAAGTAGTCCACACTGTCAAGCCAAGCAGCCAAACCAGATTTAGTTTCAGTTAGAAAAATGCTGATTTCAATTTCAAATATATGTGTTAATATGCATCCCTAGCCAACAACCTTACTTCTGAATTTGAGTTCTGAAACAAGAGATCAATACATAGGCAAATAAATGATAGACCAGTTGTCCAATCAAGAAGGCACGGCACCATGTCATGAATTATCTTGATGAAATAGGCCTTTGTTATTGCTTATTGGTGCCCCCTTTACTTCATGTTTGAGACTCTTTCTTTAACATCCTTTGATGTTATTTTGAGGATGGAAGAGGAGAAGTTGTTGAGCAGAAATCCTCATCACTCCCACTGCCTCACTCTACAAAACATCTAAATTCACAGGCCCAAATAATTCCTTTCTGAGCACCACATTTCAACCTTAGCAGAACTGCATACAACACAGCAAAAGTGTGGTAGACATAACGATGCACCATGAAGATCCCCTCCAAGGAAACCCTGGCTGCCCAAGTGTGGGAAGTGAGCCAGCAGATGGCCTGCAACTGTCAGCTCCTTCAGGGCTGGCCTCAGCCTCAAGAAAGCCAGCCTTGTGTGCCTTTCCTGCCCAGTGAGGACCCATCTGGTAGCCAGTGCTTGCTCCAGAGCTCCCCAAGAGTTGCCAAGCCTTTGTCAGGCCTGCATCTCAGTTTGACTTCTTCTGCCCAATCTTGTTTCTTCCCCCTCTCTTATGGCAGGTGTTGATTCCTATAAATAGCTGGCATCCCAAATTCTGTTTCAGCTTCTGCTTCTGGAGAACTCAGCTCATAACACAAAGACACTAGGTTCTCTGCAGGTCAGTGGTGTCCAGTTACAGAAGGTTTGCCAACACCAATATGTTGAATCATAATTTTACTGCCCCAAAGACTTTTACACCCCTGTGCAAGACCCCATGGAGAGACTCATAATGAGTAAGAGCCCATACCTCTCTCCGGCCAGGTGAATTGGGAGTTGAGGAAGGTGATAGGCAGCCATTTTTTCAGCCAATGTGGAATTTGAGCATCTGAATTTGATTCCCTTAAAACCAGCTCAGCCCACATGCACCCTGGAAGGCCTTTGGATTTGCAGTTCAAAACTCCTTCCTATACACGTTGTTTGCCCTAATAATCACACACTATATTTTATTTTATTTTTTTAACGTTTTATTTATTTTTGAGACAGAGAGAGACAGAGCATGAACGGGGGAGGGGCAGAGAGAGAGGGAGACACAGAATCGGAAGCAGGCTCCAGGCTCTGAGCCATCAGCCCAGAGCCCGACGCGGGGCTCGAACTCACGGACCGCGAGATCGTGACCTGAGCTGAAGTCGGCCGCTTAACCGACTGAGCCACCCAGGCGCCCCTCACACACTATATTTTAATTGATCTATGTGAACACCTTTCTTTTCCATTTCACAGAGAGCTTAATGGAAAGCACTGAGCTTCATTCATGCATTCATTCATTCATCCAGTCAATCAGTTACTCAATCAATCACCAATAACTTTTTTTTCAAACAAACATGTCCTGAGTACTCTCTATGAACTGAGGGTCCGTGGGTGAGTGACACCTGACATCTACCTGGTGTAGATGACCATGCTCCCAAGAAGCTCAGTTTTTTTTTTAATTTTTTTTTTTAACGTTTATTTATTTTTGAGACAGAGACAGAGCATGAACGGGGGAGGGGAAGAGAGAGAGGGAGACACAGAATCAGAAGTAGGCTCCAGGCTCTGAGCCATCAGCCCAGAGCCAGACGCGGGGCTTGAACTCACGGACCGTGAGATCGTGACCTGAGCTGAAGTCAGATGCGCAACTGACTGAGCCACCCAGGCGCCCAAGAAGCTCAGTTTTGTAAGAGAAGGAGGGAAGAATGAGGGGACTGTAAAGAAACCAATGACCCAGAGGCAGTGAGAACGAAGGCAGACTCTAGACTCAGTCACACTGAAAAAGGGAAATGATGATTTTTATTACTTAACTCTTGAAATCTCAGTGTCTCCTTAGATAAAGTAAACATTGTCAGCTGCTTATCAAATAGAACTTTATTTAACTGAAGTAAATACTGGAGAAATATTGGAGCACCTAGATTTTCCCCCTTTAGTTTACACAGATTTGATTTGATTTGATGTGATTTGATTTGATTTGATTTTTAGATAGAGAGAGAGAGCATACATGCCCATGAGAGGGGGTAGAGGAAAGATTAGAGGGAGAGAGAGACTCAGCACAAAGCCCAACATGGGGATGGATCTCACAACACTGAAATCATCACCCAAGCCAAAACCAAGAGTCAGATGTTTAACTGACTGAGCCATCCAGGTTTCCCAAACATAGATTTTAGTAAATAGTTAATTTACATGAATATTCAAGAGCTTTAGTCTTTAAGAGTTAGTAAAATATGGTCCAATTTACATTTAAATTTATCTCAAACTCCTGATTGTCAATGGTACTTTTCTCCTTTTTGCCAATTTTCACTTCAAATCTCAAAGTACTCTTAAAGAAAGGTAATATTACATAAAAACAATAGTAGCTAATGCTTATTGAAGCTTACTATGTTCAGACACTCAACTAAGTGGTTTTAACCTTCATCGTTATTTACTCCTTGAAATAATCCTATGACTCACATACCATTATTGTCTCTACTTTACCAATGAGGAACCCAGGCTTGGAAAGTTCAAGATGCTGCTGGAGGGAGGTGCTCTGCAGCAGGTTAAGGGGAGAAAAGAGTCACACCCCCACCTGGCTGCGTGCCTCACCTGCCCCTGCCTGAGATGCTCTGTGCAGGTCTCAGGTGTCCAGAGTCCTTCTCTGGCTCTTCAAAGCATCAGGTCCATGCCGCCCCAACAGAATGAAAAGGCACAGGCCAATGTCACCCACAAAGTCCCAGGCTAAAAGGAACCTCATCTACAGGCAGGTGATTGGAAGTAAAGTTGTCAGTAGCTACTTCAGCTATAGCTCTGTCTTGACAAACTCATTTCCAAAATAGCAGAAAATGTTCCCCAAGGTCCCCCTCTTCTCTGTGACTTCTCAATGCTGGAGGTGCACAGCTCTTCTCTCGATGACATCCATATGCTACAGGCTGGCCCTGGTACATCTCCAACCTGAGCCTTGCCCCCAGTCTCCAATCATGTATATCCACTGGCCCTTTTGGACATTCCTACTTGGGTGTTTAAAAGGCTTCTCACATTGGGGCGCCTGGGTGGCACAGTCGGTTAAGCGTCCGACTTCAGCCAGGTCACCATCTCGCGGTCCGTGAGTTCGAGCCCCGCGTCTGGCTCTGGGCTGATGGCTCGGAGCCTGGAGCCTGTTTCTGATTCTGTGTCTCCCTCTCTCTCTGCCCCTCCCCCGTTCATGCTCTGTCTCTCTCTGTCCCAAAAATAAATAAACGTTGAAAAAAAAATTTAAAAAATAAATAAATAAATAAAAGGCTTCTCACAGGGGCGCCTGGGTGGCGCAGTCGGTTAAGCGTCCGACTTCAGCCAGGTCACGATCTCGCGGTCCGTGAGTTCGAGCCCCGCGTCGGGCTCTGGGCTGATGGCTCAGAGCCTGGAGCCTGTTTCCGATTCTGTGTCTCCCTCTCTCTCTGCCCCTCCCCCGTTCATGCTCTGTCTCTCTCTGTCCCAAAAATAAATAAACGTTGAAAAAAAAAATTAAAAAAAAATAAAAAAAATAAAAGGCTTCTCACACTTAACATGTCCAAAGGGCGTTCAGAGAGTCTCCCAAAATAACCTGTCCTTCCACAGACTTCGTTCATGGCAACCATCTTATATTCTCTGGGGAGATTTTAGGTTCATCTTGACTTCTGCTTTCCCTCACACCCGACACAAAACCCATCTATCAGAACCCAGTGACTGTGATCTCTCGATCTCTCCTTTGATTAGTGCCCTGGCTCCCAGACTGTCTTCCTGTTTCTGCCCTTGCCTCTCTTGTGTCTCTTCTCAACACCAGCCAGTGATTATAGAGCACAGGACTCCACTGGTCAAACGCTTAACAGGTTCCCATTTCACTGAAAGGAAAAGCCAGACTCCTCTCAGATGGCCCTTGGGCCCTGAACAATGGGCATCACTGCCCCACTCTGCCTCCATAGCCCTCCCTCCTCGGTCCCAGCAATGTGACCTCCTTGCTGTTCCCTCTGCTGGAATGTTCTACCCCAGGTACTTTCCCGGTTCATCCCTTGCAGTCTCCGTGACTTTACCACATGGCATCCCCTTGGCAGCACCTCTCTGGCCACTCTGCTCCAAAATGCAACTCCTGCTCTTCCTGTCCCTCCTCCCACTTTCCTGCTCTTATTCCTCTTCGCAGCACCTACCACCATGTGATACTCCACACTTTTACTTAAAAATCCTGCACCCTTGGGGTGCCTGGATGGCTCAGTCAGTTAAGCGGTCAAACATCTGACTTTTGCTCAGGTCATGATCTCACGGGTTCATGAGTTGGATCCCTACCTCGGACTCTCTGCTGCCAGCACAGGACCTGCTTCAGATTCTTTGTACCCCCCTCTCTCTGCCCCTCCTCCACTCACTTTCTCTTGAAAATAAATAAACATTTTTTAAAAAAATCCTGCATCCTTTGCCATTCGGACAGAGAGCTCTTGTCTGCTTTGGGCCCTACTCTTTCCAGATCCCAAGATAATCAGGGCTGAGTAAGGAGTCACATGGCAGGAGAGCTGAGAAGGGCTGCCTGACCCCAGTGAGAGTTATAGGTGTGGAGTTTGTTCCCTTAAAGCCAACACACCTTAACCCAACGCTTTGTGTTTGTTGAGCTTGCCCTTCCCTGAGAGGTGGCAAGTCAGTTACATACCTTCAGGCCACGGAATCACAACTGCTAATCAAGATGCTACCTTTCAAGTAGCTCCAATTCCCCAGCAAAGCTGTTTCATGAGCTCATAAGCTATAAAGGAGGTGAGAACAGGATTCTGCCAAGGGGTACACATACCCTTGGCTGGAGACCCAAACTGCCTGCACCTTGGTGCCATAGATGGGGAGAATGCCTACCTTGTCCACCCCAGGAAGTATTGTGGAATCAGATGGAATGAGGTCTAGGAAAGGATCTGAACTGTTCTCCACACTGTTAATGCAGTGATAAGTTCACTTTGCCCCACAAAGTGTGCGTTCTTGCCTTTGAATCCAGAGTACAGTTTACCCCAGGAGCTCACCAAGGACTTTAGTAAGCTGCCTGACACTTCATGACCTTAGTGTGTGCCCCCATGAGCAAGGCAGGGAAAAACCATCACAGTTCTTCACTAGCTGAAGAGGAATCCATGCATCTCTCTCTCTCTCTCTCTCTCTCTCTCTCTCTCTCTGTCACACACACACACACACAGAAAGCAAAATAAAAGAAAAACTGGCATCCTGTATTCTTGATTTCCTTCTTGATAATCTTTCCTTCTAACAACTCTTGCAGAAATTTCCTAGTGGATCAAATGGAACCTCTCCCAGGGAAGACCCTCTACTCACAGGTGGCCACTGACAAAGCAGCCAAGAGCAATCTGCGGTGATTTTCCTTCCTCACACAGCCCAGCTCGCTCACCCCACTCCCAAACTCTGCCAACAGGAGATATAAAGAACCACCAAGCAAAGCTATTTATTTCAGACTCCCCACTTGGCTAAGACTCCTCCAATCACAGACTTCCTCTTTACCTTTGACAGTTCTCCCACCCAAGCTGTGGGTACAGATATTTTTCTCTTCCTGGTGTAATCCTGTCACCCTGGCACCTTATTGTGGCTACAGCTTTTGGGGGCCAACACCCACTGAGCATACCGCTTTCACTTCTCTCTTTTTAAACATCTCCAAATATCAGGAGGTCTCTAATCCTTCTTATTTAGGTTGGTGGCTTTCACGGGTAGAATGTTTTGGGTTTCTATATGAAAGGTGTTTAGGTTGGCACAGTCACAAATGGCACGCCAACAATGTCAATTCTAAAGCCAGTTCTCCCCTTTTTGGGTGGCAATGGGGTCTATGAATTCAGACACTCCCTGAGATGCCAGACAGCCTCCACTGCTCCCTTCCAGTTAAATCTAGATAGTGAGAGTTAAACACCTCCCCTGTCCCATGAGTATCTCCCCCTCATGTTAATACTGCCAAGGGAAATGCCTCTTAGAGCCAAAGCCTGGCCAGTGAAGGAAAGAAGAGACGATACTTGCTAATGACCAATGTCAAGACATGATCCCCAGGGAAGACTCTCATGGGCCCTGAATCACCCACTGACCTGGCGGGGATTTTTTTTTTCTCTTCTGGAACTCATCTTTGTACCATCTAAGAGATGTGAACCAAACTCAGTGTCTTTGAAAGAGGAAACTGAGAGCAAGAAAGTTTCCCTGTTCTGTAAGTGAGTTTGTTTCCAGAATAGGAGCTCTTTTCAGGAATGGAGAGGTGGCCACCAAAAAAGCAAAAGTAAGCTGAGCAAAGCCAGAAACAGGCAGCCATGCTGTGGTATAAATTAAAATCCAGCAGCCCAGAACCCTGGTTCCAATCTTAGACCTTCAAAACAGCCTGCTCTCTGGCCTGCCTTTCAGCTAAATTATAACACAGAACAGAAGCCAAGTAAAATTCAAAAAAAAAAAAAAGTGTTTTAATCTTTAAAGGGCTTTCCAGAGCATAAATTAACAGGCCATGATAAAAATATGGGGTGAAGGAAGCAATTTAAGTGGCTGTTGAAAATTCCTGTCTGTATGATTCTGAGAGAGTCATCTCTCAGATAGAGCCCTGCTGGACACTGGGTTCCCATCTGCTTGGAGAAGGAGAGAGTTTAGTCTTTTCTGCCTTTGCTAATGAATTCTAATCCATTCACATATAATGTTGATGTGCTAGCAGTGCTGAGATTCTGAAACTTGCAGTGGTGAGATCTGACTCCCAGATCAAGCTGCAAAGCCTCTACATAGAGCTCAAGGAAAGGTTGGAGAGCAGGAAGGCCAGTTTTAGGGGCAGAGAAATGAATTCATTATAAGGCAGGTCACACCTCTGAACCACAACCCTAGATCCAAAGCAAGCAGTTAGAGAGAGTGTGTCTACTGGTTGGGAGACCTTGCTCTCAGATCCATAGAAAATGCTTGTGAGGGCATTTTGTGAGCTCAACAGCACTCTTTGAAATCCAGTTGTTCTTATTTGGGGCTGTGAAAGAAGAACTCCTCTGGAGGCTTGAACCCTTGGAGTGTAAGCAGCTGACATTAAGCTTTGATTGCCAAGGCACCCATTTTAAAGACAACATCTCAAATAAAGGTATTGCCAGCTGTGTGACACAGCTACTAGTGAAACAAGCAGATAAGGAGCCAGGCTGCCCCCACCTGTGAGGTTCCCTGTTTAGAAAGCCTTGGATGAACTAAATAGGAGATCACTTAAGGGACCCCACTCTTCCCTTCCCATGGCTTAATTCCACTCTTATGTTTTAAATTCACCAATGAACCTGCAAAACCCTAGACACCAACCCCTCAGCCCCAATAATGGCATAACCCCAGGTCTGCTTGCCCTCTTTCTCTCTCCCTCCCCCACTCCACCCCACACCTCACTGCCCCACAGGCATGCTATGTACCCTCCAGCACTCCCAGGCATTCCTAGTTGATAGCATCTGTATTTATAGGCAGAGACCAACAGGAAACAACCCTTCATGACATCTGCTCAGGTTCCTTCTGCCAAGAAGAGCTTCCGCCAAACATGACCACTCCCTTCAAAGTCCATCTCAATTTCCTATCCTTCATGAAGTGGTTTTAAGCTCCCAAAACATTTATCCTTTTTTGAATCCCCCATAGCCTTTTATATATTTTCAGTAGCATTCATATTCTGTCTTGCATCAGTTGTTTGTGTACTTATTGTGCCCTTCAGTAAGGGTTTGTGTCTCTATGTCATTGAGTTATGCTATTCAATCGTGGAAGTGGAGCAAATCAAACCCAGTGTTCTGTGATGGCAGGAGAACCTTCTAGCATGATAGGAACTTCCACTTTCAAAGGTGCTCAATTATACAGAAGGAATGGCATATGTCCTGGGGCAATATGCTTAAAGCAGGTTGGGGGCTTGGGGTGTCCAAGTTCCCTCCACATTGATTGTAAGAACTGAAAAACATTTTCTAGAAGTCCATTCCAATTGCTTTTAAAACTCCAGCATGGAGGCACCTGACTGACTTAGTTGGTAGCGCATACAACTCTTGATCTTGGGGTCATGAGTTCAAGTCCTTTGTTGGGCATAGAGCTTACTTAAAAACAAAACAAAACTGCAACATGATCATTCACATGGAAACTTAGGATGTTGTCCACTTTCAAATTATAATCCTACATATCCGTTAAGAAGTACTTGTTAATTTGCTCACTCGTTTGCATTTCTGAAAAACTAGAGAATCAGAAAATTTACAAACAGCGATTAATGGCAACGCTCTGTGGAACAGTAATTTTCCAAGGCTGTCAATCATGCAATTAGAGAATCCACTGACACCATGCCCTTGTAATAGGAGTCTTTTGTTTGTGCCTGCCCAATATCTATTATCCCTTCTTCTGATAATGACACCCAACCCAGTTCTCCTTAGGATTATCTCCCCAAGCCTCCTTCTGGTTCATGTGAGTTTACCAGTCCCTGGATGCAAGGTCAGACACGCGACCACAGCATGACAAACATAGTCAAATATTCTGGACACAATAATTGGAGTAGAGGTAGGAAGAAAATATACCTAAATCATTCACATTAGAATAATATGTGAGGTGCCTGGGTGGCTCAGTCAGTTAAGCATCTGACCTCAGCCTAGATCATGAAATAGTGATTTTTGAGTTCACGCTCCTTGTCGGGCTCTGTGCTGACAGCTCAGAGCCTGAAGCCTACCTCGGATTCTGTGTCTCCCTCTCTCTCTGCCCCTCCCCTGCTTATGCTCTGTCTCAAAAATAAATAAATGTTAACAAAATATTTTTTAAAAGAATAATATGCGAATATGCTAAGCAATTGGAAAACATGTCCTTTTTCTCCCAAGGTTGCTCAACTGTTAGAATATAAATGTGGATCTATTGATGTCTATCTTTGCTCTCACTTGAATGAAGCCAGCTGAAAGGGAAGCAGCCTAAGAGGTGGAGAAAAAGAAAGACTGAGTCCTCATGAAAATCAGTTTGAGCATTTATATTAAGTCATGCCTGAAATTCTAGACTTTACAGTTAGATAAACCAGTGAAGTCCCTTTTGCTTATGTCTTATTGTGAAAAGGTTGACGTCACTGTGACTATGAATCCTGACTAATGCAGCACAAATGATGATATGTTAATAGTAGCTACCATTTATTGAGGACGTAGTATGTGCCAGGCAGATTAAAAATATATTCTCTCTAAGCTTTAGAGCCATGTAAGATGGCCATTATAAGACTGGTTTTCCTGGTGAGGAAACTGAAGCTCAGAGAGATGAATGTTTTGTCCAAGATCACACCATTAGTTAGTAGGAGAAGTGGAGTTCGAACTCAGGTTTTCCTGCCTCCAGAATCCATATTCTTTTCCCTACACCAGGCTGTCTCATCAAGGAAAGGATAATTTTTCACCAAATCTTTTGCTGTGTTGTGTGACTTCAATGCCCAATAAGGAACTCTGGCTGGTCTTACCATTCAGAAGGAAGGGAGGAAGGAAGGAAGGAAGGAAGGAAGGAAGGAAGGAAGGAAAGGTATGTGAGAGCCAGTCTCCAACACCCTCTGTTAGGCTGTGTGGTTTGGACTCTTGGATTATGAAGACTGGAGCTCTATTACACAGCCAAGGGAGAGGTGAAAATTTTACTCTGACACCAGATCAACTTGCCAACTCCAGGGTCCCCTCCATTCACTGGAGTCAGCACCAGAGGGAGACAGCTTGTACTTCAGCAGGCATCTGGCTGCCCAAACCTTGATGATGTATGAGTCAACCCCATTGAGGACTGTCATCTTCAGTAGGGAGATTATCTGGGATTATCAGAGATTAAGGAGAAGGGAAAAAAGAGTACCTGTTTAATCCCATGGCTAATGAGTTGAGAAGGAATTCTCTGTTAAAAGGAATCTGCCTGTTTTACAGACCACAAGTCTCTTTTCTCCCTGTGGCCTGAGGCAAAGCCAGATTCGAATGCCAGCTATGGGATCACTTGCATAAAACTGGGTTGCCAGTGTCCCAGACTCATCCTTTCCTCCAGAATGCCTTCTTTACTCCTTAGTGAAATCTAGATGTGTATGGAAAGGAGGATTCTTTAAGCCTTTACTATTTATTCTTCCTGTAGCAAAACTGATCAAAGACACTTAAAAATGAGAGAGTAGGAGTAAAAAGCCTGTGAGAAAGCAAGGGGCCACCAACTCTGGGGAAGGACTTCCCTACTTTACTAAGGCTGTTGCTGGCCCAAACCATAAGAGCAATGGGAACTTGGCAGAGCCTCCACCTGTTTTGCTTCGGAGTCAAAGACTGAAGTTACAGAACTGCAGCAAGAATCCTCTGCGCCTCAGTTATTCAGGGGATGGTCAATGCAGAGTTGTCAAAATGGCACCCCTCAACCAGTGATCATAGAATGAGCTGCTTTCTCTCTTTTAACCATCATTTTTAATTTAGTGTTTAATTGCAAAAATAACACACAAATCCACTCTACTTTTAACAATGAAAGTATTTGGATATTTCTCCAGTCCACCACTCCAATCCCACCCCCTGAGGTAGCCAGAGTTAGGAGCAACTCCTTCTAGATACTTGTGTGCACACACGTATACATGCACATGTGTGCACATATATGCTCTCAGAAACCTTATAGCATTTTTGTGTGAATTATATGTCTTTACATAAATGGTATGTTACCCTTCTATGATTTGTCTTTTTCACTCAGAGAAGCATCCTGGGGGTCCATCCATGTTGAAAGCCACTGTACCCTCTACCTGGACTTCTTGAAGCAGAGCCAAGTACCGTGACATTGCATGGCATTAGCTCATCCACTCACTATGTTCCTGCTCTTTCTTTCTCGCTCAGGCTGGGTCAACACTGCTTCAACAGCATTACTTAATCCACATTGGGTCCCAGTTAAGTCCAGATAAAAGGACATGCCCACTGTGGCTCAGGAGTGTCCTCCAGCACCTTTCCACACCTGTGAATACCCACCAGTCTCTCTGCCAAGTGGCCTGAGGAGGTGGGCTTGGGGACACCACAGCCACTCCTCAAGAGTCCTCTCTCACCGGCCCATTCCTACTATAGAAGATTCCCAGGGGCTGGGCCTTCCATGAAAGCCAGCATAGAACAGCAAAAAGGACATGTATTTTAGAATTGGCAGATTTAGGTGTAGATGATTTCACCCAGCCCATTTACTTACCAGCTGTGTGTTCTTGGGCATCTTATTTAACTTCCATAAGCCCCAGTTTCCATATCTGGAAAATGCAGTTAATTCTAGCTACCTTGCAGGGTGTCTCCTTACACCAGTATCTGAGAAGAGTAAGCTGCTCTTTTGATGACATCATGAGCTGATGCATCTGCAGGGGGGCTTAAGTTATCTAGTTTAGGGGTCAACCCAGGAACTTTCCAGACCTTGACAGAGGGAACTTTGCAGGCAGAGTTGCAGATGCTTCACGGTTACATCAGGCCTGAGAATTCACCTAATAGGCACCAGGACCCCAATGAACCCCAACCTACCACCAAAGAAGCCTATTGGCCATGCAGCACCCACCACCCATGGCCTTCCAACCAGCCACACTATGGGGACGTATGGCCTTGGGTGCCATAGGCCTTCTCTGAAGCATCAATAGCTCAGGCTTTCTGCCTTTAGCCTCTCTCTGCCCCTTGCCCCTCGCTCATACATTGGTGTCTCGAGGCAAGAAACTCAAGATGAAATGAATCACGCCCTTGGACTTGCCAGTTCAGAAAACAGCCTGAGCTGTGATAGAAATAAGGCAAAAGTTTTCTTCCCAAATTTAAATTTTTTAATAAATCAGGGGTAGATTTTGGGTTGGGTTTGACAGGCATGGCAATACAGCAGAGTGGTTAAGAAGCCGGCTTTGGAGACTGAGCCGTGTGAGCTCCAATGCAAGCTTGAGCACAGTATCCTCTGATCTGAGCCTCGATTTCCTCCTCCCTCACACCTCTACACACCAGCCCTGGGATTAGTGCATGGTCAGTGCTTGATAACTGGAATCTATTCTTTTTCTCTAACACCCCTGACTCTTCAGTAACATGTGTGTCCATGAGCCGGCTGAACAACCAATTTCTTAAACCCTTTGCAAATGCTTTAATGAGAGTCAAAGGAAGAAAATAAACAAAATGAACTCCAACCACAGGTTGTCATATTCCAAAATGAGGAGGACCACCTCGGAACCAAGATTTAATTCCACCAAAAAATAATGTTCTGCAAATTGTATGAGCACTTCAGAGTTAAACAGAAATCACAAGAGTGTGTCTTTGCCTGTGAAATTTCTAAAATCAATGTGAGAAGTGGCCTCACTATCCTCATACTGCTAGTATCTTCTCTTATTTACTGGGAATTCTAGTAACACCTTACTCGGGGACAAACCCACCATACACGTTTAATCTTTGGCACAACCTCTGAGATAGAAGTACTATTACCCCTGTTTAATGGATGGAGAATTGGGTGCCAACTCAGTGATTGGACCTCAAGCTCTCAGCCTCTATTTGGGGACTCCTTTCTTCACCAAGGTTCCTTCTCTGTCTCCTTAAGGTGTGTGTGTCCCACTGCCTCACAGCATTGGGACAACTTCATGACAGGAAATGGAGTCAGGGTGAACAGGCTGGGACTCCGCACCCAAAGGTCTGGCTTGTAGTCTATATCCAGCCTTTTGAGCATGAGTAAGCTCCCATCTCAGCCTCCATTTATTAATGTGTAAAATGGGCAAAACCATTCCCCACTGAGCCAGATGACATAATGCATGTAAATTATAGATCACTCCACAAATATAACGCAAGGCATGTAAATTATCAACAATCCACAAATGTAAAGCTACCAAGGCCTTGGCAAGAAGTGAGATGAAAACTGGACATCACAAAGTATCTCATCAAACATTTACTGGACCCACAAGAGCTGAATCAGAATCTCTGAGGGTGAGGATCAGCATGTGAACAAGACCTGCAAGTGATTCTCATGCACGTTCAGGTTTGAGAGTTGCTAGTTCACAGGTGTCATGGCCTAGCATACTTTCTGTCAGTCACAAACAAGTAGATTATTAACACATCTCACCAAGATGCAGAAGAGTCTTTAGGTTAAAGTGGACTTAGGACAAGGATGCGCCTGTGACCCGGGCAGCTGGAGATCACTCACCATGAGGAGCTGGGGTCTGAATTTAGCTTGAGAGAACAAAGGTAGGGAGAAGTTAGTGGTGGGAGACAGCAGTGGGGGAAGCATGGGCCAAGGATGGAGCTACTGATTTGAGGGGTGGTCTCCCTTGATAAGACAGCTGTGACTGGCCTCCCAGCAGATTACATGAGGCTGAGTATCGTTGCAAGAATCATGCAAGGTACTATATGTAAAGCACATGGCAGGTGTTCAGTTAGCTCCTGTGACCTTCATTGTGATTTCCACAACAGCCTCCACTATCCAGCACAGGCTGTGTCCATGCATATCTGTATGAGTCAACTTCTCCCCTTCGTGTGTACCCGTGTTGAGAAAGAGGTCAGGAAAGGGCATTTGCATGTTTTAAAACAGGCCCTTTGATCATTTGTAGAAACGCCTATCGTCAATAGGAACCTCAGAGGGAAATTGGGGTCCTGTTTTGTGCCCTCCAGGCCTCTGCTAAGAGTGACCCCATCATCAAAGGGATCGTGGTAAACCAACTGCAAACCAAACGAAACTGGTTTCTATGAGGAGAAGTGATTCAGAGTGTGTAGCAGCTCATTAAAAAAAAAAAAAAGCATTTGCTAATGAGTGCAGAAAATGCCAGTAAATGAGAAGGACCCCCTCCATTATGATGGTCCCAGAGTTGCTCAAACCTAATTTTGCAACAGCAAGGACAGAATAAAAGCACCGAGAGCCGGTTGTCCTCGGTTCAGAGACAGGATAATCTTGGAGAAACATTTTACGGTGTATCGCTTGAAGAAAAGTGCATTAGTCTTTCCTGAAAAAACATTTGGTTGACCTTGAAAATAAAAGCATTCATGAGAAGTATGAGCAGAAGTTTTCATTCTTCCTTAAGCCCTCGCTTCAGAGGGACAAAAAATTCCACCCTCCATTGCAACGCCACAATGCCAAGTTGCCAAGCAACTGATCTTTTATGGTGGATCGCCACGGAGACCGATGTAAACAAAATCATAAATCCCATTACCCTGCTAAATACTGGGTCTGGGTTAGAAAGGGAGCAAAAAAAAGCTGCTTTTCAGGTTAAAAGAGATCATATGAAACGGTGAGCAGCGAGATTTTAGTCAGAGTAAATTGTCATGGGTGAGACTGTAATTAATGTAGCTCTTTTTTTTCTTTCAATGGACAACAGCCCTTGATTCTCCTGTGTCAAAGAAAGCAGTCATAGTTGGAAGAGTCATTTCCACCTGAAAAATTAACTCCACCACCCCCGGGGCCCAGGCCCAGCCATGGAAGAACCAGTCCATTGTGGCTCTTCTCAGATGGCCTCCAAGTGGACCTTCTCCAATACCCACTCAGATCAGCGGTCAGCCATGACACAGCTCCTTGAAGAAGGCTCTAGAAACTACACTGTGTACTTTGTACCTTTTCAGACAAAGGGAGAGACAAATGGCATTTATGGAGTGTGACTCTGGTAGACACTGTGGCGGTGACCGGTTTGTGGGATTTCATTCATTCTTATGACCCTCCTGAGAGGTAGACAGTGCTATTCCTACTGAATCTACAGGAAGCCAGAGGCCCAGAGGTTGAGGACATCTTATCCCAGGTCACACAGTTAATGATCAGAACGGAAATTCTAACTCTCAAGTTGAATTACAGATTCCATGAGGCCCCCACCAGCTTGGACCTAAGGCCCTCTGTGTGTAGAGTTTTCTGCCTCAAACTGGGCAACAAATCTCACGTTGGGAATATTAATCCCTCTGAAGGCCACAGCTCGTGTCACGTTTCCCATTAGAATGACATGGGGCTCTTTAGGGGTGTGCTGGTTAATGTCTAACAACAGGCTCCCTGGAGACACAGAGTGAGCTCTGGTCACTGCGGTGTAAATACTTCTACCACAGTCCATTTCAACAAAAGACACACCATGGGCTCTCCTGAGCTGTACAAGCCTACTCTGGCACGCACCAGCTGTCTTAAAAAATATCAGTACCCTGGGCCAACCCCAGACAAGTCAAACCAAAATCCCTGGGGATAAGGCCCAAATCTTGGTATTTTTAAAATGTTTATTTATTTGTTTTTGAGAGAAAGAGAGAGAAAGAGAGAGAGAGAGAGAGAGAGAGAATCCAAAGCAAGCTCCACTCTGTTAGCGCAGAGCCCCATGTGGGGCTCAAACTCACAGTGAGATCATGACCTGAGCCGAAGCTGGAGGCTTAACTGAATGAGCCACCCAGACGCCCTGAAATATCTTGGTATTTTTAACAAGTAAGGCCAGGGTTTCAGAACCACTGGACTAGAACCTTCATACTCAAGGGCCTGTTGGCCTTTTTGGCTTTGTTCAGTTAAGAAGGTACCAGGCTCCTGAAATAATCATAGTCCATGCATCACCTAATAGCAAGCCCAGAGCTCAGCAGCCCCAACATCACCATTCTGTCAGTGTGATTTAGCACAGGGCCATATGCCTTTGCCCCAAGTCTAGGACCCCGGCCATCTCTAGACAGGATCTCCTCAAGCCAAGGAAACCAACCAAACCAGGTCAGTGGAGACGTAGAAACCTGGAACACACAAGCCCCATCTGAAGAGGGCGGCAGCTGCTCAGTTAGGGCGGCTTGTTGGCATGATGAGAAAGTGCTGGCATCATCAGCTGCATCTTCCAACTTTTCCAGACGAGACACAAATGTGGACTTTTATGTGAACCCTTTTGGGTTTGGCAACTAAATCAAGTTCAAAAAATTACAGGCCAAACAAAATCATCCCATGGGCCAAGTCCAATCCAAGGGTCCTCTTCTGCAACCCCTGCATCTGGATCCTTAGGCTGTGCTTCCTGTCCCTTTGGCCTCCAAGAGAGGGGGTTTGCTCTTCTGTGTTCTCAGCAATGACACTGCAGGCCTGCAGGACAGCACAGGTCCTCATGTGCCTCTCTCACCCCTGCTCCTCAGGGTGTTCACTCAGCCAAAGATCTAACCCAGAGCAGCAGTGACCAAGAGGAGATAGCATGCTCTGCTGTCCTGAAACAGACCTCAAGAGAACGATTCCAGTGCTACTGTTTTACTTGGGAGGTAATTCCAAGAGATGCTGGTCGGAAAATGGGGAATCAGTAGAGGAGGCAGTAAAAGGTTTGCTTAAGCCAGCTATTCCAGAAGGCAATCCCTGGGGGAACCTTGGAGGCAGTGTGGAGCATCCTCAGAATTATCCCAACCAAGAGGCAAGAAGCTAGGGTATTTATCCGATGCCTTGTCTGTCTTCTGGAACATCAACTTCACAGCATTTCTGGCCAGTCTTGAGCATGTCCCATGACCAGAAAAAGCTTTCACAGGTGCCTACTATGTGCAGCCTTGGTGCATGGAGATGAATGTCAAGGGGAAGTGGGTGGGGCACGGGCAGCCTCTACTCTAAAAGGAAACCAAAACGTCAGTGTCAAAATCAGAAAGCTGAGTGAGGAGCTCACTCTGGGGTACAGAGAATAAGAAAGTGACCTTGACATCAAGTTTTAACTTACAAGATGGAGAATGAGGACCCCAGGCATGATAGAAGAGATAAGATCAGCGGGGTCAGGGTCAAGACCTGCTACACCTCCCCAGTCTGGTTGTGGGGTACAGCCTCTGTTTCCTGGCCCTGCCCTTCCTTAGCCTCTTGGGTGGGCTTCCAAGGGAGGCCAGGACGCAGCACCTGAGAGAGAAATCCTAAAAAAAAAGAAGGCCCCCAGAAAGTTGTCAAGCAGCCGGATGAACCCTTGGGGCCTCTTTCTCTGCTTTCTTCTCTCCCTTTGGACACTCCAGCCCCTGCCTGCAGAATGCTCCAGCTGGGGCCAAAGCCAAGATGGCCAGAGACAACCACAAATTGTGGAGGAAGTGGCAGTTACCCCCTAAGAGGACGTAAGTACCTGTGTTGGTGCAGGTCTGAGAAGCAGATGCCGAGACAGGATGAAACATGCAAGGATTTTGTTAGGGAAACGCCCAGAGAGAAAATTGAGCTGGAGGCGGCTGGGAGAACCAGCAGACACAAGGCAAGGCAGACTGGTTAGAGAGGAAAGAGGGAAGGAGAGCTAGGTGGGAGCAGCCCCAGGGAGGCAAGGCCCTCGGGGAGTCTTCAAGCCAGTCAGCTGTCGGGCTCTCTCCAGACAGGTCTGCCCTGCAGAGTCCTGGAAGCCGCCTCAGCACAACCACTGTGATGGATTTCAGAGCCCAGAGGAGGAGGGTGGCCTTTGGCCAGTTAGCTCCCCCTTCTCCACTGCACACGCAGAATGCTGGGAATACTGAGAAGGGCACTGGATTCCCCCAATTCGAACTGATGAGGACCCAAGTAACTTTCACTCAGAGTTAAAGGAAAGAGGAAAGGATAATTAGGTATATAAAAAGGAACAATTATTATCTCTAAGTTGTGGGATAAATAATCATTTTTCCTTAACCTTCCCTATATTTGTCAATTCCCCTATAGTAAGAATTACTCCTGTAACTGGTGGTAGAAGGTATAGTAACTCGGATCCCATTCGTCAAGCCAGCACACCCACCCATCCCAGCCGTGTCCGCTAACAGCTTACAGCCTTCTCAGCCTGGACGCCAGCCGCTGGCCCTGGGTGTTCGCCCATCTTCCATCTATCTCCCCAGCAACTGACACAGGAGTGGGAAAGGGCGCCCCCTGCCTCAGTGGACCAGTGCTGCTGTGCAAGTCCAGCTCCAGAGTCCCCTGGGGCCGGGATCCTTCCCTGGGCCCTGCTTCCCTAGCCCCCCTCTCCTGAGACCGCCAGGAAACAGATCCCTTGCACAAGAATCTTTGGCTTGGGCTCTGCTTCTAGGAAACCCAAGTTAAGACAGGGAATTATTTGTTTCCATCCCCGCATAGACTCCAGTGAGGCGTTACTCTCAGGTTTACAGCCTTTGGTCTGCTGTACAATTTATTTGTGCTACGAAGCAATTGCTTTAATTTTCAAATTCCCATGCTTGCTTCTTGAAATGAAAGATGACTTTATCTCAAGAGTGGCAAAATCCAAAATCCAGAAGGCAGCGAATGGCAATACAGAAGGCCCCCCTGGTGGGGACTGAGATTGGCTGGAGAGTGATGGCCTCATCTCAAAGGGGCGCCCCTGGCTGCTGCCACACTGGAGTGTGGACTGGAATGCCTAGGCCTCCTGAATTGTTAGGACATTCCAAAATGCAGATATTTATGTGAAATCACCCGATTTTTAAATGTTGGCTCAGAGTTTTCTAAAAACCCAGTATGGGCCAAGCAAAACACGTCTGCGACTGAGTTTGGCCTGAGAGCTGTCATTTCAAGTCCTTTGTTTTCTTGAACAAGTTGGGAAAAAGAAAAAAAATCCCCTCTGCCATGTACCCCCACATGCTTACTGAAAAGGGGATATTTCTTTGCCATTGTCCCTTGTCCTTTCCCCAAACCCGACCAGAAACCTCTCAGGGGAACCCCAGGAGACTCTGATCCACGTAAGAGGAATTCCAAACACACACTCCATCTGCATTTCTGAGCTGACTTGGGGGGTCCAGAGGCTTGCTGTCTCCCCATCTGCACTGAGACGTTTCTAGGGTGTTCACAGAGGCAAGAAATGAACTCATTCCTATTTCCTGATCATAAACTCAGGAAATACTAAAGGTTTCCCACACAATCTCCTCAAAATGCTTTTTCAGGTCAAACTTCCCAACCCTGGCCCTAAACTAGGGTTCTTTAGTGCAGAAGGCCCTGCTGCCTTCTAGAGGCTCTATGGGTCGGAGGAAGCCACACACACCCCCCCAAGGGTAGCCCCCACCTCCGCTCTGTGCCTGATGAATACTTTCCCCGAAGTAGTCAAAATTGACTTCAGTGAAGGGATTTTACCACTTCCTTGGGACCCAGTGGCACCATATAATCAGCTTTCCTGTGAGAGCATTTTCCTTTGCTCAATTTCACCCCATTACATGTAGTTATATCCCTCTGAGTTCAGAGACCACCCAGGACCCTCCAGTTGTTTGGGCTAGTTTTTAAAGTACTCCAACTTTGACCAAATATTGTTCCCGTAAAATCAATCTAATTCTATTCATCCCTTTGACTCATTTTCTGCTGTCCCATGCCGAGGCGGCTCCCAGGAGGCCTGGAGGGGAGGTTCTTCACTGATTCAGTCAGCAAACACAGAGCCAGGCACTGAGCTAGGCTCCTGTGACCTCTTGGGTGTCACTTCCAGTCCTGGGCCCTTGTTCTCCCAGGTGCCCCGGGACTTCAAATTGCCCAGGACCCTTGAAGGGTCAGATTGGACAACGTTCCAGCCCTCTATAAGCTGGGGTTTGGGGCGCCTGGGTGGCGCAGTCGGTTAAGCGTCCGACTTCAGCCAGGTCACGATCTCGCGGTCCGTGGGTTCGAGCCCTGCGTCGGGCTCTGGGCTGATGGCTCAGAGCCTGGAGCCTGCTTCCGATTCTGTGTCTCCCTCTCTCTCTGCCCCTCCCCCGTTCATGCTCTGTCTCTCTCTGTCCCAAAAATAAAAATAAAAACGTTGAAAAATATATATATATATTAAGCTGGGGTTACAGTGTCAGGGAAGGACTCTCTAAGCCTAGAAGAACTCAGGAAGTGGCCTTGGGAGACCCCAGGACTCGGCCTAGGGGCACCCCCAGCATTGGGGGTGACAGCATCTGACTCCTGAGGAGGTTGGAAAATTAGATGAGACAGAGGAGAGGAAGCGCTTGGCACAGGTAAGTAGAGTGTCAACATCAGACTTGATGCTGACAGAGGCTGTGTGGGACAAGCTGGATCCATCCCCAGGGCAGAGTGTGACAAACAGGGTGGCGTTCACCAGAATACACTTTCCCTGAGCGTCTAGCTCATTCATTCATTTTACAGGTATTTATTGTGTCCCTCCTGCCCTGAGAATATGATTTTTGAGTGAAGACCTGCAAGAAGAAGCGAGGGAGCCACACTGAGTCCTGGGGAAGGAAAGGTATTCCCAGCAGCAGGAACAGCAAGCACAAAGACAAGGCATAGTCCGTGAGAAGCAAGGAGCCCAGCCAACTAAATGAAGTGAGCAAGGGGACGTGGGGACTTGCATATGTCAGAGAAGGAACTTTGTCTTTTGCTGTGAGTGAAATAGGAAGCCGAGGCACGACATATCTGACTTACATCCGAACGGACTCATTCTGTCCACTGTGTTGAGAATAGACTAACAGTGTCCAGGGTTTAAGCAGAGAGATGGTTAGTGGTTCATGGTGGCCTGAGCCAGTGATGTGACCTTGCTTGCAGTGAGAAGTGGTTGCATTCTGGGGGGCCTGGGGGGCTCAGACGATTAAGCGTCCGACTTCAACTCAGGTCATTTTCTCACGGTTTGTGAGTTCAAGCCCCACATCGGGCTCTGTGCTGACAGCTCAGAGCCTGGAGCCTGCTGCGGATTCTGTGTGTGCGTCTCTCTCTCTCTCTCTGCCCCTCCCCCAATCGAACTCTGTCTCTCAAAAATAAATAAACAAAAAAAAAAGCTATTTAAAAAAAAAGAAGTGGTTGCATTCTGGTTACGTGTTGAACAGAGTCCACATGATTTGTTAACAGATTGAACATAAAGGAGTGAAAGAATGGGAGAAATCAAAGTGGCTCTTTGGTTTTGGACTGAGCAAACAGAAGGATAAAATTTATTTTGAGACAGAGTGAGAAAGAGTGCACATACACAAGTGGGGCAGAGAGAGAGAGAGAGAGGGAGAGAGAGAGAGAAAGAATCCCAAACAGACTCTGTACCATCAGCACAGAGCCTGACGTGGGGCTCAAACTCATTAAACTGTGAGATCATGACCTAAGCCAATATCAAGAGTCAAACACTTAACCAACTGAACCACCCAGGTGCCCCAAGGATGAAATTTCTATTCACGAGGATGGAAGAGGAAGCAAGGATTCTTTTGGAAAATTAACATCAGCTCAATGTTGGGCATGCTTAGTGGGTGAGAACTATTATACTTATCAGTAAAGTCATCAAATTAACAGTTGTGTAGGACTGGAGTTCTGAGGACAGCCCTGACTGAAAACTGATATATTTCAATTTATCAGGTTCAAGATGGGATCTATAGACATGGAATTGAGTGGGATCACGCAGAGGGTGAATATGGAAAGAGAAATAGAGGCCCAGGCACAGAGGACAAACATGTCGTCACAGGGTGGCTTTAAGAGGTTATTCAAATACCAGTTTACAAAAGAAGTAACACTTTCTAACAAATCCACAGCCAGAGAATGAAGAAAAGAAATCAACAAAAACAGCCCACATACACACACACAAACCATTCACTCCTCTCCCAGAAGGTAGTCTTGAGGAATTTAGTCCTGGAGAATATACATAAAATGTTCCTTTTTTTCTCTCAGTATTTATTTCATGATTTTAGCTCAGCCGTGAACTTCACAGCCCCGTTCATGACTGCTACATTTCATTCCCTCCGGTCCTTGCCAGGCCAGCTTTCTTAGATGGCCATTGCTGAGCCTTAAAAGTTATCCATAAATTCTGTATTATCAGATCTCATCGTTTGCGTTTCTGCACGAACAGTTCTACTGCAGGCCTGCTTGGGTCAACTGGAGACTCTTCCAAACTACATGGTGAAGCTGTGGCGTGGGCATTCATGCTTTCTTGAGTTGTGTTAATGAAATAAAGGGCACAAATCTCATCTCTAACGACTCTGTGATATTTAACATTATGTGTCAGATTGTCTGAGTTAAAGGATGCCCAGATAGCTGGTGAAACATCATATCTGGGTATGTCTGCTAGGGTGTTTCTAGAAGAGATTAGTATTTGAATTCATAGCCTGAGTGAAGAAGATGGCGCTTGCCAATACAGGTGGGCATCTTGCAATCCACTGAGGAAGGGGTGGAACAAAAAGGCTATGGAAGGGTAAGTTCGCTGTCTGCCTGAGCTGAGCTATCACTCTTCTCCTGCCTGTGGACATTGGTGCCCAGTTCTCAGTTCTTCAGTTTCAGACTGGAACCATAGTATCACGGACTTTCCAGAGCCTTCAGCTTGCAGACAGCCATGGTAGCAGGTCTCAGCCTTTATAATCACCCAAACCAATCCATCATAACAAACCATCTTCTATATATCGATATCTATATTGATATCGATATATAGATATAGATACAGATATAGATATACCTTATTGGTTCTGTTTCTCTCAAGAACGCTGATAGACTGTATCTGTTAGCTTTCTCAGTATCGCTGCAAAACAAAACGCCTCCAGCTGGTAGCTACAACAATAAGCATTTATTGTGCCTTCCAGCTCACATTTCTGTGGTCAGCCAGGCTTTGTGCTGAGCCTGAGTCCAGGCTGCCGATTTGCTTTGGTTCTGCTTCTCACATTTCCTTGTCTTTGGGGATGAACAAGGTTTCCAGAGCACATTATCATGGTGACAAAAGAAGCACCAGAGGACAGATCTAATCTCACAAGCGCATTTCAAGTTTTTAGTTTGTTTGTATTATATCTGCTAAATAGCCCACTAGCCAAGCAAGTCACGGGGCCAAACCCTACATCATTTGAGCAGGAGAGCAGTCACCATGTCCAGTCAAAAGGAAAAGGACATACACAGAAGGAGAGGTTAAAAAAAAAAAAATGGGAACAATTCTGCAATCGGCCATATCGGCTTTTCTTTGACTCTATAGCAATGCCACATGGTGTCAGACATTTCACAGTTGAGAATACACATGCGTTCATAGTCTTTGCAAGTCAGTAACAACAAGATCGAATATGGCCGGGGAACTCTGTTCTTTGGAAGCAGAGCTGCCGCCTTGAACCTGACTTGCTAATGCACCCAGAACGTTTGTGAAGTTGAATAAAGAATTACATCTCCAGGGGCATCAGGGTGGCTCAGTCCATTGAGTATCTGACTTCAGCTCAGGTCATGATCTCATGGTTCGTGGATTCAAGCCCTGCATCAGGTTTGCTGCTGTCAGCAGAGCCTGCTTTGGATTCTCTGTCTCCATCTCTCTCTGCCCCTACTCGACTTGTGCTCTCTCTCAAAAATAAATAAAACAATAATAATAAAAAAAAAGAATTACATTTCCAGATGAGAAAGCTGGGTCACAGAGGTAGACGAGTTTCTTACAGGATGGTTGGATTTCTGCAGTGTGCCGTAGAGGAGGCTGGGATAAGTGAAATGGGGAAACCACTCAAGGTATCCTGTTATGGTTATTAATATAACTTTTCTCACCCGGGTTTTACAAATAGAGGCCATAAGGAAATTGGCCCTGGACATTTCACACCCAAGTGTTTGCTGATTTGACCTTCTAACCACAGGATTAGCAAGACCCATTTACTCTGGCTAGTTCTGCAAATTCTTCCGGTTTCATAATTCAATCAAAGATAGTAGTAAAAGGGATGAAAGGCTGCTCATGGGAAAGCCAAATGCAGAGGGGGAACAAAAATAAGGGGAATCAAAGACTTAAATTTTATGGATGTCTTGAATTGGTTTGGCAACAAACCAAACAGAAAAAATTCCTTCCCCTCCTTAGCTGGCATATTTCCACATCACAAAAGCATTGTGCGGTCAGGTTCAGCTCTGAAGCTTCTTCTCACGGAAGCCCCAGCCTAACGGAAAGCCCAGATGTGAAACACAACTTTCAGACTGCGGTGTGCAGGAAAACGGGTTGGTGGCTCGCTTCCTGCATCCAGGGATATCCCGTCCCCAGATGAAGAGGTTCCCAGGAACCCACTAGTTAACAATTCAAAGAAAAACGATATTGTTTTATGTAAGATCTCCTCAAGTGTAATGGTCAAAAGCATGTGCTTTAGAATTAAGGAAACCTGGGTTCAAACCCTGAAACTGTGATGTTGGGCACTTTACTTAACCTCTCTGATCCCCAATTTTCTCATCTGTACATTGGAGGAAATATTGGAACCTGCCTCGTAGGGTTGTGGTAAAGATGAAAGGAAATGGTGCATGGACAGCATTCACACAGTGCCTGGGTACCTGGCAGTTATTATACCTAGGAAGTTCTGGAGGAAATTTCGTGCAATCACAGGTACTGCTGTCCAAGAATCCTTCCAATTTCCTATCTCCCCTGCTTTTATTGGAACTGAAAACAAAATACAGATCATCTTCATAAACGCTAAAGACATACAAGGGCAATATTCCACCTACCTGTGGAAATCTATCCAAATCAACCCAAAGAAAGCACCCTTGAGGCTGGCAGAAGAGGCAGGCCTGTGCCAGTTGGGATAGACACCAAGCTGGACACCAGTGGGCCCTGTGCCTCTCACACTTCAAAGGACTCGTTTGGCCCTTCTCTGACCACCCTGCGCCTCCCCGTCCTCCACATGGAGTGAAGAGACCACAAGCTCAGGACAGGCCCACCTAGAGCCCAGATCTTCTTTTTCTAAACCACACTCTAGGTAACTGGGACCCAGGTTTCTCTCCCCAAAGAGTTTTCATGCCTGCTTCCGGGGCCTGTGGGTCTCTTTCCCTGATTTATCTCCCATGATGACTTTTGCTTCCTGTGCACACATGTTAAGCCCAAGAAATGACCACGAGGTGGCTGTTTGCAGGAGGCACAGATAGGGCTTGAATATGCCAACTAGCATGTTCACCCTCACACATTCAAAGCCCGTGTGGTGGGAACAGCTGGGCTGTGAAGCAAGCAGGGTTTGGGCTGAGGGCTGAGGACTGACTGGTTCTCCCCACTCAGGAACTCCCAGGAATCCCAAGAAATCCCAATTCAAATGTAACCTTCCAGGTTGTTATGAAGAGTATTTGACAAAAGGGCAAGGTAAGATATTTATTTAAGAATTAGTTCATAAATTTTATAAATACAATGTATGTATTTGTAAATTGTAAATGTTCAGACATCTGGTAGGTAGGCCACCATGTGTACATTTGCTTTGAGCCCTATAAATGTTAGGAGTGGGTCTATCACCTAATAAACCCCAGAAATTTGATGAATATTGACTGGAATCTGACGTTTCTTCCGTTTATTCACTTAGAGATCTCTGAAGCAGAACTCTCTGGTAGCTCACCCAAACCCCAAACACCTCCACACCACCCGGGAGCATATGGAGCAGTCATAAATGGTGGTCTCATTTTGGCTGGCTAATTCCAGTGACAAATAATGCCAAGAGGCTCATGAGAGTTCCAGAGTTTGCAGAATCCCTGGAGTTGCACCCCACCCCATAGACCAGGGCCCAGTTAGGAGACCGTGGCACGTTACGTTTTCCAAAAATGGCTGTAACATTTTTTCCTTTCTCATGCTTTTCTAGGACCTTGCAACTAACCCACCAAGAGATGGACAAGCCTTGAACCTGCTCACACTGGTAGAGTCTGTGGAAGTGATGCCCCTTGATTTCTAAAGTTAGATCATAAATGGTGACAGAGCATCTCTGGGGTCTCTCCTTCTGGGGATTTGCCTCTTAGGAGCCCTGAGCCTCTCTCTAAAAAGTCCCACCGCTCTGACATGGACATGCTAGAGAGTCCCCATGGAAAGACCTTGTAGAGATAGAGATGCTTAAGGAAAAGAACCACCCTTAGAGTACTGACATGCAACCCAAGATAAGGCTGCACAGATAGAGGCCAGTGCCAAAACCACAGGAACCTACAATCAGATTTTCTATATTTGCAGAGACTAAACAATTGTTCTGATGATCTTTGATGGTAGCCTGTCCTGCATTCAAGGTGGGAAGGTGAAGTCTATACAAGTGACTGTTGTCACTGGTTTCCATGGCAACTGAGCACTGTGATGCTACTAATAGGTATCCTCAAATCTGTACAAGACCCCTAGCTTGGCCCCCTCTCTGCACTTGTAGGCCCCAGGTCACGCAGTGTCAGCAGATTTCTCCAGCAGACAGCACCACCAAGCCTTGGCCCCAGGCCAGGCCCAGACCAGAGACTTCACACAAGGGCTGGCCTGTTGAGTCCTCAAGTGTCTCGGGCTTGGTCATGCAAGTCCGAGGGTCGGTCATGCGAGAAGGGGCCCCAGATCAAAGTCCTGGCCCCTCCTAGGTTTGAGGGAAGATAGAAGGAACTACATATATGAAAATAATGGCAAGAATTTTCAATACTCTCACAAGCCAAGCATGTGCAGCTCTCTGGGGAGAAGTGGGGAAAAAAATCCATTTATATCTTATTTTTCTTTATGCCATTTTTCATGGGTACATCAGGTCAGCCATTACTTATGCACCCTGGGCTGGGAGTTGTGTGGTCTCAGGCAAGAATCACAAATGTAAGCACCCACAGGGCCATGGCAGAAATGTGACCAAGTGCAGGAGACTGGAAAGAGCTAGTGAAGAACTGGAATATAATCCACTTCCAACAAGTGGAAATGTCAGCCTACTTTTGCCAGCTGTTCACATTTCTTCTTCAAGAAACCAGAAATTTGGGGCCCCTGGGTGGCTCAATTGGTTAAGTGTCCGATTTCGGCTCAGGTCATGATCTCACAGCTTGTGAGTTCAAGCCCAGCACTGGGCTCTGTGCTGACAGTGAGAAGCCTGCTTCAGATCCTCTGTCTCTCTGTCTCTCTGCCCTTCACCCACTCTCTCTCTCTCCCTTAAATAAACATTTAATGGGGAGCCTGGGTGGCTCAATCGGTTAAGCATCCGACTTCAGCTCAGGTCATGGTCTCTTGGTCCATGGGTTTGAGCCCCGAGTCGGACTCTGTGCTGACAGCTCAGAGCCTGGAGCTTGCTTCGGATTCTGTGTCGTCCTCTCTCTCTGCCCCTTCCCCTGTTCATGCTCTGTTTCTCTCTGTCTCAAAAATAAATAAACAGGGGCGCCTGGGTGGCGCAGTCGGTTAAGCATCCGACTTCAGCCAGGTCACGATCTCGCGGTCCATGAGTTCGAGCCCCGCGTCAGGCTCTGGGCTGATGGCTCGGAGCCTGGAGCTTGTTTCTGATTCTGTGTCTCCCTCTCTCTCTGCCCCTCCCCCGTTCATGCTCTGTCTCTCTCTGTCCCAAAAATAAATAAACGTTGAAAAAAAAATTAAAAAAAAATAAACAAAAAAAATTTTTTTAAATAAATAAACATTTAAAAAAAGAAAATAAAGAAACCAGAAATTCATATTTTGCATAAAAGCTCTCATTTTTAAAATTTTGGCAACCAAAAAGAAACAATGGGTGCTATGCTCAAATCCTAGGGCCTCACTATTTCAGTGTGTGCAAGCTGACTTCCCAGCTGCCAGTAACAGCATCTCTGGGCCTGGGAGTTTCTCTGAAGCACTGGAAGGCCCTGTTGTCTGTGTGCAGAGGCTGGAATTATCAGGGAGTTAATGTCCCAGGAGCAGGCCTCACCAGCTGATAGGACTTGGTGTATAAATGCCCCAGCTCCCTCTCTCTAGGCTGGGATAATTCCGAGGCCTGTATCCTACAGTGCTTCCCAGACTTTCCACCAGGAGAAAGGACCATTACTAAAAAGTTTGATCATGGACCTTAATTGTCTTCTCAACTTTCTCTCTCTTGTGTCCATAATCCTCTGCTGGCGTTTTCTGGAATCACCTCCCATATAAGCTTTATGCACTTGAATCTTGAAACCTACTAATGATTTTTTTAATGCCCAGAGCCACTGTATAAGGTTGTACATCACGTCCATTTTTCAAGGACATCCATGAAGGGATAGAATGTGTGGAGGGTAAAATCCAGCCTAGCTTCTCCCACCAAGCCCACTTTAACAGCACTTGAGTGAGAGTGGTGTCAGCCAGAGACCAAAGCACCTTTCTGGAATTCACACATAGATGTCAAATGTACTGCCAGGAGCCAGAGAAACATGTCAGAGGCCAGAATGGCTCCTGAGTGACCAGTCTATACCTTCTGACATAGAGGATGCCTGAGTCTGCCTTTGCCATGGAACAGAGCCCAGTCCTCGTTGCCATAACCCATCCTGCCTCCTCTCCCATGGATGACAGGTACCTTCCAGAGTTTTCTTATTTTCTCCACTATTTCTCATCAAAATTCCATCTGAAGGAGGTAGTAAATTAATTCCTTTACAGGTAGGTTTATATGATGAGCCAAGGTAGCACTATTGCCCAATGCAGAGGTATTTATGTTTTTTGGAAATGAAAAAGTCAACACAAAACATTCCTGTATTCGTTCATATAGTAAATATTTACTGAGCACCAGGCATTGTTCTATGTGCTTGGAAATAAGTGAGTGAAGAACATAGATAAGGGGGCATCTGAGTGGTTCAGTTGGTTGAGCATCCAGACTCTTGATTTTGGCTCGGGTCATGATCTCACAGTTCATGAGATCAAGCCCCACATTGAGCTCTGCACTGATGGTGTGGAGCCTGCTTGGAATTCTCTTCCTCCCCCTCTCTCTGCCCCTCCCCTGCACTCTCTCTCTCTCTCTCTCTCTCTCAAAATAAAGAAATAAACCTAAAAAAAAAAAAGAAAACAGGTAAGGGTCCCTGTCCTCATGTCACTTAAATTCTTATTAGAGGAGACAGTCAATAAACAAGCATACTTTATTTTACAGAGCTTTATTGAGATATAATGCACATACCAGAAAAATCCATTTAAAGTATACAGTTCAATGGTTTTTATTATACTGAGGTTTGTGCAGCCATCATTTTCTTCACCGCAGAAAGAAACCACATTCACATAAGCAGTCAGTCCCCATTCCACGACCCTCCCCCTCACCTCAGCCTCTGACAACCACTAATCTGCTTTCTGTCCCTATGGATTTGCCTATTCTGAATATTTTGATATAAATGGAATCATGTGACATGGGACTTCCTGTGACTGACTTCTTTCAACACTAGCCTAACGTTTTTAAGGTTTATCCATGTTGGGATATATATCATTCATTCCTTTTTATAGCCAGATAATATTCCAATGTATGGATATACCACATTTGATTTATTCATTCACAAATTAATGTTTATTTGGATTGTTTACACCTTTGGGTTGTCATGAAGAGTGCTGCTGTAAACACTCATATACATGTATTTGGGGACATATTTTCAATCCTTTTAGGTATATTCCTAAAGTGTAGGATTGGTAACCCTGTGTTTCACTTTTTGAGGAACGACCAAACTATTTTCCATAGTCACTGCACCAGTTTGCATTTCCACCAGCAATGCACGAGCACTCCTATTTCTCCATACCCTTGCCAACACTTACCTTCTTTTCTTTTCTGTTATTGCCATCTCGGTGGGTCAGAAGTAGTATCTCACTGGGATCTTAATTCTTATCTCTGCAATGACTAATGACATTGTGCATCTTTTTTACATGCTTGTTGGCCATTTGTACATCTTCTTTGGAGAAACGGCTCAAGTCCTTTCAGCGTTTTTGAATTGGGTCGTTCGTCTTTTTGCTGCTGAGTTAAAAGAGTTCTGCATATAATCTGGATACTTCTCAGTTGTAGAATTTGATAAATATTTTCTTCAACTGTGTGGGTTGTCTTCTCACTTTCTAGATGGCATCTTTTGCAGTACAAACTTTTTTCAATTTTGATGAAATGCAATTCATCTACTTTTCTTTTGCCACCTGTGCTTTTGGTATCATAAATAAGAAAGCTTTGTTAGCCCGAGGTCACAAAGATTCACTGCTCTGCTTTCTTCCAAGAGTTTTATAGCTTTAGCAGTTACATGTAGGTAGAGGTTTAAGATGCATTTTGAGTTAATGTTTTGCATACTGTATAAGGTAAGGGTCCAACTTCAGTCTTTTGCCTGTGGATATTCAGTTGTCCCAGTACCACTTGCTGAAAAGATTTTTCTTTCATCATTTAATTGCTTTGGTACCCTTGTTGCAATCAATGGAGCATAGAGAGGGTTATTTGTGGACTGTCAATTCTATCCCATGGATCTATACAGCAAAAAAAAAAAGGGGGGGAGCAGTTAAAATTCAGATAGAGATTGTATTGTCTATAAATCAATTTGGGGACTATTTTCATCTTAACAGTATGATGTCCTCCAGACAGAAACAAGAGATGCCTCTCCATTTAATTCTTTGAGTTCTATTTTCTGACTTTCAGTGTACAAGTCTTGCACTTCTTTGTTAAATTCATTCTTAAGTATTCTATTTGTTTTGACACTATGTAAGTGGAATTGTTTTTTTAATTTCATTTTTGGATTGTCCAGTACAGTTTTTTTACTTTTTAAATTTAAATTCAAGTTAGTTAACAATAATTTTTTTTATTGATCTGTATCCCACAACCTCACTGAACTCATTTATTAGTTTTCATAGTTTTTTAGTGGATTTCTTAGGATTTTCTGTATATCATGTCATCCTCAAATAGAGATAGTTTCACAACTTCCTTTACTATCTGGCTGCCTTTTGTTTTTTCCTTGCTTAATTGTCCTGGCAGACATAATTTTTATTTTTTTTATTTATTTTTTTTATTCTTTACTTATTTTTGAGAGAGAGAGAGAGATACAGAGTGCAAGTAGGGGGGGAACAAAGAAAGAGGGAGACACAGAATCTGAAGAAGGCTCTAGGTTCTGAGCTGTCAGCATAGAGCCCAGCGCGGAGCTCAAAGTCACAAACTGCAAGTTTATGACCTGAGCTGAAGTCAGACGCTTAACCGACTGAACCACCCCAAGCAGACATAATTTTTGAAAAGTAAACAACACAGTATGTTAGAAAGTAACATGTACAATGGAGAAAAGAAAAAGCGGGGGTGCCTGGGTGGCTCAGTCAGTTCAGCGTCTGGCTCTTGGTTTCAACTCAGGTCATAATCTCACAGTTCATGAGTTGGAGCCTCATGTCCAGCTCTGGGCTGAGAGTGCAGAGCCTGCTTGAAATTCTTTCTCTCCTTCTCTCTCTGCTCCTCTCTGTCTCTCTGTCTCTCTCTCTCTCTCTCTCAAAATAAATAAATAAACTTAAAACAAAAGAAAAAGCATATCCAGGTAAGGAGTATGGGGTTCCTGGGGGTTAGAGTTGTGATTTTTAATTGCTCCTCAGTGAGGAGGTGACATTTGAAGAAAGACCTGAAGGAGGTGATGGAGTTGCAAGGGTTGAACATCCCGGCAGTGGGAACAGCCAAGGAAAGAGCAGAGGCAGGTTCTCGAGGAACAGCCAGAGCCACTCTGTGGCTGCAGCAGAATAGCAAGGACGTCCCACGTAGAGTCTTGTGATCGGAGGGGCTGGAGCAGAAGAGTGGCCTCACCTGACTTATGGTTTAGAAAAGATTGCTGAGGTTGTTGTGCAGAGAACCTTCCAAAGGGGTAAAGAAAGAATCAGGGAGGTTAGCTGGGAGCTAATGCAGTAATCCTGAGAAAGGTGACAGTGGACCAGGGCAGTATCCAGGGTGGTAGTGATATTGAATTCTACATATATTTTAAAAACAGAGTTGACAAGATTCATTGACAGTGTAAAAAAGAGGAACCAAGATGAGCCCAAAGTTTTTGGCCTAAGCAACTGAAAGGCTAGGGTTGCCATCAGCTCCCTGGTGACAGCTGCAGAAGGAACAAGTTGGGGAAGGACCAAGAGTCACTTGACACGTTGAATTTGAAATGTCTATTTGACTTCCAAGTAGAGCTCTCAGGTAAAGAATTAGATAAACAAGTCTAGATTCCAGAGAAAAGCCTGAGTTTGAAATATAAATCGAGAATCTTTACCAACTAGATGGCATTTGAAGCCATGCAATGGAACATGAGCCCCAAAGGAGTGTGTCCATAGAGGAGACAGGAGGCCCAAGGTCTTAGGTGTGGAGTCTTCTGGTGTCAACAGGTTGGGAAGAAGAGACTGAACCTGGAAATGAGGCTGAGACGGAGCTGCCAGTGAGGTAGGAGGGAAACCAGGACTGTGCAATGACCTGAAGACAGGCGAAGAAAGTGTGTGGAGGAAGACCAAGTGATCAATTGTATCAATCACTTCTAAAGGTCAAGAAAGATGAAGGCCAAGGTCTGACCGCTGGCAAACTGCCCAAGGAGGGAGCTTATTATTTTAGATATCACAACATGGAAAAAGAAGGCTTTTTTTTCTATATTCCTTATTGTTGTAGAGGGGCACAGGTGGGCAGGGCTATGGGACAAGGGTAAGGGCCATAACGAAGCATGCAGCCAGAGATAGTACCTGGTTCTCTGGGGTCTGTTTAGCTTCCTACTGCTGCATAACAAATTACACCCAGCTTAGTGGTTTGAAACAACCTTCTCATCTCAAAGTTTCTAAAAGTCACAAATCTGGGCATGGCTCAGTTGGGTCCAAGATGTAAGAACTGTGGTCTTATCTGAAGGCTCACCTGGACGAAGGAGCTTGATTGCATGGTTGTCAGCAGGACTCAGTTCCCACTGGCTGTTGGCCAGGAACAGAGAGCCGACAAGATGGAAGTCAGGCTTTTTGTTCCTTAATCACAAAAGTAACATCCCAGCACTTTTTTGTTTGTATGTCATTTTGTTTTTATGGGTTTTTTTTTTTTTACATTCCAGCATTTTTGCTGTATTCTCTTTGTTAGAAGCAAGTCGCTAGGTTGAGCCCACACTCAAGGGGAAGGATTACACTGGACCATAAGTACCAGGAGGCAGGGGTCATTACAGGTCATGACAGAAACTGCCCACCACAAGCAGGTCCAGTGCTTCCAGATGGAATTGGGGGGGGTGGGGAACCCACACCACATTGACTGGCATTTCTTTAGTGCATATAAACAATGAAAAACAAGGAAGTTATTTCTACTCAGGAAATGAACTTATCAATGAAGCTCTTTGTCAATACTTTTCATGTAAATCCAGGTCTTAATATGCCAAAAAAACTTACCAGAAGGAAATGTCTATCCTATTGATGGTTTTATTCAACTTAAAGCAATGATGCTCATCACGAGCACCACAAATAAATGGAAAGTTCTTTGAGCACAAAGATAATCTTCTTACAACACAACACCAGCACGCCACCTTGCATACAATTTGCATACGTGAATGACACATTTTGCAATGTGGTAATTCTCAAAAACAAGAGTGGCAAATTATAGAAGAGGTAGGTTGGGTCATTCCTGTGAGTCCAGTTCCATGAGGTCAAATTTGGGCTCTGTGACTTATCACTCGTGTGATGTGGAGCAAGTCATTCCACTTCTCTGTGCTACAGGAGCTGCATATATAGAATGCAGGTACTAATCCCCATCCCCCAGACCACTATGTTGGTTAAATGTGATACTGCATGCAAAGATACTAAACACAGTCTTGGACATCTGGTCTACCACAAGTGCTTGATCAAAGAAGGTCATCATTATTACTGCTATTTTAATGAACATAAACTGTATTTTTTTTATTTTTTTTAATGTTTATTGTTTATTTTAGAGACAGGGGAGGGGCAGAGAGAGAAGGAGACAAAGCAGTCTCCAGGCTCTGAGCTGTCAGCACAGAGCCCAATGTGGGACTTGAACCCACAAACCGTGAGATCATGACTTCAGCCAAAGTCCAATGCCTAACTGATTGAGCCACCCAGGTGCCCCTAATGAACATAAACTATAATAACTGAAGGCATTTGTATGGAATGAGATGACTAAATAAATTAAAGCATAAAAGTTCCTTTACAGGTATACAGTGTATACCTGGCTCATAGCAAGTGTTTAATAAGTGGACATTAATATTATGACTATTAGCTTTAGGCTGAAAATGATAATTACTGAAGAAATTTGCATGCATGCATACTCATTTACTCTTAACTATATCCATTCTTCAAGAACAGTCCTCAGCACACCTCTTCCTGGTATCCTTCCTGATTGGTCATATCTACTTTCAGTGCCTTTAATAAAACTTTACCTATCATTTATCTGTAAGGAAAATTTGTCATGCTCTGTGCCTATGTGCCCCCAGATGCTGAATGCTATTCTCAGGCCTTTTCTAGGCATGCCCTATTTCCCTCATTTGGTTGTGGCACCTCAAGAGCTGGACCATGTTTTCCTCCCTCCACACAACCCCAGGACCTGGCCCTCTGTTGTATGCCCAGTCCTGAGCCACCCAATCCACGTGCCATACCGCCCCAGACACGGTCATTCAGGGGCACAGCCAGATACTACTGCTGGGAGATCATTCGAGCAGGCTGCCCAGAGGGTGAACAGCAAGGCTGATGGAGGGCTTTAGAGAGGGCAGGAGATAGATGAAGAAACAGAAGCATGCCGCCAAAAGGGCAAAGGCAAACTTCATGGTCACATTCATCCTTACAGAGAGTGGTGGCCATGGGTAACAGCTGCTCCTGCACCAAAGCCTCCCACATGGCCATGAAGTTGAATGATGGGGATTCAAACACGGCTCTGTCTCAGCCTGCTTCATGAGGTACAGTCATTCCATGGTGAGGGGAGCCTTTGAAAGTGAATTTGGTCAAAAGGAGAGGGAAGTTTCTTGAATCAGCCAGCACAGCTCTGTCAGAACCTGTGTGGCTTTAAGCAGCTAACTTAACCTCTCTGAGCCTCTCAGTTGTCATAATAGCTAATACTTACTAAGAAATTCCCATGTACAAGGCACTGTTCTCAGCGTTTAATATCATGATAAGCCAAGTAGATAAGTATCTATTTTAATGATGAGGAAACTGAGGCAAGGGGAGGTGAAAAACTTACCCTGGCTCATGTAGCTCAGAAGTGATACAGGCAGGATTTGAATCCACATTCCCATTATGGTTCTAACTTCATGCACTAGTGAGGGCTTTCCAGAGAAACAGAACAAATGGGATATGCAAAAAGAGATTTATTATAAAGAATTGAGGCACACAATTAGGGAGACTGACAAGTCCCAAGATCTGCAGAGTGAGGTGGCAAGTTGGAGACTCAGAAGAGCTGTTAGTGTAGTTCTAGTTTGAAGGCCAACAAGCTCAAGATGCAGGAAGAACCAATGTTTCAGTTTAAGTCTGAAGGCTATAAAAAGCTGATGTCCCAGTTTGAAGGCTGTCAGGAAGAAAGAATTCTCTCTTAGGGGAAGGTCAGCCTTTTTGTTCTATTCAGGTCTTCATGATTGGATGAGGCCCACCCACATTAGGGAGAGCGATCTACTTTATTCAGTTTTAATTTAAATGTTAAACTCATTCAAAACCACCTTCACAGATACACCTAGAATGTTTGATTATATATATCTGGACAGCCCATGAGCGAGGCAAGTTGACCGTAAAGTTAACCATCAGGTCTCACACGTGTTACTTAAGAATTAAATGAGACACTATTTGCAAACGTTTAAAAAAAGGGGGGGGGGGCTGGCAAACAGTGATCAGTAAATGGTAGCTTAAAAAGAAAAGATGGGAATGCAAGCTGGTGCAGCCACTCTGGAAAACAGTATGGAGGTTCCTCAAAAAACTAAAAATAGAACTACCCTACGACCCAGCAATTACACTACTAGGCATTTATCCACAGGATACAGGTGTGCTGTTTCAAAGGGACACATGCACCCCCATGTTTATAGCAGCACTATCAACAATAGCCTAAGTATGGAAAGAGCCCAAATGTCCATCGATGGATGAATGGATAAAGAAGATGTGGTATATATATACATATATATACACACAAATATATATATATATATATATATATATATATATATATACACACACAATGGGGTACTACTCGGCAATCAAAAAGAATGAAATCTTGCCATTTGCAACTATGTGGATGGAACTGGAGGGTGTTATGCTAAGTGAAATTAGTCAATCAGAGAAAGACAAAAATCATATGACTTCACTCATATGAGGACTTTAAGAGACAAAACAGATGAACATAAGGGAAGGGAAACAAAAATAATATAAAAACAGGGAGGGGGACAAAACAGAAGAGACTCATAATGGAGAACAAACTGAGAGTTGCTGGAGGGGTTGTGGGAGGGGGGATGGCTAAATGGGTAAGGGGCATTAAGGAGTCTACTCCTGAAATCATTGCTTCACTATATGCTAACTAATTTGGATGTAAATTTTAAAAAATAAAAAAGAAAGTTAAAAGAAAGTTAAAAAAAAAAGAAATGTAATGACTCTTAGGTACATCGAAAATATATGCATTCATGAGACTGTATGCACACACAACTTTGAGTTGTCCAATTATAAAATTTAAAAATATATATTATATATTAATGTATATGTATTATTAATTATGTATTATATAACTACAGATTTTACTCAACTTATAATGGCGATGCCTCACAATAAATAAGTGCATCATAAGTTGAAAATAAAAAAAAAGAAAAGAAAAGAAGTTTAAAAAGAGATGAGTGACTCAGCCTCATTATTAATAAGTAGGTTTGAGGTTCAGGGTTTGGCATGGGTTTTACTCATTTGTTATTAAATGTGCAGCCTGGGACGCCCTCCTAGACCAGAAAAATCCATACAGGGGACATTAGACTTCCAATATTTGGTACGAGAAGGCCATGAGAAAAGGGTCACCCATTCATCCAAACTAAGTTTCAGCGGGCATTTAATAAGTGCTTGCTGCTTGCCAGGCAATGTGCTGGAATCTCATCTGCTCACTTCCTGCAATCTTCACAGTGCCCCATGCACAAGTCGCCATCATTCCCACATGACAGACAGAGACAGAAGCACAGAGAGCTGGAGTGCCTTACTCAGGATCTCTGAGCTGATAAGTGATAGAGTCAACACTTGAGTTCAGATCCGCAAAATATGTCCCTTCATTTCTATGCCAAAGATGTCTACCTGGTTTCCAAGGATCTGGCAAATGCACCCCAAATCAGGGCTAAGATCTTGCCCTAAGACCTTCCACAAACTCACTTTGGTCAAGACGAAATAAATATGCATGGGCTCAGGTTTTAGTAATCGCCACTTTGGAACCTACTCAGTCGAGCAGAGGAAAACATCAGTTATTTCAGTAAAAAACGTTTTTCTTATTCTAGTCCATCAGTGTATCGTCCAAAGTTACAGAGGAAAAAAAACAACCTGAGGGAAGTTCTGTCCCCTTCCTGTATGCTTACTCTACTCCAGAATCAGATGGGCGTGCTAGAGAGGTTGACAGTCATACCAGCTGTTTTTAATGGTAACTGCACTGCCTTGCTCCCCACCTAAGAGCTCTCTGTGGGAGAGAAGAAAACCTGAACTCAGAGCTTCTCTGCGAGGCAGCCCACAGCAGGAGTCAGGATTCTGCTCTGCAGAGGAGGACCCAAGGATAGAGAGGAAGAGACCTGTTCCAGGGCAGAAGGTGGACACAGGGGATCTCTAGAGGTGAGCCTTAGACCACAAGTCTTTTAAAGAGATGGACCTTTCAAGGGAAGGGAGTGCAGATGGCCTGACCTATGATGGTGGCTTCCCACTATTCCCTGTGCTGTGTAGCAGCCTCACTCCTGGGTCTGTGTAGCCCTCAGAAGCACATCAAAAGTGCCTGGGGTGAGTTTAAACATTTGGAAACTAAGATAAGAATCAGAGGCAAGGAGCCGATGCTTTTCTCTTCCTCTGGGGTCAGTTCCATTTTCAGAGCCCTCCTGGGTCCAGTGAATGACCTTTGACTGCCTCCAGAGAGGCCAAGACCAGGAGGGCAAGTGGTCTGGCAAAGGGCATGAACCGTCTCCAGAAGTCCTGGGCGTCTTTTGTTACTTTCACACAGCACATGGGGTTAACATTCCTACTGACGCAGGGAAGATTCTCCAAGGATAATGAGTGCAATATGAAACAGGGCTTCCCCCTCCCCCTCCCCCCGCAACTGGGCTTGAAGGGGGGAAACAGCAATCAGGACTCACTCAAGTTCCAGGCTTCTCCAAGGAGGGAAGAGCCCCCAGAAGTTTCATTTCTTTTGCTCAGTTTGGAGACATTTTCCCCCAAATCATTCTGTTCAGCCCATCTTCAGCCACAACTGGCAGAACCTACAACATGGTTCTCATGAGCTTTAGGAATCCAGCTTCCTAATTTTTTCCAATTCCAAATATAAAACAAACCAAAAAAGCATTAAAATAATTGTACTTCAAAGACTCTTTCTAATTCCTAGTGGCCACAATGAAATTAAATAAGAATCAGTCTCTCTCTCTCTCTCTCTCTCTCTCTCTCTTTCTCTCTCTCTCTCACTCCCTGTCTCAATCTCTCCCACTCTCTCTCTACTTTTTCTCCCATCTTTAAGGAAAGGAAAATAAAAGCTAAAGGACACAGGGCCCATGCAAGCCCAGGAAATACTTGCATGAAGCTTCTTTAGCTTCTAACTAGCATTTGTAACTGGGGATTAGCAGAGCAGCCTCTTGTAATTACTGTTGTTGCCCCATTTGTGGCTATCTCCGTGAGGCCAGTAAATCTTGAAATTACAGGCTGACCACCCTGGAGAACTGAGACAGAGTCAGCCACATCTCTCAAAGGCACTGCCCTGGGCGATTCCCACCCCCCTCAGCTGACTTGCTTGCCAGGGAGAGGGCCCCGCCTGGGAGTGACTCCCCAGACCTCACAGTGGCTTGGAAGTAAATAAAACCAGGGTGGGTGGCCCAGGAGGCCCTGCACCCCTTGTGAGTAGAACATGGGGCAGCTGGCTCCTAAGGTCCCCGTCACTTCCATCACCCTGCCCCAGTTTGGACTCCTGGTTAGGGCCCCAGAGATGAACCAGGAGGACAGACACATAGAACTGAGAAGGGGAATGTAGAAATGCCTTGAAAAGGAGACTTTGTCTCTTGAAATACTGTTCCTCTCTATTGAGGAACATGGTACCTGCAGAGGACAATTAGGCTAACATTACCTGTCATTTTGTATAAATGGAGCTCAACGTATGACTTGAGATTTAACCACAATTGTGACCATGACTTTTTTTTAAAAATTTATTTATTTATTTTGAGAGAGAGAGAACGTGCCTGTGCATGGGGGATGAGCGGAGAGACCAGGAGAGAGCATTCTAAGCCGACCCTATACTGTCAGCCCAGAGCTGGACATGGGGCTTGAACCCATGAACCGTGAGCCAAAACCAAGAGTTGGACGCTTAATCACCCGAGCCACCCAGGCGCCCCTTGACCATGAATTTAAATGAGAAGTTATAATGGATCTTCATAACATGTGACTATTCTAAACCTCTAAAAAAATGTCAAAGTATTCAAAATCAAATAGCCAACACCTACTGACTGTTGCTCAGGATGCTGTCTGGGCTATTTTTGAAATGACACTCTTAGTTCACCTTACACCTTCACGAGGACAAAGATCAGGAATGACATTTTCATTTTCTCTCTGCAGGTCCTTTAAAAGGAAACATTTTTTGTTATTTCCCCCTATAGTCTGAGGCCTTAAACACCACATTTAAATACATTAAGACAGGACCAGGATTAGGAGATGTTAAAGGCCCTCCCAATGCCAAGAGCCTATGATAATGAAAGGCAATCTCAGTGTTCTGCGCCTGGTGATTTTGCCCCCTTACATGACGCATTTCATTCAGCTTTTTCAGTTCGGTTACAGATACCTACGAAATTTGCTTTACGACTGCCTCTTTCAATTCTGCCACTTACAAAAGCACAGTAGCATATTATTTTGTGTGAATTCGTATAAATAACACATGGAGGTATACATTAAAATAATATTTCCCAAGCCATTTAGCACTTAGTAGTGGCTGGCTGTGCAGATAATCTGTCTTATCTACTCTCAGCTGAGGTCTGCCAGACCCTGCACTCAACGTCCTAATTCCCCACCTACACTCCCTTCAGCATCTCAGAACAGGTGCCACCGGGGGCTCTGAGGAACCCTGCCTGACAAGGCGTCCCCTAGGGCTTGAGTCTTTGCCTTCTTGCGAAGAGAATGACCCAGAGGTCAGGAGACTTGTCCAAAGCCACAGAACAAAAAAGCCTAAATAAATAAATAAATAAATAAATAAAATGCTTTCTTCCTACTGTCCCTTCTGCTGTCCTCAGAACACTGGAGGTCTGAGAAGCGCCCATTCACATCTGGATACTGCTGGCTTTTCACTTCAGAGGGGAGATCCATCCACCACACTGATTGCCGCACTACACAAAAGGCTTTCTGTACACAGACAACAGGAAGTTCTGAATTATGATTCTTACACAACGTTGCATTTTAAAAAATGACCGAAAACGAAAAAGAGAGAAAGAGACGAAACAGGGCAAGAGGGTGGAGAGAGATGTAGGAAGGGAGGAAGAAGCGCAGGGGAAGTCCCAGGAAGCTGTTTTGCAAAAGAGGTCACAGGGCAGTCGCTCCAGGAGCTGCTGGGAGGGAAAGGGTGGAAGCCCAAGAATTCCCTGCCGGCCGGGGATCACTTTGGAACTGTTTACCGCGAGAGCCCCCAGGGCGGGAGCAGTGCCCCCTGCGGCGCAGACTTCAAAGTGCCGGTCGGGCATTAACATACTGATCCTTCCGCCCCTGCCACCCCCAGCCTCAGGGAGCCTCTGGGGGTGGCAATCTGCCGCGGGGAAACTGAGGAAGAAAAAGGAGCCAGTGGAGAAAGTGGGGATAGCTCCGCGACTCTGCCAAGACCCATTACTAACACCAGCCGTCAAAGGTTACTGCCCTTTGTCATCAGCCGCCGTCCTGCACGCCCCAGGGCTTGAAAGAGACAGTTCTCTCTGCGGCCAGAGATACAGGAAGTCCCAGGTGAATAATAAAAATCCAGTAGTTTCCAGGCCCCTTCCATTCAAGGCGGGCTGTCTCGGTGGCCCACTTTGATACCGACCCTTACTGAATTCCTAAGGACTGGCAACATCCCGGCATGCCCTCCCGCAGCCCCCCAAATATTTGCATCCATTCAATGCTTGGATTCCCTCTCCGCCTCCTACAGAGAAAAGGCTGCTGGAAACCCAGACGCCCCGTGGAGGGGACTGGTGCCAAGTCGTCTGGGGCCCCCTCCCCCGGGGAAGCAGGAAGCACAGCCAGCCTTGTCACCATGCCCTAAAGTAGGATGGATGGCCCCGGTAAGCCGATCCTCGCTAATGTAACCATAGGTGCTATTTCATATAAATACATCCACCCAGACATTTCCCATCAGCACAGCGCCTTTCCCCGAGGCCGGCTCTCCCGCCTCTGCCCCCTCCACAGCCTCCAACCACCCGGGTTAATGACATGCTCCGGGTGGGGACCCGAGTGTGTGAAGTGTCTTTGCAATGGCAAATAAGGGGCCCCCAAAGCCTTCCTTTTCTTCATTTATCATTTTCTATAATGTACCTATCACATCCCCTGCTCCTCTCGTCTTTGCCAAACTAAACAGCCTTAGTCGGGCTAATCTCTCCTCAGATGGAGACCAGGGCCATAAATCTAATCACTGTGCAAAGAAGGCCTTCCCTGACCATGCCTTGGGCGCTCGGCACAGCACATATTCTAACACACACAGCAGATAATGGTAGAGCCTCTGTCACAGGGCACGTTATAAAATACAGATGTTGCAATAATGCCCCTGTTGTGAAGTTTCAGCTGTAAATTGGCCAGCCCGCTAAAGGGATAAAGGCCATTTAATTTGCTCATCAACCCCACCCTCTCTCTCCTTTGTCCTTTGTCTCCTTTGGCACATTATGTTTGAATGAAATTTGGGGTGGAAACTGGAAAAAGAGGACTCGGCTCTGGCTGTGTGAGGATAACATGGAATTAAATCCTATTAGCTTCTTGAATTAATTTTAAAAGGTAATGACTTCAGTTAAACATGCTGTCTGGGTGCATTTTTTAAGAAACAGGATACCTTCTCAAGTCCCCAGATCTGATTTAACACTTCCCACACTCCCGTGACGTGCGGAGGCATACTTCCCATTCACCTTTTTCTCCCAGTCATCCAGGCATTGACAAGGGATGTCGTGAACTTATTAATGTCTTTTTCAACAAATACTAAATTTTCCTGGTGTTCTGCTTTCAGAAAGTGAGAGGAAGGGAGACTTTTATACATCTTTAGAGAAGAGCAGCAGTGGGCTAAATCTCACAGAACATATCTCAGGGATGCTAATGTAAGGTCTTCAAGGAAGGCACGTTTACTGAGAGCTTCCCTGAGTCACCAAGGAAACCACATTCTCCTTTCATCTTTCTCCTCTCCCAATCCTCCTCAAAAGAGGCGAGTAGTTCCAAGAGATAGAAAGTACTGGAAAGAGGAAATATGAAGACTTTGTTACTTTTCATGCTTTAAATGTATGCCTGGAGCAAAGAGCTGAGTTTGAGACTTGGGAGGAATGAGTTATGGGCCACCACCGGCGCCCAAGAAACAAATCACCTGGCTCGGCTTTCCCCACACAGGGCCATGGAACTGAAAAACCCCACTGTTTTGTCTGGCTCTCATCTTGAACAGTAAATAGCCTGGAAAAGACCTAGGTCCCAAGTTACCTGATGACCCAGGATTCCCCAACAGGTCAAGGTGAGAAGCTGGGAACTACCAGAAAACCCTCAATTCTAAGAGTAAGTGTGGACCATCTTATCGAGCCATCAATTTATCTGATGGTAAGCACTTGAAAATATTAATGCATACCTTAATTTTCTGTAAATGTACACACCTAATGTATGTACCTAAAATATTATGCATATATTTATTTTGTATTAAATGTAAAATTCACATAAACCTTTATAGAAAGATGGAACAATGCAACAAATTTTGAACGTATCCCTTTAGAAGTCTCACAGCTGGCAGGTGCATCCCTTCCTCCAGAAGTCAAGTTTGAGAAGCATCTTAGTGGGCCATAGCCCATCCCCTAGAAACACAGAGCCAGGAAGGAGTTGGGGCCTAAAGAAGAAAATTAATGCTAATATTGCAGAGGCCTGGGTGGGGAGTAGCTGAGCAGCACAGGAAGCTGTTCAGAGGAACACAGGGTCCAGGATTGGAGTCCAGGTGTTCCAAGAATTATCCCGATGAGGTACAGAAGCCATAACAAGATAAATAGCAAGAGTCAGGACCTTTCTTGTAGTAGATCAAGAGAGATCTTGAGAGAGCTTCCTCTCTCTCTTAGTTTGAGCCCCCCCTCCCCCACTGCCCCAAGCACACCCTGAGATAAGAATTCAAAGGCAAGCAGTTTACTTAGTAGGGGATCCTAGGAAACACCAATTGGGAGTGGAGAAGTGAGATGGAGTAAGAGAGGCCATCCATTAGGGATGCATAGTCAAGCAAGCTACCACAGTGAACAACTGGAGCTTGATGTCTCTGGGGAATTCTGGAAGATAGCATAGAACACATGATTCCACAGCATCTCACTTGACGTGCAAGGGCACTGGGGTACTTTACACACCAACTTCCAACAATCACTGGTTGGAGGCTGTTGGGGGTGAAGAGTGGTCATGAATTCCCTGCATTTGGGCCTGCTTGAGTAGAGCTCACTCCAGAAGACCAAAAAAAAAAAAAAAGCCCTCAGGCAAAGAGAGGCCAGGGCTGGCAGTTTGAGATGAACATGCACTGAAAAGGGTAAGGGTGAGGGGGTATGGGCAAGGTGGACACAGCAACTGCTGTAGCCTCTGCATGGAGGGCTCTGGTCCTCCTAATGATTGAGCATCATACACGGTGGTTGATCTTTAGATAAAATGATGTACTATCACCACCAAAAGCTTTTGTATCAGGCAATGTAGATGCTTTCTATTTGGTTCTCCCAACAAACCTATGGGAAGATGCTGTGATTACAGACAAGCTAATTGGCCATTACAGTTGAGTAGCTTCTGCAGAGTCCTGCCACAGGTAAAGCTGGGATCTCAACCTCAACTCTGTGGTTATAACCTCTGCATATGTGGCCAATATAGAATGCCTGCCCAGTCACACCCTCTTTTGCAGGTTACTGCCCTACCCATGGCCCTGCCAGGAGGCACAGTTAGGTTTTTGTAACATGTGCCTGAGCTTTCCCACCTTACCTGTCACTTGAGGTCCCTCATACAGTTGTAGCCAGCCTATAGCTGAAGCTAAGTTCATCTGAAATCTTCTCCACTCACCCGCATGGTGCCTGGTCTGAGATGTCTGAAAACGCTTGAGACTGGCTGGGCATCTCTCATTCTCTCTCTCTATGGCCTCTTCATATAGCTAGCTTGGGCTTCCTCACAGCATGGTGATCTTGGAGAAGTTGGAATTCTTCCATGGCTGCTGGTTTTCTCCCAGAGTGAGTGTGCCAAAGCATTGCTTTCACTGTATTCTATTTCTCAAAAGTCACCAGCCTGCTCAGACTCAAAGGATAGAATACCTTCCATCTCTCCATGAGGGAATGCATGCATACAGGGAAAGAGCAAATTGAGGGAGGGTAGCCATCTTGGAGACAAACCATCCCATAGCCACTGGCTTTTTACTTCAAGCACTGGCAACTCTATTTGAGACATTATCTGCCTATGGCAGATGGCATTCCAGAGAGTTCACACTCCCAGGAGCAGTTCTTAACTGCAACTCAAAGGGAGTCTAAATGTTCCAACTTCCTCACACTTGACTGAGCTAAATCAGAAGTAGAATCTGCATAGTCCCCAGAGTGATTGAGCCACGATCACCCAGAGTAGACACCTGCTTCTTGCCATACCCACAGTGGTTGTCTTACCCTCTCCAACTCAATTCTCCACTGTTCTACCTGTACCTCCTGAGATCTCCTCTCCAAAAAAAACAACTTCACCAAAAAGACTATTAGAACTAGTACACAAATCCAGTAAAGTTGCAGGATACAAAACTAATATACAGAAATCTGTTGCATTTCTATACACTAATAACGAAGTAGCAGAAAGAAAAAGTTAAGAAAACAATCCCATTTACAATTGCAGCAAAGGGGCGCCTGAGTGGCTCAGTTGGTTGAGCATCCGACTTTGGCTCAGGTCATGATCTCAGGGTTTGTGGGTTAGAGCCCCATGTCAGGCTCTGTGCTGACAGCTCAGAGCCTGGGGCCTGCTTCAGATTCTGTGCCTCCCTCTCTCTGCCCCTCCCCCACTCACACTGTGTCTCTGTCTCTCAAAAATGAATAAAAAAGGGGCGCCTGGGTGGCGCAGTCGGTTAAGCGTCCGACTTCAGCCAGGTCACGATCTTGCGGTCTGTGAGTTCGAGCCCCGTGTCAGGCTCTGGGCTGATGGCTCAGAGCCTGGAGCCTGTTTCCGATTCTGTGTGTGTCTCTCTCTCTCTGCCCCTCCCCCGTTCATGCTCTGTCTCTCTCTGTCCCAAAAAAATAAATAAACGTTGAAAAAAAAAATGAATAAAAAAATTACAAAAAATAAAAAAAAATTACAATTGCAGCAAAAATAATACAATATTTAGGAATAAATTTAACCAAGGAGGTAACAGACGTGTACTCTGAAAACTATAACACTGATGAAAGAAATTAAGAATGAGACAAATGGAAAGATATTTCCACCCTTACGGATTGGAAGGACCAATATTGTTAAAATATACATACTACTAACGCAACCTACAGATTTAATGCAATCTCTATCAAAATACCAATAATACTTTTCACAGGACTAAAAAAAAATAATCTGAAAATTTTTATGGAATCACAAAAGACCTGAATAGTCAAAGAAATCCTGAGAAAGAAGAACAAAGACAGAGATATCACAATCCCAATTTCAACATATACTACAAAGGTATTGTACTCAAAGCAATAAGGTATTGACACAAATATAGACACATAAATCAATGAAACTGGTTATAAAGTCTAGAAGTAAACCCATGCTTATATTGTCAATTAATCTTTGACAAAGGGGGCAAGAATATACGATGGAGAAAAGACAGTCTCTTCAATAAGTGGTGCTGGGAAAACTGGACAGCTACATGCACAAGAATAAAACTGGACCACTTCCTCACACCATATATAAAAATAAATTCAAAATGGATTAAAACCCTAAATGTAAGACCTGAAACTATTAAATTCCTAAAAGGAAATACAAGCAGTAATCTCTTAGCAACTTTTTTCTGGATACCTCTTCCAAGGCAAGAGAAACAAAACCAAAAATAAACAAATAGGACCACACCAAAATAAAAACCTTTTGCACAGCAAAGGAAACCATCAACAAAACAAAAAGGCAACCTGATGAATGGGAAAATATTTGCAAATGATATATACAATAAAGGGTTAGTATACAAAATATATAAAGAGCTTACACTACTCAACACCAAAAAAAAAAAAAAAAAACAACCAATGAAAACAAGCAGATGACATTTTAATAAACATACATTTTCCCCGAAGGAAACATTCAGATGGCCAACAGACACATGAAAAGATGTTCAAAACCACAACGAGACATCACCTCACACCGGTCAGAAAGTCTAGTATCAAAATGACAAGAAATAAGAAGTGTTGGCAAGGATGGGGAGAAAAGACAACCCTCATGCACTATTGGCAGAAATCTAGACTGTGGTACAGCCACTGTGGGAAACAATATTTGACTATTCGGGGTCTTTTGTGATTCTATAAAAATTTCAGATTATTTTTTCTAGTTCTATTAAAAATACTATTGGTATTTTGATAGGGATTGCATTAAAACTGTAGGTTGCATTGGTAGTATGTATATTTTAACAATATTGGTCCTGTCAATCCATGCGGGTTGAATACCTTTCCATTTGCTTGTCTCATCCTTAATTTCCTTCATCAAAAAATTACTAGAAAATACCGTATAATCCAGTGATTCCACTACTGGGTATGTACCTAAAGAAAATTGAGAAAACACTAATTTGAAGAGATATATGCATCCCTGCATCTACTGCAGTATTATTTGCAACAGGCAAGATATGGAAGCAACTTAAATGTCCATTGGTAGATAAATGGATAAAGAGGATGTAGTTTATATACACAATGGAATATTACACAGCCATAAAAAAGAACAAGATCTTGCCATTTGCAACAACATGTATGGACCTAGAGGGTATTATGCTAAGTAAAATACATCAGGCAGAGAAAGACAAATACTATATAAGTTTAAAAACAAGTGAACAAACAAACAAACAAAAAAACCCAAAATAGACTCATAAATACAGAGAACACACTGGTGGTTTCCAGAGGGAAGGGGACTGGGGGGATGGGCAAAACAGGTGAAGGGGATTAAGAGGTACAAACTTTCAACTGTAACATAAATAAGTAACAAGGATGAAAAGTACAGCAGAGAGACTATAGTCAATAATATTGTCATAAGGTTGTACAGTGACAGAGGGTAACTACACTTATCATGACGAGCATTAAGTAATGTATAGAATAGTTGAATCACTATATTGTACACCCGAAACATTGCATGTCAGCTATACTTCAATAATAAAAATTTAAAAAAAAAAAAACTTGCACCCAAATCCTTTTCTCAAAGTCTGCTTCTGAGAGAACCTACCAAACACATACCCCATATTCTCCCAAAATCTTCCTTTCTTGGGTAAATTAACTATAGTTGCTTTCTTTTGCTTTCAAGCAAAGAACCATAAGTGATAGAGTCTAGAAAGGAGACAGAGAGAGAGTATGAGAGCCACAATTGTCTGAGTGCCAGCCGGCATCGTCGAGGGACATAACAGTGAAGCCACAGAGGAGGCTGCTCTGTGGAAGAGATTGGGGCAAGCCCATATAAAAAGAAATGACTCTTCAGGGAGGCCATACTGCAGTTTTGTTCCACTTCTCACTTGTGACTCTCAGTCTCTATGGACTGTCTTGCCCTTGGAATAAGAATGTGATTGGGTCGCCTGGGTAGCCCAGTTCGTTGGGCGTCTGACTCTTGATATCAGCTCAGGTCATGATCGGAGCCCGCTTGGGATTCCCTCTCTCTCTCTCTCTCTCTGCTCCTCCCCCTCAAAATAGATAAATAAACATTAAAAAAAAAAAAAGAATGTGACTCTGTCTCTTCTCTCCTGTCCCATCCCCTATAGGGATTGGCCTTACGTGTGAGCTCTGTGACTTAAATAACAAATGGAATGTCCTCTTGTCCCAAACATCTCCACTAACATAGACGTAGGAGGATTAACAGAAATAAGGACATTTTGTCGCTTTCCTAAGGTATGTCTGGGGACAATAAAGTTGATAAAATTTGACCTTTCATAGGATATAGTGAGAGATTTAGTGAGGGCTGATGGAAGAGGTTATAGAAGCCCAGAGGACAATCTGGGGGACATTTTGGCACAATTTGTAGGATTTCTGGTCAGAATTAGATGGTAAAGGATTGTGTGGGTATCTAACCAAGGCTTCTATTCTACGTTAGGTATTTATATCTGGGGACCCCAAAACTCTAAAAACACAGACATTCCTCTTCCATAGAGGAAAACATTGATTTGAAAAACACGGGAAGCACCTGATATAGAAAGGTTCAGTGACTTATCCAAATAAAACCTATGAGACTGGGTTCATAGTAGAGTATCCAGATAATTTATCATCTAAACTGGAACACTTTTGAAAGTGAAACAGGGAACTATGAATAATTAAGCCAGGACAACTGGCACAAACCAGGATGTTCCAGGCAAATTGTGACATGAGTTTAGGAGCCCAGGGCACATTCTGCTTCCCCAACTGGAAGACATGTTTGGCTGCAAGTGAAAGTCTAGGATCTGCAGTTAAATAAAACTGGTAAGTCCCATATTCCTGCTTGGTAGGTATGGAATCGTGGAAAATGTGGGAAATGCGCTGGTCTTAGAACTAAAAAGACCAGCATCCAAGCCCAACTCTACACCTCCTTAACTGACAGGACTTGGGCAGATCTCTTTACCTCAATTAACCCAATTTCCTCTTCTGTAAAATTGGGGTGATTCCCCACCATTCACAGGGGGTGTTGTGGAGATCAAAGACTGATGTAAGAGAAAGCACTTTGTAGGCTCTCATCCAACAAATGGGCGGTGGTGTTGTTATTTGTCCATTCCGCAGCAAATCTGGGCAACCTCATTGCATGAAAAAGGTCAGATCTGATACATGATTTCTAGCAAAGTTATGGGAAAAATTGCCCCCGCATTTCCATTCTGTTGACTTCATCTTGAGGCATGTCCTTTTTCAGACCACCAGGCCCCTCCTTTCACTCAATGTGAAGGCAGTTTTGACCCTTGAACTTTTAGCACCTTCCTCATTGGGGAGAAAGAACAGCTCCACATTTAAGTGAAAACGCATGTATATTCCTTGACTCTCTGCCTGACACCACTCACTTTCACCAAGAACAGGCAACAGGAGTAGCTTGTGTTCAGCACTTGGACGTCTGCGTGGCCAGCTTGAAGGGTAACATGGAAAAACTTATAGGGGCATGAGGAGAATAATATGGAGGTTTTCAGCTGTAAAAGAAGACCACACACATGGTCCCATGTGGATTGCGCCCTGGACCCTCTTCAAAAACATGGAAGTTGCACGCTCTGCAGCCATGCGTAGGCCTGGTTTAATTAACTGTAGGCCACAAACGGGCTGGCAAACACGACGTCGAAAGGCTGTCCATTTCTGTGGTAGAAATTTCCCATTGCTCTGTGTTCCCTGATAAGATACTATGTGTGGAGAGTACAACCTGAATGCTTGGCAGATGGTTCCATCTGTTTTTCCATCATTTTGAATTTAGCAGGAAAACCCCAAGATGTGTTTTGACACAAGCATGCTTTTTTCCTTCTCCGAATTTTGAAATGGCTGTGTTTGGAGGCTAATTAAATCCATATGCTTCTGATTCATTTACACTTAACTCATCAAAATGTTGTTTTGTAATAGTCATTTGAAGTCCAAGGCGCCTCTCTTGAGCCTTTTTTTCTAAAAACCAGGAAGCTATGGTTTGCCAGCCAACAGCAGGGTTCTCATACCAAAAGGTTCAAATATGGTTCAAGACAAGACCCTACACCCTGGAGATTCTAGCGGTTAGGAATTGTCCTAAAACATCACCGTCAAGTGTAGGGTGTGACTGAATCTGCTGTTACTCTCCAAAGACACTGTTCAGAATGGTAGAACACAATTTGTGAGAGAGAAAAATTGTGCTAGAATCACTGGGCCCCATAGGGAAATTTAGTTTAAGTGGCAATTGGGTGGTTCTTCCATTTTTGAAGAAGAGTTTTCACTAAGCATCACTAAGATTTATAACTGCAGGTTTCATGCCAACCCGTTAATAGTCTCCCCACCATTGATTTTTGCTATCAAATGTCACTTATGCTTCTTAAAAAAGTATCCATAATGCGGACTTAAAGCAAAATCATAACTCCTATTCTTTCAATGTCATAGCAGAGCATTATCTAACCAGCCCACCTGATTTCTGAAGTTGGTAATCTATGTTTGACTCAATATTTACTACAGTTTGGGGCCTAGACTCTGTAAAGTAAGATATTAAGTTGTAGAGTTGAAAATTAGTGTTGTCCACTAAAAAAGCAAATATCTCTATCCAGGAGAAAAGATATCCGCAAAGCTTGCCATTTTGCTGGGCTGTAGGACATTAACCAGTTTCGTAGCTAACTTGGCAATATGATTTCAGCACTATTTTCTTTGACTGACTGTATACACCAGTCTTTCCTATCCTCCCTCAAACCTGCTTTACTATCTGCTTGGTTTTCTCATTAACACAAAGATTTATTTAATCACACTCAATGTGTGTAGGAGGGTCCTTTAACTTTTTGAAAATGATACTTTGAAATTTCCTAGGGCTTGATCCTGGCTCATCTCATAGACCCTTCCTTCTGCTGCTGCTAGTCGGAAACCTATGTAAAGCAAATAAGCACTCAAAGAGTTGAAAATTGAACAGATGCAGCACTAGAAAAGGCCCAGAAACTCAGTCTAGAAGGAGGGAAAGGAGAGGGTTTTGAACACTGAATGAGTTAACCTATGTGGTCTCCTTTCAGCCATGTAACAGCTCTGATGCAAAGGCATCAGCCCACTTTCTAGGTGAGAAAATTGAGGCAGGGAGTGGTTAAGTAACTTGCCCAGAATCACACAGCTTTGGAAATGGCAACACCCAGGTTTGAACAGGAAGCTGTCAATTCCAAACTGATGTGTGCTCGTCCCTCCACATTCCCCTCTGCCATATTCTTAAAGACTTCAAGGGGTGAGGCTGTAAAAGAATCATTGAAGTGGAGAGAAGAAGCAGGCCCCACCAGGCCAGGATGGAGAGCAAGACAAGCGGGGCTTGTTCCACAGAGAAGTAAGTCACGCATGTTCACACTGACAGGAAGTATGCCCAAATCTCCCTGTGATTGGACAGTGGCTCAGAATAAATTTTTTTTTAACGTTTATTTATTTTTGAGAGACAGAACAAGACAGAGCATGAGTAGGGGAGGGGCAGAGAGAGGGGGAGACACAGAATCCAAAGCAGGCTCCAGGCTCCCAGCTGTCCGCACAGAGCCCAATACGCGGCTAGATCTCAACTGCGAGATCATGACGGGAGCCAAAGTCCAAAGCCTAATGGACCGAGCCACCCAGGTGCCCCAGAATAAATGCTTTAAAAACAAAAACAGGGGCGCCTGGGTGGCTCAGTCGGTTAAGCAGCCGACTTCGGCTCAGGTCATGATCTCGCTGTCCGTGAGTTCGAGCCCTGCGTCAGGCTCTGTGCTTGTGGTGACAGCTCAGAGCCTGGAGCCTGTTTCAGATTCCGTGTCTCCCTCTCTCTCTGACCCTCCCCCGTTCATGCTCTGTCTCTCTCTGTCTCAAAAATTAATAAACGTTAAAAAAAATTTTTAAATAAAATAAATAAAAACAAAAACAAAAACTAACAAAAAAAAGTCTTACAAACCTAAATGACAACCTGAGTTGTCCCTGTTGGAGTCCCTGGCTCCGGTCTGCAAAGGGTTGGGGTGGGGGAGGGGAAGGAGTTGGTTGGTTGGGAAGAACTGGGCATGCTCGGTGCTGCCCCCCCATCTGCTGGAATTGAAGGTGTCTGCAGGGGCTGGGTTGATGCTCTGCGGCATCTGTGATGCTATCCAGCTCAGTCTAAGGCCAGGTGGCCAAGTTCCATTCTGGGGTGACGTGTAACACATCCAGGCCACAACCTCCCATCTACCTTGTATCAGTTACAGAGCTGACATTTTTTGATCATCTGTCTGACTCCTGCTTTATCTATACTTGTTAGGTTTTACTGGTGTGAATCACACCTCTCTTCCTTCACTGAGTTTGGAGTACTTGATGCTATAGGAATATGCTACACAAATTAACAAATTATACATAAAAATCTATAGAATTCAAGGTAGCAACACTAATTAACATGATGTGAGAGATGGATTCTGTTGTCTCCTAGATATTAAACCACTGGCGCTCTTGTTGGCATGGTCCCCTAGGGAGCCCCACCCACTCCATCATTCTCTTTCCTACCAATTTGACACTTTCCTTGAAAGGTACACCTTGGTATCATTTTGCCTTCATTGAGTACAAACTCATCATTAATAAGACTACCTCAATTCTTGCCCTATTAACTCAAGGTAATGAAAATATTTCTATTTGGCACTAATATGTCCCCAAACATAAATGCAGACACAGGCCTATACATACACAGTAGTTCTTGGGTTATAAGGTGTTGACCTAGATCATTGTTTCTCGAGTTTTTCATTATTATCCACTCAATGAGCTTCTTGAGACATATTTTTCTCCTAATCCCATCCATGAAATTTTAATACCATAGACATACGGTATATTCATTATATGCCATATGTATAGTTAAAGATTTTAAAAGATTACAAATTTTTCATCACACTCCTCTAAGAATCAATTCTTACCCCCTAAGGAACAATATCATGCCCTTTGATAATGCATAATCTAAATCAGTGCTGCCCAACAGAAATCTAATACAAGCCGCATACTGCATATAATTTTTAAATTTTCTATTAGCCATATTAAGCAAATAAAAAGAGACAGGTAGAATTAATTTCATAATATATTTTATTTAATTCAGTATATCCAAAATGTTATCTTCCAGCAGATAACAAGTACGAAAACTTCCTAATGAGATATTTTATGTACTTATTTCTTACTCAGACTTTAAAATGTGTTCTACACTTCAATTACAACTCAATCTCTATTAACCACATTTCAAGTTCTCTATAGCCATATGCAGACAATGGCTACAGGTATTCACTTAACTCGAAATGATCAACTCATCCAAAAGCCAGGCTTACTTTCAGAAAGCTTGCAAACTGCAGAAGATATGTGTGTGGACCTCCAGAGACCCATAGATTGCAGTTTGGAGAAGCACTGACTTGGACAGTAGGAGTTTATAAGAACCCATCTAGTCAAACTTCAGTGAGCAAAGGAACCCTGCTCCTGCTGGTCAGCAATTGCAGCAAATCAAATGGTCAAGGGAGACTCTCAAAACCACTTGTCTCCTTACTCAGCTCCTGAGTCCCCACCTCTACTCTCTACTCTCTGTTCCTCGCGTCATACCCCATGCTCCTCTGCCTCATGGCTTCTCATTCTTGTCTTCCTTCCAAGTGTACCCTCCCCATACCCCCCGCCCTTCCACTGGCTGCCTCCAATTCCAGTTCTGATCTGACAGGAGCTGATTGGGTGAGGAGGTGGGCATCTTTCCAGGTTATGGCACCTCTTCGAAGTGGAGCACTCCCTCCACCACCTTGATGGAGGTCCCCTCATCAGAACGGGCTCCAGGCAGGAGGACAAAGTGAGGGAAGAGCCTGCCTACGTTGCCCACTCTAGACCCCCTTTCTTGGAGCCCCAGCCAGCCTTCCTGGCTTTCCAGAGCTGAAGGTGTCTCCAGAGTCTTACCTCGCCAGCCACACTGAGAGGAAAGAGAGAAGGGGGAGTAAGAGAACAAAGAGACAGCCACTATCCTCCTAAAGTTGCAACTCAAAACTTGTCACACACACACACACACACACACACACACACACACGCAGTGGTCCCATTTTTTATGATCTTCAGGACTCTACTTTGTCCTTGACCTATTTTCAGAATGCCACTTGCTTGAACATGGTTTGTGTGGAAGAAAGGAAGAGAACGGAAATAAGAGAACTTCCAACCATCTGGTTTTGGATTGCATCAGAGAGCTATTTTTGTGGCACAACCCCCTACACACACACACACACACACACACACACACACACACGTACATATAGCTACCAGTCTTTGTGTTTAGGAGAACATTAAATGCAGTTTGCATTCCTTTAGGACAGTGATTGGACTCTCCCCTGCCCAAGAGGATATTTGCAATATCTGGAGACATTTTTGGCTGTCACGATTAAGGCTAAGCATGCTGGTAGCATGTAGTGGGGAGAGGTCAGGCATGCTAAGTATCCTGGAGTACACAGGACAGCTCCCCGTAGCAAAGAATTATCTGACCCAAATGTCAGTAGTGCCAAGGTTGAGAAACACTGAGCTTTAGGGAAAGAAAATTTGTTTCACTGGTGAGGGGTTAGGGAGACCTAAACGCAGAAGAGGGGGAGTAAAAGAATGAGGGGATCTCAAAGCATGTTGGACAACTGAGAGAGAGCAGCCTGCCATTGAAAACACAACCCCCATTTGTATGCTGGAGAGATGTTTTTGCTACGTTATTGCAATAGGGGGAAGACACGGGTCGCTAGGATGACCCAGAAATGGGATGAAATGTAAGCCTCTGAAAGTCTGGGTGCCACGCTTGGGCCAGAATCCAGAACTTGTTGAAAGATGAAAGCTTGTCTACTGCCCCTGATACTCCACAGAAGAAATGTAAAAAATACTGGAGTGGGGTGCCTGGGTGGGTCAGTCCATTAAGCATCTAACTCTTGGTTTCAGCTCTGGTCATGATCTCATGATTCTTGAGATCAGACCCTGCATCGGGCTCTGTGCTGGCAGTGTGGAGCCTGCTTGGGATTCTCTCTCTCTCTCTCTCTCTCTCTCTCTCAAGAGTGACCTCTCATCACACTCTCTCTCTGCCTCTCTCTCAAGATAGATAAACATTTAAAAAAAAACAAAAAACAAAATAAAATGATTAAAAAAAATACCAGGGTGAGAGATGGCCAGCCCACAAAAGAACACAATAGCTTGTGTTAAACTTCTGAACCAGTCACGGGTAAATCCGAGGGGCTCTCCACCCTCTCTTCTCAGGGCACATCGCACATTGTGTACACACACAGAGCCTTGTGGAGATGGGACTTCACGATTCCTGGTAGTTTCCCCATTTGTTCTTCTATGAGTCCAGCCTTCTTCTAAACTCTTTTCAACATTCTGGGGAAGGCCCTACTGCCATCTTCATCTTGCAGGTGGGAAATCTAAGGCACAGAGAAGTTAGGTCAGTGGCCCACGGCCATACAGCTGGTGAGACGTAGAGGCAGGATTCAAACTAGGTCTGTCTGATTTGATCTGTCCTGGCTTGACACTTGACCACCAGGCCATGATGCCGTTCAGCATGGAGATCTCAGTTAATGGAGGCTGACACCTTCAGATTATTAAAGCCAAGACAAGCAGATGTTTGAATCCACCGAGCATCTCCCCTAAACCATAGCACCGACAGTTCACTGGGCCCAGGGAGAGCACAAGAGGCCCAGCTCTCACAGACCGCCGTATTCTTCCCCTTCCCCTCTCCCCTTGTGCCTACTAATTGGAAAGTCCAGGCTCCACACTTTATCTGAACGATAGAAAGCAAATTTCAAGGCACAAGAAGGCAAGCTTGTTCCCAAGGACTCTCTCAGTAGTTTTAAGGAGTAATTGAAACTCGTAGTTGACCCCAAGCCTGTGGAGTTGGCACCAGGAGGAACACAAGCATTTTATAAATGCTCTTCCAGGAGGGGAGGTGAGCTCACTTCCTGAGGGAATTACTGCAGGGGGTGTCTGCGGGGGCCAGCCCAGGCCCGGCTTTCAAACATCTGAAACGGCCCACGGTGTAATCAGGCATGAATATTGATTCAAATAAATTATGCATGTTTATACACTCGTTTATTATTTTATTCACACGCTCGCTCCATGTAGTTAGCCTGGGCAAGTGCCATGGGGCTAGTCAGCTCTTGGATGCTGTAAAAATCAGTTGCTTTGAAATATTTGGTGGCCAAAAGGAAATCCAAGTCGTTAGTGAAAATTATAAGCAAAATGACAGCAAATTTCTATCATCTGGAAGGGCCTTGGCAAGTCCAAGTCATCGGGGTCAGACATTGCCCTATTCCTCGGGCTTTCATGAGACCATGGAAGAGTGAATATGGACGGCTCCAGAGCATTCTAGCAATTATCATTTTAACAAATAGGGCTCTTTTCTAATATTCACATTCCTTTCGCATGGCCTCATGAAAACACAAACATTCACTCCATCCTCAAAAAATGCAGGCGCTCTGGGAGGAAAGAGCTACCCGCTCAGCCCCGAAGCCAAGCTGGAGGAACCAGAGATTGGTGTCAGGTCTTGGGTTATGAAGCTGATGGTTTCCGACTCAGTTGATAATCTAAACCATACCTCTGGGGGCATTGTCATGCCCTGCTCCAGGGGCCCTTCAAGAAAGAAGACATCTCTTCCAGAAGAGACCCTTGGAGGCACCCTTCCAGAAGCTTTGGCTTACATGTTGGGTGACAGTAGTCGAGAGTGGGCAGACAGGCCTGTCTGCTCCCAGATGGGAAGTAAGGTCACCAGGGAGAGCCAAGGCCCTGACAGTTCTGTGGAGTCTAGTTGTGCAGACTAAGACCCGAAGGAGACCCTCCACATGGGAGGCTGAGCTCTGATGGTCAGGGTCTGCCCTACAGATGGAGCTTTCCCCCAAGAAGCTGCATTTAAAGCTATTCCCGAAGCCTTGTGTTTTGAGGACTAAAGCTGATACTGCCCTTTTCACCCTCATATGATTTCTGGTGTTTTGTCATTCAGTTACCAGCCCAAAAGGGAAATAGAACAAAGAATTCTGCTTTCCTCAATACATGATACAAGGAAACTTATATGCTTCTACTTACTGAAAAGTCCCTGAAATCAACCTCAGTACACTATTTTTTCTCTTGATAATTATTTCAGAAGGTACTCATGCCCCAGAAACTTGCATTATGGGTTATGAATGTTTAAATTAATACATGAATTTACGTCTGTACTTTTTATGGATTGTTTTCAAATTTCATGGTCTGAGAGAATTGAAAGTAAAGTAGATAAAACCCAAGAACAACAAACTCATCTCTGAAAGAGATAAAAGTTTTCACTTTCTATGTTATGTGTTTCTACAGTTTTTTAAAACAATGAGGTGAATTATTTATGTAATAGGAAAAAAATTGTTTTTAAAGAAATGAAAAAGCAGCAACTTAATTGTAAACACTTAGACTCTTGGAGAAAAGAAACAGTATCCCAAAGTTGGGAGGGAGAGAAGGAAGGAAGTTTAAAAATTGTGTCACTATAATCCCAAAGTACAATTCTCAATAGTTTTTCACTGAAAAGATTGATCGCTCTGGTGTCATAATGGACCCAACCTCAGAGTTAGAATCCTAAGAGCCTGAGATGGAAAGTGGCCCTTAAGTAAGTGCCCTCAGCGGCACGTGGACTCAGCTGTGGCTTCCAGGCACTGAATATTAATGGAATGGGCATCTGGACATCTCCGGACACCAGCGGAAAGGAAATTTTCTAATGGAAAATTCTAGGTGCTAATGGAAGAGAAAATGGTAAATGTGAACCAAATTAAGAAAAAAGATCAGCATCGGGCTAGTTACATCAGTAGAGTATATCTCTCTAATCACAGAAAACAGTATGGCCAACAGGCCTTTGAAGCCAAATGTCCAAGCGACAGATTTGAGTGAAATTAATCCCCAAAACTCATTGGCAAGCTACATGCTGCATAGTGTTTCCTCTGTAGCGATACCTCCTAGCGAGACATTTTTCTCAAGGTTTTCTCACAAGGAGATCCTATATTGGCAGATTTATTAGTCGGTGTTATTATCCTTACAGAACATTCTATACAGAAAGGGAAATACTTGTTCGTTAACTTCTTTGTACATTCTTGACTTGGAAATAGTTGTTAAAAGAGTGATGAAATGGAGTGAGTCCTAGAGCAACGTCCCTCTACTGCGTCACTCCTTGTGAGCCCTCCTTCCCCTGGAACCCTCCCCCCACACACACAAGTAGGCCAACACAGAGGAGGGGCCGGCATCCACACCCACACACACAGTGCATGCATAGGCAGACCACATGTGTACATGCACCACACACACATACCACATACACATCACACAAACTACACACACCACACACACACTACACACATACACACACACACACCACATACACCCCACATACACACCACGTATACCCACACCACACAAACTACACACATACACACACACACACACACACCCCACATACACACCACGTATACCCACACCACACAAACTACACACACCACACGTACGCAGCCACACACACTACACTCACATACCACAAACACATATACATCACAGACACACACTACACACCACACACACTACATACACTACACATACCACACACATACACACCACACACACCACATACACAGAAATACACCACATGCACTACACACACCACACATATAAACCACACACATACATACATAACACACACGTACCACATACACACATACACATCACACACACGCTACACATACCACACATACACATATACACCATAACACATACCACACAATACCACACATATACACACCACACAAACTACACACACCACATAGATGCAACCACACACACTCCACACAGCACACATACACAACCACGCACACAATCCACGCGCATATGCATCACACACACACACTCCACACACCACACAGACACACCATACACACATATACACCACACACTAAACACACAGCACATATACACGCACTGAACACATACCACATATACACACCACACACACACATACCACACACACAGACACACCACTTACATACACCACACACATATATATACCACACACACCCCACACACACCACGTATACACATATACAGCAACACATATACACATAAACACACACATACACATACCACACACACATTCACACACCACACACACACTACATGCCACACATACACGCACACCACACCTACACACACACCGCACACACACACACACAGGTACACACCACACATACCACGTGTCCACGTATACCACAGACCGCGCACACATACACACACTACACATACCACACATATGCACATGTGCCCGTAAGCCCTGATTGCACAGGTAGCAACCCCACTGTGCCAGTCTGTGGTCAGTATCTGAAGAGTGAACAAGGCTTAGCTAGTGCGGGGCCTAATTTCGGAGACCTTTGTGCCACTGGGTAGCCAAGTGTAACAACATCCTGTGCTACTTCCAAGAGCACAATAGGCTGGGCCTCTTTCAGCTGGGAGGGGTAAAGGGAAGGGGGAAGACATTGTGAGTCACGAATTTTACCAAAACAAAGTGGACTGCATTCCACATTCTAGAAAGTGTGAGCAGCACCGATTGTATGAGTGTGTGAAAAGGAGCAGGAAAGCCCAAAACAAGCTGAGCATTCTTCTCAAGCATTTTTAAAGCAAAATGAACACTTTTTTAGAGAGGCAAGCTGTGATTTGCCATTTTTCTGGGAAGTCCCTACGTTTCCATCATTAAAGGAAGAGTTAAAAGATGGTAAATACTATAAGCCCTTAAATAAAGTGAGATTCATCTCCAAAATCTAGTGTCCAGCAGGGAAAAAAAATCAAGTGACAAAACCAGGCACAGATTATCATCCCACTTCTGAGGAAAGAGAACTTTATTCCATGGTCACATCTATGTGTGTGAATGCACAGAAAAATGACTTGAAGGATCCACCCCAAACTGCTAACAACTGTTATCTCTGAAAAAGGAAACGGAATCCCCAGTGAGGAGAAGCCAGTGATGAAGAGGCTTTTCACAGTATTCCTAATTCATTTGACTCTCCAAGAAAGAAAAATTCACTCTGGTATTACCTGCAAAATGACAAAGGCAAGAAAAAATAATAGAGGAGGGAAAAAAGAAATTGGATTTACACACATAAATAAGAATTACAACTTTTTTTTTAAACGTCATGCTTCAGTCGGCAGGATGCCCTGGTATTTTGTGTGTTTTTAAGCCGAAGGCACTTTCAAGGTCACTAGTGGAAAGCAAAAGACTTATAAGACACCGAGAGCTTCATTGTAAGTCTCTTGTGGGTCCCTAAGCTCTGAGAGGAGTCTAGGAGCTCCAGGGACTTGATGGCAGCAGACATCACTGTAGGCGGAAAGGTTCCAACTCCACCTCAGCCTCTTACTTGCTGGGTGGTCTGGGCTATTCCCTTCCCCTCTCTAAGCCTCGATTTCCCAGTCTGTAGAATGGAGTTAAAAATAGTATTTACCTCACCGGTTGAAAAGAGTGACAGAGATAAAATTCTATGATTCAGAGAGGCACTTAATGGGGCACTGAGGATATACAATAGTTGTTCTAGAAATACTGACTACCGTTATTAAAGAAGCACCATGAGGCATTCCCACCAGAATGCATGATATCATCCCAAATCCAGAATGAACAAGAAGACTCCACTCACACACTCAGCCGTCTACGAGGAGTTATTGAGCACTTTCCATGCACCAAACGCTCCTGGTACTGCATGCACTCCAGGAGTACTCACTCCACGAAATGAGTGGCAGTTCCAGCAGAAGGAAAGGTGCTAGGTGCCTCAGGAGCACATGGGTGTGGGTGGTGGAGAATTCAGGCCAGTCTTAAGAGAGGGGAATCAGGTCAGGATTCTCAGAGGAAGCAACATCTAAGACTGAAAAAAGTCAGGTAGAATGAGAATATGTCCCAGACAGAACTCAGGAGCAAAGCTTAGCCGTGCAAGCAACTCAGCAGGTAGTCAGTAACACAGATAGTTCAGGTGGAGCAGGCGATGCAAATGCAGGGGAGAAGCTCGGGAGGTAAGCAGAAATAAAAGATAGTGTACATCTAATAAATTCTCCTCCCCGGCACATTACACACCCAGTTATAGGTTTTCCCTGCTGGGCTGAACACTGCAGACTGGCTCATTGCTCTGTCAATGGAAAAACTATGTGTCAGGTCAGGGGAGGAGCCTTTACAACAACGAAAAGGCAGGACCAGGTTGGGAGATATTGGGGGAAACTAATGCCCACAGGTAAGAAGAGACATCGTCGAGTGTTTGTGAGTGTCAGGTATGAGCCACAGACAGATGAGGGTAACTAAAACCTAAATGATATGAAACTCCCACCTTAGTTTCCCTTTGCAGACACTTGCAGGTCAAGATTTCCCAAGCCTCATCTCAGGGAGTTTCTAACACAGTGTACTCAGCTGGGCCAACACAGTAGGAAAGTGCCAAGGTGACATGTAGTGGGGAACAGGTTCTGGCTCCTTCCAACAGAGCACTTGTGGTGCCCAAGAGAAAATCAACAGACCTACACTTTGGGTTTGAGCAGATGAGCACGGGAAAGGGTGAATTCTTGGAACTAGAATGAAGCCCAGGAAAATGAAGAGGTTGATCTGATCCCAGATTCTCTAGGTATCGAAAATAATGTCATCAGTATTCCTACCTTACCTTTCACTCCCTTTTCGGTTAGGTTAGAAAACTATGGCCCGCTGTCTAGTTTTCCTTTCTGTCACCAACGCTGGTCTATGGATTGTTATGGACTCAGCTTCAAAGCAATAACAGGTTGAGGAATCCCAATGTCCAATGCTCACACAGGCCCCAGTGTCTCCAAAGACCTAGGAGCCATATGTTGTATCACAGGCTCCCACCCCCACCACCCACATGATCGGACCTGGGTGTAGCCACTCCTTGGACTAGCCAAGTGAGAAGGAGCTGGGCCAGTGAGATTCTCTCACTCTTGCAAACTTTACTTGAGAGACAAGAGAATCCAAGCTGAGAACCCGAGCCGAAGGGATGCAGAGAGAGGAGACACATGAAGTACAGTAGAAGCCACAAGAGGCCATAAGCAAACTGAAGTTACAAGGAAGCCACGTTTTGAGGAAGAAGACAACATGAGCCGAATGGAGAGGAGCTGGTTGGTAAACAAAAGAGGAGCAAGAAGACACCATTAGAAGGAAAGGCTGAGAGAAAGGCCACGAAGGAGAATGTAAAACACTCACGAAGAGATGCTGGTGCTCTCAGGAACAATGCTGCATCAGGGAAGGAGCCCCAAGTGTTTCCCAGATCGCCATCTTTCACCTCCAGAGAGGCTGGCTCCTTCACTAATATGGTGGGCTCAATACTTCTCACGTACCTCAGCCAGCCTGAATGCACTTCCTGTCCTGGGGTCCAAAGAACCTGGGAACACAGATGAGAGACTCCGAGAGGCCTGGAGGAAGACATACACCCTAAGGACTAGGAGAACATGGGTATTTTTCACCAAGTCTCTGCTACCAATTTCTGAGGAACTGTGAAACATAGGAGTAGTGCCGAAAATACAGACATAGAAAATCTTTGTCTGGGTTTTATGAGGGGGGCAGATCGTGGATCCTACCACCTTGTGAACTTTGACTCTATTTTGTGCAAGATTCTAGGGCAGAAAAATCAGACCAAAGGAGGTGGTCATAGGAGCCAGCAATGGCTTATGAAGAATTGTTTGTAGCAGATTTAACACATCTGCTTTTCTAAAACTGGAATGGAAATTCAAAGAGTTTCTGCTAGACTATGCTTTTAGAGGAGTTGACTTTTTCCACCTTTGCCCCCGTGTGGAAGGCATTCTTTAAAATACAGACTTTAAAATCAAACACATCCCAAAATGTGGTGAATTAGGCACTATGACTCCTCAGTCCTTGAACATTGTGTCCTTCAAGTTTGACTTTCTACATCTAATAACATGTGATTTGTCAGCCTTCCTAAATTCTCCCTAATTACCACTATTTTTGTTAATAAGAGAACATACCAAATATGTACCAGATAGCCAGATAGCTAAATTTATTAGTTTGCTAAGACTCTTCCTCCTGCAAGTCCTCTTTTTTTGAAAAGTAAGCAGCTTTTATCAGTAATTTATTTCCAGAAGCCAAAAAGGCTGTATATCAACTTTCAACTACCTCCTGTCCCCAGAATCCCCCACTCTCACAAGCATGGAGAAACCAGTTTGTCTTACTGTTTTCAAGGGGCCCAGCCCTGTCTGCCTTCTTCTTGGGCATCCCAACTATGAAACCTGGCAGCAATTCTGGTTTTTGCATCAGTGCCTGATGCAACTCTTCAGTGAAACTGGGTTAGGGTGGGAGGAGATATGTCAGAGCTCAGGTCTTATTGGAAGCTGAACCATGACTAAGACATAGGAAATCAAGACTGAGGCTACCAAAGATCTCTCTTCTGTCTCAATAGCTTGGATCTTCACTGGTCTTATCGTTCTTTATGTTTCTAAATCCGATCCAGGATTTCCACTGCCAGCCATGGACCCAGCTCATGAGATGAGCCAATAAACTTGAGCACATTCCTGGTTCAAAAGCTTGAAGTGATCAATAAGACATTTGCTACTGTCCCATCTATCTCATGGAATGAAATTTATGGAGCCATATTGGGATATATGGTGATATTGTCAAACCAGACGTCAGACTCATCCTTGAGGAGATCATGGAGGTATTAATATTTTGAGCCATCAAGATCTTTCTTGGTTGAACTCCAGTTGAAATCAATCGTTGTCCACATAGTCTTGTTCTCTTCCTATCAGATGAGGAAATGCTAGTACTGCTTGAACCACTGCATCACAGCCTCAGCACTGGGGGCTCTGACACAATGGGATACAAGATTTTTTTATTTCTGTCACTGTATTTTTGGTCTCTGACTTATTTTTGTTGTTGTTGCTGTTCCTAAGGATTTCCATCTTTCCACTTCCACCTGTTCTTGCATACTGTCTACTTTATCCATTAGAGCCCTTAGTATAATTTTTTGAAATTCCCAGCTGGATAATTCCAACATCCCTTCCATATGTGGTACTGATGCTTGCACTATCTCTTCATATTGTGTTTTTTGTCTTTTGCTATGCCTTGTAATTTGTTCTTGATAGCCTGACATGGTGTACTGGATGAAAGGAACTGCCATAAATAGGCCTTTAGTAACATGGTGGTGAGGCACAGGGGGTGGGGGTGGGGGTGGGAGGGAAGCATTCTATAATTTTGTGCTTAGATCTAAGCCTTTTAGTGACACTATGACCCTGGACTGTGAACTTCACAAGTGTTTCTCAGTTTTTTCTCCTTAGATGGGACAGGATGGCTATAGTGGGCTGGAGTTGGGTATTTCCTTCCCAGGGTCAGGCTCTGGTAAAATAGTTTCCACTGAGTGCAGGCCCTGTTAAGAAGAGCTAAGTGCTCTAGCCTATTTCAGAATGGCTCCTTTTCTCGTCCCCTGCTGGGCAAGAGAATTTTTCCCAGATATTTGATGTTTACTGTGAGGACCTGGTCAAGCTCCTGGAGGTAAATCTCACAAAATTGTGGAGAGTTCTCCCCCTGAAGAGTTTTTAACTCTTAGACTTGTCTACTCTGAGCCCCCCACCATTTACCAATTCCAGTTCCTGCTCTCCCAGGTGGCACTGGTTCCCATACAGCTTCTACTTGGCTCTGCTCTAGTAAGCCATGACCTCCTATCTCCCCAGCCCTGGGGACAGAGGTTTGCCCTGTGTCCTCACTTCTCTTACAGATCCAAGAAGAGTTGTTGATTTTCCAGTCTGTTCAGGTTTTCACTTGTTTTTAGGATGGAGTGGTGGCCTCAAGCTCCTTCCACGAAGAGCTGGAAGCGGAAAGCCCCAAGAATTTTTTTAAATCCCCTTTGTCTCCACCATTATACCATGAAACAAGACAGGGAGCATGACTACCACCATCCACATTTTATGTTATCTTTGTTTTTAAGATGTACTTATTTGAAATGTATTGGGGAAGTTGCAGCGAGTGGGGAAAGCATGACTTCTAAAATTATAACAGCTTCATTACAAATAATTATCTCCATTACAGTCAACATTTTTTTGAGTTTTTTATTTATTTTGAGAGAGAAAGAGACAGCCCAAGTGGGAGAGGAACAGAGACCGAGAGAGAGAGAGAGAGAGAGAGAGAGAGAGAGAGAGAGAATCCCAAGCAGGTTCCATATCGCCAGCACAAAGCCCAAAGCAGAGCTTGAACTCTCAAAACCATGAGATCATGACCTGAGTTGAAACAAAGAGTTGGATGCTTAATTGACTGAGCCACCCAGGCGCCCCTCCATTACACCCAACATTTTATGTTATCTTGGAGTACATTCTAGAAATATGCTTGAGAAATAAAAAATACCCTCTGATCCATGATCTGACTTAAACCAAAAAACCTAACAGAAATCAGGGAAAATAAAGGCCACTGAGCTAAAAGTAAGTGCTTGACCCTTTGGTGTCCAAGGGCCTTTCATGGAAAGTAGGGATCATCAAAGTCTACTGGCTTTACATGGATGCTTAACTGTTGTGCTCTGTGCATAGTGACACGACTGGTTCTGGCAGAGGGAATGCCTGAAAGGACAATGTTTGGGAAATGCAGGCAAGACCCAGGTAAACATTTCTTCTGAATGGAATTAGTGCTGGGAGGAGGAGAACAGTGATCCGAGAAGACCGTTTCTTTTGGTGATTTTGTTAGTTGTCTGCGGCAGATACTGCATATTATTTCAAACATCATCTCCTACTCTGTCTAGTACAGGTCCCTTCTCTATAGAGTCTTAAAAGGGGGAAATCCATCCTTCCCAGACTCCCTGAAGAAGCACTTGTTGCTCTCCAATTGGATCCGATTATTGTCTGCATTTTTATGGGAGTAAGCAAGCGTTCTAGATTATACCAAACAGATGCATCCATGAGAGACTTGGAAAGCGTCAGTGAGTGATGGAAGGCAGCACTCATGAGGGAAGAGGGATCTGTGGCAGCCATGGCCAAGGTCTCCTCTATGGTCCCAGCAGCATGTGGTCTGGTTAGTTGGCAGTGGGGGCAGTGAGGTTTCTGCTAGAAAAGTCTCATTGTGTGGTTGGTGTTTCTTCTGGTTGCTTATTCCTGACTATGTAGTGTCCAAGCTTAGCTCCCTGGTCCTACCAGAAATTCTGTACTAACTCTGTTTGAACTAGCTGGGTGGATTCTGTTGTTTGCCTTTGAGAAAACTTGGCCTCCTCATGGTTTCCAGGCAATGAGGTGGCAGGGAATGGCCACACAATCCATTCATATCTTTCTCTCTTCTCCAGTGCTTCCACATGACCAGATAAGGCTCTGAAAGATGAATCATCTGAAAGATGATTCTGATGGGCCAGCTAAGAGACCTGAACCTAATCTTTAAAAGACACTAGAAAGACCAATGTGAAAAGTTCAGAATTTCCTCACAAACTCTATCCTGAAAACACTGCTGATATCTTTATGTTTGAAGGAACCTATCTTGAAGAAATTAATCATATCCTATATTTTATACAGGAAGCCCACTTCAATGACCTTCATAATAGTTAAAAATTTTTTAAGAAAAAGAACACTTAAAGGAAAATATGCAGTCCAATTCATTAGTGAAGAGTTTGATAAGTTGTTTTTCTTTCATCTGTCACTTCTTTTACATCTCTGAATTCAGAACTTTTTATTAGGCTTTAACATAGGGTTTCCATGTTTCATTGAGGTTCTCCTCAAAAAGATTTTTTTTAAGCAACTGCATTTATTCTGAGAACATATCTATCTCTGCTACCTTCCCTATTAGGGCAGCTTATCCTTATTTAAAATCTGGAAGTTGACCTAGGACTATAGGTTTACATAATAAAAAGAACTCATGGGGCATCTGGGTGGCTCGGTCAGTTAAACATCCAACTCTGGATTTTTGGCTCATATCATGATCTCATGGTTCGTGAGATCGAGCCTGTATCAGGCTCTACACTGGCAGTGTGGAGCCTGCTTGGGATTCTCTCTCTCTCCCACTCTCTCTGTCCCTTCCCTGCTTGCTCTCTATATCAAAGTAAATAAATAAACTTAAAAAAAAAACTCATTCACTGAGTCACACGTGAAAACCATGACCCAGAAGCTCTGGGCACAGAGCATATAAATACTCAGTAAATAAATAATAATTATGGAAGAGGGTATGAGTTTGTAAACAAAAACTAGATGCCTCTTATTTTGAGCCTGAGTATAGAACGATGTCAGGAGGATGGGGACGAGAAGGTTTTAAGCACTAGAAAAGGAATTTGATGTCCATAAAAAAGATTTCACCATCTTAGGAAAGGATAGCTCCTCTCGCTCAGTTACCGATGGCAGAAACCTGGTAGTTATTCTCCACTCCCGTCCCTTTCTCACTTCTCATAGATGATCCATCACCCAACTTCTCCATTCCAGCTCCAACATGTTTCTTGAATTCATCCATGTCTTTCCAAGTCTTCTGGCAACGTCAAAGTCCAGCTGAATATCATCTCTGGCCTGGACAACTGAAGCAGCCTCCTGACCAGCCTGCCTGCTTCCTTGCCAGGCCTCCTACCAGCCATTGTCTTCATAGTAGCCAGAGCCAACGTTAGCCACAGGGCAGCAGGCCACACCTGCCTCCACACCATGCTTGGGTCCTGCCCACCTTGCCAGGTCCATCTCAGTACCATCCACCATGCTTCATCACGTTCCCCTTCCCATTAATTACAGGCCAACCTCTTTTTTTTCTCAGAGCCCACACAGGAGAACATCTTATCTGCCTGGAATGTCCTTCCCTGACTCTTTGTGGCATTCACTCAGCTCTGAGCTAACTGCCACTTTTCAAGCCAGGCTCTCTCCCACCCCCTCCCCCACACCCCCATACCTCATGGTATGTCCCACCCCACTGCCCCTTATACTCTCCCAGCACCTGTTCTTTTCCCACAGATTGTCTCAGGGTTTGTAATCATATATTTACTCGTATCTTATCCTGCTTATGTCACTTCCCCACTAGACTTTAAGCTTCTCAAAGACTGACCCTTCCCTATTTTATTCACCATTGTGTTCCTAGAACGTAACATTGTTCCTGGCACATAGCAGGTTCTTACGTGTATCCATTTTAACTTCTGGACAGATCAAAAAGCTGCTTAGGATATTAATTCAGAAGGATTTAGCAATAAGCAACAAAGGGGGAATTAAACTTAAATGAAGAAAACTCTGGTTGAAAAACGGATCTGGCCAGTACCTCCAGAAGCTGGGGGGAAGAAATGACAACTAATTACATATACTGCTCACTCTGTGTTGTTTCCACCTGCCAGTCTTCAAAAATATAGATAACGGTCCTTGAAATTGGAGTTGCAATAACCAGTTTGTAAAGGAGCTCACATTATCTACTAATGTTACAGATAAGTGTACCCAGAAATCCACTCTTACTGTATAAACAACAGATGCATGTGCAGGAATGCAGGAATAATACTTAATTATTCATAACAGTCCTACACTGGAAACCACCCAGTGACCACCAACAGTAGGCTAGATACATAAATTATGGTTTAGTCATGCAGTATAACACAACTACCACCATAGACGGCAACAAGGATGAATTTCACAAACTCAATGATGAGGAGGCAAAAAAAAAAAAAAAAGTCAGATGCTCAAGCCACAAACTGTATGATTCCATTTATACAGAACTCAAAAAAACAGACAAAATTAAACTATGGTGTTTAGGGATACAAGCTTAAATGTAAATGTATTGATCCTATTGATCCTAAGAAAGAGCAAGAAAGTGATTGTCATAAAATTGGGGTACTAGTTACCTTTAGGGAGCAGTGGGGCCATGAGGGGGTCTCTAATTGCTGATAAAGTTCTATTTCTTGACCAGGGTGGTAGCTAAATAAGTGTTTGCTTTCGGGTAAATATTGAACGGTGTTTTTAAAAACTAAATATGCATAAGAATCACTTATTTTTGTTTTGGAATAGAGAGAATGAGAGAGACAGTGGGGAAGGGGCAGAGAGAGAGGAAAAGAAAGAGAGAGAATCCCAAGCAGCATGGAGCCCGATGCAGGGCTCAAACCCACGAACCCACAAACCGTGAGATCATGACCTGAGCCGAAGTCAGACGCTTAACTGACTGAGCCACCCAGGCGCCCCTAAAAATAACAATTCTCAAGCCTGAGACCCAGAGAGTCTGATTCAAAGAGTATAACTCAGTCCCAGGAAGTTACACTTTTTTTTTTTAATTTTTATTTATTTTTGAGAGACAGAGTATGAGCAGGGGAGAAGCAGAGAAAGAGGGAGACACAGAATGCAAAGCAGGCTCTAGGCTCTGAGCTGTCAGCACAGAGCCAGACGCGGGGATCACTCACAAACTATGAGATCATGACCTGAGCCGAAGTCGGACACTCAACCGACTGAGCCACCCAGGTGCCCCCAGGAAGCTATACTTTTAACAAAGGACTTGAGAGATTCTAAGGCAGGTGGTTCTCGGGCCAGACTTGGGAAAATAAACATTGACAACCTCAAAGTTGGAAAGGACTTTAAGGGACAGTCAGAAAGCTTACCCAGATTCCCAATTTATCGCTTGGCATGAAGGGCTTGGGGGCTTCAAGGTCCTTCCTTCAAGCCCTCCTTTGATCCAGGCATGGAGCCCATTGGTAGGGGACAGAGATACAAAGACCACTTGCAACCCAGCAACGGTTTAAGTAAACTTAGAAACAAAGTGAGGGAGAAGCTCAGAATTGTACTGCAGTGTCTCTAAGGTCACAGCTGTGTGTCTCATGAGAAAATTAACCACTGCAGAGTTTCTTCACTACATTTGATCACTTTTGTAGCTTTTAAAAGAGTGGCCTTATAATCATCACTGGGCTCAGCGTTGCTTATTTGTCAGGTGCGAAGGGCCATGATCTTGCGATGTGTGATATAGAAAACCAGGCCCGTCTTGGTGGAGGTGTTAAATCTGCAAGCACCCATGTCCAGTACAGCTGTGCCCTGCTGGAAAGACTGGTTTCCTAGGGAAATGCAGGCGGATGGAATGCGCAGACCCATTGTTTCCTTGCCTCTCTAACAGAGAACTTCCCAGAGCTTTCTCTCTGGGCAGCAGCTCCTGGGCCCCAGGCCTCTCCCAGGTGCCCTCCCCACCCCCACCTGCACCCGCAGGGCTCTGTGCCTCACAGAATGGTATGCAAGCAGTGGTGATAACAGGGAGGCTGCTGATCAACTCTGCTGGGCTGAAGTCACCATTGAAAACCACTCAGCCAGAACTAGCCAAATATACCCATTCATCAGAACCACTTGCCTCTTAAAGTTAGGTCCTAATCCCTAATGCTACTCACCAAAGAAGCCTGTGTTGTGTTGTGTTGTGCTTCAGTTCCCTGGAGACTTGTGATATCTGCACTCGGTGGGGTCTTCCCTTTATTTTTTGCCTGCTCCTCAACCCCTCTTGGGTTCTATGATTTTTCAAGGACCTGTGCTCAGGATTCCTCCAATGTTGACTGGAGCCAGACATGTCTGGGCACATCTGGAATCCCTATCTTTCCTTTCCTGGACGGAGCGGACAGCTTTCTCTGAAAACCCCTCTACTCTGATGATCCCACCTGCCACCTGGAGTCCTCTCACAGCCGGTCCCCAACCCCAAGCTTCCCAAGCCTTATTGTTGCCCGGATTGTTTCCCACCAGCCAGAGGAGTGTGTTTTGTGTTTCAACCTCACCCTCCCATCTATATAACCCCATAAGCAAAGGGAAGCTGCCGGAAAGGGTGTATTCCTAAGCTGGAGAGTTACAATCAGGGTGGGCTTTGAGGAAAATGATCAGGGGGCAGTAAGCTTCCATTGCTTTATTGAATTTGGAAAGTCTGTGAAGGAAAAAGTATTATGCATATGCAAGCATAACCTCTTAACGCATTTTCCAAGGATCTCAAATGAAAAAATTTAATACACAAAATGGGAAGAACTGCAACTTTGTGGGTGGTATCCTGGAAAAAGCTTTGGGCCAGGACGAGAGAGAGAAGGATTCTCTTCTCATTTCTGCCAATAAATAGTTTGAGGCCTTACGCAAATTGCTTGGTCTTCGGTTTCCTTATTTCTACAAGGAAGCATTTGGATTTACCAACAATTTCTTCCAGCTCAGAAATTCTATAAATTTATGGGTACACATTATTCGTATTCTATTACATGTAAGGACTATGTGAGCAAAAACTTGACCTCAAGACTTAACTGTGCTACTTGTCTCCACCCATCTTTTCCCTCCCTGTCCCAGGCAATATTAAATTTCCAACAATGCCTGCTGGGCCAGCGTCCCACCTGCGCACCACGCATGTATAGTCATTTGTGTCCTCAGTAATTAGCTTATTTCTCTCCCACCTCATCCCTGGATTGCAAAAAAGAACAAGCTATACAGTATAACATAACATAATAGGAGCAATTAGGGTTGGGGCAATGTCAATAAGCCTGGAAACTCCCAACGAGAGAATAAGATATTCAAGTCCCATAAAGTTGTTATCGTTCCATCTCAGATTTGGCCCCAAACTTCCTGGAAGCCAAGGAGAAAAAGGAAGCCCCACAGATAGACAATTAGCACCTTAGAACAGAAAGTTCACAAACATATGAACCAGCGCTTTCAGGGATGTGTGGCTTCCCTATATCCTATTTCCAAAAGATCTCTGGGGCTTTTCATATGGGAACAAAAATCAACAAAGTGGATCCTGCACTCAGCAGCCGGCCCTCAGTGAAATCGGTGGGAGAGAGCATCTGGCTTATTTTTGTACCATTTCTCATAAAACCTGCAGTAGTCTGACTATAGCTACAAAGTCAGGTGATAACCAGTGCTACACACGAAAAGGAAGAGGCTTAAGGGGGACAATGAGTGATGAAGTTGACCAGAACTGTTTTCATAGAATAGTTAGGCAAGTCCTTTCTGATTTGGTGGCATCTGAGCAGAGATCTGGAGGAAGTAAGGGAGAGAGTCTCCAGAATCCCTGAAAAGAGCATTGCACGCACAGAGAGAGCAGCAAGTGTAAAGGCCCTGAGGAAAATACCAGCAGGAGGCCAGGGTGACTAGAGTCGGGTAGGTGCTGGGACTAATGATGGGGAGATGGCATCAGAAAGGAATAAGGTCAGAGGCAGCGTGGAGGACAGATTGTGTGTGGCCAGCAGGGCTTTGGCTTTCACTGTAGGTGAAATGAGAAGACATTGGAGGCTTTCAAGCCCAGTGTGATTGATGTATGTGCAGCAGGGGCATCTGGGTGGCTCAGTTGCTTAAGCCTCCGACTTGATTTTGGCTCAGGTCATGATCTCCGGGTTCATAGAATCGAGCCCTGCATCAGGCTCTGTGCTGACAGCATGGAGCCGCTGAGGGATTCTATCCCTCTCTCTCTCTGCCTCTCCCTTGCTCGCACTCTTTCTTTCTCTCTCAAAATAAATAAGTAAACATTTTTTTAAAAGAAATAACTGCCGCAGCTTCTTCCTCCTTCTGAAACCCCAGAAGCTACAGAGAGAGCCAGGACCCCTCCTCTGCCATTGATGGGATCTTCGCAATCCAACCTGAAGATTCAAGGTATGCATAGCCCTGAGAGTGAGCAGCTCCTTAAATTTTGCCTCACCCTGGTCCAGAACTTGGCTCCCAAGACCAGAACCCCAAGAGGGCTAAGACAGTAGTTTCCAATTGGTCTTTGTTCCTTGTATCCTGTGGGTTCTTCAGAGAGATAAACACCCACCCCTGCTTGCTTGAACAAGTATGTTCTGTTTCCATCTGTGTCAGAGCTTCTGTTTTTTTGTTTTGTTTCGTTTTTAAGATTTTATTTTTAAGTAGTCTCTACACCCAATGTGGGACTTGAACTTACAGCCCTGAGATCAAGAGTTGCAAGCTCTGGGGCGCCTGGGTGGCTTAGTCGGTTAAGCCTCCGACTTCAGCTCAGGTCATAATCTCGCGGTCTGTGAGTTCGAGCCCCGAGTCGGTCTCTGTGCTGACCGCTCAGAGCCTGGAGCCTGTTTCCGATTCTGTGTCTCCTTCTCTCTGACCCTCTCCCATTCATGCTCTGTCTCTCTCTGTCTCAAAAATAAATAAACGTTAAAAAAAATTAAAAAAAAAAAAAAAAAAGAGTTGCAAGATCTACCAACTGAACCAGCCAGGCGTCCCAGAGCTTACGTTCCCTGTCAGTCAGTTATTGCTTGCAAAAAAATCTGTCTGGGAAAAAGGATTGCAGGATATTCACCAGACTGTCCTTGGTTATCTGTGGTCATCATAGGTGGGTATGGGAGGGAGGATAGAGGAAGCCAGCAGGCAAAGGTAGAAGTTATTCTAAATTGTTGCAACTATGTACTATAACCAGGCATAAATTTTGTTCCTTTTAAGGGAACATGAGGGGCACCTGGGTAGTTCAGTCAGTTAAGTGTCTGACTCTTGATTTCTGATCAGGTCATAATCTCACAGTTCATGAGGTCGAGCTCCTGAATAGGGCTCTGCACTGACAGTGGGGAGCGTGCTTGGGATTCTCTCTTCCTCTCTCTCTCTGTGCCCCTCCACTGCTCATGTTCTTTCTCTCTTGCTCTCTCCTCTCTCTCAAAATAAATAAATAAAAATTTTTAAAAAATAAAGGAAACATGGTATGAAAAAACTAAAACCTGTAAAATTATTGGAAGATGCTGGGATATGACCATTCTGAGGTGGTCTTTCGTGGGTGCTGTTCAGTCTGGATAAGGAAGAGAAAACTGGAAGGGAGAGAGGACGGGGAGTGCTTTGTCCTGGTGGACACCCCAAAACTTTCTGGATTTAATAGTAATAAAAGGTTGAACTTGATGATTCCACAGGAAGCGTGTTGAATTGGATGGTTGTCTCCACAGACAGAACCAAACAAGAAGCAGGGTATTGAGAAAGCAAGCCTCTTTATTGGTATCCTCAGGCTACCTTAACAAACGCTGCAAACTAAGTGGATTAAAATAAGCAAGTTGTATCCCCTCATCTTTTGGAGGCTGGAGGTCTGAAATCAAAGTATTACTAGGGCTGTGTTCCCTCCAAAGACTCATGGGGAAAAGCCTTCCTTGCCTCTTCCAGCTTCCCACAGCTCGGGACATCCCTTGGTTTGTGGTTCCAGTTTCAGCCTCTGGCTTCACATGGCCTCTTCCTCCTTTTCTCTAAGGTGTCTCTGATAAGGATCTTGTGTTGGACTTAGGGCCCACCCTAAACCTAGGATGATCTCCTCTGGACAGCCTTCATTTAGATATGACATTCCAAGATATGACATATCTTTTGGGGAGCCACAACTCATCCCATCCAAGGGACACTTCTAGAGACAACAGCCCACAATAAATGGTAGATGTTACGGCCTCCACCACCTGGGAGAAGCAGGAGTGCAGCCCGAGGGTGTTGCCAAGATAAAGTGAGATGTCAAGCACAAAGTAACTGCACATAGTAAGAATTCAACCCCACACGTGTAAGAAGCAGGGGAGAAGCAGGGGAGAAGCAGGAAGGGGCACGAAGCCAGAAAGCAAGCAGCTAGATGAAGGCTCTGAAGTCAGCCAAGCAGGTGTGATGGGATCAGCAGGTCAATGAGGTAGCTGGCACAGGGGACAACGTGATGACTGGGTGTGGCACAGCAGTTTGGGCCCTGTCTGCACTTTAGAATCACCTGGGAACTTCTTTAAAAAAAAAAATAAAACTCAGTCCCCTCCCTCAAAGATTCTGATTTAATGGGGTTGAATTGGTGCCAGGGCATTCATACTTTTTAATGGTCCCCAGAGGATTCTAACGTGTGGCTCAAGTGGAGGAACACTGGTAGCTGAAAGAGCAGTTGAGGGAAGTTGTCCAAGACCTGGGTTCTTCTCCAGGCTCTGATGCTCTCATTGGACCAGTAAATTCACTTCTCCCTGGTGATGTGGTGTCGCTCAGAGAAAATAACCGAGGTTGCTTTTTTTGTGCTTGTTAAACACTCCCTCCACACGATCATCTTAGCTTTGCTCCTCTGCAGGGCCAGTTTTGAGACCTTTCGTGAATGCATACTGCTCTGATTTTGCTCTCCATAGGCTTCTGCACAACTGGAGTGATTGCACTATGCTTCGGGACTCCAGCGTGGCCAGCTGTTCAAATTGTTACAAGATTTTAACGTCCACGTGATGTGTCTATCTAAGGAGACCCGTATTCTTTCAGAGCGTTCCCCAAATGTCAGCCACGGTTATTTAAAGATCCCCTCCCCATCGACGGCACGGCACCATGGCTCACTCCTTTGTCCCTCTATTCTGAGTACTCTTTCCCCCGGGGTCTGAGGAAACGTCTTTTTTTTTTTTTTTTAATGTTTAAAAGAGAGACAGTGTGATCAGGGGAGGGGTAGTGAGAATCCAAAGCAGGTCTATGCTCTGAGATGTTAGCACAGAGCCCATTATGGGGCTCAAACCCACGGACCTTGAGATCATGACCTGAGATGAAGTCAGACACTCAACCGACTGAGCCACCCAGGTGCCCCTAAAAAAAAAATCTTTTATTCTCATATCTAGCTTGAGCAAGAAAGAAGACACAAACTCACCAGAGCTCTTTGTATTGCAATACTTACTTATCTCTAGGCCTTAGAGTTTTATTACCCATGTAAAAGTGTTACGGGTGACCATACAATATCTTGAGATACTAAATTAAGTGTAATTTTTTTAACCCTCTCCCCCATGCAAGCAAGTAGCCAGGCCTGTGTTGATCCTCACAATCATGCTCTGGATCCTCAGAGGGCAGCTCAAACAGAGCACAGTCTTAGGTGTGCCCTCTTGGGTGTGTTCCCCACGAGAAGCAAGCCCAATGAGCAACATCCAGCATCTTGGGCTCTGAGATAACCCACTGAGTGTGGCCAAGGAGCTCTTCTATTCAGAAGGGGCCCTGCCATCCTGTTTAGACATTCTAAACACCACACCTGAACTGCAAAACTAAGCTACATTGGGAACAGGATAAATAATCTGTCAGGGATTGAGAACTAACATAAGGCTGAAAATAAAGATTAAATGAGCCCCTCCTGGGACAGAGAAGAGGTAGAGGTAGGAGTTTCCTGGGATTGGTATCAGCATAAGATTTGAGTGACTTTTTATTTTTTTTAATGTTCTGAAATTCCACTGTGAAATATCCAGGTTTAAAAATAATGCTAAGCCCTCCTAAGAATGCAAGTAACAGAGACAGGAAACAAACAAATCTCCTAAGTTACTGTGCTGTGGTAGAAGAGCACTGAATTGGGAATTGATATAGTTGGGCCGGCCTTCAGTGCTACCTTGTCATTAACTACTTATGCGACCTTAGGTAAGATTCATAACCTTTCCAGGGCACATGTTTTCTCACCTACAAATGAGGAAGTTGAATTACGAATTATTAAAATGGCCTCCTAGGGCACCTGGGTTGCTCAGTCAGTTGAGCGTCCAACTCTTGGTGTCAACTCAGATCATGAGCTCATGGTTCGTGAGTTCAAGCACTGTCAGTGCAGAGCTGGCGTGGAATTCTGTCTCTCCCTCCCTCTCTTTCTGCCCTCTCCCACTCACTCTCTCTTTCAAAACTAAATAAACATTAAAAAAAACTTTTAAAAAATAAAATAAAATGACTTTATACTGGCGCCTGGCTGGCTCAGTCAGTTGAGTACCCAACTCTTGATTTCAGTTCAGGTTATGATCTCATGGTTCATGAGATCAAGCCCCACATTGGGCTATGTGCTGACAGTTTGATGCCAGCTTAAGATTCTCTCTCCCCCTCTCTCTCTGCCCCTCCCCTACTTGCACACATGCACTCTCTCTCAAAATAAATAAATAAACTTTGAAATAAAAAGTAAAGTAAAATAGGGGCACCTGGGTACTCAGTCGATTAAGCGTCCAACTTTGGCTCAGGTCATGGTTTCACAGTTCATGAGTTCAAGCCCTCCATTGGGCTCTTTGCTGTCAGCATGGAACCTGGAGCCTGCTTGAGATCCTCTGTCTCCCTCTCTCTCTCTCTCTGCCCCTACCCCACTTGCTCTTGCACACTGTCTCTAAAAAATAAATAAACATTAATAATAATAATAATAGACAAAATAAAATGGGTTTATACATTTAGAGGTACAAACTTACTTTATTTACAAGGTAAATAAGTCATGGGGATGAAAAGTACAGTATAGAGATTATAGTCAGTAAGATGGGAGTGGTGTTGTTTAATGACAGAAGATGACTACACTTATGGTGAGCACTGAGTAATGTATAGAATTGTTGAGTCATTATGTTGTATACCTGAAACTAATATAATAATGTATGTTAATTATACTTCAATAAAAATGAATAAATAAGTAAAAGAATTATGTTAGACTCTTAACAATGATAGGTAGATACATACATACATAGAAAGATACATAGATACATAAATACATAAGTAAATAGATAAAATGGCTTTCTACATACACCATAATCCAAATCCATGGGAGTAAGCTAAAAATTAAAAGGGAATTATTATTTGTTTATAGTGAGGACCAGCATTGAGCTGGGTGTTCAGTGAGATCTGTTACCTCAATAAAATTTTACAAGCTATAATGACACAGGTGGTTGCCCCACTCTATATCCTTTCTACAGCCAAGAAAACTGAGGTTTCTTGGCCTGAGTAATTTTTCCCAAAGTCACATAACTTGTACGAGGTGAAGTTTGGGATTGCCTAGCTAGGTTTATTTGACTCCACAACTCGTTAAAACATGATTCGCTATACTTGCGATTTTGTTTGTGAGTTTTCATTGTTAGTTGGAGCCTAGCACAATCCATGAAACACATGGGTTTTTGGGGAACGAATGTTGACTCTATAATCCGTGATCAAACTGGTTCACCAGAAACCCACAGCAGCTAGAATAGTGCCTAGCACACAGTAAATGGTCCATAAATATCTGTTGTTAGTAGACTACTCCCCCAACATATTAGCCCAACATGCTGCTACATCTAAAAGGACCAACAGGTTCAAATGTTTGGTCTAGAAGGATACCGGAAACCATGAATGAAGCAGAAATAGCATATCCTTAACACAACAGGCTATGTGCTATTCACCATGCATTGTGGCTGGCCCTGCGAGGCTTTATCTCCCTCCACTCTCTACCTGCATAGAGAAGTGAAGGAACTGGAGAAAATTCAGAGTTGAAAGTGCTTTTGTGAGTGAACAACCTTAGACTATGGACTCTTCAGGGATCCTGGGTGGCTCAGGCAGTTAAGCGTCCGACTCTTGATTTCGGCTCAGGTCATGATCTCACGATGGTGGAATCAAGCCCCACATCAGGCTCCACGCTGGGCATGGAGCCTGCTCAAGAAACTCTACCTCTCCCTCTGCCCCTCTCCTCATTCACACTCTCCTTCTCTCCCCCGCCCCCCCAAAAAAAGACTATGGACTCTTCAGTCTCCAATGCTCTCTTCTCAGTCACCATTGTCTCACCAATCAACAGAGTTGCTACTTTTTCAATCCGTGGTTTGTCTCTAGTCAGAAAGCTACCAGATGATCTCCAAGGCAATGTTTGTGTTCAAACATTCCAAAAAGCTAAGCTGAAAAAAGGCAATTGTGCTTGACATGACACTTACACTGATTCAAAGATACACTGAATTAGATCACCACAATCTAATTTTAGAATATTTCCAATGTCCCTCAAAGAAACCCTATACACATTTGGAGTCTTCCTGGTCCCTGCTTAGCCATCCCCTTCTCCAAGCATGGATTTGTATAGATGATAGATAGCTAGCAAGCTAGATAGAGATTCATTTATTACATATATGTGTTATGTATGTAATGTACTACATGTATATTTTGTTATGTATACACTACCTGTATATTATATATTATATATATACACAGTTGACAAACAACATGGGGGTTACGGGTACTCACCACCCACTCAATAAAAAAATCTGGGTATAACTTTTGACTCCCTCAAAACTTAACCACTGATAGCCTGTTGACCAAAAGCCTTACTGATAACATAAACAATTGATTAACACATATTTTATATATTATATATTATATACTGAATTCTTACACTAAAGTAAGCTAGAGAAAATAAAATGTTATTAGGAAAAGCATAAAGAAGAGAAAGTACATTTAGAGTACTATACTGTATTTATCGAAAAAAAATCCATGTGTGAGTGGATCTGCCCAATTCAATCTTGTGTTCTTCAAGGGTCAACTGTATATTTTCCAGAGAAACAAAGTCAATAGTATATATGGAATGATGTAGAATATATGATATTTACATATATAAGGATATATATTATATGGCATATACAAGGATATATATCCAACATATTGAAATATACATTATATGAAACATATATTAAGATGTAGATGTTTCTCCAACTAGTAATATTTCTCTGAAGAACTCTGGCTAATATACCAATCTTTCCCCTGAACTGATTCATTGTCTGATTCCTGTGTCTTAGGCTCTGGATTTCTCAGGAAAGACTTCTGGGACTCAGATATATGTGGGCAAGTCAAGGAAGCAGCATACCTTGCTCAGGCAGCTTTCTTGGGCTGACATCAATTCCCAGAGAGCGACTTCCCTGTGAGTTATCAGCAACATTCCTGGCAGCTTGGAGAATGAGGGCCCTGTCTTGAAGGGGGAAATTGGGCAGCATACGACAGCATCCACTCTACCTTAAATGTTCCCATGTTCGCCAAATCAATGTGAAATTTGAAGATGTTTTGACTAAATCAATCGAGAGATCAAAGTCATCCTTTGTAGTCTGTGAAGAGGTCTTCCTTAGCTGTCTAAGAGCTCTAGCAAGCAAAGCTGAACAAGAAACAAAGAAAATTCGTCCTTGCTAAGGGACAAAAGAATTGTACAGCAACTGGCAAGGGCACGGAGAAGCTAGTGTTTAGATATTAAAAGAAAATCTTTACTTACACAAAACACTGGCAGTCAAAATGGAGTCTCACACACAAACACAGGCAGGCTGACAGACTGACAGAAAGACCAGTCGTTCTCAAGGCAAACATCTTAAGTTACAGCAGCTCTTGGCTTATTTATTTTCCCCATTAGGTAGTGCATTCAAAGGACCTTCATGTGATACACTGAAGATCAAAGTACATTTTTTCAGAGGAGAGAAAAAAAAAACCCAGAAAGGACCAACTATTCCAAATATACATATGTTCTGAGTTGTGAATATTTTCCATCCTTTGTTGTAGGAAAATAAGTTGAAGACAGGAAAGAACTAGGTGATAGAATCAATTGTGTACATATCTTTGTCAAGAGAGGACGACGCCAGATTCAGCACAATGTGAGCCTGTCTGGAAGCCGAAGCTTTCAGAATGTAAAATAATCAGTGACTCCCTTGCTGGCTATATCGTCTGCTGCTATTACATTTGAGACATTTGTAAAAGTCAATTTTCTTTTAAAGAAAAACAATAGCATATTGTGACTTCTAGATACCAAAGCATTTTCATGGTCTCAACCTTTTTTTTTTTTTAGCCACAGACAAGAGCTTTTTCTTGCAGAAAGTCCTATTTCCCCTTCTATTTCAAATATAGTATAAATTAAAGGGCCTCTTCTACATTACACTCGTGCTCCCACGAAAAGAAAAATCACACATTACATTCTTGAAAATTCCCCAATAGAAAAGTATTCTAATGTACATTTAGCAGCACAGTTCAACACATATTGATTATTGGCCTTCTGTGTGTCAGATATTACGGTAGGTACTGAGGCTATACTCATTGGCTAAGACACAGTTCTTTTACATATATATATATACACACACACATACATTTATTTATTTATTTATTTAGAGGGTGGGGAGGGGCAGAGGAAGAGGGAGAAAATCCCAGGAAGTCTCCAAGCTGTCAGCGCAAAGCTCGACGCAGGGCTCAAATGCATGAACTGTGAGATCATGACCTAAGTCAAAATCAAGAGTCAGGCACTCAACTGACTGAGCCACCCAGGTGCCCCAAGATACAGTTCTTACTTTCAAAACATGAGGAAGACAGGCAACCCCAATGCTTGGTGGGAAGTTTCAAGACAGCACATAAAGGACCGCTCTCATGACGCCGTGGAAGCCACCTGCCCGGTCCTGGGGAGGGAGTTAGAGGACAAGGTAAGGTTTCATGGAAGAAATGGCACATGAGCCTAGTCTTAGAGGCTGAGCAGCAGTGATGCATGGGATGCATGAAGCAGGGATGCATGAAGAATCCCGGGAAGGACCTTCTAGGTTTGGGGAATTGTAACCACAGGCCCCTCCTTGTTATTGTCGTTCAAAGAAAGGACAGGGTGGGAGGAGGTGAACTGAAGATGTGGGCAGAAGACAATCGTGGAGGGCTTTGAATGCCACATTAAGAAGCTTAGAGTCATTAAAGAGGATCACAGCCAGATCTGCTTTTAAACCAGTCCTTCAGGCAGCCGCACGGAGGAAGAATTTAAAGGATACAATACAGAATCAGAGAGACCAGCAAGGTAGTTCTTACAGTCCAGGCAAGAGATGGTGAGAGCCAACCAACTTCATTAGGCAGGGGCACTTGGGAGCCAGACAAAAGGGCAAATGTGACAACAATTTTCGAAGCATTAGGAGGACTGGATTACTGACAGGTTTCAGGAGTGAGGGACAGGGAGAAATTAAGGGTGGTTCCCAGGTCTCCGGATTGGGCAACTGGGTGGAAGGATGGATGCACAGGCTGTTAGTCAGAATTCAAGGGAGTAGATACCAGAACAAAAGGATAAGGAGTTTGATTCTAGGTATCTTGAATTTGAGGAATAGTTAGATGTAGATGTGTCTAAATCTTTAAAGAGAAGTCTGAGCTGAGCATGAACTTGGGACTCATTCTCATTTTCAAGCATTTTAAGGGTATGGATTTTTGTCTATTGTTATGTGTTTTATTCACTGCTCTATATCCAGCCCCTGGACCAGTGCACACCATAGGTAACTATCAGGTGAACAGCAGTAAGTTTATGGGAGTGAGGGAATTGTTTAGGTAGAAATGCAGAACAAGAAGTCGCCAGAGGACACACGGTCACATTGAAACAGATACTCATTGGGCATCTCCACTTCTCACACTGCCAACACCAACTTTATATTTCAAGTTTAGTAGAAACTACAAAGGAATTGCCAGTTAAAATTACACATCATAATTTCAGTACTTACTGGGGCACCTGGGTGGCTCAGTCAGTTGGGCGTCTGACTCTTGATTTCAGCTCAGGTCATGATCCCAGGGTCATGGGATTCAGCCCTACATTGGGCTCATGGAGCCTGATTAAGATTCTCTCTCTCCCTCTCCTCTGCCCCTCCCCACATGCTCTCCCCTGCCCGCACACGCACACACACTCTCTCTCAAAATTAAAATTAATAAAAATTTTAAAAAATAATTTCAGTACTTCCCATCATGCAATTACCTCCAGAGTAATAAAGCACAAGAAAAGCATTTTCTTAATCTACAGTGGGGAGACAAATCCATTTTATGTATTTCAACTGATTTTTATGAGCTAACGTGGATATTACAAATGGATGAGAAACGCACACAAGCCCTTGCAAACACAAACTCCTAGTGTTTCATCTAATTTTTAAAAACTTGGAAAGAACAAATTACATAATAATAAAAATGAACAGTTTGGTCTCCAGATCTATGTATTTGTGCCAGCTCAAGAAATCCACTTAGGTGGCACCTGGGTGGCTCAGTCGGTTAAGCGTCTGATTCTTGGTTTTGATCTCCATTTCGTGAGTTTGAGCCCTGCGTCAGGCTCTGTGCTGGCAGCGTAGGGCCTACTTGGGATTCTCTCTCTCCCTCTCTCTCAGCCCCTCCCCAACCTGTGTGCACACTCTCTCTCTCTCTCTCTCTCTCAAAATAAATAAATAAACTTAAAAAAAAACCCTCCATTTAGAAGACTCAAATACACTTCAAAATTATTATGTTGAAGAGCGAATTTATGATCTTGCCCCCAACTCCTGGTGAATGGCAACATCGTGCATGCAGAAACACAAGTCAGAAAACTGGGAGCCATCTCCCACACCTCCCTCCCTCCTGCTTGTCATAGCTACACTATCCCAAGTCCTGTCAGCTTCACATCTTACCTACCTCTAGAACCAAGTCACTTTCTCCCCCTCACTCCACGCTACTCCAAGGAACTGCCATCTGCCCCCTGGACTTCCCCCACAGCCTAGTAATTCTCCATCCCTCCCTGTATTGTCTCTGATCTTCCCTCCCTCCACCCCAATGTATTTGGTGCCAATCTGAGTATTTCTGTTTTTTCAAAACACAAACCTGTCACATTTCCCTCCTATATGAAGCCCTTCATTGGCTTCCCAAGGCTCACCCAATAAGGACAGATCTCCTTAAATGACCTAGAAAGCCTTCAAAACACAGCCTCAGCCTCTCTCTCTCCAATCTCAACTAGCCCACTGCCCACACTTGCTCTGGGCTCAGACTTTCCTTCAGAATCTAATTACACCATCCCCCTCCTACCCCAGGGTTTTTGCACTTGCTATTCTCTCCATTTGGAACATTCTCAGCCCCCACTCTGTAACCTAACCCATTTGGGCCTTGGTAACCCTACTATCCTTCATGTCTCAGCACAAACATTCCTTCCTCAGCCTAGGTCAGATTCCACTATTAGGGGATTTCACGGAACTCTACTGCTATTCGTCAGAACACGTGTCACTTTGTAACTATACACATTCTTCACTATATAATTATACATTCATTTGTTTAATTAAATAATAACTGTTTGTTGGACCATAAGTCTTATGTCTGTTTCTATTTTTTTTTAATTTTTTTAAATGTTTATTTATTTTTGAGAGAGAGCGAGCACGTGAGCAGGGGAAGGGCAGAGAGAGAGGGAGACACAGAATCTGAAGCAGTCTCCAAGCTCTGAGCTGTCAGCACAGAGCCCCATGCGGGGCTTGAACCCACGGATCATGAGATCATGACCTGAGCCGAAGTCGGACATTTAACCAACTGAGCCACCCAGAAGCCTTCATATCACTTTCTTGAACCCTATTATACACCCAGCTCCTAGATCAGTGCTTGGTACATAGTAGCTGCTAATAAATATCCACTGAAGTAATAAATGCATGAATGGGTAGGTCTGTGCATTTTTCTCTACAATGTCTACTTTGGATATTTGGGAGGATTGGGAATTATTTACCAAAAAATATCTCCCAAAACATAAGTACCACATGTTTTTGCACCTACCTCAGTTATTATACAAGCTATGCCCACACCTACTCCTTGACAAAAACATTTATTTATTGGTGATTCATCTGATTTAACCTTTCAAGTTGAAGTGAAAAACTAGATCAATACTCATGTAAGAATGTCAGAGTCCCTCCCCTTAAACATTCTGTCACTAAAAAGACGGGATCAACGAGAAATGGCAAATCAAAAGCTAATTCATTCCCTCCTTTACCATAATACATAATATGGACACTTTTTAAAGTCAAAATAAAACAAAAATATTTTTTAATGTTGCTTTGAACAATCCATATAACTTTATGGAAAGTTAATCAGGATATTGCTGGTTAAATATAGAATTTTAAAAGTGTTAGGCAAGCTTTGTAAATATGTTTTAAAGAACCCATACCTATATACCTTAGTCAGTATTTCACATGGTTGTTTTCTCAGCCATAGCGGGAGCAGGACTCACTGATCTTTTTATTGCCAAGGGCTCAGGCCCACATGCTCACCACCCACTAGCAATAAATGCTCCTGGAATAAATAACTGCCAGTTTCAAAACTTTCATTAAATGCTTCCTCTTTTTTCAAAAATAACTAGAAGGCATTCAGTTCAAAATAGTGTCCAGAGATTGAATCTTCAGTGTTTATATTTATTATTTTTCCTATCTTCCTCAAAAAAAAAAAAAGATACTCTGTTTAATCAGAGAGAGAGTTGTGATGTTTTTCGCACCACCTTCTAAGGTCAAAGCTGCCTGACAACAGATAACTCTGTCGCAAGGTAAGAAGGATGGCAAATCGAACATCAAGAATTACTATGTCAAGAGAACAAATCTGGAAGAGTTGGGTAGTCTTTTCACTGCAGCAGCCCCTGGAGAGTTGCCCTTTAGATCAGTTGTGCTAATTAAGAAGAAGAAAAAAAAAACAATTTATGACTCAATTGGTTAAAAGGCCTCAAATCCTGCTGGCAAGAAGTTTTCTTGTAGAAATTTTGGGACCTGGACCTGTATAAATAGGCATGACTGAGTCCAACATTGACAACGAAAGTCTTTCCTCATGTTCAAAGTGAATGTCTTAATGTATGTTTCCCCAGAAGCAACTCTGAGGAAGGATTTGGGTACAAATAGCTTATTTAGGAGTGGCAAGTGGAGAAGTGCAGTAGAGAGAAACAGAAGGGAAGACAGCCAACAAAAGGTCCATTATCAAGAAAGTCATCCCTGTGTATTATTGGAACTCAGTCCCACTGGGGAATTCCAGAGCCAGGCAGAAGCGTGGGATTCTAATTTATTCCAGTCAAAAGGCAGGAGATCTGGGGTATGTATACACCAGTCTGACCTTACTAGAAGGCTACCTCCAGAGTTGTTCATTCCTCAGCTTCTCCAGCCTGCTGTGAGGGCAACAGAGCAGGTTTGGTGGCCAGAGAAAGCCCTCTGGCAGAGATAATGCAGCTACCAACAGTTGGATTGGGCTAGCATGTGCTACTGGGGTAGGGACAGAGGATAGAGCAGGGGCACCTGTTCATAGCATCTGCCACGCTGTTGAATGGTACAGAAATAATTCCTATGCCTTGAGTGCTTGCTCTGGGCAGAGTCCTTTACATTTATGATTTCGTTTTCCAAAGCACAGCAGCCCTGGGAGGTAGATATTATTATGATAATTTTACAACTAAAGGGAGAGGGTAGGAACGTCTCCAAGGTCATGCACTAATGTACGGCTCCAAAGTCTAAGTTCTGAACCACTACCCTATGCTGGAAGGATTATCCCTGCACCTCAATAAATATACACATACCACCCATTCCTACACCGTGGAATTCACGCAAGACCAGAGTATCCTTCCTAACCGTCGGGCCATTGCACTCTTTGCCTTTACTGGTTCTTTCACGTTGGCATCGAGAGCTGTGCCAATTATTCAACAGTCAGTTGACCAAATACAGGACAACTTTGTGCAGGGTAGCGGAGCTCTATGGGCCTTTCACTGAAACTTCCAAATGAACATTCCGTGTGGCCAAGTGCTCAGCGAGAAAGAAGGTCTAATGAATCTGCATGGTGTATGACTAAAAGCAGCGCCTGAACCACCCGAGCTTGAATACAATTATAAGGGGGTCGTCCCAGTGCTCAGGGCACAAAGTAACTGTTATCTGAAGTTGGAAAGGAATTTCCTGAAATAGCTGGTAATTGTACAATGAATCACATCATAAATGCTTCCTATCCCCCAGTCCCTGATCATGACGACAAAATTGGACCAGTTAGGGCATTGATCTAGACCATGAAATTATTTTCAGAGGCTTTCCCTCCAACAGAGAAAAATCCATGTACCTAAAATAGCCTCCCTTTAATAGACTGTTACAGTAATAAAGGGGTTTATTTGATGGAACTTGCTGTGTATACTCAAAGTGAATTTGAACCAACCAAATTTCCATCCTCCTGAGAAAGTATGATAATAACTTCCTATGCATTTATGCATTAAAGTCATAGCATTTTTATTTTGTTTTGGGAAAAAAGTTGAATTATTCAGAAGTTATACTTCTAACTTCTCAGAATCCTCACTTTTTCTTCTATAATTGCTTAAAGAATCTCCCTAAATTCTTTGACTCTATGGAAAGCCCACTACTAAGAAAAAAATAATAATCTGTCCCATTATCCTTTTTAAAACTACAAAACTATTAAAAAACAACTAAAAAGGTAATCGCATCCAATACAAGATCAAATGTTTAGGAGAAGCAGGAGCTAGGAGCTCAGCTGACACAAGGAATCTTCCAGGTTCTGCCTGATGCTGTTAACTTTCTCTGTCATGCAAAGTTTCTACCACGGTTTGCATTCTCCGGAGGCCAAAAAAAAAAAAAAGTGTGAATGGACCCCACTGTCTGCGACAATTAATTACTAGAAGTGTTACTGCAGAAAGGCATCTGGAACAACTTGAAAATCAAATTAGATCATGAAACATTAGGGTCTTCTGAATTCCAGCTGATAAGGAGTCCCCTGAGATCACCTCTTCTAGAGGGAATTTGGTTTGTTCTTTTAACATAGACGTTGTAAAAAGGCTAGTGTGTAGTAGCATGAAAGAACATTTTAGCTACCCTTGGGAGGAAACCACCAAAACATGGCCTTAGGAATGACTGTTTCATAAATGCAGTGGTGGGGACTCCTGAGGTCTCTGTGATGTCCTCTCCCATTTAACCAACGACCATCTCCTTTTCTCCCAGACACAGCAGGCTTCCTTTAGAGACACACTCTTCTGAATACTAATTCAAACACACTGTGGTTCATGCTCATATGTAAAGGATGCCCTTTCTCTACTAAAATGTTCTCCTCCATAAAGCAGTGGAATAGCTCTAATTTTGAGACGAACTGGCTAGGCTTCACATGAAATAATAACTCCTAACTCATAAAAACTCAATCAGAAAAATAAATGTGGATGAAGAGTTTGTGGTATGGGGAAAATTGCGAGGTATTGGCATTGCCATCATCAATGTTGTCTTGATTGTGACTTGTGCCAGCCAAATACATCACCTGTGCATATCAGCACAGATGTGGCCGTAAAAGCACTAGGCTGTGCTAAAAAAGATGCTAAGAAATAAGAGACTCATTTTTTTAAAAATGAGTGAGGGTAAAGCTGCAGTTTATCTCATACCTAAAGAAAAGCAACTCCCTATCTTCAAGCTCAGCAGATAAAAGATAACGCAAAAAATTAGAAACTATGTACATTGATATGGAAAGGAATATTTAAAATTTAGTTAATGTACAAGATAGAGCAGCAGTTTGATACATTACCTTTTGTATAAAAAAGGGGCATATATGTATACAGGCTTAATTATATTTAAAAAAATCCAGAGCCCCTGGGTGGCTCAGTCACCTGACTTCAGCTCAGGTCGTGATCTCACAGTTCATGGGTTCAAGCCCCACATTGGGCTCTGTGCTGACAGCTCAGAGACTGGAGCCTGCTTCAGATTCTGTGCCTCCCTTTCTCTATGCCCCTCCCCCGCTTGCGCTCTGTCTCTGTCTCTCTCTCTCTCTAAAAAGTAAGCATTAATAATAATAATAAAAATAAAAAAATTTTAAGAGATAAAATCCTAAAATGACGTCTGCCTCTGCAGGTAATTTGGAGAATTTGAAGTCAAGAGTAGAACAAGGACACTTTTCATTCTCTCTATAGAGAGCTTTTTATCGTGTCCATGTATCTCTTCTTTTTAAATACTGAATATTTGGAAATGCACAGCCTGTTTAGAAAGCAGGAGCAGAGGGGTGTCTGGGAGCATCAGTTGGTTAAGCATCCAACTCTTGATGTTGGCTCAGGTCATGATCTCATGGTTCGGTTCTTGAGCTCGAGCACCGAGTCGGGCTCTCTGATGACATCATGGAGACTGCTTGGGAATCTCTCTGCCCCTCCTCCCCCCCCAAAATAGATAAACTTAAAAAAAAAGAAATTCCTTATTATAAAAAAAAAAAAAAGCAGGAGCAGAGAAGCAGAAAATCCAACCTCACACATGTTAGAGTTCCAAAAATTACACAGATTAGAAAGAATAAGTGGCATGGAATTAGTATTCATTTTAGGGAAAATTAAGACCTTGATAAGACACTAATTTGGGGGGGTTGGTGAGAGGCAGAATACTGGTTCCCCACATCCTAATCCTGAGATTAATAATTGATTAATATGTTACGTTACCTGGAAAAAAGAGACATTGCCAATGTAATTAAGTTAAGGGTCTGGAGATGGCGAGTTTATCTCTTGGGTGGGTGAGTGATGGGAGAATGAAGCTTAACCCTGCAGGGAAACTCTGGGCACAAAACACAAGCCTCGGAATTATCCAACCCAAGCTGAAATAGCGGGGTGTTGATGCACCATCCTCCGGCATTCTGTCTGAAACAGACGCTTTGATCTGCTACATGGGTGGGGGTGAGGGTGGGGTTTGATTCCTGGGTGCTGTGGGGCAGTGTGGGTTTGGTTCCTGGGAGGGAGAAGAATCTTCAGGCACAGTACTATGATCTGTTTCTACTCACAACACTTCTGACACAAAATGTGTACGGTTTCCCCGCCAAGCAGGTCTCTCATTCTCCATGGACACTGGGTGTCCTACAAGTTGATTCAGTTTTGACCCTAACTACCCAGAATTAGCACAGATCCCACAGGTTAAGGGCTCAGCCCCACAGGATTGCCCCCCACTTCAGAAGCCAACCACAAGTAGTGGGTCCCCAGGTCATGCACACCTTTGTGAGGGGTTCCTACAGCCCTATCCTCAATTTGTTATAATGACTCTCAGGACCCAGGAAACTGTTTTACTTACTGTTTCCAATTTATTATAAAGAATAAAAATGAACAGCCAGGTGAAGAGGTACATATGGAAAGGTCCAGAAGGGTCTGGAGTACGGGCGTTTCTATTCCCATGGAGTTGGCCCATGGATATGTTCACCAACTCAGAAGCTCCCCAAACCCCCACACTTAGGGGTTTTGTAGAGCTTCCATCACATAGGCACATTTGATTACATCATTGACCGTTGGTGAGTGAACTCAGTCCCCAGTCCCTCTCCTCTCCTCGCAGGCTGTAAAAAGCTACTGATACAAATGAAGGCAGGGAGGCGGGTGGTCCAAAACTTCCAGCCTTCTGATCACAGGGTTGGTTCCTCTGGCAACCAGCCCCCTCCCTAATGCCCTCCTGGGGCCCACGGAGAGTCAGCTCATTAGCATAAACTCAGGTGTGACTGAAAGGGGCTTATTATAAGACATTCTTCTCACCACTGTCACTCAGAAAATTCCAAGCGTTCTAAAAGCTCTTGTGCAAAGTCCAAATATGCTCCAGTACAATATCACACGCAGAGATGCAGATTCTAGCAGCTGGAAACTGAAGAACACGCTGATGAGTCATGGAGGTACGACGGAGCACTGCTGGCAACCACTCTTTAAAAAATTTTTTTTAAATGTTTATTTATTTTTGAGAGAGAGAGCGCACGCGTGCACTTTTGCGCACGAGCAGGGAGCAACAGAGAGAAAAGGAGACAGAGAATTCGAAGCAGGCTCCATATTGTCAGTACAAAGCTGGATGCGGGGCTCGAAACCACAAACCATGAGATCGTGACCTGAGTCGAAAGCAAGAGTTGAGCACTTAACGGACTGAGCCACCCAGCCTCCCCTCCTGGCATCCATTTCTGAGGTCAATGTAGTGACCTACCAACCATCACTGGGTGTCTCTGGCAGATACCTGTGGATGGTTCCTAACATTTCTGGGGCTGCATCTGACCAGGAGCTTTGTTTATGCTTTTACAAGTTGTGACAGCGGGATCCGTGGAAAGCAACACAGGAAATAAAAGAGTTAAAAAAAAAGGGTGAATGTTGAGGCCAGAACACAGTGGCAAACACGAGGTCCCTGTGCTATCATCCCACTCATAGAAAACACTACTGATCAGTTATGTCACTCTCCTCTTTGACCTGAACTGACTCAAAGTACTCTTCAACATCAGATGATTGGAAGCCACTCACAGACTATCAAATTTGGCTCTTAAATTTTTAGCTACAAACTTACCTAAAACAACACACACATATTATTTTATTGTCTGTAGATTAGAAGTCTAACTCAAGTCTCACGGGGCTAAAATTTAGTGTCAGCAGGGTTGTGTTTCTTTCTCTAGACTCTGGAGAAAATCTGTTTACCTGCCTTTTCCAGCTCTTGGAAGCTGCCCATAATCCTTGACTTGTGGCCCCTTCCTCCAAAGCCAGCAATGGCAGGTGAGGTCCTTCCCAAATGGCACTTGACCTTTTCTGTCCCCCTCTTCTGCTTTTAAAGACTCCAGTTTGGACCCACCCATCCAAAAAATCCAGGATAAACTCCCCATCTCAAGGCCCTAACTTAATTACATTAGCAATGTCTCTTTTTTCCAGGGAATGTAACATATTCACAAGTTCACAGAATTAGTATATGGACCTCTTCGGGGAACCAATATTCTCCCACAAAATCCTCCCCCCCAGTGGTGTTTTATCAGTGTCTTAAGTTTTCTTAAAATGAATCCAGATTCTATGCCATCTCACTTATTCTTTCTAATCTTCATAATTTTTGGAACTCTAACATTCATAAAGTGGCATAAAATTTTTACCAAAGCTGTTCTGGGTGAGTAGGCAGAAATACTCTAAAGGTTTGTTAGCTATGCATTGTGAAGACTAATTCAAATCATAAAGTCATCTAAGTGTTTGAAGTAGACAGAACTCCCTCAAATAATGCAGATTGGATCAGAATCTATCTTCTAAAATCAGCTTTATTATGGGGTGCCTGGGTGGCTCAGTTGGTTAAGCATCCGACTTCAGCTCAGGTCACGATCTTGCGTTTTGTGAGTTCGAGCCCCGTGCTGGGCTCTGGCTGACAGCTAGGAGACTACAGCTGCTTCAGATTCTGTATCTCCCTGTGTCTCTGCCCCTCCCCTGCTCATGCTCTGTCTCTCTCTACCTCTCAAAAATAGATAAATGTTAAAAAAAAAATTTAAAGAAAATAAAATAAATAAAAAACAAAATTAGCTTTATTATGGAGGAACTGACACCAGCAAACACTGGCTCGACCAAAACTCATATTGATGAACATGTAAATATCTTTGAGCGTACAAAGAGATATTCGCACACCCATGTTCATGTAAGTGTGATCGGTAATAGCCCAAAGGTAGAAGCACCCCAAATGTCCATCAATGGATGCATGGATAAACAAAATGTGGTAAATCCATATAACGGAATACCATTCAGCCTTAAAAAGGTATGAAATTATCACAGGTTACAACACAGATGAACCTTGAGGATATTACGTTAAGTGAGATAAGCCAGTCACAAAAGAACAAATACCGTTTGATTCCACTTAGATGGGATACCTAGAAGAGCCAAATTCGTAGAGACAAGAAGTCAAATGGTGGTACCTAGGGACTTGGAGGAGAGGGGATAAGGAGTTAGTGTTTCATGGGCACAGAGTTTCTGTTTCACAAGATGAAAAGAGCTCTGGGGATGGATGGTGTGATGGTCACGCATCAGCGTGAATGTACTTCATGCCACTGAACCAAATACTTAAAAACGGCTAAAATGGCACGTTTTAGGTTATGTGTACTTTACCACACTTTTAACAATGAAGATCTTTAAAAAGTGTTTAAATATCTGTAAGCCTAATTGTTTTAAAAATTGTTTACAGGGGCGCCTGGGTGGCGCAGTCGGTTAAGCGTCCGACTTCAGCCAGGTCACGATCTCGCGGTCCGTGAGTTCGAGCCCCGCGTCAGACTCTGGGCTGATGGCTCAGAGCCTGGAGCCTGTTTCCGATTCTGTGTCTCCCTCTCTCTCTGCCCCTCGCCCGTTCATGCTCTGTCTCTCTCTGTCCCAAAAATAAATAAACGTTGAAAAAAAATTAAAAAAAAATTGTTTACAAAACAGTTGCAAGGTTTCCCATGATAATATGAGAATATAGAAAAGTTCTTTCCTACGAGCAGACGCTTTTCAGCAACGCAGAAACTGGAGAGTGAGATTTACATACACTTCCAATGCTTAACAGTCTGGAGAAAAGCTATTACCACATTGTTTCCACCAACTCCTTTGTCCTTTGCACAGGAAGTTACAAAGCCCCAGAAAGTCCTAGAGTTTTGTTTTATTTTGTTTTGTTTTAACCTACAGGCTCTGTGGTGCAATACCCAGGCAGCGATTATTGGTGTCTGGGCATGAGCACAGGTGAGAAAGTAGGTCACCCAGGGGAAGCACCTGGGGTTAGGGCTTCCAGTCAGTGAGCAGGCACTGAGTTAGACAAGGCTGTGGATGGACATTGATAGGAAGGTGCTGGCAGCTAGGCTGGGCATTCGCCTTCCTTCAGAAAGTGATGGGACCGATTGAAGGTTTTTGGCATAGGGCTTGCTTGAAAAACCTGTGCCTGAGGAATGGGATTTTGTCATCATGCATGAGAACCAGCTGGAAGACTATTATAATAGTCGTTGGAGAAGTCCTGAGTGCCGGGGGGCCAAGAGGCACCTATGAGGGAAGAGAATGAGCATGAACTAAAGGACAGCGGGAGGGGTGGTGGGGTGGAGGGAGCCATGCAACTGCTTGAATGGGGGTAGGGAGTAAGCCGGCCAAGAGAAAAGAATAAAAACAGGAGTGTACATAGGGTGCCAGGCATGGACGGACATTGATGCCTTTTGGGTGGGGGATGGGAGGGAGAGGAGTGATATTTTGGCTAGAGCATGACAACTGAGATAGAGATTATAAAAGTCCTGAGTTATAAAGGAATTGAAGGACCAGAACGTGTGGCCATACAGCACCCACACCCCTGCGTGACCAAACTCTGTCTGCTGGAGCTCAGTAGCTGCCGGTCCTTCTGGACAGGACGCAGCAGTTTGCAACACTATCACTCCCTAGTGTTTCCCCTAGAGAAGCTTGTGTTTCTCTGGCCACTTAATTTATTATATTTTTTACCACTCAAAAATATTTGATTTTTTGGGTTAAAATATGTCTTTCTTCCCCCCTCTTGTTGACTGAATTTCCTACTTCTCTTAAAAGAGCTTCCTTGATGGGGCGCCTGGGTGGCTCAGTCGGTTGGGCATCTGACTTCGGCTCAGGTCATGATCTCGTGGTCAGCGAGTTCGAGCCCCGCGTCAGGCTCTGTGCTGACAGCTCAGAGCCTGGAGCCTGTTTCAGAATCTGTGTCTCCCTCTCTCTCTGACCCTCCCCTGTTCATGCTGTCTCTCCCTGTCTCAAAAATAAAACAAACATTAAAAAAAAAAAAAGAGCTTCCTTGGGGCGCCTGGGTGGCTCAGTCGGTTAAGCACTGGACTTGAGCTCAGGTCATGATCTCATGGCTCAGGAGTTGAAGCCCGGCGTTGGGCTCTGTGCTACTGTCCCTACCCACCAGCTCCTGGTAACCACTGTTCTGCTCTGTTTGTAGGAGTTCCACTTTTATTTATTTATTTTTTTAGATTCCACATATAAGTGCTACTATGCAGTTTTTGTCTTTCTTTGGCTATTTTACTTAGCATAATGCCTTCAAGATCTGCCTATGTCCCGCATAGCAAGATTTCTTTCTTCTTAATTTTTTTTTTTTTTTTTTTTAGAGAGAGAGAGCATCAGTGGGGCTGGGGGTAGAAGGATAGAGAGACAGACAGACAGACAGACAGAATCTCAAGCAGGCTCCATGCTCTGTGCAGACCCAGATGCAGGGCTCAATCCCACAACCTTGGGATCATGCATGACCTGAGCAGAAATCAAGAGTTGGACACTCAACGGACTGAAACACCCAGGCACCACTTTTATTTTATTATTTTATTTTATTTTATTTTATTTTATTTTATTTTATTTTATTTTATTTTATGTAGAGAGAGATTTCCTTCTTTTTAAAAGCTGAATAATAATACTCCATTGCTTATATATATACCACATTTTCCTGATACATTCATCCATTAACAGATATTTAGGCTGTTTCCATACTTTGGCTATTGTGAATTATGCTGTAACAAACATGGGGATAGCACAGATGTCTCTTCAAGATAGTGATTTCATTTCCTTTGGACATATACCTAGAAGTAGGATTGCTGGATTATATGGTAGTTCTACCTTTAATTCCTTGAGGAATCCCCACACTGCTTTCCACAGTAGCTGCACTAGCTTGCATTCCCACCAACAGTGCCCGAAGGTTGCATTTTCTCCCCATCCTCTTCAGCACTTGTTATGTCTTGCCTTTTTGAAAATAGCCATCCCAACCTCTCACACATAGGTGATATCTCATTGTGGTTCTGATTTTCATTTCAACAGGTACAAATTTTACATGCTTAAATTTTTAATGTTTATTTTATTTATTTTGAGAGAGAAAGAGAGTGCACATACACAGGTGAGCAAGGGGGGGGGGGCAGAGAGAGAAGGAGAGAGGACCCCAAGCATGCACGGCACTGTCTGCCGAGCCCGATTGTAGGGCTTAAACTCAAGAACTGTGAGATCATGACCTGAGTCCAAATCAAGAGTCGGACACTTAACCGACTGAGCTACCTAGGTGCCCCTAAATTTTGCATGCTTAAAAAAATGTTTCTAGGGGTGCCTGGGTGGCTCAGTCAGTTGAACATTCGACTTCGGCTCAGGTCATGATCTTGCGGATCGTGAGTTTGAGCCCCACATCAGGCTCTGTGCTGACAGCTCAGGGTCTGGAGCCTGCTTCACATTCTGTGTCTCCCTCTCTGCCCCTCCCCCACTTGCACTCTGTCTCTCTCTTTCTCCAAAATAAATAAACATTAACAAAAAAAAATTTTTAACGGTTTTAAATTTCTGCCACTTGCTCATGCAAAGTTTTAAAACATGGTAACTAGGAAAAATTTTCAGAAATCATCATTGAAACATCTTGAAGAGACCATTATTTAAACCTTACTCAGAGTCATTTTAGGCATAAAAGCTGACATTAAAAGTGGTATTCATGGAAGGCAGTCCAGGTTTCTCAGTCAAACACTTGAAAAGGTTTCATTTGGAAGTTTTATACAAATTTCATATATAATGTTTTCCCTAAATTTTTATTTATTTATCTAGTTACTTATCTTTGTTATAATTGTTATGTTATATAATATCTTTTATAACATAAAAAGATGTAAAAATTCCAAGCCCCCCACAGATAGGTGCCTTCACATCTCCGCCAGTTTATTCCATTGTGTTGTACCAATTCTTTCTATGTGCATCATGGCATAAAAACATTGAAAAGCACTAGAAACACCAGAAGAGAGAGTATCAAGAAGTGATTGGTGGGGCCAGATAGAATTGTATGTCTGCAGAAGAGGTGGGGGGCAGGGATATGAGTGGAACACTCAGTGGTGGGTGGGCTGGTAGCCTGTTTCAAATCATGAAGGTTAAACAGAAGTGTTCACCTGTATAAGCAAATAATGAACTGCAATCCATAAGCTGCTTTCTCCTTGGCTTCCTCCAGGCCAATGCTTGTTTGTAACTGAATATTTCTTAAGCAGTCTGTCTGTCATTTTACCCATAGCTAAGTCACTTCTTAATAAAACATCCTATCAACATGCAAATTCACAAGGGAAGAGAGTTGAGGTTGCCATTTTATGGATTTTTACTATTACTCACATTTAGAACCCCTCACAGTGTTTATAGTAAATTAATAGCATTGCCTTACATACAAAGAATAACTGAAATGTCATTGTAAGATGATCGCATCAAAGAGTTGGTTGACTTATATAATGCAGCGTGTTTTTTTTTTTTTTATCCAGGTTTGAGCCCATAAAGTGCCATCAACTACACACATTTCCTGACTTTCAGCTTGTATAGCCTCATTCCCCTGGAAAAGATTGCTCGGGTTTCTAGTCTTTACCTAGGGTATCATGTTGATACAGGAAAAGCATGAAGGTGGTAGCTCAGAGCTTAGCCAAGTCGGGGTCCAGAAATAAGGACTTCTAAGAATAGGGTTTTCTTTCAGGTGCCTCTGGCTCTCCCCCTCCCCCACCCCCCAAGAATGCCCTTTTTCTCTTCCTTTGACCCGGTCAATAACCCTCTTCCTTTTCTCAGCATCCCCCTCCCTAGACCCTGCCCTCTCAGGAGACAGGGCTCAGACTCACATTCCCTGTGCTCCTGGGTCCTACACCAGTCATGTTATTCTACAGTTAATTGTTCTTCTTCATACCCTGTTCTGCTATGAGTTTGTCTAGGACCAGGATAATGTCTTTTTTTAATGTTTTTATTATGAAATAGATCATGCATTCGAAAGTATATTTGTCACCTGTATGTACATTTTAAAGAACAATAATAAAATGAAATTTTTTTACAATTTCTTTCAGTAGGCTCCATGCCCAAGGTGGGACTTGAACTCACGACCCTGAGATCAAGAGTCGTGTGCTCTACTGACTGAGGCAGGTAAGCACCCCAAAGTGAATCACTTTTGAAACTTCCCAATCCCTTTGCCTCTTGCACCCCTAGAGGTAACCACTTCTCTGAGAGGGTTTGTCAAGCTCTTGCTTTTCTAGGTACTACCTGGTTTTGACCTTTGTATAAATGGAATTTATGTATGCATTTTTATGAGAATTGCATCTGACCTAGGTATTTCACCCAAGATAACGTTTGTAAGATTCATCCTTGTTGCTCTAAGGTAGCTAGGTCTCGTTTATTTTCACCTCTTGGTAGAATTCCATTGTGTGATTTCTCCATAGTTTACCTTTTCTACTTTGATGGACATTTTAGTCATGTCCATTTTATGCTATTACAAACGATGATGCTATGAACGTTCTTGAATGCACCTCCAGGGCTTCATCTTTCTCGTAGAGATATATCTAGGAATGGGATTCAACCTTTCTAGGGGATGCCAAATTATTTTCCAAAAGCAGTTTTCCAGCCTGCACTCCAACCAGTGGTGCCCCAAAGTTCCCACTACTCACAGTCTTGGTTAAACTTGATATGGTCAGACTTTTAATTTTTTGTCCAATCTGATGGATATGAGATAGTATTTCATGGCGTTTTTAAGGAAGATGGCTTTTTCATTCCCCAATTCCCAGCACCCAACAGAAGACTCTGCAGCAGGAGCTCACAAATCTGTTATCTGATGAATCAACAGCAACAATGCAAGGTGACAAGTGCCAGTAGAAACGAGAATGTTAAGAACATATTTGTAAATCTTTCTGCGTATCAGGATCACCCAAGTATCCTTTTATTTTCTCATTGACATTTTATATGAAAAACTTCAAACGTACAGCAAAATTGGAAGGATTTTACAGTGAATACCCAACCTGGATCCTACCATTAGCATTTTACCACACTTTCTCTAAGGAGTTTCTTTTGAAGAATGTCAGTTCCCCAGGGCTGAGACTCTGATTCTATAGCTCTGGGATGGGAGCAAAGAATCTCGTTTTGTTTCTTCGTTTCTGTTTTTAAACTCCCCAGGTGATTCTGATGAGCAGCCAGCCTTAGAAACCACTGCCTGAAGGAACTTGCAGCAATAAATAAAGAAGACAGATTTATAATTAGCCTAACAGGGCTCATTCTTTGTGGGGGGATTAGAGTTCTGCTGCGTGCCTAAAGCCATTTTCCTAGACCACCAGCATTCCTCGGAAATGTGTCACCCCATGTCAGATTGGCGGAGGTGTGCGCAGGTTCCTGGGAAGTGGTGGGTCAGGTCCTCCTCGCCCCAGAAGCCAAGAAGCACCCAGGTCCTGTCCACCCTGTTCCCCACTCTGATAGTTGCAGGAACTTGCCCTTCAGATCCAAGCCAGCTCCTTTCAACGTTTGGGTGTTTTTAGGGGCTGAACTATATACCCCCCAAATTCCTGTGTTGAAGCTCTAACCAGTACCCCAGAATGCGACTGTGTTTGGAGTTAAGGTCTTTAAAGAGGTAATTAAATTAAAATGAGGTCCCATATGATGGGTCCCAATCCAATATGACTGATGTCTTCACAAGAAGAGGAAATTTGGGCACAGACACGCACAGAGGGAAGACTACGTGATGACCTAAGAAGATGCCAAAGAGAAAGGCCCCAAAGAAACCAACCTGGACAAGACCTTGATATTGGACTTCCAGCCTCTGGGACTGCGAGAAGATAAATCTGTTGTTTAAGCCACCCAGTCTGTGGTACTTTGTTATGGCAGCCCTAGCAATCTGATACAGGTGTAGATGGAAAGGCTCCAAGTGTGGGGTCAGATGGCAGGGCAGGCAGACCCAGGCTCCCACTCCCTTCTCCCACAAAACAGGCCTCCATCAACAACTGGCCATGGTTGCAGGAGAAGGTGCCACTGGCCCCAGGGCCCTCCCCACGGGGCTGCTGGGAAACAGAACGTACCTTCACTCCAGGCCCTTGTTCCTCAGTGGGGTCTACCCCACAAACACAAGGAGGAGAACTGTCTATACGTAGGAGGGGTCTTCAGAGCTACCAACAGTCCCGCCTGCGGCTGACTGGCCCCCCAGAGCACAGCACCGTGACAGGGCTCAAGAACGTTTCACCCCTTACACCTCAACCCTTCCCCCTAAAAGCTCACCCACACGGAGCCTTGATTCACACAAACTCTCTCACTCACAGCGTGAAAAATGAACTGTGGCTCATGCCCCCAGATTTTGAAGTACGTAGCTTAGGTAAATGCATTTCGGTTCTGTGCCTCTTCCCACCGGTCTCAATCATGACAAATGATGAATTCTGAGTAGCAATAATGCCAATTGTGTAAAACAGCCCTTTGTGTCAGACAGAGGCTGTTTGTTTGTTTGTTTTGTATGTACCACATTTAATATCTCTTTTAGTCTTCCTAGGTACAATTAGAACCTCATGGTAACTTTTCGGACCTGCTTGATTGCAATCAGCTGTTTCTCCTGGCCCTGACCCACCAGCCACCACCGTCACCCTCCCCACCAGCCAGCCTGGCCACACCTGCCTCCCACAGTTTAAAAATCTCCTTTGGCAGTTCATTTCTTACCACATTCTCCCTTGGCAAGGCTTGTCCCCTGCAGGTCTTGTACATAGGGGATTGTCATCAGGAGTCCTAAGTGGACTCTCTACACGAGCCCTACATGAGCCTCTCCACTCAGTAATGGGGTCCCCTGGAGCCTTTGGTTTCACACTTTGCAGATCTCACCCCACCCCTTTTGTTTCTAAACTGTTTGTTTGGATTCTTCTATTCTGCAATCCCGTTTTACTTCTTGTTGCTGTTTAAACAATTCTCCTTTTACTATTTCAGCATACTCAGCACTGCTATTCAATTGCTCACTTGGTTTCCTAATTCTAACCAACCACCTTTAAATATTCCTTACCCCTCCAGGCTTCAAAGCCCCCCGCTCTTCAAGTTGGCTTGGCTGTGGGTATCTTCCTGACAGGAAGGAGGCAGAAGGTGGGGGTGGCTCATTTCAGAATTGGGATCCCTACACTGAACAAAATTGCTTTTTATGAGAGCTTGATCTGTCTATCCAGGATCAAAGAATGGCTGCACCTGAGGTGACTGTGTGCAAGAGTGGTGGATAGCTTCTTAGATGTGGACAAATGTTTCTTCTGAACCCTCAATCAGTCATCTGAAGCATTCCAGTCGCTGGAGGTTGCTCTGAGGGAGGGATTGAGTGAACATGTTTGGCACCCACTTTTAGCGGGAGCCAGGAAAGAGGGGAACACACAGTGAAGAATGTGTCTGGGAGCACCTGGGTGGCTCAGTCAGTTAAATGTCCGACTCTTGATGTGGGCTCAGGTCATGATCTCAGTTTGTGTGATCGAGCCCTGTGTTGGGCTCTGCGCTGACAGCGTGGAGCCTGCTTGAGATTCTCTCTCTCCCTCTCACCCTGCCCCTCTCCTTCTCTCTCTCTCTCAAAATAAATAAATTTTTAAAAAGTTACAATGCAAGCATTAAAAACTAAAGAATATGTCTGTGTGCATACATATGTGTGTGTGTGTGTGTGTGTGTGTGTGTGTGTAAGTAACAAGGTTAACAACTTAATCTCAAGTAGCGACAGATAGTCACAAAGGCAGAGCCAGGGATGACCTTGCCCATCAACAGATTTGATTACGCCCATGTGATTTGTTTCAGACCTGTTTCAAGAAGTCCCTCTGTTATCTCCTCTTTTGATGTGTCCTTAATGTTCCCTCTGGTCCTGCCTTAATGCCCTCAAATCTCCAACTTTAGAATTACTTCTCTGGATATAGGACCACAAGTCCAAGTTGACTTGCAAAAATATTGCCTAGTAGCCTTGTCAACCATTAACACCTTGATGCCAATTGGCTTATCAGACTCACAGGCTAGAGCTGAACTCTGTTGCCTGGAAGCCTTGTCAGTCATTGACACCTCCATACCAAGTGGGTTATCAGACTGGACAGTGCTAGAGCTCGTTTTGCAGGAAGGGATGGGGCACAAACAACTTTCGAAGGGTGGAGGCAGCTGTTTGGTGACAAAGAGCCTGCCCTGGTGGGGAGTCTCAGAGAAATGCCAGAAGGTAACAACATATGGGGCTCTGGGCCCTGCAGAACACACATATTTCAGACTTGATGATTTAACATTTCTAGCATCTAGGAGTAGAGGGAAGAGGGGGACAGCACCGAGATTATTTTCAAAGGCTGATTTCAGAGGAAGGAAAAGACGGGCAGGGAGTTCTCCTGCTCTTGGGAGAAAGGATTTCCAGTGAGTTCCCTCCTTGCTGACCTTTTAGGTTCCAACACCACAGGCTTTCTCTCCCTGTTTCTTTACATCACCACTGGCCAATTCGAACTATTTACACTCAAACTGTCTTTGCTCCAATTATAAAGCATTTGACTGAAATAGAACATAATATGAACACATTCAGTATGAACTAATGGATGTAAGACCACAAAATCTGGGTAGCTCTGTAATCTCCCTGTTCTGCACTATAAAGGGGGACAGGAGGCTCACACAGCTTCAGGGCTCTTCCCTGCACAGACGCCGTCCAAAGCCAAGGACTGTTATTTTGTGTTTGTAATTTTGAGTCCCTAAAGAAGCACCCCCATCCCAAACTGCATAAGCTCAGGCCCCACCAAACGTGGACCCACCCCTGATTATCAGCCTTGGCCACATGCTCAAGGATCATGTGGCCAAGTGTGCTTGCTGAGGGTGGGGAGAGGGGCTCATTTTAATGAGGAAAGGCAAACTTCACAAGGTCTGCTGGAATTTCTCTGCAAAATTAGCATACCTAGTGACTTGATATTGTGGACCTTTTAAATATCCTTTGCTAAGCTGTTTCTCTTTTTTCTTATTCCCCACCCCCCTTTCTCTTTCAAATTCTAGACTACTCTATTTGGAGACGTATTTATATCTTCCTCTTCCTCACCCCACCCAAGTTTATAGGAGGTTCTGAATAGAGTCTTTTGATATGACACCAAAATGTAGTGTTTCCGAGTGAAACGTTGGTGGGTTTGTTTTTCCAATTATTATGACTCTTAGGATTCCTGCTCAGCTTGGATAAATGGATAATATCTATTTAAGACCATTTTTTACTTAAGTCAATTGGTATGAAGTGACTTTCTGGACCAGCCTAATTCACAGGGCTGCCCAGCATTCCAATGCTTAATTACCTAGTGCGTCTCAAACATAAGCACTCTGGAAACTCAAATACCCTGTTAAAGAATGGAATATCATCTTTGGGACAAGGAGACTTGTCCTAGGGACCTAGGGACCTAGGAGACAACTGTGACTCCTAGGTTGGTTGTATGCTTTTTTTTTTTTTAATAACACCACACACACACACACACACACACACACACACACACACACGGACACACACCCCTCCCTAATCACACTGTCAGCCCAGAATGAAGTGAGAAAAGGCTGGTTTTACCTAAAGGGCAGCTAGTTAACTCTCTATATTTTCAAGAAATTATCTTACCCTCCCCCTCATCTGTAATTCATCTATATTCATAATGTGGACCATTTAAAATAGCACCTTTCATCTGTGTGTGAAACACAAGTGTAGCCTGCAGGTTTGAGCAGATGAAATGTTAAACACTGTAGCAGGGTCTCTCCGGAATAGGACTTTCCATTTAGGGCAAGAGGCTGAGAGCCCTTCCGCATGGAGGCACTTCCGTCTAACCCCATCACCCAAGCTTGCCTCGTTTGGGAAAGCAGCGTGGGTGGGAGCATTTGGGTGGCATACCCCAAAAACCACAGTAATTGGAAGGGAAAAAAAGCAAATATCAATTAGTAATTCCTCAGCCAGCTACCAATCTTGGTTTCCAAGGGACTCCACCTTGGGCTCTTCAGAAGCAGCAGCTTCCCAGGGACCTCGGACAGAAACGACGCGAATCTACATACATCTTGGTGCGCTGAACATTTCCCCAAGGGAGGCTCTTGTTATCTGCCCGGCTTCCCTGGCTCTCTGCCTCCCTGTCAGCCTGTGGGCCTGTCAACCAGAATGATCCCAGCTTCTCAGGGCTTCCGTGGGAATGCGAGCAGGAAAGGGCTTTGAGAATTGAGGACAGGCAAGGTGGTGGTGTTCGGCCGCGCTCTGGGCACCCCGCATTTCCCGGAGCGCTGGGGATGCTGCAGTGAGCTTCCCTGCTCCCCTAGCAACCCCCGCCCCCGGGTTCGGGCAAGTGGCTAAAAGTTAGCAAATAAGGTGGGGGTGGGGGCAGAGCACAAGGTGGGGAAGGCGAGGTGGCGAGCCGAGACCCCCCGCCCAGCGGCCCCCCGCCCAGCGGCCCCCCGCAGACAGGGCCGCGGGGGGCGGGGAGGGGGCGGCCGGGGCTCGCAGGAGCTCGCGCGGCTGGGCGCCTCCCAGGAAGGCGGGGAGGGGAGCGCCTGTTTACCCAGGAGGGCTGTGCTGATAGCACGTTCCTCGAGTTTACTTTGCTTTCCTTGAGTTTATTGTAAAGGGGTAAAGTTTTCGGATCTGTCACGTGACCCTGACAGGTCCTGCCTATGGCGCGGCAGACCACCCACGCCGAGGGCCATGGAACTGCTTAATAGAAACAGGCTTGTAATTGTGAGTCCGCGCTGCACTCCGCCGAAAGCCTCCGGCGGCCCAGCGCGCCGGGGTTTTTACACTTTCCGTTCCTTTTGTAAAGACGGAGGAGGAGGAGGAGAAGACGAAGACGAAGACGAAGAAAAAGACGACGACAGGGAAGACAAAGAGACCCGCAGCGACAAGGCTAGGGGGAGACGAGGGAAGACGGGGAGAAGACGGAGGAGCGGAGGACCAGGAAAGGGGGGCGAGGGGAAAAAAAGGAATTGATGTGAAATCCAAGCCCAGCGTCCGCGCCATCGGCACCCGCGCTCCGGGCAGGGCTTGACGGCCGGCTATGGTGAGTGCAGCCGGCGCGGCCGCCGCCGCCGCCACCGCCGCCTTGCCCTCGCGCCGCATGCGCCCCCGGGGCCGCGGGGTTGCGGGGCCGGGCGCCCCGCGCGGCGGACAGAGGGCCGGGCGCCGGGCGGCAGGGTGGGGGGCGGCGCGCCGGGGCCGCGGGGCTGGGTGGGCTGCGCCGCCGGGGCGCGGGAGCGCCGGTCCGCGTCTCCACGCTCGCTCGCTCGCTCCGGGCCCCCGCCCCTCGAGGCCGGCCCCGCGGAGCGGGGCGGGGGCCGACGGCGGCGGCGGGCCCGGCCGGGGAACGGCTCCGGGGGGAGTTCTCACGGAGGGGGTCGCCTGGGATCCCATTTTCACGCTTGAAAGGGTCGCCACCTTGGCTTCCGCTCCGCAGCCTGCTGGTGGCTCCCGACTCGCCAGCGGAGGCAGAGCTGGGTCGGAAGGGCTGGTGCGGAGAGTGACAGCGCCGGGGGGAGGGTGCGGACCGGGAGCGCGCGCGCACCGGACCTAGTCCTCTCGTCTCGGAGGCGCTGGTGGAGACCTGCTGGAGGGCACGGGCGCACGCTCCCGCACCCACACCCGGACGCCTGGAGTGCGACACCCTGGGCTAGGAGAGAAGCACCTTAAAATCCCGGAGCTCACACATTCCGCCCTCCTTCCGCCGTAGGTGGGAAAAAGGGCCAGAGGTGCTTTTCTGAGTTCAGGAAGGGAGCACGGGTGGGAGAGAGGTACGTGTTGACTCTTGCGCCCACGGAATCGGGCGTTCTGGTGCCTGCCACCCATTAGAGAGGTCGCCGGCTAGCGGGGTGCTGAGTGTGGCCTCAGGGGAGTCCTGAAGTGGGGTGGGCTGATTCAAACCCCTTTAGACCCGATGCCACACTGGGCCCACAGGACCTCCAGAGACTGTACCTCTGGGATGACATGTGCTATGCCTCCAGGTATTTAAGTTCATGCTAAAAACGACTCCTAGTGTGTGGATGAGCAATCAGTCCAAAGTTTTCAGGTGTCAATTTACAACACCTAAGAAGAACCATATGGATTGTTGTCTATGGAAGACACCCAGAGACCAATCTTTTCCTAGACCTGGGAGAGAAGACTACTTTCTTCCGCTTTTATCCTCCCTGGGGAGGGGAAATCTAAAAGGACTAGACAGAAATAAAGACCCACAATGGGTGGCTCTAAATTTTAATAATTGTGTAACTGAGGTCTTGAACTACAATAGTGCTTTTTCAGGACTATTGCATTCTGTGTGTGTTCCGTTTTTGTTTTGTTTTTCCTCCAGTAGTTCAACATGCAATTAATTGCCTCCACAAAGAAAGACAATGCTTTTTGGTGTCATCCTTTGTTACTGTAACTTATTATTTCTGGGTGGTACCTCAGGATAAATTGTTGCCCCAGGTGCATTGTGCACCCATGTTGTAAAACAAGGGGCTTTCAATTGAAAGTTTGTGTGTGTTCAGTTGTCACCCAGCTTCCTTCCACAAGGCTGTAAAATGCCTTTGAGTCCAAGACCTTTTTATATTAAAATGTTGAATCAAGGTGGACACCAATAGACCCATTCTCAATTTGGGGTATTAGCTTCATTTCAAACTCACTGTAAGAAGTGTATCTAATTTCTGGTTATAATCTAGTCCTAATCTAACAAACTATTTGAATAGGAGTTCACACCATTTGGAATGATTTTGTGGGGGGGGGGAGGCTGTTTTTACAAATTGTCTTCAACTTTCTACAGATAGCAAAACAATATGGATTAAAATATCTGTCTTCCCTGTTTTTATCCTCATTCTCTCTCTCTCTCTCTCTCTCTCTCTCTCTCTCTCTCTCTCTCTCACACACACACACACACACACACACACACACACACCTTTTATTTTCTCCCGCCTCTGCCACAGTGTATAAAGCCCTATTGAGACATGTAGGCGTGATGTGTAAACCGGATTAGCAGTATGAAAGAAAGACACACAATAAGCTGGAATTGTTTTACTTCCCTTTCATTTCTCATGCCTATATCTCTAATAAATTTGTTGCTCCAGCAGTGGGTCAAAGGGATCATGTTGCTCAGCTTCTTTTTCATGCAAGACCCAATGGCAGAGATCACTGAAATGAATGGTGTGCCTTCTGCCAAATGCAAAGCTTGATACAGATATATTAGATGGGGAGATAGAGATGAGGCAAGAGAGAGATGGAGAAAAAAATGTTCAAAGTCTGGGTCTTTCCAGAATACATCTCTATCCACTGGAGCAATGTGGGTAAGAAGATACTTGAGAAGGGGGGAATCAATACAAGGATCAATGCTGTGTTTTCTTTCAAGTTCATTGTAGGCTCTGGACATTTTCTCTGCTGCATAAAGTCTAATTCCCCTTTTCAAACTAGTATTTGAACCTGGAGTAATAAATGTGGATATTTCTGGGATCTTCTCAGGACATCTCCCCTCTGCCACCCCACCCCAGGCTCACTACAGACTCAAAAAATGCCAGTGTTCCTGGGTTTGTGCTGTAGACCCCTCATTTACTCCTTTGTGGAATTGGGAGCAGCTTCCCATTAAAGGAGATCAGGGGTAATTAGCAGCATTATTTTGACAAGTTGGCTAGAGCTGTTCCCTTTCCTCCAGTCCTGGGGAGGGGGGAATAGGGGAGGAAACAGAAGGTAGAAGGGGAAGGGGAGGGGAGTCATACATAGGGGTTTCACATTCTGTGGCTGCTGAGTCTTTTTTTTCACTCCCACCCCTGAAACCTTTTAGACTCATTTTCTACCATCACCTTTTAAATAAATACAAAAACTGCCAATGAGAAAATAATAAGGCATTCTTAGGGAGCCAAGAAAATGTGGTGGATGGTGGCATACTTGCTCAAATAGAATAGACTAGTTATCCAAGGTACCTGCTTTGAACTGTTCAGGCTCTGGCCCATCACTCACATCTTGCACCCTGGGCTCCCCACCCAGAAACAGACATTACATCAAATCCCCAGTTCCTCTCCCCATCCCAGCCTCTCAACAGGCATACTGTGGGACTTAATATAATACTTGCACTTCTTTGCATTTGAAAAGAATATTAAACTCAGGCAAAATTATAACATGGCCCAGAGATCAATTGACTGGAATACATTTACCCCTTTATTCATTTCTACTCTGCAAAAACCAGCTAAATCACACTAGATTTTAAAGACCCATTTAGTTGCATCTGAGTAACCAGTGAAAAGTCAAATCTCACTATGGTTTCTCATTACTCAGCCAAGTCCACAATTGCTTATCATTGCAATGTCCAGATACAAAGGGCAGATATTTCATTTCCCAGTGTTATCACTTGGATAATTGGATGTCAATTTTGAGATGTGTGTGGTGTGGCCATGGATATTTGAAGTATTGGAATGGAGAAGGGAAAATATATGAAGGATTCAGATTTTAAAAGTTTAAGAATATCTGTTTGAAAACTACAGACTCCTATGAAGTCTTGGATAATGATGGGGAGACCCAAATGACAATTGATAGATTGAGACGATACATTCCCCTTTACTTGGAAAGGGGAAAGACAGCACTCAACTGTTGCTCCAAAGAGGGCCAGCAACTCCTGCTGGTTGAAAAGGCCCCAAGCTCTCACTTATCTGGTAACTCTCAGGAGGGGAGCCACCCTGCAGAAAGGCCAAAAGGGACTGTCTCCCTAGCAGACACCTTCCCAGGCCTGGCTGCTTCAGCCAGCCTCATTTCAGGTCTGGAGAATCCTTATGGCTAGTTGAAGTTAACAAACCCGGTGTGGCACAGCAGTCCCCTGCACAGGGCATGCATATTAAAGCCGACAACGCTTACAAATGTAAATAAGGGCAGATTGATTAGGAACAACATTATCGCTGGGAATGTCGCACTCGCATGCATCAGCAATGAGGCAAATTGGGGGCAGCCTCAGCCCTGACCACCCAAGTCGAGCAGGCTTTTACACTGGCTCCTCTTCCCTTTCTTAAAACGTTACAGAAACAAGGCCAATTAGATCCTCAAAGTAATTCATCTCTGTGTATGAAAAAAGCAGACCACAGGGGAAGCGGCGGGTGGGGGTGGGGAGATTAAGATAGCGCTTGTTAGAGCCCAGGCTGGGGACTGCGTCCTGGAACCGATGGGTAGAATTTACAGGCCTGGACTATTGTCTGAGATGCTGAAAAGTTAACCTATCAAACAGCGGGTGAGGAGGCTGAGGGCGCTGAAAACCCGGGAGATCAATGTTCAAAACGTTTAGGAATTAAGTCAAACTGAGGGAAATGAGCCCGAGTGGAAGAGGCTTTACCATTGAAATGGTGCACATGTAGAAGCAGTCAGAGCGAGAGGATATGCAGCTGCGTGCAGAGAGTAATAAGTAACCATGATGTGTACATAGCCTATAATTTCAGTTTAGAATTCCATAATCCAAGTGGCTATACTAAAATTGCTATAAATAAAAGATTAGAGGCACAACTAATGTTCTGGTCTCAAACGCTGTAAAGGAATTTGAAAAGACAAACATAGCAATAGCAACCTATGGCTACATGATTACCTTGCTACATACATACAGCACGACTCAAATATCAAAAGACTGACATGTAAAACTAGGGGCACAACCCCCAACTCTCTGAAAAATAATTTCCAGCGGCAAGCACTTAAGAGTTTGACTTGAAACGTCTGCAGAACCAGTCAGTAAAAAAAGTTAGAATGAATCACCTTTCCTGCTTTATGTTCTTTATCAAAGATCAGGATAGCGCTTCAAGATTAAACTTGCTATGTGTCGAGCCCAATCTTCCTGCGATATTATATTTTAAGGTAGTGTCATTTTAATTGCACGGTGCTTGCCTTCCCTTCTGGATTTTAGCAGCCCTCCCAGAGCTGCGCACAAAATCACGTGCTCCTTCAGAGTTTTGAGTTTTGAATTTGCGCGCTAGCCGAGTGCTCCGGTCCTCCTGTTGATCTCGAAAACATCCTCAAGACACTTTTACTGTCTTTGTCTCTATTCTACGAGCCACCCTATTCCGCCCAGGGTCCCCCACACGTTCCGCCGGTTTGGGATTCAGGAGACAGGGCCTCCCACTGACACCAGGACGGAGAAAAAGCTAGAAGGAAGGTGGTGAGGCTGGGTAGGGAGGAGAAAGGGTTCACGTGAAAGAGGAAAAAGAAAGGAAAAGGGAAAGGAGGGAGGGGGAAACCGCCAAAGAGGAAGAAAGAGAGCGGGGAGGGCTGCCGACAAGCCCCCCGCAGGAACCGCGTGGGCCTCCCGGGTGGCCGGCGCGCCCCGCTGCAGTCCACTTCGGGCAGGGGCCGCGGACGCCCGGCAGCTGAATGGGAAGGGAACCCGTGCGCTCGGCCATTGGCCGGCTGCAGGGAGGCCGCGCGGACATTGGGCAACGTAAGGGGGCCGGACCGCCTTCAGGAATGTACTACGGCGCGTTCGGCACGTCCGTCCGCGCCGGCGGGGTGCGAGCCTCGTCTGGGCTCCCGGGAGGCCGCGCTGGAGACTTGGAGTCCGCCCGGCTCGAGCCAAGCGCACCGACTTCCCTACCTGCTCCGCCTGGGCCGCGCGGGGAGTCCCGGAGCTCGGGTGCGCGCGCAGGCGGAGGCACGCGCGCGCCTAGGCCTCCCGGCAGCCGAGTGCGCGCCGTGCTGGCCCGGCCCTGAGTCACGTGGCCGCATGGGCTCCGCCTTCTCCCTGCTCCTCCCCCTTTCCCTCCATCTGGGTTTCTTTCTTTCCTTTCCTCTCCTTTCTTTCTTCTTTTTTTTTCAATGAACACACACCGTGTGCATCTTAAAGCCACACTGCTCCAATTCACTGCTGCGGTCGACTTCTAGCTGCCGCGGGGTCCCCCTCTGCAGTTCAACCACGTTTTTAAAAAAGAAAAATACTAAAAGGAAGCAGAATCGAATTTGCGGGGTCTGGTCCCTATCTCAGGGAGGAATTTAATAACTTGCAAACTTAAGAAAAGCAAATTACACTCTTCAAAAATTCTATTTTTCAATAAAAAGCGGAACTGTGTAGATAGTTTAATTTGTCCATGGCCCCAGGATCTACTTCAGAGGGTCGCGTGTTTTCCTCCCCAACGGGAAGCGAATCCCCGGGATGTCTCGGTGACACTGGCCGCAGTGTCCTGACAAGTCCTCGCAATCAGCGCACAATTTGTTTCGAATGAATCCAACATCAAAGCCTTTATTCTCCCCAACGTCACGCTATTATTAAATATAACAGGATGCGTACCAATTTTTGAAAAAAATAATAAAACTTTAAAAACAGACTTTAAGTAAACAAAGGCACATGAGTAATAAAAGGGGGGCGTCCAAACGAACCCCAAATAGTCAGGAAAACTTTTTTCTCTTAAGGAAACAGTTCCGTTGCTCCGGATTGTTAAAAAGATTCTGTTGTTTCTCTTTTGCATATGTCATATTAAAGATTCAAATAAAAACGCCTCTGCCTCCACAAGACTACTTCGGTGTCTGGATTCCACGTTTTTAAAACACTGACTCCTTCAAACGGCGACTGTGCTGCCGTGGGTTTTGGTGTGGGGTGGGGGGGAGGATTTTAAGAAAGGGTGGCTTTCCCCAACGTCCTTACTTTCCTCTTTAACTTTCCATTTTGTTTATCTTAATGCGAGGCGTTGTTCCCTGCGAGAGCCTAAGTCTTCTCTTTAGTTAGAAAAGAAAAGAGAGGAGAAAAAAAAAAATCTGGCACACACTGGCGCACTATCCACCACCCTGTCATTATTGGTGCAGGCCTGGGAATTCAAGCCGGACCTCCCAGTATTTGCTGCAGCTTGAGGCCAAGGTGCCTCTGAAAGGGTTTTCTTTGAGGAATTTCAGAAATTGTTTAAGCGCTTAAAAAAATATTACATTTCCCCCCGTGTCTATCGCGAGGCAAATGCTCGTGGATGTGTGTGTGTGAGAGAGTGTGTGTGCGCGCGCAAAAGGCGTCTTACAAAAAGAAGACACTGTTGAAAAGAAAAGAAATAAGAAAGAAAAGGGAGGGGGGAGCATTCCTTAATGGAAGTATTGCATGCGAGAAGGTTGGCGCTCTCGGAGGCTCCCCCCGAAGCCGGGGATGCACACACTGGGGTTGCCTACCTGGGTGGTCTCTCTACTTTGGTGAGCTGTTGCTAAGCAGCTAATAATAGTCATGTTTGCTGAGTAATTTCTGCCCTCCGCGAGCCAATCGCGTCGCAGAAACCCAAGCCATCTGACAGCCCCGGGGGCGGGAGCTCCAGCCTTTTTCTCTTTCGCTCGGTCTCTCCCCCTCCACCCCCTCCCCTCCTCCTCCTCTTTCTCCAAATGGAGAGAGTTCTTTTTTTTCTTCTTCCATCTCATCTATTGAATCAAGGAGCTGCTGCGGCCGCTGCCCGCTGCACACACACAGAGCGGAGTCCCCAGGTCCCGGGAGCGAGAGAGGCGCGCTGCACTGGGGCAGAATGGTCCAGCGGGTCGGCGAGGAGCACAAGAAAGCAGAGTCCGGGACCGAACAGCCACCGCGAACCCAACAGCCAGAGCCCGAGCAGCCCGAGCAGCAGCTTCAGGAGCCGCCACCGCCAGCAGCAGCCGCCGCGGGAGCAGCGGCGACGGCGGCTGCCCCGGCCCGGCAGCGCTGAGACCCGCCGGGCACCTACGGACCCTGCGGCAGTGGCTCTGCGCTTACCCTCCGCGGCCGCTCGGGCGACCCGGGAGGCGCCGAGGGAGACTGCGAGGCCGGCGGGAGCGGCGGGGATTTGCTGGCGCTTTCTGCAGTGAAGGGGTCGCGGCGCGGGGCGGGGGGCGGGTAGGGGGAGTTGGGGACCGCGAGGAGCTCCGCGCGAGCGCCCGAAGGACAGGCTGGCTCCGCGCGCCGGCTCTCGCCTTCCCGAGAACTGGATGTGGGCAGCGGCGGCCGCAGGGACCTCGGGACCCCCGCGCAATGTGGCAATGGATGGCGCAGGGTCTGACTCCCCGGCAGCGGCTGCGGCCGCAGCGGCAGCAGCGCCCGCCGTGTGAGCAGCAGCGGCAACAGCAGCAGCAGCAGCAGCAGGTCTGTCAACCCCAGCCCGAACAGCCGGCGGCCAGCAGCGTCCTCGCCAGCCGAGCGCCCGGGCGCGCCGGGAGCCCGCAGCGGCGGCGGCAGCAGCGCGCCGGGCCGCCCGGGAAGCCTCGGTTCCCGCGGCGGCGGCGGCGGCGGCGGCGGCGGCGGCGGCGGCAACATGGCCTCGGCTGGTAACGCCGCGGAGCCCCAGGACCGCGGCGGCGGCGGCAGCTGCAGCGGGGCCCCGGGCCGGCCGGCCGGCGGCGGGAGGCGCAGACGGACCGGGGGGCTGCGCCGCAACGCCGCGCTGGACCGGGACTATCTGCACCGGCCCAGCTACTGCGACGCCGCCTTCGCTCTGGAGCAGATTTCCAAGGTGCATTTCAGACTCTCTCCTCTCCTCCCACTCTCTCTTCCCTCCTCTTCCTCTTTGGGATCGCCCCCGACACACACACACACACACACACACACACACACACACACACACACACACCTCTCCAGGAAAAGAAGCAGACAAGTGGGGATTGAAAAATTCAAACCCTCCCTCCGGTCCTAGGAGGAAAGGGCTGTCTGAGGTCCGCAGGGGGTGGAGGGTGTGTGTGTGTGTGTGTGTGTGTGTGTGTGTGTGCACGCGCCCTCCCCGGCAAGCCTTTTCCGGAGCACTGGAAAGCGGTCCACAGAGGACCACCTCGAGGGCGGCCTCAGCGCGGCACAGCCCAGTGCCCCCAGCCCCGTAGCCCCCTGCTCCCGCGCCCCTGCCCCTATTTGCAACCTAAACCCCTGTAATGCTGCCACATTTCTTAACATCTTGGAGGGGGAGGCGGAGTGGAGAGAGGCGGAGAGAGGAAGGGGGGGGAGGGAGCCGAAATAAAGGTGGTTTCCTCTTTTGGCAGCCGGTTTTGCTTTTGTTGAACATGAGATCTCTACCCCCTTAAAAATTATCCTTGGAAGAGGGCATCTCCCCTCTTCCTTTTTAGTTTTTGAGCCACCTCTTCTCAGAGCCTGAGGGGAAAGGGAAAGTTGTAAACAAATTGCCACCTTAAATCCGCGGTACTTGTCTGCCAAGCGGCCGGGTTCATTGTGTTTACGAGGCTCGCTGAAATGTGTGGAATCCAGGGAAGGCGAGCACCCAGACGGGGGCCCGCCGGGGCAGCGGCCAGCGCCGGGGAAACGCCGCCGCCGGGAGCAGCCAGCGCCCAGCCAGGACCCCCGCCTGCGCCGGCCTGGGCCCTTACCCTGTGCACTTGGCTACTTTTTACGTTTAACCAGATGGGAAGGGAGAGGAGGGAAAGATCCATGTGGCTGCCCTCTTCCGATCACAAATGTTGTCGTAAGTTGCAGATGGCTGCCCCACTTCCTAATTCAGCTCACACAGCGTCTCCCAACGCTATGGAAATGCGTCGCGAGTGAGCTCCGGCGGCCGCGCTCACCACGTGGATCCCCACTTACTACCACGCGGGGCGGGGGTCAGGCTCGGGGAGCCCGCAATACATTGTTCCCAGAGCGCGCTCGTCCCCCAGCCCCCATCCCTGCCGGGGTACCCCGAGAGGGGTAAAAGATGGGGCTTGACTTGCGGGGAAGGGACCCTTGGTTTGCTGGTTCTTAAATGGTGGGCTCCATCGCAGACATTGAGCAGCCCCTCCCTTCCCGGCTCCGGGGTGAATATTGCCTGTGATGAGTGATTCCTCTCCTCTCTGCCTCGGCTTCCCTTCCCCCTGTTCTTGCAGCCCTTCTCCCCAACGCCCCCAAGACACCTTCGGGGATGTTGCGCGGGTCGAGCGGGGGGTTGCCCCTGCTGTCGCCAAGGTGCAGCTCCCACGCTGCAGCCCCACTTTGATTTATGTCCAGGCGCCCCCCACGCTGCTCGCCTTACCCGGGGCCAGCCTGGGTTCCAGTCCCGAGGGCACCCCCCACCCACGGATGTCGCGGGATCCGCGGGCGGGTGCGCGCAAGCGGGCGTGGGCGCGCGGGCCGCGACTCCCCGGCGCTCACTCCTCCCTTCTGCTTCATCCTCAGGGGAAAGCTACTGGCCGGAAAGCGCCGCTGTGGCTGAGAGCGAAGTTTCAGAGACTCTTGTTTAAACTGGGTTGTTACATTCAAAAAAACTGCGGCAAGTTCTTGGTTGTGGGCCTCCTCATATTTGGGGCCTTCGCTGTGGGATTAAAGGCAGCTAATCTCGAGACCAACGTGGAAGAGCTGTGGGTGGAAGGTAAGAGACCTAGCGCCCGCCGCAGCGCCCTCTCGTCCCCCAGCCCAGGCCCCCTTCCCGTCCTCTTTCCAACTGATAAAGATATTTGCCAGCGTACACCTAGAGCCTTTCTGTGGCGAGCGAGAACCCCCTGCCCGCACCAGGGGGAATTGTTTATTGTTTGGGCGCCTGGCTGGGAGCCAGGCCCGCCCGACAAAGGCCGCGCTGTAATCTACTCGGGGCGCTGCGCTTTGCTAGGTGTTGTGGGAGAGAGTGGCGAGGGCGGGCCGGCGGGGGCGCCAGGCCCCTCCGCGGGACGGACCACTCCGCGCGGCCGGGGACCCCTGGGGCCTGCCGCCGCCGCTGCTCGCCTCCGCCGCGCCGGAGACGCGGTCGGAGGAAGGCCTCTCGGCTCCTGGCTCTCTTCCTCGGCGTCCTTCCCTCCCCCACCCCCACCCACCACGTCCAAAGAGAAAGAAGGGGGGGGGCAGAGAGAGGCCACCCCTCCGGCTGGAGGGAGTGCGCGCGCCCCCGGCGGCTGTGGCCGCCGCGCCGCGGAGGGCGGGGGGCGGGCGCAGCGCGGGCCTGCGGAGGCGGCGGCGTGTGTGGTCCTGTTTTTGGACAGCTTTCAACTCTGGGGGAAAAAAACATTTGTCTCAAGGTACAAAAAAAAAAGTGGGGGTGGGGAGGAAAGGAGTTGAAAAAAAACAGTAAAGCATAGACTGGAACGCATGTTTGCAAAGTAGATTAATGTTTCCTCGCGGGTGGGGGCTTTTTAAACGGTATGATTTGGGGACAAGGCTGTGTTTTGCAGGCTGAAAGAAATGAGTTTTAAGAACGCGGGTTTGGAGGGCGGGGCCACGCGGGAGCTCTCCAAGGCTTTCTGCCAGTGTTTTATACACATTCCTCAATTTGGGGGTTCTCGAAGTGTTTTTTTTTAAGCAGTTGTAAATTTAAAATAGATCTTCCCCCCCCCCCCCGAAACATTTTACATTCTTTTGGTCGCACGGCTTTTTTGTTTCGGGGGGGGGGGATGTTATTGGTGGTTGTTTTTTAATTATTTTCTGGAAAGTAACAGATTTGCTATTTGGAAACATTTAACCCCTAAACACTGCCTTGGATATCTCTGACAATAGGATGGGAAGGAAGGATTGAGGTAATTATGCAGATTTTTCAAAACAATATCTTGAGCATTCCTAGGGAAAGCTACCTAACCCAAAATTTGGAAGCCTAAGAGTTATATGTGTAATTACGTGAATGATTCCTTTTAGGATGCTGAGAACTAACCTTGGAGAATATTTTGTTAACTATGCCTTGTTTATGAAGATTCAGCTCTCTGTGTTGCAAGCATATGGTGGAGTCTTTAATTGAGAAGTGACAATTAAAATAATAGTCCAAATAATTAAGGCCAGAAAACATTCTTGCTTTAAGTAGCTTGATAATTAATACAAAAGTATTCTTTGGATTGAATCCATGGGGTAATTTACCTCAGTTGAGCACTTCAGCATCATTGGTAGATAAAAGAAGGGTTTTATTGAGCACCTATGATATCTTAACACCAAGCTTACTGAGCACCAATAATGTCCCCAGCACGTGTTAGGTACTGTAAGGGTCACTGAAGTCTGTGAGACACTCTCTGTGCACAAATCCACTCACTTACAAAATACTAGAGTTGAATGGGCTTGCAGTAAATTTGAGCTCACGGTTGAAGTGGGCCATGAAAGTCAAATGGGGAAAAAAAGCTTCTGCGGAAGTGAGGCAAATTAGGGTGACCTGGAGAGAGAGAGAAGGAGAGAGGGAGTTCTGCACAAGAGCTCAGAAAGGGGGTCAAGCAAAGCCCAAGTGAGTGGAGGCCCCTAGTGTAGTGGGAATAGGGTGCCATGGCTCATGTGTGCCCTGGAGCGCAGGGCTGTAGTTCAGAAATGATGTGATTGGCTAGGCTGTGGGGAGCTGGACGAAACAAGGGATGAGCAGAGGGGCCTCCCAGCTCTGTCCATATGTTCACACTGCACCACTAAGACCAATGAATTTGCTAAGTATCAGTGATGATGACAAAAGATAATTTTTTGCTGTTTTGAGCAAGACTTTTAGGTAGACCTTTAATACATGTAAAGAGAAGTGATGCAATTTATTTTCTTAACATTGTATATTTCTGGAGGCAACTGTGTTTCTGCATTACACACTTCATTTCAAGTCCTGAAAGAAGGAGGAACATGATTAGGGGCAGTCTCCCTGAGCTGCCGCTCAGTGAGAGAGTATTAAGGAGTGATACCTCAGACACTCAGGACTCAGTTTGCCAACTTTGGGCCTCTGAGTTTTGGTATTTTCAGCGTGGCTCACAAGTTCTTTAAGCAAATGTTATTTTACTTAATGCTATCACTTGTTGAGCAACTGCCATTACTGTTTATTATCTATTATCACATGCCTTACAACTCAATAAAGTAGCCATCTATTATATTTATTTTTATAACATGATAGTGTATGTAGTATTTCTGCATGTAATAGCTGAATTCTTGTTCCATTTTACAATGGCAAAATGTCCACTTTGCCTACTAATGATTTAAGTCAACTTGGCCTCTTGATTTGTTGATTTATCATCACTCATTCATTCATTCATTCATTGGGTATTAGATTCTTCCCGGTAGAAGAAGCAATAGTTTCATAAATGCGAGTAAACTCCACCAGGGATCCCATGAGGCCACCATACCATCTTATAATTTTAACATAAATTCAAAGAAGAGGTAACAGTGAGGAGGTCTTGTTTATGATGTAGTGAGCTTGGTGTTCATATCAGCAATAAATAGTGTAAGCATTTGTTTTCAGGAGTTGGAATTTCCTGCTGTCCTACCCTGTAGCAGATTAAGATGAGCAGCAACTCAGAATTTAGGTTAATTTGTACTTTAATCTCTTTGATAAATTCTTCATCACTAACAACACAAGAAGTCTGTTAGATGGTTGTTTTCTTAATGGAGACTGTAAATGTTCTGAACATAAACATGGGTGCTTACTACTCTAAATAAACCAAATGAATAGAAATTGGATATTTCCCTAGTTAAAAAGCAACAGGCTGAGAAAGCATAAGAGATTTTAAGGGGAGGGGAATGCTGAGGGACAGCTTGGAAAAATGCTATTTCCCTTGTGATATTTAAAAATATGACCTACCACACACACTACATAGATAAATATACAAAGGCAACTAGAGATACATATATCTACATACCTACACACGAATACATATTATATACCAGGTGATTCCTGCACAATATGTGGGGTTAGGTGCGCCAACCCCTCCACAATTAAAAATCCGTGTATAACTTTGACTCTCCAAAAACTTAACTACTAACAGCCTGTGTTGACTGGAAGCCTTACTAATAACATAAATAGTCAATCAACACATATTTTGAATGTTACACACATCATTTACTGTATTCTTACAATAAAATAAGTTAGAGAAAAGAAAATGTTATTACAAAAATCAAGAGGAAGAAAATATATAGATATGGTAGAGTATTTATATCCCCCAAAAATCTGCATATAAGTAGACCTGCACAGTTCAAACCTGTGTTGTTCATATATCTCCACTTATATTTGTATTTGTGTGTACACATAGACTTACTACATCTATCTTTGTATCTGCCAAGATAATTGTTATCTTTTTAATATTGCCGGCAAATTAAAGGGATCCACTTGATAGGCTACATCACTGATTTGACTTTCATGCTTTTAACATGCTGGGGAAATGTGGCTTTATAAGGACAGTTTGAATACATTGGCCACAATGTGCAGACCAATATAAGCTAGATAAGTTAGATTCTGTCCTATTTTTATCTCATTGGTGATAAGAATTTTTTGATTCTCTTGTTAAAATGTTCGTACAACGATTGCTGTCATCATTGTAACAGCAACCAGTTTCTTTTAAGAAACTCAACATACATTAGATGTTAGCTTAGGTGTCAGGGTTAGAGTATTTGCAAGTCAGAAATACCAAATTTAGCTCACTTGTGAATAGAGTCATGAGGTTTAGTAAAAGAATATGTGGAATGATGTTGTGGACATCTGCTGTTACTGAAGCACATGCCAGTGGTGGCAAGGTCCAGGAGAGACTAATTGTTATTTAAAAATAAAAATATTCGGGGCACCTGGGTGGCTCAGACAGTTGAGAGTCTAACTTTGGCTCAGGTCACGATCTCACCGCTTGTGAGTTTGAGCCCTGCATTGGACTCTGTGCTGACAGCTCAGAGCCTGGAGCCTGCCTCAGATTTTGTGTCTCCGTCTCTCTGTCGCTCCTCTGCCCCCCCCCCCAAATAAACAAACATTTTAAAAAAATTTTTTAGGGGTGCCTGGGTGGCTCAGTCGGTTGAGTGCCCGACTTCGGCTCAGGTCATGATCTCACAGTCTGTGAGTTCGAGCTCCGAATCAGGCTCTGTGCTGACAACTCAGAGCCTGGAGCCTGTTTCGGATTCTGTGTCTCCCTCTCTCTCTGCCTCTCCCCCGCACATGCTCTGTCTCTCTCTGTCAATATTTATTTTTAAAAAAATTTTTTTAACTTTTTAAATAAATAAAAATATTCAGCACATGTTCTCCATGCCTGCTCTGTGCCATGCATTGCATGAAGCTCCAGAGAGATGTTAGTGAAAGGCCACAGTCCCTGCCCTCAGGACCTCCACCCAGCAGGCACATAGACCACTAGCACTAGGGCAGGGACGCCTCCCAGGACAGCCCTGACAGGGGTCTGAGCCAGGCACAGGGGCTGGAGAGGTGGGGGTGCTGCTGGGGCATTCCAGAACAGAGGAACAGCTCCTGCAAAGGCTCAGAGTTTGGGGGTGTGGCCTCCAGGAGAACTCCCAGTGCTTGACTCCAGTTGGGACATCCTGTCTGAGGCGGGGAGCCTTGGGGCCTGGAAGGCCCAGCTGCATGGCAGAATGGTTTATGCTGTGTGCAGGGCATTCGGCAGAGGGGCTACCAGCTCTTCCTTTTAGTCATTCTTTGCCTGTCTCATTATCTGTACTAGCATATTTGGCCTCTAGTGCCCTCCCCGGGACTGGAGTGCTTCAGCTGGATTTCTCTCTGGGCACAGAAGGGAAATACTTTATTTTTAATCTTGCCCATTTCTCTGTTGGCTTTTCCTTTTTTGCTTAGCACCCATATCTTCCTGTCTCCCTTAATAGCTACTACCCCCCACTCCAACCCTCTCTCAGATGCAAGTTTGTTGTCACAACTCTCCAGTGGCAGAACATTGATTTATCTCTTTAAGATTTGTTTTTCCCCTCAAGCTTTGCCCAGCCCCTGGCGTCCTTTACTGCAAAGGGTTATAACAGCCTTGAAATGAATCCATATTTCGTTGTGTTTGGTTATTAACATCAAAGGAAGAAGGCACAAGTTGTGACTCTGATTTTTTTTTTTTTTTGTTAAGGAAAATTTAAAAGATGTTCTTAATGCCTGCTTGATGCTTATAAGTGCTCTCAAGTTTGTTTCTTGCTGGTATGATGGTTTCATTGTTCTTGGCTTGAACTCAGGCAGTTGTATGAGATAAATGAGCTTCACCATCCTTTCTTTAAGTTGAGAGCAAGTTTTCTCACTCTTGACATTTTTCTGGATAATTCTGTGTTATGGGGGCTGCCCTAAGCACCCCAGGATGTTTAGCAGCATCTCTGAACTCTACCCACTAGATGCCAGTAGCAGCCTCCCAGTTGTGACAACCAAAGATGTTTCCAGTCGTTGCCAAATGTGGCGGCGGGGGGGGGGGGGGGGGGAGCTGCACAAAATCACCCCAATTGAGAAGCACTGGTTTAGATAATAGATTCCAATTGGAAGACTCATGCTGTGCAAATGTAGGGCTTTTATTATGATGACATTGTGGCTGCAAATACATTGCCTTACATGCAAAGGAATTTTTTTTTCTTTAAGATAATGTCCCCTCCCCATCTCCATATTTACTGATCTAGGTAACTAATTTTTTATGCTAATAATTTAAGTTTTTTGTTTTTCTTAGAATTACATTAAATATCAAATAAAATGCATGACAAGTTGACAGAGGGAGGGAGGCGGGGAAGACACTACTGTGGGAAGACCCACTGTGTGGGGCCAGCTATGCAAGGAAGAGAAAGCTTTATATTAGAATAGATTTTCTTCAGGTAACTTAATTTTGAAGACAGACCTTGTTGCATTTCAAGAAGCGTAGTTTGAAGGTTTTATTTAGCATGAAGGTGACTTTGTAAAAAGCAGGAAAAGACACCACTAAACTTAGTTCATATTGAAATAAGAGCTCCTTTTGGAAGCCCGCTCAGTACATTAGCTCTTCGGTGGTCTAGCTCTCCTCCAGATGTTCCTATGACAAACCGCTTTTCCCCGGGTGCCCTTTTGCAGCAGAACCAAAGGGATAGTGAGGGGCTGAGACCTTGAGCCCATATGGGCAATATGAGCTCTGATTTTACTGCCAGTTTCTGCTCTGCAGGGCTGTCAGTTTGGGTGCATTTCACAAGCAACAAGGGACACAAGACCTAATGAAATGCAGCGTATTCTCCTTGGTCCACTAAGCACTTTGAAAAATTAAGAATATGTTTATTAGCTAGGTATTGATTAGATTGCAATAGCAGGCGCACACATACAGGTGCAAGGAATTGTGGTTTTTCTTTTACATCAGGAGAAAAATAGCTGAAAAATTTACATCCAACAATAATTGCTTTAAAATACCAAATAGCCTCAGGTGCCTTCTCCCCAGGGCAGCTGACCCTGGGAATCTTCCGTGTCTCTTTACTGCCTGCCACTCTTGACCCTGCCAAGGAGTGTAGAAGCCAGGTTGGGCAATGGGGTGTTTCAGACCGCCGCTTGGAGGCTCCAGAAGATGACAGCTTCCAGATGTACGAACCGCCGGATCCGTTTGTTTGGATTATGCACCACAGCTGATGGCGAGATTAACGCTGGCTGGACAAGCTATGGGAGATTTGTCTGGTTTCCACAATGCTGTGTTTATATTTCATTGGGATTTCTCCTTCAAAGCTGACCTCCCCATGACCCCCAGAGCTCTGTCCACTCAGGCCAAGCTGTAACTTGTCTGCCCTTCTTCTCGTGTTGGGGGGTCACAATTGTGCAGCGGAAGGGGCTGCTTTCATGGTTTACCACCCCCCACCCAGCTCCATGCCAGCTGTTCACCCAGATTTAGCCCCAGAAAAGTACTCTTATTTTATGAGGGTGGGAGGTGGGGAGTGGAGGGGGGTTTGATTTTAAAAGTCTTTTTGGCTTTTAAAACAAATATGGAAATGTTTTTAAAATACTTAAAAATTTTTTTAAATGTTTTATTTATTTTTGAGAGAGAGAGAGAGAGAGACCAAGTGCAAGTGGGGGAGGGGCAGAGAGAGGGAGGGAGACAATCCTTAGCGGTCTCCAAGCTGTCAGCAAAGAGCCTGACATGGGGCTTGAACTCACAAACCGTGACATCATGACCTGAGCTGAAGTTGGCCGCTTAACTGACTGAGCCACCCAGGTGCCCCTAAACTTACTTTAAAGGACACCATATCTAATAGGGGCCGTTTTGCACAAGTATCGTATTTGACTCAGCACTAGTGTGATACTATTTTGAAAAAAAGACATCCCTAAATAATCGCCATACCTGTGTGATTCTGTTATTATAACACTATTTCCTTTGCCCCTCACTGGCTCCCAGAACCTCTTCTCCCAACCCCCCTTTGCTCCCTCCCACCCTTCTTTCCCCCCACAGACTCCTAAACTGCCCTAATCATTTCTTCCCAGTAGATCTCTGGAGTTACTAGTGTGAAATCTGAAATGGTAGTAAATCTGGTTAATCACAAACTGACAGGAGGGAATTAGAACATGTATTATTTCAAACCAGCTGTGGGAGATACCAAATCCCAAGCTGCCATTTGCATCCTTGAGGTTCTTGTCTTGGTAACGGGTGGTACCCGGACCTCACTCTCTGATTGGGTCTTGTCAGCAGAAGATGTACTTCCCCTGTTGAAGAGTCATGGCATCCTATGGACTTTTGAAGTGCCTTAGAATTCATGGACAAATGGAGTGTTAAATAAGTCTTGGTCCCATGTGTTTAACGTGTTGTATGGAGTATGAAGAATTGGGCCCCTTAGCATTTCTTGAGATGGTAAGTGAAATGTAAGCCAATACATTCCAACCCAGGCACCATACTTCAGGCTTTGCATGGATGGAACTCTCACCAAAGGCAAAAGGAACATGGTGCTTGGGCATAGATGGAAGAGGACAGATTTCCTTATCCAAACTTTGGCCGACTCTGCAGCATTAGATGGTCCATCCCACATGAGAGGTCCCAGAGAGCAGAGGGTTTTGCTTATGAAGGCACTTCCAGCAGTTCATACGGAGAAAGCTCCCTGGGATTTTCTTAGTGGGAAGCTTCCCTGACTACACAGGTACCATCAGGGTCATCAGGATATAAGCACTTTTATTACTTGTTCTTTGCTTTAGAACTTTGAGTTTGGGCCCTTCATCATAAGACCTATTTATTGCATTTGTTTCTCTTAAACTGGATTTAGGATTGTGTTTTTCTTTAAATGGCAGTTTGTTTCCCTACATGTATGTATCTTTAGGTTTGACACAAATAATTTCATCTTCCAAAACAGTAGAATGCTGCATTGGGAAACTGCTTGACTGTCATAGAGATTTTTAGGAAAGATGCATCCTGTCCACAACCTTTCAAGACTCTGACTATTTTGTTGTATTTGGGTTCAGAGCATAGCTGGAAAAACAGCTGTCATGTGTTAGGGAAACTGTGTCGTTTGTGGGCAGTCAGGCACCTGCTTATGAGTGACAAGTTAGTTGTTGGGGAGATTTATAATGTGGATGTAGGGCCCTATTTCTAGAAACCCAGTTGTGAGTTGACCCAGATAGTCCACACTGCATGTGGGTCCCAGAACACCACTGGCTATGAAGGTGAGGCTAGTGAGAAGCAAGTCTCCGTACCACAGCACAAGCTTGATTTATTCTCGTTAGGATAAATGAAAAGAAGCAGTAGATTTCCCCAATTTATCAGCCAACATAGTTTTCAGTTATTGATGAAACACGTACAAAAGCAAGCAAAAGGAACTGGAAGTAGGCTTTGTTAAGTCAGTGTGCATGATTTTTTTCCCCTTAAATCATTGCTTAAGGGCTTCTGGCCCCTAGCTCAGGAATCCTGCCCAAAAATGCCAGATGTATTACACAGTCAAGTACTGCAATGTAAACAGTGCTCTGTGCCATGAGGCAGGGTGGTCCATCTCCTATTAAAGAAGAACGAGAGATTGAGAGGGAAAGAGAGGTAAGCCCTCTGCAGTGGCACAGTTGTGGTCGTGTTGTTTGTGTTTTTGGCTGCAGAGTCAAGATTTGGAAGTACAAAAACCTAGATGAATTAATACTTTTTACTGGCAAAGAAAAGCAGCTTGAATTGGGATGCCAAAGAGAGCACGATGTGGCTTGGATAATGTTGCTTCATTGGGTCAGATAAGTTTATAAAATGTTGGACCGAATGGGGAGGGGCTGATAGGAACGAAGCTGTTGTTTTCATAGCAGCATCTGTGAGCATCACCCTTTTCATCTGCTGTGAGCTCAATTGAAAGGTGAGTGAAGTAAGGCAGGGAGAGACCAGCTTCTTTCACCCCCCTCTCCCGTGTATAAGAAAGCCTCCTGGCTTGGTGCACCTTCTGTGTGTAAACCTAAGAGGTATCACAAAGCTTCTCTGGTGTTTTGTAGCACTGGGGGGGGGGGGGGGGAGGGGTAGCCCAAGATCTATGTTGCAGAATAAATGGCCTTCCAGTTTGCTCCCAGTTCCTAGATTTCAGTAAAGCAGCTACTAATGATGTTCATTTGGAGGTAAGAAAGTAACTGGACACTTTGAGCCACCCCTCCAAGTAGAACTTGTTTTACAGTGCTGCGGGCAACCCAAGGAAATTGGAACGCCTAGGCATTAGCTGTACATCCAAATAATCTAATACTAAGCAGTCCTTAGACTTACTAACTTTAGGATGTTTAAACATTAATATGAAGGTATTTTGGGAGTTAGGAGGAAATGGGGTTTCAGTTTGAATTTGGGGAGTTGTTAAAACAACTTGCAACCTGCGATAATATTATCCTGATTTTAGAAATCCATTCTGTAGAGTGATCTGAGAAAATTGCTTTTAGAAACAGGGATGGGAAACAGGCGTTTTGAGATTCAGGAAAATGTAGGCTTCTTGACTCTGGCTCTCCCCCCACCTCCCTCCAGCACTTTTTTTTTTTCTGTTTTGAACTCTCCCATCTCCCCACCCCCATTCCCTGATTTCCTTTGCTCCTTTAGTGGGGAAACCAGGAAATTTCACAAAATAGACATAAATATCACACAGTGTCTTTTGAAATAAAAGCATTCTAAGAGAATAACAAAAGAATTTTCCCTAGCTGCCTAAGAAATTATTTCTTCTCTTACCTGACTTTTCTCCATGAGGTTCATACATTGTTGCACTAAGTTTAAAAATGATAAATATGATGCCATCATTTTAGGCTACACATGATCCAGAAAAAAAAATTGCACGTTTAATATGTTGCTTAATTGCAAACAAAGCTTGCAATTTGAGAGAATTGGGATTAGGGCTAAATATCTATTAACTGCTCTTTCTAGAGATTTGGGGAATAGGATGACCCTTTTTTTTTCTTTTTTCTTTTTTTTTAAATAGGCTACAGTTTCACATGGCTTCCAAAAGAAATCTCTCTCCCTTTTTGTTTCCCACACCAATTGATTTATCATTTTGCTTGCAAGCAGATCCAGAATGTTAGGGCAAGAACACACTCACTTTTTTCTCGTAACTTTTTTGTTGCGGACCGAAACCAGTTGACTTGAATAAATTTTTCTGAGGCCTGAATGTAGCCAGCAACGTGGAAAAATCTTGCCATTCAGGGCCGTCTGAATGTACATTTCAGCCACACAGTAAGCTGCATTGGTAGGCACTGGACTGCTAAATACAACCATTTTTCGCAGCAGCGAGTTAGACAGGTGATTAGCATAATTAGCACCGAGCAGCTATACATATGGTAATGCTGAGTGTGTAAATGCCAGCTGCGGTGTAAAATTTATGTCAGGGGTCGGCAGGGCTGTGCGAAAGTATTGTGTTCCAGCTGCAGGTCAGGGCCGCCAAAGCTTACCTCCTTTTCTCTTGTTGGTGAATACGCCAAACAGAAGAGAAAGACAGAAATATAACAGATACGGCTTTGATGGAACAGCCCAGTTCTGTGCAAGAAGGACTGTTCTATAAAACACACACATACACACACCCTTGCACACACTTGCAGAAATCCCGTTGCTTTCTCTACAAATCGTGTTTACTTCATGCAGGGTGCACGTAAACGGCAGCCAGGATGCGGGTTTGGGGAGGTACAAGGACCAAGTGATTTTTCTGGGAGGAAAAGTTTTAGTCACTGAATTTTTACAAGGCGTTAAGAGTTGTTCTGTTTCTTTCCATCCTCTTGCTGACCGCCCCCCCCCCCACTCCTGCCCACATTGTTTTCCTTCAAATTAAATGGGAACACCCCTACCTCCCCCACCCCCACCCCATGGGATAGGACTGTAATATAAGGTTCCAACAGCAAGACTCTCTTCCCAAATTGCTTGACTGGTTTTAGCAAAGGACTAGAAGTTCCTTTGTGTTGTTTTTCTGAGGCAGCTCTGCTCACCACTTCACTGCCACTATCAGACCCATGACATCCTTTATAGATAAGAAAAGAATCAGTAGGGCTCTTGCTGGAAAGGAGGACAGTCTTGAATGGTTCACACCCTTGGGAATGCATGATGGGGGAATTTATGGCTGTGACGAGTTCATGCATTTTCTCTGCTGTCCCCTCCCCTTTTTTTCAGTTGGTGGCTATAAGGAGCAGTGGTGGTGACAGAATATAGTTCACACCATGCTGACCTGGTGATGAAACTTCCTCGAGGCACCAGGGGGTCCTTATGCATCAGTCCCTAATCCAGCTAATCCTGATGGCAACAAAATCATGAAAGTGGCCCCCAGGGAGGGTATGGGAGATAAAGCAGGCCAGCGTGATGTTCCTCAGGGCCCTGGGAGCCTGCCTGTGGAGGTGGGGACTCACATTGTCTTCTCCCCTGTGCGTGCTCAAGTAGGAGGCCGGTGCCAAGAGGCCCAGGCCGGATAATGGCAAGAAGACTGTTTAGAGCAGAGAGGTGATGTCAGCCCCACAGAAGCTGAGAGAAGGGAGCTGGGGTTAATGTTATGCAGCAGCCCGAATGCTGGGGTAGAGAGCCCGCAGCCCGGGCAGGCACTTGGCTTTTGTCGTGGTTGTGTTGTGTTCTGTTTTTATTTTTTGAGTGAAGAATTTAGGAGGCCTTAACTAAGGACTTAAAACTTGATAACAACACTGTCTTTGGTCCCTGGGTTCTGCTTCTTGGTCCAGCTTTGCCTCTGAGCATGCTGCTCTGTGTCGAACCCTCCCAGGCTTGCTCAGCTCCTGCAAAAGGACAGGACTTGAGTTTGCATCTACTTGCTTATAGACTGGAGCACTCAGGTGAATCTTGGTAGCGCCTGGTACAGTTCCCAGTGGGGCAAGTGTGCAGTTAGGGACAGAGCAGATCTCCATCCCGTTCCAGCCTGCCGGAAGCCAGGAACATTCTTGAGTCCACAGGCTGTGGCTTCACTGGGCCTGTCTTTGAGGGGGCGGGGCCGGGGGGGGGGTTGACCGCAGCCCTCATTTGCCACAGCAGCAAGTGACCAAAGAAGAATGGGTCTCCTAACAGATGCAGTGTGATCTTGGGAGCTGCTGGCCCTGGAGAGAATACCAGGTGGGGGGAGCTGCGGCAGGCAGCAGGTCCGGTGTGGGCACAGTGCTGGGCTGACCTGATCGTGTCCGACAGGGTGAGCGGGCAGCTCCAGGGAAAGCCATTCAGAGAAGCAGCCTGGGCGGTAACAGATGGCACCACAAACAGCTGGTGTGGGGGCTTGTGGTGGGCACATGCTCAGGCCTGCTACCCCTTCTACCACGTTCCACCCTCCTCACCACCACCACCCCCCTCAAGCTGTCCCTGGGGAGGTGTGGGGATGTGTCCTGCTCTTGTCTTGTTTTTGTGGTTTTCACTCACTGGGCTCACTTCATGAAGGCAAATTCTCTTTGGGCTATCTGATTCTAGCATTTTCCCATGGCAACACCCAAGGGCACAATCCCACGAGGAGAAAAACAGCCCTGAAGCTTAAGCAGCAGTTGGCTAGTCATGAATAAAAGAGATGGCTGGAAGACTGACTAAAACTCACAGCTCAGGAGTTTTCAGCCAATTGCCCAAATTACGGAATCTTCATTTTTTTCAATTTAGAAAACGAGCTGGTGCTAATAATTTTGCAGTTACACCCTTTGGAGATTTGTAGTTTTTCACCCTCACAATAACTAATCGCAACATTGAAAGAAGGACCTGAAGTAACTAAAGGGGAAGAAAAAAAAAATCTCTCTAGAGGCTGTTAGATAATTCATGGGATTAATCAAATGCAAATGCTCCGCTTGCATATACACAGACCCCATTTTCCTAATTGGACTCTGAGTGGGTACTTTTCAGGCTGAAAGGGTCATTTGTTTTGACTGATTGACTTTTTGAGGCTTTGGGGAGAATTAATATCTTATACAGATGACTGCCTGTTCCCAAGGCTCTGTATTGAGGCTGTTCATTCATTTATTCCTCTGACACACTGAGTGTGCGCATGCGCCTGGTGTGCCGAGATAAGTGGGCAGCGGGCGGTGCCTCCCTGAAAGGACTTGGAATTTACTGGGAAAAATACTTCGTTTGGTCCCTCAGATCACCTTTATGTGGATCACAATAAGCTTTTGCTAAAAGTTTTGTGCATGAATGCTGCAGCCGTTTATTAAGCTCTGTGCAAGGGCCATGCTGAAGAATGGTACAAGGTGGGAGAGCATCATGAGGGGAACATCTCTTGTCTACCATGGAATGGAACAGCACTGGCCCAGAGGTATGGACCCCTGGGTGGAATGGTTTCTCACCTGTGCTGGCCCTTCTTCACCTTGGAAAACCATAATGGTTTGATTTAGGGAGGAAAGGATCAGCAGAGCTTGAGCAAGAACTTCTTTGGGGAAGTGATGCTTTTTACCCCAGCTCTTTCAAAGAATTGGTTTAAGCCTCAGATTTCTGGAGAATTTGCAGGTAAAGAGGCCTAAAGCTGTGTACCCTAGTCTCTCTAACCCCCTCCTCCAAATCAGGCCCCTCTGGGGACCCCAAGGAAAATGGGGGGCTGTTACTGCCACCCATGAGGTTCTACTGAAAAAACTATCTCCTCACAGTGGCAGTAAACACTGTGGGAAGCAATGTTGTCCTTTAAGCAAAAATGCCAACCGTTGTCCTGTGTAATACTCTGGTGCAGGTGCATTCTAAAAGCTCTAGCTATGAGCTTGACACAGTCTGGTATATGGAATTCAGGACTTCTAAACTCCTATCCTCAACTAGTACTCAGAAGCCACAAGGCTCTCTCTCTCCAGGCAGTTGGACTAGGGTTGAGGGTCGGTTCCACCTCCTCTCAGCTGGGGGACCTTGGGCAATTGCAGCTACTTTTCCTCTTCTGTAAAATAAGGGTGATGATACATGCCCTGTGATGCATAAGCAACCGAATGAGGGGATGAGTTCAGGGTTTGGGAAATTTCACAACACATTGTTAACACTCACACCAGTTTATAAGGTTAGTAGTATCATTTTCATCCCATTTCATAGAGAAGGTTACTGAAGCCCAATTATGTCACAGGGACTCGTCCCAAATCTCAGTGCTGCCTTTCTGGTCCTGGTTCCCACCACCTGACTGTCCAGTCAGCTTGCCCCAGCTTGATGAGGGAACAGCACCTCACTGAGCAAAATATTTATAAATAGGTAAAGAATGAGTGGGAAATGGGTTTGCAGATGAAAAACATACACAAATGTAAAAGGCTATTTCGTGTCCCAGGATCCTGAGATAACATTTTTCATGAGTCTTGTTCAAAGAGTTTGATTGTTATTTTATTGTTAAAAGTTATTGCATTTGGAAGAAGGAAAAGAATATAAGAGGACTTTAGAATTTAATGAATATGCATGTTTTGTTTTGTTTGTGTTGAGCTTTTTAATTCAGATCCCTACCAAATAGCTTTCTTATTTTTCTCTTTTTGTCACATGGAAGTCTTTAATTATATGGGTTCTTTGCAGAAAAATTAAGTAGTAGTGATAACCCTCAAAAAGGGAAATGGGTAAAATATTATCCATAAACCACCACACAGCAGTAGTGGCTGTTCACATGGCTGTCAGCATTCATACGTCTACATCACAAATACTGGATCATATGGTTCATTCTGCTCAGTAGTCGGAAATAATTATGCAGTATTTCATGAACAGATTGTTTTTTAAATAGAAAGGACCTTGACCTTGAACATGGGACAGAGAAGGGAGAAAAACCATCTCCCCCAGACTGCACCTGTAACTTCAGTCGCTTGAAATGGGGTCTGTGGGGCTTCCTGCTGATGGAGCATCACGCTGATGTGTGATGAGGAAGACTCACAAGAAAAGGAACAGCTTTGGGCTGTCACCCCGTTGTGATTTAGGATAGGCATTTGCTAGGGTAGCAAAAATCAGGGGAGTCCATAAAGTTGCTCTGTCCAGAGAGGTTTCTGTTTCTGGTAGCTTGTTCCAGAGCACCTTGGGTGAATACTGATGTAAGACCATACGAACGCTGAGCAGCTTATGACACAGGTACACCCGAGAAGGAGCTAAGTCTACCAGTGCAACCAAATGAATGACATAATTATGGTCTCACCAAGCTCTAGCCACACTGGCCTCCTTTCTCTTCCTGCAGCAAGCCAGACATGAGGGCTTAACAGTTGCTGGTTCCTCTGCCCAGACACTGTCCCCCCCAGCTCATCAAAGTCAGCTTAAATGTTACTTCCATTTAGGTCTCCCTGGGCTACTCCATTTGAAGGGGGCTTCCCCCCCTCCCCACCACCCGGTAACTATCCTGGCATTACCATCTGTGTTTCCTCCAAGGCACTTGTCATCCCATGAGATTATCCTATTGATTTGTTTGTCTACTGCTTGTGTGCTTCACTGGCCAGCAAGCCTTTTGGAGCAGAGAACGCACCGGTCTCACCCCGCATAGCACCCCGCTGTGTAGCACACAGCAGGCACCTTCATATGCTCCCTGGGTGAGTGTTAGGACTCTTTGTCAAGTAAAGCGGATGTCGAGGAAACTTTTTAAAAAGTTACCAAATAGTTTTGCAAAAATAATAGATGGAATGTTAAATAAAATATGGCCATGTCGTATGTAAAACCGAATTGAATGCTACTGAAAAGTAGGATACAGCATAGGTGCTGGAGGCCATTCAGGGTTTTTGAACTCCAGTTGCTCAGTCTACCTATGATGAGAGTCTTGTCTTGGTTGAAAATGATTGTCACATTAGCAAAATATTACATTTATCACTAGAGCAAAGAAATGAAGGAAGAAAAAAATATTTTCAGTTCCAGAGACATGATAGACACCTTTATTAAAAAATATACATCTTTAAATATACATTTTAAAACATCTAAAAAGTGACACTATAAAGCCCTTGAGGTACGTTTTATATCTTGTAGGAAATAGCATCATTTTTGAAAACCCCTGTAATCAAATAATTGCTCGAATGTGAGGTTGGTCTGGAAGATGTAGACAGTTCTTTTCAGGAGCATGAACCTTGCATTTGATCTCTATTTTTGTGTGCACTCGTCTCTTGGATCCTCACCTTATCGGTTATAGTTAGAGGCAGCTGCTATAAAGCAGGAGAGGTGGGAGGGAGTGTCTGTGGTCCCACTCTGTTGATGTTTGTTTTTACCTCATGGTTGAATTCACCTGAAGCTCTAAGCGTCAGGAAAAATAAAGGAAGTAGGACTTTGTAAGCAGAATGAGGGATCGTGTGCTGTGCCAATGCTTCAGGAGCTGGTAGAAATCTAAATGATTTATAGGTGTGGGGTATTGATGTCATATAGCCAGGAAAAAGGAAGGAGTTGAGCTTTTTTTCAAAAAGGCTATTTGGAGATCTTGGCATGGCAGTCTGTAGCTTTTCAGAAGTGACCTCTGGACTAATAATTGGCTTTTTAGCCTCAAACAGCCTTTTTATCTCCAGAGAATGTGGATTGAGTCTAATTCAGTTCTCTAGTTAATTGCTTGAAATAATACATTGTGATTCCTGCCAGAAGGAGCCAGACCCTGCCTGCAGGCAGCTTTAGAAGAGCATCCTGAAAAGGCCTAGGACTTCATGTAAATTTATCCTTTGTTGCAAGTTTCCTATGTTTTCCTGTGGTCTTTCTTTAACTTCAAATTGATTGCAGTATCCTGGGCAATTCCCCAGGGCATTTGTCAAAGTTTTCTGCACAAGGAATCTTAATACTTTCTGTAACTGACTGATAATATCCTTCCCTCTGCCCCTCCCCATTTCTCCTTGCCCCTCCCCGCTCCTTCTTCCTCATCCTCCCCCTCCTCTCTCCTCTTGGACACACCCAACAGTATGTTGGGCCTCACCTCACAGTATTCCTCAGTGGCCTTGGCCATCTGCGTGGACCCACACACATGATCCTGCCAGTCTGTGAATCTGGACTAGCTTTCCTAATGAGGGCATTATTTGCTTTTTAGCCGGCCCCCTTGTTTATAAAATATGCCAAGAGAACTAAACAGCCCGCTGTTCCCAGTACTTCCTTACTTGCCCAAACCAAATGTTTATGTCCTTGAATGCTAAACTTGAAGAAAAAGGATTCCTCCTCGTGGGAAAGCTTACCATGATTGCTGAAGGCTCTTTCTACACTGTAGCTGAAGGCCTGTTTTCCAGTAAACATGAAACTTACCAGTGACTTTAGGAACTCTTCAGACTCACTGTTCAGACTCATCAGCTGGCCTTGGAGTGTGTGTGTGTGTGTGTGTAGGGAGGGGGAGAAGGGTAGGGGGTGCTGCTTGCTCTAGGATTGTCTCTCTCCTGCCCTCCCAGGCCCTTCTGGAACAGCCCCTTCCCTGTGACCATATTGGATCAAAGCATGCTCTCCAGAGCACTCCCAACTGCATCCCCCCACACCTACCCTGTTGGGAAGTGACACTCCCTCCCCCCCCCCCCCCCCATACCTCCCAGCCAGGTCCAGCATTCTGAGCTTGGCTTATTCTAAAGCCATAGTTGAAATATAACCTAAGACCTGAGAAAGAAAACAAAAAGCGTACCTTGTTGCCCTCACCTGTAGCATGCCCCACTGTGGCCAGCCTCCTGGAGAGCCCGGTGCTACTGGGGCAAGGCTTCTGGGCTTGCAGCAGGTTCAGGATCCCTGGGGAGCTTCTGGAACACAGGCTGCCTGCTCACAGGCAACTCAGAACCTGGTACCTTTGTTTCCGGATGCTGACCAGGTGAGTCTGATAGAGCCAGGATCCAGAGACTGGCTGTCCTGGCCACAGCTGAGACATTTGGTTCCTCTCAAGTACATCTGATGTAAATCACATTATTTATCTTCTCCTGGCAAGTTTTCTGCGGAGCACACATTTGCCACCTTTCTTTGTTTCTTTTTCAACAGGGAGAAACATTTCCTTGTTACCTTTACTAGATTATTTAGGAGAAGAGTGTAAATTGAAGCCATTTATCTTGAAATGTGCTGCCGGGGCACATTGTTTACACAAGTGAAAGAAATTGTAACAGGGGTATTTGGTCTGGTCTGCAAGGAAAAGGTGTCTCAAGTTTTCCTTCCCCTTCCCCCTTTATACATATGGCACATTAGTTAGAAGGTGCACAAAGCACGTATGCATTAGGTTTGCATATGCAACAGGTTTGCATATGCAACAGACAGGACAGTTGTTCATGGCCTTAGTATTTTTTCCGTGTTTTTTTTTTTTTTAATTGGTGAAATGAACATTGCCAGTAATAATAAAGTGAACGTTATCCCCCAAACATCAGTCCTGCATTTTCATGACCAGAGATAATTTATCCTGTATCCTGTACCTCTTAGTGAGATAACAGAACATGAATTCACGGGGATATTTCTGTTCTAACTGAAACCTGTACATGTTTGTCAGTTGGTGGACGAGTAAGTCGCGAATTAAACTATACTCGCCAGAAGATTGGAGAGGAGGCTATGTTTAATCCTCAGCTCATGATTCAGACCCCGAAAGAAGAAGGTGCTAACGTCCTGACCACGGAAGCTCTCCGACAACACCTGGACTCCGCCCTCCAGGCCAGCAGAGTCCATGTATATATGTACAACAGGTAAAGTGGCGGGAAGAAGCAGCTGGTTTTACTAAATAAGGTTGTGCTGGAAATATGCTTCCAGTGTTCAAGTAGTTTTCTGATAAGTGGGATTTTCTTAAATCTTGAATTTCATTTCTAGAGTTTGGTAACAGATCAAATATGTTATAATGTATTTTCACTAAGTATCTTGGCACTATATACCCAAATGAGTATGAGTTTTCAAGCAGCCATTTGGGTGGCTATACAGCCATTCTGAGGATCTTTCCTGCTTAAGATATTTTTGGAGCAGTTACATTTTGAATTGCCTTTAGTCAAAAAGACTGAGAAAAGAGGGGCATCTGGGTGGGGCTCTGTTGGTTAAGCGCCCGACTTCGGCTCAGGTCATGATCTCGTGGTTCGTGGGTTCAAGCCCTGCATCAGGCTCTGTGCTGACAGCTCAGAGCCTGGAGCCTGCTTCGGATTCTGTCTCCCTCTCTCTCTGCCCCTATTCCACTCATGCTCTCTCTCTCAAAAATAAATAAACATGAAAAAAAATTGAAAAGAATGAGAAAAATGAAAGACTTTACGTATGGTTACTTTGTATTCACTACAGATATTGACAGCATGTGTCACAAAGCATATAGCGGTTGAGTCACTATGGTGAATTCTTACTGACGGGTAGGCAGATATGGTGGAATTATAATACAGCCTCACAAAATATTTCCCTTTAGCTTCAAAACTAACTTAACAGTGCTGTGGGTATAATAAAAGCATATGAAGAGTTTTGGAACAAAATTGACAGTCCTTCTTCTCTATTTAAACAGTGCGTTATTCAGGGCAGGGACCACATCGTGTCCATTCTTCCACCCCCAGCATTTAGATCAGAATTTGTTGATTGACTAACTGCCTAGATTGATACATTTGAACTGGATCTTCTCCCTGAACTATTGGGATGACTGTCACTAAACCCTGTTTTCAGGGGACTGCTTACTCAGTTGGCATTTGCCTAACCCCAACCTGTCCCTCACCTCTTAACTGACTGGTTGATGACACAGTTATTCACAGGGGAGGTGAGGAAGTGCCACTGTACACCTATTCAGAGGCCAGGGAGAGTGAAGGGAGAAAATAAAAGGAAAATCTGTACTTGTCCCTGCTACGGTAACCTCCACTACCCATGGTCTTCACTGGATTGTCTCTAAGACCCATCTAGCTGGAGGCAGCACCCTAAGGTCCAGCATGAGTCACATATCTTTGACATGCTCTTGTTTCCTCATCTGTAAAGTCAGTTACTGATCAAGTGTGGTCTATTATCCTCAGGAGGTTCTGAGAACGAGATATATAATGTATGAAAAGGAGGTATTCTAGCACTCTTGTCAAGCAAACTTGGCTAGTGAGCACATCCCCGATCTTATCAGCACATCCCTCCCATTCTGCAGTGGAAGCAACTCCCCAGGGCAGTTTTGCAGAACTTTCAAGTAGAGGCCCTGCTGGGAATTTGGAAATAAGTAAGTTCCAGGGCCACTGAAAGCATGTTGTGACCCATTCTTAACACAATGGGACCCTACCTTGAAGGACTTGTCACTTAGACACTTAAGGAGAAGATGTGCGTGTCTGTACAATGAAATTATATTCTTAATCTGAGATGGAACCAGAGAACTTTTATGTGTTGGAATGAGCTTTAAAGAACACCTAGTTAAACCCATCTCATTTTTTAGATGAGAAAACCAGGAATTAGATTAACTGGACCATTTGTCCAAGTTCATACAATTTTTAAACACTAGAGCCAGTTTTCAAACCCTTTCTTCTGGCTCCAAGCCCAGGGGCTTTTTTAAGGCACAGCCATGACCTCTCAAGCAAGTGTAAATGAGTTCACTGATCAAGTGATATTGACAACCTACTCAGGCTAGATGGTCTGTGTTGATGCTATGTGGAGTTCAATATAAACATACACATAGATACATGAGTAGGTGGGTGGGTGGATGGGTGGGTGAGTGGATGGAAGGATGGATGGATAACTTGGGCCCTGCATTAGGAGCCGATGGTCTAGCTAGAAAGAGGAAAGTATCACACCATAGATGGGCATGTACGAAGCCAAACACAGATACTCCCAAGTCCAGGTGCTCCACTTATCAAACAGATCAGACCAGCAGTGTTCTGTGGTTCATGAGAAAGGGGTCATTTTCAATAGCCCTGGGCAAAAAAAAAAAAAAAAAAAGCCTAGTGGGAAGGTGTGGCATTTCAGTGAGGACCCTGAGGGATAGATGCAAAGGTTCCACAGGAAAGAGGGCTAAGTCCAGAACATTCCTTTGGGTGACCAATAAAAAAAAAGAAAAAGGAGATGAATAAATAAATTAGAGCAATTTAGAGAGACTCAAAAAAATTTTTTTCTCTTGGATTTCCCATCCCTATACTTTCCAAATTTCTTCTTTTTTCAAGTTAAACTCCCTGATACACTTGGAAAGGCATGTGCTTATAGAGCATTTTTCTAGAGATGTCAGAGTTCTTTAGTATTCTATAGATAGATGATAGATAATAGAGATAATTGGTGATCAGTATATTTAATAACATTTCTATAGAACAAGAATAAAAAACTGTAAAGTCGGTAATCTGTCTACCTGGCAATGCTGTTTACAGCATTCATGGTTCAGAGCAGAATTCGTTTGGAACACTGTCTGTTAATAAGGACGTTAACTGCCAGTAAAAATAAGTCAGTTACGTTTTCCCACCTAAATATATGTTAATACATTATAAACCTTACTAATTAGTCTCCACGTATTTTGAATTTGTGATAATTCAACTGAATTATCTGCCCTGAAGTTGTTCAGTGTATGTAGAAAAGCAGATAATGGCGTAAACAAGATTATTGGGAGAACACTTAAGAAAACAGGACTTTTCAAGTACTTTGGTAGCATTCATTTACATAAACACCCACATGTTAATTACAATTGAGTATTATCTATTCATTAAATTAAGCTTGTTGAGTCTTTACTTGCCAAAAGTTGTGTTCGTTTTGACAGATACCTAAAAGTGATCAAAATTGCAGTTCTTTCTATATGTTCTGTTGTCCTGATTTTGCATGGATTTCCATACTTTATTACAGTGAGAAATGTTTGTCTCTCCTTTCTATTTTAACAGGCAGTGGAAATTGGAACATTTGTGTTACAAATCTGGAGAACTTATCACAGAAACAGGTTACATGGATCAGGTATATTTTCTTTTTTTGCATACAATTCTCAAAAATTCCTCAATGCTATGCATTAGCCTAATGTGTGGCCTATTTTTGTTTGTTTTTTTTTTTTTAACTTTGACAGATAATAGAATATCTTTACCCTTGTTTAATTATTACACCTTTGGATTGCTTCTGGGAAGGGGCAAAGTTACAATCTGGGACAGCGTACCTACTGTAAGTGTGTGATATCATTTTCTGATGTCTGATTTCTGAACTTTAGAAGGTTTCTGTGATGTTACTTCATCATTGTTTATTCTGTTTCAGTTTTGAACAAGAAATAAAAACATTGAGATTCCATGGGCATGTTTTGAGTGAATAGTTGGGGGAGAGGGGACTTTAGCAGAATGTTTTTCCTCTTTTCAAAAAAAAAAAGTTCTGAAGGCATCATTAAATTTCATTCACTTTTACCAACCTATTTATATGCAAATAAAATGCAAATTATTTCAGAGTATGTATGATTTTTAACTCTTTAATAAGATATTTGCAGTTTTGCTGACCAAGCCCTTCCATAGGTTTAGTTTATTTTTTAAGCAGAGAATTTATTAGTGCGTGCATGTCAGAATTAAACATATTGAGTTAAAGTTCAAGATCTTCCTGTGAAGTAAAATACTAACCTTTCTTTGGATCACATTAATGGCATTTAAGGGGGAAATCCGCTATCTTTGAAGGCCGTGGCAGGGGATGCTTCACAGTTTAGCAGTTGGATATTATACATACCACGTCATTTAAGGAGTAATTGTTAATCAGTGTAGACATTTTCAGTTAATTATGCAAGAGTTCGTGCTTGGGTTATTGTTTCTGTCCTAGCTTGCACATATCTGCAAAAGCAATTTGCAGTGGCCATACCCTGACCTTCAGTGTACAGTTTTAGATGGGAAATAAGGGGTTTTGTGTTTTCTGGTTGGGAGATTCTGAATAATGACTTCAGCCTGGTTAAGCAGCTACAGTGTGGTTTGAACCACATAACAGGCAGCCAAAAGCCTTTCTGGTCTGTCAACAGCACAAATTCAAAAGTGAGTGTGGGGGGAAGTGGCCTTGATGGTGGTGATGGCAGAGGCAGCGGGGGGCTTTCGGGGTCGACTGCCAGGCTGTCAGAGAGAGCTCATAAGTATGGGATTATTAAAGGTAATGGAGATCAAATATTTTGATTGATGACATTTACAAAGCATTTATTAGGCTGGCAAGTGCTAATTTGACATTGTGATTCCTTCTCCCACCCACCCCCCACCCCCCCCTAATTTTGGATCTCAGTCTTTTGCTAGGAAGTGCCCTTTGGCTAATTGTGTAGTAGGTATTAAATATGACATATCAGCCAGTAAAGATTCTTTGATCGCTTCATTAATTTACAAGCTCTCTGCTTGGCATTTTTGTTCATGAATTACTTTCCTGACTCAGGTTTGCATACAGATACACTGGAAAGGGGCATTTATTTTGTATGCCAGGGTCCCAGAATTGCAGCACAACCAGAAAGCCTCATGCAATCCAGACACAATATATACAATATACGCCGTCTTGGAGGCTTGGAAAAGAGGCTTGGAAGCCTCCTTTCATGGTCTCGCCTCCTAATTTCTTTCACAGAGGTAAGCCTCCTTTGCAGTGGACAAACTTTGACCCTTTGGAATTCCTAGAAGAGTTAAAGAAAATAAACTATCAAGTGGACAGCTGGGAGGAAATGCTGAATAAGGCCCAAGTTGGTCATGGTTACATGGACCGGCCCTGCCTCAACCCGGCTGATCCAGACTGCCCTGCCACAGCTCCCAACAAAAATGCAACCAAAGTGAGTACAGTCCTCGATTCTTCCCTGAGAGAGAAAAACTTGATGTCTTTCCCCCATTTGGAGTTCTATTATTTTCATTTTTAAGATTTGATTCTCAACGACTTTTTTTGTCTATGGAGCTAAGTTTGTTTATAGAGCTAAATTTTGCTGTAAGATTTGCCATACGCCTCTCATTAGCCTTGTTATTAATGTTCTCTCTGAAACAAACAAGCCCTTAAAGCACTGGATTTTAACAAGGCATGTGACCTGCCTACTGATTCCCGTAATTATGTGGCTGTCTTTTTATTTTAGCCTCTTGATGTGGCCCTTGTTTTGAACGGTGGATGTCATGGATTATCCAGAAAGTATATGCACTGGCAGGAGGAACTGATTGTGGGTGGCACAGTCAAGAATAGCACTGGGAAGCTTGTCAGGTAATCCAACATATGGAGGAAAAATCCAAGCCGTCTATTTTTTGTCCTTTCCTCAGAAACCACTTCCCTTCTGACATCTGCAAGTGTATTTGCATTAATACCTAACTGTTATCCTAGCTAGCCGCCTGGTGTAATAGAATCTTAGGAAATATTACTGGACCAGACCAGCTTGAAAGAACACCTTGTGGGGGATTTTTCAAGAGGAGATTTGTTGTTTTCATTGAGACTCTAGTTAGTGACTACAGGTTTTTAGAAGACCTGTCAGGTAGAAGATCAGGACAAGTGTAAAGTGGGCAGAAAACATTGGTCATAGCCAGTGGGGTGAAATGCTGTGACAGCTAAACAAGAATGATCCTCTGTGCACTCGCGGACTCTGCTCCGGCAAGCGTCAGGCTCTCCGTCTGAGATCTGTCCCTTGGGAGAGCCGTCGTCTGGGATTTCTGCACAGGCAAGCACGCAGCGCTGAGCCCAGCATATCTGGTCAAGCTATCTACTCCCCGACCCTTCCTGTTTCACTGAATAGAAACTGAGAAAGGAAATTGCCTATTAATTTAATTTCGGGGTATATCTGTAAAAGGTTTGTAAGGTTACACCTTTAATATGGTACATCAATCTATTAAATAAAATAACCATCAGGTCCTGTTTAATGGAAACATGTGCTCACATAGAAGGAGAGAATGGCCACAAGTGAGTTGGGGGTGCTTGTTTGTGATTCTAAGCTGTGAGAACTACTTCCTGGAAATGCTGATGTTGTGTCTTTACCACCCATCACAGTGCCCATGCCTTGCAGACCATGTTTCAGTTAATGACTCCCAAGCAAATGTACGAACACTTCAAGGGGTACGAGTATGTGTCACACATCAACTGGAACGAGGACAAGGCAGCAGCCATCCTGGAGGCTTGGCAGAGGACGTACGTGGAGGTAAATCGCCAGCATTCCGACGCCTACCTTTGAATCTGGGTACAAACCCCTTAGTTACTAAATACTTCATTGTAGCAATGTTTTAAAAGATTTTTTTTTCATTAGAATTTATTTTCAAAGCAAATTGTCATTTTGGGTACTTGGTGGGATGGAAACTTTTCTTCCTTTCCTAGATAGACATTGAAAATCTTAATGTCTGGGTGATGCTAATTCTAATTGGGATGCCTGAAATACTCTGAGTAACCAGTTGTGAACTCCAGAACTAAGGCATAACAGTGTTTAAAACAACAACAACAACACTTGGTTAGCAAGAAAAGGTGTCTGGAAAACATTAGCAAGGCATAGAATCTATTCACAGCTGCAGTCCCCTTGGTTAGGTCATATGACAGGAGCTGGCCTTTGTTTCCCAAGCAGTGACCTCTGCTGAGCTGCATGTGACCTTTTAAAAATGGCCAGCAAACAAAGTGGGGAGGAGTCACCACAGGAATAAGTTGTTTTAGATTAGTGGGGAGCCGAGGGGACCCACAGATCAGTTGTACAGTGGCAGAGAGGTGAATAGGTGGAGTAAATAAAGCTTGGAGTGGGCTTCAAGGATTCTGGCTCACCGCAGCACCAGATTCTCACCTGATTAGTAATGGCCTTCATTGTTCCAGGCCCAGGGTCATTTCATGTTAGTCCAAGTTCAAACCTGGATCATGTAGAACTCTTCAATGCATCAGAAAAAAGTGAGGGTTGAGTGGAGGGGGCATGTCCCCCAAGATCTGTGCTGTCAAAGCCCATTGAAGCTTTAATTCCATGTCGGACTTTATCCTTATGTTGTGACCACAGGTAGTTCATCAAAGTGTCGCCCCGAACTCCACACAGAAGGTGCTTTCCTTTACCACGACGACCCTGGACGACATCCTCAAGTCCTTCTCTGATGTCAGTGTCATCCGAGTGGCCAGTGGCTACTTACTGATGGTAACAGTAAATTCAGTTCTCCTGGGGGATGGGGTGGTTGGTTTGGTTTTTAGTTTTTATCTTTCCATGACCGCTCCTGCTTTTTAACTGCTCTTAACACACACGTGCATCCAAGACAGAGAGAGCTCTGCTTCATAACGGTTTCAAAAGTGGTCGTGTAAAGCGTTTTCTCCCATTTGTAGTTTGCCCATCTCTGACTCATATCATTTCATGTGATGTCTGTAATGTAAATTTTTTGTTGTTGGATTCAATAAGTTCTACTTTTTGATTTGGGGTGATGGGTGGGGGAAAACATTAGAATCCTTACACATTCTAATGTTTGGCTTTTGTTTTGTGTCTCCCCCCACCGCCCCCCATCCCCCCTTGTTCCTTCACCTGCCCCCCACCCTGTGGTTCTGCTCGCAGCTTGCCTATGCCTGTTTAACCATGCTGCGCTGGGACTGCTCCAAGTCCCAGGGTGCCGTGGGGCTGGCTGGCGTCCTGTTGGTTGCACTGTCAGTGGCTGCAGGATTGGGCCTGTGCTCATTGATCGGGATTTCCTTTAACGCTGCAACAACTCAGGTACTAAAGGAGACATCCATCCACTATTTATTGACAAACACCCCTCCCCAGGCTTAGCCCTGCGGCCTCCTATGTGTCCCTGTCACCTAAAGAGTCTTCCGTCCTTTGCCACCAAGATGCCACACTTCGGGGGAGGGGGCTGCTGCCTCAAAGTGGAGCTCTTGGCAGTGGGGGGGGTGGGTCTGAGTGGGCTTGTTGCTTGGTTGAGGCACTTCACTTATCAGTGAAATTAAGACCATTTATTAGAGCCGTGGTTCCCAAACTTAGGTGTTTGCTAGAGTCACCTGGAGGGCTTGGACAACTCAGACTGCCCGGCTCCACCCCCAGAGTTTCCAGTCATCACTTCTCAGTGATGCCGGTCCAGGGCTCATGCTCTGAGATCTGCTGCTTTCCATGAGTCAGATTCTTTCTCATTTATTAATTTTAAAAAATATAACGGAGCTTAGAAATAGAAATGCACAAGATCTCCTGTGTGCTAAAACAGCTCGATCTGGGGGATTTAAGCCTCAGAGAAAACTAGATTCAATGGTGTGAGCTGTCCTTTGGGGAGCTTGGTGGGGGGGGCTCTGGGGGTAATGTTTTCAAGGGCTCGGGAGTGGTCAGAATTGGGCTTCACACATCTGATCTGCTGCCCTTTGTTTTTGCCGCAGGTTTTGCCATTTCTTGCTCTTGGTGTTGGTGTGGATGATGTTTTCCTTCTGGCACATGCATTTAGTGAAACAGGACAGAATAAAAGAATCCCTTTTGAGGTAATAGAAAAGAAAAAGAAGAAAGCTTTGGGGACAGCCAAACTCCCCTCTGTTCTTGAGTTTTTGTCCTCTAATTTTCTGTTATCTGGCCCAATAAATATTTCAGTCCCAAGTCAGTGACGTGGTACTGGCTCTAAATAAGTAAAACAAGTTAGAAGAATCTCAGAACACTTATTCTAAGGCCCAAATTTGCTTTTCTGTTTTGTGTGTGTGTGTGTGTGTGTGTGTGTGTGTGTGTGTGTCTCACTTTGTCCCCATCACACCCTCCCCCACACCTTTTTTTTTTTCAAGTGTATTTATTTTGAGAGAGAGCAATCGAGGGAGGGGCAGAGGGAGAGAAAGAGAGAAAGAATCCCAAGCAGGCTCCACACCTTCAGCACACGGCCCAGTGTGGGGCTCGAACTCATTAACCTTGAGATCATGACCTGAGCTGAAATCAAGTGAGGACATTTAACTGACTGACCCACCCAGGTGCCCCTCCCCCACACCTTTTAAATATGAAAATTTTACTTAAATCGTTATCTTGCAGCTCTGTGCTTTGGATGTCAGAGCCGTGAACAACACATAACCATGTAGATAATCCTGAGAACTTTCTCAATGCCAGTGTTAGGGGGTAAGGCAGAGATCGCCCTTTCTTTCTTATACCCCAATGTCAGCATTATCGACTCTCTGCTGTCTTACTTTGTCATGTATGTGAATTGTTCACACAGTCTGTGCTCTGAGGGCACCCTGTCCTGTGCAGTTTTCAGCACTGTGGTTTCTCGTGCTCAGGACAGGACTGGGGAGTGCCTCAAGCGCACGGGAGCCAGCGTGGCCCTCACATCCATCAGCAACGTCACTGCCTTCTTCATGGCCGCATTGATCCCGATTCCCGCTCTGCGGGCGTTCTCTCTACAGGTGAGTCTCCAGTGATGAAACCTATGGTGAGCACCCCACGTTGACTTTTCTCCATTAACACGCTTCCAGTACTACTGTAGCATGTACCATATGGATCTCGTGTGGGTGGGTGCTTCTTTAAGCCATAACCCTCACAGTCCCCCTGAAATACAGCCCAGGGTTCTTCCCTTCCTTTTAGTCCTGTAGCCCAGATGCCTGTGGCCTGGGTGTCCTCAAAGACCTGGTGCCTTAGGGAGCGGCTCTTTCCTTTACAGTTAAACTAAAATGACACCAGAGCTGCTCCATATAGGATGCCAGGAAGCCCCTGCTCCAGATATCCAGAAGTCCTCTGGTCTCATCCACAGTGCGGCCAGCTTCTGGCCATCCCTGCTTCGAAATCCCACTCGGTTTCTGTGCTTACCCCAACATGCCACCCTCTGTCTATTTCCCTAAAGCAGCCTCAACACAAGGCAGTTGTACAGAACACACTTCATTGACTATGAAGACGAGCTTGCAGTATAGACCAGGCTAGGCGATCACTTAGAATTGAACACATGGGGGTTATAATGGGTGCAGATCCTCCCCCACTCCTGCAGTCCAATCTACATATAACATTTTTTTTTTTCTGAGAGAGAGAGAGGCAGAAGGAGAGGGGGAGAGAATGTTAAGCAAGCTGCACGTCCAGTGCAGAACCCTTCATGGGGCTCAATCTCACAACCATGCAATCATGACCTGAGTCAAAATCAAGAGTCTGATGCTTAACCTACTGAGCCACCCAGGCGCCCCTGCATATAATTTTTGACTCTCCCCAAACTTAACTAATAGTGGCTGTTGACTGGAAGCCTTACTGATAACATAAACAGTCAATTAACACATATTTTATGTTCCGTGTGTTATATACCGTATTCTTACAGTAAAGTAAACTAGGGAAGGAAATGTTATTAAAATCCTAAGGAAGAGAAAGTACTTTTACAGTGCTGTAGTCTATTTATTGAAAATAGCCTCCAAGTGGTCCTGTGTAGTTCCAACTTTAGTTGTTCAAGGGCCGGCTGTATTAGCTTCCACTGTGCAGATGTATTGGCCACCCTCTGCCTGCAGGGGGTTCATTGGTGGGCCCTTGCTTGCCACCTCTCTCCTAGTTCCCCCACAGTCTCTTCTGTCCTCTCCTCTGCCTTCTTTTGGTCTCCTCGTCCCCTCTCAGGATGCACAAAAAGACTCAGAATTCCTTTCCCTTCCTTATGTGGAGCAGTTTGGCTCCTGCATTGTTCTCCTTCCAAACTAGGCCCTTTCAAAGCACCAAGATATTTTTTGAACAAAGAGCCAGCTTATGTGAACGGTAGGAATGGAGAGCTCCCTGGGCTGGGGCCACAGCAATGGTCCATTCTGTGCTTGGCCTGCAGGGCCGGTATCGCCCTTCAGCTGCTTGAAGCCCCCAGGGATCTGGAAATCGATCAGCACAGCAGGTGAAAGCTCACCGCCCAGTTTGAGATGTGGCCTTCCTGAGCCCGAGATGGTTTTGGGTTTTGATGTCTCAAAGACGTTATTGCAGTTTTGTGAATTAAATTCAAATTTTATCTTTCTTTTTCTCTTACAGTGTGATACGTAATTTATGAGATGGCCAGGTTTTTAAAGGAAACTACCTTTGGTGTCACTTTTTAAGCCTTATTACGTCCGTCGTCTTCATGTTGCTTTACTCTTGTAAATCACCAAAAGGTGATTGTGACCAGGAAGAGAAACGGACAGATGATAGATTATGTTTCTCTTTATACTTTGTCAACACGCTTCGCTCTTCTGTAGTCTTCATATTTGAATTTCACTTCACTAATGGCTAATAAAGACCTAAGCAAGTAATGATGCTACTGCATTTGGGATGCTAGACTTACTTAATATTTAGTGTAAGACAAGACATGAAAAAAGATTTTTATACCAGTCACTATGACCACCACCCCCAAAAGAAAAAGGGTTTATTACAAAAATATATATAAAAATAGAAGCAGTAAGTGAATTAATGAATAAAGGTAAGCCTTTAATGACCAAAGCACAGGAAAATGAAAATATAAGTGCTCAGTAATGTGGAAGATGAGTGAACATTGCCACTAAATTATGGGTGCAACCAAAGTTCTAGAATGCCTTTTTGCATGGGCATCTGCGCCCCCGCATTTTGTCTCCCGTTCTTATTACATATAGAGCAGATTCTAGTATTGAAAAATTGTTATCCTCCTTGGACAGTGGGACCCTGTCTCCAACCTCTCTCCTTTTCTGCTTGCCTTTTTCTCACTGTTCTTTATTTCCGCTCTGCCTCACACTCCTTCTTTTCTTCTTGTGTGTGTCTCTCATTTTCTCCTCTCCTCTCTCAGTATACACTGATGATTCATCAAGACATACTCTCCTTTAATGATATCCTATGGTGTGGTGCTGAAAAGCTACATGAGTTGTCCTTACATCTTTTAGAAAATCCAGTGCGCTAAATTCTCCCAAGGTAAGCACCTTACCAAGAAGAGAGGAGTACTGTGAGTTTTGTATTTCTATTCTGAGCCACTGGGGTACCACTTTAGAAAATTGAAGACTTCCAGGAGTCTTCATTTATTAAAGACTGGCTCCGCCATAGCACTGGCTCATGCTCTGTCAAAAAACTAACAAAAGCAAAGAAAAGGAAAGAAAAAAGAAGATAATGTAAAAAGAAGAGAGAGAGAATGTGTTTTGCAGTAGCCATCAGAAATTTACATTGGTTTCCTTTTAAATGCACTGACATTCAAAATCAACCATTAGGTAGCTTCTTCTCTTTCTTTTAGTGAATAACATTAAGTTGTGCCTCTGGGTATTCATTTGTGTTTATATTTTCAGGATACTACAGATTAAGCCTCAAAAGAGAGAGCTCTACAGTGGTTCGGTCTAATAATAAGTCCATGTTAATTTAGGATTTTTCCCTATGGAAATTTTCCAATTGTCTAACTTTACAAAAATAAATAGAAAAATTTTCCCCAAAGAAACCATCTTAGACTTCCTTGTCAATGTCCATCCATCTGTCCAAATACCACCTCTGTGCCAGAAAGCAGTGGCTTTGGTAACCAGTGCCCCGCACTGGGCTTTGCTGGTAACTGAGTGGTGTTTGTTCTTCAGTGAAAACTCCCAGAACAGAATGTCTTATTGTTCCAGACAGTATGAGGGTTTCAATGAGGGCCCCCCTAGGCAGGGCCCAGTTGTCTCCGTGTCGCAGCAGGGCCACCATGGGTGCGTTGCAGGGGGCAGGGTGGAACACGGAGGATGGGGACATTTCCCTTAAGCACCGGAATTAGAATTGATTGACAGTGCAAATCATCCCCATCATCTTTTCAGATTTTCTACAATTTCTTAAACTCCCCTTTGCTCCAGCGATGACACGTGTCCCTTGCTGAGAGACCTTGCAGTTATTTATTTATTTATTTATTTATTTTTACTATTTTAGTGCACTTGAACAGGGCACTGAAACTGTGTCGTTTTCTTGTCAGAATACGTGCTACCTGTGTATGTAATATGCCACTTGACAGTAAGCATGGGCAAGATGCTACACTTTGGAGTTCTGGGGTTCTTCATTTCCCCCACAGACTCCTCCAGTGGATATGGCTGTTACCAGATGTGTTCCACAGTCACTGTGGAAGCATCGGTGTCATTCGGCCCAGAGCACCTGGGCCACTTGCGTTCCTCATCCTCAGGAACTTCTGTCCAGAGTGAGGCCCAGAGTGTTCAATCTGCATTCCACCCCTGAATTCTGAACATGCCTATCATAGAAAGAAAAGCTGAAGGGATTCCACCTCTGGGACTGAATTTTCCTGAAAAATCTCCTTGAGAATCAAATCCGTTCTTCCCAGCACCCCTGTGGTCAGATTGGTCAGGAGTCCTAACCCCGCCTGCATCCATCCCCTCAGGAGGTGACCAGGTGACAAGAACTCCCAGGTCTCAGGCTGAGGGCTTTGACATCAAGCCTGTATTTAAATTCTGTTTACTCCATAACCTGAGGCAGGTGACCATCCTCTGCACCTCGGACTCTCTGTTAGGTAATAGTGTCAACAGCAGTAATAATGGCTGACCTGGTTGCTGTGAAGACCGGATGAATCATGTGTTAATTCCCTGGTCTCTCATTACTCCCCCTTTTACTCCTTTCTCTTTCCCTCCACAGAATTTTACGTGTCCCCCTCAGACACCGCTTGTCAGTTTCCTCCACGTGGTACATCCTTCCTCCTTGCCCCCCAGAGTCCTATTTTTGTCTTCTACACCTCCCAAGTACCTGCCTTGACCACCCTCTGCCCGCCATCCCCACACGCACCCGCACCTGCACGTTCTTTCCTCCTCTGAGCTGCTCTGAAACCCTGTGCAAGCTTTTACTACTGTATATTATCAGCCTGAATCATAATTTGTTTAAGGGTCTGGCTGTGTCGGTCCTTGGAGAGCACCGGGATTTTGTCTTATTTCTCTTTTTGTCTTTAGTACCCAGCTCAGTACCTTGCCTTTTCTTTTTAAAGTATTTGCTTCTTGGATGAATCCTCCAGGCAAAATAGTAATTTGCTTATTAAAACAAGTCTGACCTTCCATACATTAGAGTGGTTAAGTCCACAGGTTTCATATGTTTTGAGTTGATGAGGAATCTCAAAGCAGACTAAGAAGAGAGAAGTTATGTAATTTTTAGCAGAAGACTTGATAATTTTTTGGTTTTGTAGACTTGACAGGGAATAAATTATTGAAGGTCCCTTTCCAGAACTTACACTTGCTCTCTCACCTTGAGCATAAATTCACAATTACTATGAAAAGTTTTTTGCAAAGTTCTCTTCTAATTCTGTTAGGTATCAGTTATAATCAGTCAGGTTTTCTTTTCTCACCTGGAGATTTACCCAGTTGGAGAACGTTTTAGAACTAAGTAGTTCTTCAGAAAGCTTCCTAAGAATTTTTAATTTGCAAAAAATTTTCTGATGATTTCTTGGTTACTTAGCATTCCAGTTGCTTTTTTTCTTTATTGTGCCGCTTCTTTCCACGCTTTTCTGAAGGGGAGAGCCCTTTCAACTGTCTTCTGTTGACTTTCCCCTATTAACAGCCCAATTGTGTAATTTTTACTAGGTCAGCAGGAGATTTGCCAAAGCACTACAGAATCTAGCCCCATGTTTATTCTAGGTTATGGAGTGACTTTTGAATCTGTACTTATTTATTCTGCATACTATAATCACACGCAGGAATTTCTTTCTGCCTTACTCTCCTTGACCTTTTATGTTACTGTGCTCACATACCCCACAGGCTGCTCCAGAGGCTATTTGGAATGTGCCTATTAAAAACCTCAGGGGATGTGTTTGAAATTTTATTTCATGTTTTAAAGGTGACATTTTGATATACCCAATCCACTTTACATATAAATATTCTAAGTATAAAATCAGAGTTGCGTGAAACTCTTAGAAATGTTCTGAAAGAGGAATGTTTGTTTTAAATTAAAACATGTCAAGTATATTCTGTATTCTGCCTTTGTAAATTTGGTTTGATTAGGTTGCTACCAAGACACTCCTTTCATTCCTGTGTTTGTACATCATGGGTTCGTGAAATTCTAAGAGATGGAAAGGATCAGAACGATGGGGCCTGTTCTAGTCAGATGGTCTCTTAATGATGGAAGAGAAGCAAAATGATGAGAAACTCCAACATCTATTTCAACTTTCTTTCATTTCCTTACTGAAGTGCTTATAAAGATGATGTTTGGGGCGCCTGGGTGGCGCAGTCGGTTAAGCGTCCGACTTCAGCCAGGTCACGATCTCGCGGTCCGGGAGTTCGAGCCCCGCGTCAGGCTCTGGGCTGATGGCTCAGAGCCTGGAGCCTGTTTCCGATTCTGTGTCTCCCTCTCTCTCTGCCCCTCCCCCGTTCATGCTGTCTCTCTCTGTCCCAAAAATAAATAAACGTTGAAAAAAAATTTTTTTTTTAAAAAGATGATGTTTAATTTTTTTAAATTTTTTTTTTTCAACGTTTATTTATTTTTGGGACAGAGAGAGAGAGTATGAACGGGGGAGGGGCAGAGAGAGAGGGAGACACAGAATCGGAAACAGGCTCCAGGCTCTGAGCCATCAGCCCAGAGCCCGACGCGGGGCTCAAACTCACGGACCGCGAGATCGTGACCTGGCTGAAGTCGGACGCTTAGCCGACTGCGCCACCCAGGCGCCCCTTTAAATTTTTTTAATGTTTGTTTATTTTTGGGAGGGAGAGACAGAGCATGAGCGGGGGAGGGGCAGAGAGCAAGGGAGACACAGAATCCGAAGCAGGCTCCAGGCTCTGAGCTGTCAGCACAGAGCCCAATGTGGGGCTCGAACTCACAAACCGTGAGATCATGACCTCAGCCGAGGTCGAATGCTTAACTGACTGAGCCACACAGGTCGCCCAGAAAGATGTTGTTTAAAACATCTTTATTTTCAGAGCAGTCCTCTGGCATATTGGTGACCTCTGCTTTTTTTTTTTTTTTTTTTTTTTTTTTTTCCCTGCTTCTAGGCGGCTGTAGTAGTGGTATTCAATTTTGCTATGGTTCTGCTAATTTTTCCTGCAATTCTCAGCATGGATTTGTATCGACGGGAAGACAGGAGATTGGATATTTTCTGCTGTTTTACAAGGTACAATTTCTGGCTGCTGTGACTTTTATTTGTTGGGTACAAAGTGGTAGGGTTTAGAGAGGTCTTTAGTCTGTGGACTTGGAAGAAAATGTAATCAACAGGGCTTGTACCAGCGTGATGGAGGCAGAGGAGATAATGGACGGAGGATGCTTTTTTAGGGATATTGAAAGACTGGGGCTCTCCCCGCCCCCTCTGCCCCGCCCCTGCCAACAGAAGACGCAATCACAGCCCCAGGGTTATGATGTGCATGGCCATTATTTCTCCTGTGGATCACTTTTGCTGATTATCAGGAGTGTGTCATATCTGTGTGGATTCAGGCAGAACAAAGGTTTGAAAACCAACCATCCAGAAAAAATACAGCCCTTTGGGTGTTGTGGGATTGGGGGGGGTGTTTTGGGGCAGTTTTTAGGAATTATGCTTTGAAGGGGTTCATCAGCGTGTAACTTGATTTTGTCAGCCAAATTCAGGTTCAGCCATCCATTTGGCTTCCTTTGACTTACTAGTGTCTATGTCCAGATGGTTAAATCAGGTGACATGTGTGAAGTTGAGCAGTACGATATTTTCCTCCTAAATCAGAGCTATGTAAAATGGATCTTGTCAGTTATTGGCAAAAATGAAAGCACTTTGTTTCCCTGTTTCAGTTATACCACTGCAACATATTTTTCCCTCTCAGCCCCTGCGTCAGCAGAGTGATTCAGGTTGAACCTCAGGCCTACACGGAGACTCACGATAACACCCGCTACAGCCCCCCGCCCCCCTACAGCAGCCACAGCTTCACCCACGAAACCCAGATCACCATGCAGTCCACAGTACAGCTTCGCACAGAGTACGACCCCCACACGCATGTGTACTATACCACTGCTGAACCACGCTCTGAGATCTCCGTGCAGCCCGTCACCATGACCCAGGATACCCTCAGTTGCCAGAGCCCCGAGAGCACCAGCTCCACGAGGGATCTGCTTTCCCAGTTCTCGGACTCCAGCCTTCACTGCCTTGAGCCCCCCTGCACCAAGTGGACACTTTCATCTTTTGCCGAGAAACACTATGCTCCTTTTCTCTTGAAACCAAAAGCCAAGGTAATCTACCAAAACAAGATTCTTGTCTTCAAGAAATGGCAAAACAGTCTCCTTTGGAATTCATCAGGTTGCTTCTTTGGGTGCTTCTTTCAGGCCTTCTAAAGAGTCCATCCATTTAGCATGTGAGGCCATTTTAATGAGCTCATCTTCTACAGCAGTGAATCTCTATGCAGCAAGTGCTTCTGTGAATTTAGTTCAACTTCTTACATTATAAACATTTCATTCTTCATGAGCTTATTTTTAAAATGTGCTTACTATGATTACTTGTTTTTCCCTGCGGGAGAATGACCCCTACATGCTGCATCCAGGCCATTGTGGTGATAAAAGTGAGGTCTAAACCAAACAGCTTGCTTTTGTTGAGGGAGAGTCGATCCCATCCTCTGACTCTGATCTTGTGCCTTTTACTGTGTTACAGGTCGTGGTGATCTTCCTTTTCCTGGGCTTACTGGGGGTCAGCCTTTATGGGACCACCCGAGTGCGCGATGGGCTGGACCTTACAGACATTGTGCCTCGGGAAACCAGAGAATATGACTTTATTGCTGCACAGTTCAAATACTTTTCTTTCTACAACATGTATATAGTCACCCAGAAAGCAGACTACCCAAATATCCAGCACTTACTCTACGACCTTCACAAGAGTTTCAGCAGCGTGAAGTATGTCATGTTGGAAGAAAATAAACAGCTTCCCAAAATGTGGCTGCACTACTTCAGAGACTGGCTTCAAGGTAAGGTACTGCTAGAGGGCGTTCGCCCTTTGTAAACTCACCCTTTGGCCCTTGGTGTGTTCAGCGTCCACAAGTTCCCTTTGTTCGCTTAATTAAAGTGTTAGATTATAATGTAACACTGACGTGTTTCATTGACTCCTAAGTGTTGCTTAAAATTCTTATATAGACTGTTTCTGGGGCAGCCTCCCAAATCTGGCTTTCACCTATTAAATGATGCAAACAGTTCACACGGGTGACTCAGGAACTTCCGTAAGAATTTATGGGTGCACATTAGAAAATGGGAAAGTATGTTATAAAATAGGGAGCTGGGTGCTTCTAGTGCTCTTTTTTGGATGGTGGTCAGTTGGATGACCAAGTGAAATCAGAGTGATGGAATTTCTAGACTGACTTCTTGTCAGATTATGGCTTACTATACCAGCGGATTTTGCATCATTGGTGAATATAATGTAAAATTCCATATTTTGACCGTCTTTTGATTTGGCGTATGAAATAAACTTATCAGTGCTTAACCACATCTCACAGTACTTCATACTGTAATAATGAGTCAAATTCTGCTGTAAAATGCCTTTCTTACTTCTTACCTTGTTCTTAGAAACATTTCTAGGAAACGGTAGTCAGCTGAAGAAAAAAAATGGCTTAAATATGCTCCTAACTGCTGACTGAATATGAATGTATTCAGTGATTCAAGGAACATCTGTTCATTTATTCCGTGTTGACACATGCAAAGTGAAGTGGGGAATCAAGATAATTATCCACACAATTCAAGCAAAAATGCTTTTACTGAAATACCCAAATAATTATGGCCCCCAACATTTTTTGGCTTAAGTTATCCAAATGACTGTCTTAATTTCCCACTTAATTAGGCTTGTTTAAACACAGATTTGAGTGCCTTTTTTGGTCTTAAGTCAATACACTTGTATGTAAAGATTAAGCAGCCAATTTCCCTGTGAGTTTGCATGTAATGGTAAACAACTTGAGTTTGATTGAAAATTCTTCAGTACAGTTTTTCTGGCCTTGACTTCTGTTCTTACAGTTTTGTTCATACATGTATACCAGATTTGACCTCTTTTTTTGAGGAAGGCAAAGAGAACCACATGATCTTAATACTATTTTTTAACATGCTCTGAGATTAACTCAAATTTGTTCCAAGTCTTATTTTTGACAGTAGTTTGGGAGGTAGTGTTTTTCAGATAATGGGTCAAAACAGGACCAGACAGTTGAGAGATTCCCTGCTTTTCATTTTTCCTCCGTTGGCCAAAGACATGCAAATAGCTTGCCACGAATGACAAAAGAGTGCACTGCCAGTATCTGAGCAAAGGAGGCTTGTTGTAGAATTGATTTCAGTGTCTTCAGCCATTCCTTTGGAAGCTCAATATGGCATGTTAGGCGGAGCTTGGGAAGAGGGCAGAGGGGTATTGTCTGCAGGCAGCGCTGAGGGCTAACCTTTTTATAGCGTATTGTAAATTATCCCTATGCTTTCATCCATTTAAAGACCTAAAGCAGTTGGACTTGATAATCACACTTTTTTAAAGGTGCCATTGAATCATGTTCTGATTGCTAAGTGAACAGCACCCACCTAAACCAAGTGAGACCTGTTCATGCTCCCAAGTCAGGGTCCCAGCCAGCTCTAGAACTCTGCTTGTGACTCTTAGGAGGTCCCGCAGAGAGCACTGGACACAGAATGGCCAGATAATGGGACACTTGGGTTGCCTAGATACTTTTCAGGCCTGTCAAGTGGTTGATTGGGTCTTTGGACACTTCCTGCAAGGAATCAGATCTCCTTGAATCGTTCAGAACTTACTGTGCGATTGTTAAGTGTTGGGAACCTTGTTGGTTTTTAGTGGAATTATCACTAAAAACCATGTCGTGCTGTTAATCTTTATCGACATTCCAGTAGTTTGGGAGGAGTAGTTAACTCATACAAAATACATAATGGTAATGCCACATGTTATCTTTAAATGCACGTGCAAGGAAGGCTAAGTTGCAGGTAAAAACCACACTGTACATCATGTCCAAGTGGTGTTCGTTTATATTTCACACTGAATTATGCAGATAAAATTTAAATTAATGTTTTCTTTTTAAGGTTCCATATCAAGGAGAAATTGACAATTGGGATAATTAGCTCAAAACTCTCACTAGAAAATGAAGTTTAGTATAAAATTTAAAATGAGACAGGTTCTAGCTGAAACTTTTACGTTTTGCTATAAGATGGCAGTGGAGGCAAAATCCGTGTGCCTCGTTTTGTGTATAGAATCACATGTTATACATGCATCTTAGGCCAACTCATTGTTACTCAAGCTTTTTAGTAATTAGTCAGAAAATAAAATAATCTGAGTATACGGACTTAACTTTTCTATGAGGTCAGTGACTAGTTCTCATTGGTGTTTGTACTCCCAAATAGAGTGAATGGCATGGGGAGGCCGGCAGCATGGATGATGAGTTGAGCTGAGTTGCCGACAGGGTTGACCTCCCCAAATCCAATCTCTCTTACTTTGGTTCACTGTAGGGTGTCCCCAGATCCTTAGTGCATAAGTATCTTAAACTTACACTCAGATTTTTGGAACGCCCTGTTTGCCACTAGACATCATCGGTGCCCACGAGAACTCTGCTGATCTTATTCCTGCCTTCAGCAAATAACTTCCTGAGCACCTTACTGTGTTCAGGGCAATTTAGAGCATCCACGGTTCAAGCCAACCCTGGAACTCTGGATCCTGCTGCCTGGATCCAAAGCTTAGCTCCAGCCCTGGCCTGCTAGGTAGCCTTCATCAAGTTGCTTTCCAAGCCTCAGATGAGGAAACTGAGTGGAACCATAATGCTAACAGGGCTGTCTCATGAGGTGGTTGTAAGAATTACATGAGCAGTGATCAGTGTAAAATGCGAGACAGCTCAGTGCTCACTGAGCACGAGTGGCTCCCTAGGATTAAAGGATCAAGAGGGAAAGGGTTAAAGTACCACACAGGCCATGAAGTGATGAAGTTTCTATTAAGGCGAGGAAAACAGACCAGGTCTCTTTTCTGGGGAGAGGAGGGGTTGTTTTTCCTCTCCTGTTTATTTTTTTTCAAAAACAAAAAAAGGCTTTAGGTAATAAAATAACATCTGTTCCATACGGCTTGTTGTGTGCATGCCTCACTGTGAAAAACAGTCTGTGTGAGAGTTGGGAGCGCGGCTGCTCCGGTGGTCCCCCCCGCCCACCGCTCCTCCACACTGGGCCTTCTTTCACCACCGAGCCCACGGGCCTCATCCCCACATTGTTCACGTAAAAACAATGCCCACAGCAATGTCAGCAGGAAGGTTTAAAGAGAGAGACAGGGAGACAGGGTCCTGTGCCGCCCTCTCACCCTACTTCATCCCCCAAGAGCTTAATTATTTTGAGCACTAAGGGAGCCGGTATTTTGGGGGGTGGTGTCTTTGAAGTCACTCGAGGCATGTCGTGAAATGAAAGGAACCCTTCTCCCTTCTTACTGGCCATGTCTAACCCGTGCATACGCAGCTTGTTCAAAAGATGTGGTTTCCTGAGCTGCTGGGGCTGGGGAGTTCTACTTGGGAGGGGATTTGGGGGAAGCAGGGCAGTGGGAAGGAGGTGGGGTGTCAGGGGGGGTGTGGTGGGGGGAGAGTGTGTGCACACGGGATCACTCAGCCCCTAAGGCCGGGTCACCAGGGCCCTGTTTTCTCTTCCAGCACGCTTATCTCTTTACAGCTGTAGCCAAACCATCAGGTCTGTAATGATGGTTTTGATTACAGAGGCCAAGCACAGCTGTGTGTGGTGGGCTGGTGGGCTCGCCCATCCCCCACCCCCAGAAAGCCCTTTCCTTCCCCTCCCTGTGCTTGCGGTTTGTCATCTGTTCTCACAGAGCCCCCTTGTATTGGCCTGTGGCTTCCTGTTCTCAATCTGATCCAAATTTACCCCGTGAGGCATTTCCCTGCGCACACAGGCGCACTCAAGATCCCTCCCCTCCCCCTCCTCCACACCCCCCTTCGGAGGAAGGGTGGCAAAGAGGAACAGTCGAGAGTGAATAGGTGTTGGCTGTGATCTTTACACAACCTGGCAGCCGATCCCACAGCTTGTATTAGCTCCACAAGTCGAACAGATGGAACAAATTGACAGAATCGTGTTCACTCACCCTGGGCTCGAGAAGCAGCTGAGTTGCTGTTTGAAGTTGGGAGTTTGAATGCGTTTTTCCTTCTCTGAGTGTACTGAAGAACCCACGGCTTCACCTGACCGTGGCATGAAGTGGCCAATGAGCCCATGCGTCGTCCTCACCCAGCCAGCCGGCTCTCCCAAGCTCTCTCTCTCGCTTTCTTTCCAAATAGCCATGGGGGAGAAGCAGGGGTTTCTTTTTTTATGTAAAGGTAAAACACGTATATTTGATTCCCAGAAATGACTATTCCCCTCTTCCGCCTTTGCAGCAGGGATTGTTAGCAACCTGAAGTTCACTCATGAAAAGTCTAATAGTGTCACTTGAACTTGATATAGGAAAACAAGTAGAACAGAGAGTCTTTGAGGTTGACGTCAAGTACTTCCTTGTCCTGCTCAGCCTCCTCAGCCCATCCCATGGATCGTTTTGGTTAAGAAGTGTAATGTGTTATACACGTTTGCCTTTTCTAGGACTTCAGGATGCGTTTGACAGTGACTGGGAAACTGGGAAAATCATGCCAAACAATTACAAAAATGGATCCGATGATGGAGTCCTTGCCTACAAACTCCTGGTGCAAACCGGCAGCCGTGATAAACCCATCGACATCAGTCAGGTACTCTCATGGCCTGACACCCTGGGGGTTTCAGAGGGCATCGTTGAGCAGAGCTTTGGGGAAGCTGCTATACTGAAAACTGTTCGACAGCCTACCATCCCAGCCTGCGCTGTCTGGAGACCTGAGGCATCAGGGGCTGAGAGAATACTGAATTGGCTCTAATTCACTTCATCCCATCAGCTAACTGTGTGACCGCAGGCAGAGTGCCTCGCTCTGCTCCTCTGTCAAGTGGGGACAAGTGTGTTACCCTCCCTCGGGGGCAGTTGTTCTAACCCTCAAGGCAGTGCAGGCTCTTTCGGATCCTAGAAAAGCTGTGTTGTACTGTTCTGTTTTGAAAATAGTACTTGTTACCATGTTGGTCTTTATATTCCGACTTGGAGGGCTGGTAGCAGTCATTTGAATGAGCAGGATTTGGGGCGGATGTGTAAGTTAGGAGACCAGAGAGGTTACTAGAGGGGAGGATTGGTTGCATTCAACTCCTGGGGTCACCCTGGCCCAGCAGGTAGAGGAGGAGGCTAGGCATGTGGCTCTATGGTGAGGCAAACAGAAATGACGGCTGTTGGACCCTGAGCGCACCCACTGCTCTGATCACCCCGCTAGCTAATAGGAGCTGTTTCAATTTGGCGATCGTATTCTGCAACTGCATCTGCACCTTCGGTGATGCCTGCATCCCTGCATATCCCTTTTGATTCCTCGGGCGTGTTGGGAGTGTGTTCGGACCCTTCAGATTTCACATGAGTCCAGCATTACTACCGGCTCTCCCCGGATCCCATTCCCTCTGCTCCTTGCAGCTTACTTGCTTCCCTCAGGCAGAAAACCGTCATGCTAATGATCTTCCCAGCAGCTCTGTTTATTGTCTCCCCTTTTTTGCTGGCATTAAAGGTGACAGATTTACAAAGTACATTGTTCAGAGTTATTATGGAGTGTGAACTTGGTGCTTTATGGCCACATGCAGCAGGCTGTCAGGTTTGACAAGGATGTGGGCAGAGGAGCCTGTCGGAGAGATAGCAGGGGGATGCCCAGGGGCTGGGCCAGGCTTTAGGGACCAGGGACAGGGAGGAGCAAATTTGCTTGGGCCAGGCCCCCGGATATCACTTCCTCTGCCTGGGAGGGAGAAAAGCGTGCTGCGTGCACGGAGGCCACGAGCTGTGCTATGTAATTCCAGAGACGGCTTGAAGACATGCAGTTGTTACATATCCCGGGGATTAATTGAATCCAGACCCCTGAAATTTCGTTTTCTCGCTCTACTCTTTCTTCCTTCACTCTTTCTCTATTAACTGCTGTCACTGGTGTTTTTCATTTTGTTAAGAAGGCCCAAAGCATTGGAATCAGGCCTGCACCTAAAGTAAACAGGAACAATATATTTGTGTGTTTGTGTATGTGTGTCTCTCTCACAGTGTTTTCACCTAAGCAAAGCCCACAGGACCTAGTATTTGCCATGCCCGGGATGGGGCATGCTAAGCGTGACCACATCCCTCAGAAATCAGGTTACCCAGAAAGAGCGGAGCCATGCACAAACCCTTCCACTCTCTGGCGATGGGCATTTTGTGAATACACAGGTCATAGGAGGCTAGTGTTAGCAAAATTTATACAGATGTTGTTTTATTTTTATAGCTCTCCTCCATTTACTGGGTGGCATTTCCTTCAGTGTTAACAGCGGAGGTTAACTGCACACAGACGTGTATGGGGATTCTTGCCAGGTTTTTTTTCCCCTTCCCCTCCTATAAATATGTTTCTCCAGATTGTTCATTCTCTGCCTTGGCTGCAGACAGTCTTTTAGCATTCAGATTTAATTGGTTCAGTCAATTCCTGGACCATCTGCAGAACTGTGTGTGTGTTATAAACACACCGATTACTGCACCCTCTGATAAGTGCGTTTTGAAAGAAAGCAAAGGTGCTCTGATGGGATTTTCTACATGTTCAAAGAAGGGGCATTCTAGTCATTATTACAAATGCTGGGGCAGGGTTCTGCTCCCCCCACCCCTCCAGGGAGGAGTATGTTTACCTCCAGCCCCATTCTGAAGGACCCCTGTTCTTCCCGTTTCGCAGTTGACCAAACGGCGCCTGGTGGATGCAGACGGCATCATCAACCCCAGTGCTTTCTACATCTATCTGACCGCCTGGGTCAGCAATGACCCCGTGGCTTATGCCGCCTCCCAGGCCAACATCCGGCCTCACCGTCCTGAGTGGGTGCACGACAAAGCTGACTACATGCCGGAAACCAGGCTCAGAAGTAAGTAGCCCTCCAGTGGGGCCCGCCGGCAAAGGGACTTACCCTGCTCTCCCAAGCTCTGTCATGGCCCTCATCTGCTGACGCTACCCAGGGTTCAAAAGTGTAAACAGAACAATATATTTCTTTGAGTTTAAAACTCTGGGAGACACATGAGGATGTGTAATGGGATACAACCCGTGCTCTGTCACGTTGGGAAGTGAGAGCCCCTAACCTCCGTTTGTAGCTTGCACTCTAGGATGTCCACCAGGCAGCTCTCTTTAATGCCAGCTGTTCCATGTGAAAGCTGGGGACGCCTCCAGGTTGAGTGGTATTTTACTATTGCAGAGTTTTATCGCTGGGGATTATATGTTTATCTTTACTTTGTCAACTCTGGCGTTGAAGGGATTTTTGGCAAGTTGGGTCATTCCTATAAGCCACCAAGCACCTGTATTCTGTCAAATCTGTTGAAACTGGAGCAGAATAGTTCTGTACACAGCAGCATCCTCTTCCTTTCCTCTCTCAGCCGCGACCTGGAGAGGTGGTCCCATACGGATTTAATTTGCATTTATGTTTAGAGGTGTTAGTAGCTTATACCTTGGATATGAGGCCGAGGGAGGATGTGACAAAGAAGACCGGTCCCTTTGCAGACATGGCTGGAGAGGAAGCGGGTTGTGCTTCTCTGTATCTAAACCCCAGAGCCTTGTGGCAAGCAGCCAAGGCTTGTGTTAATGAAAATTTATAGTTGAGATTATAATAGGGCAAATCATGTTTAGCAAGTCAACTGAATGACCCCAAAGGGTCTGGAACACACAACGGCAGTAACTAAATGCTTGTTGTGTGAGGATTTCTTCCCCTGCTGCTGAAGACTTAGCATTGCATTAAAAAAGAAGCATGGAAGGTTTAAGTGTGTTAGATCACTAAAAGGATAAGAAAGTTAAGCGTTTTTCTCAGTAAAGCATGACTTTCGAGTTATTTTGTTCTCATAAGTGATTGAGTAAAACAGTTTGAACTTCGTATTTTCTCTTGTGTCAGTTGAACAAAAAAAATGCTCCCGCCATTGAATTCTTACAAAAGTGACTGCTTCTAGAAGATTAAAATCAAAGGTTAAATAAATACACAGATCCTGGGCTCCTCCTCTCCCCAAGCAAATTAAAAAAAAAAAAAAGAATCAAATGTTGATTATTAAAACCTTTTTGAACCAAAGATTAAAACTGTAAAGGCCCGAAGACTGCCCTCAGTAGCTCGTTAGGGGAGAAGTGCAGTGAGGGACTCTGTTGCACAGTTCCCTGTTCTGTTCGTTGTCGTGGCGGAGAATGCGGGATACAGATCTGGGGATGGCCGCCAGCAGGGTTTGCCACGTCTCTTCCATGCCTGGGGCATGCCTGTTGACCAGAGCCTTCAGCCACAGCCCCTTCCCCCTGTCTTGTCTGTCCAGTCCCAGCAGCGGAGCCCATTGAATATGCTCAGTTCCCTTTCTACCTCAACGGCTTGCGGGACACCTCAGACTTCGTGGAAGCAATCGAAAAGGTCAGAACCATCTGCAACAACTACACGAGCCTGGGGCTCTCCAGCTACCCCAACGGCTATCCCTTCCTCTTCTGGGAGCAGTACATCGGCCTCCGCCACTGGCTCCTGCTATCCATCAGCGTGGTGCTGGCCTGCACGTTCCTCGTGTGCGCCGTCTTCCTCCTGAACCCCTGGACGGCCGGGATCATTGTGAGTTCATTCAGAGGGTTTTTGGGGAAGTCGGATTCCTTTCAGCCTAGCTCTTGCTGCAGCCGGGAAGTTGTGTTTATGTCTGGGCCTCTGGAGGAGGGTATAGATTGCATCATTCTTACTATATTTATTCTGCTGGAGGTGGCGAGGTTCGTGGTTAGGTAGTAGAGCCTTTAATGGCCTTCATCTTGTGTCCCTTCTCCTACAACTTTAAACTTTCCATGTAAAGATAGGGGAGTTTTTAAACACATGTTCTATAACAGCTCCTAGCATTTATTAAACACAAACACTCTGAGCATTTATTAAATACAAATGTAATTAATTTTTTTAAATTTTTTTTTTTTTTTTTTTTTTACTTAAAGGGCCTTTTTGTGACTATATCCCAGACCTAACATAGAGAAGATTCTTCTAAAACAGGGGAGGGGGAGTAATTAGAGAAATTAGGACCAGGGGTACAGAGGTAAAATGGGTTTTGAGATGGTTTTGTGGGTGGTATGTGTTTCAAACATTGAAGGATAATGATGAACTAGTATTGCTGACCGATTTTTTGGCATCCTTCTTCCAAGTATAATACTCTCAGATTTGAAGTAAGTTTCATAGAGAGTCTAATAAAATCATGGCAGTGTTTAAATTCCATGAACTGTGGTATAGACTTCAAAATGCCAAAATTATAAAAACAGAGACCAGGGCTGGTTTCTGTACCATAAGTCTGTGCAGCAGGTATGTTAAAAGGTAAATGTTTAGTCTGCAGGGGTTTTCATGGTACTTAAGCAATTGATGTTGTCCATCTTTCATTAGCTTACTAAAAGAAAGCAAAGGAAACTTTTATCGTACTTGCTCCCCACCCCCGCCACCACTGTCCACTGCCCCACCCCCAACAAGGAAAGATCATTTACTCCTTGTCTTCCGCCCGGGGAAAGTTTACCATTTTATTTGGATTTTCTCCCCTTTGACTCAAGAAACTCCAGTGTCTACCTCACAGATTTTCTTTCCATCTCTGCGCAAATTTTTACAAGGCAGATGGAAGGCAAATAAAAGCTTTTCCTTGGATTTAACTGTCTGCTGTGTCCACCCGCCTCTCTCCTCATTTCTTCAAAGTGAAGGCGCCTGTAACCTGACCCATGTCAGCTGACCAGAAGGTCCTCTTTTTCCCTAGCCATCCTCTCTTAACCCATGGGCTCTCCAAACAAAAGCAAGACTGCCTTTGCGTAAAAGAACTTTTATTCACCCGTCCTGTCTGCTTTCTTTAGGATGCAGGGTACAGAAACCCAAAACACTAACGTTTCAACTCTGTTGTAAGTTTGGAAGGACACTTTCTGATGATTAAGATCAAAACAGAAGGAAATACCTTGTTTTAAACTGTATTAGATTTGTAGCTAGTGACGAGTCCATGTTTGTGTAATTCTTATATGCCTCAAATGGAATAATTGTCATTTTTTTTCGCTTTCTAGAGCAGGTGTGTTGGAAAACAATTCATGGTAGAATACTAAGCATTGCCTCTATGTACTCCTTGTACAAGCTGATGTCCCAAAGCAGCTGTCCCAAAACTGTCCCAAAATCTCCCTTGTCAGCAGGGACACGGTGAATTAGAAAGTAAAGGCAGGTGTCCAAGTTAAAGCAAGTCAGCACCTGCCTTCTGTCTGGGTCCCGGGTGTTTGTCCATGCCCCACCTGCAGCGGGCCCCTCCCTCCTTTGTCTTCAGCACCTCCAGTGTGTGTGTGTGCCCATCCACTCATGCTGTGCATCTTCCTGAAGGTGACGGTCCTGGCTTTGATGACGGTCGAGCTCTTTGGAATGATGGGCCTCATTGGAATCAAGCTGAGTGCTGTGCCTGTGGTCATCCTGATCGCTTCCGTGGGCATCGGAGTGGAGTTCACCGTTCACGTTGCTCTGGTATGGTGGACCTCTTCACTGAGAACTTTATGAAGAGGCAGCGTGTTTCCTCTCGCTCTCGTAGTCTCCCAAGTTGGAAACCTTTCCATTTTCTCCAGTGTCAAGGAACACACATAATGACATGTCCTAGTGAAGAGGCTCAGAGCACAGGCAGTCCTGTGCTGGGACAGGCTGAAATCTAGGCGGTGTCCTTCCCCACTGGGAAGGAGGGAGGCCCACTAAGGAGAAGGGCACGGAAGGTGAAAGAATACTGGGCCAGGTCAGCGTGGGCCAGGAAGGATTCTGCTTATTTGGTGCCCTTAGTGTCAGGTCCATAAGTTGTCACCTTGGTTCCTAAGTTCCATGCTCTGAGTGTGTGTGTGTGTGTGTGTGTGTGTGTGTGTGTGCGTGTGTGCGTGTGCGTGTGTGCGCGCACGCACGCACACACACACGAATATACATGGGTAAAGTGAGACCACACTCATAGGCCTGGCAGGGATGGTATGACTGAGGGTGAGGCAGGTCAGCAGCCAAGGAGATACCCTGGGGCCGATAAGGCAGAGGAACTCCTTCTCCCAGCTAAGCCCACCCAGTTCCTTCAACCTCCCGGCCTCCAAATTCATGAAAGCAGAAAGTAAGAGAACTGGGGTTGTTCTCAATGGCATTTCTCCCCACTCTCTCATTCTGTGCCTAGTCCCGTGAATGGTTTGTTGGAGGAAGTTAAACGTCAGGGTCTTTAATCCAAGAGGCAAACCAATTGTGTATATTTCTCAGAAAATGGTTCAAAAGCCTCCTAGCAGTGTGTGAGTTCTGTGCACACTCGCACTTATTACACCCTCATCCTTGGGGTTATTGATAGGTGCTCGATAAATAGTTGCTGACTGAGTAAATACTCATGTTTGGAATGCCCTACCTAGGAAATCTAGCATTGAGCTTGGGTCAAAGTCCTTTTGGCCTTGCTTTCTCAGTCACTAGCATTGATTTTCTTTGGGCTCAACACGTGGCATATGCATGCGTATATGTGTGCACATCTGCACATATGCTGTGTCTTGTACCTTCTTAGTTTCTCCACAGGAGTCTTTCAGGGCCATTTTTATGCACTTTGGAGACTGTAAACTTTTGTGTTTCAAAAAAAATGTTTTGTTGAGGTTGTCCTGTTTTTCCTCAGTGTATAAGGAACAGCTGATAATACAGAAGCAATATTCTCTAAATTTGGAGCCTACCCAAATTTTTTTCCTCCATTGATCTGAGAGGAGGGAGAGGGTATTTTTTTTTATGTAATGTTTATTTATTTATTTTTGAGAGAGAGAGAGACAGTGACAGAGAATGAACAGGGAAGGGGCAGAGAGAGAGAGGGAGACACAGAATCGGAAGCAGGCTCCAGGCTCTGAGCTGTTAGCACAGAGCCTGACACAGGGCTCGAACCCACAAACCATGAGATCATGACCTGAGCTGAAGTCCGATGCTTAACAGACTGAGCCACCCAGGCACCCCTGAGAGGGGATTTTTTTTAAAAAGAAGAGCCCACTAACCTAGAGCTTAGAATGTAAATAATTCTTAGTATCATTTCTTCAAAAAGGAGAAAACCTTGAGAGTTAAGAATCCACCAGTCATTTTATTCTGATGTGAATGAAAATCACCTTTTTAAAAAAACTTTGGTAGCTAGCAATGCAAATAAGAGCATTCTAGAACAGGTTGTTACAGTAAAAATGAAAACTGCAGCCTTCAAACTGTTGTGGCACCCTGGGCCTCACACGTGAGGTAGTGTGAACATAAATGTCCATACCGGTGCTGGGTAAGCAATTGAGGAATGCTTCTACCAGTTGTATAGGTTTAATTCCAAGAATTTAAGGACTCTCAAGAGCCAACTCAGCTTTGCGAGCAGTAACCCCCCGCTCAGTGCTGGTAGCCCACACTTTCATTGAGACACTCTCTACACTCAGGATATGGTGTTCCTACCTGATCCTGTATGTGAAGATCTATTTAAAGCAGGCAGTTACTGCTCTTCCAAGGTGTGTAAAATGATGGAATAAGGTTGGTGAGGAGCACTCTTCAGGGAATCAGTGGTTCCTGTCAGTTAGCTATTCCCACAGCCTAAGTTGTACGTGAGATGATAAAACCCTGCTTGACCCCTGTGGCCTCATGGCCCAAGTATGGCACAAAATAACATGGTTCCAAACCATCTTGTTGCTTTTCTCCCAAAAGAAGAAAGGTAATTGTGTTGACCCTAAAGTCAGCCCCACTCTGAAAGAGCAGATACACTTTAGAGAAAGTATGGACACTCATAGCACATTTTTGTAAACGTTTCTTTCTCCATCTGCTCAGAAGAACAACCTTAGTGTTCTTCCACAGGCTACCCAAGGGATGGGAATGCCCCCCAGTGTGTTATAGACCTTGATTTATTTTTTTTATTTTTTTTAACGTGTATTTATTTTTGAGACAGAGAGAGACAGAGCATGAACGGGGGAGGGGCAGAGAGAGAGGGAGACACAGAATCGGAAGCCGGCTCCAGGCTCTGAGCCGTCAGCACAGAGCCCGACGCGGGGCTCGAACTCACGGACTGCGAGATCGTGACCTGAGCTGAAGTCGGACGCTTAATCAACTGAGCCACCCAGGCGCCCCTAGACCTTGATTTTTAAGGGGCTGTGACCTGCAGTGTGCCCGAGCTGTCTCATCTCAGCATGTCCCAGGGCAGCCCTTAACTTTCAGGCAAAGAAAGGACTTGTGCCAGCCTCAGTCCTCTCTGTTGGGGCCCCGCTGAAAGGCCAGGCAGGGTATAACAGTAACTGACTCACGTTAAAATGGTCCTGGGTCACACTGTCAAGCCAATAGTCTAATTGGTGTCAACAGCATTCTTGACCTAGCAGAGCTTTAGGAAGGTAAAGGAGGTGGGGATATAACCACATGGAGTTAAAATAAGCTTGAATTTCTTTTTTATTTTTTTATTTTTTTAACGTTTATTCATTTTTGAGAGAGAGAGAGAGAGTATGAGTGGGTGAGGGGCAGAGAGAGAGAGGGAGACACAGAACTTGAAGAAGGCTCCAGGCTCTGAGCTGTCAGCACAGAGCCCGACACGGGGCTCAAACCCACGAACCGCGAGATCATGACCTGAGTTGAAGTCAGATGCTCAACCGACTGAGCCACACAGGCGCCCCAAAATTGGCTTGAATTTCAAGTCCTGTATTTTTCTTGTGATACTTCCAAGGTGTTTAGAGAACACAGCAACAGAAATGCCACGTCATCCACGAGGAAATATGTACTTAGCACCCAGTTGCATGCAACCCTCAACTAAGCCTACTCAGAAGTAAGATCTTGACCTGCCACAAAATCAGAAAGAATGCTGTCATTCTCACACCACAGCTCTCCCATGTGAATGCTGTGTGCTCATTCAGGTTGGGGGGGGTGGGAACCAAGGGGAGTAGCAGTGAATAAAGGGACATTTTGCTCCTTTTTGTATAGTTTTGGTTTGGTTTTTAATTTAAAGTAAATATGCTTTCTGTCTTTTTTTGTCGTTGTTCAAGATTTGCGTCAATATCAAATATGATGCAATATCATGAACAGGTCATTTTAGCGTAAGCCTAGATTTAGGTACCTGAGCAGCCCGGATTAAATAGCCCAGGAGCTAAATGGGAAGCTGTGAGGAGGTCCGTACAGGTCCATACAGACCAATTAAAACAGCTTGTATGTAGCATGTTGGACCAAGCTGACCATGGACCAGGCCCAGTCCGGGCATCTGCTCACCCCACGTCTTCTCCTTGCACAGGCCTTCCTAACAGCCATTGGTGATAAGAACCGCAGGGCCGTGCTTGCCCTGGAGCACATGTTTGCACCTGTCCTGGACGGCGCTGTCTCCACTCTGCTGGGAGTGCTCATGCTGGCAGGATCTGAGTTTGATTTCATTGTCAGGTAAGCAGAAGGGGAGAGAATCCTTATTTTTAAGAATTGTTACCACTGTTAGGATCTCTGTTGCTTACTTCCTTGTGTGTCCGGTAGACAGCAGCATGTCTTCATTGTGACTCTACTCTCCTTCCCCCTAGACTGATGGAGGTATAACTGACAAATCAGAATCGTAGTGTCTAAGGTATACAGCATGATGTTTTGATATGCCAACCAGTACATTGTGAAATGATTACCACAGTCTGTGACTCCACTTTCTCTTGCGTTTATTAACTCAGAGATATGCTGAGAGGTATAAGGAAAAGGTCTTTTTTAGAGGCCTTTTAGGGAACATCTTGGGGAGAAGAGACGGAGAGTCTGTGGCCAGCAGCAAAGACAGCTCCACAGCTTGAAACCAGAGGGCCACCCAGCACCCTGGCGTTGACCTGGGTTCCCCTCAACTGCCCAATTTTGACCTTGACTTCTCTTCCGAAACTATAGAAAACTTAAAAATACCTGAAATTGTCACCTACATTTTATTCCTTCAGGAAGCAAAGGTGGCATGCCCAGATTTCACATTCAAGTTCTCACTAAGATTTAGGGAGTCTTGGGTATGTGACTGTGGTGCCATGTGTTTGAAATCCAGGCCTAGTTTGGATACTTCTCCTTGGAACCCAAGGCAGGCAGTTTCTGGTAGATTTATGAAGAATGCGAGTTTGTGAGGTAGAAAAGGAGAGCCAAGGTTTCCTTCTGAAAAAAACTTGACAACTGCAGGGAAAGACCATTTTCTTGTCTGAAGAGCCTCCACAGCATCGTAAAGTAGCTTACTCTTGGATGTGACAGTGCTGCTCTGTGGAGGGACAAGGCCAGAATCATCAATAAGTGAAAGGCCAGAATTAGAACCGTGGTAAAGCAGAACCAAATATGAGACATGACTGCATTGTTTGGGATGCTTCAAATAATCTGGAGAGAGAATAGAAAAAGGCTTTCTTGGTGTGCATGCCTGTAATAGGTCTTCGATTTTCAAGTAAAAAGAAGAGGGTTTAAAGTTTCAGCCCAAGTTCCCTTATTACAGAAAAAAGATCTATCCATTGGTCTGTGGCATACTCCATAACCCGTTGGGCAGTTCGGCAACAGAGAGTTAGCCTTCCTTGAAGGAGTGCCGGAGTTTACTGTGTGTAGTTTAGTACAGGGTAAATGAAGAGGTAAAATAGCTCTTGCATCGTGGACCAGTACTTCTCACACCACAGAGTGCTTATGAATCATCCAAGGCTCTCTGCAAATGCAGGTCGGATTGCACTGGGTGCAGGGAGCGTGTAGAGTGGGATTGGCATTTCCAGCCAGCTCCCAGGTGATAACCCAGGCTGCCAGTCTTCTCTGCACACACTGTTAATCACCTAACAAGCCAATTAGTACATTCTTGTTTGCCAATACCAGGTAGATAGATGTATGCCTAAATTAGATCAAGGTTTTGGCCTGAGTTTTATTTTCAGCTCTTAACTTCACTTTGGCTTTTCCTTTATTTCCTTAGCACACACATATTCAGGCATTAGTAGATGTTTCTTTATGGTATAAAACCCCTGTGTCAAGCAGAGTTTCTTCTGTGTTTTTCCTCACTCGACACAATGCAGTTACAAGCACCTCAGTGCCATTTTACACAACGAATAATGTGGACCCCAACGGCCTCCGTGTAGCTTACAGTCTCTGGGGGGAGAGAGAGTTCATGGCATTTCAGAACCATGGGAAACACTGAGTGTGATGGGGTCTCAGAGAATCTAACTCAGCCCTGTGGGGACACTAAGTGAGACACAGAGGGGAAACGTAGCCAGAATTAGAGCAACCAGCTGGGAACCACGATGGAGGGCAGAATCCCAGCTCTCATCCAACCCATAGCTTCCTGTTCTCTCCCAGAGATATCAGGGTTCTTGTTTCAAGCACTTAAAAGGGCTTCCCATTTTCTAGAACTGGATGGATTAACCTGATAAAGCCCTCACTGAGGTCAACTAAATGAGCAGACATTGTATACGCTAAGCCGTCAGAAATCTAATTGGTCTGTTTATTCTACAGTTAGATGGATGGGATGCAAATGTCTTAATGCCTGCTGCTGATATATGCTTCAGCCTAAAGTTCCAGCAGTTTACATTAGAGCAAGACATTGGCGGCTTGGTTTTTACTAATGCAGTTCAGAAGTTTCTAGTGTTTACAATAGCTGCAAGGTATTTGTGTTTTTATAGGGAATCTCTCTCCTTTCATCTAATGTCGAAACATATATAGTCATGGCAAAGTTTGGTGCCTGTTCTGTTTTATGATCAAGAGGACCCTTAACAGATAGATATCTTGCCCTCCCTCTTCCCAGAACATCCTGAGCTCTCCGCCCCCCACCGCAGCCCCTCCTTGCAGCAAAATCGCCCTACACTCAGTTCCAGAAATGCACGTTTGCGTGGAGCCCACTCCCTCCAGCTGTGTGGAGTGTCCTCCAGCAGCTCTCCCGGGCTGACAGGTTTACCTTGGTATTCATGAAGGATCCCAGACCTTAGCCCTCAATGGTGGGAAAGCAGGGCCACTTGCGCACTCTCCCCTTCTTCATGGTGCTGCAGCCTTTATGTTTGAATTGGCTGACGCAAAACAAGAGTATTCAGAGATGCTAAATTGTTCAACAAAAGCTTGGCCCGCAGAGCAGCCCCCTCATTGTGGACCGCCCTCCCCCACACAGAATGGGCAGCGTTTTCTCTGCAGAAAGCTGGTTCTTGTGTTCTAAAAAGGTTGCAATTGGAGCTGTTTGGTAAAACTGGAACTCACAGAATTCTAGGCAGAAAGTTGTGATTAATGAAAGCCCAGGGAAAGCCTTACCTGATACGCTAGAGACTTAATTAGAGATTCTGCTCTAAGATGCTGAAGCATTTCACAGTGGATTAGCTGCCTGCAGAAGTGGGCTGCTTTTCCTCCTGAGCTAAATTGTTTAAATTCTACACCCTTCACTTCATTTGTTTGCTTCTGCTGGGTTTTCACGGACGGGGCCCCTCTGCATTGTATTTGTGCTTCCAATCTGCTCAGCCATTCAGCTCACATTCCATATTTTTGTGTTTGTGTAACACATTCATAAATAACATTACATGCCAGGAGATTTCAGCAAATTAACAAACTAATTTTTCTCTCTTCCCTTCACGAACTAACACTTTGGGTTGTGGAATGTAGTCCTCGAGAGTCACAAGGTAAAAAGAGAAAAAAAACTAATGTCGTGCTGAACCACAGTCTTTTAAACTGTGTGGGTTTTGTTAATTTGGGGTTTTGATGCGCTGTGTAATATTTGGGCACGTGAAGGCTTGCTGCTCTTACTTTTGCCACAGTGAATGTTCCTGTGTCCCTTTTATCTTCAAGGTATTTCTTTGCTGTCCTGGCAATCCTAACAATCCTGGGTGTTCTCAATGGACTGGTTTTGCTTCCAGTCCTGCTGTCCTTCTTTGGACCGTATCCTGAGGTCAGTAATTATGCCGGGCTGTAATGGACAGTCCCCAGGCCACCTGAATGCTGTTTTTCCTTGTGTCACTGTTCGTTTAGATCTTTAGGCAGACCCACATTGCTGATTGTTTACTTTTTCAAAATATTTCAGTAATTATGAAATGTTTTTCATAGAAAAACTATGGCTTTTTTCCTCTTCAATTTAATAGTTTGGGAGATGCAGGACTAGTTTTGTTTGGGTTTTTTAAACCAACTGATTGGCGGCCTGAGTCGTGTAGTTCGGTATCAGTGAACCATTTTCCACTCAAGATGAATATCTGGGCTTGAATCAAAGGAAGAGGGGCACAGCCTGCCTTTCCAAAGTGTAAAAGCAGAGGGCAGCTCTTTTGCTCCCGCTGTCAGGCCTGATGGTCCTCGAGGTGGCAGAGTGGGGGAGGGGATAGCAGGAGAGGCTGGGGCAGTCGGGGGATGGGTGCAGAGACCCCTGAACAAATACTGTGCTTTGCACTTTAACTGTGACCAGCAGGTAAATGGATGATCACACTTTTAACATGGAATCTCCTTCAATAGGTGTCTCCAGCCAATGGGCTGAACCGACTGCCCACCCCTTCCCCTGAGCCGCCCCCCAGCGTGGTCCGGTTTGCCGTGCCCCCTGGTCATGCAAACAATGGGTCCGATTCCTCTGACTCAGAGTACAGTTCTCAGACGACAGTGTCGGGCATCAGCGAAGAGCTTCGGCACTACGAGGCCCAACAGGGCACCAGGGGCCCTGCCCACCAAGTGATCGTGGAAGCCACAGAAAACCCTGTGTTTGCCCGCTCTACAGTAAGTCACCCTAGAGGCCAGCCCCTGCCTCCTCTATGCAGCAAATCCCAGACAGATAGGATTTAAAAATAAAGTATAGGTTAGGTAGAATCCTATGAAATTGCCAATCTTTGACTCCAACTATAAAAACATGAGTTGAGTGTGGTTCTATCTCATATAGATTGAAAAGGGCAGGGGCCAGTAACAGTAGCTACAAAAAGCATTGGTATGTGTCTTGTTTGGGCTAAGTATAATTTGAGTTTAAGGGCCAGAGGTAAAGCATGCTTTGCTTTTTTTTTTTTTTTAAGCCGTATATCATTTTAGAATAATACTTTTTGTTTTTAATGTAGTGGTATTTTTATTGCCAACAGAATGATTTTTTTTTCCTCTCACTTCTGTTACCTTTAATTGCCCTTGGTACAAAATTATTTCAATTATTAATGTCCAAGATTTTACCAGAAGGAGCTGGAGGGAGCAGAGAAGCTTAGCCTTCAGTAATTCAGGACAGCCATAAGCAGCCTGGGAGCCCCTTCTCGGAGGCTCTAAGAGCCGCAGCCATGCTCCCTAGGATGTCCTTAGCCCCCCAGGCCTAGAGCACAGCACACAAAACCCGAGGAAGGTTCTAAGGCGCGTGCTGCTCCAACTCAGGGCCTCCTGCTGTCCCTCCAGGAAATGGGTATTCCAGTCCCAGGCCAGAGCAGCCCTTCCATGAAAGAGAGAGAGGCCAACCAAATAACCTAAATTTTCCTCCTCTTACCCCCCGTGACGATGCCTGCTGAGCTGCAGTGTGAATCTGGTTTTGTTCAGCGGGAGCCTAAAAATAGGTACAAGCTGAACGACTTTGAAGTTGGTCACGGTCCTTTTGATTGATGTGGCCACTGTGTTGCTCCATGCTTTGTATAGAGACCCAGAAACCAGATTCCTAACAACCGGACAGAGCAGCACTGCCTCATGGAACTTTTTGCGATGATGGAAACGCTCCCTCTGTGCTTGCCAGTATAGTAGCCACTCACCACATGTGGCTGTTGAGCACTTGAGATGTGGCTAGTGCCACGAAGGGACTGAATTTGGAATTGTTGTTAATTTAAATGCAAATAGGCATATGCTCCTAATGGCTACCGCCCTCAACAGCATAGGTATAGGCAGTCCTGCCGACGTGCTGCATTTGTGCGAGCCGGAGCCAGATGCTCAGCAGTTCACAAAGAGGACGAGCTTGGGATCTGACTGTGCGGCACAGGGTGGAGTGGCAAACCGACAGGGGGGCAGCCCGGGTGCTCTCCGACCACAGCCCTGCATTTATGGGCAGCAGCTGTATGTGTCTGGCCAGCTGTGCTACAGAAAGCCTAGACATAGGGTCCAAATAAGGCCTCTGCCACGTCGTGGAGGTTCTAAAAGAACAAGTTTTTCTTTTGTGGGTGGAAGGCCCAGTTGGCTCCCGGGGGCCTCTCCCAGCCATTTGTGGGGCTGACTGAGCACTTGGTGAAGAGCTGTGTGTGGGTGGCCGGCGGGAACCGGAGCCAAGAAGGGAAGGCTGGGAGCGGCGGGGGGCGATGCCCCGCCTGGGGTTAGCACCCCGCCTGTTTTAACCTGCCCTCGCCCTCTGCAGGTGGTCCATCCCGAAGCGAGACATCACCCACCCTCAAACCCTCGACAGCAGCCCCACCTGGATTCAGAGTCCCTGCCTCCAGGACGGCCAGGCCAGCAGCCCCGGAGAGAACCCCCCAGAGAAGGCTCACGGCCACCCCCCTACAGACCGCGCAGAGACGCTTTTGAAATTTCTACTGACGGGCATTCTGGCCCTAGCAATAGGGACCGTGCGGGCCCCCGGGGAGCCCGTTCTAACAACCCTCGGCACCCAGCATTCACTGCCATGGGCAGCTCTGCGCCCAGCTACTGCCAGCCCATCACCACTGTGACGGCCTCGGCGTCCGTGACTGTTGCCGTGCACCCGCCACCTGCCCCCGGGCCCGGGTCCGGTCGGAACCCCCGAGGGGGTCTCTGCCCGGGCTACGGGGACTACTCTGAGACTGACCACGGGCTGTTTGAGGACCCCCACGTGCCTTTTAACGTCCGGTGCGAGAGGAGGGATTCCAAGGTGGAAGTCATAGAGCTGCAGGACGTGGAATGTGAGGAGAGGCCCCGGGGCAGGAGCTCCAACTGAGGTATGTGCGGCTGGTGGGTGGGCCTCAGCAGCAATGGAGGGGCACCCAGGGGAACGGAGGGCAGAGCTCCCTGGGAGTTCTTTAGGCTGCATCCTTGGGGAGCCCCTGGGCATTGGTATGTCCCACACTGAGCCCCAGTGACCTCTCATCTCCCTGGCAAGGATGCCATGTCCAAGCTTTGCCATCCTCGGGGAGCCCATGGAGCCCCCAACTGGGTGTCTCACCTCGCTGCTCACCTGTTGAGGGTTAGTGCAAGTTAACAAAGACGCTAACAGCTGCACCTTTCACCTGGTTTTCAGGCTTTATAAAGCCCCACCACAGGTATGTATGCCACACATACAGCTCGATGCGTCGGTTACACAGTGAAGACATCCGTGTCGCCAGGCCCCAGATCAGCCTCTCATGCCCTCCACCCAGCACCCCCAGCCTGAGTTCTAATACCACTGAGCAGTTTGCCTACTTCTGTGCTTTCTGAATATACAGACTCGTATACCTATTGCTTAGTTTGACTTCCTTTTTTTTCTTTCAAAGGGTGAGTAAAATCTGAAGCAAAGAGGCCAAAGATTGGAAGCCCCCCCCAACCCCCCCCCCCCCGAACTGCTTGAAGAAAACTGCTAAGAGTTATACGGATGTGCGCACCGGGAGAGCAGTTCAGTGTTACTGTAACCGACTGTATTATTTTGTGAAATAGTTCTATAAATATTTAAGAGGTGTACACATATGTAATATACGAAGGAACCGATGTAAAGTAGTGCGATCTGGGCTCTCTCCACTCCTACCCCCCGAGTGGGCGGTGGGGAGGCCACAGCGGGGCCCCTCCTGATTTGTACATTGGTCTCTGTGCCACAACCAAGCTTAACTTAGTCTTAAATTTCAGCATATGTTGCTGCTGCTTAAATATTGTATAATTTACCTGTATAATTCTATGCAAATATTGCTTATGAAATAGGATTATTTTGTAAAGGTTTCTGTTTAAAATATTTTAAATTTGCATATCACAACCCTGTGGTAGTATGAAATGTTACTGTTAACTTTCAAACACGCTATGCGTGATAATTTTGTTGTTTAATGAGCAGATATGAAGAAAGTACGTTAACCCCGGTGGCTTCTCCAGGTGTAGTTGGATGCGATTCTGTTTGGCTGTGCGTGTGAACACGTGTGTGGTTTCCCGATGTACTGTACTGTGATTTTTTTTTCTTTTTTTGTTTCTTTTTACTGTCTGTAACCCTTCGTGGGCTCCGCCCTAGTTAGGCTGGAAGAGTCAGGATATCTTTATTGCTTGGTGCTGGTGGAAAGCTAGCCCTGAATGTCGCCTTATCCCTCTGCCCGACTTGCTTCAGGTACAGGGCGTCTCTTATGATCATTGGCTGCTATCCAGACACTCCTAGTTCATGCCTCAGAGGAGATGGGCTCCGCTGTGTGGGTCATTGTGGTGGACGTTGGAACCTCAGGGTTTAGAGCTAACATCTGTTCATCTTCATTGGTGTTAAAGAGTTCTAGAACGTGCTTAGTGGTGAGCCTCACCTGAGCCATGAATGTTACTCTAGAGTAGGCAGCATCATTGTACCTCTCGTGACACACACACACACACACACACACACACACACGCCCACACACCCTCAAACGTTCAAGAGCATATTGGAAATCTTTTGGAGACAATGATCCTGCTATGAGTGGAAAAACCTGTTGATTCTGGGTCCACAATAAACCTGGAGGTGATGTTTTGAGTTCCTACAATTTAAACTCCCCTCTTCCTAAATTGCACAGTTGGTGGGGCTTTCTAGATCTCTTTGTATCTTCTTTAAAAATAAGTAGTGAGCATCCAGTGTGGTGGTATGGAGTCGGAAGTTCTACAGGATGAGAGCTTCAGAAGGATCCTTCTCAGTGCGTTAATGTTAACATTATGAGTACACGCTTCCTAAATAAACTGTGTCCCTCCTCTCAACCTTATTAGTGTTCTTTCAATGTGACATTGATCGAAGAGCAGGGAGATGTTAATTGCATACACCCCACTGAAGAATGTATACGGAGGCAGATCTGTCAACCAGGCATTATTTTTAAAGATTTGCTTCTGTATTGATTCTGTTGTCTTGCTTTGAGGTTTGGTCCTCCTCAGCTCTTAGCCAGAGACCAGCAACTGTCGGGGAAGCAGTGGATACCCGGACTAAGCTACTGTAGGAGCACAAAAATGGCAGCTTCCATTGTGCCCTCCTGTTTTACACAGAAAATCTCAGTCAAAAGTCAATGGGCTCCCAGTAGTACCGAGCAGTATAGTGACCTCAGACCCTAAAACTTGCCACAAAACTGTAAGATACTAATTGTAAGCCACCTGTGGCCGCCAGGTGTGTGTGTTAATGTGCCAGGGGCCCCGACGGGCCCACGTCTACTGTTTGGTGCCTCTGTCAGCCACACTGTCTGTCCACCTAATAGCCAGCTCTGCTCAGAAAACTTACGTCCTGCGTTCAGGAGAGAGATGATGCAAAATTCTGAGGTCTGCTTCCCTCTGGCTCGTGGCATGCCCTCCTCGCTCCTTTCCTGAGCCCAGCTTGTGTGGCGCATGACAGTTTGCACAGCCCTGCTTTCTGCACAGTGTAGAACTTTCTCCCGTAGTCACATTGGCAAAGGGAGAACTCGGGGGCTGGCAGGCAACTAGAATTTCTCTCTCTCTCTCTCTCTCTCTCTCTCTCTTTCTTTAAAATAGTTTTATTTTGTCTGTCTTGTTTGTTCATTTGGATGTTTTAATTTTTTTTAAATCTTTGCTGATATTTATAATTTTGTATCATAAGAATGTTTTCCTACAGTATTTGTCATGCCAGTTTATAACAAAAAATGCAGGGATTTTATTTCTATTGGAAACACTATTACAGCTATGTTTTACTTTTGAACAGAATTTTTATTTGTATAGAGTGCTTACTAATGTTAAATAGTTCAGAGTATATAACATCTTCATTAAAGACTCATGGTAGGTTTTAGTGTAAGGAGTTTAAAGGAAATAAATATTCAAACTGGGTCTCATTGTCTGCCAATTTTGGCAGAAATGGGTTTGTGTCATTTCAATTACAAAGATAAAAGTATGCCATATAATTTATTTATATGAAAATTTATTTTTGTAGTGTACATAGTAGTCATCAAGTCTTTTGACAGAAGTATATTTTTAAAGAATTTATATGTGATGAATCCATGATGTCTGGAACTTTGCTGAGACATGAGTGGGGCACGCTTTTCATTGTAAAGTACAGCAAGGAAAAGAAAATGCTTAACAGTGTTAAGAGAGTGAGATGGAGTAAATATTCATGCGATTGTGAAATGTGTATTAGTTACCATTTGTGACCTAGTGTGGTTCTCATTTTAAACCTTGGAAGGCAAAAATGTACAAACTCTCTAAATATTAATGTTCAAACACTGATAGAAATTCTAACATGAATAAAAAATAATATAACTTGTTGGTTATGTCTTTGTTCATGGAATGTTTTTTATTACAGTGTTTTATGTAGGCAGCACGTCAGGCCATCATAAACTTTGTTGATTTGTCTTAGTAACATTGCTAAAGAATCCTTTCTTGTTCTACCTCATGGAGGCATTGTTGATATATGAAAAGTTCTAGGTTTTTATTTTCTGACACCGAGAAAGTTCCTCAATTACCATTCAAAGGGATCCCCTCCTCATCACTTAACATCTTTGTATGTGATGCCTAATAATTAGAGGGAACATTTATAAAGATAAATTTGATGACTATTAAAATAAATGGAGGTGCGATACTTAAATAGGAGGGCTGACGATACGGGGCTGATTGAACCTGATCTAGAATGTTTTCTTCTGAATGTTTATATGATTACATCCCATCTTTACTAGAGCCATGGAGAAAAATAAGACCAGGAATATCATAGCGATCTGAAAGCAAAGAGCGGTGGGGAAGAACTCAAGACCCAAACTGTTACACATGGTGAGAGGTCAGCAAACTGCAGTCCATGGGCCTCCTCCTGTTTTTGTAAAAATTTATTAGAAGACAGACACACCCATTGACGTACAGATTATCTGCCTATGGCCTCTTTCCAGCTACAGTAGCAGAGTTGAGTAGTTGTGACACAGTGTACAGCCTACAAAGCCTAAAATAATTTACCGAGTGGCCCTTGGGAAAGAGTTTGCCGATCCATTTTAAGATAGGGTCGTCCTAGGCCGATGATACTCAAGAGGGGCTCATGGATCGGCAGCATTGGAGTGTCTTGGAAGTTTTCTAGAAAAGCAGAACTTTCACTGCCACCCCAGACCTACTGAGTCCTGGGAGTGAGGCCAGGAATTGTGCTTTAACCAGCTGTCCATAGTTCTGATGAATGAGCAGAGGCAATCCTTAAATTCCTTCCAGCTGAATGTGACCATGGTTCTATTATTTGACTCAGGCTACACAACCAATGCAGGCCAGATCTGAAAACAGCATAGACATCCCAACTCCTCTGGGTGGTCTTTCCACAAAAATGCATGTTCATCCCCGGGAAACAGTGGAGGAGACCTGTCAACTGCATTTGTGTCTGGGAGGCCAGAGAGAGGAATTCCTTTTTGGTGCTCTACTGCTGTGGGGCAGGACGGACCTCAGTGGAGGGTGTAGGCCTCAGACCCTCGTCCACCCTTCCTGCTGAGAGGGTTATGGGTGACCAACTCTGACTTGGGCAATTCTCTGGAAACCCTGGAGCTTCTTTTTCCTCATCCGTATATAAACTAAAGATAATGCATATCCTTTACAGACATCTGAAGGTCAAAAGCTGTGATGGTTGTGATGAGGTCTGGCCCAGAGGGGACAGTAAGAGTCAACTGAAAGAATTGGAACCTCTGTGGACCCTACACTGAATAAGATGCTTGGGTAATACAATGTCTTCCTTGATAGATGCTTTATCTTAAAAAAAAAAAAAAAAAAAGTCAAAGTGTTAAGCAGGATTTTCTATCTTATAACCTCATCTTCCTACCATGGGTCTAATCAGCAATCTGTTCCTAAAGCCCTTCAGTGGTAAATTTCATACATAATGCTCATTTGGTTCATTCAAAAGTCATGAGGAGTTGGTACTCCCTAAAACTGGCATGGAAAATATTAATTGCATTAATTGGAATTCAAATTGAGAGACGCTTTCTTTTAGACATGTTTTATACCACCAAATGCCCATTCATTACCATCCAATTTTATATTCTTTTAAAATTACATATACCTAACTAAGTAAGCTAATTTAGTTTTTCATGTTGGCCTAGGGAGAAGTTTTTAATCAGATTTGTGTCCCAAAATCCACCATATTTATTCAGGACTTAGGTAAACATAAGGCCCCATTATTTTTGGCACGATGGGCATATTTAACAGCTTTGGGAATGCTGCATGCTGCTAAATTTCGGGCAGCAGCCACGTTGATGTAAAGGCAGGTGTTTCATTTTTGGTAACTGGCATCTGACCTCCCAAAAGGAGAAGAGGAGATGGCCTATTAATCATCCAAAAAGAATATTTGCCAAGTTTTAATTACTTTTAATGAAGGTTGCACCTAATGAGAACACGCCTAGAACATGAATCTGTTTAATCATTCACATTAGAGCCTGTTGGACGCCATTTTCTGCCTCAGTTCCCTGCCGGGAAATTACAACTGCCATTACAGGGGTCTTGAAGGGACATTCCGGTGTGTTAGGAACTCAGTAGACCTCAGGAAAACGGAGGGACCCAGGGGTCTCTGTTCCATGAAGAAGTGATCAGTAGAGATGACCCAAATTAAGTTTGGCCTGGCCAAAGCATGGGCGTTCTACATGGCAGGGTGTTTTTTATCATTGATTCCCACCAACTCTTTAGGAATTTCTTTTCTTGGGGCAAAGAGAACAAGCCTTTCAACTGAGAGGGAGCCTGTGTCCTGACAATGAGACCCCCCGCCCCCTGCCCAGGAAGCAGTGTAATCTGGAAGAGGCAACCACAGCCATATCTTTCTCAAAGTCGACCAACCCCTTTACATTCCTTTTTCCTGGAGTGTGTTCTCTTCATTCATCTGCTTCCTATTTACAGGACTCAAGACTGAGGACATAGGAGTGTGATGTAAGTTATCAATGAGGCAAAAAGGAAAAAAAAAAAAAGGCAAAATAAGAGTTCACACTAAAGCAAGCCCAGAAAATACCTCTGTCAATAGTGCCATCTTTGTACACAGTGGACAACAGCTTGTGTTCTCGTGGAAAAGGGGGTGGGGGGTAAGAACCGGTTTTATTTTTATAAAGAGAAAAATCACGTAGATGGAGGAGAAATTGATGAGCAAGTTCTGACTGGTGAGTTATTATAGGAGGATTGCAGCCTGAAGCCCACACTAAGATGCCAAAAGAATAATCTTTGTAATTACAAATTTCAATCAGCAGCAGCAGTGGGTAGACTCCTGGTGAGAGCCTCTTTTGCAGCAAGAGGAGAAGCAAGATGAGGCAGGAATGGAGAAAGGCAGGAGGCCCTCTGCTTCGCACTGGGAGAGAAAACAGCTATCTATCAGAGGGCACGCGGCCAGATGTCCAGAGTGAGGCCAATACCGTGGAAAAGGCCAAAGTGCCGCCCAAACTAGGAAAAGACCGTCAAAATGAGGAAGGGGCATGACAAAAGAGAGGAATAGAACACCGAGATACGAAGATCTTCTTCAAAATGTCCACGGGCTGCAAGGGCACTTGCCAGCTCATAATACTTCCATTGTGACCAAAGCGTCAATGAACACACCTGGCCCTTCCATCCGATGGATGCTTTTTCTTTTTTTATTCAGCTCCCACCTTACGTGGAATCATGGAAGGTTATCATGAATCATGGGAATTTGTCATGGATCATGGAAGGCTAAAGCCATAGGAGTCCTTACCCTCTGGGACTGGAAAAGTCTGGAGAAGTGATATGACATTCTTAACATTAGCCAATGCCTTCAGTAGTCAAGTCAGGCTTCGGCCCTGGATCTGGTGCGGTCTGATGTTCTTATTCTCTCCTATTGCCTTCATTTACCAGCCATTTGTTTTACGTGTTATTTTCAAAGGTATGGGTGACTGCTACACAACTACACAACTACTACAGCAGAAGAGCTTCTGGACACCTCGGCTCCCATGTGTGTGCCCGATCCTGTGCACAGAGAGTATATGTCTGCACTGAAGGCAAACAGCTGCAATGGACGAAGCAATTAGCAAATCTCTGAATTATCCTTCTGATTACACTTAAATTCCAAAAGCTAATTGGCTAAAATGTTCCTCTTTAATTAGAAGCAATTAATATGTGAAGCTAGGTTTGCATTTCACAAGAGAGTTTGCATTTCATGATTGAAATCTCATAGTTCATTTACTAATGGTCTCTAATGGCTCGTAATCATAAGGCACACACAATTAGGGTGGGATTTTCAAAGTGTAAGTAAGGGAGGATGGCTGGATTTATGACCTATTCTTCCACTGCTCAGGACATAGCCCGCATCCACCTGGGACTACAAAACATACATCATGCCTGCACACGCTAGCCCAAACACACCCACACATGTAACAAGTCTCGACCTGCCAACTTTGACCCCTTCCGAATTTCCTCCCCTCTCTCTTGTCCTCTCTCCCCTGAGAAGGCTTGTCTTCTCTCCCTTACTTGGTCAAGTCAGACTCTCAACAGCAACGCCAAGACAAGTCTGGATAGAATACAGATAGATGCTACTGATGGAGGCCCAGCCTGGGGAGCAGTAATACTGGTATTCTTGCTCGGCATGTGTCAGGCCATTGGTTATTTCACCGAACAAACCCGATACATATGACATTGACAGAGACTCCGAGCGCACAGCGAAATAGGGGAAATAGAGAAGGAAGAGATAAAGCAGGGAGCTGAGGAGGGAATGGAGCCACAGAGACATGAGGAATGACTGTGGTGAGTTAAGAAAGAGAAGACAGAGGGGCGCCTGGGTGGTTCAGTCATCTCACAGTTCCTGAGTTTGAGCCCTGCATCGGGCTCCGTGCTGACGGAGCCTGGAGCCTGCTTCGGATTCCATGTCTCCCTCTCTCTCCTCCCCTCCCTAGCTTGTACTCTCTCTCTCTCTCTCTCAAAAATAAACATTTTTTAAAAAAAAGAAAGAAAGAGAAGACAGAGGCAAAGCCTGAGTCAGAAGTGTCATCTGAGGAGTCGAGGCCATGATAGGAGTCCCTCACCCACACCAAAGTAATTTCCTGAGAATAGTGGTGAATCTGAAACCAAGAGAGAAGACAGAGAAAAAAAGAACAGTTCCTTTGTTGTATGTGTTCGTTGTTTCCTCTTCCTTTTACTTTCCAAAATCTTAGAGTGAGAGATGTAGTGTAGGCCAACTACAGCCTATAGGCCAAATGCAGACTGTCACTTGTCTTTGTAAGTAAAGTTTTATTGGAACACAGACATGTTCATTCACTTTTCTATTGTCTATGGCTACTTTCATGCCACAGCGGCAGAGCTAAGCAGTTGTCACGGAGACCACAGAGCCTATGAAGCCTAAAATATTTCCTATGTGGCCATTTAGAAAAAGCTTGCCACTCCTGATTTAGAATATAAAGCCTCCATATCAAATCAGGTGTCCACTCTGACCACTGTACAGACAACGATGTCAATCCTTGCTATTCCTCAAACAGGCCAGGCACTATTTTGCTTCAGGACATTTGCACTTACTCTTCACCCCACCAGGACTGGATATTTTGTCTCCCAGACAGACACAGGCTCAGTCCCTCATCGAATTCAGTCTTTGTGGAAACGTCACCTTCTCAGGGGGTCCCTGCCATCCACTTTAAAACTGCAAATACACTCCACACCTTCCCCCCCAGCACACCTCTCTCCCTCTTGTGCCTAATTTTCTCCACACCATTTAGTATTTCCTAATATCTTCTATATTTTGCCAACTTAACTGTTTATTGTCTTTCTTACCCTAATAGAATGTTAGCTCTTTGAGGACAGGGATGTTTGGCTCTGGTGTTTCCTACTGTATCCCTGAAGGCTAGAACCATGTAAGTACAGTATTTGTTAAGAGAATGAACCCTACAAAGTACCTACTGTAATTACTCCCATTTTATGGATGAGAAAACTAAGTCCCTATGGGGTTACAAGACTTGCTAGAAATTGTAATGCAAGTAATGGATTTCTGAGCCTCCAGGCTTAAGTATGACCAGTGGGAACTCTTTCCATTGCTATTTTTTGCCTCTACTGTGCATTCTTTCCACGGCTAGTGACTGAGCCTAGTACCCTACCTAGATCCAGGCACCATTCCAGATTCTGGGTAGGATAAAAAGAGTAACAGGGCCACAGTCCCTGATACAAAGAACCTTAGACTCTATTTCTATTTCCCTGCAAATATATATAAATATAATGACACATATACGTGCATTTTTGTTTTGTTTTACTGTACTTTTTATTACAGGAAATGTCAAGTACACAAATATAGCATAGGATAATGAACCCCCATGTATCCAGTTCCAACAACTGGCAACATTTCCCCAGTTCCGTTTTGTCTGTCCTCCTCCAATTTCTCATTGTTTACTGGAGTACTTTAACACAAATCCCAGACATCATCCCATTTCACCTACAGATACTTCATTACGTATCTCTAACCAAGAAGGATTTTTTTATTATTGAAGTGTAGTTGACATGCAACGTTACATCAATTTCAGGTGTACAAAACAGTGATTTGACAACTGTATATATTATGCTATGCTCACTGCTTGCTAGCTACCGTCTGTCACCATACAACTATATTACAATACCATTGACTCTATTCCCTATGCTATACCTTTCATCCATGTGACTTATTCATTTCATAACTGAAAGCCCATACCTCCCACCCCACCAGTTTTACCCAACTCCCTCCCTCTCTCCTTCTCCGGCAAACTAACCACCCTGCTATTATTACACCAAACAGAATTGCCAATAATTCCTTTAAGTCACAGAATACCCAATTCATACGAGAACCCCCTGATTGTCCCAAAGTTGACTTGTGCATGTGTGTGTGTGTGTATTTATTTTCTCGTATGTTTTCATGCAAACCTTCCCATAATTATTCAAAATAAAACAAAAAAAGGTGGAGTGCCTGGCTGGCTCAGTCAGTAGAGCATGCATATGGCTCTTGATCTTGGGGTCACAAGTTTGAGCTCCATGCTGGGTGTAGAGATTACTTAAATAAATAAACTTTAAAAAAAACAAAAACAAAAAAAAGGAAACAAATGGTTTTTTTCAATTTTAGAATGAAATACGTTAGATAAATGAAGATAGATATACAACCAAATATAATATATAATATGATACATCATTTTTAAAAAAGGAATAAATCAAGCAAAATGGGACCCAAGGGATGAATAGATCAGGAAAGATGTCATGAAGGAGATGGCATTCAAATTTGCTCTTGAGAGATAGGATTTCAGTAGGTAGAGATTGAGGGAATGACATTATCAATAAAAGAAACAGGCTGAGCTAAGTCCCAGAAGATAAGAAATTGAGGGTGTGTCTGAAAAATGAGAGGTCCATTTTGTTGGAGCAGATGTCATCCATGAGCTGTGGTTCTCAGAGTGTTGTCCTAGGACTAGTGGCTTCAACATGACCTGGGAAATTGCTGGAAATGTATGTAAACTCACGGCAAACCCCCACCCCCACCCCAAGCTCCACTAAATCATAATCTTTGGGTTGGAGACCCAGGAATCTGTTTTAAGAAGCTGTCCAGGTGATCCTTTTCTTTCTTTCTTTTTCTTTCTTTTTTTCTTTTTCTCTCTTTCTTCTTTCTTTCTTTTTTATTTTAAAGTTGTATTTGTTTAAGTAATCTCTATACCCAACCTGGGGCTTGAACTCACAACTCTGAGATCAATGGTTGTGCTCTTTCAACTAAGCCAGACAGGCGCCCCTTTCCAGGTGATTCTTAAGCTCCCAAAGGTTTAGGAAGGGCACATGTAGGACACATGGGAAGAAAGTGACCTTAAAAGCTAGCCTACAGATAATGGCCTTATCTGTTTGCCCTCTGGAAAAGTGTTAAACAGTTACCTGATTGTGCCTGTTTCAAAGCTCTGAAGGATGGGTGAGAGGTACAGAAATAGAACCTTGAAGCAGGAAAAGCATAGGAAGCTATTGCAGTGGCTGTAAAATGGAATTATAGCAGCAATCCATTGTTTGTGTCTCCCAACATCCATTTACTTGTTGGGTTCCCATAACCCAATTTTCATCTGGAGGAACCATCCCTTTTCTGACCCTCAGCCTACTCACTGCAGGTACAGTTGTCCAGGGTCCAGGGTTTATCATTGACTCAGACCATCCAATAAGTGCATAATTACTTGGCCACAGTGGTTGGTTCAAGGACGGGAGCAGGAACCAATTAGGATCTGTTAGATGTTGTGAGACTTCATCTGAAACTTGTAAGAGTAGATGTGCTTTCAGAAGATGTGCTACCCAATGGGAAACATGCACCCATCTTGTGAGTGGTGTGGAAGACCACGTTTCTGAGAAAGGAGCCAGTACAGTGGAAGGAGGCACAGTCAAGGAAATAAGACGATGAAGTCAAAACTGCTTCCATCATTTGAACCCTGGATCAAGCTCTACCTAAAGCTCAACATTTTCAGTTCTGAAAGGCTTTGTGGTCTGGCCAACTGGAGGCAGGGTTTTTTGTCCTGAATGACCTAAACTTAGCATGGCATTGGGCTTGATGAAGGGAGCCACAGATTCACAGGACACTGACTTGGGATTGTCACTAAGAGAAGAGATTGAGGAAGCCAAACGTGATTGACATTGTTGCAGGTTGGATTCCATGAGAAGCAGACTCTGAGAAGGACATGTGTGGGGGGGCGGGGGGTGGGGGGGAATGTTCACTGGAGACAGTGAAAGAAGCAAACACTGAGCAGAGGGAGAAGTTGAACTGCCACACAGCTGGTCCTATGGGGACTGAGATGGCCCTTCAGAGTTGGATCAAATTATAGCAAGGAGGCCAGAGCTCTACACTCTCACATTGACCAGTCACTGGATATAGGCTGCCTCCAGAAAAGGGGCATAATATTGGGCCAGGTGTCTTTCTTCCACCAAGTGCAACTCCCAAAGAGAGACTGAGCTGAGCCATCAGCCACCAACAACCCCACAGCTGGGGAAGAGTGCTGAATCTGGGTGCGGAAAGAGCAGCCCAGCATTCATGACATCCAGGTTTCCTGCCCTAGTGTGCAGCTGTGAGGACAGGAATGCCTGCAGTTGAAATGAGGGAGGGAGGAGGAGTTGATGCATCTGGGAGAGGGTGGAGGCAGTTTTGAACTGGTTTAAACCTCTGTTTAAACATTTAAGGAGATGTTCCCAGAGGTCCAGACTGACATCCATCTGGGGAGCACTGGAATAGAAAGCAGAGTTGACAAGCACCTGCCAAGAGAGATTGGAGGTTGAAAGGGAGGAAGATGGAGACTGAGGAGTTCCCCATTTAGGGAGAAAGGAGAAGAAAAGGAAACTATGAAGGGAGAAATGAGGAGCAGTTAAAGAGGTAGCAGATTCAGGCAGTGCTGCAAATTCCAAGATAGTCATACTAATAGCAAATACAAATATTCCCTCCGTGCCAGGCTGTGATCATTTGTGGGCAAGGAACTTAAGGTGGTGGCAGACGAGTTGGGTGGGGGTTAATCAGTTGATGAGCAGTTAAGTTAAGGAAAGAATCTGGAATCTGGGCATAGGACAAGTGTACTTGAAGTATGTGTATTGGCTGACTAAAGTCATCAGAAACAAGAGTATGTTTTCTGCATAAATTTTCTCTCTACTCTGTTTTCATTTAATAGCTTTATTGGGATAGAATTTACATACCATACAATTCACTCATTTAAAGTGTACAAGTCAATGGTTTTTAGTGTATTCACAGAGTTGCACAACCATCACCATGGCCAACTTTAGCACATTTTGCCTCCTTTTAGCTGTGACTCCTCTAGAGCCTTCCCATCCCCCTCAGCCCTGAGTAACCATTAACGTATTGTCTGCTCTGTTTTGAACATTTCGTATGAATGGAATCATATAGCATGTGGTCTTTTGTGGCTGGCTCTTTTCACTTAGCGTAGTGTTTTCAAGGTTCCTCTGGGTATTAGTAATCTTCACTCCTTTTTATGGTCAAATAAGATTCCACTGCATGGCTATACCATGTTTGTTTGTTTGTTTGTTTGTTTGTTTTTATCATCAGCCAGCTGATGGACATTTGCGTCCTGTTCATTATCTCCTAAAAATATTCATGTACCAATTTTTGTATGGACATCTTTTTTCATTTCTCCTGGGTACTGCTGGGTCATGCGGGATATCTGTTTGTTTAATCATTTGAGGAGACATTTATAGGAAGATTGGGAGTGTTTCCCATCCAAAAATGCATGATAATAATAAAACCAAACAAATGACCATCCTAAGGAATGACAACCTCTGAGATTCCAAATCTTCATTCCTAAAGAGATAACCCCATTTGGTCACAGGGTAGCCATGAATTTAGCTGTTTCCCCACCCTTTCCTGTCACCACCTGTTCTTAGGGGTGGGACGAGTAAAAGAAGAATAGAACAGGTCCTTTGATCCTAATAATGTACATATTTTACTTGCAAAGAGTATTATGCTGCTTATGATAGAGTCTGGAGTTGGAGTCAATCTATCCAGTAGATGCCCTAATCTCTTTAAGTTCCTCTGTGGGAGCTGGGAGGGAGTAAATGATGCATGATACTGTGTATCAGATGAGAAAGGATACTAAATGGCAGGTCAGGTTAAACTTCAGGAAGAGGTAAGCAGAACCTAGAAATTCAGAAGCATGAAGGGTCATTGTGAACTGGCAGGGTCATTTTGGTATTTCTGTGGGAGGCAGGACTGGTTTTTGAGGTCACCGATCTGGCAGAGCTATTGGCACCCTATGAATAAATGTTCGGATCAGATGGGAGTAGAGAGAGTGTCCAAAATAGAGCTGACATATTTGCCAGGTGCTGGGCTTTACATTCCCTCTCTTAGGTAACCCTTAGAGCCAGCCTAGTATGAAACCATAAGTCCAATCACGCAATTAATTATACTAAGGCTCAGAGAGTCTGTCAGTTAGGGTCCAACAAGAGAGGCAGAGCCAATAAAAGACATGACAGATAGATGATAGATAGATGGGTAGTTAGATAGGTAGAGACACAGGCGGATTTATTACAAGAAATTGGCTTATGCAGTTGTGGGGACTGGCTAAGCAAGTCCAAGGTCCTCCTTAGGGAGGACAGGAAGGGAAGATAGTGATCAGGCTGGAACCCCAGAGGCACGAGCTGAAGAGAATCTCTAAACTCAAGGAAAGCCTGTACCCTCTGTGGAAGGCCTTACAACTGATGGGTCAGGCCCACTCATGATAATCTCCTTTTTAATCAACTTAAAGGTGATCAATTAGGCATTGTAATCACAGCTGTAATATTCCTTCACAGCCGCACCCACGTTAGTGTTTCATTAAATACTAAGAGCAGGTGCGTGCATGTTACAAAAAGGCCACTGCTTCCTTTCCAACCCCCCAATTCTCAAAGGAGAATAACCCAAGCAGAAATTCATGAAAGAGAATGCTGGAGACTGTAGTTGAGCCTTTACAAGGAGACACATCAGAAGTCACCACAGAAAGGTTAAGGAACTCTCTTGTCTCCATTATGAAGAACAGAATCCATTCTTACTGGTTTAAGCCAAAAGAGATTTCCTACAAGGTAACAAATGATTGAAAATAGTAACAATTACTTAAAAGGCTGGAGAAAAAAACTGGGAGCTGTGTTCTGAGAAGCACTGCCAAAGCCACAGAGGCAGACTACCAAGAGGGTTTCTGCCTCTTTTAGGATCAAGAAGCTGGGGCACCTGGGTGGCTCAGTTGGCAAGCATCCAATTCTTGATTCCTGCTCAGGTCATGTTCTCACAGGTTCATGAGTTTGAGCCCGCATCTGGCTCCTCCCCACATATGACTGTGCAGAGCCTGCTTGGAATTCTCTCACCCTCTCTCTCTGCCCCTCCTGCACATGATCTCTCTCACAAAATAAACACATAAACTTAAAAAAAAAAAAAAAAGGTTTTAAATAAGATCAAGAAGCCACCAGTGAAACCGGCCAGTTCTTGACAGCTCTTGACTGAAGCCGCCACAACCATGCTGCCCAGGAAAAACACCAGAAGCAACACAAATATGTCCCCAGACTCACTTCTGCTTTCTGTCTTCTTTGCACCAGATGGGTGAGACTAAATCAGATCCTAACTCCTGGCTGCGAGGGGGCCTGGGAAATGCTTTCAGTTCCTCACCTCTGAGATGTAAGATGGATGTTAGGCATCAATCCACCACAATAATATACAAGGTCCTCCAGCCATTAGAGAGCAAAGCCAGTATCCATGACAGGCTCTTAACCCCCACAGTACACTTCCCATGATCCAGAATGGTCTTTCCTCCCTTTTCAGATTTGGGACTTTTTTTCTGGGCCTTGTCTAGAGATATTCCTGGTCTTTACTATCTAAATTTGCATTCACCTATTATAGACAGTTTTCATTGTTGTCATTGGCTGCAGACTTCTCTGAAACCACCTATCCAGGAGCAAATAAAAACAACCCACTGTGTTTCTACCTGCTCACATGGCCTCAGGCACTGGGTGAGGCTGCGATTATGTGGAACCCTCTCTTCCTGAGCCAGTCACTCCAAAATCTTCTGTTTATGGAAGCTAGCAAAGGGGTCACTGGGCAATTAAACCTAGTGGTCTTAGTGATACTTGGAATGAGAAGAAGCATTTGGGAAACAAACAAACAAACAAACAAAAACCCTTCTGGCAACAGTGTAAGGAGAATCAGGTCTTCTTGGATCTTCTAGTTGTGTCCTTTTTGTGTCCTGGTCATATCACCCCAAAACTCCTGAATAAATCCCAGTGAACACACCTAGGCTAGCTAGGTGGGCAGTTCATGAATGAGGAAAGATTTACACATGGGTCAGTATGAAATTTAGTTCCTTTGTAGCCATGAGGAATTCAGAAATAGACATTTTAAGGTCTCTAGAGAGAACCAAATCAGCATTCCTGGCAAATATCCCCAATATCAAAGTTCTAGGTAAATGATACATAACTCCATAAATCTAAGCAAAAAGATTTTTCTGGCACAATTGTACAACTTCTTTCTGGGGAGGAATCTCCACAGTAAGTCTTTGTTTAAGGGAAATAACCTTGCTTCATGTGGCTTGTTCAGTAAATACCACACGTATATAATTTGGCTGTATACATATGAGGACTGATAAGTCACACAGCAAGACCTATGTACATATTTATTTGGAACAAGTTGATTTTCTGTAAGATCAGAAAAATCTTTGTGGGTCTGAAGAGATTATATGTTTACTGACACTGAAAAAAGTTCGTGGTCAGTTAAAAAGCAGATTACTGGGGCGCCTGAGTGACTCGGTTGGTTAAGACCTGACTTTGGCTCAGGTCATGATCCTGAGTTTGAGCCCCTCATCGGACTCTGTGCTGACAGTGTGGAGTCTGCTTGGGATTCTCTCTCTCTCCCTTTCTCCCTGTCCCTGCCACCTGCCCCCCACCCCCCTCCGCTCTCTCAAAATAAACAACAAATAAACTTTAAAAAAAAAAAAGGAGATTACAGGGGCGCCTGGGTGACTCAGTCGGTTAAGCACCGGACTTCAGCTCAGGTCATGATCTCACCATTCCTGAGTTCAAGCCTTGCGTCGCGCTCTGTGCTGACAGCTCAGAGCCTGGAGCCTGTTTCAGATTCTGGGTGTCCCTCTTGCACGTTGCCCCTCCCCCGCTCGCTCGCGCGCGCTCTCTCTCTCTCTCTCTCTCTCTCAAAAATAATAAAATAAACATTAAAAAAATTTTTAAATAAAAAAGATTACAAAAAAGTATATACATTATAACCCTTTTTCTGAAAAAAAGTATCTTGACAGCAGAGGCAAAGTCAGAGAGAGAGTACGTTTTCATGATGTGATTCTTACAAATAGTTTTCAATATTATTTATTGACATTAATGTAATATTATTTAATAATTATTATGTCATTACTTAATGTGTTGCCTTATTCATTGTTTCTTCTGTTATGTCACTTCAGTGTATCATTGTTTCAGGTGATTTTATGTTTCGTGTGAATCTGTATGTCTTAATTACTCTGCAAAAAACAGCTTTCATGTTATGAAGAGAGACTTTATTATTTTTCTTCCTCCCTTGCTTTCCCTCTTCTGTCCCTCTCCCCCACCCACCCATCTTTCCTCTTTTCCCCTTTCAAACTAGCATTTTGAAAACTAGCTTTCTTCAGGGATTGCTCACAAGAACCCATGGATCATCATGGAAGCAAGGAGCCTCCTAGAACTTCGTGATGACCACAGACATGCTCTGGGAGAAACGAAGGCAGCCTGGCCCCTGGGAGATGCTGTGAGGCAGGGCCGGGCTGGGGTCTGCCATCAGACAAAGGGACCGCAGCACATGGGAGGCGAGCAGATGCCAACAGACAGCTTTTGTGAGTCCCTTCATGTTAATTAACTTTTGTGAGAACTTTCATGTTAATTAACTTTGCTTGAGCTTTCCCTGGACTTGAAAGCTTTGGAGTGGTTTGTTTTTGCAAAATGCTTTGACTCCAGGGAGAGCCGCTTCAAGAGAGAAAAAAGGAAAAACAAAAAGAAAGAAAGGGAAAATTTTTAAGTGGGGTTTTACTTACCAGGAAATTTCTACCCTTGGCTCCGTCTCTCCCCTCCCCCTGCAAGGACTGACTCAACCATCAGAGAGAATTTTAATGGCCTTTTTTCTTTCCCTAAAAAATAAACCAGAACCAGACTTCCATGCAGTAAGAACTAGCTTTGCCTCACCCAGGCGAAGACAGGTGTGTGTGTGTGTGTGTGTGTGTGTGTGTGTGCATGTGTGTGTGTGTGTGTGTGTGTTAAAGGAAGCAATTTCAAAGTATGAAGAACTTTGGCCTAATTTATTTCAAGCTAGAGAAAAAGGAAAACAGAGCTAGATTTGTGAAGGCCAGTTCTGTAGGTGAATAACTTGCCCATCCACAAAGTGGCAGGACTGAGGTGAGAGACTGGTGGTGGTTTCATTCTTAGTGTTTCCAAGATTTTATGTGACAGAATGGGATGGTAGAAGCTAACAGGGGCCAAGTAAAAAGAGAAAGTGCTGGAAAGTGGAAGATCTAGTCAGCCGTCTAGTTATTAATAAAGTCTACACAACATCAAACTACTGACTTTTCTTCCTTCCTTTTATTATTAACATGTTCAAACATATAGAAAAACAAAGTTGAAAGAATCAGATACTCATGATCTATATTCTATAATGAAAATTTTGCTCTATTTGCTTTTTTTTTTTTTAAGAGAGAGAGGGAGAGGAAAAGAGAATCTCAAGGAGGCTCCAAGCCCAGTGCGGAGTCAGACGCGGGGCTCCACGCAGGGCTCGATCTCACAACCCACAGTGACATGGTGAGATCATGACCTGAGCCAAAATCAAGAGTCAGACACTTAATCAACTGAGTCACCCAAATACCTCTGTTCCATCTGTTTTTATCATGTATGAAATCACCCATCCATCCCTCTCACATGTCCATCAGGCCATCTTATTCTATAAGATTCTGAAGTTGCTGACATTGGTATTCTTTACCTGTAAGCACTTCAGTGTGCACCTATTAATTAGAATTCAATATTTGTTTATGGTTTGTGGAATTTTTTAGATAAAATTTACATACGGAGGAATGAATATATCTTAAGTGGACCTTTTGATGAATTTTAACCAACGCATACAATTTGTCTTTTTAAAAAAGTGATTTCAAATTTTAAAAAAAAGTTGCAAGAATAATACAAAGACCTCTCATTTGCCCTTTTCCCAAATTCACTACTTATTTTTTAACTAGTCACAAATAAGTTGCATATGTCATGTACCCTTACTTAATAATTTTGTGTACATTTCCTAAGAGCAAGTCTATTCTTTTATTTAGGAAGTTTGACTTTGATATTACACTTTTAATCTAAACTACAGTCCATATTCCAATTTTGACAGTGATCCCAATTCTTCCTAGCATTTTCCCCTCTAATACAGGTTCCATTCCTCTGTGAATTATGGTTTTAAATTTATTGTGCCTTTCTTTATCTTGCTTAATGTTTTTTGGCCTAAATTCTACTTTGTTTTAAATCATAGTGATGATCCTTGAATTCTTATTGTTTCCATTAGCCTGGTAAATCTTTGTCCATCTCTGTATTTTTACTCTTTTTGATTCACTGTGTTTTAGGTGTGTCTTTTGTTTTTTAAATAATTTTTTAAGTTTATTTGCTTATTTTGAGAGAAAGAGAGAACAACCAGGAGAGGGGCAGAGAGAGAGGGAGAGAAAGAGAATCCCAAGTAGGCTCCCCTCCGTCAGGGCAGAGCCCTGTGTGGGGCTCAAACCCATGAACCACAAGATCGTGACCTGAGCCAAAATCAAGAGTCAGACACCCAACTGAGCCACCCAGGCACCCCTAGGTGTGTCTTTTGATCACAGCATGGAGTTGGGTTTTGTTATATAAGCCAATTTGAAGATATTTTCATATATAGACAAGTTAAACCTATTCACATTTAACAAGATGACCTATGTTTGGTCTCAACTTTGTCATATTCTTAAAGTTGTATTTTTAAAGTTGTATTTGCTATGCTTCTTTCTCTATTAAGTCTATGATCTATATTAATTTTAAAGGTTTTTTGGTATTTAAGAATTTTTGTTCTAACCTTTTTTTTTAAGTCAGCTCTATGCGCAATGTGGGGCTTGAACTCACGACTGAGAGTTCCATGCTCTACTGACAGATCCAGCCAGGTGCCCCAAAGAATTTTTTATTCTAGTTATTACCTTTGTAGTTATACATTTTATAGTTCCCTAACTCCATTTTTTTTTTTGCTTATTTTCTTATTATCTGACTCCTCAGTGGTATCTTCTTACTCCCACTCACCACCATACATAACAATTTTATGCTGCTTTCCCCCTCTTTGACCTGTCTCCTTGCATTTTTAGTTGTTTTCTTTCTACTTTGTCAGAACATATAATATTTATGCTTTCCACCCATATTTGCTCCCTAATTTACTCCCAGATCTGCAATTAACTATATTGTGTTCATCATTGGTTATTTGGCTTAAGTTTTCTCTGTTACCACTTAGTTGGATGAAGTTCATTCTCTGCTATATTCTTCAGGAAGGGCTTATCCAACAGTATTTATTCCACAGTTTGGATAGTCTAGGTGAGTATAAAATCTTTGACTAGCATTTTCTGTCCTTGAGCATCATGAAAATGCTGTTTCACTATTGCCTTACTTCATATGTGGCTCATGAGAAGCCAATACCCTGCCTGATTTTCTAATCTGTAAGTAATTGGATCTTTTTGCCCGGAGGCTCTGAGGATGTCTTCTGTTTTTGTTTTTGTTTGTTTCTTTCTTTTGTTGTCTTAAAGTCTAATGGTTTTACTAGGATATGTCTTTTTTTTTTTTATATATATATGAAATTTATTGACAAATTGGTTTCCATACAACACCCAGTGCTCATCTTGGAGATAATTATCTCATATCAGTTTTCAAAGTTACACTGTGGTTGTATATGTAGACTGAAATGTTCTTTTATTTCCAGAAAATTGTCTTGGATGATAAATTTAAATACTAGTTCCATTACAATGTTTTGTTTGTTTCTTCAGAGGTCACATTATCCATGCATTGGACCTTTGTTATTTGCCTTCCATTTTAGCCACTTTGTCTCAGGTCTTTTTTAACCTCTTTATCTCATTTTAATTCTCTTGATTGTCTATTCCTTTTTGATATTCCTTAATAAGTTTCCACTGAAATTTATTTTCCACTGGGATTGTAATTTATTCTCTTTTTTTTGTAATTTGTTCTTAATTTCTTAATAATTGCATTTTTTTCTTCAGTATCTTTCAATTAATTCATGTTGCCCTTCTTGTTTTACAACCATTTCTATTCTTAGGGTTTAATTTCTTTAATTTTATGATTCGAGGATTTAAAAAAATCTATCTCTGGGGCACCTGGGTGGCTCAGTCGGTTAAGCTTCTGACTCTTGACTTTAGCTCAGGTCATGATCTCACAGTTGTGAGACTGAGCCTCATGTTGGGCTCTACTCTGGGTGTGGAGCCTGCTTGGGATTCTCTCTCTCTCCCTCTTCCCTCTGCCCCTCCCCTGTTCACATTCTCTCTTTCTCTCCCTCAAATAAATAAATAAATAAATAAAATTTAAAAATCTAACTCCATGTACGTGTATTTGCTTTAGGATGCTTAATTCAGTTTAGAGAGTAGCGTTAAGTTTTCTTCTGCTTTGTGAATAGTTTTTGTGAGGAGAATTTTCATTAGCTCAAATGTCATGATTAACATGCTCTGTTTTCTTTTTATAACTAACTGTCTCATAGGAAGTCTGCTTGATTTTTTTCAATTTCTAACTACTTGGGGGCAGTTATTTTATTCCAGTTTACTAAAGTGTATCTTCTTTAACAGATGATATTGACAGTTGTGGTGGTGGCAGGGTGGGGTGGAGAACTGATTGGTGAAATAGTGTAGTGATAAATGTTTAACAACCAGATCTCCAGTGGAAGAAATAGTCTGAATTCTAACAGTTGCCAGTTTCTGTGGTGCATGTCCTCCCTCCATGGTGGATTTCAAACTACCAAAGGGATGTTGCTGAACACAGACTTGGGAAGAGATGCTGTCACTCTTTGTGAGCCATTATATCTCCTGAACATCTTGTTTCTCTTTTATTTTTGCGTGATCTTTAACCTCCCCTCTCATTTCCTTCTTGTCCGTCCTGGCAACATCTTCAGGCACAATTCTCATTTTTCTGTTTGATTTTTTCCATGGAAGCAGCAATGTATCTTCAATGATGCCACTTCTGGTGCTGCTTAAGTTTCTCTGCTATAGCTGGTGCTTTGAATTATGAAGTCCCAGACATGTGTTCAGTATTTTGACACTTATTGTTGGACTCCTCAGGAGTGATTTTGCCTATGCTTCAACTGCATTTTTTCCCTCTCTTATTTTTTATGGGTCACTTAAGTCTTCTTTCTAACCACCACAGCAGTGGTGGGAGTATCCTGGAACTTGGTATTTATTTCTTTGTTTACATGTAATTTGAAGGTCAAGGAATTCTCTGTGTGTTAGTAATGCTGAGAGAGTGGGTCATGCATGGTTTTATTTGCACTTCTTAGTAATTTTATGTGTTGGGAAATAGATGTATAAGGATAGAAAGAGAGATTTGGATTCAGGCAGCCATCATTACCTCTCAGACATGAAGACTCTTTGGGCTTGACTTTTCATTACCAAATTCATTGACTCTTTCAAAGTCATGTTGATATAAAATGTGGGTTTTTCACTTTACCTCACTTCAGATGAGTTTAGCCCCTTAGACTAAGTCTGTGTGTCCCAGTAAGTAAACCATGATTTTAATAATCAGGCAGAATGTGAGTGGTGGAATCATCCCTACAATTCTGGGTCAGTGGGACTTGAAAATTGATCCAACCAAAACTTCAGATCAAGTCTCATCCAGCTGCTCATGTCAGCCTGACCCCAATGTGTACCAAGTAGGCAGAAATGCTTGACCTTTGATGGCACTAATAGAGGGGGAGAGAGTGAAATATGTCAAAATAATAGTAATTTAAAGCTATTTTGGGGGCGCCTGGGTGGTTCTCTCAGTTGAGTGTCAGACTCTTGATTTCGGCTCAGGTCATGATCTCAAGGTTCATGGGTTCAAGCTCTACATGGGGCTCTGCGCTGACAGTACAGAGCCTGATTCAGATTCTCTCTCTCCTCCTCCCCCCGCATGTACGTGCACATGCATGCACTCTCTCTCTCTCACACACAAAAATAAACATTTTTTAAAAAGCGCTATTTTTAATTTTGGTGTAAAATGGAGTAAGGTAAGTCTTCAGTTACAAGCTGTTCAATGTTCCCATGGCTCTTAGTATTCACAAATGCATTTAATGTTCATTTGTTATTTAATCTCATCGCAACGTGTTCCACACATGAAAATTTATCCATCTTTGTGTTTACAATCTCTGTAAAAAAAAAAAAAAAGTCTGTGTGCACAGATCCATGAGTAAATTTGTTGATTTGTTGACTTTATATTTTAAAAAGTTTTTTTGTTTTTGAGTGAGTGCCACACAGTCATAAAATCAGTGACTCAGCAAAACACATAGGCTACACCAAACAATCTATAGCACAGCCTACAACTCAATGTGCTCGCACACTAATTCACTCATTCATTCATTCAGTCCATCAACAAACATATTCTGAGCACAAGCTCGGAACGGTTCTAAGGACTATAGGAAGAGGAAGTGACTCTGACATAGGCTCTAACCCGAGATAGCTGGACACTCAGTTCCTTGCTGCCTTTCTGCCTCCAATTTCGATTTCAACTGTGGGCACTTACTGTGTCTATATAGCATTCAAGGACTTGAATAAAAAGATGGAAATTCTGAAAATGAAAGAGGGCAACACAAATCAGATGTCCATCCAAGGGATTTTTAAATGTATATATACATCTCCTTTGGATCTTCAACAATGTGATTTTCTTTGCAGAGATTGTCTTGCACATGATATAAGCCACTCTCAGTAAGCAGCTTGCTCTGAAGCAATCCATCATGCTCAACTCCTTCAATCTTGTAATTTTTCTTGCTCATGATACATTTACCGACAGAGCCCCTTAATTATACATGCCACTGCAGGGTCTTATTATGCAGCTCCAGCTTCCTTCACTGACTGGGTGAGGGAGACCCCACTCGATTTCCTAGTTTCATTGAAGTGGAGAAATGCTTCACTACCCCTCATCTTAAATGTACAGCTACAAAGCTCCCTTGCTTGAGTTGTATTAAAAAGTTTATAAAGAAGCAAAATGATTAAAGCTGGAAGGGGTCCACTGGCTTTTGAGATTATGGATGATTTTTTTATACTTCTCCATATTTTCTAATTTTTTTTTAGTGCATGTGTATTGCTTTGTTCAAAACTGCACAAATTTATTTTAAATGCACACACACTAAAAATTGCAAGGAAATATACCAAAATTATACAGTTGGAGAAATTTTTATATTCTGCATGCTTTTAGTATTTTTTAAATATTATTTTTTTTCAACGTTTATTTATTTTTGAGACAGAGAGAGACAGAGCATGAACGGGGGAGGGGCAGAGAGAGAGGGAGACACAGAATCGGAAACAGGCTCCAGGCTCTGAGCCATCAGCCCAGAGCCTGACGCAGGGCTCGAACTCCCGGACCGCGAGATCGTGACCTGGCTGAAGTCGGACGCTTAACCGACTGCGCCACCCAGGCACCCCTAAATATTATTTTTAAAAATAGAACAATTATATACAAAAAGGAGCCCATGAACTACTTTAAAAAATTTTCTTTATGAAAGTCAATGAGCATTATAAAGCATACAATCTAGCATTTAGGTTCCCATTGTTTACATACTCTATTTCAGATAACCCTTCTTGATGAATGTAAAGATTTAATTTAAAACCTTCCCAGCCTTATTGACAGTTTTAATATTTTCAATACACCAGACTATTCACTGCATCCCTGAGGCTTTTGAAAAGCAAGCCTATCTCCCCTTCCCTCCAACACACACACGCACATGCACACACACGCACATGCACACACACACAGGCCACAGTGGTGATCTCTAGGTAGTAGAAATAAGATTTTGGTTTGTTTTTGGTTTTTGTTTATCTCTATTTTCTATTTTCTTCAGTGTTGCTTCCATATTAATAAACAGTTAAAAAAATAAATTGATCATGTAAATAACTGCCTCCCAGGCAATTAAATAAAACATTGCTCCATTTTCTTACCAACATTAATAGTATCAGAAGTTTCCATTTCTAGAAATCTGGTGGGTAAGTAGTATTACCCAGAGTGATATTAATTTGCATTTCCTGATTATTAATAAAACAACCATAGGTATATTTGTCTAGCTCTGCACAAAGTTTACACTGTCAGGGGCGCCTGGGTGGCGCAGTCGGTTAAGCGTCCGACTTCAGCCAGGTCACGATCTCGCGGTCCGGGAGTTCGAGCCCCGCGTCAGGCTCTGGGCTGATGGCTCAGAGCCTGGAGCCTGTTTCCCTCTGTGTCTCCCTCTCTCTCTCTGCCCCTCCCCCGTTCATGCTCTGTCTCTCTCTGTCCCAAAAATAAAAAAAAAATTTAAAAAAAAAAAAAAAAAAAAAAAAAAAAAAAAAAAAAAAAGTTTACACTGTCATAATTACACCACTAAAAAAATAAATTTATGATATATGGTACAGTAGCATATCTAACCTTGATCTAAATCTGCACTTAAATACAGTAGCCCTTGGGGCACCTTGGTGGCTTAGTGGGTTAGGCGACCTACTACAGCTCAGGTCATGATCTCGTGGTCTGTTGAGTTCAGCCCGCGTCGGGCTTTGTGCTGACAGTTCAGAGCCTGGAACCTGCTTCGGATTCTGTGTCTCCCTCTCTCTCTGCCCCTTCCCTGCTTGCTCTCTGTCTCTCTCTCTCTCTGTCTCTCTCTCTCTCAAAAATAATAAACATTAAAAAAAAGAACAGTAGCCTTTGAAACGTGGCTAGTTCAAATTGAGATGTGCTTTAAGTCTAAAATACACTTAAGTACAAAAGACTTGGTACCAAAGAAGAATGAAAAACATTTGTTAATAATTGTTATATTGATTCCATGTTGAAATGGTAATATTTTGAATATATGGATTAAATAAATTACATTATTAAAATTAATCATACCTGTTTCTTTTTACTTTTTTAAGTGTGACTACTAGAAAATTTCAAATTACACAGATAGCTCACATTCTCTGGCTCATGTTATATTTCTCTTGGACAGCACTATTCTAGAACAGTCAATTTTTTCCATTTTTTTAATATCAAAATTAATGTTATACATTTTCTAGAAACATTTCTACCTTGTAGTTTTCAAATGTATTAAGGTAGAGTTGTTCATAATATTCTTTTATAATCTTATTTATTTATTTATTTATTATTTATTTATTTTTGAGAATGAGAGAGAGAGAGAGCACATACACACAAGAGCAGGGGAGGGGCAGAGGGAGAGGGAGAGAGAGAATCTTAAGCAGGCTCCCAACACAGAGCCTGACACAGGGCTCCACATGAGGCTCGATCACATCACTGTGAGATCACAATCTGAGCTGAAGTCAAGAGTTGATGCTTAACCGCCTGGGCCCCCTGGCACCCCTATAATCTTTTTCATGTCTACAGCATCTGTAGAGATGTTTCTTCACAAAATTCTTGATTTTTGTTATTTGTGCCTTCTGTCTTTTTTTCTTGAGCAGTCATGCCAGGGATTTGTAAATTATCAATCTTTTAAAAAAACCAACTTTTGATCTTATTGATCCTCATTTTATATGTCTGTTTTGCATTTCACTAACTTCTGCTCCTATATTTATGTCTTTCTTCATGCAAGCCTCTTCATGTTTACTTCACTGTTCTTTTTCAACTTCTTGAGAACGTATACTTCAGTTGTTTATTTTTAGACTTTTTTCTATTTTATTATGTTTTACATTCCCTATGTTTTAATATGTATTATTTTGTTCAGCTTACATATTTCCTAATTTCCACTGTTGTTTCTTATTTGACTCAATACATTTAGGAGTCTTTATCATCATTTCCAACCAAAGAGAAATTCTTTCTTTTTTTTAAATTTTTTTAATGTTTATTTATTTTTGACAGAGTGAGACAGAGCATGAGTGGGGGAGGGGCAGAGAGAGAGGGAGACACAGAATCCCAAGCAGGCTCCAGGCTCTGAGTTGTCAGCACAGAGCCCGACTCGGGGCTCGAACTCACAGACTGCAAGATCATGACCTGAGCCGAAGTCGGACACTAAACCAACTGAGCCACCCAGGCACCCCTAGAAATTATTTCTTTTAATTATTGATTTAACTTTTAGTGACAAATCTCCAACATAATTTCATTGTGGTCAAAGAATATTCCTCTGTTGGGGCGCCTGGGTGGCGCAGTCGGTTAAGCGTCCGACTTCAGCCAGGTCACGATCTCGCGGTCCGGGAGTTCGAGCCCCGCGTCGGGCTCTGGGCTGATGGCTCAGAGCCTGGAGCCTGTTTCCGGTTCTGTGTCTCCCTCTCTCTCTGCCCCTCCCCCATTCGTGCTCTGTCTCTCTCTGTCCCAAAAATAAATAAACGTTGAAAAAAAAAATTAAAAAAAAAGAATATTCCTCTGTAAAATTTATTGAGACTTGTTTTTATGCCTTACTAGATTGTCAATTTTTGTATGTCTCCAATTTGCTTGAAAAAGACAGTGTACTCTGCAGTTGCTGGGGACAGATTCCATATATAATTTAGGTTGAGTTTGTTGATCATGCTCAAATCTTATTTTTTTAAGATTTTACTTTTAAGTAATCTTTACACCCATCTTGGGGCTCAAACTTACAACGCTGGAATCAAGAGTTGCATGTTCTACTGACTGAGACAGCCCTTTGCTCAAATATTCTATAGTGTGATTTTTTTTCATCTGCTGAGAGATATGTTTTTAAATTTCCTCCCATGATTATGAGTGTGTACATTTCTTATTTCAGTTGCTAAATTTTAGTTAAATATATTGAGTCTATACTATTAAGCATTTATAAATATAAAATTATTCTTGTAAGTCTAGTCTGTATCATTAGGAACGGCTCCTCATCTCTCAGAGTGCCCTTTGCCTCAAAGTCCATTTTATCTAATATTCATAAAGCTACACCAGCTTTCTTTGGTTAATACTTGTATGGTATATGTTTTTCCATCCTTTATATGTGTCTCTCTTAAATAGCATATAGTTGAGTGTTTGTTTTAATATATGACAGACTGATAATTTTTTTCTCTTATCTGAAGAATTTAGTTCATTTATATTTATTATAATTATTGGCATATTTTCACTTAAATATACAACCTTATCATGTGTGTTCTGTTTATCCCACTTTTTCCTACATATTTTACTGAAATTTCTTCCATGTTTTTCTCATGGACTATTTTTACATCCCTCTCATTTTTCTTCTTTTGCTAGCTTAGACGTTATAGATGTTTCTATTTTATAGTTATATAAAAAATTACAATGAGCATATTTAATTGATGAAAGATAAAGTTAATAAATACTATTCCAAGCTTTCTCCAGTGTTCCTGGTCTCGGTTAATGATAACTTCCATTTTCCAATTGTTCAGGCCTAAAACCTTGATCAGGGTTGGCTTCACAGGTTTGTGACCTATGCAGTCACACAGGGCCCCACAATAAAAGAGCAGTGAGATTGGTTTAGTGCCTGCTGTGGCTGTCTTGAAATTCTTTATAAATTTTGAAGAGGGAGCCCTGAATTTTTATTTTTCCCTGAGCCCTGAAGATTGTGTAACTAGTCATGACTTTAATATGTACTTGACTCTTCTTTTTCTTCATGCTTTACATCTATTCCATTATCAATTCCTATTGGCTTCACCACCCAAATATATCCACAACTTGACAGTTTCTCTCCACCCTCCTTCCCACTACCACCATCCTAGTCCAAGTCACAATCGTCTTTTGACTGAACTAAGTAATCCTAAGCAACTAAGTAGTCCTCCTCAAACTCAAGTCAGATCACGTCAAACTCTCTGAAGCCTCCTTCTTACTCAGGGTAAACCTTACCACGTCTTTATCATGACATAAAAGGCCCTACAGGATCTGATTTCCTATTTCTTTTCTCACTTCATTTCCTACTACTCTCCCTCTCTATTCAGATCCAGCCATGCTAGCATCCTTCTTGATCTTTGAGCACTCTAGGCATGTTCCCAATTCAGAGCTTTTGCAGCTTTTCTTCTTTCTACATGGAATGCTCTATTCCTCTATCCACCATCCTCACGTACTCACCCCACCCCACACCCCAGATATCCACATAGCTTGCTTCTCAATTCTTTCAGATTGACTCAGCAGTCACCTCCTTTGTGCAAATTTACCTAGTTATCCCATCTGTAATTTAAAAGCCAAGACCCAATATTTTACATTCCTCTGTTCTGCTTTAGTTACTCCTATGCATATCACTTTACAAGATGAATTTTTTGCTTTTATTTCTTTTTCATTTTCTTTGTTCTAACTAGAGTGTAAGTAAGCTCTACAAAGGTAAGGGATTTGTCTGTTGATCATTACATTCCCAGTGCTGAGAACACTGCCAGATACATAAAAGAAGCTCAAAAACTTTTGTTGAACAAATGAATGAATGAATGAATAAGACCAAATTTGAACACTCTGACTTCATGAATTACTCCAATATATTATTGTTGCCTTATATTTTATTCTATTTATTCTTTTTAAAAAGTAGACATTATTGTTGTTTCTTTACCATCAGAATCCATTTAAATTTGCCTATATTTTTACCACTTTCTTTGCTCTTCATTCTCTCTTGCATTTTACACCTACCATCTATGATCAATTTCCTTATGCCTGAAATATATCCCTTAGAATTAAAGTTAATAAGTGTGTGCTTGTTATAAGATTTCTCAATTCTTTTCTCTAAAATTGTTTTTTTTCCTAGGTAATAGTTACCTTCTTTCAGCACATCAAAAGTGTCATTTCTCTGACTTCTGACTTTCATTATTGCAGATGAGCTCTCAGTCTAACTATTAATCCATTGAAAGAAATTGTCTTGATTATTTAGTATGTGTGGTAGATGGAAAATCACCCCCAAAAACATGTCCATGTCTTAATCTCTGGAATGTGCCCTGTTACTTTATTTGGAAAAAGAATATTTGCATATGTAGTTAAATGAAGGATCTTGAGATGAGAAGATTGTCCTGGATTATTGGGTGGGCCCTAAATGCCACCACAAATTTTCTCATAAGAGAATGGCAAAGGGAGACTTGACATACACACAGGAGAGGAGGCAATCTGACTATGGAGACAGAGATTGAACTGATTTGTCTGTCAGCCAAAGAACAACGAGTGGTGGTAGCCATCAAAAGCTAGAAAACTCAAGAAATAGCTTCTCCCCCATAGCCTCAAGAGGGAGCAGCCCCACTGACATCTTCATTTCAAACTTTTGGTCTCCAGAATTGTGAGATAATAAATTTTTGTTGTTTTATTATTTTTTAATTATAATTTATTGTCAAATTGACTAATATACAGTGTGTAAAGTGTGCTCTTGGTTTTTGGGGTCGATTCCCATGGTTCATCGCTTACAATACCCAGTGCTCATCCCAACAAGTGCCCTCCTCAATGCCCATCACCCATTTTCCCCTCTCTGCCATCCCGCATCAACCCTCAGTTTATTCTGTTTTTAAGAGTTTTTATACTTTGCCTCCCTCCCTCTCTGTTTGTAGCTATTTTCCCCCCTTCTCTTCCCCCATGGTCTTCTGTTAAGTTTCTCAAGATCCACATATGAATGAAAATATATATCTATCTTTCTCTAACTTATTTCACTCAGCATAATACCTTCCAGTTCCATCCATGTTGCTGCAAATGGCATGATTTTATTCTTTCTCATTGCCAAGTAGTATTCCATTGTATATATAAACCACATCTTCTTTATGCATTCATCAGTTGATGGAGATTTAGGCTCTTTCATTAATTTGCCTATTGTTGAAAGTGCTGCTATAAACATTGGGGTACCTGTGGCCCTATACTTCAGTAATCTTGTATCCTTTGGATAAATTCCTAATAGTTCTATTGCCAGGTCATAGAGTAGTTCTATTTTTAATTTTTTGAGGAACCTCCACACTGCTTTCCAGAGCGGTTGCACCATTTGCATTCCCACCAACAATGCAAAAATTTCCCGTTTCTCCACATCCTCGCCAGCACCTGTTGCTTCCTGATTTGTTCATTTTAGCCACTCTGATCAATGTGAGGTGGTATCTCAGTGTGGTTTTGATTTGTATTTCCATGATGATGAGTGACATTGAGCATCTTTTCATGTGCCTGTTGGCCATCTGGATGTCTTCCTTGGAAAAGTGTCTATTCATGTCTTCTGCTCATCTTCACTGGATTATTTGTTTTTCAGGTATTGAGTTCGGTAAGTTCTTTAGGGATTTTGGATACTAACCCTTTATCCAATATGTCATTTGCAAATATCTCTTCCCAACCCGTCAGTTGCCTTTTAGTTTTGTTGATTGTTTCCTTTGCAGTGAAGAAGCTTTTTATCTTGATAGGTCCCAATAGTTCATTTTTGCTTTTAATTCCCTTGCCTTTGGAGATGTGTCAAGCAAGAAATTGCCTGCTTTCTCCTCTAGGGTTTTGATGGTTTCCTGTCTCACATTTAGGTCTTTCATCCACTTTGAGTTTATTTTGTGTATGGTGTAAGAAAGTGGTCTAGTTTCATTCTTCTGCATGTTGCTGTCCAGTTCTCCCAGAACCATTTGCTAAAGAAGCTGTCTTCTTCCATTGAACACTCTTTTCTGCTTTGTAAAAGATTAGTTGGCCATACTTTTGTGGGTTTAATTCTGGGGTTTCTATTCTATTCCATTGGTCTATGTGTCTGTTTTTTGTGCCAATACCATGCTGTCTTGATGATTACAGCTTTGTAGTAGAGGCTAAAGTCTGGGATTGTGATGCCTCCCACTGTGATTTTCTTCTTCAATATTACTTTGGTTATTTAAGGTCTTTTGTGGTTCCATACAAATTTTAGGATTGTTTGTTCTAGCTTTGAGAAGAATGCCGGTGCAATTTTGATTGGGATTGCATTGAATGTGTAGATTGCTTTGGGTAGTATTGACATTTTAACAATATTTATTCTCCCAATCCATGAGCATGGGATGTTTTTCCATTTCTTTGTGACTTCTTCAATTTCCTTCATAAGTTTTCTATAGTTTTTAGCATACAGATATTTTATATCTATTCCTAGGTATTTTATGGTTCTTGGTGCAATTGTAAGTGGGATCTGTTTATTTTCTTTCTGTTGTTTCATTATTGGTATATAAAAATGCAACCAATTTCTGAACATTGATTTTGTACCCTGTGACTTTGCTGAATTCATGTATCAGTTCTAGCAGCCCTTCAGTGGAGTCTTTTTGGGTTTTCCATGTAGAGTATCATGTCATCTGCCAAAAATGAAAGTTTGACTTCTTCTTTGACATTTTTTATGTCTTTTATTTCATTTTGTTGTCTGATTGCTGATTCTAGGACTTCCAACACTATGTTAAACAACAGTGGTGAGACTGGACATCCCTGTCGTGTTTGTGATCTCAGGGGGAAAGCTCTGTTTTTCCCCATTGAGGATAATATTAGCTGTGGGCTCTTTATATATGGCTTTTATGATGTTTAAGTATGTTCCTTCTACCCCAGCTTTCTTGAGGGTTTTTATTAAGAAAGGATGTTGTACTTTGTCAAATGATTTTTCTGCATCTATTGACAGAATCATACAGTTCTTATCCTTTCTTTTACTAATGTGTTGTATCACATTGATTGATTTGTGAATATTGAACCAGCCTTGCAGCCCAGGAATGAATCCTGCTTGATCATGGGGAATAATTCTTTTTATATGCTGTTGAATTTGATTTGCTAGTATGTTGTTCAGAATATTTGCATCCATGTTCATCAGAGTTTTTGGCCTGTAGTTCTCCTTTTTTGTGGGTCTCTGTCTGGTTTGGGAATCAAGGTAATGCTGGATTCATAGAATGAGTCCAGAAGTTTCCCTTCCATTTCTATTTTTTGGGGACAGCTTGAGAAGGATAGGTATGAACTCTGCTTTAAATGTCTGATAGAATTCCCCAAGGAAGCCATCTGGTCCAGGACTCTTATTTGTTGGGAGATTTTTGATAACTGATTCAATTTCTTTACTAGTTATGGGTATGTTCAAATTTTCCATTCCTTCTCGTCTGAGTTTTGGTAGTGTGTGGATGTTTAGGAATTTGTCCATTTCTTCCAGGTTGTCCAGTTTGTTGGCATATAATTTTTCATAGTATTCCCTGATAATTGCTTGTATTTCTGAGGGCTTGGTTGTATTAAATACAGTTTCATTCATGATTTTATCTATTTGGGTCCTCTCTTTCTTTTTGAGAAGCCTGGCTAGAGGTTTATCAATTTTGTTTATTTTTTCAAAAAACCAACTCTGAATTTCATTGATCTGCTCTACTGTTTTGTTTTCTTTTTCTTTTTCTTTTTTTTTTTTTTGGATTCTATATTGTTTATTTCTGCTCTGATCTTTATTATTTCTCTTTATTATTCCTTCTGCTAGGTTTGGAGTTTCTTTGCTGTTCTGCTTCTAGTTGCTTTAGGTGTGCTGTTAGATTTTATATTTGGGATTTTTCTTGTTCTTTGAAATAAGCCTGGATTGCAACGTATTTTCCTCTTAGGACTGCATTTGCTGCATCCCAAAGGGTTTAGACTGTTGTGTTTTCATTTTCATTTGTTTCCATATATTTTTAATTTCTTTAATTGCCTGGTTGACCCATTCGTTCTTTAGTAAGATGTTCTTTAAACCTCCATGAATTTGGAGGTTTTCCAAACTTTTTATTGTGGTTGATTTTAAGTTTCATGGCATTGTGATCTGAAAGTGTGCATGGTATGCTCTCAATTCTTTTATATTTATTGAGGGATGTTTTGTGACCCACTATGTGATCTATCTTGTAGAATGTTCCATGTGCTCTTGAGAAGAATGTGTATTCTGCTGCTTTAGGATGAAAAGTTCTAAATACATCTGTCAAGTCCATCTGGTCCAGTATATCATTCAGGGCCATTGTTCTTTATTGATTCTCTGTCTAGATGATCTGTCGATTGTTGTAAGTGGAGTATTAAAGTCCCCTGCAGTTACCACATTCTTACCAATAAATTGCTTATGTTTATGATTCCTTGCTTTATATATTTAGGTACTCCTGAATTCGGTGCATAAACATTATAATCGTTAGCTCTTCTTGATGGATAGACCCAATAATTATGATATAATGCCCTTCTTCATCTCTTGCTACAGCCTTTAGTTTAAAATCTAGTTTGTCTGATGTAAGTATGGCTACTCCAGCTTTCTTTTGACTTCCAGTAGCATGATAGTTCTCCATCCCCTCAATTTCAATCTGAAGGTGTCCTCAGGTCTAAAATGGGTCTCTTGTAGAGAGCAAATAGATGGGTCTTTTTTTATATATATATCCATTTTGATACCCTATGTCTTTTGATTGGAGCATTTAGTCTATTTATATTCAGTGTTATTATTGAAAGATATGGATTTAGAGTCATTGTGTTATCTGTAGGCTTCATGCTTGTAGTGATGTCTCTGGTCCTTTGTGGTCTCTTTGCAACATTCCACTCACAGAGTCTCCTTTAGGATCTCTTGTAGGTCTGCTTTAGTGGTGATGAACTTCTTCAGATTTTGTTTGGGAAAACCTTTATCTCTTCTCCTATTCTGAATGATAGGCTTGCTGGATAAAGGATTCTTGGCTGCATGTTTTTCTTATTCAGCACACTGAAACTTTCCTGCCACTCCTTTCTGGCCTGCCAAGAGAGTCAGTAGATAGGTCTGCTACTACCCTTATGTGTCTACACTTGTAGGTTAAGGCCCCGTTTGCCCCTAGCTGCTTTCATAATACACTCATTCTGCCAGTTTCACTATGATATGTCATGTAGATCAATTCAAGTTATGTCTGAAGGGAGTTCTCTGTGCCTCCTAGATTTCAATGTCTGTTTCCTTGCCCAGATTGGGGAAGTTCTCAGCTATGATTTGTTCAAGTACACCTTCAGCCTCTTCCCTCTCTCTTCTTCTTCTGGAACTCCTATGATACAGATATTATTTCATTTCATTGAGTCAGTTCTCTAATTCTCCCCTTGTGGTCCAGAATTTTTTTATCTCTCTTTTTCTCAGCATTATCTTTTTCCATAATTTTATCTTCTATTTCACTTATTCTCCTCTCTGCCTCTTCAATCCTCACTGTCACTGCCTCTAGTTTATTTTGAACCTTATTTACAACATTTTAAAATTCATATGACTATTTTTTAGTTCCTTGATCTCTGCAGCAATTGATTCTTTTCTGTCTTCTATGCTTTTTTCAAGCCCAGCGATTAATCTTATGACTATTATTCTAAATTCTTGTTCAGTTATATATTTTTTTATCTGTTTTGATCAATTCTCTAGCTGTCATTTATTCCTGGAATTTCTTTTAAGGAGAATTCTTCTATTTCATCACTTTGGCTAGTTTTCTGTCCCTTAGTGTTTTAAAAGCTTGTTATGTGTCCTGCAACTGTGAGCACTACCATATAAAGGGGGGTCATACACTGTCCAGGGCCTGGCCCTTCAGGATGTGTTTTTTGCAGTGTGTTACTTGCTCTCTGTTGTTGTGTCTTTGGTTGGTTGCTTTATCTCCCTACTTGTAGTGATGTTTTGGACCCTCCACCAGATGTGCTTTGATTTGTTCATTGAAGTAACCCTGGAAAGGAAAACAAACAAGCAAACAAAAACAAAAGCAAACACACAAACAAAAAAACCCAAAAACAAAAAACCAGAAACACCAGCTGCAGCAAAACAACAGGGTGGAGGTGTTGTTGATGGAAGAGGCCTTATATGATACAAAAAGAGAAATGACAGGGGCAGGGAAAAAGAAAAGAAAAGAAAATTGAGCAGGCAAAGAAACTCTATCCAGAGAGTTAATGGCTTAATCCAGAGAAAGAGAGAGAGGAAAATAAAGAAGGAGATATAGAACAGGTATAAAGGGAATAGATTAAATATGTCTGCTTAAACAAACCAACAACCAGAATAACCAGACTAGAGGAGGAAAGAAATATGAAAGAGAAAAGGAAGGGGAAAAAAAAATATATATATATACATATATACACACATATATATGTATATACATAATATAATAAGAATTGTCCAGGAATTAAATCCAGAAAATGCAAAACCACTGGGTGCCTTGGAACCAGTGACAAAGCTGTTTGGGAGGAGAGGCTGTCTGGTTCATTAGCATCAATTCCTCTCCAGTAGATACCAGGCACAGAGGGGCATGGTTTGGTGTAGGCAGGTCCTGCCTTCCCTGTGGGCCTGCTGTCCATCCCCTGAGGCCCCACCTGGCGACATCCCAGTCTCTCCTCCACTAACCAGGTGTCCCAAACCACTCTGTTCAGGCTGTCCTCACTGTGCCGCAGGCTCGAATGAGTTTTTCCCCGCTCCACTGACTCCCACACCTCCTTAGTGTTTGGCTGGGATTTAAACCCCGATGTCTTTAAGGGTCCTGCTCCATGTGCCCTGGTTGGGGGAAGTGCCACTCCTCATCCATAAATGGTCTCCAGCTGGTGGGCACAGCAGTCTTTGTCTTTTGAACAGTTACATACCTCTTCCCACAGCACTCCAGTGAGGGGATCACTTTCTCCCACTGTGGACTGTGTCTCTGAACTACTGAGCCCAGGGCTGGATCCCCTACTCCCCAGGTGTGCAAACTGGGCAGCTGGCCCCAGTCCAGAGGAAACCCCACAGAGATTGGATCTTTCTCCATCCTGGTCCGTGGCTTTTCTCTTGTCCAAATACAGTCCTACACTTCCCCAGCCTCTCTTTCTCTTCCCTTTGTCTCTCCGCAGAAGGGGATCCCTCCCCTCCATTCTTACCTGGCCCATTTTATCTCTCCTAGTTCGCACTCACCCAAGGCCTGCCAGCTTGTCCCGGTGAGTCCCTGGAGGCATCTCTGTCACTCTTGGAATTCAAAGTCCTTTGGCTTCACTGCTATGTTTGAGAGAAAGGGAACTTTGGGTCCCCCTACTACTCTGCCATGTTGGATCCCCCTCCTTTGTTATTGTTTTAAGCCACTATATTAGTGATAATTTCTTACAGCAGCCACAGAAAATGAATACAGCATGTTTGAGGTTCAGTGTGCCTCTTAAATATGTGAATACATGTCTTTAGTCAGTTCTAGAAAATTCTGATCCGTTATCTTTTCAAATATTGCCTTTGCTATTTCTTTCTTTCTTCCTCTTTTGGAAATTAAATATATGTCAGATTTTTCTCAGTACATTAAGCTCTTACCTTCTTTTCTGTATTTTCCATTTTCATATTTTTTCTTTATGCTACATTTTGTTTTTGTTTTTTAATTTTTTTTAACGTTTATTTATTTTTGAGACAGAGTGAGACAGAGCACGAACGGGGGAGGGTCAGAGAGAGGGAGACACAGAATCCGAAACAGGCTCCAGGCTCCAAGCTGTCAGCACAGAGACTGACGCGGGGCTCGAACTCACAGACCGCGAGATCGTGACCTGGCTGAAGTCGGCCGCTCAACCGAGCCACCCAGGCGCCCCTCTTTATGCTACATTTTGGATAATTTGTTCTGTTCTGTACTGCAGTTCATGGATTCTGTCTTCTAAAGCTAGTATTTTATTTACTGATTTTATTAAAGCATTTTTTACTTCAACGAGTTTTGTTAGACTCATTTTTTACCTCAATATTTATTTTTGACAGAGAGAGAGAGAGAGGGAAGGAGGGGCAGAGAGAGAGGGAGACAGAGGATTTGAAGCAGGCTCCATGCTGACAGCAGAGAGCCTGATTTGTGGCTTGAACTCACCAACCATGAGATCATGACCTGAGTCAAAGTTGGGCAGTTTAACCAATAGAGCTACCCAGGTGCCCCAACTCATTTTTGTATGTGTAACATGTTTCCCATGTTTTATAACTTCCTGTTCCATGCAGACAAATAAGTTGGCATCTAGAAGACCCTTTAAGCTAGATAACAGAGTTCCTAGGAGCCCAAAGGGTGCATGGTTCCACAACAGTTTGATGCGCCTAATTAACAATAACTCCAGAGAGAAAGATGTACCTCAAAAAGAACTGTGTTGTGACTTTTGCCACGGAGTGGAATGAAATACATAGAAATCTATAGTGCTTTTAAATTCATATTGGTTAAAGTGATGCCAGCTCAGACTAAAAGTGGAGATTGATGTTATGATCCTCATTTTCATAATAGGTTGTAAGATTTTAACTGGTACTGATGGTCCTCTCCCCACACCAATTCCACTATTCAGTCTATGTTTCCTTTTAATGGAGAGCTTACTTTCCAGGGTTATTTATCCAATGGACTGACCCAAATCTTTATTAACAGAAATGTAAGCCTTTTGTCTCACTGCACAGGGTTTCTGTGGTCTTCCGCTAATTTTTTACCATTGAACATGGTCAAACCAGTAGATGGGTCTTCTGACTTTCACTCACACTCTTCCCTATTCCTGTTGTGTGACATAAACCCTATTCCCCTGGAAAATCAGAATAAATCAACCCATCCAATGCTTAATCTAACTTTTTCTTGATTACTTAGTGGTTATAGAAGCCTCAAATGATCAAGATGAAAGTCGTAGCTAACAATTAAGTGGTTGTGTACCCATTGGAAGCATTCCTTTCTTCAATATTAAGATTCTAAATCAAGAGGCCCTAAAGTAGCAGAGCCAATAAACAAACTTTGCAAGTGACAATAAGGGAAAAAAATTGAAGTGGGTGATAAATATAATAGTGAGAGGTGTCATGCCTTCTTCAACTCATTAATTCTGCCAATGGGAGAAACCACACTATTGGTCATTGATTCCGAGTATATAATGTATCCCTTAAGATAACATGTCAACCTCATAAGATGTTGGCCACACACTCAATCTTTAATTGGCTATTTTGTTGTAAAGTGAAATGCTTTTGAATATGTGGGAAGTGAAACCTATTTCATTTTTCCATTGCCTTACTTCTTTATGGAGTGAGCTTCTTTGTCAAAAGCACAAAGATCATAAGGAATTCAGTAAGACCATGAATGCAATTGCTAGAAGAAACATGGTAGTTGGGAAGCAAATCCAAACCCAAAGTATGTATCTATTTAGACTCATCAATTGTAACAAATGTACTCCTGTGATGGGGAATGCTATTTATGGGGGAGCTATGCTTCTGTGGAGGCAAGGAATACCTGAGAAATAGCTGTATCTTCTGCTCAATTTTGCTGTGATCCTGAAACTGAGCTAAAAAATAAAGTCTATTAAAAAAAAAAAAGGTATCTACTTCATGATCATGCCCCCTTCTCTGTAACCAACTTGCCATGGGTCAGGCTGGCTTGTCCTCCCAGGCATAATTGACTGTTTGTTATTGGGAAGGCTTCTAGTCATCAGCAGGCTATTAGTAGTTACATTTTCTGGAAATCAAAAGGAATGCAACATGGATGAATCTTAAAAGTATTATGCTCAGTGAAAGAAGCCAGATTTCCAAAAACACTTTTTATATAAAATTCTAGAACTGGCAAAACATACTCAATTTATTGTGATTGAAATTAAATCAGTGGTTACTTTGAGAGTGTGGGGTGGGATAAACTAGGTAGCAGAACAAGGGAGCTTTCTGGTGGATAGAAATTTATTTATTTATTTATATTTATTTTAAGTTTATTTATTTTGAGAGAGAGAAAGCACAAGTGAGGCAGGGGAAGAGAGAGAGGGAGAGAGAATCCCAAGCAGGCCCCCCATTGTCAGTGTGGATCCTGATGTGGGGCTCGAACTCACAAATGTGAGATCATGACCTGAGCCGAATTTAGACACTTAACTGACTGAGCCACCCAGGCGCCCCGGGGATACTTTCTATATCTTACTCAGAGATATTAATTTGTTAAGTCCTGTGGAGAAATAAAGTTAAGATCTGTGCTTTTTACTGGATGTAAGTGACATCTCAATAAACTTAACACATGATATATGTATGTGTATGTATACAAATATATGTGTGTATGTGTATACGTATATCTGTTCTTTGTCCCACTCCTTTCCATTCCTCCTTTGAGAAGATATAAGATCTAGGATCTAGATAATACAATCCCAGAGAAAGGAAATTCCAAGGCCCAGATGGAGAATAAAGGTCTGCAGGAGGGAATTCTCTAAATAATGGAACAGATAGATCCCTTCACAAGGAAGCCTTAGGACTTCTTGTGGAAAGTTGTACTGAGAGGCAGGTGTGGGAAAGAAAACTAAGGAAAAGAAAATGAAAGGCAATCATTAACTTCAAAAAGGAAAAGTAAGGAAACTACCATGATCAGAGTACTCTATAATACTCAGCTGAGGGTATGGGGCACGTGGGTGACTCGGTTAAGCGTCCGACTTTGGCTCAGGTCATGATCTTGCGGTTTGTGAGTTCAAGCCCCGCATTGGGCTCTGTGCTGACAGCTTGGAGCCTGGAGCCCGCTTTGGAATCTGTGACTCCCTCTCTCTCTGCCCCTCCCCTGCTAATGCTCTGTCTCTGTCTCTCAAAAAATAAACATTAAAAAATTTTTTAAAAAATACTCAGCTGAGGGGGCGCCTGGGTGGCGCAGTCGGTTAAGCGTCCGACTTCAGCCAGGTCACGATCTCGCGGTCCGGGAGTTCGAGCCCCGCGTCAGGCTCTGGGCTGATGGCTCGGAGCCTGGAGCCTGTTTCCGATTCTGTGTCTCCCTCTCTCTCTGCCCCTCCCCCGTTCATGCTCTGTCTCTCTCTGTCCCAAAAATAAATAAACGTTGAAAAAAAATTTAAAAAAAAATAAAAATAAAAAAAAATAAAAATACTCAGCTGAGGATAATATTTACATAATCATAATAATGTAAATACAACATATTAACCAATCCTAAAATTTGTAACATAATTATATTGGGGGACAGAGGAGGGAAGGTTGAAGGGATGGATCCGCTACAGTAATATGAGGTGAGTAGATAAAATGGATGAATGAAAAGTAGGGTACACACATTAGAATTACATACATGTAAATGCCAGGAAAAAATAGCTTAAAAAGTTGAAAGTAGTTGCTCGGAGGAAAGGAATGGAGCATGAAGAAAGCAGGAAACACCGTGCTTTGGCACAAACTATTGACTATTATTTCTCTTTATGAATATTGTACACATGCCACATTGATAAAATAATAATTACCTAAAAACTGTTGTGGACTTTAAATTGTATTTACAAGGTAACATTAGCCTTTTCCAACTATAGAGTTCAACCTTCTAGGGATGTTTCTAGAGCAACTTGAAAACAAATCTGAAGCCATTTACTAAGTAAGGTAGTTTATTAATTCAAGAGGCTCTGGAGACACACACAACAGACACTGCAATTTATCTTCACTCATTTATTTGTTTACTTGTTTCAGAGATTCAAACTGAAACCATATACACAAACAAACAAACAAAAACATTGAAAGCAGCTCAGCAGGAAGGAAGAAATGGGAACACTTAACCTCCCTGCTGTGAGTGGGAGTAAGGACGCTCTCTCCTTAGGCAATTTGCAGACTGGAAAATCCCTTTACCACCATCAACCAGTCAATTAAATAGGGTACTTCCTCAATTCTAAGATCATCCATTCTGATACCCAATATTAATTTAATAACAACTTTGAGTCAGGCAGAGGAGGCGTGACTGGCAAGCCTACTTTGGCATGAATTGCAAGATGCATGCCAGGTTCAGAAATATTAATATATGAAGACTGTGCATCTTTCAACTGAGGGAAACTTTAAATACGTTGTTTCTTGATTTTCCACATGTCCCATCTGGGGCCTATTGGTTTCAATATATACATATTTTTCAAATTTTATTTGAGAGAGAGAGAGCGAGAGAGAGAGAGCATGTATGAGCAGGGAAGAGGGGCAGGGGGAGAGAGAGAGTCCCAAGCAGGCACCATGCTCAGCATGGAGCCGAATGCAAGGTTCCATCCCACGACCCTGGGATCATGACCTGAGCCAAAATCAAAAGTCAGACGTTCAACCAACTGAGCCAGCCAGGCGCCCCTGGTTTCAGTATTTTTATACAGCTGTTTTACTGGAAGCAGTCTCCAGGGTCTAACTGAGGACCTTGCTCCCTCAGCTGTACTGTCAGCTGCCAACAGCTCTTGACAGAGTCCTTTCCTATGATTTGCCTTTGGCTCAGAAGAGACATTTTCCCCAAGTTCATGCCCCCTCCCCAGAACAGCTTGCATCACAGAATGGTGGGGGAGGGGTGTGAAAGGCCTTTGAGCCCCAGAGCTGCCTGGGAGTTGGCTGAGGCCTTTGTTGAGACTGCCGGGCACCTCAGCTTCTCCCTCTGCCCAATCCTGCCTGGAGGATCCCCTCCATGCATGTAAATCCCGAGAACACTCCCCAACAGAGCACCAGTATGCAAATCCCTCGGAAACAGCTTCCTGGGAAGCCAATCTGGAACAAAGTCGAAGTCTAATTTCAGATTTTGGCCTCCTTTCATGCCGAAGGTAAGATTCTCTTGGCATGTAAGGTTTTTACGCCTGAGGACATCATCCGTCTCAGTGTGAAAATGAAAGCATCATACCTGAAGCCTTGATTTACTTCCTAAGGCCCAGGGCTGGTGCTTTTCTGGGCCAAAGCCATTCTCTTAAGTTCCTGAAGATGTGACTCAGAGGCAGGCTACCATCCTGCTGTACCACTGAAGTGACAGAATCTGACTTCTGAAAATTACTGTCCCTGAGCCTTCATGTCCTTTTGTGTAAACTGAGGGTAAAAGAAAGAATTGCTGAAAAGCATTTAGCACAGGCCTAGTGTGTGGCAAGGGCTCACAGAGCATTCTTTCCCATTCCCAGTCATCCGCCCTCACCCATGAGGGCAATTTGCTCTCAACATCCTACATAAGGTCAGGGAAATGGGCTCAGCCTGGCTCAGAGAGGATGCCACTTGGGGCCTTCAGTTAGGGATAGAATCAACTGGACAAGCCTTCCAAGGTGCAGCAGGCCACGGAGGGTGCTGCCTGGGGTCTCACCCCAGCCCCAGGGAAAAGGCCACTGCATTCAATGACCCAAGAGGCATTGAGGAGAGAGCTTAGGCTGCCTCTGGTTCCCTTGGGAACTGGAGGGGGTGTCCGGATGTGTCCCCTTTCTGCGTTCAGCTGGGAATGAGCTGGTGGAGTATTTTCCCCTCCAAGCAGAGAATTATCTGTTCCTCCCCCGCCCCTCCCCCACCTCCTGCCCCATCCACTCGTAGCTCACTGGTTCTCTGGGCAACCCCAGTTAGCAGTTTGGGCCTTTCTTCCTGCACACAATTGACATGGAGCTCCCGAATCTGGTCCATTCAAACATCACATGGAACACTCCGTTTTTGTCACTGAGCTTCCAGAAACGTGATCTTATCCAACCCAGGCAAAATGGAACTGGCTTGTCTTCTCCCAGTGACAGTGTGTTTCCTCCCATGGCATGGCATTTTCTGTAACTTTTAGATTTAACATTTCAAATTATTTTTAATGGGGGCTCCTATAGATGCTAGCTTCTGGTTATTTTTTTTTTCCCCCAAATGCTGAAAGGTTTGATTCTTCCATCTATCCATCAACAAATCTCATTGAATGACGGTGCTCAGTGACCCAGGATGCCACCGGAGACAAAACAGACCATACATATTTTCTGGTCTCCCTGGAAAATTAGTGCAAACACTTTCATCACTGCAGAGAAGGAAAATATGCACGGGGAGGTGAAGATTTGCTTTTGTTTTGTCTTGTTTTGTTTTCCTAAGAAGAGACTTCCCCCTCATCCAAACAGTGAAATTCATATTGTTCTTATTTGTCTGCAAATTAACCAGTTAACTAGAATCCCTACATTCACTCATTTTTGCAAGCCAAGGCCCTTTTTTCTCTCCACCTCCTAGTCACACTTATTCTAGGATCACCGTCTTTCTCCCCTCCAGGACTGTTTGGAATTCATTCTGGTTTTGCCCTGCCGTGTTAAAAGTAACATTTAAAATATTTTAATTTGATTTCTTATCCCATCTGTCTTTCTTTTTTAACCCCATTTTAAAGAATCCCCTTTACTTTACGAACAGCCTGCTTTTAATTCGGTGGAAAACTGGTTGCATTGCACAGTCCCTTTTCTCTCTCCTGTTAGATTTTCCCTTTTATGAAAGATACAATCTAACCCTCTGGAAATGAAGCAGGAGGAGAAGCAGGGGCTCCTGGCCTCACTGCAGCCCTCACGTTGTGCTGTCTGGGAAGTCGTCCCCTCTGTTGGGTGGAGAGGACAATTAATCTCTTCCTACATGGAAGTGGTGCCTGAATGCTTTAAGATGAAAATGTTTGTGTACAGGGTGGTCTATTTAAAACAGTTCCCATATGATGCAATGCAACTTGAAAAGGAAACCCTTTCAGATGACTCACCCACTTAACAATAATAATTAGCATTGGAGAATCTTGTTTAGAACACTCAGAAGAAGAATAGTTTATGATTTCTTAAGAGTTCACACACTCCCTGGAGCTTCAATCAAGGCAGCGTATTAAAGCCTGACATTCATTTTCATTTGTAAAAATTTGGAGAAGAGGAGACCAGGTTTACCGACAATTCAAGAGAAAAGGACTTAGGGAATTTAGGAGACTTCAAATCCAGCTAAGCCATTAGGGCAACCGAGTTATTCAAACAGCCAATAAGATGTTGGGATGCATTAATAAAAGCATAACGAATGTCTCAAACAACAGAGGTGATGATCCCATTGTACTCTTTAATGGTCAGGCCATATTTGGGGTATTTTTTCAGTTATAGGTGATGAATTTTAAAATAGATATCAATAAACCAGAAAGCAGCCAAAGAGGACAGCCTGAAAAATGAAAGATCTAGAAACCATACAAAATAATCATTCCTAGATTAGCTAGGAGAACAAGGTTCAGAGTTAAACAGAATTGGGTTACAGGCCCAGCTCTATAAATTACTAGTTGTGACCTTGGACAACTCACTTAACCTTGCCTCTGTATTATCATCTATAAAAATGGGTATAATAATACCCAGGAATAAGATCATTCATGTATACCTGATGCCCGGTGCCTAGCATATAACATGTGCTCAATAAGTATTAGTATTATTGTTAACACTGACAACAAAAATCATCATTATGCTATTACTTTCTAGTTGTGTAACAATTTATATGTAACACATAAATTGACTTTGTATTATCATGTTTTCTAACATACACATGTAATATGAGTTGGGCACTGCTGTTCTCATTTTCAGAAGTAGAGACCCTCCTTGGCCCCAAGGATCCTTTCTTTTATGCTCAGCTGCCAAGCACCAATCTCCTATGCCGCTGCCATAAAGTCCTCACAGCCGGCACCAGCAGCTGACAAAGTGAAGCCACCGTAAGTCTGAGGAGGGGCTGTGGACAGCCCCAGATGGAGAGTCACTGTGATCACAGAGCCTCTAGTCAACCTGGTCCTAAATGTCCACTGATGGATGAGTGGACAAAACAAATGTGGTATATACGTACAGTGGAATATTATTCAGCCTTAAAATTTAAGGAAATCCTGTAATATGTGACAACATTGGATGAACCTAGAACATAATGCTAAGAGAAATAAGCCAGTCACAGACAAATATGCATGATTACCTAAATTAATGAAACTCATGGAAGCAAAGAATAGAACTGTGGTTGCCAGGTGCTGAGAGGGGGGTGAAAATGGAGTTGCCAATCAATAGGTATAAAATTTCAGTTATGTAAGATGAATGAGTTCTAGAGATGTACCATACAATAATTGTGCCTATAGGTAACAATGCTGTATGGTACACTTAAAAAAAAAACAGGTTAAGAGGGTCCATCTCATCTTAAATATTCTTACCACAAAAAATAGAGAGAGAGAGAGGGAGAGGTCTAGCCAGCAAGAAAAGGCAACTTCTTAAAGTGATATGTGTGTGTATGTGTGTGTGCACCCGTGCACATATGACAGAAAGAGAAAGAGAGAGATGAACTGATGTTCAAATTATACCAGCATCCTTTTAGGTTGACCGAGGTCATATCAACACTCTGCCTTAAAATAGAACAAATAGGAGCACTGGGGTGGCTCAGTTGGTTAAACGTCCGACTCTTGATTTTGGCTCAGGTCATGATCTCACAGTTTGTGAGTTCTAGCCCTGAGTCAGGCTCACACTGACAGTGTGAAGCCTGCTTAGGATTCTCTCTCTCTCCCTCTCTCTCTCTCTCTCTCTTTCTCTTTGCTCCTCCCCTGCTTGCTCTCTCTCTCTCTCTCTCTCTCAAAATAAATAAATAAACTTAAAAAAATAAAATAAAATCAAGCAAACAGTATGGCAATGCCAGGAATAAAAATAGAGGCATTGAGAGTTAACCAACTGTTTTTTAAAAAAGTATTGTGTATGTGAGTGTGTGTGTTCATGTTTGAAAGGAAAAATATTTTAGGGTTAATATTGGTTCTCTCTACTTAATAGATTAAAAGTATTTTTTCTGTTTGATCTCAACTGCACTTTCCAATTTTTAATTTTTTTACAACGAATTTGTCTTACTGAATAATAAAGGACAAGTAAGACTTTCATGACGGTCTTGGCTATACTGATTCACAGAAACTAGAAATGCCCCAATTTCCAAAAGATGGCGAGTTGACAGAGCCTACGAGTGTCCATCCAATATCCATTCTCTCCTTGTCCCTTACCATCAGCCTGAGACTTTACATGGGTCAGCACTGGGCCCAGAAATCACTCACTTTCCTTTGCATCCTGGGCTGGTCACACAACCCACTTCTTTTTTTTTTTTTTTTTAATTTTTTTTTTCAACGTTTATTTATTTTTGGGACAGAGAGAGACAGAGCATGAACGGGGAAGGGGCAGAGAGAGAGGGAGACACAGAGTCGGAAACAGGCTCCAGGCTCTGAGCCATCAGCCCAGAGCCTGACGCGGGGCTCGAACTCACGGACCGCGAGATCGTGACCTGGCTGAAGTCGGACGCTCAACCGACTGCGCCACCCAGGCGCCCCACACAACCCACTTCTAATAGATAAGATGTGAGCAGAAGTCACTGGGTGGGTTTTAACTTTATTCGCCTGTAGCAATAGGAAGAGTTTGTATGAAATATGAATTCATGCATTTTTCCTACCTAAGAAAACTAAGACAGAACTAAAAGATCGTGAAAGCCAGGTGGGCAAACACCTGGAAATAGCATATTGGACAGAATCCTTAATAAGGTACAACCCCCCTTTGCCTTCATTGCAAAAATGTAGAACTGCGGTTAGACTCCACCATTTTGGGGGTCTTTTCAATTGATCTAGACAAAGCAGTGGTAGAAACCAAGGTAAAGGAGGCAGGTGAGGTGTGAGTCTTTTCCTCTCCTAAATTTGGTAATTCTGAATGTCACAAAGGTCCTTTGTTTCAGAACACTGTGTGTTCCAAGCAATTCCCGGAATTTTTTAAATGGCTTCCATTTTCCTGGAGGAGTAGCTTGTAATGATCTGCTTGGCTCTCTGCCTTTAACAGCCCTCTACTGGAGTCACTTAACCCCCAATTTGTAGATTCAGCCCTGCTCCCAACCCTGTCCTCAGGCGGAGGGAAGGTATGTCCACCTAGCCTCTCCTGCCTGTTTTTACTGGTCACCAGCTCATCTATGAAGAGCAAGGATCCCTGTTAGTCTCTGGCAGAGACGGGCATTTACTCCTGGCTAGGAATGAAAAACAAAAGATGTATTTATTTTTAAATGTCTGTTTGTAAATCTAAAACAAAGGTGAAATCTTAGAAAAATAAGTACTCGCAAACACTTGGCAAGTATCAGCCCTCCTAGGTGGTCAAGGCGTTTAGTGCATGGGGACCTTCTGCTTCCAATTGGTCACAGGAGGATTAGGGGATCCTTTAGGATTTATTCTAATTTTCCAGGAAATATCCCACTTAAAGGGAGAAAAAAATACTAAAAAAATAATCCCATGAAGCCTCCATTATACAAGCCTTAACATACAGCCTCTTCCTTTAAAAACTTGCACATTTCCATACTATCCTATTTTTATTCAGCACAGTCAAAACTGTGCTGCTTTTTTTTTTATAATTTAAAGAAAGTAATTTGATGAAATTTAACAGCCCTAATGAATTAAGCTGAGGAAAATGCAGAAGGCTTTAATAACAGCAAACCTATTGAAATGAAAGAGCCTATACATTGTTCTACTGACAGACTTACTAGCAGAGCAAACCAGATGTAGGTTGCCAAGGGAAGTTCAGCTTGTAAATTGTAAGAAAAGAATATACTGCCAGGCTCTGCTGGGCTCTGTTATTTCTTCATTAAAATGCACTGTCAATCAGGTTGAAAAGAAATGTCTAATTAACACCATAGGGCACCAAAAAATTTAGTGTCAGAAACTCAGCTGCTATCCCCCTTTACAACTGTATCTCTCTAAGCAACTCCATTCCTCTCTTTCAACCCTCCCCCAACAACAGAACCCCTCCCCCATATCCTACTTGCTTATGATCAAAAGCGTCAGAGAAATTGCAAAATGCATTGCATTACACAATTCCCTTTTTATAGCTGTGAACCAGCTAGAACTAAAGTTTCCAGCAACTTCTCTTCTTTGTATGCCTGGTATCCATGCAAAGACTCAAATACAATGGAACATAACGAAAACCAACGGTCCATCTTGAGATCTCTCCTTCCAAGATACGGAAGAATTAAAAGAGTTCTAACCTGGCAGAGTCTAGTCCTGGCTTTACTACGAAGCCACTTGTGGGTCTTGGGGGATGTTCCTTCATAGTACTGAGCCTCAGTTTCACCATTCATAAAACAGAGGTAAGTAATAAAAGGTCTTGTCAGTCCATGTCAAGGATTGCTTCAAGGATCAAATGAGACAAGGTGTATACAAGGGCTTTGTAATATTTAACGCACGATTATTGTTACCCCAGTGTCAGCAGAGTTGTCTGAAGTCCATATGTGTTTGGTTAGTAGGAGGCTTACTGCCTCCAGAAGGGTCATGGTCCCTCAGCTCTCCTCTGCTCACACATTGCTCATGCCCAGTGATGGGCACTCTTAGGGACTGAGTGGAAGCTGAGTTTGGAGGAAGTTCTAGAAAAAGGAAATACAAGATGTTAATTAGAGACTCTGAAGTTTAGACTAGAATCCTCTCCACTCCTTCAACATCCAGGCACCAAATACTGTTGGTTTCTCCATCATAATGCCTCTCTCCCTTCCACACATTCTTTCCATTTTCATCTTTCTTAGGATCACACACTGGCATTCCTGCCATGGACTTGCTGATTGATTTTTGTGCCACCTTCTCCCTCTAGTCTCTTCTGCACATAGCAGATTAGTCCTAGTTAAACCCCACTCAGCATACATCAGTCTCACTTCTGCAGATTTCAGCGATTCAATTGGGTCTCTATACAAAGGACCATATTCTTCACCTGGCATTTGAGGCTCCCACATATGCCAGTATGTGCATCACAGGCTCACCTCCCATCACTTCCTTTCTAAGCCTGTCTGGTCATTTTTAAGCCTTTTCTTCCTTACTCATACTTTTAATAGCCCTTTTTATTTCTTCAAATATAATCCAACATAGTTATTGTATATTCTGTGTGTGATCATTCTAATGTTTGATGTCTTCTGGTCTGGTTCTACTGTTTGCTGTTTTGCAGACTCTCATTCATGGTACCTTGTTTACTTACATGTTTTCTGATTAAAAAAAAAGAAGCATTATCAATAATAACCAAACTATGGAAAGAGCCCAAATGTCCATTGACTGATGAGTGGGTAAAGAAGATGTGATACACACACACACACACACACACACACACACTGGAATATTACTTAGCCATCAAAAAGACTGAAATCTTGCCATTTGCAACAATGTGGATGGAGCTAGAGTGTATTATGCTAAGTGAAATAGTCAGAGAAAGACAAATACCATATGATTTCACCCATATGTGGAATTTAAGAAACAAAACAAATGAACATATGGGAAGGGGAAAAAAAGAGAAAGAGAGAGAGAAGAAAACAAACATAAGAGACTCAACAATAGAGAACAAACAGCATTGATGGAGGGAGGGAGGTGGAGGATGGGCTAGATGGGTGATGGGTATTAAAATGGGTACATTTTATGATGAGAACTGGGTGTTATATGTAAGGGATGAATCACTATATTCTGCTCCTGAAACTAATACTGTACTCTATGTTAACTAACTGGAATTAATATAAAAATCTGAAAAGAAATTGATTCACATTCTCTATAATTTTATCTAAAAAATTATTTGAGGACTGAATTTAAGGTACATTCTTCCAGAGAGAATTTTAGTTTGCATCTGCCATGCATCTGTGCATTTGGTTCACTTTGAACGAAATTCTTGGCTTCAGGTTTAACTCTCAGCAACTTAGGAATGCTTGGCTGGCTCAGTCAGTAGATCATGTAACTCTTGGTCTCAGGGTTGTGAGTTTAAGCCCCACATTGGGCATGGAGTTTAAAGGGAAAAAAAACAGTAATAACAAACCTGCAGCATGTTAGGAATACAGGGAACTTCAATGATTTGGTAAAAATATCTACAAAAAAAGCAACAAATAACATCATATTCTATAGTGAAGTTCATAACAGTTTCCCTCTAAGGTCACAAGACAAAGATGACAGTTCATACCCATCTTATTCAGCATAGTACCATAAGTGCTAGCCACTGCAATAAGACAAGAAAATGAAATAAAAGGTATACAGAATGGAAAGGAAGAAATAAACTGTTTCTGTTTGCAGATGATATAACTGGCTATGTATCCCAAGGTACTATACAAATTTCCTAAAACCAATAAGTGAGTTCAGCAAAGTTGTAAAATGCAAGAGCAATATATAAATATCAATCATAGGTTAACAATGAACCTATGAAAAATGATATTATGCAGTATCAATTATAATCACTGCAAATAAAGCACAGTATCATTTATAATCATTGAAAATAAAACAAAATACTTAGGTATATGCTTCATAAAGCATGTGCAGAATTTGTATGTTGGAAATTACAAAATGCTGATGAAAGAAATCAAAACAAACCTAAATATATGTAGATACATACTATATTCATGAATTGTTCCCAATTGAAAAATATAGTAAAGATGTCATTTCTCCTTGAATTAATCTATAGGCTTAATGAAATACTATTAAAATCTTCATGAGACTTTTTGTAGACACAGACAATTTTGTCATAAAAATTATATGGAAAGGCACAAGCCCTAGAATAACTAAAACAGTCTTGACAAAAGAATAAAGTGGGTAGATTTACTCTATTTGAGGCTTACCATAGTAACTATGGTAAGACCATGTGATATTGGCAGAGGCATAAACACAGAGATGAATAGAACAGAATAGAGAGCTAGACCCACACAAATATGCTCAACTGATTTTTGACAAAGGTACAGAAGCAATTCAATGGAGGGAGGATAGCTTTTTCAACAAGGTGCTGAAGCCCTTGTGCATAGACATAAACTTTATAACTGATGCAAAAACCAACCCAAAATGGATCATGGAATTAAATGAAAAATGTAAAACAATAAAACTTTGGGGAAAAATATAGAAAATCTTTAGGATCTAGAGGTAGACATAGAACTCTTAGATTTGATTGTAAAAGCACAGTACACTAAAGGACAATTTGATCATTTGGACATTATCAAAATCAAAACCTTTTTTTCTGTGAAAGTCCTTGTGAAGAACATGAAAAGACAAGTTACAGACTGGGCGAAAATATTTGCAAATCACCTATCTGACAAAGGACAAGTACCTAGAGTATATAGAAGTCTCAAAACTCAACAATAAAATAAATAAATGAAAAAATAAACAAATAAATAAATCCAATTGAAAATAAGCAAAAGATGCAGATATTTTGCCCAAAAAGGATATACAGGTAGCACATGAAATAAGCATATGAAAAGATACTCAACATCTTTAGTCATCAAGGAAATGCAAACATTTTAAATACAATGAAATATTATTATACACCTATGAGATTGGCTAAAATAAAAAATAATGAGAATACCAAATACTAGTAAGGATGTGGAGAAACTGAATCACCCATACATTTCTGGTAGGAGGGTAAAATTTTACAGCTGCTTTAGAAAACAAATTGGTAGTTTCTTACAAAATTGAACATGCTATCACTGTATGACCCAACAATTGCACTGTTGGACATTTATCACAGAGAAATGAAAACTTATATTTACACACAACTTATACATAAACATAGGTAGCCCCTATATTTGTAAGAGCCAGGGTGTGGACGGTTAAACAAACTTTGCTGCATCTATATCATGAAAAACTGCTCAGCAACAGGAAGGAACTATTGATACAGGCAACATGCAACAAGTTGGATGAATGCCCAGGGAATTATGCTGAGTGAAAAAAAACCCCACAACAATCCCCAATGGTCAAGGAGGGTGGAGAGGTCACGTGGTGTGCTACGAAAAGGCAACAGAGGAGGTCCTTGTGGTGGTAGAACTGTTCTGTATCTTGACTGTATCAACATCAGTATCTTGGTTGTGACACTGTACATAGTTTCTAAAGATGTTACCATTGAGGGAAACTGGATAAACACTATACAGATCTCCCTGTATTATTTCTTATAAGTATATGCAAATCTATAATTATCTCAAAATTTAAAAGCTTAATTAAATTTAAAAATATTTGTGCACACATGGTAATAGGAGACAGAAATGTACATAGAGGAAGGAATGTAATTCTTCCAGTGTTAAGCAGGGAATTAGGAAAGTTTTCATGGATAATATGGCCTTTGGCCTGATTCTGGCAAGGTGAGTGAATGTTCTCCAGATGGACAAAGAAAGAGAGAAAGAGCATTGAATCAGAGGAAGTATTCCTCCCAGATGGGTAGACAAATTTGTCCACTGTGGGGGAAAAAATATTTCATGATGTATTCCCCCCCTTTTTTTTTTTTAGTTTATTTATTTATTTTGAGAAAGAGGCAGAGAATGGAGAGAGAGAATTCTAAGCAGGCTCCACAGTTAGCACAGAGCCCACTGTGGATCTCAAACTCACAAAACTGAGATCATGACCTGAGCTGAAGTCAAGAGTAGGATGCTTAACCAACTGAGCCACCCAGGTACCTTTGTATTATTTTTTTAATTGGTATTTCCAGGGATGTGTAAAATCCTCCAAAAGAAATCGTCCAAGAACAGAAGTAATCAGGTCAATTTAGCTTAAATGAAACTGTGTCTCTTCTAATCCATTTTAGTAAAATAAATTAACTTGCTGATAAAGAATTCGAAATTTGGAGGTAACTTCTGAGTTATGATCAATGTAATTATTGTGTTGATTGAATTATTTTTTTAAGTTTATTTATTTTGAAAGAGAGAGAGAGAATGAGTACACAAGCTTGCACAAGCAGGGGAGGGGCAGAGAAAAAGGGAGAAAGACAGAATCCCAAGCACGCTGTACACTGTCAGAGCAGAGCCCAATGCAGGGCTCCAACTCAAAACTGTGAGATCATGACCTGAACCGAAACCAAGAGCCAGACGCTTAACTGACTGAGCCACCCAGGCACCCTGAAATCATTTTTCCTCAAATATAATTAGGAGAAATAAATGGGTCAATGCTTTCATTTGAGACTCTGTGACACAAGAGATTTCTATAATAATGTATCTATTATAGGGGTATTTTATTTATTTTTAGCAAAGTAGCAATGCCTTTGAGGGCGTCTTGCCCCTCTGTTCTGCCTGAACTCTCCATAGGGAGGTCTGAGATTCCAAAACACATCATCATTTTGAAACACAGGTTAATACAAAGATGGGATTAAGATAAACAAATTACCTTAATATCCACTTTGGAATGCAAGTCTTCCAAACAGTGGAATATTTCTCTGCTTACTGTGATCTCATCATCTCATGAATTAATCGGCCTAGAGAAGAGCCTCCCTGACTACCACGTAACTGGAGATAGATTTTAAACCACAAAATCTGATGACACTCCAAAACTAGTTCATGAGACTCCTCTGAGCATATCCGATTATCTACGAATAAAGGAAATATTTGCATTGTTAGATGGAAAATCTGCAAGTTATTTCATCAGCTCTGAATACATCCATGAGCAAAGCAATGCCAGCAATCCGAACCTGGCAAGGATGCAGACCTCAGCAGACCGGCAACTGCAATACTTTACCCAGGGCTGGGGGCACCTTTTAAATGTTATTCAGTTATTTTTTTGGTTTTCGGTCATCTAGAATGCTTCATTTATTATCAGACCCCAGACTGAAACTAACTTGTTGAGGTTTATCAGGGCTGACCGGCCCTAGGAAAATGGAGAGACACAAGCCTCATGTTTGGCCTCCATCCCCTCTTCCAACTGGTTATTTTTTTCCCTTCACCTTTCTTTAAACTCCCCACGCTCTGGGACACCCCTCCCAATCCACCTGCCTTCTCCTAGAGATCTCCTGGAAATATGGATTTGGAGTGTCACCAGCCTGACCAAGGCAGAGCATCTGCAATACAGTTGAGTTGTAGATGGCCTTTTGTTTTATTCTTATTTTTTACGTATTTATTTACTTCAAGTAGGCTTCACGCCCCCTAACCTCTGAACTCAAGACCCTGAGAACAAGACCTGCGCTGAGATCAAGAGTCAGGACACTTAACTGATTGAGCCACCCAGGCACCCCAGTGAGCTTTTGTTTTAAATCAGCTTTGAGAAAAGGCACAAAGCAACATGTGTGGGGCCTGGAGAGATCATTGATTTGGTGGCTATCTGATCCAGTGTGGCTGATTCCCAATTGTCAAACAGCGTGGTGGTGTTCTTCCAACACACAAGAAGTCTTTAATAGGCATCTGCCCTGTTCTGGAGGCTCTGCTAGGTACTGGGGACAAGAAGATGTAATCCATGCCGTCAGGTGGCTCAAGTTCTACGAAGAACACAGTGACTAACGGAAACAATTAGAACACACAATTAGTTGCTCCACCTTCTAGTTTCCACTGCACTAGGCACAAACGTCTGTTGGCACTTACCTCACACCATGGCTTCTCCAGCTTCTAACAGTGTCAGCCACATAGGCTCTCAGAAGTACCTGATGAAATAATGAATGAATAAACAAATGAACAAGCAAAACATTATTCATGTTACCAACACAGAATGTGGTAGAAGCAATTAACTGGCTGGAGGAAAAGGGAAGTTTTATAAAAGATGGTGATTTGAATTGAGACTTAAAGCACATACACAGTGTCTGACTTTGAATGAGCTTATAAGCAAAGATAGTTTAAGTGGAAGTTCAAGTGGAGAACAGGCATTTGGAGGCAAGTGGAGAAGGTTTCAGGCAGAAGTACCTTCAGTAACTAGCTTAGGACCTGGCACATGGTAGGAACACAAGAAGTATTTATCGAAAGAACGCATGAGTGAATGAATGAATTGATGAATGTAACAAATAGCATAGACAAAGTCACCGGTATTGTAAAAAAGTCAGCATATTTAGGGAATGGTATATTTGGAAAATTATATAATCACAGAAGAGAGAAAGAAGACAGGTGGTTAGAACAAAAATAATGGAGGATACAAGAAAAGCATAATGCAAAGAGCAGAGCTTCTTGGAAAGAGAGGAATTGGACAGGGAGAAAAGAAATTTTTTAAATGAGAGCATGGGAATAGTTCAGGGACTACAGAACCAGAGGTCTGGTTGTTGTGAGAAATGAACTTAACGATTGTATATCACTAGTCAAAAGAGCTTTCAGGCAACAGGACTCTGAAAAGGAATAGAAGTACATAATTAAAAAAAGGCAAAACCTAACAATCATGGTCCAGAAGGAGCTGACCCATAGGAAAATAAAAATAAGAAGAGTCAGGAGAAAATTGATTGTCTTTAAGCCAAGGCAAACCTGAGCGCGCTTTCTTAGACTGTGTATTAGTTATCTGCTGCTGCATAACAAATTAACTCAAAAGTTAGTGGATTTAAACAGAAATAAACATTTACTACCTCACACAGCTTCTGTTCATCAAGAAGTTTAGTTGGTGGTTCTGGCCCAAAGTCTCCCATGAGGTCGCAGTGAAGGTGTTGGCTGGGGCTGATGTCATCTGAAGGCTCTACTGAGGCCAGGGAGTAATCTGCCATGTATTTGTGGGAGTCTTCAGTTTTGCCCTTCAGGGGAGTCTCCACAAAGCTACTGATGTCCTTAGGGCATGAAGCTGGCTTCTCCCCAAGCAAGTATCCCAAGCAAGAGGGCAAAGTGGAAGCTGCAATATCTTTGATGACTGAGTTTTGGAATTCGAATTCCCATTATTTCTGTAATATCTTATTCATTACACAGATCAGCTCTATTCAAAGTAGAGCCTCCACAAGGGTGAATAATCATCCAGGGACTATCTAAGAGACTTTCTTGGAGGCTGGATTGGAGGCTGGTTATCACAAATTACACTCTATACCTAATCTGATGTTCTCTAGATTTCTCAGACAGGTAGGTTCGATGGCAGATGACAAAAGTGGCCTTCTACAGATCTGAGATTATGACATCTTTCTCATGGCTGGTAATCCTCTAAAAGCAAAATATTGGTTCCTAATCGTTCTAGCCAGGCTTTCAAAGATGGGACTCATTGGCCTGGCTTGGATCCAATAAGCAGCTATGAATCAAATTACCATGATGGGGTGGAGGTGAGGTGTACACACAGGAAATTCCATCTGTACTGCATGTATTGAGCATGAGGGATCTACCAGCAGTGTGGCAGGAGCTAACTCTGGTCAGTTCTGGTTCTGGCCTGGTTCCCCCAAAAAGAAAAGATGCAGAGCAATTAATGAAAAAGGTGGCAGATGCTCTCTATAACCTCAATGTTAAAAAAGACTCACTCTGCTAGGTCTAAGGTCTTCATTGGCTGGCATAACATCACACATGTATCTCCTTGTCTCTTTTTCATCATCATATTTTTACCATCTAAGCATATTGAAAATATAGGTATATCATTTAGCAAAATTGTGCAAGACTTATACACTGAGAACTATGAAACATGGTTAAGAGAATTAAAGAAAAACTTTAAAAAATACAGAGATATACTATGTTCATAGATTGGAAGACAGAAGATGGTTAAAATGACAGTTATTCCCAAATTGATCTGTAGAGTCAATACAATACAAATCAAAATCCCAGAACATAATTTTGTTGTTCAGATTGATAAGGGGATTATAAAATTCATATGGAAATGCTAAGGACCTAGAATAGCCAAAACAACAGTAAAAAAGAACAAAATAGAGAACTTATATTACCTAACTTCATAAAGCTACAGTAATTTACACAATGTCTTATTAACATTAAGATAGACAAATATATTAATGGAAGAAAATAGAGTCCAGACATAGATAGATAGATAGATAGATAGATATAATCAGATGACGTTCAACAAAAGTACAAAGGTGATTCCATGGATAAGGATTGTCTTGTCAATAAATGGTGCTGTAACAGTTGGCTATGGATATGTTAAAGAAGGAAATTCAATCTATATCTTACACAATATATAAAAATAAACTCAAAATGGATCACACACTGAAATTTAAATCCTAAAACTATAAACGTTCTAGAATAAAATCTTTCAAACTTTGGGTTGATCAAAGCTTTTATAAAACAGCAAAAGAATAACACATTTTTTATTTTATTTTGTTATTTATTTTTACATTTTCAAGTTAATTTTTATTAGTTCCTTTAAAAAATAGAGAGCACAAGGCAGGGAGGGACAGAGAGAGAGGGAGACACAGAATCCAAAGCAGGCTCCAGGCCCTGAGCTGTCAGCACAGAGCCCGATGCCAGGCTTGAACTCACAAACCATGAGATCATGACCTGAGCCAAAGGCCGACACTCAACCAACTGAGTCACCCAAGAGCATAATACATTTTTTTTAAATGATGCTAGACTTCATCAAATTAAGATCTTCTACTCTTCAAAAGACAGGTTAAGAAAGTGAAAAGATATGCCACAAAATGGGACAAAGCATTTGCAAATTATATATTGATAAAGGATTTGTATCCAGAATATGAAAAAAAAAAAACCTCTCAAAACTAAGAAAACAATCCATTCTTCAAAAGTCATCAAAAGATTTGAACAGACTAATGAAAATATTCAGATGGCAAATAAGCCCATGAAAAGATGGTCAACATATTAGTCATTAGGAAAATGCAAATTAAAACAACAACAAGATACTAATACATACCTAATTAGAATGACTAAAATTAAAAGGACTAACTATACCAAGTGTTGGTGAGGAACAACTGAAACTCTCCTACCTTTCTGGTGGGCATATAAAATGCACAGCCAACTTTGGAAGACAGTTTGGCAGTTTCTCACAGAGTTAAGCAGATACCTACTGTAAGACCCAGCCATTTGATTTCTAGGGATTAAGATCCAAATTTCTTGGAATTTATTCAGAGGACATAAAAGCATAAAAGGAGTTGTACATGAATATGCATAGCAGCTTTATTTATAATAGTCCCAAACTGAAAACAATGGAAATAAAAATCAATAGATGAATGAATTAAAAAATTGTGATGTTATTTCATGGAATATTATATATATATATATAATGCCATGGAATATTATTCAGGGATTAAAAAAAAGGCATGAACTATTGATATAATACAACATGGATGAAGTTCAAAATAATTATGTTGAGTGTACACCCTCTATGATTCCATTTTTATAAAATTCTAGGAAATTCAAACTAACCTATAGTGTTAAAAATACCATTGGTTACTTGGGAATGGGGGAGAGGCATAGGGAGGACCAGGAGGGAGGAATGACCAAAGGGCAGGAAGACTCTATTGGGGTGATGGATATGTTCATTGTCTTGATTGTAGTGATGGTTTCACAAGTATATATATGTGTAATTTCTTTTAAGTCAGTTATAACTCAAGCTGTAAAAAAAATTATGAGATTTTAATTTACCTCCCACTTTTCCCACTTCCACCCTCTGCTTTTGACAACCACTATTCTGTTCTCTGTATCTATGAGGTTGTTTCTTTTCTTTTCTTATTTCTTTTTTTTTCTTTTCTTTTCTTTTCCGCATTGACTTTGTTCATTGTTTATTTAATTTACATTTTTCAAACACATGGTATGCTGCTCTATACTAGAGGACTACAAAGATAGCTGTTAGGGGAAGAAGATAGCAATAGAAACCATCAGAGCTCAGAGGAAAAGTATTGGAGAGTTCGGAAAAAGGTGTTATTAACATTTTCAAGGAAGAAATACCTGAAGAAGGTTGGAAAGACAGTCTTGAACTGATGCTTGAGGAATGAATATGAAGCTTTTTAACGTTATAATTTTTATCATCTATTAAATTATAAGCAATTCAAGACAAGCACCGTGCCTTATATTTCTCCGCTCCCCTTATACCTGCCAGCCTTGCATGGAGTGTGTAATGAATATGTATTTGTGAATTAATAAATTCATATGGATGGACAGATACCCAGACTTCTCAACTTAGAATTTCCATTTATACTGAGCAATTCCCACAGTTATCACTAAGCTTTGCAAATTTGTGTTCTTTGACACACACTGAGATAATCTAATTTTTTGAGAATGTGATGGTGACGTTGCCAAAATAAAAATGGGAGCATCTTAGACAATATGGAGATAACAGCTGCCCTTCTGTTATATTAAAATGTTAATCTTGTTTCCTTTAAACATTTTCAATCTGAGGGCAGAAAACATTCATTAAAATGTGAATGGAGTCATATGCCACTAAGGTGTGAAATATTTCAGGTTCACCTTTCAAAACCAAAGTCCACAGTGACCGTGTGGGGCAGGTCATTACTGTTAAAAAATAACTTATGGGTGTCCACCTGCTGTATTCCAGCAGCTACACCTCAACCGGGAACACCATGAGTCTACTAATTACATGCTTGTGATAGCATCAAGTACCAAGTCAATGAAAGAAAAAAGTGTTAGCAAATCTGTTAACAAATCTGTAAGACACAAATCATAAATTCTGCTTTCTTGTGTGGGTGACTGCCTCACATACCTACTTGTTATTTTTACCTCTGGGTGTTTCCTGAATCAAGAGAAAGAAAAAGAAATATAGGGATTGAGGGTGTTGCATGTTTAAATGGTAACACCACACCCCTAAGTGACCCCAGGTGGTGAGTAGGAAAGAAGTTTCTGGCCTGTGGAATAAAAACCAGGTTGATACTGGTTATATAACTCTATTTCAACATGGAGAGACAGTAAATCATATATAAACTATTAGCAATGGTTTGCCCCAGACCATGTGGATTCTGGGAAGCTAAAGCAACGTAAATAACATCTGAAATTTGGAACTGGCATAAAGTGCTCCATGTCATTCAATTCTTTTAAAATTGATACCAATTTTATTTACAAATTGAAGCAGACAAATTCCCTCCCTTGATGTTTAAGAACTTACTGGATTTCAATTTTAAATAACCAATTCTATCTGGCTCCTAGCTACTTGAACCTGTTCCAAGTAAGAATTTTTTCCTTGCTGCTGTCAATGTATTCAAATATATTAAGTACAAAATAATTCTCTAGGCTCATTCTGCCCACACATATTTTGAATTCTCACTCTTCACACAATGAGATGCCAGAAGTACCATAAACAAAATTGGCATGCTGTCAAAACGTGGTTATTCAGAAAGGACAAGTGCACTTGTCAGATGGAGACACTGTAAATGTAGTTGGGAAAGATGATTACAAAGTGTTTCCCAGCATTTGTGCCTGGTCATCGAGAAGAGATTCACTCTCAGGCCCTCCGACTCCGCTAGCACAACTTCTTGCCCCAGTGATTTTCTAGCCTGGTCTCAAAGTGGTGGTGCGCAGGGGGTGGAGTACATGACCTCCAGAGTAGATCTCCACATCTCATGCTGAGTTTCCACAATCAGGAAAGTGACAGAGTGCATCTTGTTGACATAGGATGTGGGCATATTTATGTAGGGCTCCATTAGACCCACAGCTTGCCAGCCTGGCTAACTGCCCAGGCATTTCCTCTCAGAGGAAAATTTCCAGAGGAAGTGGGCAGGGTTGGGCACACTGGGATATAGGTATGGAGAGATTCATGTGGCTCCAGGTGTGAGGAAAGGGATGCCAGAAAACATTATCAAGCCCTGAACTTCTGGAAACACTGGAGTCTGCAGAAGGTGAGGAAAGTAGGTTTTTATTTCATTACTTGTAGAAATATCAAGATATAGCCTCCAAAAGTGTTTTCATAATGAATTCAGGAAACACTTATTGAGTCCAATTGAACCAGAAGCTGTGTGAGGTGCTGGGATCACGAAGATGTTTCTCTTTGGCAAAAGTTAAGCAGATACAAAATTACTGAGGAAACATTGATGGATATACAAGTAACTGATGCAGGTTTATGTATCAGCTAGGATGCTTCTGGCTGGAAATAACAGAAAGCCTGATTCACTGTCAATGATCAGTGAAGTATCCTGGCTCAAAGAACTGAAAAGTCTATAAGCAGGGCTATCTTAAGGCTTGATCCAGAAGCTAAGTCATGTTACCAAGGCCTCAGCTTCTTTCTCATTCTCAAAGCTGACCACCCTTCACTGCTTTCCCCTGAGATTTGGTCCTGTCATGGTTCCAAGATGGCTGCCGCCAGATTCTAGGGCTACAGTTTGTCTACATCCAGCAGGAAAAAAAGAGTGGTGTTGTTACACCTTTCCCCTCAATGTCCTGAGCACAATGCTGACTGAACCAACACGGATCGTAAGACCTCCTGCCGCCATGCAACAATTACTGTGGCTAGGAGATGAAATGTATTATCTGAATTAACCTCTAGATCACATGTCAACCACAAGGGTAGGAAAATAGTTCAATTTATCAAACACTTGGTTGGAGATGCTGGTGCAAAGGATGGGGCGGGTGGTGGGGGGGAGAGACGGACTTCTGATTCTGCCTGAGGAAGGGTAGGTGTGAGTGGGAAAGACGAGGTTGGGGAATCCTTCTCCAAAGAGGAGATGACAGATGGGACCAGAATGTGAAGAACCTTGAATGTCAAGCTAAGAAATTTGGACCTTCAAACTATGAGCAAAGAAGTTGGTAAAGCAAATCCATAGCATAAGTCAGATGGACTTACCAGTGTCAAAGCATAATTTTCAGTAAGTTAAAACATGACTCTCACATAGATATAGTATAAGAACATGTCAAAAAGTCTATTCAGTTCATTAATTAATGAGGAATCCACTAATAGTGTAAAGAGTATCAAACTGGTTTGAAGAGCATCTGAGGGACAAGGGTTTATATAGCTCATCAGGAGAGGCATTTAAAAAATAAAAAGGATATTAAAAGAACAGTACTTGATTAGAAATGAAACTTGTTAATGTGTTTTGGGACAATGAAATCATAACCCTTGGGGTTATCTTCTCCACCTGAGAGAAATGACTTGCCTTTCTACTGGACAGGACACAAGTTAATACTTAAGTCTGCATAGAGTCTGAGTCTTTAAAAAAAAAAAAGTAGCAAGCAGGGGCAGCTGGGTGGCTCAGTCAGCTGAGCATCTGATTCTTGATCTCAGCAGAGGTCATGATCTCAGGGTTGTGAGTTCAAGCCCCGCATTGGGCTCTGTGCTGGGTGTGAAGCCTACTTAAAAAATAAAACAAAACAAAACAGTAGCAAGAAAAGTAAAATAATAGTACAACCTCCTAGACCTAGAGAATTAAATAATCCTTAGGTGGGCCTGTTAAAGAATGCTTTAGTATAATATTAAAAAGATGGCTATCTTCTTGGCTTTCTTTCTAAGTTTTCAATAATGTTTTTCTTAACAATCTATTTAAGACAGTTTGAGATTTCTCTAGGTGGACTTGAACCTTATAGAACTTGCATACCAGTGAATACTGCTAATTACAACCAGTTTTAATTAGTCATTAAAAGAGGTTTGAGGAAATCTATTCAAAGAAAGACATTTTGACTGATTTCTGGAGGGGAAGGTAAATCAATTCAGCCACCCTTCACTGGAAGGGGAGGTCCCCTGCTACTGTCAGACAAGAGAAGAAACAAGAGAAGCCAGTAGAAAGCAGAAGTCCTGGGCCTCCAGCACCCACAGAGATGACTTTTCCAGGGGGTTATTCAGAAAGCAGCTGGAGTGGAAATCAGGGCCTATTTCAACACTGCCAGTCAAAGAAACATCACTTCTGAACCCATGTTAGCCTGCAATAATCCCACCTCCTGGTCCCTTTCTCACCCATAATGTGTTTTGGTTAAAAAGGAAAGACATTCTATACATTCAGTAATTAAGTACGGCCAAGCTAAGCCATGTTTAGACCCACATTTTTGAATAACAGATTTATTAATGATCTGGTTGAGAGAATCGAACCATTTGGTGTTTGGAAAAACTGGAAATGTTTAAAATAAATATCTGACATCCTTATTCTCTGACTGCTACAATATGTCCAGTTATTTTTAGGGGTAAAATGTCCATACTGAAGATGAATTTAATAGAAATTACATAGCAGTTTTCCACTAAAAATATGGCACATAGTATTAAAAGGCTAATATCCATTTTTATAAAATGGAAACCATTTATTTCAAAAGCAGTTCACCAGTGCAAAAGTAATTTTTTTTTTTACCGCTAGAGTCTTTGGTGTAATATTTATCATGCCGTAGAAGATACACTCTATTGATGTTCCCTAAAAAGAGGGTCGCTACATTTAGCAAATAAAAATACAATATGCCCAGTGAATTTGAATGTCAGAAAAATATTGAATCATTTTTTAGTATAAGTATGTCCCATGAATATTTGGGACATACTTGTGATTGAAAAATGGTCCATGAAGATGTCCACATTCTAATCTCTGGAACCTGTGAGTGTGTTACCTTACATAGCAAAAGGGATTTTGCAAATGTGATCAAGATAACACTCTTCAAATGGGGAGATTATCCTGGATTATCCTGGAGGGCCCAAGGCAATCATAAAGGTCTTTGTAAGAGAGAGGCAGGAGGGTCAGAGACAGAAAGAGATTGAAAGATGCTACAATGTCAGTTGTGAAGATAGAAGGATTCCCAAGCTGAAGATTGCAAGTGGATGCTAGAAGTTGGAATAGGCAAGGAAACAGTATCTCCTTTAGAGCCTTCAGAAGGAACACAGCTCTGCCAACAGCTTGACCTTAGCCCAGTAAGACCCAGTGGAATCTCTGATGTACAGAATTGTCAGGTAATAAATTTGCTGGGGTGCCTGCGTGGCTCAGTTCGTTAAGTGTCCAACTTCAGCTCAGGTCATGATCTCACAGCCCATGAGTTCCAGCCCCGTGTCGGGCTCTGTGCTAACAGCTCAGGGCCTGGAGCTTGCTTTGGACTCTGTTTCCCTCTCTCTCTGCCCCTCCCCCACTCATGTTCTTGTCTCTCAAAAATAAATAAAGGTTAAAAAATTTTAAATAAATATGTTGTGCTTTTAGTCACTGAGTTTGTGGTAATTTGTTACAGGAACAATAGGGAAAGTCATACAAAACTTATACTAGAAAATTATTTGTCATTAATTTGACATTCAAATTTTATTTGAGTGGTCTGTGTTGTATCTGGCAATTTAACTAGACATTGAAGCAGTGGGGTGTGGCAGAAAGCACTCTCAGAGGATACAGGTGACTACAGGGATAAAATTCTTAACTTTGGGCCTGATTCCTCAGGTATAAAATGAGGGGTTTGACCTAGCTGATCACTGTGGTTCCCTTATAGTCCATGATTCCACTGAAGAAATATTCTATTGCCAATACAAAATAAAATGAACAAATTTTTAAATGTTCATAGTTCAACACCAATAATGAAGAAGCAGAAAGAGAAATCAAGGAATCAATCCCATTTAAAATTGCACCAAAAACCATAAAATAGAATGAATGTAACTGAAGAAGTAAAAGATCTATATGCTGGAAACTATAGAAAACTTATGAAAGAAATTGAAGAAGACACAAAGAAATGAAAAAACATTCCATGTTCATGAATTGGAAGAATATATATTGTTAAAATGTCTACACTATCCAAAGCAATCTACACAATCAATGCAATCCCTGTCAAAATAACACCAGCATTCTTCACAGAGCTAGAACAAACAATTCCAAAATTTGTATGCAACAGAAAAGACCCCAAATAGCCATAGCCATGTTGAAAAAGAAAACCAAAGTTGGAGGCATCACAATCCCGGACTTCAAGCTGTATTTATTATAAAGCAGCTTGTAATCATCAAGACAGTATGGTACTGGCCCAAAAACAGACACATACATCAATGGAACAGAATAGAGAACCCAGAAATGGACCCACAAGTGTATGGTCAACTAATCTTTGACAAAGCAGGAAAGAGTATCTAATGGAAAAAAGACAGTCTCTTCAGCAAATGGTGTTGGGAAAACTGGACAGCAACATGCAGAAGAATGAACTTGGGCCACTTTCTTACACCACATACAAAAATAAACTCAAAATGGATGAAAGACCTAAATTTAAGACAGGAAACCATCAAAAAAAAATCCTAAAGGAAAAAACAGGCAACAGCCTCTTTGACCTTGGACATCTTTGACCACAGCAACATCTTACTTGACATGTCTCCAGAGACAAGGGAAACAAAAGCAAAAATGAACTATGGGGACCGCATCAAGATAAACAGCTTCTGCACAGCAAAGGAAACAATCAACAAAACTAAAAGCAGCCCACAGAACAAGAGAAGATATTTGCAAACAACATATTGGATAAAGGGTTAGTATCCAAAATCTATAAAGAACCTATCAAACTCAGAACCCAGAAAAACAAATAATCCTGTGAATAAATGGGCAAAAGAAATGAACAGACATTTCCAAAGAATACATTCTGATGGCTCACAGACACATGGTTCAACATCACTCATCACCAGGAAAATACAAATCAAAACCACAATGAGATACCAACTCACACTTGTCAGAATGGCTAAAATTAACAACTCAGGAAACAACAGATGTTGGCGAGGATGTAGAGAAAGGGAATCCCTTTTGAATTGTTGGTGAGAATGCAAACTGGTGCAGCCACTCTGGAGAACAGTATTGACTTTCCTATACCCCATACCCTATACCCCAGAATTGCACTACTAAGTATTTATCCAAAGGATACAGAAATGTGGATTTGAAGGGGCACATAAACCCCAGTGTTTATAGCAGTACTATCAATAATAGCCGAATTATGAAAAGAGCCCAAATGTTCATCCACTGATGAATGGATAAAGAAGATGTGGCATATATACACAATGGAATATTACTTGGTGATCAAAAAGAATGAAATCTTGCCATTTGCAACAACATGGATGGAACTAGAATGTATTATGCTAACTGCAGTAAGTCAGAGAAAGATAAATACCATATGATTTCACTCATATGGAATTTAAGAAACAAAACAGATGAACACAGGGGAAGGGAAGGAAAAACAAGATAAAAACAGAGAGGGAGGCAAACCATAAGAGACTCTTAAATTCAGAGAACAAACAGGGTGGCTAGGGGAAATCAGTGGGGTGGAGGGCATTAAGGACAGCACTTGTTGGGATGAGCACTGGGTGTTATATGTGAGTGATGAATCACTGAATTTTATTCCTGAAACCATTATTACACTATACATTAACTAACCTGCATTTAAATTAAAACAATTTTTTTAATTAAAAGAAATGTTCATAGTTCAGGACGATTGTCTTCAGTTGCTGAATGCATTTGTGTTCTGTCTTCTTGATCTTTAGCCACTCACCCTAAAATGACCTACCCTTTGAGCTGTCTGTGTGTGTTACATGACCAGAGCATGGTCCTTCCACGGCACTATGTTCTCATACTTCTTTCTGTCTCCTCACTGCAGCCCTCTTCACCCCTTCTCCTGAGCTCTGTGGCAGACAATACTATTAGATACTGTATTAGTATTCTATGACTGCTATAGCAAATGACTCCAAATTTAGTGGCTTCAAACACCACAAGTTTATGTCATAGTTTTGAAAGTCAGAATTTCAAAGTATGTTTCACTGGGCTGCAATCAAAGTGTCACAAAGCTGCATTCATTCTGGAGACTCTAGAAAATCCATTTCCTTGCCCTTTTCTACTTCCAATAGCTGTCCACTTTCCTTGGCTTGTGGCCCCACCTCACTTGGACTTGTTTTATCCTCACATCTCCTTCTCTGACTCTGACCTTCCTGCCTCCCTCTTCTAAGCACCCCTGTGACTATATTGGGTTCACCCAGATAAACCAGGAAAATTTCCCCATCTGAAAAGCCTCAACTTAATCACATATGCAGAGTTCCTTTAATCATGTAAGGTAACATAATCACAGATTCCAAAAATTAGGACACAGACATCTTTAGGGAGCCATTATTCTGCATACCACATCTACCCAACTTCTATTCTCTCCTAATTCCTTTCTGACAGAGTGTATATTTGTTCATGGAGACGGTAAGTTTGGCTTCAAAATTTATTTCAATCTCTTGAAGCTACATATATGACATAGTCTGGCCAACGAGATGTTAACAGTCTACTGGTCAATGAGAAGTAACATTCTGGCTTCCAAGAAAGCTGTTATTTTCTTGATTAAAAGAAGGAGATTCAGCTGGTGTGTACCTTTTGCCCTCTGCCATTAACTCTTCATTCCGCTTGGAAAATCAACATGATACCCAGAAGGACAGCCACTATATTTTGAACATGGGAATGAAAATCACACATGAAAGATAGTGAAGCCCAAACAGTCAAAGGATCTGAGATTCCTGATGGCATCGTGGAAATGCCACATTAGCCTGAGCTTGCCAATCTATAGACTTGTTACCTGAGAAAAAGGCACCCTTAATTGTTGGCGCCAGAATAATCAGTTTATGCAACTGACTGGTTCTAATAGACACAAGTTCTATCCAAATAATCACTAATCAAAATGTGCCCCATGGGCCAGCAGCAAGGATATCAACTGCCAGTGTTGGAATGTAGAATCTATGGCCCTTTTGCAGATCAGCTCAACCAGAATCTGCATTTTTTTTTTTTTAAATTTTTTTTTTTCAACGTTTATTTATTTTTGGGACAGAGAGAGACAGAGCATGAACGGGGGAGGGGCAGAGAGAGAGGGAGACACAGAATCGGAAACAGGCCCCAGTCTCTGAGCCATCAGCCCAGAGCCTGACGCGGGGCTCGAACTCACGGACCGCGAGATCGTGACCTGGCTGAAGTCGGACGCTTAACCGACTGCGCCACCCAGGCGCCCCCAGAATCTGCATTTTTAACAAGAAAGTTAGGCACTTTCATTTTCTAGGAGTGATATGTATGCACTTTAAAGTTGGAGAAGCACTGCCCTGAAACTCACAGAGGTCAGAGAGGGAAATGGCCCTGAGTTCTTCTGCCCTAGGCTGGAAGATACGGTCTGTCTGGAAACAATGCTACCTTTGGGATTTACTGGGATAAATTTCAAACACTGGAAGGTTGGTGCAAAATTGTATATACACAGTCATTAAGTATGTTTTTCACACACCACCCCCCCACCAGTTACCTTGATTACTTTCTTTCCTTGTTTCTACTATAAAGTTATATTTCGTTACTAGTCAACCTAAGACCCTACATGTATTTTATTTAATCAAGACCAAGTTGATAAGGAATTGAAGGCAGGGTGAAATCAGGAAAAGGAGGAAGATTACCTCGTCATTTAAATTTTAATTAGTTTAAATTTTAATTAATATTTAAATTAATCTTTAACTTTTTATTAATTTAACTTTCTTTTAAATTTTAATTAATCTTTAAATTTTAATTAATATTTTAAATAGGTAAATCCAAAAGATACAAATGAGTATACAGTAAAAAATCCCTCCCTTCTTCAATCCTTCTGTCCAGCTGCGAAATTTTTCTCCCTTAAGGCAACCACTATGACCAGTTTCTTGGGAATTCTACCACATGGGACCTTTGCACGTTAGAAGAGGCAAAGAAATGCAGCTAAAAATCAAAAGTGAAGGTAGATTGCTCTGAATTGTACTTGCAAGCATACATTAAGATTAATCTTCCTCATTATCCAACTGCTTTCTGTTAAGATCTTTGCTGGCATTTTAGTTTTCTCTGTCATAAATAAAATATCTGTCAAGGAAAGATCAAGGATCTTAGCACCCACTCATCCCAGAGGATTAAGGAGATAGCATTTATAAAAGCTTTGAGAGTCTCAGAGGAAAGCTGAGTGGTTGTTAAAGCTGTAGCCCCTTTTATCTGATTTGCATTTTATAATTGTCCCCTCATCCCCAAGCCTACCACACACTCCCCTCCACCCTGTCCCCAACACCTTCTAAGGGTGAGAGGTTCATAAGAAAGGATGATTGACATAGGGCAAGGTTACATAGAATGTTTATGTAGAATGAGGACTTTTGTTTTGTTTGCCTAAAGCTTCCCAACTCACTTGTTCTCTAAGAAACCTGGAATTTCTTCCAAAAGAGAGACACCTAATTGCAAACTTCATAGTTTTCTGGCTTTATTTAATAATTCAAATAATTTAAGACTATTTTCTATTCTTTTTAAAAATAGTTTAATAATTCATATTCTTTCTTCTTTCACTTAGTAATATATTATGGGCCTCACTGTTCTGAACAGCTGCATTGCATGGCATTTGAAACTAAGAATGCCTCCTGTGTTCAAAAACACATACAAGGAGACTTGGTTCACATTTACACAGTCCAATCAATATGTTTTTGAGGGTCTACTGTGTGCTGAAAATAAAGTGTATACTGAAGAGACCCAGGGTGTTTTCCTGTCCCAGTACAAAGCCTGTAGTGACAAGTGTGAAATTGAAAGATTCAGGGGGAGTTCTCTGGGACCTGAGAAATGAGAAATGCTTAAATTGCAGTGGTTTGGGAAGACTTCTTGACTTTGTCCCAGATCATTCTGAGTACCCAAGTAGACTTACAGACAGATGGCTAGACTTTTCTAATCATAAACAACTAAAGTAGACAGAAATTAATAGACCTATGTCCTTTTAAAACACAAGACCTTTAATTATAGCACTGTTGGGCGGAATGCTGAATGATGGTTTAAACCATCTGATGGGCCAATGTACAAAACAATAATTGCCATGTACATTCCAAATTAAAGGGCATAGCCCATAAAGATAGTATTAAGAGTTTATATTTCCTTCTCCTTAATCTTGTACTATAGTTAACCTCTTAGACCCAAGACATTTCTAACAATTAATGATTGGTTGAGGTTAATAGTTCTGACAAAGCTTTGGTTCATTGATCCTACTCAGATGGTCATTAACCTCTAGAATCTGGTCATTAACCTCTAGAAACAGCTAAGTAGGATGCAAAAAAGCATTTTACCTGTATTCTTTAAAAGGTTGTATAATTGTTTCATACACATAGTTCGAATGCAAGAAAATGTCTCTCTTTTATTGTGTAAGTATATACATGATGGATTGAAGTTTTTCTACATTTTTATTTCTAGGATTTTCTTCCAACACAAAAGAATAATTTGACATAAATATACTACCTTATGTAGAGAAAACTATTACCAAGATCTGGCATCCTAAAATGTTTATATTGGCCCAAAGAAAAAAGGGTGTAAAATTCACTTTAAAAAATGGAAGTGATTGTTTTTGTCTTTAATACTGTGAATGATTTTATTAAAAGTTACAGTGAGATGAAAATTGGATTGTACGTGGGTGTCCCTTGAAAATGGTGCCATATGTGTCCCATGTTCTTAAAAGAACAGAGTATAAAGTGTAGTTGAAACATTACAAACATAGGACAGTATATTATTGTAACCACAAATTATATTTTTACAATAATTTGTTCTGATACAGGAATTTTCATAAGGAAAGATACAAAGTCTCAGTGGATCACAATGTTGCTCACTCCCGATTCAACATTTAATAGGCTTTCTGCTGATTTTTACATCCTGAGTCCATAAAGCTTATTAAATGACACTTCAAAATTTCTTTCGATGGTGGAAGCTCTGGTTAAGTGAAAAAGCCTGTTGGGGTTTTCCCCCTGTAGTTTCCTAATTAGGGCTTCCTTATTACATCACGAACATTAATCACCACATTATCCAGTAACAGATCAGACTTACCCTATCTTTCAGATCCTCATTAATCTACCAGTAAAGTTATGAGCTCCATTAATATGGTTACATTTAGAATGTCTCCCTGAAGCACAGTCTATTCATTACTGGGCTGAATAACTCAAAAGCCATACGTATCCTCCAGGCTGAAGATGTTTCTAAAATGTCAGCTCTGGGCATACCAGCCTTCCCCACACCCTCCACATTAAGATTCCTACAGAATGTTTATTTACTGCTTTGCTTCCTATCTTAGTAGGAGGAAAATTCTCTGAGCAGGGTAAGTGTGCATCTTGCAAAGACCAAACCATGTGTTGCTGTCCAGAGTTTGACTGTTTCCCACTTGGAATGCAGAGCTAGCCCCACTTGAGAAAAAAATGTGAGATCTTCCTACAGTGGGATCACCCCATCAAGCAGAGGGAGCACTGCCAGTTCCTCACAAGCCTAAACCGGCCAGAGCTTCCTGAATACAAATTTCCTTGGATGAATGACAGTGCAAATGGCAGAGCATGGAGTTCACCTGGCCACAGTCACATTGCTGAATGTGGCCAGTTCAGATGCAGAGCCTAATGTGGTCCTACAAGAGTGCCAGTCATAGAAATGAAAGACTCTCCAACCATTCACAGTCTGTGGGGCTCCCATAAATGCCTATCATTTTATTGGGAGTGTGGGATTTTCTTTAGGAACATGACAGGAAGAAGTCTCTGAGTCTCTCAGGTTGCCTTAGAGTTCAACTCACTGCATCCATGGCTGGATTCAGCAGTTACTTTTTGCATTTTTATTTTCTGTAGAGCAGTGTATGGATTAAAGCATGCCTTTGCCAACTAGGGGATGTAAAAATGAATAAGTAGTTAAGATATATCCTATATGCGTATGGTGTTTATCATAAGACTCATCCCAGAGAGCTTAAATAAATATAAAGATACTCTCAAGCAATTTTAGAATATTAAAAAATATTTTTCTGAACAGAAAATAGTGAGGTCAATAAATATTTTGTCCAAAACGTCACATGGATAAGACAAAACTCAAAGACAGACAAGGTGAAAGAAGGAAAATATCAGTAAAGGCAGAAGTCTATTAAAACAACTCAGCGATCACTTTTTTAAAGACTACATGTCAGGGGTGCCTGCGTGGCTCAGTCTGTTAAGCATCCAACTTCAGCTCAGGCCATGATATGCTTTGTGGCTTTGAGCCCTGCATCGGGCTCTCTGCTGTCAGCACAGAGCCCGCTTTGGATCCTCTGTCTCCCTCTTTCTCTGCCCCTCCTCTGCTTGTTCTCTCTCTCTCTGTCTCTGTCTCTGTCTCTGTCTCTCTCTCTCTCTCTCACACACACACACACACACACACACACACACACACACACACACACACATTCTCTCAAAAATAAATAAGTAAACTTAAAAAAATCTTTGAGGACTAAATTTCAAAGACCAGAAATTATAGTTTTGTGAGCAGAATAATGTGAATATCAAAAATGTCAGCAAAATAATCTAGTCCTGAAATTTGGGGGGCTCATTTCATCCTGGAGATCAAGGAAACTCCTGTATTATTTAGTGAGGTATAATGAAAGGAGAGGAAAAATTAAACAGGTCTGGAAATAAATGAACAGTTTCCGGGTTTCAGACAGGCATTTCTCAAAGTCTGTCACAATTTTCTTGTGGAATATGGGGAAAACTAAGGCCTGGATAATGGTACAGTTTGGTGGACTCATTGCTGATCACACCATAAAGGTCAAAGGAGCAACATATTAATATTACATGGAAAGGAAGGTCTGTAAAGGAGAGGTCTAGGGTTCTGTATTTGACCTTGCACCACAGAAGTGTGCCTCTCAGATTTGTAAAGTATGTAAAACTCAGGATTCAAAAAGATCTCTCAAGATTATACAGCTGGTCAGAAATCAACAAAATGAAACGTAATGCAAACAATGAAACTAAAAACCTGCATTTAGGCTGAAAAATGCCACTGTAAAGTACACAAACTAGCATAAGAATTTTATATGAAAAAATGTACATGCACATGTGCAAACACACTCTAGATGTTTTAGTTGATTTCAAGGAGAAAATGAGCCAAAAGTGTGAGCTGGCAAATGAACTACCTAATGAGATCTTAATTTATATTAACAGAAGGATGGCGTCCAGATCAAGGGAAATAATCATCCCAATAGGTGGGTCTCTGGTCAGTCCACATCTGGAGTTGCAATTCTGTGTGCCACCCTGGGGAGGCCAGGCTGGGCCGAAGGGTAATGGAGAACAGGCAGAGGTCAGCTATGAGGGAGGTCGAGGGGATGATTAGGGGGGATGCTGAGAGAAGCAGGCTAATGAGAATCTAAGTCTTTGAAAACTTGGGAATTTCCCATAACAGGAGACCAGACTTATTTTTTCCAGAATGAAAGTGGAATGTTAAAGGGGCTAAGAGAAAATTTAAAATAAAGGAAATTCACTATTATATAGTTCTACCACTCCAATGCAAGTTTAACAGCACCCTAATGTAGTAATTAAGAGGCTTCTTCAACAAATAAGTGACCTGAGAAAGAGAAGAGAAATGGATGTTTTAAAAGAGCCTTAAGATGGGGCTCCTGGGCGGCTCAGTCCATTAAGCATCTGACTTCGGTTCAGGTTTATGATCTCAAGGTTTGTGGGTTTGAGTCCTGTGTTGGGCTCTGTGCTAACAGCTCAGAGCCTGCTTCGGATTCTGTGTCTCCCTGTCTCTCTGCCCCTCCCCCACGCTCTCTCTTTCTCAAAAATAAAATACTAAAAATAATAATTATTAAATAATAAATAAATAAATAAATAAATAAATAAATAAAAGAGGCTGAAGAGATTTATCAGCCAACCAAATCATGTGGATCTTGTTAGATCTTGATTCCAACAACTACCTGGTAAATCAAAGAATTTTGAGATATTTAGGGAAATTATTATTGTGTTTTAATTTATTTTTTAAGGTTTTTTAAAATTTTGTTTTTTGAGACAGAGAGAGAGAGTATGAGGGTGGTGGGCAGAGAGAGAGAGGGAGACACAGAATCTGCAGCAGGCTCCAGGCTCAGAGCTGTCAGCCAGAGACTGATGTGGGGCTGGAACTCGTGAATGGGAGATCATGACCTGAGCCGAATTTAGTCACTCAACCGACTGAGCCACCCAGGCACTCCTAGGGAAATTGTTTTTCAATAATAGCTCTACTGAGATATAACTCACATGCCAGAAAATTTACACTTTAAAAGTGTAAAATTCAGTGATTTTCAGTATAGTCAGTATATTGTATACCACTCACCACTATTTAATTCCAGAACTTTTTATCACCCCACAAAAAAACATCCCATAGTCATTAAGAGTCACTGGGCATTTCCCCATTATCCCAACCCATACTAAGAATTAATCTATTTTCTCTCTCTATGGATTTGCCTTTTCTGGACACTTCATATAAATGTAATCATACAATACGTGGTCTTTTGTGTCTGGCTTCTTTCATTTAACATAGTGTTTTCAAGGTTCATTTATGTAACATGGTATCGGTACTTTATTTGTTTTTTATGGTTGAATAATATTCCTTTGTATGGATTATACCACCTTTGTTCATCCATTCAGCAGTTGACAGACATTTGGGTTGTTTCCACTTTTTGACTATTATGAATAACACTACCATGAACATTCATGTCTAAGTTTTTATATGGCCATATGTTATCAGTTCTTTAAGGTATATACCTAAAAGTGGAATTGCTGGGTCATATGGCACGTTCATTTTAACATTTTGAGGAACTACCAAACTGTCTTTCCAAAGTGGCTATACGTTATACATCCATCAATAATGTGAAAAGATTCAAATTTCTCCACATACTCACCAACATTTGATGTTATACCTTTTTATTACAGACATCCTAGTAACTATGAAGTGGTATCTTATTGTGGTTTGGATTTGCATTTCCCTAATAATCAATGATATTGAGAATTTTTTCATGCACTCATTGGATGTTTGTATATCTTCTTTAGAGAAATGCCTATTCAAATAATTTGTTGATTTTTATATTACTTTATTTATCTGTTTTTGAGTTGTAACAATTCTTTGTACATTCGAGATACAAGTCCCTCACAGCTATATCATGTGAAAAGATTTTCTCCCATTCTGTCAGAGTTGATTTTTCTCTTTCTTTTTTTTTTTTAAATATCTTTTTTTTTTTTCAACGTTTATTTATTTTTGGGACAGAGAGAGACAGAGCATGAACGGGGGAGGGGCAGAGAGAGAGGGAGACACAGGATCGGAAGCAGGCTCCAGGCTCTGAGCCATCAGCCCAGAGCCTGACGCGAGGCTTGAACTCACGGACCGTGAGATCGTGACCTGGCTGAAGTCGGACGCTTAACCGACTGCGCCATGCAGGCGCCCCGATTTTTCTCTTTCTTGATGATATCACTTGGCATAGAGTTTTAATTCTTGATAAAGTCTCATTTATATAATTTTTCTTTCCTCAGTTGTATGTTTCTCTGTGTTTCTATAATTGGATTTTAAAAATAACTTTTCCAGGGGTGCCTGGGTAACTCAGCAAGTTGAGCATGGGACCCTTGATTTCAGCTCATGTCACGATCCCAGGGTTGTAGGATTGAGCCCCATGTCCAACTCCACACAGAGTGTGGAGCCTGATTAAGATTCTCTCTCTCTCTCTTCCTCTCCACCACTCATGCTCTCTCTCTCTAAAAACAAAAAAAATTTCCACCAATTAATTTCATGTAGTGAATTAAATAAGTTATTAAAAACATGAAAGAACAATTGTGTTGTAGTTGTGGAGATGTTAAATGCAACACATTTGATTTTATAATGGTAACTTATGAGACTGCTTTTCATGATAAAGGTGTATACCTAGTCAACTTCAGTTTTTAAATGCACATTACGTCAGCAGTTCAATTATCACAATGATTTAGTAAAATCTGAAAGGGAACAGACTCCTCTGAAAATCACCATAAATAGTAACACACTCATATCATTTGACAATTGTTTCCCTTGCCCCAAATTTCACAGAACAGTTGTTCATGAATAAGGAGGGGAGGGAACATCACTTCTAAAATTATCCTGAAGCTAGTAATACCAACCTGGGAAGGTCACCTGTCCTTCCTCCCATCCCCAGAAGGGGGAACTAATTAGAATCAGGAAAAGTGAGAAAATGTGATTTGAAGTACTTTATATTCAATACTTTATATTTGAAAATAAAAATAAAATCTTAGTTTTATAATTCAAAATATAAAAGATGCAGTTTAACACATATCTTCTAGGCTCTTAAGAGAAACATTGCAGAGGGGGGATGGATGAAGTAGGAGAAGGGGATTAAGAATGCACAAGGTGATGAGTTCTGAGTAAGGTGTAACATTGGTGAATCATATTGCACATCTGAAACTAATATAACACTGTATGTTAATTATACTCGAATAATAAAAAAGAAAAAGAAATTCATCAGAAATGGCAAGGATGGGGGGAAATGGTGAGTTTTATATTTGTCCAAAAGAGATGCGAGTTTTAAAATGTTGGGAAACAGGGGCACCTGGGTGGCTCAGTTGGTTAAGCTTCTGATTTGGACTCAGGTCATGATCTCACAGTTCTGTGAGTTCGAACCCCACAGCAGGCTCTGTGCTGACAGCTCGGAGCCTGGAGCCAGCTTCAGATTCTGTGTCTCCCTCTTTCTCTGCCCCTCCCCTGCCTGTGTTCTGTCTCTCTCTCAAAAATAAAATAAAACATTTTAAAAAATGTTGGGAAATAGTGACCCAGTGGAATAAAGGATTGTTGTAAAGGGTCAAATCACAATGCTTCCACCCATCATTTAACCATGTTTAAATGTCTTTAAAGAGTAGATACTTAAGATAAACTAAAAGATAGTACTGCATAAAAAATATATATGGAGTAAAACGGTTCCATTCAATAATCAGTGTCCTCACATTAACTCAATTCCATAATCCCTGGGTCATTATATATAACTATGTGCTAAAAATTACATACCTTAAATACAGATATTAATTTTAATTAAGTCAGTGATTCATCTTCATAAAACGAGCAGTTTTTTTTTCGAGCAGTTTTTTATAATTACTACAACCAACTGCTCTAGTTTAACCTTGCCCTATGGCTGATTCTTATTTTCACCAAAAACTGAAATTCACATGGGTCATAATCTTATGATTATGTCTGGTGTCCAAACTATACCTATTTTCTAGAAGTCGTGTCAACTGTAAATTTTAATTAGTTTTCAAAGAGATGGGAAATCTGAAAAATGACCCTTCAAAGAAAAATGGAAGTTTTTTTTTACATAAATATTATTTATATGGGACATAATTAAATATGGTGATTAATACATTTTCATTTTTGCCTCCTCTCAAAACCCCACTAAAACAGGGCAAAATAAATTAAGCAGGCATGAACCCAGAAGAATAAAAAAAGCAGCAATAGGTAACAAAGGCGAGATCTCCACAAAACTTCGGAAGCCCGAAAGCAAATCGGAGGATGGCGCCTGTCATAGTAAACCAGAAAGTAAAATCTCCGCCTGCTGGGAAGATCAGCAATGAACAAATTTGCACTGCTAAACCCTGGGATGGCTCAGGAATCGGAGGTGCTAGGTACTTCAGAAGCATGAATGCAGAGCAGGGCTAAAAGTGGGAAGAAAGTTGGTGGTGTTTGTGAGAAATAGACCCTCAAGCGGCGCTCCATCCCCTGCCCCCCACGCAGGCAGAGAATCACCCCCGCTCCTTCGCTGGCAAAAGACAAGGAGGGGTTTCACCACATGGACTCTGATATTGGGGACACACCATCCAACCTAGGGCAGGGATAAAGTTTGTCCTGAAAAACGCAAGTGTAAATGTACACACGGAACCGAGAGATCCCCAGCCCCCTGCCCCTGCTCACGTCCCCTAAAACTGGCAGCCAGGGGTATGCTCCCAGGCAAGAGCCAAGCTTATTACAGTCTGGTGGGAAAATAGCCAGCCCCCTTTTCCCAATTCTGTAGATACTGATATTTGAGGTTCCCCTATGGAAAGGACAGGTTGACACCTATCAGGACCCATTGGGGTCCACTCACTGATAGGTTCCACCCAGGTATGTGGAGTTTCCTATAAGCCCTAGTGCCTCAGTCTTAAATATGAATAGACAAAGTTTGTCATAAATTTGAAACAATCTATTGGTATGGAAAATAAAAACAAAAACAGAAATGCAGAGAAAACAGCTAATTCAAGAAAACTTCGAAATAAGAAGGTATTACATCCATGATATGAACAGATTATAAACAGGGGATGTTTGGAAAACAAGAAAGCATTTGACAATAATATACGATGGCAGAAATGTAAATTTTAACATAATATTCAAAACTAAAGTTGACGAAGTATCCCAGTAATTAAAAGGAAAAAAGACAATTAGAAAATTAGAAGAAAAATTATAAGACAAGTAGAGCATCACTCATTCATTCAGTCAGTCAGTCAACCAATACTCATTGAATGTCTGCTTTATGCCAGACACTGGTCCAGATATTCAGGCTACAGCAGTAAACAAACCAGTAGAAGATCTCTGCCCTCTAAGATTTCACATGTTAGTTGGAGGAGTCATAAAATAAACAATAAACATAACAAATAATTAAATTATATTTTGGGAGACAATCCATGCTTTGGTCAAAACAAAAAAAATAGAGCCGGGTAGGGTATTGGGAGCATGGAAGGGTTTTTTGCTGTTTCTTGTTTTCATTTTAAATAAGACAATCAGTGCGTATCTGATTAAGAAGGAACATTTGAGCAAAGACAGGAAAGGGGCGAGAGGAACAAGAAGCAACAGCTAGTACAAAGGTTCTATGGTGGGACCTTCCATGGCATGTTGAAGGAAGAGAAAAAGACCAGTGTGCTGGAGTACAGCAAGCTAAGAGGGGTTTAATAGGGGCTAGTGGCAGAGCAAGAGCAAGAATTCACACCCTAAGGGCCCTTGTGGGCCAAGCTTTGACTCTTTCATTTGAGTCAATATAGGGTACCACTGGAGGAGGTCCGGTAGAGGAATGCCCACTTTGGCTTTTAACATGACTATGTGGAGCACCTGGGTGGCTCAATTGGTTAAGTGACAACTTTGGCTCAGGTCATGATCTCAAGGTTTTTGAGTTTGAGCCCCGCAATCAGGCTCTGTGCTGACAGCTCAGAGACTGGAGCCTGCTTCAGATGCTGTGTGTATGTCTCTCTCTCTGCCCTCTTCTGCTGACTCTCTGTTTCTCTCTCTCTCAAAAATAAACATTTAAAAGCTTTTATTAAAATAAATAAATAAATAAATAAATAAATAAAATGACCATGTGGCTGCAGGGCATTTGGGTGGCTCAGTTGGTTAAGCGTCTGACTTCAGCTCAGGTCATGATCACATGGCTCAGCTTGTGAGTTTGAGCCCCACGTTGGGCTCTGTGCTGACAGCTCAGAGCCTGGAGCCTGCTTTGGATTCTGTGTCTCCCTCTCTTTCCACCCCTCCCCGACCCATGCTCTGCCTCTGTCTCTGTCTCTGTCTCTCTCAAAAATAAATAAACATTAAAATTTTTTTTAATAAAATGACTGTGTAAAAAAATAAAAATAAAATAAAATAAAATAAAATAAAATAAAATAAAATGACTATGTGGCTACAAGGTGGAAGCACAGAAATCCAAGAGCAAGGCATCACAGTGATCCAGGTGAGAGACAGTGCTAGCTGGAACCAGACTACTAGCAGTGGAGTGGGCCTCTTAGGGGACAATGCAGATGTCGATAAATTTAAGAAATCAGTAGTGGTAAATAAATCCAAGTACAACCGCTGCTGAGCAAAAATATTGTATAACTGAAATAGCAGAAGAAATCTCAGAGCATCCAATGGGAAGCAGGAACAGAGAACAGAGTTCATGGATTCAGGCATATAGAACAGAGCTTTGGGGCGTCTGGGTGGCTCAGTCAGTTAGGCGTCCGACTTCAGCTCAGGTCACAATCTCACGGTTCATGAGTTCAAGCCCCAGGTCGGGCTCTGTGCTGACAGCTCTGAGCCTGGAGCCTGTTTCAGATTCTGTGTCTCCCTCTCTCTCTGTCCTTTCCCTGCTCATACTGTCTCTCTCCACCTCTCAAAAAATGAAGAAATGTTTAAAAAAAAAAAAAAAAGAACAGAGCTTTGAATTTGTTGAATTTATTTTTATTTATTTCTGACTAGTCTATATTTCCTCAAATAAACCCATATTACTTTTTAAATGTTAAAGAGCTTGCTTTTGCTCTTAGGGTCAGGTCCTGTTGTGAGTCACTTTGGAAAACTGGACGTGAACCTGAGAACTACCTCACCTGCCCAGAGTTCGGCATATAGTAGCAGAACTGGGGTTGAGGGGAGGGAGTGGTTAAAGTGAGAAGGAAGGAGGAGGAGGCCCACCTCTCTGATCTTGCTCATTAACTGGTTCTGCAGACCTTACTCAAAGTTTCCCTCCCCGAGGTGCTCCCAGCACAGAGCTGGCTCAGTGCTTCCCGAAAACAAGGCGGAACGCCCAGAACAGGGGCCACAGACTCAAATACTTTTGGGGTCAGCCAAGTAACAGATGTGGCAAGGTTGAAACTGTTCAGTCATATTATAACTCGGGAGGGCGGAGAAAATGCACGTCTTAGGTTGGTTATCCAGAAATAGGCCTGGTGTGTAAGCGATTTACTAAGGAGGCCCCTCAAGAAACCAGGGAGGGGATGGAGGATGGACAGGAGAGGGGAAGAAACCAAGCAAAGGTTCAACGTCAGAGTCTGCACCTGCAGGTGAGGTAGCTCCTGGAGCCCACGTCCAGTTTCCAAAGCAAATCACTGCAGGGCCTGACCTTTAACACAAAAGTGGAGAAGCGAAAAGAGGTTAACGGGAGCTCCTGCAATTTCTTTGAGTCTACTTAATAAGATCTCCTTCATGATTCCCTACCCATTGGTTTGTGGTGGGGGTACAGAGCAGAGAAAGAGTTAAAAAAAAAAAAAGGAACCGTTAGTTCTATCTGGCTTAAAGGTTCTCATCTGTTCACTTGGTGTAGTCAGTCTTTTTAGGTGGGCTTGGCCTTCTCAGATAGAAATATTTACTTGTTCACTTGCCCCACCCCTCCCCCCTTGCTTCTCTTCTTAAGGTGGTATCTTGAACTGTAGGGGGTCGAGTATGCTTTCTATAACTCCTATGACAGAGAAGGGCTGGGGGCTCCAGTTGAGGAGTCCTTTGACTTCTCTGGCCTCTGGGATGACGGCTCTTAGTCCCTCTGTAATTCCCCCAGATGTCATTCACCCCTGGTTTGGTCTCTGTCAGTTTGATCACAGTCTGGGGTGATTCCCTCCTGACTTGGTGTCAATCACACTGGCCTCCACCAGCTGTAGATCCTGGGGTCTGTGCCATGTTGTCCTTCCATCCTTCGGGCTCAGCAGCCACAGGCTTATTTACTGCTTACTTACTATCCACTCATTCAAGTCTTAACTCACCCCACACTGGTGTGGGGAGCGCCAGAGGCAAAAAATGTGTTGTGGCAAAAAACAATTTTTATTGTGGTAAAATTATATATAACTTGAAATTTGTCGTTTTAACCATTTTAAGTGTCAAATTCAGTAGCATTAATTCAATTCACTGTATTATACAACCATGACCACTATTTCCAAAACTGTTTCAACGTCCCTAATAGAAATTCTGATTACCCCTTTCCTCCAGCCCCCGGTCATCTCCCACCTACTTTCTATCTCTCTGAATAGAGATATTCTAGATATTTCTTGTTAGTAGAGTCATACAATATTTGTTCTTTTGTGTGTCTGGCTTATTTCACTTAGCACAACGTCCTCAAGTTTCATCCATGTTGCAGCATGTGTTGGAACTTTATTCCTTTTTATGATTGGATTATGTTCTGTTGTATGTATATACCTCATGTGGTTTATGCATTCATCTCTTGGTGGACACTTGGGTTGTTTCCACCTTTGGCTATTGAGAATAACTCTGCAATGAACACTGGTGTACATGTATCTGATTGAGTCCCCATTTTCAATTCTCTGGGGTAAGAATTCTTTGGGGTAGTAGCAGATTTTTGGGTCACATGGTCATTCTCTGTTTGAGGAACTAACTGCTAAACTGTTTTCCACAGCAGCTGCATCATTTTATATTCTTTTGTGTTTTTTTTTTTAATTTGAGAGAGAGAGACCACACACACACATACATGCAGGCAGGGGAGGGGCAGAGAGAGAAGAAGAGGGAATCCTAAGCAGGCTCCATGCTCAGGGCTAATCCTGATGCGGGGCACCATCCCACGACCCTGGAATCATCATTAAAGCTGAAATCAAGAGTTGGACGCTTGAACGACTGAGCCACCCAGGAACCCCGATTTATATTCTTACCAACAATTTATGAGAATTCCAATTTCTCCACATCATCAACACTTGTTATTTTTTTTGTTTGTTTTTGTAATTTTTTTTTAATAAGAGCCATCTTAGTAGGTATGAAGAGGTTTTGATTTGTATTTCCCTACTGACTGATGAAGTTGAACACCTTCTCAAGTGCTTATTGGCCATTTGTGGATCTTCTTTGGAGAAATGTCTATTCAAGTTCTTTGCCCATTTTTAAATCATGTTGCTTGTCCTTTTGTTACAGGCAGATTTTAAGAGAAGTATGAGGACAAGAGACCCTTGTGCCTTCAGTGAGGGCCTTACAGAGTCCAGACGGCTCACATCCCGGACTGAGTGTCTCTCATGTCTCTGTATTCTTTCCTCAGTTCTCGGTGCTAAAAAAGTTTGTGCTTTTCTATTCCTTTTCCTATAATGTACTCTCTTTCTGACATTAAGAGTGATAGGTAAATTCCATAGGTAAATTGAGTTTTCCTGGCCTAAGCCAAGACAAGTTACCGCATTTTTTTCGTTTGGATATTCTTTGCTATTTTAAAACTCTTTCTATCCATGTAGAAGAATGCCTCTGATTCTGCACTTAGGCAAAAGAGAATGGCATGTTAATAATGTTCAAAGTGTTATTTCCATGACACATAAATGAGTTAGGCCTGGCCTTAGTGGTGTGTGTGTGTGTGTGTGTGTGTGTGTGTGTGTGCGCGCGCGCGCATGCACACGTGTGATGGGAGCTATAAACTCCATCTAAAGCAGTACTTCTCAAATTTTAATATATATTCAAATCACCTGGGTATGATCCTTGGTTCACAAGACCTTTTAACAAGCTTCCAGTTGACAGTAATGCTGCGGGTCTGTGGTTTATCCATTGATTAGCAAGGTTTTAGAGGACAACTTACACATTAGAAACTTTTTGTGAATATGCCCTCAAGTAGTTCATGGGCCAAATATGGGTTTAACAAACAGTTTCCATGCTTGAAAAATGAAGGGATATGCTAGATCACTAAAGATTTCCACAAGGTACCTAGTGCAGGAATCTCAAACTCAAGTGTTTATAGGCATCAGTCTGGGTTCAATGGAGACCATTAGGCTGGAGAATTTCTGCGTGTGGACAGTGCACTCTGCTCTTGAACTCTAGCTGATGGTTCCCAGGCAGAAATGCTGGCACAGAGTGTCCATACTGTCCAATGTCTTAAAGAGAATTGGGATATAGACATTTTTGTGTGTGAAATCCTCTAACTTCTATATTTTCCATTAATTTTTTTCCAAGCATCCTTCAAGCTAAAATAAGTCTGTTGGCCAGATGCGAACTTCGGGGTGCTTGCTCACTCTCTCTGGTCCAGTATTTTGCCAGACCCTGGAGAGATGTTTTAAAAAAGGACCTGGTTTCAGCTACTAAGATAAGTGTGGCCTTGTTGAGAGCTAAGATGGATGCATATGAGATAGCCAGGAAGCAATGCAAAGATGTGTGTCTGCAAGTGTGAGGAAAAAAAGATGTAAGCCGCTTAAGGAGGCTATGAAACCCAGCCCCAGTCAGAATGCAGAAACTATCCCAGAGCTGAATCTTATGATTTGTAGAAATGTCCTATAGATGGAAAATAGCTATTTATTTTGTCTTACTGGGTTAATTAGTGCTGATGGATAGACAGTGGAGCTATTACTGTTCAGTACCAACTTTGATAGTTAAGTAGGTAACAGTGACTTGAGGCAATTCTGGTTTAAGAAATAAGGGGGGCTGCAGGGCAGCTGGGTGGCTCACTCGGTTGGGCATCTGACTTAGGCCTAGGTCATGATCTCGCTGGTCCTGAGTTCTAGCCCCAGGTTGGGTTCTGTGCTGACAGTGTGGAGCCTGGAACCTGTTTCAGATTCTGTGTCTCCCCCTCTGTCTCTGCTCCTCCCCCACTCACACTGTCTCTCTCTCTCTCTCTGTCAAAAATAAATAAACGTTAAAAAAAAAAAAAGAAAGAAAGAAAGGGGGCTGGGTGGCTTATTTGGTTAAGTGTCCAACTCTTGGTTTTAGCTCAGGTCATGATCTCATGGGTTTGTGAGTTTGAGGCCCACGGTGGGCTCTGTGCTGACAGCTGTGGAGCCTGCTTGGGATTCTCTGTCTGTCTCTCTCTCTCTGCCCCTTCCCCTCTGACACTCTGTTTCTCTCTCAAAATAAACAAATAAATGTTAAAAAAAAATAGATTCATCTGCAAATATTAGTGGAATCTGTCATGAATACTACAAGAAACAGAGTCCTTGCAGAAAGAAAAAGATTTTCTAAATATTGTATGGTTTGCAACTGTCTTCAGTATTATGGAAACATACAAATGGTATTATGATCATTATCTGAAAAATGGAGTCATAAAACTTCATTTGAATAAACAGATGGGGTGTGGTAGGCTGAAAAATGCACCCCCCCTCAAAGGTGTCCATGTCCCAGTTCCCGGAAATTGTGGATATGTTAACTTATATGGTAAGTAGGACTTTGCCGGCATGATTAAGTTAAGGATTTTGAGGTGGGAAGATTATCCTGCATTATCTAGGTGGTACAATGTAGTCATAAAGGTCTTTATAAGAGGGAGGCAGGAGGATCAGAGTCAGAAAGGGAGAACTGGAGGACGAGGCCATGAGCCAAGCAGTGCAGGCAGTCTCCGGAAGCTAGAAAAGACAAGGAAACAGATTTTCCTCTAGGACCCCAAGAAAGGACATAACCCTGCTGACACCTTGCTTTTAGTCCATTGAGATGACTTGGGACTCCTGACCTCCAGAAGCCCAACATAATAAATTTGTATTGTTTTGAACCATTAAGTTTGTGGTAATTTATTATAGCAGTAATAGGAAATTAATACAGATGACAAAGAGATACAGAAGACATGAAGTATGAAAGTTTCTGAAATTTTTTAAGTCTCAAACATAAACAGAGGAAAGTGGTTTTCTATTTATGATACTCTTGTCACTTGCTGTCTAGAATATTTTTTATAGTTAAAATGATTTCTTGTGATATACCAAATCTCTATTGACTTGCATGCAAAATAGGAGTGACATTTTTAATACACTGCCATGCGATGAAATTATGTCAGAGAAACTAAATCAAAAGAGACAATAAATGTTAATGTGGTTAGCAAAATGCCTTATAGCAAGTGCTCATTAAATGTTAGTTCCCTTCTATTTGTCCTTACAGAGCTTAGATCTTGAGTAATAAAAGCATAATATTTATACATGTTGTTGTCATGCTTGAAGTTTGTTTTTTTTATCATACAGTTTTTTTAGCTTGATTGAGATAAAATACTTAAAACATTGTATAAGTTTAAAGTGACAACGTGATGATGTGATATATGTGTATATTGCAAAATGATTAGTACACACAATAGGGTTAGTTAACACCTCCATCACCTCACATAATTGCCTTTTCTCTTTTTTTATTTCTTTGGTGAGAATATTTCAGATTTATCCTAGCAGTTTTCAAGTATATAAAACAGTATTGTTAAATATCACCACCAAGCTGTACATTAGATCTCTAGAACTTATTCATCTTACAAGTGGAAGTTTGTACCCTTTGACTAACATCTTCTCATTACCTCTACCCCATGCAATTGTTTTATTGTATGGCATGAATGTACCGAAATCTTAATTTACTACATCAATAAATAGAAAGATGAAGTTAGCTAGTCTTGTTGGAAAACACTAGGCAATTAAAGGTTCAGTCTGAAACAGACAAAAGAATGGGATGAAACTTACTTATTTTTGACTTAATAGTTGCCAGAATTAATCGAATCATAAATGTGCATAATTTCTTTTCATTTGGACTTTTAAAGCACCTATTCTTAGCAGTTCTTTAATATTAATTTCATGTTAAATGAATCATTATGAAATATGAGGAAAAATATTTTCAAGCCATGTGCTCATTTAAAAATATAATTTATTACTTTCTGCAGGCAATAAAAATATGCTATATTAGTTACAACATACCATGATGGGTGGGAATGCACGTTCCATATAGGAATGCATTTTTACTGAACTAAAGAAAATCAGATTAACACTGCCTTAATATGTGTATACTTTTTGAAACACAATGTATCATTGCTCAATGAAAAAAAGACAGATTTTTGTTTTCTGGGAATTCTGTGTCAGAGATTGTACAATGATAACGTCATTTCCCCATTCTACAATGTTGACAGAATTTAAGCAAGTGGTTATGAGAGTCCCTTGCCTTCCTCTCTCTTGGTGTGGTTTAGGTCCCCTCCCCTACTTTTATTTGAAATGTGCTATTCTCTTGAGTTAATCTCATTTTAACAAACATATGTCTATTGACCTATGCTGCTGGAAAACAAGGTGTTGATTAATTAAAGGCAGACTCCCTTCCCTAGAATGAACTTCACAAGACCAGAGAATATATATATTTTTTCACCATGTTAATCCCAGACCCTGCTATAGTGCCTCAGCTGAGTTCAGCTACAAGCAACAGAGATCTAAAATAATGCTAGTGGAAACAGATTTATTTTTCTTTATTGTAAAAGAGCTCAGTTTTAGGCAAACTAGGTGACTCCCATGATTACTGGGGACCCAGAATACTTCTACTTCTTTTGCTCTGTCATCCCTACTCCATGACTATCATCCTTGAGGATACCTTATGTTCCAACACTGCTGGAACTCCAGCCATCTTGCCTGACATTAGTTAGGAAACAGCTGAAAGGGGAAAAGGGCTAAAATGGAAAAAGCTCTTTGCCCTTTTCTTTCTACCTTTCAAGAAGCCTTTCTGAACGTCTCCTCCAACAGTTTCCCTGTATCTTTCACTGGCTACAATGTAGTTACATGGCCTCCTAATAGCAAGGGCGTCTGGGAAATGTAGTTTTGTTTTGTTTTTAAACTGGGCACATTGCCTTGCTAAGTAGTGTTCTCATACCAACACGGGGAGGAAGTGGTAAAATGAGATCAATTAGGACAATGTAATAATTTTTCTGTGAAGCAAATTTATTGAATTAACAAGAATATTCCTTGATACTTGTATCCCCCTTTTCTTAAATTTAAAAATGTTTTTTAAAAACTGAAATGATGGTAATTTTCTTTTTCCCTCCTAAAGTCTTTACTTGACCAGATAAAAAGTTGTTAACTGTTAGTCTTCTAATATTATTGACATTTTACTGGTCCAAGAAATTAAAAATCTATGGAATTCCTGGGACTGTATAGGTGACCTAGATTTCTGGGTTCCAAGATACTCAGATGGATCTGTCTTCAACATAGCCTACATGCTTCATGCCTTCTGCTTAGAAGTTCTCACTAGTGCTTAATTTATGAAGTAGCCTCAGCCAGTGCTAATGCTTAGAGACAGAGGAGCTGCCACCTCCAGGTCCTTAGGGATTTCTTTTTTTTTTAATTTTTTTTTTCAACGTTTATTTATTTTTGGGACAGAGAGAGACAGAGCATGAACGGGGGAGGGGCAGAGAGAGAGGGAGACACAGAATCGGAAACAGGCTCCAGGCTCCGAGCCATCAGCCCAGAGCCTGACGCGGGGCTCGAACTCACGGACTGCGAGATCGTGACCTGGCTGAAGTCGGACGCTTAACCGACTGCGCCACCCAGGCGCCCCTTTTTTTTTTTTTTTTAAATTTTTTTTTTCAACACTTTTTCTTTTAAAAAAACGATTCCCATTTTACGTCTTCCGCATTTTGGGCTGAGTCTTGCAATACCTGGGCAGCAACCTGATTAATAACACCAAGTTTTTCCTCCCCGGGTCCTTCCTGCCGTCTGGTTCTCGGCCGTGAACCCAGCAGCGATCCCGCAAAAACGAAGACATCCGCTGCTTCCCCCACAGGTCCTGCAGAGCGCCCGGCTAACTTCCGGCCGAGCCGGGGCTGCCCCCGCCCCGCCCCCACAAGCGCGAGATTCGTTGCAATTTTCCCGCGATGCCGCGGGGGCGCGCGGCACCGCTCGCCAGGCCCCAGAGTGCACTGCGGGGAAGAGCGCGTGCGCGCGGCTCCACTGCCGAGCGACCGCGGGAAAATTCCAAAAAAGTCAAACAAAACAAAAAACCAGTACGGGGCAAAGCCAAACTTGCAAGCCACAGAACCCGGGCGGAGGCGTCCTTTCTGCCACTGCCCAAACTGCTGAAGCAGCTCTGGCTGGCGCAGACCACCCGGTAAGCGAGAGGCCGCAGAACGAGAGCAAAGACGGCTGATTCCCTCGGGGGTCTGGCCGACACGTCAGCCGAAGGGTGGAGGTAGGGTAGGGGGAGGGTAGGGAGGGAAGACTCGCGAGAACGTTCGCCGCGCTTTGCGCATCTAGTTAGGTGAGCTGCGCCCCGGCCTTGTGCAGGGGCTGAGGGGGGAGGAGGTGGGTAGGGGCTTGAGGTGGCGCGAGCCCGCGGAGGGGCGGAGCGGCGGGCGAGGGGCGTGGCCAAAAGTGGGCAGGCCTGGGGGTGGGCCCGGCGTAGGGGTCACGCGGAAGAGAGCCCCCGGAATGGTGAGAACTGGGAATTGGCGCTTTGGTTCTTTTGGTTCATTGAGTGCTGGCAGCTATGTCTACTTAAAAGGAGAGGAGCAAAGGTGAATTTCTTCGCCCCGGATCCGTGGGAGCTGTGAAAAGCTCTCGTCTTCTACCCCATCACCCTCTACAGCTGGCCGCTTGCTCTCCGTCGCCCTGCCTCTAGGGCGTTGGGAGGGGGCGAGCCTGTTGCCCCTCTTGCCTTCCAGGTCTTTTGTCGCTGAAGGGCAGAAAGGTTCTCATGGGTGATTGTCTCCTTGCAACTTTCTTTCTTTGACTGCCAGGCCAAATCACGTCCAAAGCCCTGATATTTTGGGGGGTTGTTGTTTGTTGGCTTGCTTTTTTGTATTTACGAGGGCGCTTTTACAACCGTGAACCCTCTGTAGTCATCGTGTATGGGCTAAAGGTTTGGAGGGCAAAAGATTAGGAGTTTTTGAAACATGACAAATTTGGGACCAGAATTTTGAAAGAGGCCGAGGAATTTTCCAGCAAAGACCTCCATGTGCCAGTGATTTTGTCCTAATCTGAAACTCTCGTGCTCCAGCTTTCATTTGTAACTTCTGTCCCATTTAGTGCATCTTAACTGTGATATGATTGACTTACCATTTATCACATGAGCAGGGCACTTTTGGGCCACCCAACTTCAGCTATTTATGGATGTCACTCACCCTCAGTGATGTGCAGCTCAGAACCTTTTCTCACTATCCTCTTCAGGAGGGGAGGAAAGGTTGTTACAAATAGTAGAATTCATACCATGTGTTGGGATCATTTATTACATAAACATATAGAAAACATGTTCATTGTGACTTTATCCATTAAACTTAAATTGATGTTTCAAAATAATGGGCTGTGCCAGATTCACATGGAAATAAGCATTCATATGCGTATACAAGAAAGACCACTTCAAAACAATTTGCTTTTCCTAGTTTTATCAGAGGCCTTTTCCTGTAAAAGTTAGGTCCTGCTTCTTTAGAATTGGACTAATTATACTTTAGTATATATTACACTTTAATTCATTTTTTCATTATTCAGTCCTATTCTTGTTTTCTTGAAAAACATTTACCAGAAGTCCAGAAAAGAAAGGCAAACTCTATATTGGAATTTTTTGTTCTCTAATAAAAAGCATTAACTTGATTGATTGGCTGGGTGTGGAAGATGTGTTGCTGCATGTATGTGAAACTGTGCATGTACATTTTAAAATAAATGGTATTTTAAACCAGTTCCATATTTCAGCAAGTAGTTCCAGTAACAATTATACAAATTTTGTATTTATGAAAACCAGCTACAAGGAGGCCAGCCTGGCCAATTGAAAGTTGGATTGATTACCCTAGGCCACAGAGAGTGCCAGAGAAATCTCACATGGCGTGGCAGTTCCAAGTTGGTAGTGGTGGAGCTTCAAATCAGGCTGGAAATCAGTACCAAATGGATTTGTAAAATTTTAGTCTGGGGTATGAATATTCTCTGTTCTTGTTTATGGATCCTGACTGACTGACTTTTTCTTTTTCAATTTTATTTATTTTGAGAGAAAGAGAGTGCAAATAAGGAAGGGACTGAGAGAGAGGGAGATAGAATGCCAAGCACTGGCAGCATGGAGCTGGATGTGGGCTTGAACTCACAAACCCTGATATCATGTGAGGCGAAACCTAGAGTGGGACACTTAACCAACTGAACCACCCAGGCGCCCCTGAATGACTGATTTTAATATGAAAGAACACCTATGGGAGAAGTACATTGAGTTTGCAGTGTTTTAATAAAAATGTAGTAGAAATTGAGAAGAAAAAAACTTAAAAATTCATCAGAAAAGTTAGATAACACTACAAGTCTTGAGCATTTTATTTTCTAAATATCAATTATTATTATTTTTTTGTGCTCTGGAAGAGACCTTGCAAGTTTTCTGGTCCATTCTCTTAGACTCTTCATAAGTCCTGCTGAGCGTGTAGAAATTTCTCTCTTAAGATCAGTGATACAGGAACATCTATAATCTTGGTACCTTTCTCTAGTTATAGGAAGGCAGAGTTTTAAAGGAAATTACCTTTTTTGAAACTGTATACTATGTATACTCTGTTTTCTAAAGAATTCAGTGGTTTTTAGTAAATTTAGTAGATTTTTAGAATTGTGCAGTGATTAGTACAATTCATTTTTAGAACATTTGCATCACCCTAGCAGCTTTGCACGTGCAAATTCATAGTCAATCCTAACTCTGGCTTTCAGCCTCAGGCAACCATTGATTTGCTTTCTTGTCTCTATAGATTAGCCTTTTGGGGGGCATTTCATATAAGTAGATTCATAAAAGTGCTGTCTTTTGGTTTCTTTCACTTAGCATGATGTTTTTGAGATTCATCCATTTTGTAGCATGTATCGATAGTTCCTGTTTATTGCTGAATAATATCCCATTGTATGTCTCTACCACATTTTGTTTATCTGTTCATCAGTTGGTGGACACTTGAGTTGCTTCTACTTTTTGGTTATGAATAATGCGCTGTGAGTATTCATATGTAAGTCTTTGGACATATGCTTTTATTATTTTTGGGGGGTGTTTATGAGTGGAATTGCTGAGTTGTATAGTAAGTTCATGTTTAACTTTTTAAGAAAGTGTCAGACTTTTCCAATGTGGCTATACCATATTATATTCCCACCAGCAGTGTATGGGGGTTTTAATTTTTCCACGACTTCATTTGTTAATTGTGTCTCTTTAAATAGCCATCCCAGTGGGTGTGAAAGTAGTATCATTGTGGTTTTAATTTGCACTTACCTATTGGCAAACGATGTTGACTATATTTTCATGTACTTATTAGCAATTTCTAGGTCTCTTTTGAAATGTCGAAACATTTTGTCCATTTTTTAATTGGGTATGTCAGCCTTTTAAAAGTAAAAGGTTTAAGAAGTAAAAGGTGATTCAGGCAGCAAAATCAGGTTTACTCAGGAACAGCAGAGGAATTGCAATTCTGGACAAGCAAACTATGGTGAACCTTAGGTGAGTCCTGAGAACAAAGCAGGAGAGTGTCCTTTTATAGAGGAAAGGAGTTTGAGAGGGTCTGTTTTGAACAAAAGTTCATTGGAAGAAAATGAGAATTTGAAGTGGTGGTGGCTTCTAATTGGTTGTAGGTGAGGGCAGCTTGCTGTTGCTGGGCAGAAAGGAAACCTTCCTTCTTCCTGCTGGGAGTATGCAAGTTGGGATGAATGATATGTGTATTAGTCATCTCTTCATGGTTTCCAAACTCCAGTTTTCAGTTAGGGTTCCTTATCATATTTTCACACTTTTCTTCCAATCAACTCTTCACCAATCAAGAGTTGGGTCATCTGTTCCTCGTTAGAATTGTTTTTGTCTTTCAGTGTCAGGAAGGACACTTCCTGAATGTCATGTCCCACATCAGAGGGAAGTGCACAGATTGGAAATCATGGAAGCCATGTTTGAGTAACAAACAGTGGGAGGGGGAACTCTCAGGTATTTTACATCCGAAATCTGTATCCATTCAAGGTTATAAGCTAAAAGGAGCAAAGGACCCTACCTAGATCTTCAGGTGGAATTTATTGTAGTCAGTGTGCTTGTTCCCTAATTTTATGTGATTGGGTTTCTACTTTGGAGGGTTTGTCCATGTGCAACAGGTGGTGTTTGCTATTGTATACATGCTTCATTTGGCAAGTAGGTAATCAAAGGCTATATGCATATCTTGAAGATATTGTGGGTTCAGTTCCAGAACACTGCAATAAAGTGAATATTACAGTAAAATAAATATTGCAATAAGGTGAGTCAGATGGATGTTTTGGTTTCCCAGTGCATATAAATATGTTTATATTGTACTGTAGTCTATTACGTGTATGATAGCATTATGTCTAAAAAAATATCTTAATTAAAAAGTACTTTATTGCTAAAAAACGGCTAACCATCTGAACTTTCAGCAAGTTGTAATAACTGATCACAGATCATTGTAACAAATATAATAATGAAAGAGCATGAAGTAGCATATTACTAGAATGTGACACAGAGACACAAAATGAGCAAATGCTGTTGAAAAAATGGCACTGATTGACTTGTTTGACAAAGGGTTGCCACAAACCTTCAGTTTGTAATAAAAGAATATAATATCTGTGAAGCACATTAAAGTGAAGCACAATTAAATGAGGTATACTTGTACTTTAGCCAGTGAGTTAAGTGTTGTTGGGCTGCTGTTGCCTTAGGGCTGGGGTTGGCAAGTTTTCCCAATTCCAGAGGGAGATTTCTAATCATTTGTTCGTTGTCGTGAAAGTCCACAAAACGGGTAACAGCCGTTCTGATGGAGGCAAATCCAGAATCACATATGCCTCCTGGGAATTATCTTTTAATGTGGTGATGAAGTTTTAATGGGGAATACCTGAAAGACTTTAGATTTATTGTGGATGTCCCTGGGGACAGTTAGAACACCCCCCCCCCCCCGTTATGCATTGTCTTACAATCCCCCAGTGGTCTAAACATTCACAGGCCCAGTGATTCACCACAGAGAAAGATAAAACCAGGTAGTGCATACATAATGTATGTACATACATACATACATAATAATCCTGCTAGGGTTTGATCACTAATGATGTTAATTGGGATTATTTAATTGGCCCTTTTGAACCAAGGGTCAGAGGTGTTTAGGGAATAATTAGGGAGAAACCGTCTTGTTCTGTGGACTTGGTTCTTGAAGGCTGTACAAAGGGGGGTTATTTTGCTGCAGCAGGTAGACCTAAGGTAGTAGTAAGAATGAGGAACTGTGTAGATGGAATGGGTATGATTAGTTGCATTGAGAGTTATGACAGGACAGGTCAAAGCAAGGTACAGGAAAACCTGGTTGTAGAAGTTTGACTCAGAAATCTCCCAAGGGGTGGAGGCATTGGAGATGAGGGAGAAGTTTGCTACAGGGAAGACTAAAGGTTCACAGCTGTCAGGGACAGATCAGGGTTTCTGAGGACAGATCTAACAGAAATGTTTCTTCCTTTGGCCAAGGATTGGGAAATTTGTGGTGTGTCTCACATGATCGGATGGGGCCCCTAAAATGTGGGGCCACCCGATGGGGTGGAAGCTGGCTGTGTAGGCAATGGAAAGATTCATCTGAGGCATAACAAAGGAGACATTTATTGAATACATTGCAAGGGAGCATTGGGCAGGCAGGATAGCAAAGGAGAGATTGTCTGCTATGAGGTAGTGGATGCAGGCTGTTTTTAAAGGGGGGTGGTGAGGAGGTATGAGCAGATGGAATTTTCCCAAATTTATTACCTGTGCCTTATTGTAAGTATCCCATTGGTCAGTTAGGGCTTATGGGTATTGTGGATATTATGTTGGCCTAAAGGGCCTGTCTGTATTTAGCCAGGTGGTTGCTGTGGGCCCTTGTGCCTTGATTAAGTTTCCATTGTTCAAGTCTGTTGTCTAAAAGTGACCTCTACAAAATGCAAACAAGGTCATTGTCTCTCCAGCATAGAGAAGAAGAAAATAAATTGAGAAAAAGCAGAAAGGGGAGAATATACAGGTCTAACCTCATCATCTTGGGAAAACTGTTTCAGCTGTTGCTTGATTCAGTTCCTGGAAATCTTTAATTTTAGGTCACTGTTGGTGTGCAGGTTTAGTCAGCATTTGGGCCTTCCTTTAGATGAGACACATGGGTCCAGGAGTCAACTCTGGAGTTTTGATGGCACAAGAATTGGTCAGGAATATGCCTTTCCAGTGTGGTCGAAGAGAGTCTTTTTGAAGACGTCCTTTCCAATGGATGAAATCTTCAGGTTACAGGGTGTGGTGCTTGGAGTCTTCATTTCCTGGGAATGTGCCATGAAAACATTGCCCTATAAGCGCATGATTACTTTCAAGGGATGTAATGAGACCTTTGCAATACTGAAATATACCTTTTTTTTTTTTTTAAGTTTATTTATTTATTTTGAGAGAAAGAGAGAGACAGCATGAGCAGGACAGGGGCAGAGAGAAAGGGAGAGAAAGAGAATACCAAGCAGGCTCTGCACTGTCTGCACAGAGCCCGATGCTGGGCTCCAGCCCATGAACTGCAAGATCATGACCTGAGCCAAAACCAAGAGTCAGATGCTGAACTGACTGAGCCACTCAGGTGCCCCTGAAATATACCTTCTTTTATTAGCTGTAGGTCAAAAAAGAATGAAGCTGGATGCATGGGGTACTCAATAATTATATCAAAGGTGCAAACTTGTGGGTTCCAAAGGGGGTGGATCTGAGATTAGGATGGACCAAGGCAGTTCTTTTGGCCAGGGTGTTTGGAGGTTTTCAACAAATTTTGCCAATTGAGTTTTGATAGTGCTGTTGATTTGTTCAGCTAGTCTTGAAGACCGAGGATGAGTGAAGGATGATAAGTGACAGTGAAAATGCTACAGAACTGGTCATACAGCAAAGACTCACCATAATAATCCGCCAATAAAATGAATTTCTTGGTCACTATGGAGCTAAGAAGGGTTTCTCCAGTAGGTATGATTTTTTTTTCCCCAAGCAGGATTTTAGCTACTGAAGAGGCAAGTAGCTTGTCTACAAGGAAAGGCTTTGACCCAGTGGGAAGAAGCGAATCACTGCCAGGACATATTTGTATCCGTGAGATGGGGGTAGCTGAATAAAGCCAATTTTCCAAATCTCGAATGGTCCATTAGGCAATTTAAAGTACCCAGTAGCAGTGAGGATAGGTTTCCTTGGGCTGTATTTTGGGCAGGTGGGATGATCAGAGTAGACATTTTTTGTGGTTTTCTTACTATTTTCCCCACTAGTATTCAGAAACCTTATCGTTTTATCCATAGACCAGTTGTTTAATGCATGTACAGTGGTCAATAATGGGAACTTTAAAAATAAACTAAAAAAATTGAGGGCACCTGGGTAGCTCATTTGGTTAAATATCTGACTCTTGATTTTGGCTCAGGTCATGGTCACAGGGTTGTGGGATTGGAGCCTCACATTTGTGTTGTCATCGCAGAGCCTGCTTGGGATTCTCTCGCTGTCTCTGCCCCTCTCCTGCTTGTGTGTGCCCGTGCACGTGCACTCTCTCAAAATAAATAAACATTAAAAAAGTCAAACTCAAAATGGATTAAAGACCTAAATGTGAGACCTGAAACCATAAAATTCCTAGAAGAAAACAGGCAGTAATTTCTTTGACATTGGCCGTAGAAACATTTTTCTAGGTATGTCTCCTGAGGCAAGGGAAACAAAAACAAAAATAAACTTGGGACTACATCAAAATAAAAAGCTTTTGTACAGCGAAGGAAAGCATCAACAAAACAAAAGGTACCCTACTGAATGGGAGAACATATTTGCAAATGGCATATCCAATAAGGGCTTAATATCCAAAATATATACAGAACTTACACAACTCGACACCAAAAATAATCCAATAAAAAATGAGCCGAGGACTTGAATAGACATTCCTCCAAAGAAGACCTACAGATGGACAACAGATACATGAAAAGATGCTCAACCATCAAGGAAATGCAAGTCAAAACCACCATGTGATAGCACCTCAAACCTGTCAGAATGGCTGAAATCAAAAAGACGAGAAATAACAAGTGTTGATGAGGATATGGAGAAAAAGGAACCCTTATGCACTGTTGATGGGAATGTAGATTGGTGTAACCATTGTAGAAAACAGTATGGAGTTTCCTCAAAGTATTAAAAATAGAATTATCACTTGATCCAGTAATCCCTCCACTGTTATTTACCTAAAGAAAATGAGAATACTAATTTGAAAAGATATATGCACCCTATGTTTATTGCAGCATTATTTACAATAGTCAAGATATGGAAGCAGCCCTGTGTCCACTGATAGATGAATGGATGAAGACGATGTATTTGTGTGCATACATACACAGAATGGAATATTACTCAGCCATAAAAAAGAAGAGATCTTGCCATTTGCAACGACATGGATGTACCTAGAGGGTACCTAGAGGGTATAATGCTAAGTGAAATAAGTCAGGCAGAGAAAAGACATACCATATAATTTTATTCTTATGTGGAGTTTAAGAAGCAAAAACAAATGAACAAAGAAAAAAAGACAAATAGACTCCTAAGTACAGAGAACAAACTGGTGGTTTCCAGAGGGGAGGTGGATGGAGGGTGGGTGAAATAAAGAGCGAGATTAAGAGTATGTTTTAAACTTGTGGTGCTTGGGTGACTCTGTTGAGTGTCATACTTCAGCTCAGGTTATGATCTTGCAATTCATGAGTTTGAGCCCCGCATTGGGCTCACTGCTGTCAGTGATCCTTGGTCCCTCTCTCTCTCTCCACCTTCCCCACTTGTGCTCTGTCTCAAAAATAAACATTTAAAAAGGAGTAAACTTCTCTTGATGAATACTTAATAATGTCTAGAAGTGTTGAAGTATTATATTGTACCTGAAACTAATAAAACACTGTATGTTAATTGTACTTTAAAAAGGGGAATAAAAAATGAGAGTTAAAGAATTTCTGGTGGAACTGGGTTTTTATTTGGTCCTGAACATGTTTCTCTTTTTATCATATCAACAACCATTTGTTTGTCAATTTTGTTTTTCCTTTTCTGGTGGAGATTGTTGTGTGTCTCTAGTTAGTTTCTCCAGACTACCATCTGGAGGTGAGTTCCTTTGGACTGTAACAGAGGTTTGACTTTTGGACCTTTTGAAGGCAGCATTTTTTTGTGGAAATGTCAGTGAAGCGATTTCCTTTACCTTCCAGTGAATGAAGCTTAGAATGCTCCTGGACTTTAATAATAGCCAAAGCAGCAGGTAAGAATATGGCATCCAATAATTACTGAAAGTAAGGGCTGTTTTTAATGTTATCTCTGCTGGAAGTAAAAAAAAGCCAGGTTGTTTATGTAACATTCCAAAATCATGAGCCACTCCAAAGGCATGTGGGTGCAAATGTTGCAATTTTGCCCTTGGCTAGGATATAGGCCGGTAAGAGTGCATATAATTTGGTCTGTTGGGCTGAAGTAACCAAAAGCAAAGGTGCTGCTTCAATTATTTCAGAGGTCAATATTGCATATCCAGCACAATATTTACTATTTTCATCTTTCCAATATGAACCATCAGTGAACTATGAAAAATCAACATCTGAAGTTTTATGTAAATAAATAATCACATGGATCAGAAGGTGATCTGTCAGTATTTAGCAGTTGTGGGGGCTTTCATAAGTAGAGGAGGGGAGAAGAGTAGCAAGTTAAGGTTATTACAACAAGCAAGAGTGACATAAGGAGCATTTAACAGGGCAATGTCCTAGGAAGTGAAATGGCTTAATGAAAGATACTGAGTATGATGAGAGTGAAGAAGGGCTTTGGCAGCATGTGGCACAGAGATGGTTAAAGGGGATCCCATGATCATTCTTTCAGTGGCTTTACAGGAAGGACAGTAGCAGGTATAGCTATAAGGGGGTGGGGGAGATATTTCTGGGCTATGGGATTTAGTTGTTGTCCCTAATATCCTGCGGGTCGGTGGTGATCTCCATGCTCTTGGGTGAGTACCTCAAGGGCATTCCCTTTTCCGTATACAAAAAAGAAAGGGCGTTGATAATTGGGGTGTCTAAGGGTGGGGGGGGTTGTTATTAAACCAGATCCTTTAAGATTTGAAAAGCCATGTCATCTCAATCTTCATTGATTAATACATTTTTAACAAGGTCTATTAAGGTTAGGCCATAAGGGAAAAGTTTGGGATCCAGCTGCAACAATATCCTGCCACTGTGAGAAAACCTCTCAGGGGACATTGGTTTTGTTTGGGCTTTGAGAAGTTTAGGATGCCATGAAGCCTGTCTGGATCTAGATGCAGTCTTTGTTGTAAGATTAGATACCCTAAGTATCAAACTTGAGTTTGAACAAATTGTAATTTTTTTTTGTTTTTATTCATTTTGGAGAGAGAAAGCGAGCACACGTAAGTGGGGAAGGGGCAGAGAGCAAGGGGGACAGAGGATCCAAAGTGGGATCTGTATGGACAGCAGAGAGCCCAATGTGGGGCTCAGACCCACAAACCATGAGATCATGACATGAGCTGAAGGCAGACTCTTAACCAATTGAGTCACCCAGGTGCCCCTGAACAAACTGTAATTTTTAAAAGAGATTTCATATCCCTTTTTGGCTTGGAATTACAGCAAATGGATGCTATCTTCTTGTGAGGAGGCTTGGGAAGTGGAGCAGAGAAGTCATCTGCATATTATATTAAAGTGGAGCATCCAGGGAACTTGATATCATCTGGATCAGCCTTTAAAGTTTGTGAGGAAATAAGAAGGGCTTTCTGTTAGGATGTCCTTGGAACCACAGTAGAGGGGATGGCCATCTTGCCAGTGCAACCCAATGAAAAGCCCCTAGCGGCGCATCAGAATGAATTGAAGGTCAACCAATCACCCAGCGCCAGCGCAACCCAACGGGAAAGCCCCAAGTAGCGCGCCAGAATGAATTGGAGGTCAACCAATCACCCAGTTACAGCACGACCTGATGCGAAAAAGGCCCACCCGGACCTAAACCCGGAACCGGAACCGCTGCAGCTTAAAAACCCCACCCCACCACACCGGGCGCGACTTCCCTGACCTCTCTCTCTCTCCCCCACTGAGTCACGGAACCTCGCCCCAGATCTTAGTTCCCAATAAAGCCTTTGACTGCTAAAATTTTAGTTCTTGACTCTTACATTTACCCTAGCCTACTCCTGACCCTAACACTTTCCATGAAACCCTGGGGCATTACTGTCCAGGTTAATTGCTGTTCTTTCCAAGTAAAGGCAAAAAGATATTGACTAGTTTTAATCTACTGGGATACTGAAGAAAACACTACATGAATCAGTCATGAAAGAAAATTTGCTCTCAGTATGGATGAAGGTTACTAAGGTGAATTGGGGACAACAGAGTGGCAAAGCAATGACAATATTGCTTATGACTCAGAGGTCTGATGAGCCTCCATCTGTGGCCATTTGGTTTCTTCACAAGTAAAATGGTGTTGCAGGGGATAATGAGGCCCTGGGTCTTAAAATCTATTATTGACTTAATGACATGAAGGGCCTCTTTATTTATAGGGTACTGGTTAATTCTGGGGAGAATTTTTGAGGAATCTGTTTGGATCTTTAACAGGTGGGGCACTGTGGATTCTGCAAGTTATCAGTTGAGGGTTTTGCCCACAGGGACGGTGATAGCTGATCCATCAGGGACAAATGATTAGTGTCCTTGGAATTAGCTATATTGGTGTCAGAGACAGAGCAAATAAGATGTTGAAGCATCATTTGACTTATCTAGTTGGCTATTTTGGTTGCTGTTATCAAATTCTAGAATTATTTCCCCCTTTTGGGAGAGAACTCCCAGCATGATATTTTTCTAAGAAATGTTGGCCCAATAAATGAATAGGGTCGGAGAAACTTCAAGGAGAAAAGGGTGGGTATCTTGAAATGCCTAAGCAAAAAGGGATAGGGTTAGAGATAGGAACCCATTGAGATTTATTAGAGACTCCCACTATTTGAACTGTTTTAGTACTCTGAGGTAGAGGATGTTTAATGGTAGTGGAGTTGAGCACTGGGAATGTAGCTCTAGAATCAGTAAGGACAGAGAGAGATCGGTTCCTAATCTGGAGAGTGGTTTCACCAGGTCAACTAAAGGAAAGGACTGGGTAAAGTCTTGAAGTTCATTGGAGTTCTTTCACTGGGGTTAGGAGGACATTGGAAAGGCTCGTTAGAGGGCTGAATGAAGGTGCCTGGAGCACTTGAGCTTATAGCAGTCTTTCTTCCAATGTTTTGGCTTTTTGCAATAATGGCAGAGACCAGGAGGATCTTAGTTTTGTTTAGGAGACTTCATTTGTTGGGGTTCAAATGAAAGGTTTTTGTGCTTTTCCTTTTATTTGAATCATCTAGGATGTAGGTGACCTTGTTTACTAAATTAATTCAATCTGGAGTAGACATACTTTTTTATTCCATCCTGATCCTTTTCATTAGGATAAAAAGATCCCAGTTCAGCCTGTTAAGGAACATAGCGTTAAAGGCTATCCAGGTGAACTCAACATCCAAAGGAAGACCAGAATTTTCTTTAAAGATAATTTGGAGCTGGCATAATATATAATAGTCATGCATGGGCTCATTGGGCTTCTGGGTACAAGCCTGAGTCTTACTCCAGTCAGCTCACTTTGGGAAAGTTCCTGAGAATTACCAAAAGGAGTCACTTGGCAGTTCCTCAAGTCTGATTATATAATAAGGCAGCAAGGGTTTCTTTGTCCCCATGTTGTAATTCTAGACTTCTTGGAATCATTCCATTTGGTAGTTTTCATCCAGTGTTGGGTCTTGCCTTCGCTAACAAGCATATGGACTAGCTGATACAAACCAGAGAAATCAGGTTGATAAGTTTGAAAAACTGCACCAAATTCCTCAGCAAATCTATGGGGATCCTCAGTTACTTTGGGAAAATCTTTGACTATGGCTTGTAGTTCAACTTTAGCCCAGGCAACATAGGAAATTAAGGGTTTAGCATTTGGATTGGCACAAGATCTGATTTTAAAGGGGCAGGTTTTAATAGGTTCAGGGCAGAAGGCTGTGGGGAGAGGTTTGGAGAAAAAGGAAAGTTCAGTGAGGGGATCAGAATGAGAAAGCCGAGGATATAAAGGAGGTGGGGATAGTGCAGAAGGGAAAGAAGCTGTCACCAGAGACAAAGAGCACAAGGGAGGGGGAAAAAGAGGCCTTAGAAACTTTTTTGACTTTTCTTTCAGTTGTTTGCTTACCTTAGTTAATTTGGAAATGGTATTTTGTAAAAAGGTGATTTTAGAATCTTGGATACATTTGGAAGCCTCCAGGTATCAATTAAAATAGGCACCCCATTCAGTCTGTTTAATTTCAAAGCTATGGTCTTCTAATTTGGTTCTGAAAAATACAAGTTTGGGTGGTTGAAGATTCCCCATGATGGCGTTTGGAGTTCTAAGTTATCTTTGGCCAAGTTGTTACACTTAGTTAAGGATGCACAAGAGGAGGGACTGTAGTTTTTTTTTAACATAAAACTGGCCGGGGTCCCAGAAGGAGGACTGTCTTGAGAGAATTTAGAGGATTGAATCTCAGAGAAGACTTATCAAACTGAAAGGGAGAAGACAACTCACAGAAGCACAAATTGGTGCCACACATAGTACTAGGGGTTGTTAGTTCCTTGCGGGTTCATTGCCTTTGAATCCCACTTCTGACACCATGAAATGTCAGTTTTTTAAAAGGAAAAATATAAACGATAACCAGAAAAATCAAGTTTATTTGGTAATAGAGGAATTGAAACTCAAGAAAACTATGTTCATGAACCATGGGCAAATCTTGAGAACAAAGGAGGAGAGCTTCCTTTTATAGAGGGAAAGAGGTTGGAGGGGTTGTTTTGAACAATGTCCATTGGAAGAAAATGAGAGTTCAAAATGTTGATGGCTTCTAATTGGCTGTAGGTGAGTGAAGTGGTGACAGCCTCTCATTGGCCACAGGGGAGAATGGTTGCTGTTGGGTGCCTGCAGCTTATTGCTATGCAGAGAGGAAATCTTCATTTTTCTTGCTGGACTAAGTAAGCTGTAATGAATGATATGTATGTGAGAGCCCTCCCTTCATGACTTCCCAGTTCCGATTTTGACTTGGGTTTCCTTCACACATTTTCACAGTAGTTTGCCTTATTATTGGATTGTAAACATTCTTTGTATATTTTGAATAGAAGCCCATTATCAGACATGTGTTTTGCAAATAATTCTTTCCGCTTGTCTTCATTTTCTTCATGGTATTTTTTGAAGTACATAAATTTTAATTTTGAGAAAGTCCAATGTATCAATTTTTTTTCCTTTTTTTTGATCTTAGGTTTATGATCAGTTTCCATGAACTTTTGTGTGTGGTATGAGATACGGATCCAAATTCATCTTCTTTCTTGTATGTGTATATGCAGTTGTGCCAGCTTTGTTTGTTGGGGAAAAAAAAATACTGACTTTTCCCTGCTTTTGTCAAAACTCAATTGGCCATCCAGCATCACACTGTCTTAATTATGGTAGCTTTATAGTAAAGTTTGAAATTGAGTAGAAGCTGTCTAGTATTCTTATTCTTTTTCAAATTGTTTTGGCTATTCCGATTTCCTTACATTTCCATGCAAGTTTTAGTATCATCTTGTCATTTTTTTTTTTTTGAAAAAAGCCTGCCGTGATGGATTTTAGTAGAAATTGCATTGACTCGGTAGGTCTCTTTTGAGGGAGAAATAAAATTGTAATGTGAACATGGAATGTCTTTTCATTTGTTTAGATCTTTAATTTATTTGAGCATTGTTTTGTAATTTTCATTGTACAAGTCTTGTCCTTTTGTTATCTTTATTTTATAGTGTTTCCTTTTTGATGCTTTTGTGTATAAAATTTTTTTTCATATCCCATTTTTAGGTTTCTCATTGCCAGTATATGAAAATAAAATTGTTTTTTATATATTGGTCTTGTACCATGCAGCTTTGATTATTACTTCAAGCAGGTTTTTTTGTGAATTGCTTAGAATTTTCTACATATACTGTCATGTTATCTGTCAATATAAGCAATTCTATTTTTTCCTTTACATTTGGATGCTTTTTTTGCCCCTTAAAACTTACAGTACATTGCTGAATGGAAGTGGGGAGAGTAGACATTCTTGACTTGTTTCTGATCTTAAAGGGGAAAGCATCTAATCTTTTACCAATAGGTCTGATGTTAGATGTAAATTTTTCATTAATGGTCTTTATCAAGTTGAAGAACTTTTCTTCCTATACTGTTGAGAGTTCTTATTATGATTAAATGTTGGATACACAAAATAAAGAGATGTAAAAAAGGATATCAAAATATAAAATGTTGGAAGAGGTAGTAAAAATGAGAGTTTTAAAAAGCATTTACACTTAAGTTGCTACCAACATAAAATATACTATCAATATACGTATATAGAGAGGCTGTTAATGTGAACTTCATGGTAACCAGAAAGCAAAAACTTGTAGTATATGTACAAAAGATAATGAGAAATGAATGTAAACATGATACTATGAATAAAGTCATCAAACCACAAGGGAAGAGAGCAAGAGAAGAAGGAAGGAAGAGAGAGGAACTACAAAACAGCCAGAAAGCAGTTAACAAAATGGTAATAAGTGCATACTTATCGATAGTTACCTTAAATATAGGTGGATTAAATTCTCCAATCAAAAGGCATAGAGTGGCTGAATGGATTAAAAAAACCAACAAGACTCATCTATGTATATTGCTTACAAAAGACTCCACATCTAAACAAATGTACAGACTGAAAGTAGAGGGATGGACAAAGATATTCCATGTAAATGCAAACAAAAAGAAACTATTTTACCTAAACTCCTATCACACAAAGTAGATTTTAAAAACAAACTGTAATAAAAAAAAACAGAGAAGGGCATTGCATAGTGATGAAGGAGTCAATTTAAGAAGAAGATTTGGGGTGCCTGGTGGTGGCTCAGTTGGTGAAGCATCTGACTTCCACTCAGGTCATGATCTCATGAGTTTGTGAGTTTGAGCCCCATATCTGGCTCACTGCTGTCAGCACAGAGCCTGCTTGGGATCCTCAGTCCCCCTCCCTCTCTGCCCCTCCCTTGCCCTCAAAAATAAATAAATAAAACATTAAGAAAGAAAAGAAGATATAACATTTATAAATATTTGTGTACTCAACATAGGAGTTGAGCTGAGCACATATTAATAGACTTCAGGGGAGAAATGGACAGCAATGCATTAACAGTAGGGAACTTTAATGGCCTACTTATATCCATGCATAGATTATCCAGCTCCCCTAAAAAAACCAGGAAGAAAACATTGGGCTTAAATGACCCATTAGATCAGATGAACATAATACATATATACAGAACATTCTATCCAAAGCAACAGAAAACACATTTTTCTCCAGTGCACATGGAATATTCTCAAGATAGGTCACATTTTAGGCCACAAAACAAATCTCAAAATTTAGGAAGATTGGAATCCTGTCAAGCATCTTTTATGACCACAGTAGTATAAAACTAGAAATAAGTTACAAGAAAAAAATTGGAAACCATACCAAAATGTGAAGATTAAACAGTCTGCTACTGAACAACCATTAGCTCAACAAAGAAATCTAAAGGGAAATTAGAAAATACCTTGGAACAAATAAAAACAGAAATAGAACATTGCAAAATCTATGGGATGCAGCAAAAGCGGTTTTATTTATTTTTTAACTTTTATTTATTTTTGAGAGCGAGCGAGCGAACACATACAAGCAGGGAGGGGCAGAAAGAGAGGGAGAGAGAGGATCTGAAGCAGGCTCCATGCTGTCAGCAGAGAACCCAATGTGGGCCTCGAACCCACGAACCATGAGATCATGACCTAAGCTGAAGGTGGATGCTTAACTGACTGAGCCACCCAGGTGCCCCACAAAAGCGGTTTAAAAAGGGAAGCTTATTTACAGGCCTACCTCAAGAAACAGAAAAATATCAAACAATCTAACTTTTCACTTAAAGGAATTTGAGAAAGAAGAGTAAAAGTTAAGCCCTAACAAAACCCAAAGTTAGTTGAAAGGATGAAATAATAAAGATCAGAGCAGAGATAAATGAAATAGAGACTAAAGAAAAAAATAGAAAATATCAGTGAGACTAAGAACTAGTTCTTTTTTTTTTTAAAGACGAGTTAAACCACTTGAGTTCATTTTTTAAAAGTTTATTTATATTGAGAGAAAGAGTGAGGAGGGGAGGGACAGAGAGACAGAAAAAGAGAGAATCCCAAGCAGGCTTTGTGTTGTCAGCACAGAGCCTGATGAGGGGCTTGATCGCATGAACCATGAGTTCATGACCTAAGCTAAGATCAAGAGTCAGATGCTTAATCAACTGAGCCACCCAGGTGCTCCGAGGTTGTTTTTTTTTTTTTTTTTTAAGTTTGAGAGAGTGTGCACACACATGCAAATGGGGGAGGGGCAGAGAAAGAGAGGGAGAGAGAGAATCCCAAGCAGGCTTCACACTGTCAGCCTGGAACCTGACAATGTGGAGCTTGATCCCATGACCATGAGTTCATAACCTGAGCTGATATCAAGAGTCGGACACTTGACTGAGCTACCCAGGTGCCCCAAGAACAAGTTCTTTGAAAAGATAAACCAAATCGCCAAACCCTAGCTAGACTCACCAAGAAAAAATGGAGGGCTCAGATAAAATCAGAAATGAAAGAGAAGTTACAGTTAATACCACAGAAATACAAAGGATCATAAAAGACTGCTGTGAACAATTATGTACCAATAACCTGGACAACCTAGAAGAAATGGATAAATTCCTAGCAACATAATTTTCCAAGACTGAATCATGAAAAAATTAAAAATCTGAATAAATTTATTATTAGTAAGGAGATTGAATCTCTAAACAAAGCACTCCCAACAAAGGCCCAGGACCAGATAGCTTCACTGGTGAATTACCAAATATTCAGAGTAGATTTAATACCTGTCCTTCTCAGACTCAAAAAATTGAAGATTTGGAAAAATGTTTCCAATCTCATGAGGGGAGGAGTTAGATGGTGGAGTAATAGGGCGACCCTGGGCTTGCCTCGTCCATTGAAAATAGCTAGATCAACATCAAATCATTTTGAACATCTAGGAAGTTGGTTGAAGGATTAAGAGAACAATTTACATGTTTTGAGGGAGAAAACTTGGCAGGTACAGGTATGGAGACTTGAATTGGGAGAAAGAAAAGCCTCAGTACTGCAGAAGGGAGCGAGCCTTTTTTGTGGAGAGGAAAAGGAAGAGGGGAGAAGAGAGCAGGATGTTGGGTTCACACAAGAGAAGCACTCCCCCAAAACCATTGACTGGGGAATCAGGAGGAACTATCACAAGTTTTTGCAAATGGTGGAGCTCAAATTTGGAGGTTTTGAAAGTCTGTACCATTAGCTGAAGTCAATCTGGGTGGGCAGCTGTGCTTCTCGGGAGAAGGGCAGAGCCCTGGGAGTGGACAGCAGATAGCGTGGTGTTGGGGTCCCCTGGGTTGCACTGGGAGAGAATGTTCCCCTTCCCAGAGTGCATTTGGAAGAGGGTGTATTTCCTCTCCAATGATTAAAGACCCAGCTGGTGCCTTTGAGCAGCCGTTCAACAGCAAGGGACAGAGGCACATGTGGAGGGCAGATAATCTGGTTGCAGCTTTCTGTTGTCATTCACTGTAAACTCCAGGCAGCTCTGTGGCTGTGTGACTACTTTTCTGGGACAGAATGGTGCTAAGCACAGTGCTGCAAGGCTCTCTTCTGGAGGGGGGCAGCAGTCTGCCTTTAACTCCTTTAAGATTTGGAGTTTTGAATCCTGGCTGCACACCAGAGATAAAACACAGGAGAGCTGTGGCTGTGTGTGTGTCAGTGGCTCAGGCACAGAAGGGTTGAGGGCAGGGTTCTGATGGAAGTCTGGGACACAAGGAGAGATCATTTGCTTGTCTGGACTCCCTGAACAGTGGCAGGTGCAAGCTACCCTCCCTAAGGATAAGAGAGTGGGGTGATGCCATCTTCCCTTCCTGCACCAGCGCAGCTGGACTTCAGTGAGCAACATAGTGCCCCCAGTGGAGGCTGCAGCCTCTTACACCAAACCCCACCCCCCTGCACACTGCTAGGGCAAGTCTGACTGTGTGAGCCAGTGCAGCTGGCCTCTGCCCCAGAGGACCAACACAGCCCCCACTGCCGACATGCACCAAGTCTACTGATCATAGAGTGCTTAGTTCTGGTGGAAATAGGACCAAACTCATTTTATAAGGCCATCATTACGTTGATATTAAAACCAGACAAAAACAAGATAAAAAGAAAATCCTAGGTTAATATTTGTGATGAACTTACATTAAAAATTCTCAACAAATGTTAGCAAACCAAATTGAAAAAGGATCATACACCATGATCAAAGGAGCTTTATTCCAGGGGTGCAAGTGTGGTTCAGTGGCCATAAGTCAATCAATTTGATACACCGTGTTAACAAAATGAAGGATAAAAATCAGATAATCATTTCAATACATGGAGAAAAAGGACTTGACAAAATTCAACGTCCATTTATGATAAACTCTCAACAAAGTGGGAATAGAAGGTGGTATGTACCTCAACATAAATAATGCCATATATGACAAACTCACAGCTAACGTCATACTCAACAGTGAAAAGCTGAAAGTTTTTCCTCTAAGATCAGGAGCAAAGACAAAGATTCCCACTCTTGCCACTTTTATTCAACATAGAATAGAAGTCATAGCCACAGCAATTAGGCAAGAAAAAGAACTAAAAGACATCTAAGTTGGAAAGGAGTTAAGTAAAATGTCACTGTTTGCAGGTGCTGTGACACTGTATAGAAAACCCTAAAGGTTCACCAAAAAAACTGTTAGAACCAGTAAATGAATTCAGTAAAATTTCACAGTACAAAATTAAAATGCAGAAATCTGTTGTTTTTATACACTAATAATGAAGTAGCAGAAAGAAGAAATCCCATTTACAATTGCAAATAAAAGAAATACCTGTGAAAAAATTCAATAAGGTGAAATATCTGTACAATGTAGACTATAAGATATCAATGAAAGAAATTGAAGAACATACAAATAATGGGAAGATATTCCATGATCATGCATTGGAAGAATTAATATTGTTAAAAGTGTTCATACAACCCAAAGTAATCTACAGATTTAGTGCAGTCCCTATCAAAATTTCCATGGCATTTTTCACAGAAATAGAACAAATAATTTAAAGATGTGTATGGGCCTCAAAAGACCCTGAATAGCTAAATCAATCTTAGAAGAACAAAGTTAGAGGTATCATGCTTTCTGATTTCAAACTATACTACAAAGCTATAGTAATTAAAACAGTATGTTATTAGCATAAAATCAGTCATTGATGGGATAGAATATAAACTTACACATATATGGTGAATTAATTTCTGAAAAGGAGCCAAGAGTTGCAACTGGGTAAGTCTTTTCAATAAATTATTTTGGAAATGGACAGCCACATGCAAAAGAATGAAACTAGACCCCTATCCTGTACCATACATAAAAATGAACTCAAAATAGTTTAAAGACTTGAATGTAAGATCTGAAACCATAAAACTCCTAGAAGAAAACATAGGTGGTAAGATCCTTGACATTGGTCTTAACATTTAATTTTTGGATTTGATTTCAAAAACAAAAATAAACAAATGGGACTACATCAAACTAAAAGAGCTTCTGCACAGCAAAGAAAACCATCAACAAAATGAAAAGACAGTCTACTGAATGGAAGAAAATATTTGCAAATCATCCATCTGATAAGGGGATAACATTTAAAATAAATAACTCAAGCAAGTCAATAGCAAAAAAGCCATACACTCTGATTAAAAAATGGGTAGAGTATCTGAATAGACATATTTCCAAAGAAGACCAGCAGGCACGTGAAAAGATGTTCTACATCACTAATCAGTGAAATGCAGATCAAAACCACAGTGATACATTACTCCACACTTGTTAGAATGGCTACTGTCAAAAAAAGTTTTTGAGGATGTGGAGAAAGAGAACCCTTATGCACTGCTGTTGGGAATGTACATTGGTGCATCCATTAAGGAAAATAGTATGGAAGTTCCTTACAAAATTGGAAATAGAACTGCCATATGATCTATTATCTGAAGAAAATGAAAACACTATCAGAAATATATTGCACCCCTGTGTTCATTGTAGTTCTTATTTACAGTAGTCAAAATATGGAAACAACTAAAATATTCATCAATAGGTAAATGAATAAAGAATATGTGGTATATATACAATGGAATACTACTTGGCCATAAAAAAGAATGAAATTGTGCCATTTGCAGCAACATCAATGGATCTGAGGGTATTATGCTAAGTGAAATAAGTCAGTCAGAGAAAGACAAGTACATGATTCCATTTATATATGGAATCCAAAAAAACCAAAAACCTCATAGATATGGAAAATTGGTGGTTATTAGAGGGGAAGACGGTGGTGGGGTGGATGAAATGGGTGAACAGGGCAATTTTATGGTGGTGGATGGTAGCTAGATTTACTGTGGTGATCACTTTGTAGTGTATACAAATAGCAAATCATCTTGTATACCTGAAGCTAATATAACATTACATACCAATTTTACTTCAAGGAAAAAAAAAAAGCGAACCTTGTGGAATATATTAACATAAGTCATAGTATGATTGAAGCATTAAAAAAAAAAGTCACTAGGGGTGCCTGGGTGGCTCTGTCAGTTTAGCATCTGACTCTTGATTTCATCTCAGGTCATGATCCAGGTGGTGGATCGAGCACCATGTCAAGTCCTGTGCTGAGCATGGAGCCTGCTTGAGATTTTCTCTCTCTCCCTCTGCCTCTCTTGCACATGCTGCTCATAAAAATAATAATAATAAAAAAAAAGTCACCAAAGTTCGTGTCTACCTTGTAATGGTATTTTAAGTAAATCCATATAAAACATGGTGGAGATGATAAGGCAGAGAGCATATCTGCTTTGCATTTAAGTTTTGTGTGGCTTGCTTGATGTTTAAGATTTTTTGAGTCATTTACAAACACTTAAACACTAAGCAATTTCACCTTTAAAATCCGTATTTTCTGGGTTTCTATTAAGGCAGTCTGGCAACTACATCTGACTTCTCTTGGCAGCAGCTGGTAGGAGCTAAGTTCTGGCTATCTTCTTTGGATGGTGCTCTTGTCTTCCAGTAGCCTCAAGCCCATCTGATTGCTTTACTCATTTAACTTACCCATTCTGGTTATTTTAATTTATGACCTTTGTCTGAAGTAATTTAGTAACACTTGAATCATTTTGAAATGCATTCAGTTGTCAAAGTAATACCTAGGGGGGGAAATGGGTAATTCTGAACAAATTTATCATACTTATTGTGGAAATTGCTACAATAATCTTTGTTCTCTGGTAAGTTCAAAGTTCATACTGCAGAAACTTTATTATTCCTGAACAATAATATGCTATATATCCTTCAGAAATCAGAGCTTTTGCCCTATTGGTTTTTAAAAAAATTAATTGATTTTATAAGCATGGATTTTTTTTTAAATTTCTTTTGGTTTCTTGGTTCATTTGTAGTAGTACTTTGGTCATAAGCCCTGTTCAATGTGTTTTGCACTTTCCTAATTATTCTCATACAGATTGTATTTGATTCTGATAGTAACCACATGTGCCAAGGTAAGAGAAGCATTAAAAAAAGAAGAAAAATAGAGTGGAGGCTTTTCAAAAAAATTAATTTGGACCAGGATTAGAAGTTCCTGAGAGATGGCCCAAAAAGAGGATAGTGCTGAAGAACTTCTGGGGTTACTTCTGTTTTTGTAATTTTTGAATATGTCTTAGTTATTACAGCATGATAACCTTTTCAGTTTCTAAAGGAGCCGAGCATTTCTGGTTACCCATACTCAACTTATTTTAGCAGAAAACATTCACCTTCAATAATAACTTCTCTTTGAAATGTTTACAGAGAAGGAAACTGAGGTTAGTGGCAAAGCTGTTGATCATTACCCCCAGAAACTGACTCTGGTCTGGTGCTCTTCTCATTGCATCGGCAGCCCCATGGCCAAGGATTGCTGATGCTCCCTATTGGAATATTCTTGAGCCAAGTCTTCGGCAGACTTTTTTTGTTGCATCTTTCTACTGTGTAAATAAAGGTATTAGAAGAAATGTAGTTTTTTGAATACTGCCCAACCAGTTTCTGCTTGGTAACTTGCCCTGAGACCCTGTGAATGCCAGCAAGTAAATTAGATCCACAGTGTGTTTGATATGCATATTTTCTCCCCAAACAAAATTTGAATTCCACAAACACAAATTGAATCATTTTCTAAATGTTTGTATATGAATGGAAGTTTCTGTCCTATCCTTCTGTAACCAATACCATAAAACTTCTTAAGGTCTATGATGCATTTGTTGTACAATGTTAATCCAAAACAAAACTTTATTCTGACTAAATTTGTAGCTATAGAGAGATACCAAACTCATTTCCATTGATCAGTACAACATGTTTGTACCAACCAGATCTAAAAAATGTGTAAAGGAGTGCCATGCTGTAAAGATCTTATTATAGTTGTAAACACAAGTGCAGCTGTTACAAATCTAGCAAAACCTCAGATTAAACAATTTAAAATTTACTGAAGATGACATTCCAGAGCCATTTTTCATAATATAAACACTCTGGGACATGCCTTTGAAATGAGTGGGATTATCATTAATATTAATGCCACTGAATTCAAGGCTGGGAAGTCATTTCTTTTTGAGCTTTATTTTCACTCCTAATTTTGGAATAGAATATGTTTTTAACCTGAAGTGTGGCATGTTTATTCACACCCTGAAAAAACTTGATCCTATTGCTTTTGAATTGTAGGAATGCAAAAATACAGTATAAGTATTTTATTCTTTATTTAAGGTCTCTTAAATTAGTTTGTTAGAATTAAGTTTGGCAAAAATTAGCTGTTAATGGAATCCAATTGCCTTAGTCAATTAAAAAAAGTAGAAGGAGTTGATATTTTAGAATTATATCGGTTTGACAATTTAGAATGCTGTATTTAAGGGAAGAATTTTATTCTGAATGATTTTGAGCATGTTTCTTGTGGTCTTGTCTTTCAGCTAGACTGCGGTAGGACAAGTTTTCAAAATCTGCACTGCTCTAATTTGTTTTTCTCCTTATTTTCCACTTAAGTGCGGTTACTGGTGGGGTATCAGTTGAGCAATATAGTATTTTCTAGAGCTACGTTCTGTGCTTTGATTTCTTATGAAATCTGGTATGATTTTTTTGTGTCAAATTTAAGAGTATACAAGAGTCCACTGGAAGCTCTTTGAATGAACTGGGTCAAATAGTTCTGGGAGTGTGTGTGATTGTTTTGCTTTTGTTTGCTTATTTATTGATGACTGCGTTTTAAAATTCCATTTGCCTTTACTGAATTACTCTACTGGACTGTTGAGGAAGCCTCTAATTTGGGTAATAGAACAGTTAAATGATTATTACTAAACTATCCTTAGTCCTTGATTAAAAAGAGGCAACATTTTTATCAAGAGGAGGCAGTTGACTCTCCCTTATTTACACTAGTTCTTCAATTTTTGTTAAACATTTTCTGATCTGAAGAATTGAAGCCAACCATTGTCAAATACCATGTTGTAACCTAAAGTTGGTAACTGTGGAAGCTCAGAGCTGATCAGAAGAACTGGCTTTTTCTATCAGTATAGAAGACTGGTGTATACCTCAATGATTGCTGTTGCTTTTGTCTCCTCCTTTCTTTTTTCTTTCCTTTTTTTTTTCTTTTTAATTTAAGAGTTTGTGGAGGTTTCTTTGAATTCTTTCAGCGTTTACATAAAATTCTGCATTTTGGGAAGGAAATCTGGGCAGATACAAAAGCTTCTTTTCCTGTTTTAAAACTTTTCTCAGTAATTCTAGGATTTTCCTTTATTATCATCTATTCTTCTATCCTTTCTCTGATACCACATCTTCTTGTTTCTCTTTCTAGGTTTATTCCCTGCTTTTGGTGATGGGTATCCTCTAGTATCTTCTTAAATGGTGTGTGAAAGGTGAGTTATTTACTGGTCACTGCCTATTGAATGTATCATTATTCTAGTCACGATTGATAGTTTGATGAATATAGAATTCCATGTTGGAAACAATTTTCCTTCAAAATTGTGAAGGCATTGTTGCATTTCCATTTACCTTCCAATGTTTTTACAATTTTATGTGGTGTGCTATGGTGTGCTATGATGTTCTTTTCATCCAATGTATTGGGTACTTGGTTTGCCCTTTAAATCTGGAGACTCTTGTCTTTTAGTTCTGAGAAAATTTGTTTTCACTGTATCCTCTCCTCCATTTTCTTTGGAGCTCCTTTGTTTGGAATTTGACCTCCAGGGCTGATCCTCTGATTTTCTTATCTTTCTCCTGTTTTCTCTCACATTGTCTTTTTGCTCTACTTATGAGAAATTTTTTTCAAATTTAAATTCTTTCTTTTCTTTTAACAAATTTTTTTTAATGTGTATTCCTTTTTTTGAGAGAGAGAGCGCGCATTTGCATGTGTGCCAGTTGGGGGGGTGGGGGGTGGGGCAGAGAGAGAGGGAGACATAGAATCTGAAGCTGGCTCCAGGCTCTGAGCTGTTAGCACAGAGCCTGACGCAGGGTTCGAACTCATGAACCATGAGATCATGACTTGGCCGAAGCCAGACACTTAACCGCCTGAGCCACCCAGGCTCCCCTAAATTCTTTTTTTTCTATTGAGTTTTTCATTTCTACTATGGTATGTTTAATTTCCAGAATCATTCTCTGAATGTTCTTTTGTTAATATTCTGTCCTTATGTCATGGGAATAGTGTTATTTCTTCTGTATTCTGAAAATGTTAACGTTAAGACTTTTGGAAAAAGATTTTAAAGTCTGTTTCCTTCCCCCCACCCCCCCTTGTGACTTCCATGTTGCTTTTTATCTGTATATTTTGGTTTCCTCTTTTATGTTAGAGGTTTCTTCAGATGTCTGGTAATCAGTCCTTGGTTGTATGCTTATATTTGCAACAGGGAGCTAAAAATCTCATTCTGAGTGCATGGGAGACGCTTAGATTCCCATTGAGATGGTCAGGTTTGGCCAAGTTTTGGGGAACTCTCACATATCAGTAGGCATATCAGAGTTGCTTGTCAACTGTAAGTCAGATTGAGTGGGGTAGGAAATTTGGGGAGGGGGCAGATTTCAGCATTCAGTATCCCAGTTTACATGTTTTTATGTAACTCCTAACCCTGTACCTCTACCTCACCCCATTCACTGCCCCCATTTGTTGAACTGTAGCTCTGCTCTCAACTGTGGCTATTGACTCCTGGTGCAGAGACCCTGCGTTTTATAATCTCCAGAAAATAAATCACCTCTTTTTGGTCAGGTTGGGGCTGGACTGCCAAGAGTTGGAATGATGTGGAAATGTGGATATCTAACTGCCTCTTAGATAGACTTTAAACCAGTTGACTTTATTTTTGGTCTCCTTCATCCCTATTTCCAGATGTCCCAGATTTCTTTATTTCCTGATCTTGTTAGTGGTCCAGCAGTATAAAATGGGACGTACAATGAGCTGGTTTTAGCTTTCTTGTTGTCCCTCTGGGATTCTGTTTTTCCAGTCTATTAAGTCAGTCACCACTTGTCTATCTGCTTTCTAGCTTGTGAAATTCTATTACTGTTTTCTCCTTTTCTATTTTCCTCATCCATGTAAGTTTATGCCTTAAAAAAAAAAAAAGAAAGAAAAAGAAAAGTAAATTTCTTTATTGTCATCTTTATAGGGTTTCAGGAAGGATTGAAACCTGTGTTTTTAGTCTGGCCATCTATATCTGGACGTTCCTCCAGCAAACACCTCTCTTTTTTCTTAAATATATGTTTTCTATATATATTTTCTCCCTAAAATGGCTTGCTTGTTATTCCAAACTGTGTTTTGAAAATTCTGATTCATATATAACTAATAAATTGGGATTACCGGTAGTGACATTTCTATATGCAGCCATGCTACCAGCAAGGTGTTCCATTCTGTTTGCTGCAGGTCTGATAGATGGATGATGATATTAATTTATTGAATGAATATTTATTAAATATCTGGTCTGTGCATAGCTTTGCACCAGGCTCTACTATAATAGTGAACTACTAAATAAGAACAGGGTAGGCTGTAATACCAAAAAGACATGTTAAAGAAAGAATTCAGAGTCTTCTAGAACTTAGGATTGCTGTGATATAGTAGCTGTAGACATATCAATTGAACTGTAAAGCAAACAGACCTAGATGATCTTTTTGAACACACATGTTAAGAATATCAGTCTGAGTGATTGGTAGGCTCCATAGATATATTTGTCCTCTAAGTGGTTGGAAGTAAGATTCTGGGGCTTAGGACAGGTGATAGAGCTGAACTTAAAGGTGGATGGATCATCAGTAGAAGCTCATGTTATGAAAGTAAATGGAGGGGCGCCTGGGTGGCGCAGTCGGTTAAGCGTCCGACTTCAGCCAGGTCACGATCTCGCTGTCCGTGAGTTCGAGCCCCGCGTCAGGCTCTGGGCTGATGGCTCAGAGCCTGGATCCTGTTTCCGATTCTGTGTCTCCCTCTCTCTCTGCCCCTCCCCCGTTCATGCTCTGTCTCTCTCTGTCCCAAAAATAAATAAAAAACGTTGAAAAAAAAATTAAAAAAGAAAAAAAAGAAAGTAAATGGAATGGTTTGTGGAAAGTGAGATGAAAGAGGCCAGAAGATGGAACCCCCTGGATCACTAACATTTATGGGTATTTGGAGGAAGAAGAAGTTTACAGGCAGATAGAGTGCTCTGTAGCTTCTTCCCTTGTAGAAAGATCAAGTAAAATGAGGCTGAACATGGAGAAGTGCTTGGGAACACTATTTTTACTAAAAGATTTAGGAAACAAACAGTTTTATATTAAAAAAACCCCACCCCTATCTCTTAGAGAATATTCACCCCAGTTATAGAAGCCCTGATATATAGAGAGGTGATGGTCATCTTAGCCTGATTGTGATAATTGTAGAAAATGGACTGGATAAGGCCAGGGCTGAAAGAATTATGGGTTGAAGTGGAACCTGGGAAGATTAAAATATAGGTATATGGAGTTCTTTTAGTAGGGATAGATGTTTGGTGATGTGAGTTAAGAAAGTGCATTGATTGAAGTGTTAGAGGTCTTCCAGACTACTCCAGCTTTGATGATTCACTAGGAAGACTTCACAGAATTCAGCATGTCGTTGTCCTCATGATTATGATTGATTACAGGGAAAGGACACCAAGCAAGATCAGCGATGGGAAAAGATGCATGGGATGAAGTCCGGAGGAAATCAGGCACAAGCTTCTAAAGAGTCTTTTCCCTTTGTAGTCACACAGGACATATTTCCTCCAGCAGAATTGTGACAACGTGTATAATGTCATTCCTCAGGGAAGCTCATTAGAGAGAATCAGTGCCCAAGGTTCTTACTGGGGGCTGATCACATAGTCATCCTCTGCCTAGCAGGTACCAAATTCCAGACCCTTAGTAGGAAAGTAGATAGATGTTCAGCATAAATCACATTGTACAGCTTAGGCACTGTGAGTCCCTCTTTTTTTTTTTTTTTTTTCAACGTGTATATATATTTTTGGGACAGAGAGAGACAGAGCATGAACAGGGGAGGGGCAGAGAGAGAGGGAGACACAGTATCAGAAACAGGCTCCAGGCTCTGAGCCATCAGCCCAGAGCCCGACGCGGGGCTCAAACTCACAGACCGCGAGATCGTGACCTGGCTGAAGTCGGACGCTTAACCGACTGCGCCACCCAGGCGCCCCTGTGAGTCCCTCTTAATAATTAGGGAGGTGGGAACTCTTCCAGTATCCAAGTTCCCTGAGTCTAGCCGAGTACCAGTGTTACAAACACCCCTTTCTGAGGAGATGAGTTTTAGGCCTGCTGTGTTAATTCTTTTTTGCACAGTCATTTTAGGAGTTAAGCCATTTTGAGGGTCCAAGTTTAGTTTTGGTAAATTGCAAGTTAATACCAAGTTAACCTTGGTAAATTGCAAAGGTGTCTGATGGCCCGGTTAGAGTCCTGCACAGGTGTAAACTGGTGGTGTGGTAAGTGCAGGCAAATGACTAATAACCTTCTAGAAGATTATGAATTCAGGGTGAGAAATATATTCCATGGAATATTAGAACTCATGATAAAAAAGGTAATTATGGGTGAGTGGAAGGTTATGCTACGGACTGAATTTTGCCTCCATCTATTCCCTGCCGATTCATATGTTGAAGCCCTGATGTGACTGTGTTTGGAGATCAGGCCTTTAGAAGCAGTAATTAAGCTTAAATGAGGTCATAAGGGTGGGGTCAGAATCTGGATTAGTGCTTTAAAGGAAGGGGAAGGGAGATCTCTTTCTCTGCATGTGCACAAACAAGAGGTCATGTGAGCATACAGAGACGGTGGCCATCCACAAGCCAGGAAGAGGAACCTCACCAGGAGCCGAGTCATCCAGAACCTTGATCATGGGCTTGCCAGCTTCTAAAACTAAGAAAATAAACGGTGTTGCCACGCTGTTTTTGTTATGGTAGCCTGAGCAGCGTAAGGCAGATTGGGATCAGATGAGGACCTCAGCTTTATCAAGGTGAACTCTGTGTGGAGCAGGAGAATATTAACATGGCACTGGGTTTCTGTTTCTGTTGATTTTTGGTGATTTGCTGGATACTTTTTTTGTCTGTTTGCTTTTTACTTAGCTAACTCATCCCCATACCACCCTTTTTGAATTAGCATAAGTTATTAAACCAGGGTTCTGGATCTGTGCCTTCCAGTATCATAGTCAGTAGCCACATTTGCTTCTGTAAATTTAAATTCATTGGAATAAAATAAAATAAAAAATTCATTCCTTCACTTGTACCTGCCACATTTCATGTGTTCAGTAGCCACATGTGGCTAGTGGCTATCTCAGTGGATAACATAGATATGGATAGAATATTACCATCATTGCATACAGTCTTGCTGGGCAGCACTTTACTAGATTGTTGCTTCACAACAATTCTCTCTTCTTTATTTTCTGTCTTGGTGGTTCTGAGCTTTTCCAGGTTCAAGGCATACTTCTGACTACTAAGATTTTTGATGGGCTTCTGAAAGATTTTAAAACAACACTAAGAAATGAACAATACTTGCAGTGCAAATTCGGCTAAAGCACAGTATGTCAAGCAGAGTCTATAACAGTATCTGTGATTATCATGCTATTCATTTGGTCACTTTTCTGCAGTATGTGCCTTTAAAAGAGATGTTTTCTATCCCTAATGGGTTTGCTTATATATCCATAGGACAAAGACTTGGATACCTGTTTTCCTGTTTTATTCTCCTGGAAGTGATAAACAGGAAGCATCAGTAACCAGGCTGATTTGCTGTGAGCACTGGTTAGTCTGAGGAATCCTAGGCCAAGGGTAGGTCAGTGAAAGCTGCAAATGATCTGGCATTGTTTGGAACAGATTGTTTCATGAGATAGTAAGTAAAATAATGGTCAGAAGCCTCTTAATTCTCCAAGGTACCCCATTCTACCAGTCCATGTCGTATGTGGGAGCTGTTCTTGAGAATCCTCAGAACAACCCTGTGAGGTAGGTATTATTTCATTTCTGAAGCCAAGTGAAGGCAGCATTCAGAAATTTCATATAATTTGCCCTGGGTCACCAAGCTAGTAAACAGAGATGCTGGATTCAAACCTTTCCGTTGGTCTTCACAGCTTGTGTTTTTTCCACCATAATGCAGCTGGACTTGGCCAGGGCCCCATCTCCCCACTGGGTGGGAAATAGCTCTCTCAAAGCTGTGTTCTTTATAAAAGGGGTTCTTTGTAAATTCCAAACACATTTAACTCCAGGTAAAGACTGAATACCTAGAAAGGGATATTTATCCTTTTATTTTAAGGGATCATTTTTTTTATTTTAATTACATTGAAAACAGAAACTTTTTTTTTTAAAGGAGAAGAATCACTCATTATACCAGCACTTATTTTGGAATCATTTTCCCCTGCTTATACAGACACATATCATGTATTATACATATTTGTCTGCAGCTTCCTCATTTGACTTAGGAAGTTAGGATGAACATCTCTAAGTCAGTCAGGAATAGTCATTTTGTAGTTAACTGCTCTGTTACTTGAAAAATGTATTTTGTTTTTTAAATGGTTATTGTTACACCCACTTTAACTACTCTTCTTCATTTTAGCCTCTAGGTCTGTTTTTTCTTTGTATGGGGTTAGTGAGAAACAATTGCAAGACAGGAACAAAGTCTTAAATTTGGTGGCACTCAGCACCAAATAATTCCAGATGTTTGCTTTTCCCTGCATATAGAAAGAACTCAGTCTGATGCCGTGTTTGTTCTTCTCATCCTCCCTTGTCTTTATTTCTCTTCCATTTCATTTAATTTTAACCTCAATACCAGACTTGTTTTGTGCAGTCTTTGGCCTGCTGCTGTGCTGTCTTTGCCACTGGCTCTCCCTCCAGCCCCCAGTCACTGATGTGTTTCTTGGCAGGGAACGGAAATGATGGTGGTCCTCTCGGTTGACTCCGGAGCACCCCAAGTCAGCAGTAATACTTGGCATAACAAGTACCAGGGTGGGATAACCACACATCCCTGGCCTGGGATTTAAAAGTTGTTAGTTGTCCTGTGAGCTGTGGTTTAGCGATCTACTTAAGGGAGAGATTGAATTTATTTCTTACAGGCTTCTTTTTCTTGGTCATCGTCTGATATTATTGCCTTATTATTATTTTATTCCTTTTTATTATCTTTGGCTCAAATTTTCCTTTTAGCCATTTTTCTTTGATCGTTTTTTCTTATCTTCCCCTTTGTGACTCTTTAGACTTCTCTATTTTATTTATTTTATTAAAAAAATTTTTTTTAATGTTTATTTATCTTTGAGACAGAGACAGAGCATGAGCTGGGGAGGGGCAGAGAGAGAGGGAGACACAGAATTCAAAGCAGGCTCCAGGCTCTGAGCTGTCAGCACAGAGCCCAATGCAGGGCTCAAACTCATGAACTTCGAGATCATGACCTGAGCCCAACTTGGACATTTAGCTGATGGAACCACCCAGGCGCCCCTGGACTTCTCTTTTTTAAATCAGCCTTATGCTAATCTGATTTTCCTTCTGCTTGAATCTAATCTGATTTTTCATTGGCTTGGGACAGGGAGGGTAAGGTGAGGAAGGTGGAGGTAAATACTCCACCTGAGAATTATTTAATACAAAACAAAGTATTTGATTCCTTGTGTTTGAGAGACCATAGAATAAGCTAGCCACTAATATCAAATGGTTTTTGAATGCAGTCTTACAAAAAGAAGACTGATAAGTCCCTACCTCCTAGGAGTTCAGGATGCATTGTGGGAGAAAGGAGCAGGCCACGTAGGAAGTGTAAGAAAAATATGTCAGCAAAGGTAAACCAACATGTGAGGGAGAAACTGTACTGGGAGATGCATTGTGAATGGCTGATAGAGAAAAATGGAAAGGCTTTCGGAAGCAGATAAGTTTTCAGCATATAGAGATGTTTTATGTTGGTGATAAATAGAGCTATACTGTTAACTTTTATTTGAAGAAAGGTTAAATATTGACTACGGGAAAGAACCTATTCTGGGGCTTGGAAAACAAGGTTTTGTACTCAGAAGACAATTAAATATAGCTAACAACTTTAGTACTGAACTGCATAAGTTTTTACTTTTTTTTATTTTTAAAATGTGGCTGGAATATTGTTATTTATTATATGTAACATATCTAGCAATAGAATAATTGTTAGTGAAGCATTTAAAGAGATATACAGATGAATCAGAATTTCTTAAGATAACATATTTTTCTTCTTTGGGGAAATCCTAGTTAAAACTGGAAAAACTTCAAGCTTTATTATAGCTCATTACAAATTTTGGGAATTTTGATATTGTCCAGCAAAAACTTCAGTAGATTTTAGAAACTAGTTATTAATTGACCTCAGTTCTGCACATTTTTGTTGTTTTGCAAGAGTACCCTTAAGGTTTAAATCAAGTTAAAAGTAGGGTAAATGGTGTGTGCCTGTAAGGTCAGACTAAAACTATATTTTTTCCTGTCAGCACCTGAGTAGAAAAAAACTAGTTTAAGAACTTGACTATAGTTTAGAATCTTACACAAAACCACATATACTATAGTACTTTTGAAACCTGGATCCAAAATGTAGAATCATTTTGTTTTATAGAACTTAAAACTACATCTGATATTACTATGTCTGTGCTGTCCTGATACAGTTTTGGATTGCATTAGTGGTACAAGAATGATTCCTGTATTTAAGTAACATACACTGCACAGATGGTATCAGTTTTGAATCTACTAAGTAAAAGAAAACTAGAACAACAATGATTTTCCAGTTCATTTTTACTGATTTTTATTTATTTTGGATGACTGTAGTCACTGTAAAGGTGGCAGACTGAACCTGGAAACTAGAGCCAAGAACAGAGTGGGTGGGCGCCCCTCCTGTTCTCTACCACATGTCTGCTAATTTTTCCCGGGAGAACTAGCGTGAGTTCTCTCGGGGTCTAAGACTTTGCTCCTTAACATAATACTGCCATGATTAACCCCCTCTCCCCTCCTTGTTTCTTCAATTAAGTGTCTATAGGTCAATTAAACCCTCCATAGTTCTTACATCCCTATTGTCCTTTGCCTAGTCTTTTTTTCTTATCATCCCTGGATTATGTCATCCATTTCCATGGCTTTCATTACTTTCTATGTGTGGATGGTTCCCACATCTATGTCTTTAGCTCAGATCTGTCTCCTGTAGCCCATTGCTTGTTGGACATTTTCGTTTGGAGGTCCCAAGTATCTTGTACTCAATATGTCCTAAACTGAACTCATCTTTCTATCCAAGCAAATCCTTACTCCTCTGTTCCCTCCTTCAGTACATGATGGTACTGTACACCTAGTTCTCTAATCAGAAACCTGAGCACCATCCTTAACTCCTCCCTATACTTTTTTTGCTGTGTTCAGTCAGACACTAAATATTGCATTACCCTACATCTTAAGTGTTTCTTGGGGTGTCTGGGTGGCTCAGTCGGTTAAGTGTCCGACTTCAACTCAGGTCATGATCTCGTGGTCCGTGAGTTCAAGCCCCACATTGGGCTCTGTGCAGACAGCTCAGAGTCTGGAGCCTACTTCGGATTCTGGGTCTCCCTCTCTCTCTGCCCCTCTCCCGCTTGCACTCTGTCTCTCCCTCTCAAAAATAAATAAACATTTAAAAAATGTTTTTATAAGTGTCTCTCATATCTAGACACTTTTCTCCATTTTTTCATGCCATTCAGCTAGGCCTTGGGTAACTAGAAGATAGGTCTTTCTGTTTCCCCTTCTAGCCCATTTTCTACACTGCTTCTGTGTAATCTTTCTAAAACACAAATCTGATTATATCACTTTGGTACTAAACATTCTTCAGTTGCTCTTACAGGAGCATTCCTATTGCTCTTACAGGAAAATCCAAGGTCCTTACCACATCTTATAAGGTCCTTTCAAATGCATCTGCTTACCTGAGCAAGGTGACAACCTTGGTTAGATTTGCTTTTCAAGCACTTGGGTGGCTCTGTTGAATGTCAAACTCTTGATTTCAGCCCAGGTCATGATCCCAGCATCGTGGGATGGAGTCCCTCATCAGGCTCCATGCTGAGGTTAGGGTCTGCTTCAGATTCTCTCTCTCTCTTTCTCTTTCTCTCTCTGCTCCTCTCCCTTGCTCGCAATCTCTCTCTCCCTCTCCCTCTCTCAAGTTAAAAAAAAAAAAAATTGCTTTTATAGTCTGAAGTCCCCCTAACACCATTCATGAAATTTTATTGTGATCTATTGTCCCTTAGTAAGCCCCTGTCAGATCTGTGCACCCTTCTTCCTAAAGATAAGTCATGCATATTGCAGCAGGTAGTTGTAATGGTTGGCAGATTCCTCTGAGAAGTCTCCATCTAGAAGTTATGCTTGATATGCTGTTTTTATTACAAACTATAGAGAATCTATCTGCTGATCATGACAGATAAAGTAATGGAGGTGATTAGATGTCACCACAGCCTGTCATTTTTCCCCAGAAGTAATAAAAGAGTTAACCATCTGCTCCTTGTGAAGCAGGTTTTCAAACAGGCCAACAGAGGTTGACTGTAGGAAAGGTATATTATTTCTCGCCCAAGAGAATGGGATTCCTGAAAGTCTTGGGAAGAAAAAAGGAACAAAGGAATGAATGTCACCAGTAGAGGGATAAAAATGGTGAGGTCATAGTACAAAAGCATTAATAGAGTAGTCCTTCTGCTGGTCTCTATCTTGAGATGCCCTAAAATGTTTGTTTTCATTATTAAAAAAGAAGTCAGTGTAGGCGTCTCCCAGAGAAGGGGGCAATCTCTGATTTTGGCAAGACTGTAAAACAACTGCGTTATGTCTTATTAATCTATGCTTTGTCTGAAGACAGGTCCTCTTACCTCAGTCTTTTACAGATGCTCTTCCCTCTGCTTGGAACATTCTACCTACTGTTTGAACACCTGTATATGGTTCAGGTCTCTTTCCCTGTAAACCTTGCTTGACACCCCAAGTTTAGGTTAAGTGCTCTGCTGAGTGTCCTGTGCCATAGAATGCTTCTTATACTGCAGCTTTAGTTTATGGTTTAAGTTCACTGATATGACTAATTTTATTATTTGAAATGAAAGGAGTTTCAGGAATGTTTTCCAGAGGATTGACTAGAGTCATGAGACATTTCTCCACTCCACCACTAAAGCCATGAATTTTCTTTAAACTTAATTACAATTTTGAAATATTTGTGATATACCATACTATAAGATATTCTGTGAATGAGAGCCAGCCAATCTGAGTCCAGTTGTGAATGTCTTGAATGTGAATGCCAGTATTCACATTTGATATTCTTTTTTTCTTACGTTTATGTATTTATTTTTGAGATGGGGGGGGAGGAGCAGAGAGAGAGTGAGAGAGAATCCCAACAGGCTTCGTGCTGTCAGAGCAGAGCCTGTCACTGGGTCAAACCCATGAACGGTGAGATTGTGACCTGAGCCGAAATCAAGAGTTGAATGCTTAACCACCTGAGCCACCCAGGAGCCCAAATAGTTCTTTCAAATGTGATTTTCTTTTCTACTTACTTTACCAAAGCCATCTTTGTCATCCAAAGGACATCTGGCTCTTTGTTATTTTCCTAGAAATGAAGCCTCCTCATACATTAAATCAGTATATTTTTATTGTTGTATCATTTTAAATAGGAATTAATATAGAGAGGTTTTAATATACAGCAGACTCTTGATATTTTCATATTTACCTCGTGCGGTTTTGACGGTTTGCAATTGATCTAAAAAATTGATGACATACACTAAGTTGTGATTTTGCTAAGTCTCATATTTGAGTAGTAGGTATAAGACAGATTTGGGGGCGTGGGACATTGAGATAGTCAGTAAGCCTACCATACCCCTCAGAGTCTGCCTCTTGGGGTACCTTTGCTGTATACACATAATCAGAGCTTATACATTACTTCTTATGAAACAATAAAGCATTTTTTCATGGTTTCATAAAGCCAATTGCTAGTCCTTTGATGAAAGAGAAGAAATAACATTAAGATCTAAGGAAATGTTGGTTCTTGGTGTGAACAGTAAAGTTTTGGGTAAATTGAAGACTAGGATGTCTAATTAAGTTGTGGTTGTGAACTAAAATGAGAGTGAGTCCATGATAGTCATCAAGTTGGTGAACCTGTTTCAGTGAGTACCCTAACCAGTGTGAAAATTGCTCGAGTGGGAGAATGTGGAAGTTGGGTAGGTGATTCATTTGTGCTCTGAGGATATGAAGAATTTCATTATTCTTTATGGAAATATCTTTCTGTAGAAAGTCAGGGCTGGATAACAGATACAAAATATCCAGTATTGAAGGTACTTGTCAGTTCCTGAAATAAATTTTAATGTGAGTACAGTTTGATTTCATTATTTTAAGACATGATTTGATTTTCTTTTTGTAACACAGATTTAATGTGAAGCATCAACCCATCATAGTGCTAGGGACAATTTTCCTTTTGCATTCTAGAAGATGAAGATGTTATAGTCTGGAAATGTGCTCCACACAGATGACAAAGGTGGAGACAAAGACAGTGATGAAGAATATGAGTAAGCTATGTGTGATGTCCATAACTCTAGTGAAGTAGTCTAATATTAGAAGTTGCTAACTGACATGTTCATCACTTGTGATATATTAATGAAGTGGAGTTTTAAGAATGCCTGAGTGGGGGTGCCTGGGTGGCTCAGTCAGTTAAGCATCCGATTGTTGATTTCATTTGAACAGTTTGTGAGTTCCAGCCCCATGCACTGACAGTATGGAGCTGCTTGGGATTCCTTCTCTCTCCCTCTCTGTCTGCCCCTTCCCTGCTCACTTGCTCTCTCTTTCAAAGTAAATAAACTTAGGTTTAGAACATGCATCAATAAAAGAAAGGACAAGAACCATATGATCCTCTCAATAGATGCAGAGAAAGCATTTGACAAAATACAGCATCCTTTCTTGATAAAAACCCTCAAGAAGGTAGGGATAGAAGGATCATACCTCGGGATCATAAAAGCCAAATATGAACGACCCAATGCTAATATCATCCTCAATGGGGAAAAACTGAGAGCTTTCCCCCTAAGGTCAGGAACAAGACAGGGATGTCCACTCTCGCCACTATTATTCAACATAGTATTGGAAATCTTAGCCTCTGCAGTCAGACAACACAAAGAAATAAAAGGCATCCATACTGGCCAGGAGGAGGTCAAACTTTCACTCTTCGCAGATGACATGCTACTCTATATGGAAAACCTAAAAGATTCCACCAAAAAACTGCTAGAACTGATTCATGAATTCAGCAAAGTTGCAGGATATAAAATCAATGCACAGAAATCAGTTGCATTCCTATACACCAAGAATGAAGCCACAGAAAGAGAAATCAAAGAATCGATCCCACTTACAATTGCACCAGAAACCATACTATAACCTAGGAATATAACCAAATCTAACCAAAGAGGTGAAAAACCTATACACTGAAAGCTATAGAAAGCTTATGAAAGAAATTGAAGAAGACACAAAAAATTGGAAAAAAGGTTCCATGCTCCTGGATAGGAAGAACGAATATTGTTAAAATGTTGATACTACCCAAAGCAATTGACATATTCAGTGCAATCCCTATCAAAATAACACCAGCATTCTTCACAGAGCTAGAACAAATAATCCTAAAATTGATATGGAGTCAGGAAAGACCCCAAATAGCCAAAGCAATCTTGACAAAGAAAACCAAAGCAGGAGGCATCACAATCCCAGACGTCAAGCTATACTGCAAAGCTGTAATCATCAAGACAGTATGGTACTGGCACAAGAACAGACACTCAGATCAATGGAACAGAATAGAGAACACAGAAATGGACCCACAAACATATGGCCAACTAATCTTTGACAAAGCAGGAAAGAATATCCAATGGAATAAAGACAGTCTCTTCAGCAAGTGGTGCTGGAAAAACTGGACAGCGACATGCAGAAGAATGATCCTGGACCTCTTTCTTACACCATACACAAAAATAAACTCAAAATGGATGAAAGACCTAAGTGTATGACAAGAAGCCATTAAAATCCTCGAGGAGAAAGCAGGCAAAAACCTCTTTGATCTTGGCCGCAGCAACTTCTTACTCAACACGTCTCCGGAGGCAAGGGAAACAAAAGCAAATATAAACTACTGGGACCTCATCAAAATAAAACGCTTCTGCACAGCGAAGGAAACAATCAGCAAAACTAAAAGGCAACCGACAGAATGGGAGAAGATATTTGCAAATGACATATCAGATAAAGGGTTAGTATCCAAAATCTGCCAAGAACTTATCAACTCAACACCCAAAAAACAAATAATCCAGTGAAGAAATGGGCAAAAGACATGAGCAGACACTTCTCCACATGAGAAAATGAGAAAATGCTCCACATCAGTCATCATCAAGGAAGTACAAATCAAAACCACAATGAGATACCACCTTATACCTGTCAAAATGGCTAACATGAACAACTCAGGCAACAACAGATGTTGGCGAGGATGCGGAGAAAGAGGATCTCTTTTGCATTGTTGGTGGGAATGCAAGCTGGTGCAGCCACTCTGGAAAACAGTATGGAGGTTCCTTAAAAAAACTAAAAATAGAAGTACCCTAGGACCCAGCAATTGCACTACTAGGCATTTATTCAAGGGATACAGGTGTGCTGTTTTGAAGGGACACATGCACTGCCATGTTTATAGCAGCACTATCAACAATAGCCAAAGTATGGAAAGAGCCCAAATGTCCATCGATGGATGAATGGACAAAGAAAATGTGGTATATGTGTATACAATGGAGTATTACTGGGCAATCAAAAAGAATGAAATCTTGCCATTTGCAACTGCGTGGATGGAACTGGAGGGTATTATGCTAAGGAAAGTAGTCAGAGAAAGACAAAAATCATATGACTTCACTCATATGAGGACTTTAAGAGACAAAACAGATGAACCTAAGGAAGGGAAACCAAATAATATAAAAACAGGGAAGGGGACAAAACAGAAGAGACTCATAAATATGGAGAACAAACTGAGGGTTAATGGAGGGGTTTTGGGAGGGGGGATGGGTAAATGGGTGAGGAGCATTAAGGAATCTACTCCTGAAATCATTGTTGCACTAGATGCTAACTAATTTGGATGTAAATTTAAAAAAATAAAATTAAGAGTTTATAACATGCTCTTTTGGATGTTTCATCTTGGGTGCAGCCATAAAGCATGAATAGTGATATAAAGCACTGTCATTCATCATTTAGAATCACTTTGATACCTCTTAGTTCAGTAAATGGATGCTCCATGCTTCTGTAATAATGATGTTATGTAACATTGAGTTGATTTTAATGGCAGAATTTTATATGACTTGGCTTTTTTTTTTAATGTTTATTTAATTTTGAGAGAGGGAGAGAGTGTGAGCAGGAGAGGGTCAGAGAGAGAGGGAGACACAGAATCTGAAGCAAGCTCTAGGCTCTGGTTCACATTGAGCCCGAGGCGGGCCCCAAACAAACGAACCTTGAGATCATGACCTGAACTGAAGTTGTAGGCTAACCAACTGAGTCACCCAGGTGCCCCTGAAAAAACAAACAATCAAAAAAAAACCTTCTTGAGATGGATACCTGATTAATTTTAAAATATTATTATAAAATATACATAAACACAGAAGTTACCATTTTGATCATTTTTAAGTGTACCTTTCAGTGGTATTAGGTACATTCGCATTGCTATATAACCATCACTACCATCCATTTTCAGAAACTTTCATCTTCCCCTAGTGAAACTGAACCCATTAAATAACAGCTCTTCTTTACCTCATCCCCCTGCCCAGCCCCTGGCAACCACCATTCTACTGTATGAATTTGACTATTCTAGCTACCTCTAAGAAGTGGAATCAAAATATACTTGTCCTTTTGTGTCTGGTTTATTTCACTTAGCATATCTTATCTTCAAGGTCCATCCCTGTGGTAGCATGAATCAGAATTTCATTTCTTTTTAAAACTGAATAATTTTCGTGTGTGTGTGTGTTCACTATGTGTGTCAGTTCATTCGTTGATGGACATTTGTATTGTTTCCACCTTTTGGGTTTTGTGAATAATGCTGCTGTGAGCATGGGTGTACATGTTTCAGTCCCTGCTGTCAGTTCTTTTGGATATACATTCAGAGGTATTTCCAATTTCCACAGTGGCTGCACCATTTTACATTACCTCCAGCGGTGCCTACAGGTTCCAATTTCTGTAAAACTGCCAGCACTTGTTATTTTTTGTTTTATTTGTTTTGATGGTAGCCATCCTAATGGGTGTGCAGTAGTATCTTGTTGTGTTTTGATTTTCATTTCTCTAATGATTAGTGTTGCTGAGCATTTTTCATGTGCTTATTTGCCACTTGTATATCTTGTTGGGGTTATATCTATTCAAGACCTTTACCCATTTTTAAATTGTTTATTGTTGTTGCTTGAGTCATAGGAGTTTTTAAAAATATATTCTGGTTATTAACTCATCAGATACATTATTTCCAAATATTTTTCTCATTCTGTTTGTTTTTTCACTACATAGTGTCCTTTGATGCACAAACGTTTTTAATTTCTATGAAGTCCAGTTTCTTTTTGTTTTGTTACCTGTATATTTGATGTTAGAGCTAAGAAAATTGGTTGCCAAATCCAGTGTCATGCAGCTTTTCCCCTATGTTTTCTTCTAAGAGTTTTATAGTTTTTGTCCTTATATTAAGGTTTTGATCCATTTTGAATTAATTTTTTTATTAATAGTTTTAAAGGTTTATTTTTGAGAGAGATTGAGACAGAGTGTGAGCAGGGGAGGGGCAGAGAAAGGGGAATTCACAGAATCTGAAGCAGGCTTCAGGCTCTGAGCTGTCAGCACAGAGCCCAACATGGGGCATGAACCCACAAACCGTGAGATCATGACCTGAGCTGAAGAGGGAACCCAACCGACTGAGCCACCCAAGCACCTCTCCCGTTAGTCTATTTGTATTTAATATGACTGGTGATACCATTGGATTTAAGCGTGCTTTTTATTTCCTTTTTTCTTTAACTCCAACTATTCTACATTTCATTTTCTTTCCTTTCTTGTATCTTTTGATGATTTTAAAAAGCCATTCCATAGTTTATTTCTTAGTTTCAAAATTATATACTCTTTTTTATTTTTAATTTTTTAAATGTTTATTTTTGAGAGACAAGAGTGAGAGCAGGGTAGGGGCATAGAGAGAGGAAAACACAGCATCTGAAGCAGGCTCCAGGCTCTGGGCTGTCAGCACAGAGCCCCACATGGAGCTTGAACCCACGAACTGTGAGATCATGACCTGAGCCAAAGTTGGGCGCTCAATCAACTGAGCCACCCAGGCACCCCTATGCTATCTTCTTCATGGTTATCCTAGAAATTGCAGCATGCATGTGTAATTTACCAAAGTTTACCTTTCCTTTTCTCTCAGACCATACAAACATTTTATAGCAATTCACCTGCCAGCTTATGTGCTATTGCTGTTGTCAGTTTTCTACATTGTATACATGATCACTTTCTTCTTTGTTACATCTTCTGCCTTCTGCCTTCCTCCTGGGGTAATTTTCCTTCTACCTAAAGAACATTCCTCAGAATTTTCTTTGCAGGAATGAACTTTCCCACTTTAAAAATCTACCTGATAATGTCTTCATTGCATCTTTATCCTTAAAAAATATTTTTGCTGTGTATAGAATTGTAGGCCACCAGTTTCATCCAGAATATTGAAACTTCCTGCTTTTAGGATTTCCTCTTTGCCTTTAGTTTTCTGCAGTTTTACTATATATTTTGTTTCTAAGGAGTGTGTTTGGTACCATTTCCCACAGAATGCTCTTAGACTGAGCCCAAGTTACCCACCCTGGTGTTGGCTTAATAACTCTTTCTTTTATTAGCTCCCTTTTTCTTCCATCACTTCTCTACTTCCCTAACAGTTGTCACCTTCCAAATAAATGACCTCTACTGAAATCTTTTTCTCAACATCTGCTTCGAGGGAACCCAAAATAAGTCATTTATCTTTCTAGGGATTAATTAAGCTTCCAGGATCTGTGGATTAGTGTGTGTATTGGGTGACACAAAGATATACTTGGGAGATGTTCAGTTTCCTTAATGGTGAAAGATTTGGAAACCTGTGGATCAAGATAGAGCATACTTGATCCCAGACAGATATGTAGGTTTCTCAGTTCCCCCAGAGTTTCCCAAATGGTGGATCTACCATGCATGAGAAGCGCTGCCCCCACCCCCAGCTGTTCTCATGAGGTTTTATACATTTTTGGCCATCCTCCCCACCCCTTGCTTGAGTGTTAGTGCTCTGGAACCCAGTAATATGCCTGCCCACCCAGGCGGTTGGAGTAACTGATGAACAGCAATCCCCAGACATTCTTCAGAGTTTACTGCAAGACTGGATACACATGAAGACTAGTTTTCTGGGAGCAGTGTCTTAGCAGGCCTAACCTTCAGGCATGTTCAGGCTCCATTCTGACATATGGAATATCCTACAGTTAAGGTTAAAATGAAAAAAAAAATTTTTAATTTGAAAGAACAGAGAATTTATGAATATTGGGGGTTTATATGAGTTTTGTAGAGAGGAATGATTTATGAATTTTAGCATGATCATAAGCTTTAAGTTAACTTATCGGTGTTAATGCATGAAATTATTATTCCCCTCTGAAAGACAACTGCCTTTCTGTAGAGTGCTGTTTTTATAGTATACTCATGAGTATTTCTTCAAGGTTCCATTGGGTAGTTTTTCAGTTCCCACTCCTAACCCAGTGGATATGCAGATATATAGTGATGATGTGAAAACCTTACTTGTTAATTTATGTATACTTCACCGTCAGTAGACAGATAACGCTATATGTAAGAATTACATACGCTTCTGAGCATTTACCTCACCAGATATTTTAAACGTTCAGGAAATTTAAAAAAAGAAGAGCTGAAGTACCTGCGAGAAACTTTAGGAGACACACTGATAACATATAAAAGGAGAAACCATAGATTGAATAAAACTTTTAGATGAACAGAGAACAGTGAAGAGAAGTACAACAGGAAATAAGAAAAAGAATGAAAAGTTATAGGACTAATCAGATGGAGGCAGGAGATGTAAATACTCAACAAACTGTACTCAGGGTAGAAGAGCATAGAAATGTATGTCATGGCAAGAGCTTGGTAATTCAAGCTATCAGGGACCAGACTTAAACACGTTGAATCCATGTGCTAAATACTGTAACTATTACCTATTATGAGAACATGCAAAAGGAAATTTATGGAAAACACAAAACCGTAAATGCCTGCATGAAAGTACAACTTGCCAGTGGAGTTTGGATCAGTGCATGCTAAGATTAAGTCACCACCTTGAAATGGTCCAGTGGTTTTCAAGTACATGGGCAGATAAAATACTTCTGGAACAAAATTACCCTAGCCATAGTAAGTTGAATTTTCTTCTATATATGGTCTTAGTAAAGACAGATTATCTTATGTAAAGAAGACATGATCAGCATGGACAATGAAATTGTAAACAAAACACTACTTTACAAATTGTACTTTTTTGCTGGAGCATTAGTCTGTGTTTTAGAGAAAGCAAGAATGTTTTTAGAGAAAAAGAAATGGGGTGCCTGGGTGGCTCAGTCGGTTAAGCCTCTGACTCTTGAATTTGCCATGGTCATGGGTTCAAGCCCCATGCTGGGCTCCGTGCTGGGTGTGAGCCTACTTAGGATTCTCTCTCTGCCCCTCCCCTCCCCCTGCTTGCGTGCATGCTTATGTACACTCTTTATCTCTCTCAAAAAAATAATTTCTTATCCCATTTATTTTTTATGTTTATTTAGTTTTTGAGAGAGAGAGAGACAGAGCACGAGTGGTAGAGAGGCAGAGAGAGAGGGAGACACATAATCAGAAGCAGGCGCCAGGTTCCGAGCTGTCAGCACAGGGCCCAATGTGGGGCTTGAACCCACAGACCATGAGATCATGACCTGAGCCAGAGTTGGATGCTCAACCGACTGGGCCACCAGACGCCCCTTATCCCATCTATTAATATTAAATGCTAAGCATTGATATTGTTTGATATCCCTTTTCTAATATAGAGATTATTAAGAATTTGGAACATGAATCTTTTCAGCTGAGAATTAAAATTTCAGAGGTCTTGAGAGAAGTTTTGAATTGAACTTAGGTGAATGAGGGAAACTTAATCAGCTGGAAAAACTGATTTTACTACTATATGGCAATGGTAGAAAAAAATCTATGCCAAACCCTTATTTTGGATATCTGTCTTGAATTTTTATACAAGGGGAATAGAAACAAATTCTTATTCAGGAAAAAAAAAAGCATATTGCAGATATGTGTCTCTTATTTACAATTGCCTGGGTTTTTGTTGTCAACAAAAAAGAAAAAAATTCTAGTTTAACTCCTTGAAAATTTGAATGATTTCCATTTTGGAAATTATGCAATTTCATATTAAATAGTGAATGGTAAGGTAGTGAGATGGAAGTGTTCTGTTCATCTAGCATCATTGGATTGATTTGACAAATGGAATTCTTTTAAACTGTGTGGAAAACACTTTGCTCCCTTTATCCTTTGGCAGAGGCAGACATTGTGGTTTCCCTATTGAAGTTTGGGTGGGTAAACTTGGGATGTGTAAACAGAAACAGAAGACAGAGAGATAGCCTCTGACTGTTGGAAGGTCCCACTGAGATCTTAGCAGGAGACTGTTTGCACTGAGGCGGGGGGATGAGATGGGATGGGATGGGGTGGGATGGGGCTGTTAGAGAGACTTAAGGGAGGAATTAAGCAATGTGGACACAAGTGAGGAATGCAAATGCTCATAATAAAATGATAGTTCCTTCTCAAGCAAGAAAAGAAGCCAAATATTCTGAAGAATTCTGCTTTTGACACAAATAAAAACAAACAAAAGTTACTCTTCCTGTTGAACCTTCATTTCTTTTTGTGACAAGTTATTCCATCATAACATCCTACTGGCTATAGATTTCACCTTTGATATTGAATGAGAAATAAATTCTTTCCAGATTCCTTCATCTTCTTTAGTTCATGTCTGTGACTCCTACCCATACTTCTTTGCTTTGGCAACATAACATTTTATTGATCTTCACATTCTTCCAGGTATCAATATCTATCTATATATTTCTATATAGATAGAAAGAATTTAAAATTTTTTTTTTACTTCTTGGCTTAGATTTTTTTCTTTTTTACTGTAATCGTGTGTGTGTGTGTGTGTGTGTGTGTTTGACTAAATGACATTTTCCTGTTTATTAATGGTAATAATTACTATTTACTGTTAACATTTTTCTCATTTAATCTCTTTTGGTTCTATGAGATTAGTATCAATACCCCTTTCTTTTATAGAGAGATGAAATATTTTGGGCCACACAGCTAATAGTGGTTGAGTTGAGATTGGAACCTACTTTGTTAGTGATGTGTTTGGATTTCACATTATAAACTGTACTGTGTTTGGTCTTGCATGTAGAAAGAAGGTGAGCTGAGGTTTCCAAGTTATGTTGAAATTTATAATTTATTTAAATTTGGTTCTTGTTCTCAAGTAGACTCTTCTCCCTATTATTTGCAGCTAGAAAAATAAAAGACCTCAAATATAATTTAATAAACCAGTAAGAACCATAGCACTTTTGTAGTAATTTTTGTTGTAAACTAATGTTTATACAACCCATGACTTGACAGCTGACCAAACCATCTTATATTTCCATATTTTGAATGCAGCAGGAACTGGCTTAGCAAAGTCTTGAAACCTCTGACTCTAATATTTGTGGTACAATAAAATAAACAATTTTGGGGCATTCAGGTTTGTATGGCGCACAGCCTGTACTTATGCTCATTGTTGACTCCCTTGCTTTCATGAGCAGTTTTGCTGACATTTAGGCTTGACGAGATACTATTTCTACCTAGTGGAGAAATTTTGGAGAAACCATCAGCTGCTTTTTATTAGAAATGATAATATCTAACATTGCTTGAACGTTTACAGTGTGCCAGGCACAGATCCAAGTCCTTCTCTATATTGACCCATTTTAAAATTCACAGTAGCCCTGGGGAGCCTGGGTGGCTTAGTTGGTTAAGCATCCGACTTTGGCTCAGGTCATGATCTCACGGTTTGTAAGCATGAGCCCCATGTTGGGCTCTGCATTGACAGCTCGGACCCTGGACCCTGCTTCAGAGTCTGTGTCTCCTTCTCTCTGTGCCCTTCCCCTGTTTGCACTCTGTCTCTGTCTCAAAAATAAATAAACATTAAAAAAAAATTCACAGTAGTCATATTAGGTTTTTTCCTATCTTTCAGATCCCAAAACTAAAGAACAGACAGGTTAAATAACTTCTCAAGGTCACAGGGCTAGTATATGGCAGAGTGGGGATTCAGACCTTGGCCGTCTACCTCCAGAGTCAGCCCCCTTCATCATTCTGTTATACTGGCATTTATTAGATGGAAAGAAGGAGGCATAGGTGACTCATAAATAGCTGTTCATGTTTTTGGAAAGGTTTGACTTTATGCCCAGTAGCAGCTCAAAATAGTTAAGTAATTACCATTCATTAAATTCCTAACTCATATAGGATGAGTTGTCTTGTATCTAATCTTACAGTGGAACATAATGAGTAAATCATATTTTTTGTGTTTATATAAATTTAGGTAAGCTTGCATTTCCAGTAAACAAAATGACTTTCTAGAAAGATAGTGTTTAAAACAAAATTTTGAAAAGTGGATTCAGAATCATAGTAATAGTCACAGAATGATCAAGTAGTGTAGACCATGCCTTATTGGTCTTGCACTCCATCCTTATCACTGAATATTTCAGAAATGGCAGGCTGAATATTTTGAAATTGCCCAGGTTGGCTATAGGCAGAATTTGTCTTTGACACCTTCTCATTTCACCCACCACTGGCACGTTGGTCTGTTCTGCCTTTCCCATTACTGGGTAGGGTACCCTGCCATCTTTACTCACTGTCAGTAAGTCCCTTCGAAGACATTCATATTAATGTTTAAAAGTATGGGACGCCCTTTCTTAGGGCATTTACATTTAACAAAAAAAATCAAAGGCCAGGCTATAGGGTTACTTTTGAGATTTGCTTCTTCACTCCTTCCTGAAGCTCAGGAGATTTTTCCTTCTCATCCTTGTCTGTCTGTCATCAGTCTGTCTTGTTCTCTTGCCAAGTCTAGTTCCAAGAAGGAGGAATCTTGGCCCAACTTACCACCAGTGACATGCTAATAATGATAATGGTGAATGATTGGAAGTGATTCATTGTAGACCACTGTTTTGATCTCACCTTCCCCTTCTTCCCATGGTTGAAATCTAGTGGATAGTTTATCATCTTTGGGCATTTAATATTACCCTGTGTCCTGTACCAGTCCTCCTCATTGTCATCAAAACTACTGAGGTAAACGAGTTAGATTAAACTGAAAATTCCAACCCAGTTTTTGAAAATAGCGGATTGTGCAGTTTTGCCAGTTTGCCAGTCTGTTGCTTAAAGTGGCCCTTGGTCAGATAATAATTGGTCAGTTCGGGTGTGGTACAATTGATTCTCCATTTGTTCCCAAGGCAGTAGTGTGTGGTGCAATCAGGTGTCACTAGCAGGCCTGGGGGAGAATATGGAGTTAGGATCATAAGTAACACATAGAGGGTAGAGGGATCCAGAGACATAAATCTCTCCCTATTCTTTGTCTTTTGCAGAGGCCTCTCTTAATATCCTTTTTGGTCTTAGAATTAGAGCTTTTGCTTTGGTAATGGTTAAGGTCATTCTTCCAGGGCAAGGACATGGAGAGAATGTCAGCCTAAGTTTTTAAAATGGCATGGGGAGGGGCGCCTGGGTGGCGCAGTCGGTTAAGCGTCCGACTTCAGCCAGGTCACGATCTCGCGGTCCGTGAGTTCGAGCCCCGCGTCGGGCTCTGGGCTGATGGCTCAGAGCCTGGAGCCTGTTTCCGAGTCTGTGTCTCCCTCTCTCTCTGCCCCTCCCCCGTTCATGCTCTGTCTCTCTCTGTCCCAAAAATAAATAAACGTTGAAAAAAAAATAAATAAAATGGCATGGGGATAGGCTTTTGTGGTATGTTGTGTGTGTAGAGGTGGGATGTTTTACACAGTTGAAGATCTGCAAGGACAGAGAATCAGTCCTGACAAACATGTTTTGTGTGATGGCCAGAGGAAGAAGAGCCCTCAGAAGGACTGACTTAGAAGGAGCTGTTGGAGAAAGGAAGAGTGGTGTTCATGAAACCGAGGGAGGAGGGCCCATGTAGGGCAAGTACTAAGCTCTTTGTTGCTGCAGAGAAGGCAAACAAGGTAAGGCCTGAACAGTTACTACCGGACTTGTCCGAGGAGGTTTAGTAACACAGAGTTGCTGTTGATCTTTGTTCACAAATCTTCAACATGATGGTGGGAGCAGAAGTCATTTCTGGAAACTGAGGAACAATTACTGAGGAAATGGAGACAGCAGTGAGTGAGTGTAGACTGTTCTTTCAAGAAGCTTGACTGTGAAGGAAAAGAAGGAAGTAGGAAGTAGGATGACATGATCAAAGAAAAGGTTTTCGCTTTATTCCTTTTAGGATGGGGAAAGAAAAGTTTATAATAGGCCAAGAGAAAAGGAGATGATGGATAGGGAGAAAAGTCTTAAAAGAGATGGGAAGGAAAAGATAGGAGTAGTAGAGCATGGGTGGGAAAAGACAGGGGTCTCAGAGCCCTCAGGGAAGGGTGCAATTTCAGCTGACAATGAGGCAAGTGTGGGGAAGTTGACATTCTAGACAGTTCAAAGGGTGGAGAAACTGCCTCTGACTGAGTAGAATACAGTGAATACAAAAATACATGTAATTGGGGCGCCTGGGTGGCTCAGTCGGTTAAGCGTCCGACTTCAGCTCAGGTCATGATCTTGCGGTCCATGAGTTCGAGCCCCATGTCAGGCTCTGTGCTGACAGCTCAGAGCCTGGAGCTTGTTTCACATTCTGTGTCTTCCTCTGTCTCTGACCCTCCCCCGTTCATGCTCCATCTCTGTCTGTCTCAAAAATAAATCAACGTTAAAAAAAAAATACACATAATAGAGTTTCAAAAGATTCTGCAATAAAAATGCATGGAATTTAAGATTATACATTTAAAGTTTCTTCTGAATTATCTTTTTAATTATTCCTAATACACAGTTGATTAAAATGATGTAAACATTTTACAAATTTTGAAAATAATCTGTTAAACATAAAAGTAAGATTTTATGTGAACTGCAGCTCTTGATGGATGGGATGGTGGTGATATTTTCCTTGAGAAATGTGTCAGTGCTAATCTTTTGAGTGGTCCCTGTTTGGAGCCCTGGTTTTGACATCTTAGCACTATTATGTACCTCAGGGAGAGTCAGGTGGAGTAATAGTCAGGAATGGCTTCTGTAAAGGGAAAACACATTTCCCTTCCTTTACCTCTCCTCTGCTGTTAATACTGTACTCACATAATACTTTATTTCACTTCTCACACTCTGGGCACCAAAGGTGTAGGGGTTTCCCCACACCAAGCAATTCTCAGACACCAGCTGGAGATAGTGTTAGATTGCACAGGTTAAGAGCTGGCTCCTACAAGATTGCCCTTCCTCCTCACCCTTCGGACAGATTACAAGTCCAGGTTGTCACCCACACTTCTGACCTACCAGCTGTAAATTGAAGGTTCCCATCACCCCCTCCTTGGGTTTGATTCATTTGCTAGAGCAGATCATAGGACTCAGGAAAACAAGTTTACTTGCCATACTACTAGTTTATTACAAAGTATATAACAAGAAACAGATGAATAGCCAGATGAAGAGACAAGCAGGGTCCAGAGGGTGCCTAGTACAGGAGCTTCAGTCTCTGTGGAGTTTGGTGTATACCACCCTCCGGCACGTGGATGCATTCTTTTTTACCAACACGGAAGCTCTCCTAAACCCCAAAGTTCAGGGATTTTTATGGAGGCTTTGTGATGGAGGCATGATTGATGAAATCACTGGCCATTGGTGATTGATTCATCCTCCAGCCCCTGTCTCCTCCTTGGAGGTATGTGTGGAGGGGTGAGGCTGAAAGTTCCAACCCGTGAATCATGATTGGTTCCCCTGGCAACCAGCCTCTATCCTCAGGAGCTTTCCAAAAGCATTAACATAAACTCAAGTATGGTTGAGTGTGGCTTATTATAAATAACAAGACGCCCATTTCACCTTTATGTCTGTGAAGCTATTTCAGTAACCAAGAACTAGAGACCAAATAGAACAGAAGATGTTCCCATTACTCTTATCACTTAGGAAATTCCAAGGGTTTGGGAGTTGTGAGCCAGGAACATTGGATAAAGACCAAAAAACATATTTCTTACTTCACAGTATAGCATCACAACTTTCTTCTGCAAAGTGGGAGAGAAATGATTATGACAGGAGAGGGAGGAAAACAGGGGCTTAGACTTCACTTGTTCTTGCAGAGTTTTTAGGAAAGAGAATGATGCCAAATTCATATTTTGAAACTTTATCCCCAAAGTGATGGTATCTGGAGGTAAGGTTTTGAGAGGTGATTAGGTCATGAAGATGGAGCATTTATGAGTAGAATTACTCCCTTATAAAAGAGGACCCAGAGAGCCACATAGTCCCTTCTAATGTGTGAGTCCACAGCAAAAAGATGGCTGTCTGTGAACTAGGAAGTAAGCCCATACTAGACACTGAATCTATGGTGTCTTGAACTTGGACTTCTCAGCCTTCAGAACTGTAAGAAATACATTTCTGTTATTGATAAGCCACCCCATTTGCAGTATTTTTTTTAACAGTCACCTGAACAGAGTAACAGTACATAAGAAAGGTAAAGAACTAGAAGTTGGTCTTAAAACTAATTGTGCCTGTGTATTCCTTAGAAAATCTCTGTAGATCCCCAGTGGAGGTGTACCTCAAATTTAAGGCAGTAGCATAGAATAAAGACTGGAAGTGTGGCAATGACAGGGCTGGGTCAAGGTCATCTCCCTCTCTTCAGTGTGTTTTTATTGCTCTATAATACGTGGCATTAAAAAAATTTTTTTTTCTTAACGTTTATTTATCTTAGAAAAGAGACAGAACACAAGTGGGGGAGGGGCAGAGAGCGAGGGAGATACAGAATCCGAAGCAGGCTTCAGGCTCTGAGCTGTCAGCACAGAGCCTGATGCGGGGCTCAAACTCGTGAACCACAAGATCATGACCTGAGCCGAAGTTAAACACAACTTACTGAGCCACCCAGGTGCCCCTATAATACATGGCTTTTGACTGTCCTTAAATCATTCTAGGTTTAGTTGGGTAAGTGACTGATACAGGGTCCGAGTCTCCTCATTTGTGAACCTGGGAATTTGAGTTTAGTCAATCCCTAAAGTTGCTTCCAGTTCAAAAACTATGATTTTATGACCTAATTATTTGTATAGGCCACCCTTGAATTTGGTAATACATAAAGATTGAGACAGTTTCATCTCCTTTCCTTTTTTAAATTTATTTATTTATTTATTTTTAATGTTTATTTATTGAGAGACTGAGAGAGAGAGCATGAGCATGGGAGGGGCAGAGAGAAGAGGAGACATGGGGTCTAAAGCAGGGTCCAGGCTCTGAGCTGTCAGCACAGAGCCCAACATGGGTTCAAACTCACAAACTGGGAGATCATGACCTGAGCCGAAGTCGGCCACTTAATCGACTGAGCCCCCAGGCACCCCTCCTTTCCTTTTTTTTTTTTTTTTTTTTTACTTTTATTTATTTTTGAGAGATGGAGAAACAGAGCACACATGAGGAGGGGCAGAGAGAGAAGGAGACAGAATGTAAAGCAGGCTCCAGACTCTGAGCTGTCAGCACAGAGCCCGATGCAGGGCTTGAGCTCGCAAACCATGAGATCGTGACCTGAGCCCAAGTTGGCCGCTTAACCAACTGAGCCACCCAGGCTCCTTTTTTTAACGAAATGTAAATCTGGTTAGTTTTTGCCTTCTATACTATGATATGTTGAAAATTATTATTTGATTGTTTGAACTCTGGAGTCTGTTCTTAAAATATATTGGTAAAAAGGTCATCTCTCAAGATATTAAAAGTTAAGTTATATTCCTTATATATAAGAAATGCTGACAGATTCTCTTTTTTTTCCATTTGCTCTTGGTATGCCACATATTTCGCTGTTGATTGTGGATGACATTTTGTTAGGGAACTAATGTTTTCAATTAATGATAACCCAGGTTCACAGACCAGTGTCCAATTTGATGTCACAGTGATGGTCATTTCTCTGAGTTTTAAGACTCCCTCTTCTCTCCCATCTACAAGTACAGTGAAAGAAACTAAAGAGTCTGAGCCAAGGAGCAAGGCAGGGTAGGGGGAGCAAAAAGCAAAAAAACAGAATAACTGCTACAGAGAGGAAAAAAATATTTTGATATCTAGGAGAAAGTGAAATAAATGGAAAGACTTGTTGGCCAAAGATAAAAAAAAATGTGAGAATGAGTGATAGGTATTTACTCAGTAACCAAACATTCTGGAGAGAAATCATTTTTAAAAAATTTAAATAGGTTTCAGATACACAGCTATATAATTCAACATTGTGTACACTACAAAATGATCACTGAAAGTCTAGTACCATCCATCACCATACAGTTGACCCCCTTCACCCATTTTGCCTACTGTCTTCCCTTCTGGTAACCATTAGTCTATTCTCTGTATCTATGAGTTTTTGTCTTGTTTTGTTTCTTAGATGTTTTAGGTTTCACATATGAGTGAAATCATATGGTATTTATTTTTCTTCGTCTGACTTACTTGGCTTAGTGTAATAATACCCTTGGGGTCAAATTGTCACATATGGCAAGATTTCATTTTGTTTTTTATGGCTGAGTAGTATTCCATTGTATAAATGTGCCCCATCTTCCTTATCCATTCATGTATCAGTGGACACTTAACGTTGCTTTTATATCTTGGCTATTATAAATAATGCTACAATGAACATAGGAGAGAGTATAACTTTTAGAATTAGTGTTTTTTATTCTTTGGAAAAGTATGCAGAAGTAGAATACCTGGGTCATATGGCAGTTCTAAATTTTTGTAGGAGTGTTTTACATAGTGGCTGCACCAATTTACAGTCGCACCAACAGTGTATCAGGCTTCCCTTTTCTCCAAATTCTTGTCACCACTGGTTATTGTTTTTTTTGTTGTTGTTGTTGTTTTGTTTTTGATAATAGTCATTTTAACAGATGTTAGTGATATCTCACTATGGTTTTGATTTGCATTTTCTTTAAAAAAATTTTTTTTTAATGTTTATTTTTGAGACAGAGGGAGACAGAACACGAGCAGGGGAGGGGCAGAGAGAGAGGGAGATACAGAATCTGAAACAGGCTCCAGGCTCTGAGCTGTTACCACAGAGCCCAACGCGGGGCTCAAACCCATGAACCGTGAGATCATGACCTGAGCCGAAGTCGGACGCCTAACCAACTAAGCCACCCAGGTGCCCCTGATTTGCATTTTCTTAACAATTAGTCATGTTGAGCATATTTTCATGTGCCCATTGCCCATCTGTATGTTGTCTTTGGGGAAATGTCTATTCAGATCCTCTGCCCATTTTTAAAATCAGGTTTTTTTCTTGTTGAATTATATGAGTTATTTACATATTTTGCATATTAACTCCTTATTGGTTATATGGTTTGCAAATATTTTCTCCCATTCAGTAGGTTGCCTTTTTGTCTTGGTGATGGTTTCCTTGGCTGTGCAGAAGCTTTTTAGTTTGATGTAGTCTCATCTGTTTATTTTTGCTTTTGTTTCCCTTGCCTTTGGAGTCAGATATATCACTCAGACTGATGTCAAAGAGCTTATTGCCTACATTTTCTTCTAGGAATTTTATAGTTTCAGCTCTTACATTCACGTTTTTAATAAATTTTGAGTTAACTTTTATGTATAGTATAAGACAGTGGTTGAGTTTCATTATTTTGCACATGCTCTCCAGTTTTCCCTGAACCAGTTATTGAAGAGACTGTCCTTTCTCCATCATATGTTCTTGGCTCCTTTGTCATTGATTAATTGTCTATATATGTGTGTGTTTATTTCTGGATTCTCAATTCTGTTTCATTGATTTCTATGTTTGTTTTTGTTTCAATACCATACAATTTTGATTACTGGAGCTCTGTAGTATAGTTTGAAATCAGGGAGCATGGTACCTCCAGCTTTGTTCTTTTTCAAGATTACTTGATTATTCAGAATCTCTTATTCTATACGAATTTTAGAATTATTTGTGCTAGTTCTGTGAAGTATGCCATTTGAATTTTGATAGGGATTGCATTGAATCTATAGATTGTTTTGGGTGGTTGTGGACATTTTAATAGTATTCTAACCCATGAGCATGAAATATATTTCTGTTTATTTGTATCTTTTTCAGTTTCTTTCTTCATTGTCTTATAGTTTTAGGTCTTTTGTGTAGTTTGTATAGTTTTAGGTCTTCTAGTATATAGGTCATTTGGCTTTTTGTTTAATTTATTCATAGATATTTCATTTTGTTGATGCAATTGTAAATGGGATTGATGTCTGTATATTGATTCATTTTTAACTTTTTAAAATGTTTTGTTTTTGAGAGACAGAGAGAGACAGATCTCGAGTAGGGGAGGGGCAGGGAGAGAGGGACACACAGAATCTGAAGCAGGCCGCAGTCTCTGAGTTGTCAGCACAGAGCCTGATGCGGGGCCTGAACTCACAAATTGCAAGATCATGACCTGAGCCAAAGTCAGACACTTAACCAACTGAACCACCCACGTGCCCATGTATATTGATTTTTCATCCTGCAACTTTACTGAATTCATTTATTTGTTCTAACAGTTTTTTTGGTGGAATATTCAAGGTTTTCTGTATATATCATCTCATCTCATCTGCAAACAGTGACATTTTACTTAGCCCTTTCCAATTTGGATGCTTTTTATTTCTTTTCCTTGCCTAATTGCTGTGGCTTGGACTTTGAATACTATGCTTAATAAAAGTGGTAAGAGTAAGGGCATCCTTGTTTTGCTCCTATTCTTAGAGGAGACATTTTCAACTTTTCATTATTGAGTATGATGTTAGCTGTGGGTTTGTCATACGTGGCCTATATTATGTTGAGGTGTGTTCCCTCTATCCCCACTTTGTAGAGAGTTTTTATCACAAATGGATGTTGAATTTTGTCAAGTGGGTTTTTTTCACCTATTAAATGGTCATATAATTTTCATCTTTAATTTTGTAATGTGATGTATCATGTTGATTGATTTGTGACTGTTGTGCCATCCTTTCATTCCTGGCATAAATTCCAACATGATTGTGATGATGATCCTTCAAATATATTGTTGCACTGGGTTTGCTAATATTTTGTTGAGGGTTTTTGCATCTGTATTCATTAAGGATATTGGCTATAATTTTCTTTTTCTGTGGTGTCTGACTGTGGTTTTAGTATCAGGGTAATTCTGGCCTAAAATGTGTTCAGAAATTTTCTCTCCTCTTCAGGTTTTTGGAAGAGTTTGAGAAGGACAGGTATTAAATCTGCCTTGAATGTTTGTTAAAATGTTTCACCTGAGTGAAACAGGTTCTGGAGTTTTGTTTGTTGGGAATTCTTTGATATTGTTTCAGTCTCCTTACAGTCTATTCAGATTTTCTATTCCTTCATGATTAGTCATGAAAGATTATATGTTTCTAGGAATTTATCCATTCCTTATAGATTGTCGAGCTTGTTGGCATGTAATTGTTCATAGTAGTCTTTTATGATCCTTTGTATTTTTGTGGTATCAGTTGTAATTTCTCTTTCATTCTATGATTTTCCTTATTTGAGTTCTATTTTTCTTGGTAACTCTAGCATAGAGTTTGGCAATTTTGTTTATCTTCTCAGAAAACGAACTGTTAGTTTCATTGAACTTTTCTGGGTTTTTTTTTTTTTTTTGTCTCTATTTCATTTTTCACTCTGATCTTTATTTAATTTCCTTTCTTCTAGTAATTTTGGGTTTTGTTCTTCTCTTTGGCATAAAGTTGAGATTTTTCTTGTTTAAAAATTTTTTTTAATGTTTATTTAGTTTTGAGAGAGAGAGAGAGAGAGAGAGAGGGAGAGAGGGGGAGAGAGAGAGAGAGAGAGAGAGAGAGAGAGAGAGAGAGAGAGAACACGCAAACTGGAGAGGGGCAGAGAGAGAGGGAGACAGAGGATCTGCACTATCAGCTCAGAGCCCCATGTGTGGCTTGATCTAAAAAACTGTGAGATCATGACCTGAGCCAAAGTCGGATATTTAACTGACTGAGCCACCCAGGTACCATGAGATTTTTCTTCTTTCTTGAGGTAGGCCTGTTATTGCTGCTAACTTCCCTCTTAGAATCACATTTGTTGTATTCCATAGATATCATATTTCTGTTTTCATTTTTGTCATATTTTTATGTCATATTTCTATTTTCATTTGTCTCTAGGCATTTTTTACTTTTCCTTTGATTTCTTCAGTGACCCATTGGTTGTTGAGTAGTGTGTTGTTTAATATCCATGTTTTTTGGTTTTTCCCATTTTTTGCTTGTAATTCCAGTTTCATACCATTGTGATCAGGAAAGATACTTGATATGATTTCAGTTTTCTTGAATTTATTGAGACTTGTTTTGTGGCCCATAATGTGATCTGTCTTGCAGAATGGTTCACATTCATTTGAGAAGAATGTGTATTTTGTTGCTTTGGATGGATTGTTCTAAATATATCTCATAAGTCCGTCTGGTCTAATATGTTGTTTAAGGCCCACTTTTCCGTATTGATTTTTTTTTTTTTTTTTGTCTGAATGATCTATCCATCAATAAACGCAGGGTATTAAGGTCTTCTCTGTTGCTTTCAGTTCCTCCTGTTAGGTCTGTTAATATACACTTCCTATTTTTAGGTGCATCCCTGCTGGGTACATGTGTAAGTATTGTGTCTTCTTGCTGGATTGATCTCTTTATCACTAAGTAATGCCCTCCTTTTTCTTTTTTTTTTTTTTTATTTTTTTTTATTTTTTATTTATTTTTGGGACAGAGAGAGACAGAGCATGAACGGGCGAGGGGCAGAGAGAGAGGGAGACACAGAATCGGAAACAGGCTCCAGGCTCCGAGCCATCAGCCCAGAGCCCGACGCGGGGCTCGAACTCACAGACCGCAAGATCGTGACCTGGCTGAAGTCGGACGCTTAACCGACTGCGCCACCCAGGCGCCCCGCTCCTTTTTCTTTTACTACAATATTTGTTTTAAAGTCTATTTTGTGGGGCCACCTGGGTAGCTCAGTTGGTTAAGCAGCTGACTCTTGGTCGTGATCTCAGGTCGTGATCTTGCAGTTCCATGAGTTTGAGCTCCACACCGGGCTCCTTGCTGATGGTGTGGAGCCTGCTTGGGATTCTCTTTTTCAAAATAAATAAATAAACTTAAAAAAAATAGTCTATTTTGTCTGAGGTGATTATAGCTCTCTTTCAGTTTTACTTGCACAGAATATTTTTTCCTATCCCTTCACTTTCAGTCTATGTTTGTTCCTACTTCTGATGTGAGTCTGTTACAGGCGGCATATAGGTGGAGCTTTTTTTTAATCCATTCAGCCTTTCTAATGTCTTTTGATTGGTGAATTTAGTCCATTTACTTTTAAAGTAATTATTAGTAAGCATGTACTTATTACTATTTTGTTAATTGTTTTCTGGCCTTTTTTAAAAAAATTCCTCTGTTCCCTTTCTTCTTTTCTTTGTGTTTCGATGGCTTTGATGTTATGCTTAGATTCCTGTCTCATTTTTCTTTTTGTATTTACTTTAAATTTTTTTCCTGTGGTTACTCTGAGGTTCACTTAAAATAGCCTGTGTAAATAACAGTCTATTTTAAGTTGATGGCAATGTAATTTTATTATTTATTTATTTATTTATTTATTTATTTATATTTTAACTTGTTTTATTTTTTATTTTTTTAAATTTATATCCAAATTAGTTAGCATCTAGTGCAACCCATCCCCCCTCCCAAAACCCCTCCATTAACCCTCAGTTTGTTCTCCATATTTATGAGTCTCTTCTGTTTTGTCCCCTTCCCTGTTTTTATATTATTTGGTTTCCCTTCCTTAGGTTCATCTGTTTTGTCTCTTAAAGTCCTCATATGAGTGAAGTCATATGATTTTTGTCTTTCTCTGACTACTTTCCTTAGCATAATACCCTCCAGTTCCATCCACGCAGTTGCAAATGGCAAGATTTCATTCTTTTTGATTGCCCAGTAATACTCCATTGTATACACATATACCACATTTTCTTTGTCCATTCATCCATCGATGGACATTTGGGCTCTTTCCATACTTTGGCTATTGTTGATAGTGCTGCTATAAACATGGCAGTGCATGTGTCCCTTCAAAACAGCACACCTGTATCCCTTGAATAAATGCCTAGTAGTGCAATTGCTGGGTCCTAGGGTACTTCTATTTTTAGTTTTTTTAAGGAACCTCCATACTGTTTTCCAGAGTGGCTGCACCAGCTTGCATTCCCACCAACAATGCAAAAGAGATCCTCTTTCTCCGCATCCTCGCCAACATCTGTTGTTGCCTGAGTTGTTCATGTTAGCCATTTTGACAGGTATAAGGTGGTATCTCATTGTGGTTTTGATTTGTACTTCCTTGATGATGACTGATGTGGAGCATTTTCTCATTTTCTCATGTGGAGAAGTGTCTGCTCATGTCTTTTGCCCATTTCTTCACTGGATTATTTGTTTTTTGGGTGTTGAGTTGATAAGTTCTTGGCAGATTTTGGATACTAACCCTTTATCTGATATGTCATTTGCAAATATCTTCTCCCATTCTGTCGGTTGCCTTTTAGTTTTGCTGATTGTTTCCTTCGCTGTGCAGAAGCGTTTTATTTTGATGAGGTCCCAGTAGTTTATATTTGCTTTTGTTTCCCTTGCCTCCGGAGACGTGTTGAGTAAGAAGTTGCTGCGGCCAAGATCAAAGAGGTTTTTGCCTGCTTTCTCCTCGAGGATTTTAATGGCTTCTTGTCATACACTTAGGTCTTTCATCCATTTTGAGTTTATTTTTGTGTATGGTGTAAGAAAGAGGTCCAGGATCATTCTTCTGCATGTCGCTGTCCAGTTTTTCCAGCACCACTTGCTGAAGAGACTGTCTTTATTCCATTGGATATTCTTTCCTGCTTTGTCAAAGATTAGTTGGCCATATGTTTGTGGGTCCATTTCTGTGTTCTCTATTCTGTTCCATTGATCTGAGTGTCTGTTCTTGTGCCAGTACCATACTGTCTTGATGATTACAGCTTTGCAGTATAGCTTGACGTCTGGGATTGTGATGCCTCCTGCTTTGGTTTTCTTTGTCAAGATTGCTTTGGCTATTTGGGGTCTTTCCTGACTCCATATCAATTTTAGGATTATTTGTTCTAGCTCTGTGAAGAATGCTGGTGTTATTTTGATAGGGATTGCACTGAATATGTCGATTGCTTTGGGTAGTATCAACATTTTAACAATATTCGTTCTTCCTATCCAGGAGCATGGAACCTTTTTTCCAATTTTTTGTGTCTTCTTCAATTTCTTTCATAAGCTTTCTATAGCTTTCAGTGTATAGGTTTTTCACCTCTTTGGTTAGATTTGGTTATATTCCTAGGTTATAGTATGGTTTTTGGTGCAATTGTAAGTGGGATCGATTCTTTGATTTCTCTTTCTGTGGCTTCATTCTTGGTGTATAGGAATGCAACTGATTTCTGTGCATTGATTTTATATCCTGCAACTTTGCTGAATTCATGAATCAGTTCTAGCAGTTTTTTGGTGGAATCTTTTAGGTTTTCCATATAGAGTAGCATGTCATCTGCGAAGAGTGAAAGTTTGACCTCCTCCTGGCCAGTATGGATGCCTTTTATTTCTTTGTGTTGTCTGACTGCAGAGGCTAAGACTTCCAATACTATGTTGAATAATAGTGGCGAGAGTGGACATCCCTGTCTTGTTCCTGACCTTAGGGGGAAAGCTCTCAGTTTTTCCCCATTGAGGATGATATTAGCATTGGGTCGTTCATATATGGCTTTTATGATCCCGAGGTATGATCCTTCTATCCCTACCTTCTTGAGGGTTTTTATCAAGAAAGGATGCTGTATTTTGTCAAATGCTTTCTCTGCATCTATTGAGAGGATCATATGGTTCTTGTCCTTTCTTTTATTGATGTGATGAATCACATTAATTGTTTTGCAGATATTGAATGAGCCCTGCATCTCAGGTATAAATCCCACTTGGTCGTGGTGAATAATTTTTTTTAATGTATTGTTGGATCCAGTTGTCTAATATCTTGTTGAGGATTTTTGCGTCCATATTCATCAGGGAAATTGGTCTATAGATCTCCTTTTTAGTGGGGTCTCCGTTTGGTTTTGGAGTCAAGGTAATGCTGGCTTCATAGAAAGAGTTTGGAAGTTTTCCTTCCATTTCTATTTTTTGGAACAGTTTCAAGAGGATAGGTGTTAACTCTTCCTTAAATGCTTAGTAGAATTCCCCTGGAAAGCCATCTGGCCCTGGACTCTTGTTTTATGGCAGATTTTTGATTACTAATTCGATTTTCCTACTGGTTATGGGTCTGTTCAAATTTTCTATTTCTTCCTGTTTCAGTTTTGGTAATGTATATGTTGCTAGGAATTTGTTCATTTCTTCCAGATTGCCCATTTTATTGGCATATAATTGCTCATAATATTCTCTTATTATTGTTTTTATTTCTGCTGTGTTGGTTGTGATCTCTCCTCTTTCATTCTTGATTTTATTTATTTGGGTCCTTTCCTTTTTCGTTTTGATCAAACTGGCTAGTGGTTTATCAATTTTGTTAATTCTTTCAAAGAACCAGCTTCTGGTTTCATTGATCTGTTCTACTGTTTTTGTTTTTGGTTTTGGTTTTGATAGCATTAATTTCTGCTCTAATCTTTATCATTTCCTGTCTTCTGCTGGTTTTAGGTTGTATTTGCTATTCTTTTTCCAGCTCCTTAAGGCGTAAGGTTAGGTTGTGTATCTGAGATCTTTCTTCCTTTAGGAAGGTCTGGATTGCTATATACTTTCCTCTTATGACCGCCTTTGCTGCATCCCAGAGGTTTTGTGTTGTGGTGTTATCATTTTCATTGGCTTCCATATATTTTTTAATTTCCTCTTTAACTTCTTGGTTAGCCCATTCATTCTTTAGTAGGATGTTCTCCAGTCTCCCAAGTATTTGTTACCTTTCCAAATTTTTTCTTGTGGGTGATTTTGAGTTTCATAGCATTGTGTTCTGAAAATATGCATGGTATGATCTCAATCTTTTTGTACTTAGGGCTGATTTGTGTCCTAGTATATGGTCTATTCTAGAGAACGTTCCGTGTGCACTGGAGAAGAATGTATATTCTGGTGCTTTAGGATGAAATGTTCTGAATATATCTGTTAAGTCCATCTGGTCCAGTGTCATTCAAAGCCATTGTTTCCTTGTTGATTTTTTTATTAGATGATGTGTCCATTGCTGAGTTGGGTGTTGAAGTCTTCTACTATTATGGTATTACTGTCGATGAGTTTCTTTATGTTTGTGATTAATTGATTTATATATTTTGGTGCCTCCACATTTGGCACATAAGTGTTTACAATTGTTAGGTCTTCTTGGTGGATAGACCCCTTGATAATGATATAATTCCCTTCTCCATCTCTTGATACAGTCTTTATTTTAAAGTCTAGATTGTCTGATGTAAGTATGGCTCCTCTGGCTTTCTTTTGTTGACCATTGGCATGATACATGGTTCTCCATCCCCTTATTTTCAATCTGAAGGGGTCTTTAGGTCTAAAATGGGTCTCTTATAAACAGCTTATATAGATGGATCTTTTTTTCTTATCTATTCTGTTACCCTATGTCTTTTGATTGGAGCATTGAGTCCATTGACATTTAGAGTGAGTACTGAGAGATATGAATTTATTGCCATTATGATGCTTGTAGAGTTGGAGTTTCTGGTGGTGTTCTCTGGTCCTTTCTAGTCTTTGTTGCTTTTGGTGTGTGTGTATATATATGTATATATACATATATAGGGCTGGTTTAGTGGTCACAAACTCCTTTAATTTTTGTTTGGGAAACTTTTTCTCTCTCCTTCTATTTTGAATGACAGCCTTGCTGGATAAATAATTCTTGGCTGCATATTTTTCTGATTCAGCACATTGAACATATCCTGCCACTCCTTCCTGGCCTGCCAAGTTTCTGTGGATAGGTCTGCTGTAAACCTGATATGTCTTCCCTTGTAGGTTAGGAACTTATTTTCCCTTGCTGCTTTCATGATTCTCTCTTTGCCTGAGTATTTTGTGAATTTGACTATGATATGCCTCGTTGATCCTCGGTTTTTGTTGAATCTAATGGAGTCCTCTGTGCTTCCTGGATTTTGATGTCTGTGTCTTTCCACAAGTGAGGAAAGTTTTCCGCTATGATTTGCTTACATAACTCTTCTACACCTATTTCTCTCTCTTCCTCTCCTGGGACCCCTATAATTCTGATGTTGTTCCTTTTTAATGAGTCACTGATTTCTCTCATTCTTAAATCGTGCTCTTTTGCCTTAATCTCCCTCTTTTTTTATGCTTTATTTTTCTCCATAAGTTTGTCCTCAATATCACTGATTCTCTGTTCTGCCTCATCCATCCTTACTGCTGCAGCATCCATTGGAAATTGCAGCTCAGTTACAGCATTTTTTATTTCATCCTGACTAGCTTTTACTTCTTTTATCTCCGCAGAAAGGGGTTCTAATCTATTTTGGGGGCGTCTGGGTGGCTCAGTCGGTTAAGCAGCCAACTTCGGCTCAGGTCATGATCTCTCGGTCTGTGAGTTCGAGCCCTGTGTTGGGCTCTGTGCTGACAGCTCAGAGCCTGGAGCCTGTTTCAGATCTGTGTCTCCCTCTCTCTGACCCCTCCCCTGTTCACGCTCTGTCTCTCCCTGTCTCAAAAATAAATAAAATGTTAAAAAAAAATCTATTTTGGACTCCAGCTAGTATTCTTTTTTTTTTAATTTTTTTAATGTTTATTTATTTCTGAGACAGAGAGAGACAGAGCATGAGTGGGGTAGAGGCAGAGAGAGAGGGAGATACAGAATCAGAAGCAGGCTTCAGGCTCTGAGCTGTCAGCACAGAGCCCGATGCGGGGCTCGAACTCAAACCGTGAGATCATGACCTGAACTGAAGTCGATTGCTCAACTGACTGAGCCATCCAGGTGCCCACTTTTTTTTTTTTAATTTTTTTAATGTTTATTTCTGAGACAGAGACAGAGCACGAGTGGGGGAGGGGCAGAGAGAGAGGGAGACACAGAATAAGTAGCAGGCTAGACTCTACCTAGTATTCTTATCATGGTTCTAAATTCTGGTTCAGACATCTTGCTTGTATCTGTGTTGGTTAAGTCCTTGGCTGTCGTTTCTTCCTGCTCTTTCTTTTGGGATGAATTCCTTCGTTTTGTCATTTTGAGGGGAGAAAGGAATTAATGAGGTAGAAAAATTAAAATTAAAAAAATATTAAAATTAAAAAATTAAAAACAAACACATACACACAAAATTGAATAAATGATGCTAGATCCTAGGTGTGTTTTTGTCTGGGTGTTGAAGGTTGCTTGATAGATTAGAGGGAAGGGGGGGGGAGAAAAAGGGAAATCGTTTGAAAATTTGAAAAAAAATACTGAAGTAGACTAAAATGAAATGATGGAAGTAAAATAGAATTTGAAAAAAGTTACACAAAAGTAAAAAGTATAGTAGAAAAGATAAAGAAAATATTTTTAATAAAAATTGAAAATAAAAATGAATTTTTCTTTCTTTATTCAAGAAAAAAGAAACAAAAAAGAGAAAAAGAAAGAAAGAAAGAAAGAAAGAAAGAAAGAAAGAAAGAAAGAAAAAATAGAATAGTTGGACCAGCTAACATTCTGAAATACGACTGAAATTACTTCGATTTCCCCTAGAAGTCAAACTATTAAGTGCTTTATAGTCTATAAACTAAGCAGGCAGTGAGACTTGTGTTCTTGAAGAGCGAGGTTGACACAGTTGGGCAGGTTTTAGTGTAATGGCTCCGTTCTCCACCAGATGGCGCTGCTACCCTACTGGGGTGGATTGTTGTGGCACTTGTAGGTGCCTATGTGCATGCGCAGGAACGGTGAAAATGGCGTCACCCAGCTACCCAGTCTGTAGTAATGGAACTCTGTTGTCCCCTATCAGCAATTGCACACCCGTCCTTCATCTTTGGCTTCTGCCCACTCCCCACTTCCACACTGTCTGTGACCATGCCCCACGCAGCACCCCACTCCCAAGTTTTGTCTCAGATGCAGCTGCCTTCCCTTGCCCCCCCACTTCTGAGGGACTGTGGCTTTGACCCACTCTGCCCCTCACTGAGCAATAGACAGGTGCCAGCTGCACCCAAAAATGCTTGTGGGACCGCACTGCTGCGGGTGCCCAGAGACTGCGGCCAGGTGCCAGCCCGCCCCAGAAAAAGTTCATGAGATAGTGTAGCAGTAGCCCTCAGGGATTATGGAAAATCACAGCACACATCTGGCACCAGGCTTCACCCCCAATGACCTTGTTCCGGCACCAGTGACTGTGGCTGTTCTTTGGGGTCTGCTGGGCCCAGGTGGCCTCAAAGCCTCTACCAAATGTCCTTCCAACAGTGGAACCACTTCTCCCCGTGTGGCCCGAGATCCTCCCGGACCCCACTCTGCTCCTGGGGATTCGCCCTTCCCACCAGAGCACCAGGAGGTATAGAGCTGTGGAGATTCCAGACTCTGTGCTCCCCCTGTTTACAGTCTTAATGGAATTTAAACCCTCTGCTTTCTCCTTTCTCCCTTTTTAGTTTAGTCCCTGTGGCTGTTTCCACTTTTCCGCTTTCTTTGCAGCTGCTTTTGGCAGGGGGGTGCTTTTCCTGAACTCTCTGCCCATCTCTGTCCTCTGTCCACAAGCAAAACATCTCCCTGTCCTCAGTGACTTCTCTTTCCCCAAGTTCACCTCTCCAAGCTGTGTACCTGCTGAATTCTGTGGTTCAGGTTGTGCAGATTGTTGTGTTAATTCTCAGATCAGTTTTCTAGGTGTTCAGGATGGTTTAGTGTTGGTCTGGTTGTATTTCATGGATGCGTGACACACAAAATACTTCCATGTTGTTCCAGCATCTTAGCTCCTCCTCCCCTCATTGTTTTTAATATAGGCATTTACAGCTATAAATATTCCTCTGAGTTCTGCTTTAGCTGCATCCCATAGATTTTGGTATATTGTGTCTTCATTTTCATTATCTCAAATTATTTTCTAATTTCCCTTTTCATTTTTTTACCCATTGGTTATTTACCATTGTGTTAATTTCCACGTATTTTTGATTACTCCAAATTTTTCCTGCTACTGATTTCTTATTTCTTTGTGGTCACAGAACATTCTTTATATTACCTATCCATTTATAAATATATTAAGGTGTGTGTGTGTGTGTGTGTGTGTGTGTGTGTGTGTGTGTGTGTGTCTTTTGTTAGGGAGGTATATTCCCTAGCATGTGGTCTGTCCTGGAGAATGTTCCATGTGACCTTCAGAAGTATATATCCTTTGGGTGGGTGAAGTGCTCTATAATTGGCTCTTAGTCTAGTTGGTTTATAGTGTTATTTTAGTGTTTCCTTAATGATCTTCTGTCTAGTTATTCTATGTATTACTGAATGTGAAGCTTTGAAGTCTTCAACTATTAACATTAAAGTATCTATTTCTCCCTTCATATCTGTCAGTTTTTGCTTTATGAGCTTTGGTGCTCTGTTAGCTGCACATGTTTATACTTGTTATATATTTCTCATGAATTGATACATTAATCATTATAAATATCTTTTTTTATCTCTATTAACATTTTTAAAATTTTTTTTTAATTTTTTTTTCAACGTTTATTTATTTTTGGGACAGAGAGAGACAGAGCATGAACGGGGGAGGGGCAGAGAGAGAGGGAGACACAGAATCGGAAACAGGCTCCAGGCTCCGAGCCATCAGCCCAGAGCCTGACGCGGGGCTCGAACTCGCGGACCGCGAGATCGTGACCTGGCTGAAGTCGGACGCTTAACCGACTGCGCCACCCAGGCGCCCCAACATTTTTAAATTTTAAAGTCTGTTTTGTAGGGTGCCTGTCTGGCTTAGTTGTTAGCGCATGCAACTCTTGATCTCAGGATTGTAAGTTTGAGCCCCACAGTGGATGCATAGATTACTTAAAAAATAGAATCTTAAAAAAAAAAAGTCTATTTTCTTTAATATCAGTGTGGTCATGCCACCTTTCATGTTTTTGCATGTTTTCATGATACATCTTTTCCATTTTTTTTTTTACTCCCAATCTACTTGTATTTTGAATCTATAAAGTATGTCTTCTGTAGGCTGCATATAGATTTTTTATGTGTTTTTGTACAGTCTGATAATCTCAGACTTTTGGTTGGATTGTTTATTCCATCACATTCAGTGATGTTACCCATATATAGTTGACCTTGAATTACAATGGGTCCACTTATAGGTGTGTTTTTTATAAATACAGTACAATACTGTAAATGTATTTTCTCTTATGATTTTTAATAACCTTTTTTCTTGCTTTATTATAAGAATACAGTATATAACACATATAGCGTATAAAATACGTGTTAATCAACTGTTTATGCTATCTATAAGGCCTCTGGTCAATGGTAGTTTTTGGGGAGTCAGAAGTTATATGCAGATTTTCAACTGCATGTGTTATCCCTTCTCCCCCTATGTTGTTCATGGGTCAACCATAGTTGGATTTATTTTTGACACATTTACTTTGTATTCTCTGTATGTCTCTTGTCCTTTTTATTTGTCCGTTATTGCATTTTTTTTTACCTTAAGTGAATATTTTTAAATATAGCCTTTTAACTTTTTTAAATGGTGTTTTCACTATACTTTTTGAGTATTTTTATTAGTGGTTTTCTAGGGCTTACCATATATATCTTATCAAAATCAGCTTCCAATTTATACCAGATTAATTCCTATTCAGCAGTATATAGACGCATTATTCCTATATAGCGCTGTTCCCTTCTCCTCCAACACAAAAAGTTATACACATTGCATCTTTTAATGTTATAAACCCAAAAATGTATTGTTATAGATACTACTTTACCATATGTAGTAATTTCTTTGGCCTCATACAACTGTGTTCCTATATACCTCATTTGCACTGGTATTGGCAAATATATCACATATATCTTATTTTTGTATGCTACTGGCCTAATGACATGTCCGTAGTGTTTCATACAGTTGATACTTATGTCAGTTATGATATCCAGGAAGAGTATGCACTTATAATAACTTTTACTGGTGTTCTTGTTTTATTATGTGGATTCATATTACCTTCTGTGGTTACTTGCTTTCAGTCTTAAGAACTTACTTTCATATTTTTTGTAAGGTACGTCTTTTAGGAGCAAGTTATCTCAGTTTTTGTTTATCTAGGAAAGTCTTTTTTTCATATAAAGTTTTGAAAGATAATTTGGCTGGATATGAAATTTTTGGTTCACAGATTTTCCTTCGAATATTTTGAATGTGTTATCCCATTCTCTTTTGACTTGTATCATTTCTGCTGAGAAGTCTGTTGTTAATCTTACTGGGGTTCCCTTGTAAGTAATGGGTTATATTTCTCTTGCTCCTTTTAAGATTTTTTTCTTGTCCTTGACTTTCATCGTTTTTATTATGACATGTCCCTTTGTCATAATAAAGATCTCTTTGCATTTATAATGCTTGGAGTTTGTCGATCTTCTTGGATTTTTTTTTTTCAGTACATTTGATAAAGTTTAACCATTTCTTTGAATGATTTTTTTTTCCTCTTCTTTCTATCCACTCCTTGTGGTACTCATTACAAGTATGTTGGTGCACTTAATGATGTCATACATTCTTCTGAGTCTGTCTTCATCTTTCTTCATTCTTTTTACTCTGTTATCTCTCTCTTGATTTCTATATCTTGAAATTTGCTTATTCTTCTGTCAATTCAAATCTGTTGAAGCACTCTAATGAGATTTTTTTGTTTTTTTCTGTTACTGTATTTTTCAACCCCACAATTTCCATTTGGCTCTTTTTTGTAACTTCTATCTGTTTATTGATATAATTTATTTGATGCAATATTGTCATCATACCTTCCTTCTTTAACTATTGTTTTCTGTAGTTTTGAGAATATGTTCATAATCATTGTTTTGAAATCTTTTTCTGATAAATCAACATCTTATTATTCTCACAAGCTGTTTCTGTTGCTTGCTTTTTTTCCCTGGGTATGGGTCATGCTTTCTTGTTTGTTTGCATGCCTCATAATTTTTTTGTGGGAAATTGGACATTTCATGTAATATACTGTACCAGTCCTGGACACTGGTTGTCCTTTACTGCTCCCTTTCAGGACTTGTTATGTTATTTGTTTGTTTATTTATTTATTAACTGGCTAGTCTATTTCACTTCCTACAGTGTTAAGTCTCTTATGTTGCTCCTCAGCTGCTTTGGATATGTCCATAGTTGCCCTGGGATGATAGTGATAATGGTAGGGCTTTCCTAAACTCTTTCTCTGACTTCACCCAGCTGTTGCGCTCCACTGATAGCTGGATAATTACCCTACTGCTTTTAATAATGCTTGGAGATATAAATTGCTCTATAAATGAATCCTGTCAAATTGTGTCTTCTTTGAAGGAATCATTTCTAAGGTCAGTGTTTGATATTTGTTCCAACCCCAGGAGGGCTTCTCAACTTATTTCCAGTTCTTTCCTGCAAACTAGCTGGCCTGCAGTTTAGCGTGTATCTTGAATCTCCTCCCAGTTGCCTTTCACCACAGTCTTTACTGTTTTGCAAACACACTTAGGCTTGAACTTCTCTACACTTTGTTGCAAATGAAATAAGTTCCTTTGGGTAGGGAGTAGAAGCTATCTGTTATGGCCTGCTTCCCCCTTCTGGCAAAGTCTCTGAGCCAGGGCTCTGGAGCTGGGGTGGTGATAATGAAAAGCTTCTCTCTGAGTGACCTTCTTGCTGCAGGAGGTGAATGCTTAGTGTAGGTGCAGCAGCCTGAGGTCTAGTCAGCTGCCAGTCCTGGTGTGGAACCACGGGGGCAGGAGTGTTTAGGGCCTCATTATTTTCAGTGTGACACACTCAAGTTAGAGCTGTCATTTCACAAGTGGGGTCTGGGTGGAAGAAGGGAGCCTCCACCTAATAGTCATTCTCCTTTGGGACTTAGCCTCAGTAACAGGTGGCTGGCAGTAGTTCCCCTGAAAGAAAGCCCTTCTGGCTAGTAGCTGGAGGGAGAGGGAGCTGTTCTGGCTGTTGTAGTGTGGAGTGTCTTCTTGCTGAACTGAGAGGAGAGAGGAAGTGTTCTTGGTTCAAATATCACAGACTCTTTCTTGTCAAATTTTCATTGATTTTCTTGAATAGATACATTTTTTTTCATTTGCTGTTCGTCCTTGGACCATTTCCAGAAACTTTAAATAGTTGTTGTTTTAACAGTTTTCATCAGTTTCGGTGGGAGCAGATCAGCAGAACTCCTCACACTGTCATGCTGGAAGTAGATCCTTTTTTCCATAGGTTTTTAACAAGTGTGAAGTGATAATGTGTTTAGGCTCAAAAAAGTTTGGGGAATGTTCTTTGATGTTCCCATAGTATCCTCTACTTACTCTTTTATAAAATACATTATATTATCATTTCTTGTGTAATATAGTTCTTCTGCTAGAGCAGAGTTTTTAAAAATTTTTCAATTATGTTCCATAAGAAATATACATATATCCTATCTTGAACACATACATATATGTATTATTTTTTTACAAAAGTTTCACCAAGCACACTTGCTGTTTCTATGGATGATATACTGTAGTATTTTCTATTGTATCTTTTACTTCATTAAAAAAAATTGCTTGGTTGCTATTAATTGATCTCACAACTTGCAATTTAAAAAACACTCTCTAGACTAAGACTCCTTGAGGCAAAGGACTATGCTTGGGATTGAGATTTTATCACTAATTTCTGGCACAGTGCCTGGCACATGGTATGCACTTAACAAATGTTTCTTGAATGACCGTGTGAATGCTGGACTTCTCAGAGTTAAGTTATGGTGTACTGAGATGCCCTAAGAGAGGTTACAGCATAGAATTAGAACCCTCGCGTGACCCCTGAACCTCTTGACTAAGGAGTCCCTATAAATATCTCTCAGAAGTGGTGCTTGGGAATTGTTTTAGCTGACTGAGAGTATGCTTTGGTAAATTTCTTTTTCCAATGCAAATAAAGGGTAAAACCCAGGAAAATACCATGTAAACATTTTGTACTTTCATTGGATCTTTTCTTCCCAGATACTTAAAGGAGGAAATCTGTACTATATGGAAGGAAGCATAGAAACAAGAAAATGTAGACAAAATTATGTGTGGACTAGTTTATTCTCAAAACTTAACTTTAGTTAACCAAATGTTACAATTATGCTTTTTTAGCTAGTGGACATTTGTCAAGATCTTTCCTCACAGTTAGTAGGCAAAGTAACTCATACTGTTTCTTGACTTAGTTATTTTTTTGAAATCCCCCCCAAGTGGATATAGTTAAACCTTTTGAAGATTGCCAGACCAAGTATAGTTCTTGGGGTATAACAAGGAATGAGCAGTAGAACTTTATTAAGACTTAGGCTATGTACATACATACATACATAATCAAGCTGTTACTTAAGATTACCTTGCCCCTAAATGAGTGGTCTTGAAGATGATGCAGGGTAGGGTAAGAGAAAGACCAGGTTCCCTGTGACAGAAAGAGAAGCATCTATTAGAAGAAAAGTTTAAAGAAAAGTCAGCTTGTGGAATTAATAATGCCGGAGGCCATATGGTACTGTTAGATTATCTCATAGTCTAAGTCAAGATGAGAACTTCTTTAAGAACAAACAAACAAAGCAACAAAAAAAACTTCATATGTTAGATGTGAGAGGAGATCTCCGCTCTGAAATTCTTAGTTGACATTGAAAATGCATATTACCTTGGGGGTAGAGTTAGGGGGAGAACCAATAAAAACTTTTGTATTTAATTTCCTGGTGGTTGAAGAGTTCACATTCTAGACTTGGAAGCAGATAGTACCTCACAGTGCAACCTCTGTGAATTATCCTGTCTAGAGAAACCAAGCATCTGGCTGTATGAAATTGGAACTCAGAGAACTGATTAATTTTATTATATAGGGTATGAGGGCTGTGGCTCCTGCCAGATGTAGTTGAGATCTTTCTCAATCTCCTCTGATATTTCTGTTCTTTATGCCCACAGAGTTTAGAGTAGTTTTGAATTTTGTTGGTCCAGAGTAGCCCTGCCACCATGGCCTTTTTAAATACCCTTTTCTTACAGATGGGAGTGAGTGTGGTGGGTTTAGGTTTACAACCAAATTAAGCAGGAAGTACAGAGTTCCTATATATCCTGTCCCCCTCACATGTATAACTTCCCCCACTATTGACATCCTGTACCAGAGTAGTACATTTGTTGCAATTGATGAATCTACATTGACACATCATAATTATCCAAAGTGCATCGTTTGCCTTAAGGTTCACTCTTGAGGTGGTAACTCTATAGGTTTAGATAAATGAATAATGACATGTACCTATCATTATAGAATACAGATTGGTTTCACTGTCCTAAATATCCTCTGTACTCTTCCTGTTCATCCTCCCTTCCCCTCCACCTCTGTGAGCCTTTTGCTTTTATTTTTAAAATTACTTATGGAACCAGTTCTGTTATAATTTCACTCCTGTGTTGAACTGTTGAACTATATGTACTTTGACCATAATGTAGTTCAAAGAGTTTCTCCTTAACTAAAGGACTGCTGATATCTTCCTTTTATTCCTTTCTCTCCATTCTTTCTCCAAATGGTAGCATGTCAGCATATATTGTATAAAAGAGATATGCTTTTATTTCCTGAGATTTCCTTGATGGTCTGCTAGTTAGAGGTACTTCTGGACAAGTGATAAAGTCTGATAATACAGCCCTAAGTAGCAAGGTTTTGCTCTAGGCCCATAGAGCTAGAAGAAAATTTAAAAATGGTTCCTGTTCTCTGTTTACAGGTTACAGTCACTTCTTGTACAGATCTCAAATACAGAAATGGTATGTTCTTCCTACATAGCCTTACCTAAAAGAGCTATATATTTCTTGGGTACCTTAATGTACATGCTTATCATTTCCTCCTTGCTGCACCCTTTTTTGAAGAATCTGCCCAGACTTTACTACCCATTGATCACCAATCTTTGCCAGATGAGCAAGTGATCTGGTGGAAACCAATCTAGAGATTCCATTGGCTGAATTGAGCCCACTAGATTCTCTTCCCTGAAAATGGGGACCTTGAGATACTGAGTTAATGAAATGATGATGAATCTTTGTGCTGAAAGATCACCTAGAGCTGTGACTAGGCTCCAAACTATACCATAAACTTACATAACTTAACAACATGTGCAAGCCAGGGGGATCAAAATTCATGAGTCAGTAGAGGAAGGTGGTCTACACAGAGGAGCTGACAGTGGAGGACACATGTGGAGACCCATGAGCAATGGTGACAAGAGTTTCTAGTCCCAGTTTTCATTTGGTCCAGCTTAACTTTGTTTTCTTTCCTTGAGTATCCTTGAGATCTTTTGTTGTAGCATTTTCATAACATTTCCCTTCCCCATTTGACTCAATCTAGTTGTGTGGGTTTTTGTTTTACAACTGAGATGTAGTGCCAGTAGTAAAATAGATTCTTATAGAATTAAAATCTTGAAGACTCTGGATTGTAAGACACAAAGAGAGATAGAAAACCAAGGTTTGATTATCAGTGCAAAGTAAGTGTATATGGAGTAGCCTTTTGTCAAGGCATTTGTCATGGCATTTATTAGCTCATTCACTACTCTTCCATTTTCTAGGCTAAAGAATGCCTATATCATTTCATCTTTTCTCAAAACAGTAAAAATTTCTGTCCTTTTCTGCCTCTTTAGTTATCACAGTTTTCTTCAGTTTCTTTATATAACCTCAGGGAGATTGCTGAAGTAGGTGCTAGGAGACCTGGATTCTGTTCTTGCTGGGACTCCAACCAAATGGAGATAGTCTTAAGAAAGTACTTCAACTCTCTGCACCCTATTACCTCTTCTATGAAATGAAAGGGTTGGGCTGGATCACTGATTTCTACCTGTAGCTCCCGGACTTCTTAAGGGTAATATTCATAGGCTGTGGGGCTTAGGACAGGGACATAAATTTTGGGCATCACTATTTAGCCTACTACAAATGAGATGGCATAGTTAAAACCAGTTTTTAAACCTTTTTGTTCCATAGGACCACAAGAATACTTCCATTCTTGGGGCGCCTGGGTGGCGCAGTCGGTTAAGCATCCGACTTCAGCCAGGTCACGATCTCGCGGTCCGTGAGTTCGAGCCCTGCGTCGGGCTCTGGGCTGATGGCTCGGAGCCTGGAGCCTGTTTCCGATTCTGTGTCTCCCTCTCTCTCTGCCCCTCCCCCGTTCATGCTCTGTCTCTCTCTGTCCCAAAAATAAATAAACATTGAAAAAAAAAATTAAAAAAAAAAAAGAATACTTCCATTCTTTATCTGAAACATAATGTGGAAATACTATCTTATAGTGATTTACTTAGTGTGCTGTAGCATGAATCAGTGCTTTAACCCAATCAGAACCCATTTTTGTCTCCCCAAAATCTGCTGGCTAGAAAATTACAAGTCTTGTTAGGAAGCAAGAAGGTAGATAATGGGTGCTAGACAGGTAACCACAAATGTCTACTGCACCTAAAATTCTAATAAGGACCAAAAATGGGTCAAATCTGGCAGGCTTGCTAAATTTTGCAAGTGTTAGTGTATTCTAATATTATGGTCTTTTACCCAATATTATGTTAGTGTATTCTAATATTATGGTCTTTTACCCAATATTATGCTTTAAAAAAAAAATCCTATGGGGCCATGAATCCCAAGTTGTTGGTTTTGTTGTTGTTGTTGTTTGCTATATTAATGCCAACTTACCAGTTGCTCCTTATCTTAGAATTTTTGTCCCTGCATAACTTCATTCTTTTTCAATAGGTCTCTTCCCTGAGATTTTCACATTCAGTAGATTTATCCTCCTTGCAACGCTCTTGGTTGCTCCTTGCCATGGGGCATTAGCAAACACAGAGTAGTACAAACTGCATTTAGCATCTCCGTTTATGCACTAGAGAACTGTGACTGGAGTTTTTATAAGTGTTTTTACCCCCTTGTGAGGTAATTGAAATAGAATACAGACATTTATTTTGTTTTGAAGTTTCTGTGATTTACATATGAACAAATCTATACTTCTGTAGGTATCAGATGACTGGTATTTTGGGGGGTATATGTTTTTCTTCGTTGACTGTGCTGTGTAGAGATCTTTTCCCTATTTTCATGAAAGTGCTCTGGATCTAGGACTGGATGAGAGGGTGTGCAACATGATTGGGAATAAACACAAGCTGCTGCTTTTTTATTACAGCTAAGGCATAGTAGAGGTCATGCATATAATGGCTCATAAATAGAGTGCCCTCCAGCAGATCGATAAAGTATAACAAAGCGAATGACATACAGGCTAGAATTTATACTAATTGTTCAAGTCAGGCTATGTCAGCGTTTTTGTAATTGGCAATACCTTGGTGTTTCACACAAGCCATAAAGGGCTCTAGAAGGAACTCTTTTTTTTGTTTGTTTGTTTGTTTGTTTGTTTGCCATGGTTTTAGTTGTATTCTGTATGTGTACAGCATAGCAGAAACAATCCACTCTACCCTGAGTGTTACTTATCCCATAAATCATCTTCCCTACATACTATTTCCTGTTTACTAATAGATTATTTGGCTTCCAGCTTTGCTGGTGTAGAACCTTTATGTTCATCTTAAACTCCTTCAGGGTGGGTGGGGGGTACTATATTATAACCATCTTTGAGTGAATTGAAAAAGCACAATTCCCCATTTGGGCTTAAAATGAAAGACTTAACTGAGGGACTTGACTTTACATATATCCTTCCCAGATCTGTTAGAACTACTGCAGCTTCTCCCCTTGAGTTTTTCTCAGCTTCTTGGAAAACTAGTAGGGGACGAGATCTAGAAGTAGCAGTATTCACTAAGATAACTGAAGATGCATAGGAGGGAAAAGAGGACATTGTACTGGAAAGATTTGTTTTACTATGGTTATTAAAGCAAAAATGGGAGGAGCAAGGAGAAGGCATACTGTTTCTTTCTGAGGAGGTTAAAGTTTTAAGAGAAAGAGACAGCCAGTTGTGTTGAAATAATTTGACATCCATCCCTCCATGGTCATATTTTTTTGAAGCCAGGGTAGACAGTTGGGTAGAGATAGGTATATATAACCCTTTTTTTAAACAAATGGACTAACCCTTTTAACCCTTGGAACTATTTCAGTAGGTGGTGCTCTTGTGCCATAACGTAACATAGGTTTTAGAGAGGTTCTGAGACCACGGTGGGTAGTTCTAGGGCCCTTGTCCCTGTTGATCTTGTGGGTCACTGCCAAGTGCATCACTTGGATAGCAGCGTATGGGTGCTTTTTTGTGAGAGATTTTTTCCTTTGTCTGGAAATGAGGTGAATTCAGGTCTGTACCTTCTCTAAAGCTACCTGAGCTCTGCTTTCCAGGAGAACCTAACTGAGGGGTTTACTAACCTTTCAAAAATGTTGTGGCTCTAGTTTTTATTCAAACAGCCATGATATGTGTTGTGTTACCAGTTTTCTATGACCATTTTTTTTAATTGTAAATCATCGGTGACCTCCACATCAAGTTCCTTTCCAGATAACTCAGGCATTCTTGTTCCTTTGTTTTCCTTTCCTTTAGCTTCAGTAAAGGAAGTTTATTAAATTTAAATAGTTAAATTTAAATGTAAAATTAAATGCAATAAAATTAAATATGTGGTAGAGAAATTTGTAAATGATGAAGAAATATGGATGAAAAACTTTGAGTTCAAATAGCAGCCAGTGATAACTATAGCTGACAGTGAACCTGGTTGGCATCAGTCCTTTGCCTCACTTCTTTTGCTATATATTGAGATCTTTTGTTCGGAGTTGGTTGCAATATCATGATGGTGAGCAAGGTATCCAGTGAAGTCCACATTTGGTGCTGCTGGCAGAAGTGTAGTGGGCAAGGAAGAGAAATTTAAATCCAGCTATCCAAGCAGGACAAATCTCTTATTGCCAGTAGTTGCCAAAAATATTTAGGGTTCTGCTTTTTCAGGAAGTTTCTTGGGGTTGTCTCTAAAAGTGAAAAACAGTTGCTTCACCTTGTGTTTACCAGCCATTAAGTAAGAGGCAAATGCTTGCTGGGTGTGCTCACCTGAGCTGCTGATTCCTGTTGTCTCCCCATTGAACTTGGCTGGCCCTGACTGCAGTGCTGGCAGCCAGCCTGTTGAGATTCATGACCCAGCAGATCCAATGGTTGTTCAGGACACTCTCTTGTAGCTTTTGAGATTTTCCTTTTATAATTAATACTTTAACTTGTGTAGATTTGTTATTGACTTATTTAATTATCTGCTTGTTTTTTAAAATTATCTTAGTATTCAGAATGTGCTTTTAATCTGAGAACTCAGGTATTTCTTGAACATTCTTAGCTTTTATCTCTAAATATTGCTTCTCTTCTGAACTCTCTTCACTTTCTTTTTCTGTGACACCTCTTAGGTGTTTGTGGAGCTATCACTCAGGTTTCTTAACTGCTTTTCATTTTTTCTCTTTTTTTTTCTGGACTGCATTCTGAGTGAATTCCTTAATATTATCTTCAGATTGACCAAGTCTTTCTTCAATTCTGTTCAGTCTGAGGTATCTTGTTTACTGAGTTTTTAAACTTTTATGACTATATCCTTCACATAATTTCTAATTGATTCTTTTTAACCATCTCTTATTTTAATTCTGCCTTTTTGTTTTATAATTTTTAATTATTTTTCAATTAGCTTTCTAAAAGCATCTTAAATATACTTATTTTATTGGACTGTTTTGTAATATTAATTTCATCTGAAGTGAATTAGTGGCCTGATGACTGATTTTGTTAGTTGCCTTTATTAGCATTAGATTTCTTCATGTACTTTAGAACTTTGGTTGAAGGGCATGATTTGTTTGAGATCTATTTTGTATTGTTTTTATTCATTTACTCATTTTCCACTTCTTTCCTCTTTGCTCACTCTTTGTAGCTATTTTGGAGTTGTCTTGGGTGGCTTCCACAGAGCCCCACTCTAGACCTGCAGTGGTGGTTTATACTTGGGCAATCACAGGCTGTTTCATTGGGTTCCTGATCGCTGGATGGCCTGTGTCCTCCTTCCTCCGTATGTCACTGCTCCATATGAAACAAGGAGCTGCCAACCTTCTTTCAGGAATGGAGGGGTCTCCTCCTCCAGTTATCACCTTGACTGTGCTGTCACACAGCTTTGCTAGGTCTGACTCTTCGTGGATTATGTTTAGCCTCAGAACCGTGTAGGATTCATATTTCCAGTTTTAGTGCCTGAATCGTGATCTTAGAAGGCTCAGGGCTTTCCGTTCGAGGACTTTCCTCTTTGAGTTTCTGCCCCATGTCTATTTTACAGCAATAGTTATATTGTTTGTTAGCTTGCCTGCATCCTTTTGGTTTTCTCTTCTTATGTTTCCCCTCTCTGTGCTGTATGTTTGGAGTAGAGAGGATCCATCAGAGTAAATTTACTGTGCCATCTTAACTGGAAGTCATGTGGGCTGAGGGATTAAAGGAAATAAAGTGAGATATTTGGTTTTACATAGCACTAAAAGCTAACCACAAAAATGCTTTTTTGTGTGAGTTCAGTGACCCATAGCATACGGTTATTTAAACTTCTCCTTCAGAGCCTTGTAGACCCCAAAAGATGAGTAGGATTAAGCAGGTGGGATTTATTAGGATTCTATGGTTCTCTGCAAGGATTTCACCTTTTATTTTTCATTTGGATGGTAATTTAAAAATCCAATTGTTCCCAAACACCTAAATGCCCACAATTCTAACTAAATAGTGTCTTAAGATGTCAGTGCCTGCAGCTGTGTTTGTAGTGGCACTAAATAGCACTACTTTTAGATATTGAAAACAAACAGAGGTAAAAAGGTAAATAATACGTTTGAGCTGGGTGAGAGATTGCTGTTTCACAGTAGTTCAAAAAGAGAAAAGGGCGAATTAGGCATCCCCACTTATGGTAGGACCAGCAAATAACAGAAGCTGCTGGTAGCTTTTGGTAGCCAGTACCAAGTTTACATGACCAGTCCAAGTGAGATTCAGTAACCTGAATCATTGATCACATTGGATGCATTTTGTTGATTGAAATTTTATTCATTTTGTAGATTTATTGGTATTTGTGCATGTAAAGATTTTGCAGATGTATAAGAGCTATATAAGCATAATGGTTTTACTAGTTTTGTACTTATTAGTACAGGATAAAAATTCTTTTTCAGTTAGCTTTTTAAAAGTATCTTTAAATTAGCTTTCAAAAAGCATCTTTTAAAAGCCGTCTAAAACAGCTCTCAGAGCCCCAAGCAGTTTTTTTCTTCAAGTTTGAGAAACAGGGATCAGGGGTAACTTAACTCTTCCTATGCAGTGTAGGAACATCCTGTGTTTGGTTTTTATGTTTTTGCCTGGCTCACCCCTGCTCATACTTCATGGTTTTACTTAGCTTAGGCATCCTTTCTACCTGGAAGCGTCTGACACCCCCGTGCCAGGTGAAATGCCCCTACTCAATGTTCCTTGTAGCACCCTGTTTCCTTTTTCCCAGCCCTTCCCCTAAGGGATTATGTTTTTTCTGTTTATAGATCCTGATTTTCTCATTAGCAACAGGTTGCTTGAGAGCAAGGAATTATACTGCCATCTTTTTACTTTCAATGTTTTTGAGAGTTTCTGTCATAAAGTTGTCTCCCAATAAATTTGTGGGATTTTTTGTTTTTGTTTATTTAGTAATAAATTATGAGTACAACCAAGGGTGGGAAGAGGCAGAATAACTTAGAGCTGAGTCACCAGTGACAAAGGTAAGAAGATTTCTAATATTTTAATATCTAATGTGCCCCTCAGCCCATTTGTTAAACTTGTGGTCTCATTGAACACCACAGTCTTGCTGTAAGATAAGACAGTTGAGGACAAGAATGCAAGGAAAGGAAGTAACCACTATTTATTCCTAACAGAATGTATGTGGGAAGACGGGCATTTAAAAAAAATTTTTTTTTAATGTTTTTTGTTTTATTTTTGAGAGAGCGAGACAGAGCACAAGCAGGAAGGGGCACAGAGAGAGGGAGACATAGAATCAGAAGCAGGCTCCAGGCTCTGAGCTGTCAGAACAGAGACCGACATGAGGCTTGAACTCATGAACTGCGTGATCATGACCTAAACTGAAGTCGGACGCTTAACTGACTGAGCCCCTCAGGTGCCCCAAGACTGGTATTTTTTTGAGTCCCATTCGTTGCTCTTTGGTGCTCTGATGGAGAACAAAGTCAGGGGTCTCTGTCTTAGTAGATCCAAAAAAAACACACTATCATGAAGGGCTGTTTCTCCTTGGAAGCTAGGTCTGGAGAGCAAACTCTTTTCTTCACATGACTGGGGACATGGGCTGGAGAATGGACCTCCATAAATCCCTAGACAGTTATCTGCTAGATTAAATTTCCTTAATTCTTTGCAAAGTCATCTGAGGAGTGCGTACACTCTGCACCTGGATTGCAGTTGACTCCTCTGATTCCTTAGACCTAGATTTTGTTTATGATTGAGGTTTGTTTGAAATTATCTGCAAATTTCACGTCTGTGTTTTTGATTAGACCATCTCGAGGAGAAACACTGCTGACTCAACAGAGAAAAAGCCAGCTCCTCCTAGTGGAACTTTTCTTAAAACCTCATTGTTTTTAGAGAGAAAATATCATTTCTTAAGCCCTTCATGTGGAAACAAGAATATATTATTGTGATTTTTTAAAAGTTACAAACACAGGGGCAAATTGATCACTCTTACTTAGTGAAGCAAAGAAACATTACTTTTTAGTAAATTAAAAATACTGGTATCAGGCTTTCAGTAAGGCAGAGGAAGAATGTTGTCAACCTTAAGCATAGTTGAACATAAATTTCTTAATTTTAGATTTGATTATATTCCTGGAGGTTTTAAATATTTCCTGATAAGGGCATTGTGCCCCTAGTTGATGACATTAATTGAAGGCTAGGTATTTAATTTGTCTTTTTCTTCTTTCATAAAGTGTGTTTTGTAGCATTCTGTCCTTAAATCTGTTTGGTGCTTACTTCATGGGAGAAGTGACTTCAGTTGATTCATGCTCAGAGGAAATGGAAAAAAAAGTAGTGTTTTTTTTTTTTTTTTTTTATCAGTTTGCCACTTTGGTTATGGGCCATATTTGGCATGTATAGACTTAACCTCTCATACCTCTGGCTTGGAGATGGGACAGACCATAGGAAAGCAGTTTCTAACTTTTTTGGCCTCTGACAGGTATGATACACATCCATTTTGATACCATGAGGTTTTAAATGAGCTTTGTTTGAAATGTTGACAATCTGGGAGCTACACGGGCTTCCATCAACACAAAATCAGTTCAAATTTTATCTTAGTCTCTCCTCTGCAGTAGCCTTAGTGGGTTTATATTCACACATTTGTTCAAATATTTATTGAGTTTCTGTGTGCCAGGTACTGTGTACAGCAGTGCTTTTCAGAACTCCTAGGTTCTGAGGAGATGTACCAGTTAAGATGTGTTTGACCGCAAGTAACAGAAAACCCAACAAAATGTGGCTTAAACCAAAAGGAAAATAAAATTCCAAGGTTGACTACTTTATTGCCTCAGCTGTGCTCTCAGGCTTACTTACTGCTGGGTCCCAAGGCAACTACTGCCATTCTAAGTGTCACATGGAGACCACAGTGTCTAATACAAAAAAAATGTGAATTTATTCTAGGTTGAGAAAGACTCTGTCAGAAACCTTCCAGCCCGAAGCTCAGTTCTCATTGTTCTATGTAGACTAACATTGGCTGTTCCTGCATTGGTAGGAGGGCAAATGGAAATGCCATGACTGGTGTGCATACACCAGCCATTCTCAAAATGTGACTCAGGAAACCTTGGGTATCCCTGATTCCCTTTCACGAGGATCATAGGACGAAACTATTTTCATAATAATGCTAAGACGTTATTTGCATTATCCACTCTCATTTTCTCACTAATCGACCGTGGAGTCAAAGGTTACATGACGTATGATGATCTCATTGCTCTAGCAGCTAATGGAATGTATGTGTGTGTAGTTTTGGGTCTTAAATTTTTTTTCAGGTTTAATTTCTAATGTGGTAAATATTGATAAATATAACCCACATTAACAAAAGCCTCTCAGTAATGTCCTTAGTAATGTTTAAGGATATAAAAGGATCCTGAAAATGTTTTTGATTTACTGGTCTACATTAATCAAGATGTTCACCCACGGCGTTGGGGCACATCCCAGCTTCCCCAAGACTCATGCTGTGAGATTCCTCGATAAACTGATTCTGTTAACAAAGAAGCAGTTGGAAGGGTTAGGGCTGTCAGGTAGACAACCAGCATTGTGTGCAGGACTATTCTGAGGAGGGGCTTGGAGAAGAGGACATGGCAGGGACATAGGATATACTCCAGGCCCTGCTTTGACCAGAGCCACTCCAAGTCTGTGTTTATTTTTGTAATTGTAGCACAATATACATGACATAAAATTTACCCTTTTAACTGTTTTTTAAATATATAGCTTAGCGGCATTAATTATATTCATAGTGTTCTGCAACTATCACCACCATCCATCTCCAGAACCTTTTCATCTTCCCAAACAGAAACTCTGTATCCATTAAATAATAATTCCCCACCCAGCGCCTGACAGCCACCATTCTGTTTTCTGCTTCTGTGAGTTTGACTACTCTGGGTATCTCCTATAAGTGAAATGATATAATACTTGTCCTTTCATGTCTGGGTTATTTCTCTTAGCATAATGTTTTCAAGGCTCATGCATGTATGTATCAGAATTTTCTTCCTTTTAAGGCTGAATAATATTCCATTGTATTTATTTTGTGTATTCATCTCTTAATGGACATTTGTGTTGTTTCCACCTTTTGGCTGTTGTGAATAATGCCAATATGAACATGGGTATACAAATACCCATTTGAGTTCCTATTTTCAAATCTTGTGTGTGTGTGTGTGTGTGTGTGTGTGTGTGTGTGTGTGTGTGTAAGTGTATAAAGAGAGAGAGGTGGAATTGCTGGGTCATTTGGTAATTCACTGTTTAACTGTTTAGGATCCACCATACTGTTTTCCACAGCAGCTACACTATTTAGTATTCCCACCAGCAATGTGCAGGGGTTTGGTTTTTCTATACTCTCACCATTACTTGCTATTTTTTGTATTTTCTAAGTAAGTCACCCTAATGGGTGTAAAATAGTATCTCATTGTGGTTTCGATTTGCATTTCTATAATGATTAATGATTTGAACATCTTTTCATATGTTTCCTGGCCATTTTATCTTCGAGAGATACCTATTTAAGTCCTTAGTCCAGTTTTTTAAAACTGGGGGTTTCTTTCTTCCTTTGTTTCTTTCTGTCTTTGAATTGTGGGAGTTCTTCATATATTCTGGATATTGATCTCTTCTTTCATATATGATTTCCAGAGGTCTGTCCATTTTATATGTTGAACTTTTATGGAAGGTTTCATTTTAGGGGTGCCTGGGTGGCTCAGTTGGCTAGGCATCTGACTGTTGATCTCAGCTTAGGTCTTCATAGCAGGGTCATGAGTTCAACCCCTGCATTGGGCTCCACATTGGGTATGGAGCATACTTAAAAAGAAAACAAAAAAAACCCCCAAGGTTTCATTTTACTAAAGATTTTTTAAAAAGCTTTAAAGCTCAGGGGCGCCTGGGTGGCGCAGTCGGTTAAGCGTCCGACTTCAGCCAGGTCACGATCTCGCGGTCCGTGAGTTCGAGCCCCGCGTCGGGCTCTGTGCTGACTGCTCGGAGCCTGGAGCCTGTTTCCGATTCTGTGTCTCCCTCTCTCTCTGCCCCTCCCCCGTTCATGCTCTGTCTCTCTCTGTCCCAAAAATAAATGAACGTTGAAAAAAAAAAAATTAAAAAAAAAAAAAAAAAGCTTTAAAGCTCTGTGCCATTGTTGCCATTCTCACTTTTGTGACCTCATCCTAGATGTTTACCTGCTATACTGGTTTAGAAGATATGGATGGTAGGACCTGGGTAATTACCTCATATTATAAATTACTTGGTAATTTATAAGAACTACTTTTGAATTTCTCACACTATTCAAAATGTAGCCCTGGCTACTCTTATTTGTGTACATGGCTTTATAGGTTACCAACTATTTGCCATGGAAGAAAACGATGATTCAGACTAAATGATTTTTAAAATATTTTTCCTTTACATCTGTGGCAATCGTAGCCTTTGACAGGACTTTACAGGCACCAGATTCCTCACCATATCAGCTGATTAAGGAGTCTTTTTAGACTCTTCATAAAATCTAAAAACAGTTGAATTCTAAGTTGTCTCTAGATGGGACAGCCCTTTGAGACACAGAAGTGCCTTCAACAGCAGTGCTAATGGAGGATCAGAAAATTGCAGGTTAAATTATAGAAGGGATTTTTTCATCCTGAAACTTCGTAAATTAGGAGAGGACAATAATGTCACATAATGTAAATGAGAGGCTGGAGTTGCTGGCTCATGTATTACTGGTCACTTCCAGTGCTGTGGTAGACTGGTCATCTTGCATGGGCCTGCCTGGGCCTGCAGGGTTTACTCTTTGAAGTCAGGGCTGCTTAAACGCTCGGTGTCAACATGGAACTTTGGGAACCCACCTTGCTTTCTGAAAGTTAATTTGAGAACCACTGGTCTAGGGGCTGTCCCTTGCTAGGGGCTATTGTCTTAACAGTTGATTTCTACAGTAAGGGAAATGGGGGGCTCATGGGTGGCTCAGTCAGTTAAGTGTCCGACTTCAGCTCAGGTCATGATCTCACAGCTTGTGAGTTTGAGCCGTGCATCGGGCTCTGTGCTGACAGCTCAGGCCCTGGAGCCTGCTTTGGATTCTGTGTCTCCTTCTCTTTCTCCCCCTCCCCTGCTCTCTCTCTCTCTCTCTCTCTCAAAAGTAAATAAACATTAAAAAAATTTTTAAAAAATTAAGAGAAATGGTGTTGTTTTGTTTTTCAGTGAATTCGGATACTTTGCCCCAGTTTGTAATGACAGGCTTGTTTCTTTCTTCTTAATTATTTTCTTCAGACACTGCTCAAGTGTTGTTGTGATACTTTTATTTCCTTTATCACCTCTCAGGAATTGTGCTTGGTAAACTCCATGTTCTTTGTGAAGCACATTTCCATGAAGTTTTTGAATATCCTTTTCCCAAAGAATGTAAATCACCAAAATGGGGAACCTTTTAGCACTGAAGCATTACCTTTTTCACTTGCTGTACTATGAATCCAAGCCATGCTATCCTAGCAACTCAGCCTGTGAACTCTCATGGACAGTGGTGTATCTTTGTGCCATGGTGATTTGAGTTCATAAAACAGTACTTGCAAGCAGTAGAGTAACTTTCAAGCAATTTAAAAATGAGAGAAGAGGGGAGAGACCGTGATTCTAAGCAGACACCATTTTGAACCAGCCCTGTTTCAGTGTCTCTGATTGCTGGCTCTGATGGCTGGATTTCCCTGCCACTTCATCCCCCTTCCTTCTGCCTCCTTCTGTAGGATCTCCTCTAATAGCGGGAAACAAGGATGTGAACAAGCACATGGGCATCCTTCACTGGATAGTGGTTTGCACGCAGGTTTAGGACATTTCTTATCTTTTCTCTATGGCAATTTCTGAAGGCCATTTTATTTTCTCCTGGAAATATACAGTGAGGGGACTAAGACCTTTGTTATTTTTAGTCTGTATATGTGGAGAAGGTGAAATCCTGGTTTTGATTCCTTGGGACTGGGTAAATGTGCCAAAAGAGAAATAACTCAAGAAATGGAAAATGGGGATTTCCTTCCAACTTTCCATGCCATTTGCTTTTGCTACATTAATATATACAGTTTGTGTACAAAATGCTTGTTAAAATCCCAAGTTTTAAGGAAATAATGTGATTGACATCCACCTTTTTTTAAATGCTCTTAAAAGATGCTTAAAGAGTATTTCTCTAGTTGCTCCTCTGAAATGGATATGGGCATAGACATCCATGTGAGGGCATGCACACTAAGCAGAGTCCTAAGAAAGTCAAGGATTTACATTGGGGCTAGATGAAGGATTTGGTATCAATCAAAAAATGTATAGTCAGATCTCAGTTGTCTAATAAGTGTGCAGATGAACTAGGATAAAAAAATTAATGCATTTGTGAAAAAAGTTAAAATCGCCATCAATCTGAAGAATCCTGTCTTTTTTATGAGGCATGCTTTTTTTTTTTTTTTTTTTTTTAAGCTGCCTGGACACCGCCTTATTTTATCTGCTTGAGTACAGACCTCTCACTAGTTATCCTTCCCTGAGTGATGAATTGGATGTCTCTTCCTCCTTATGACAATAGCCCTCTCAGGGCAAAGCAGTAGCCACATAGCTTGGGGAAAGTGGGAGCAGATAGAGAAGCCTGTGGATTTACTTCTCCTAGGAGCCGGGCTAGGAAGATGGAGCTGTTATTTGAGGATGGGAAGGAAGAAGAGAAAACAAACCCTAGGTTTGTATCGCTGGCCAGTTCTGATAGTTGTAATATTTTCAGAGACTCAGCTAGAAAATAGAAAATACTTACAGAATCTTTTGGTAATTAAAATTTTTAATTGTATTCATCAAGTATTTTATGTATTGATTAGCATTTATAAGCTATGACAGCTTTTATTTTTTCTTTTGAGGTAATATGTGTGTGGTAAATGTATATCTAGAAGTTAGAGAATTTGTGTGTGTGTGTGTAATGGAAAATAATACATACAGGAAAGCACATAAACATGACTTACAGTTTTTTAATTATTAAAATGTTAACACACACGTTAGTGGCATCCAGGTCAAGAAATAGAATATTGCCAGCATCTTGAGAGCCCTTCATGTATACCTTCCCCATAGTACTTCTTCTCTTCTTCTAAAGGTAATAGGTTTCCTGACTTTTCAGAGTAATCACTACAGTTTAGTTTTACCTGATTTTAAACTTTATGTAAATGAATCACATCTTATATATTCTTATGGGTTGGTTTCTTTTTCTCAACATTATGATTAAAAATTCATCTCTATGCCTGTGGTAGGTTCTGCATTGTCATTGCTGCATAGAGTTCCCTTATATGAATATATCACATTTAGTTTATTCATTCTACTCTTGACTGGCATATGGGTTCTTTTCAATTTGGGTCTGTTATGAATAATGCCGCAGTGAACATTCTGCTAGTGTTCATAAACACTTAACAAGCTTGGAGTGTTCTTTGAGGGAGAGTTTGTAATTTGTGGATTTTTGTATGATTATGATTTACTGAGAGAGATGTGTGAAAATTCCCAGTATGAATGGAATACTTTATTTTTATAGTTACATCAATTTCTGTGTTATATTTTGAGCTTTATAGTTTGTTTTGTATTTCCATATTACTGGAGCATACAGATTTACAATTGTTTAATCTTCCTGGTGAATTGAACACTTTATCATTATGAAGTGACCCTCTTTACCTCTGGTAATTCTTTTTGCCCCAAAGTGTATTTGAATTGATACTGTTTTTTTATTTGATTCCTTTGGTTAGGTTTGTATGTTGTTGTTGTTGTTGTTGTTTTCCTATTTTCCTTTTAGCCCCTCTGAATCACTATATTCTTATGTTTTAGATGTGTGTTTTATAACATGTAGTTGTTTCTTTTTTTAATTCAAAACTGATATCGTTGTCTGTAATGGCCCAGTTATGGAAACAGCCCAAGTGTCCATCAATTGATGAATGGATAAAGAAGATGTGATACACACACGCGCGTGTGTGCGCACACACTGGAATATTACTCAGCCATGAAAAAGAATGAACTCTTGCCATTTGCAGGCTAGAGAGTATTATGCTAAGCAAAATAAGTCAGAGAAAGATAAATACCATATGATTTCACTCATATGTGGAATCTCAGAAACAAAACAAATGAGCAAAGGGGAAAAAAACAGAGACACAAACTGAGAAACATACTCTTAACTACAGGGAACAAACGGATGGTTACTAGAGGGGAGGTGGGTTGGGGATGGGTTAAATAGGTGACGGTGATTAAGGAGTACACTTGTGCTGAGCACCAGCTGATGTACAGAAGTGTTGAATCACTGTATTGGACACCTGAAACTAATTATTACCCTGTATGTTAACTGACTGGAATTTAAATAAAATCTTAAATAAAATAAAAAATAAAAAATAAATAAAAAATAAATTTAAAAAGTGAAAAACCTGATAATCTTTGGGATGTACTTGGGAGTTTAAGTCATTGGCATATTGTATAATTACTGATATATTTTAGTTTAAATCAACCATCTTACTGTGCGCTTTTTTAAAATTCTTTTTAAAGTTTATTTACTTATTTTTTCAGAGAACACGCGAGTGGGGAGGGGCAGAGACAAAGTGAGAGAGAGAATCCCAAGCAGGCTCTGCACAGACAGCCCCAGTGTGGGTCTCTAACCCACCAACTGTGAGATCATGACCTGAGCCAAAATCAGGAGTCAGATGCTTAACCAACTGAGCCACCCAGGCACCCCTGTGGTTTTTTAAATCTTGTCCATTCTGTATTCCTTTTTCTCTCCAATCTTGCCATTTTTTTATTATAAATTTTTCTCCTTTGATAATTTGGAAATTATATACTACCTGTTGATATTCTATTAGTGGATATCCTAGAAATTACAGTATGCATACTTGAATTATTTAACACTTTTATCTTCCTTTTCCTGGAAAATGCAGGACTTTAGAACTCTGACTCTATTTTTCTCCAGGTATGCTATTGTTTTTATATATTTTAATTTCTGTATATATTTAAAAACCCCAATGACACTATTCTTATTTTATATCATAAATGTTAATTTAAATTTTTTCATGTATCTACCATTTTTGTTGTTTTTCATTTGTTCTTATGCCTGCAGAATTCTGTCTGGGATCATTTTCCATTTTTCTGAAGAGCATCCTTTAGTTAGATTAGGCTTACTGGCATCAGACTCTCTCAATGTGTCAAAAGATTTTATTTCACTTTATCTTGAAGAATATTTTAGTTAGGTATAGTATTCTAGGTTGGCCTTTTTTTTTTTCCCCTTTGACTGTATTGAAGGTATGTTTTCTGGTCATCTTGCTGTATTTTTATGTATCTTACCCATTCTTCTGTGTTTTCCATTGTTTTTACTTTCCATGTGAATTCTGGGTAGTTTCCTCTGATGTATGTTCCAAGTTCACTAATTCTATTTCCAATTGGGTCTGATCAGCTATTAAACCCATGTGTTGAATTTTTTTTTTAAAGTTTATTCATCTATTTTTAAGAGAAAGAGTGAGCGGGAGAGGGGCAGAGAGAGAGGGAAAGAGAGAATCCCAAGCAGGCTCCATGCTGTCAGTGTGGAAACTGATGTGGAGCTCAAACCCATGAACCATGAGATCATGACCTGAGCTGAAATCAAGAGTCAGTCTCTTAACCGACCAAGCCACCCAGGCGCCTCTTCATCTGTTGAATTCTTAATTTCAGTTCCTTTTTTCTTTTCTTCCGGTTTTAGAATTTCTACTGTATTCTTTGTTTTGTTTTGTTATCCTTCATTGGGGTTCTTTCTTGTGTGTTCTTTTCTTCCTGTGTGCTTGATTGTCTTTCATTATATAATTTTTGTTGTATTTGAAACATTATTTTTGGGGAGCACCTGGGTGGCTCAGTGGGTTATGCATCTGACTCTTGGTTTCAGCTCAGGTCATGATCTCAAGGTTTTGTGGGTTTGAGCCCCACATAGGACTCTGTGCTGGCAGCATGGAGCCTGCTTGAGATTCTCTGTCTCCTCTCTCTGACGCTCCCCCACATCTGCCGTTTCTGTCTCTCTCAAAACAAGTAAATAAAACTTGAAAAATTATTTTTAGAAATAGTTAGAAACCTTGAAGTTATTTTCCTTCAGAGGGGATTTTTGTTTGCATCTTCCAGGCACCTGGCAGCAGACCTAGAAACCAGGGACCACCTTAGTTTAGCTTTAGTTTCATAGTTAGACTGTAGTATATGCAGGTTGGTTCATTTCTGGTTTCACCTATCCTCCCAGTGTGTACCCTCATAGGCACCAACTCTAAGTGTGGGGTGGTTCACCAGGACCTCACTTTGGTAGGCCTGGGCTCCTACTTTTACTTTCTGGCAAGGCTGCAAAAAAAGCTTTTTAACTTTTGCCTTTAACCACCTCTTCAGGATCAGAAATGCCTTCCTAGGCCCCATGTGTCAAGATCTTTCTCAAATAATTTAACACTGTCTTTCTGATTCTTTGTTGATCTTTTAAAATTTTTTTAAATGTTTATTAATTTTTGAGAGAGAGAGAGAGAGAGATGCAGAATCTGAAGCAGGCTCCAGGCTGTGAGTTGTCAGCATAGAGCCCGACGTGGAGCTTGAACTCATGAATTATGAGATTATGACCTGAGCCGAAGTCAGATGCTTAACTGACTGAGCCACCTAGGTGCCTCTTGATGATTTTTTTATTACACTTCCATATTTCATGTAACCATATAAAATAGTGTTCATCAGGAAGGTTGGTTTCAATTACAGAGTCTACCGTTATCTGAAGTAGAACTGAAATTGGATGCAATTTTACTAAGTGTGTTTACACTTAAATATATTCTGTACTTTTGTTTACCTCATCCATCCTGGTTAATCAAGAAAACTTACATAGACTTTTACTTCCAGCTTTTTAGAGTGGCTAGAAGAACCAGATAAAACATCTTTTGAAGCCATGGGAAAACTGCAGAGATGCCCAGTACTCAAGGGGTTAAGACCCTGGCAGTGAAGGGAAGTGCAGAGCACTGAGTAGACATTCTTTAGCAGCTCTTCACCCTTAGGGCAATTTGCCATTTCTGGAGAAGCTAGGGGAGACCCAAGAACCTGCAAGAGGGCCTATGCTACTGAGTCAGTGAAGTTAGCAACTCTTTTGGCAGTTTCACGGGGTTGGGCAGACATACATTGGATTTCCATAGGAAAAGATTGTTATTCTTACTACCTACAACTGTAAGGGTTCTATACATCTAGAAATATCATAAAAATAAGCCAATGGATAAAATTAGAAAATCACTATTTTTTAACCCCTAACGGATCTAAAATGATCATCAGTGGATCCTAAGACCATTCAGGAAAGAGTTGATAGTGAAAGGAAAGTATAATCCATTCAACCTAATGGATTAGGTTGACAGTACCTGAAACAGCTGATCTGTTTAATTCAAAGGACACACCACTACAAATGAAGTATTCTTGGAAAAAGATTGACCCTGAATCTAAAAAAAACCTCTAAATTGTGCTCTCAGTTTGTACGCAGTATAGGGGAGAGCAAAACAAGCTAACACCACAGGAATGCAATCAGCCAAATACACAAGTATGAAACGTTCTATTAGTCAATACAATGGATTCTATTAGCCTTTTCGATTGTTTTTTTTTTTCAGGGGATAAATAATATGAAAAGATTAAAAAATAAAAGAGGGGCAATTGTTACAGATTAAGGGAGACTTATTTTTACATTATTTTGTTACAGATTAAAGGAGAAATATCAATATTGGCCATATGTAATGTGTGGATCTCGTTTGGATTGCAATATAAACAACCCATTATGAAGGAAAATTTTAAAGAAATTTGAACATAGATGGGCCATTAGATGATATTTATTGTGCTTATTTGGCTGGATTTATTAGGTGTGAAAGAGTGTACTCAGGTTTCTTTTTTTTTTTTTTAAATCCTTAGAAAAAAAGAGAAATCAAAGTATTTTGGATAAAGTGGTGTGATGTCTGTGATGTGCTTTAAAATGGAAATTTTTGATAATTGTTTGGACTAGTTAATGGATACATAGGAGTTCATTTGGCTGTTTTGTCTACTTTTTTGGTAAATTTAAAAATACTCATTAAATAGTTATGAGAAAGAAACATCATAAACAAAATTCGCTTATAACATAGCCTGTGCTTTAAGTGAGACCATCATAAGCTGTTCTCTCTATTGGGTAAAAGTCTGTTGTGTGTGAGTGGTGTCAGAAAAAGAGACAAACTTCATTTTATTTGCACAGCATTCTTTCCTGTTAGTCTTATCTGTTAGACCTGTGTGGACACCTTGATCCATAGTCTCAGATTATATGGAAAGGAAGAAGGAAAAGGAAGAAGCAAAAGTAGGGTGAGCTCATATTGAAGGAACAGGAAAAGGGTGCTAGGTGGGCAAAAACCACAGAACTCCACTACCTTTCACTTGTTGGTTACTCAGTACACTCAGACCTACTGCTTTCTACACAAAGAATTTTTAAAACACTTCCAACTAACATAATTTAGCTTTTCCTTCGAAAAGGGAGATAATCTGAAGTAATGCCTGGTTGATGCTTCTGACTTCAGGTCCAGGAATTCTGGATAATGTCAGTTCCTCTTCCTATCTCTGTTATAGTCTGTCAATTATAGACTTTGGAAAATTTATCTACTAATGATATACTCCCTAGGTTCACTAGTAGCAGAGGGAAAAATGAAAGGGAAGGGAATTTTAAAAAAAGTATATGACACAGAAAGCAAGACATACACACAGATAGCATCCAAAAACCTCACTTGTGCATTTTGCCCAAGCAGGCATAATTTGCACATTATGATGGAGTGCTGCTGGGCACACCCGGCTTTGTGGCTTGAGCGATCAGTCCAAGTCACTGAGGCCTGCTGTAGGCTCTTCACAGAATCCAGATCTTCACACACACTTGAAGCAGCATTGGATCTGCTGGGTCATATGTGCTTAGTGGCAGAGCGCTTCAGCATGGACCAGCTATACAGTGATTCTTGCTCTGGGCCCTTCCCATATTTTCTCATTGCCTGACAAGTAGGTAAAAGTAGATAAACAGTCTAAAGCCCAGACAGTTTATGTTCACAATCCCAAATATATCAGCCAAATGTTTTGCCTTTTAGCAGGTATGAGGTATAGCAATTATTCACTTTCTTTTTTGTTTGCTCATTGTTACAATTTTGAGTCAGTAATCAGTATACATAGAATTAAATTGAAAAGGTGCAAAAAGGTGTATGGTAAAACCCAAGTTTCTTTTCTGCACCTGTCTTTCAGCTACCTAGGTCTCCACATCGGAGGCAACCACTGGCACTAGTCTGTTGTTTATCATTATTTTAAAGGGCATATCCTGACTTGGCACGGACCATTGGATCACAGGAGACTTCCTGAAATGGCAGGCCCTGTATGTTTATGGGATTTATATCCCACCATCTGGAATACATGCAAGGTACCTATGTCTCGTTAGTTTCCAGGTTCTGTTAGCAGCTAACTTCACTGTGGTAGACCAGTGTAGTAACACCATGTCCTGAGTTGATACCTCCAAGGGAGGTAAAAGTGAACTGCTTTCTCATATCTTCTGGTTATCTTTATGGAGAAATACATTTACTGCCAGCTTCATAACTACATTCTAGGTGACTAGGGTGGTTTTAATTTGATCCAGTTGGGATCCATATCTGAAAGTGCAGTTTGAGCTGGAGTCACCATTTGAATATGTTTATGATAGCCTAATATCGTTGACTAAGACTCACTGGTCCCTTGGTCGGAGAAGTGGGGTTTTCTGCAAACCACCAGACATTGTTTTTTGATAATCCAGTGGCTTTCGCTTGGCTTCACTTTATACTAGAAGAGTATAATGAGGTAGTGGCCCTGATCATAGGCAATACCTCATTGATCTACATTACCTTCTTGTTCCATGGACTTCTGGTTTCCAATACCCTAATATGAACAGAAGTTTCCCTGCCATTTTCCATGATTTGGGCCGGTAACCAGTACTAAATTCTCCTTCTTTCTTCAAAGTTTTGCTGCCTGCATCCCGCTATCTGGTTTGTATTAGATATTGTATCAGTATATATTAGACGATATTAGTTTGTGAGTTTTTTTTTAAATCACAGAAGTCAATGGTGGTTAATTTAAGAAAAAATAAAAAAAAGATTTTGTGGCAAGCCCCTGGGTAGTGGACAGAATTAAAGAGAGAGCTGAAGGGTGCCTGGCTGGTTCAGTTGGTGGAGCAGTTGACTCTTGATCTCGGGGTCATGAGTTGGAGCCCCCTGTTGGGTGTAGAGATTACTTAAAAATAAAATCTCAAAAAAAAAAAAAAAAAGAGAGCTTAAAACTATACCTTGTTAAGGACGTGATGTAGGGTAGCCTTAGGGATCTAGACTAAGAGAGTCTTTGGAATGACTTAGTTCCATCCTTATGTCCATATATTCAAGACTCAGATTCCCAGCACAGAGTCTGGTTTGCCTAACTTGAATCACTGCCTCACCTCTTAGCTGATGCCACAACGTGCCTTGATTAATAGACTCACCAAGACTTGTAGAAGGGAGGAGAGGTTCTTTCCTCAAGGGAAAGAAGGGAGGAGGAATACGCAACCAGCCAATCAACAGATGCCCCATTCCAGAGTGTTCAGATTAGGTCAGCAGCAGTAGGGTTGTCATTGGCCTTTGGGGGAAGACCATTTCTCTTTGTGAGCTGCTGTCCCAGAGTATTGCAGTATGTTCAGCATCCCTGGCTTCTGGGCACTAAATGTCAGCAGCACCCCCACTGCTAGCCTTCACAATCAGGGCACCACTTGTTTCCCAGCTATCACCATCTCCCCCCTAGACATGCTGTGGAACAGCCCATCAGGACCACTGCACTACATGATCCCTAAAACTGTTTGCATTTAAAACAACCAGATGCATCCCCATTGCTAGGCAAAATGTTGTTTGTAATTTGGCTATAATAAAATAATGTTTCCTGTCACCTCTACCAAAAAGGTCTTCAGTTTAGTGTCCCCAAATATCTAAACAGACCTGCATCTAGAACTGTATGAAATATATAAGAAATTCATTAATTTTCTTCAGTTTATTTCTTTGATTAAGGGCACAGACTTTAGAGCCAGATTCTTTAAATTCAAATCCCACAAACTGTAGCTCTGCTATTTACTAGCAGTTACTTCCTTTGGGCTTTTACATAATCTTACTTTGAGCAATTACATAATCTCTCTGTGCCTCTGTAAAATGAGGACAATAATAGTACCCATTTCATAGGGTTGCTATGAGGATTAACATAGCTAATGTGCATAAAGCATTTAATATATTGTCAAGAGCATAGTAAGTGTATGTATGTGTAAGCTATTACTATATTTATAAAATGGGATATTAGTAATTAAGTTTCCCATAGATATGCCTTTAAAATTTTTTTTCTGGGGAAGTTATCTTTTAAAAAGTTAATTGCTCTATCGGGAAAAGCATTTTGTTATTTTGTTACAGCAGTTTAGAACTATACTTTGAAAAATATCCGTGAATTATTCATTTCTTTACTCAGTATTTATTGTTTGCCAGGCATGTGTTAAATCTTTTTTTTTTTTTGTAAGTTTGTTTATTTTGAGGTGGGGGGGGTGAGGGAGAGAAGGGAGAGAAGAGGGAGAAGGGAGAGAAGATCCCAATCAAGCTCCGAGCTGGATGCGAGGCTTGAACTCATGAACTGTGAGATCATGACTAGAGCTGAAACTAAGAGTTGGACGCTTAATTGACTGAGCCACCCAGGTGCCCCAGGCCCGTGTTAAATTCTAAGAGACAGGGAATTTATATACTGGTGGAAGAAGCAGTAACTAAATGAGGAAATAAATGTCCAGGATAATTACTGATGTGATAAGAGCTGTGGAGGAATCAACAGAAAGCCCCGGAAACAGGGAAGGATTCCCTGTGTTGGTGGAACAGAGGAGAGGCCTGGACTGGACAGTGAGCAGCAGAGGAGAGGCAGCATGGGAAATGGGAGGGTGTGGGCCATGTTTTTGCAGGACTTTAGAGACTCCAACAAGGAGCTGGGGTCTTTTCTACAGGGAGTTGGGATTTCTTTCAAGGAGCTATTGAAGTGGGGTGGGAAGGTTTTAAGCAGGAGCGTGCTGGGTCTGATTTCCTTTTGGGAAAGTTGGTTTTGTTGACTGTAGACAATAAATTACAGAGGGCCAGGTGGGACCAGGTAGAAGCCTCTAGGGAAGAAATGAATGGGGATGGAGATGGGGATGGGATGGGATAGGATAGGATGGCAGCAGTGGAGCTGGAAAGAAGTGGATGAAGCTGAGTGAGATCATGTATTTATTTTGGAGGTAGAATTGACAGGTGTTGATGGCTTAGATCAGGAAGTCAGTGAGAGAAAGGGAGGAATCAGGGAGAAGGCCTAGATTCATGGCTATTATGTGCCGTTTGTCACTATTGCTAAACCTTTTTTTTTTTTTTACCTCATGGTCCTTTATAAAACTAAATTTTTAGTACCATTTAGTACAATTTTTAGTACCTGGTCTCAAATTTTTTGCACTGCAACCAAATTTTATGATCTCTTTAAATTTTTTTGTTTTCTTATTTAGTAATGAAACTCCCTTTGTTGATGTTTTTGGCACTTAATTGGGACCATTTTATCTGTTAATTACTGCTGCTGAGAATTTGAACTCACTCACCATTTGCAGAGCTGTCTTTTGAAATCAGATAACTGAGTATCACCCCTGCCCCTAGAAAGTAGGAGAACTTGCAAAAGCCTGCACCTGATGAGAAGCAGCCCTCCCTTCTCTGCCGGGTGTGGTTCTTATAGGTGAGGACGGTGAGGAGCTGGGATGGTGGTGGGGCACCTGCGGTTTATTTACCTAGCTCTGCCTGAGGTGCCTGCTCACTTCACAACTCCACTCTTCTTTTTAACATGTACTTCCCATGTGGTAGGTCAACTTTATGAGCTATTTTCTGTCATGTAGGACTAGTACACCTCCTCAATAATTGCAGTTTTTCATATTTCACTAAAGTATTTCTTCTCGTGAAAGAATTGAGATCAAGCATAAACACTAGTCTTTAATGAAATAGATTGTTCAAATTGATCCATATGGAATGAATTATTTTACTCTTTTCTAAAAAATGAAGAGAAACTGGGAAGAAATGTCAGTGGACAGTAATGCATAGAGATTTTCTTTAACACGTAAATGAGAAGCCAGAAATGCATATAAAACATGGGAACTTCAAAAACATTTTTTAGACATAGACTATTATTAACACACATGGATGTTTTTGATTTCCCATTACATTAAAATATCCAAATGAACTTCATGTTCAGAACATTTAAAAATAGCTCTATCTTGAAAAGTGGATATAAAGTATTATCAGCTGTGCTTTTTGTGCATAATTAGCATGTGTCTGTGAAAGTATAATGACTTCTAGTGTAATATTACTCTGATAAAAAATTCAGATGGTAAAAATTGGAGCTACAGCTGGGTGACACATTTTAAAATAATTCAAAGGTGACTCCATAAAATCACGCTACTTTAGTCCCTTGTACTCCCCCTTTCACTTGTCAGTAGAACATGAAGTCACCAATAAAAATCCCTTAAATAATGTTTCATTTTTCCCCTCTCTTATAGATTTGATGTGTGCCCACTGTTTCCTTCAGTGCTTGGCGGGCTGCTGTGAAGATACATCACCTTTTCCCTTTTTCCAAGATGGCTCAAGATTCAGTAGGCTTTTCTTCTGATTACCAATTTTGGATGCACAAACTTTCATTGTGGGACCAGGCCTCCACTTTGGAAACCCAGAAAGACACCTGCCTTCACCTGCCTCGATTTCAGGAATTCCTGAGGCAGATGTATGAAGTCTTGAAAGAGATGGTAGGTAGTAGACCAAAATAATGAATCTCTACTACATTTCACCAAACTTGAATGTTATCTAGGGTCAGGAACTTGTGGTATTGACCTGATGGATTAGAAAGACAAATTACCTGTAAGTGATATGGACGGGATGGTTTCCTTATCTCTGATTTCTTATGATTTCAGTCTTTTCTTCTTGATTAATTACATTGTCACATGAGACTTCCTGACCAGTAAAGTTTTTTTTTTTTTTTTTATAAAAAACAAGACTGTGACAATCGTCAGGTAAGAATTGGGATTCTTTTAAAGACCTTTGCATCTATTAAATATTGAAAAGTTTTCTGAAATGCTTCTTTATGTTGTTCTTTAATGCTGTCCTAGATAAGGTTCTACTAAGAGGTAATAGGTATTAAGATCTCTTCTTATGAATATTTTAAGTGGTCTTTTCTGGTGAATATTAAGATTTTGAGTATCTTCACTATTGTTGTATAATGTATTGTTCAAAATTTGATATATTTTCATTTTGACATGATTTCTTATTTTTACTTCAGTGGATATTTTTATGAATTAACATGCTTTCATATTATGAAAATATTATTTGTTTTACACCTACTTTGTAATTTCAAAATGAGAAGCAAAATTGTCATTTAATGTGTTCTTGTGTTATGTTTTTCTTCTCTTAATCTAAGAAGCAAGTCAGAAATTTGAAGAATTATTCATGTTGATGATATGAGTTCATATGTCTTTAGCAACTAGAAGGAAAGATATGGTCTGTGTGATCAACCAAAGCTAACTTTTAAAATTGTTTCTCTATAATTCGACTTCTGCAGCTTGGCTTTAAATTGGTCCCAGAAAGTCTAGGGCTGGCCTTGATGCTAAGACAAATGTGAAGAATTTATTCGTACAGCAGCTTACATTTCAGCTTATGTACATGTTACCTCATTTAGGTCTTATTTTTGAACTTTCTTGAGAGGTAAAGAAGTGGGGAGAGGGCCAGTTGTATAACAGCATGTACATTTTTTAATCTTAAGCTGTTTTCTATTTGGTTGATCTTTTTCATCTCAGGTTTTAGGTTGTTGTAGATTAAGTATGATGTCATTAAGCATGTAGCAACTGAAATAGTAATGAACAGAGATATATATCTTTATGCTTGGGCTGCTTTTATTTCTTTTTACAAGTTCCAGAGTTCTTGTCCTCCCAAACCTTCTTTGAAATAGCCCTAGTGAAGCTGAGTTAGGAATCTCTCTTATGTTAGAGTGAAAAACCAGGTTGAAAACATGGGATCATAGAACTATTAATTGCTCACAATATTTTGTTCACTGTTATGCAGTCTTTGTTATTTTTAAACAAATTGACCTTTCCTAAGTATTAGTAAAATAAAGTTAATTTGTATCAAGATTTTACATAAATGTGCTGTACATTTTAGTTTCCGTGATGTGGTTTAAGGATGAAATAAGATGGTTACTTGTTAAATTTTATTTGAATCTCCTACTTCTCCGAAATACATACTAAACATTCAAACTCCCTCAACCTGTAGTGTCAGTTCAACCTTTCTAAGTTGCATATTGTCTTTTTATTGACCAAAACGTAACTTTCTTTTACAGGATTCAAATATGATCATTGAAAGATTTCCCACAATAGGTCAACTGTTGGCAAAAACTTGTTGGAATCCTTTTATTTTAGCATTTGGTAAGAATCCAAAGCCTGTCCTCTCAAAATATAAACTTCTAATGATAATTTTAATCTTTGCATTGTTTAACAAAATACAGAGTTTCAAATTATAAATTTTCTCCTATTTTTATGAAACAGCTATTCAAATGTATTCATTGTTCCATTAGAAAGATAGCATCCTTTTCTTGTCCAATATGTTTGGATAGATAATCACACACACACACACACACACACACACACACAGAGATCTGTAAGAAAATAGGACTCCTTATATTATAGAGTAGACTCTTCGAGATGATTATCATAACTTCATTTTTAATTCAGTATAAAATGGTTATAATAATGAAATAATTTCTTGTTTCACAATTTCACATTAACTTGCACACTACTGTTTTCCATGTGTAAAGTCATTCTTTAGTATCTGAATCCTCCTATGGCCCTGACATTATTTAGGGGTAACATTTTGGTTTTACCTAAGGTGAAGAGGAACCTGGGGACACATTGGGGGAGGTGTTCTTTCCCTGACCTCCTGTCTACCTGTCCAGCCTCATTTCCTATATAATCCTCTGCAACCACACCACACACATGGTAGCCAGGTCAAGTTACTAACAGTGCCTTGAAAGCACATGATATCAGGGCCTGCAACATGTGATTCCTTTGTTTGGAGCTCTGTTCTCATCTCCTGTCCTCTTAAACTTTCTTTGAAATAGTTTTGCTTGGGGCTGCTTTAGGAGCTTCTTTAAGTCTCTTCGTAGCTGATAGCATCCCCCTTAACCATAAAACTTACTATACTGTTTTGTAATTATTGGTTTGCCTGTCTGATGTCCTGGAAGACTGAATGCCTCTCAAGAGCAGGAACTGTGGTTTTAGTTCTTTTTGTCATCCTAGGGCCTAGAATAGGGTGGAGGAGGCACATCTGAAGGTGTACAGTTGAGGTTTATTGCCTTGACTTGGCTAGTTTAATATTTACTTTTCATATTGTTTAAAGTCAAAGACTAATTGCATAATATAATGAGATGAGAATAAAAAAACAAAGGCAGTATTACCCTATGATATTTTAAAGAATTGTACAATTTCTCTTTCCTAGCCTATCATAAATAATTGTAAGAAACATGAACTCAGGGGGGAAGAGACAGGGCTGCATTAGGTCCCGGGAGCATACATACATGGATGCACTACACAGACAAACTCACTCACTCTGTCCCAACCCTCATCTGTCCCTCTTCCTCTCCACTTAGTCCTCTTGCTTCCCTTCCCCTTTGAGTGGACTCTTCCTCCCCTACCCTTCCCCAGCTTGTTGAAGTTCTTGATCTAATATGGCCAAGTCATCACTGCATTTGCCCACCAGGGCCATACCTACCTGCCCTAAGTTCATATATTTTAACTAGGCCAGTGTTTCTCAAATATCCTTGACCAGAAATACATTTTCTGTACATGTATACATGTATATACGCATACATACATACACACAGACGTGTATACACACACACATTTCATGAAAGGATGCTTGTTTTGATTTTGTGTAGCCACATTCACTATACTATTTTAAAAATAGTTTTCATGACCCCAAATTATTTTTACAACCCCCCAGATGGGTCATGACCAAAAATGTGAAAAACACTGAGCTAGACCAATGATACTAATGGCAGGAGAAAGGAAAAGAAGTTGTTGACTTTCCTCCATTTAAAGGCACCATCCATTGTGAGATACTTCACACATTGAATAGCCACTTTTTAGAAAAATAAATACTACATCCTTTAAGTGTATATGGTGAATGTAGAATACAACTCTAATTCAGAAATGTTAAGATGTGGGAAAGTTTGTGCTATACAATAAAGAAGTGGAATGAGAGGCCTTGCTGATGTTGTGCTAGGCACTGTTCTCTGTGGATTGCAGAGTGGATCTGAGTCCTTGATAGTTTTGTGTATTTATTTTGAGACAGAGTGTGAGGTGGGGAGTGGCAGAGAAAGACAGACAGACAGACAGACACAGAGAATTACAAGCAGGCTCTGCAGAGTCAGCTCAGAGCTGAATGTGGCTCTCGAACTCAGGAAACCATGGGATCATGACCTGCACCGAAATCAAGAGTCAGACGCTTAACCGACTGAGCCACCCAGGTGCCCTGAGTCCTTGATAGTTTTGCAGGATAGGCAGTTATGGATTAGAGTAAGTAAATCACTTTCCCCATAATGTAAAACTGATAAAAGCCAGGATCCCACCCCTCTAAAGCCTGCATTGTTGTGATGATCTGGCCTGTGGATCACACCATTGTGGTTGAAGTAGTCTAGTTCTGGCTTTAACACTAGCCAGCCTCACATGAAGTATATATTCACTGGGCAGATATTTGCTAAGCTTTTTTTTTTTTTTTTTTTTTTGTTCCCCAATATGTCAGGCCTAGGAAAACATGGCTCGTAATTTCTGCCCACTGGAAGCATCCAGTCAGAAAAGAGACCTCAGCGAATCAGCCTGACTCAGGCATGGCTTGTGTTGTGGAGCCATGAACAAAGAGCTAAAAGAAAAAGGAGTTTGAGTTGGGGCCAACTCTTAGGGGACAGTAAATGAGATGGGATTTTTCTGAGACAAGCTGCCAGACTTGCTAGGTTTCAGATTCCTTATTTGTAAAAGTGAGAGGCTAGACTGATTTATCCCTATGGCCTTAAACTTGTAAGTGTCTGTGGTCTTTCCTTAGCACCTATCCTCATTACATTGGGCCCCTCTGACAACCAGAAACAAATTCTCCATCTCTTTTTGTTTCAAAGCTTGTGTTACGTTTTGAACTTTGAGCTTCCTGTTTGAGGTGTGCCTTTGGTTCTGAGCTTAGTGGAGACTGACAGGCAACAGAACTCCATGATGAATCAAGTCTTGCCTATGTTGCTACTTTTGTTTTGCTAGTTGGACATTGTCCAGGAAAGGTCTTTTCTTATGGTTTTAAATTTTATCAAAATCACTTTTTAAATACAGGAAATGTGACAATTTCTATCAAAGAAAGAAGTAAACCTCTGGTAATGTTAAATGAGAATTGGATCAGAGATAAAGACAATAAGGAAGGAGGAAATTTGGAAATGTAAAGACACCACAAAGAGACCAGAAAAAACATAATAGAAAGGGAGGGTACACCTTTTATTCAGGGTTGTTCTCTGCATAAAATTACAGATTTCACCTTCTTGGAATTCTGGCCGGTTGTTTCTAGTTCTGCCCTCAGGATTAAGCATGTAACAGTTATAACCTCACTATTTGCTATTTATTGCTATATAACAATTTGCACCCAAGCTTGGCAGCTTAAAATAATAAATATTTATTGTCTTAAAAATGCTACCTTCACACTTTTAAATTACAGATATAAAGTTTACAGAATTAATTTAGCTTTTCATTTGGAATTTTAATTCAAGATATCAAAAAATAGGGGTGCCTGGGTGGCTCAGTCGGGATAAGCATCCAACTCTGTTTTGGCTCAGGTCATGATCGTCACGGTTTTGTGAGGTCAAGCCCTGCATGGGCTCTGTGCTGAGAGCATGGAGCCTACTTGGGATTCTCTCTCTGCCCCTCCCCAACTCATGCTGTCTCTGTCTCTCTCAAAATAAATAAACTTAAGTAAAATAAAATATTAGGTGGCAAATGTATGTTGGTATATTGTTTTCCCTTCCACTCATTTTTAGAATCCAAATTTGCATGAAGATCTGCTGTCAGTGACTGCTTGTATGATGAATCCCAGGCATTTTCCCATCTCATTTAACTGCCCTGCAGGATGTCCACTCTGGATCTAGGGGAGGAGCCTGACAGATGCCTTCTCCCCTGTAGTTGAGTGTTGGAGGCGCTCAGGAATAGCAAGTGATGGCTTGCACCTACCTGTAAATACCTAAAGCAAAGTAAACTCATTAGCAGTACATTTCAGTGAATTTCAGTACTTTGAGCAAAGTAAGACACCTCCTAAAGATTGGGTGAACATTTCTCTGGCTCCTCTCTCTCTTTTTTGTTTTTGTGTTTTTTTGAGAGAAAAATTAAAAAATGATACATTTGTTGAACTAAATGTGCAGACTCACTCAACACCTAGGGAAAACTTCCATTTTTAGATTCTATTAGATTTAAGGTCCATAAAATAACATTTTCTTTCTTTGTCTTCTCCTTCTCCTCTCCCTCCTCCTCCTCCTCTCTTAGAGGTGAGTGCTTTTTGGAAATGCTCCGCATTGGGTTGCATTTTTTTCTAACAGGGGAAGCCTTATGTAGTAAGCATATCATGGGATCTGCCCAATACCCTGTGACATGAAGATAATTAGAATTTATTCTAATATTTAAAGCATTGGAAGTACAACAGTCACAGTTTTAATCAGTGACATTGGTTCAACCTCAAGAATCCTAGGACCTTCAAAAGTTAAATTACAGGATTTGTGAGATAAAATAGGCAAGCCAGTGATGTATTTGAGCTAATAAAAACTAGGAAAAAGAAAAATGAATGTCCCTCAGAATAATGCCTGATAAAGTTTGTTCAGAGGTATTACCAGGAGAGCACAAACTTATGATGTTTATGGCGAAAAAAATGGGTTTAAAAATTACTATTAGTGTCCTTTGGTGTGTGGTTGAAAGTGGAGAGGTAGCTTGCTGTAGTTTGTATTTTCCTTATTTCTTGTTAATGTAACCCTTAGAAATGCTGTGTTTATGAGATTACAGAAGGTAAGAAGGTCAAGGGCAGCAGGTGATTCTGCAGCGGATTGAGTCCAGGTGCTTGGTTTCCTCAGCTTCTTCTACTCAGTGGCTGTCCAATAAAGGCCATAGTTTCTTGGCTCTAGTTTAGGTACTGACATCTTCCATTTGAGGCATCATTCTTGCTTCCCAGTTGTGTTGTGAAATCTCCAATTGGAATGGACTCAGTTACCAAAAGAGGAAAAAGAAAATGGCTCACTGAGTAGATATTCTTGCCAAGTATAAGATTTCCAAGTTCAGTGTTTTCAATACATATTTGGTAAAGTTTTCAATTTTAGAGTAAAGAATGAGGAACATGTAAGAGGCTTCTATTTTATCCAAGCCATTTAGTGCTAAACAGAATATATTTTAAAATGATCATTTTGTTAAATTTTTTTCTAACAAGTGAGGGTATTTTGGGAAATTAGAAAATTAAAAGAGTAAGACAGAAATGTAGACTACTATCTGTAACAGTTGTATTGCCTTAAAAAGGTTGAAATTACTAATGGTTTGAAATATGCTTTGAAAGAAATGATCTTGAGAAAAGCCCAGTTCTTTTAGTTATTTCCATCATTCTTTTCTGGCTTTATCAGAAAGGGATTGACCACACAAGGGCTAAGCATAAGTGATCCCAAAACCACAAGAATAAAAAACCCCTGCAAAGTAAAGTTTCACACATGGTCCTGGATGCTTGTTCAGTAACTTTAGTAGTTTGATATTTTCATAAAATATGATAAATATATTTCCTTTAGTATAACGTTTAAAAATTTTTTATACTGATTATCTTTTTGTATTTGCTAAAACCTAATTTTAGTTTTTCTTTTTTGCAGACGAAAGCCAAAAAATTCTACTATGGTGCTTATGTTGTCTGATTAATAAAGAACCACAGAATTCTGAAGAACTGAAACTGAACTCCTGGACACGGGTAAGAGTAAATCTTGTCCTGCACTGCTTTGCATTAAATTGATTGTTTAAATGTGCTGCTTTAGTAATGCAGTTCTGTGACATTTTAGAAAAATTTTCAAATACAGGCTTCACTGTCCCATTATCTTGCTGGGTGTAAAGTTATTCAAGAGATTTCATTTTTGCTTGATTGTTAATTCCAGAAGATAGTGGACTTTAAGGTGAACTTTCCCTTGCCTGGAAGACCTAACTAATGTGTAATTTTGTAAAGTTACTTTCAGGTAATTAAAAGAATGTTCTCTCTTTCCTTTAAGCAACTGGTATACTTCAAAAATTGTTTTTCCCTACTAACCTAGTTTATTTATTTATTTATTTTTTCTACTAACCTAGTTTAAATACTTACATAATTTCTAAGTACTTCTCTGCGTCTCTTGGAATCTAATCTGTAGTAAGACAAAAATTCAGAAAATTCAGTTGCTGCCTTTATTTTATGTCCTGAAGTTGGTATCCAGGCCAGGGTGCTCAGACTAGCACCTGGTGCTTGTTGGCTACCGCTGCTTACACCGTCAAATCGGTCAGTCAAATGTGCTAGTGCATGTAGCTGACAGCTTCCTGCACCCCCCTGTCTGTTTCTGCTGTCTCTTGAAGGGCAAGCACAAGTTGGCGAATGTTGTAGGGCTGGGCTGTGGCTGCCCTCACCACTAGCAAGTTGCCTGATTTTTTTCTCATGCCCCCCACTGTCATGCTGTAACAACCCTAAGGACTTGCTGATGCCTGTCAGACTCCACTTAGTATGCATATGGTTCAGATTAACTGCTTAGTATTATGAAATCACCCACCCAGGTGCATATGGTTTTGTCTATCAGTCTGACTGGTGATATCATTCCATTCACTGCTTTTTACTATTCCTTTGTTTTATACAAAATTGCCGACTGAGCTGACAAAGACAGTGTTTGTATTTTACTGTTAGATTGAAAGAAGAATTGAAGGGACAGTAGAAGTGAAAAGGTTTGTATCAGGGAAGGAAAGGGTGCAGACTTTAACTGGAAGGTAAGTTACTGTAAAGAACTGAAGAAAGGTGATTTAAGTAGAATTAGAGAAGAAAAGCTATGAAAAACAAGGCTGTATCAACAGAATAACGTATTTAGTCTTTAATCTTTTTAATTGTTGCTTTTATAGTTGATGTTTCAATGATTATTTAGAATATATGTTTGTATTCGCTAGCTTATGAAGTTCTGAAGTAGGCCATCTAATAAAGTGTTTTTAGGGTGATCGGACTAACTTTCTTCATTTAAACTCATGACTTTATTAGCCTATTTTAAAATTTTTACCTTATATTTTATTCTGTGGATTTCCTTTAATACTGCATCCATTTATCAATAGGTACATATCAAAGTATAGCAGAGGAAGGTTAAATGAGACTTAATTCCTGCTGCATCAGGGAATTCATAGACTGGTAGCCAGAGTTATATATAGGTGTGATGGTGACACAGAGGACACTTGCTCAGACTTGGGGGTTTGGAGATGTGTCCTGCAGGACATAATATATCAACTGAATTTTGAAGGATGACTAGGAGAGCAGGAATAGAGCTTTAGGAAAGGATATTCCTGTCAGCAGAAAGAGCATGCACAAAGATGGTGGCAAGAAAGCCAATGTCATATTCAGGGAACTACAGGTACTTAGATGTGCTTGAGCTTGGGATTTTGTAAGGCTGGTGATGAAGCATGAAACCTTATGTATAATAATAAGTTTTTCTTTTATTTTGAGTCAGTGGGGAAACCAAAGTATTTTAAACAGAGAAATCATCTGGCCAGGTGTGAATTTTAGAAGCTTAACAGCAAAGGGAAGTTGATTTGGAAGGAGCAGGGATAGCATTTTGGAAGCTATAGTAGTGATCAAGTGAGAAATCATGCAGCCCTGAATGAAATGGAGAAGAGGGGCCAGATTTATAATATGAATGAGGTAAATATTCAAAAGGTGTAATGGCAGGCTAAGTGCAGATTGCTTAAGTGTAGGTGGAGTTGAGCATACCCTTCTTAGGAGAAGAGCTGATTTATACTTAGAGGGTTGACAGTCTTCAGGGTATGGGAACAGTGGAGCCTTGGGTGAGGGTGAGGTTGCCCAGGGCAATGGGAAAGGGAAAAGGCCTGGGACAACCCTGGGAGACACTGGCATTCAGGGAGTGAGTGGAAGAATAAGCTACCCTGTAGGTTAAAAACAGGGAGTCAAAGAAGTAGAGGAGAGAAGCAGCAGTGTTTTGAGAAGGAATGAGTGGTCATTCATATCTGATGCTATGGTGCAGCAATGTCCAATGCAAATAAAATACATACTACATGGATAATTTAAATTTTCCAGTAGCTGCTGTTTTTTTTTTTTTTTTTTAAATTTTTTTTTCAACGTTTATTTATTTTGGGGACAGAGAGAGACAGAGCATGAACAGGGGAGGGGAGGGGCAGAGAGAGAGGGAGACACAGAATCGGAAACAGGCTCCAGGCTCTGAGCCATCAGCCCAGAGCCCGACGCGGGGCTCGAACTCATGGACGGCGAGATCGTGACCTGGCTGAAGTCGGACGCTTAACCGACTGTGCCACCCAGGCGCCCCTCCAGTAGCTGCTTTAAGAACCAAAAAGAAATAAATGAAATTAATTTTAATAATATTTTATGCAACTCAGTATTTCCAAAATACTATCATTTCAACATATAATCTATAAAAATTACTAACGAGATTATTTTATAATCTTTTTGCACTAAGTCATGGAAATCCAGTGTGTGTGTTACACTTACATTTTACATCTACATGTTACATCCTAATTTTCACTGGAAGTTTTTTTAATGTTTGTTTATTTATTTTGCAAGAGACAGTGTACCAGTATGAGTACTTGTACTCATCATGAGGGAGAGGCAGAGAGAGAGAGAGGGAGAGAGAGAATCCCATGCAGGCTCTGAGCTCTCAGCACAGAGCCCAACACGGGGCTCGATCCCACCACTGTGAGATCATGACCTGAGCTGAAATCAAGAGTTGGACACTTAACCTACTGAGCCACCAGGCGCCCCTCCCTGGAAATTCTTGATCTGTATTTCAGTTTCACAAAATTTACAGTTGAAAGAGTAGGTTCATATACCCAAATTGTTACAGAGAAACTTATGACTGAACCAAGTGTCAGTTTTTAAAGTTAAATTTAATTAAAATTTTAAAAATTAAAAACTTCCTTCCTTCATCGTACTCACTACATTTGATGTGTTCAGTAGCTATGTGTGGCTAGTGGTCACTGTATTGGACAGAGCAGCTTAGAGCATAAAGCAAGGTAAGGATTGAAAAGCAGTGCTTGGATTTAGCCTCTAGGAGGAATGACCTGGGTGGGAATGGGTTGAGTGGGAGGTGCAAGGAAGTTGCCAGATTGCTATAGTCTGAGGAATGAAGGTAGTAAGGTAAGGAAGTGGAGATGATAAACTTTGGTTACTTTTTGAAGAAACTTAGCCCTGAAGGAGGGAGATAGGAGGTAGTAGCCAGACCAGATCATACAGTTGACTTTATTGAAATTGAGAAGTCCTGAATATGCTTTACCCTGAAGAGAAAATGCTAGTAGGGAGGGGTCGAGGGCATATGAAATTGGGAAAACAGTTTCCCTCCTCAATGTATTAGGCATGCCTGTAATATTATCTGATAAAAACATGTATAAGAATAATACTGTTTAACTTTTAACAGTCTAAAGCTAATTGCATATACCTATCACAAATCAGTACCCACACAGTTGTATATTTTTTGGCCATAATTGCAGTAAGACAGAAGATGTTTGTTGGTTTATGAATCAGTTGTATAATTTTCAGAAGGATATTGGCTGACAAGTTACATATACTTAATGTATAATATGTCCTTCTAAAACTTTTAGGAAGAAAATGTCACTTCTAAGATAAATGTATATCCAAGTACAAGTCATATATAATTTTTTGATTTTCTATACCTTTATTTGCTTTCTTTTTTTTAATATGAAATTTATTGTCAAATTGGTTTCCATACAACACCCAGTGCTCCTCCCAACAGGTGCCCTCCTCAGTGCCCATCACCCACCCCCCCCACTCCCCATCAACCCTCAGTTAATTCTCAGTTTTTAAGTCATATTTTAATAATATTAGTTTACTCAATGAGCATTTATTTATCTCGTGCCCGCTACATGTGCTAAGCAGTTCTAATTGTGGTAATAAAATCTTGGGTCATTCTGTATTCCTGGAGCATCACAAGTGTGATTGAAACAGCCTAAGTCAAAAAGTAAGAATTTCTTCCGTAAACTCTAAACTTTAGTAAAATTCAGATTATTAAATTTGAAAATGTTAGATTGAGTTGTATAAGTTGTGTTTTCAGAGCAGAGATGAAATAAGAGGCGCCTGGCTGGCTTAGCTGGTGGAGCGTGTGACTCTTATCTTGGGGTTGTCCTTTCAAGCCCCATATTGTACTTACAACAATAAAATCTTTAAAAAAAAAAAAAAAGAAAGATGATATTAAAATTACTTGTGGCCATATGCTAGCATATGTTAACATGTTATGTTGGAAATACATTAATACAGTGTGGGGTGTTTTTTTTTGAAGTTTTACTGGTAACCTCAAATGTACCATCAAATAACTACCTCAGTGGCTATTCTTAAAATTTAGAGATTTATTGAAGTCACAGGACTCTTTTACATCTTTTCAGAATACTTGATTCTTGTAAAACTTAGTTTTACTGGTGAATCAATTGAACAGATATTTTTTGAGCACCTACTGTTTGTCAGGCACTATAACAGAAGCTGAGGATACAGTAGTGGATTTAAAGATAGTCTGTTCTGAGAGTTTATAACCCAAGGGGCAGATCTCCAGGCCAGCCACATTTAGGAGATACCTGTCCTTTCTGGGCAAGACCATACCTCTGTAATTTTTATTTTGAAGAGAAGAAAACAACAGAATACCAGGGGTAAGGTCGGTTAAAAGGGTTTTACTTTGTCTTTTTTCCCTTTCAAAATGTAATGCTAAGCAGTATCCAGATGCTACATGTATTGCTTTAGTCTTCTACTTCATCCCTCTTAAAAAAAAACAAAAAACAAAAAAAAACCCACATAACTTTTAATTTTTTTTTTAACATTTATTTATTTTTGAGAGACAGAGAGGGACAGAGCATGAGCAGGGGAGGGGCAGAAAGAGGGAGACACAGAATCTGAAGCAGGCTCCAGGCTCCAAGCTGTCAGCACAGAGCCCAGCGTGGGGTGGGGCTCAAACTGACGAATGGGGAGATCATGACCCAGGCTGAAGTCGGACACTCAACCAACTGAGCCACCCAGGTGCCCCCACATAACTTTTAAATTTTAAAATCAACACATGTGCAGAAAAGTGCATCAAGGATAAATGCCAAGCTTAAAAATCATTGCAAAATAAATACCTTTGTAACTACCGCCTAGGTCAGGAAATAGAACATTACCTGCCTCTTATAATCTCCCTGGCCCCAGGTGCTCCTTCCTGCTTCTGTGCTCCTCTCTCCCCCTCTGGTGGTAACCACTAGTCTAGCTTTTATTCACATTGCTTTATGGTTTTACCACTTAATTATGGAGTTTGGCTTAAGATTTTAACTTGATATAAATGAAATAATATGCAATATATTGTTCTGTGCTTAACTTACTTTGTTCAGTATGATGTTTGTAGGGTTCACCCATGATCTTGGATGTATTTGTCACTTGTTCATTTTCACTACTGTAGAGTATTCCATTTTATTAATGTACTATAGTGTGTTTATCCATTCTACCTTTGATGGGAATTTGTTTCTGGTTGGGGAGAATTAGGAACAGAGTTGCTGTAATATTCTCTCCTGTATATCCAAGTTTCAAAGCATGTATTTTTTTTTAATGTTTATTTATTTTTGAGAGAGAGACACACACACAGAGAGCACAAGCCTGGGGGGGGGGGTGGGGAAGCAGAGAGAGAAGGAGACACAGAATCTGAAGCAGGCTCCAGGCTCTGAGCTCTCAGCACAGAGCCTGATGCAGTGCTCAAACCCATGAACCGTGAAATCATGATCTGAGCCAAAGTCGGCGCTTACCCAAGTGAGCCACCCAGGTGCCCCTATTTTTTGTTTTGTTTTGTTTTTGAGAGAGAGAGAGAGAGAGAGAGAGAGCGCATGCACAAGCAGGGGGAGGGGCAGAGGGACAGGCAGAGAGAGAGAATCTTAAGCAGACTCCACACTCAACATGGAGCCCAATGTGGACTTTGATCTCACAACTGTGAGATTATGATCATGAGATCATGACCTGAGCTGAAATCAAGAGCCAGATGTTTAACCGACTGAGCCTCCTAGGCACCCCACAAAGCATGTATTTTATAAAAAACTACAGAGGAAAAGAAGAGCAGCTGGAGAAGGAAAGGATGTGTTTTGTACATAACTTCAAACAAATACTGGTGAACATGCCTTGCACATGCCCTGTTGTGTCAAAATAAAGAGCATGCAAAAAAAAAAAATGGAATTGTAGGTTATTTAATATGTATATCTTTAATTGTATTAGCTCATACTAAGTTGTTTTCCACAGTGGTGGTACCAGTTTAAATTCCTATGATGAATGTGTAAGAGTTCCGTAGCTTCCTGGTCACTTGGCATTGTCAGACTGTTAAAGTTCAGTTATTCTAGTAGATGCATGTGGTAGTGTCTATTATGGTTTTAATATTTCCCTGAAGTATTTCCCTGAAGTTGAGCACATGTTTGTGGAATTCCTGTTCAGATTTCTTAATAACTTTTCTACTTGGTTGTCTTTCTTACTGATTTGTAGAAATTCCTGTAGATGTACTGAATCTAAGCACTTTTTTAATTTATATATATTGTGGCTATTTTTTTCCACCTTGTGGTTTGTGTTTACATTTCTTTATTTTCTTTTAACGAAGACATTTTAAATTTTATTGTAGTCAAATTTATCAATCTTTCCCTTTGTGGTTAATAATTTTGTATTTTGCTTAAGAAAATTTTCCCCACTGCAAGGTCATGAAGACCTTCCATATTATTTTCTAAAAGTGTATTGATTTGCCTTTCCCATTTAGGTCTGTGGTCCACCCGTAACCGTTCCTTTGTATGGTCTAAATAGGCATTCATTTTCACCTTGCTTCCACACAGATACCCACTGTCCTAACACCATTATTGAGTTCTTTCCTTGCCGGTAGATGGTGCTACCTTTGTCATAAGTGAAGCATCTTTGTATTTGCACATATTCTAAATCTCTCCATTGGTCTCATTGATCTGTGATGATTAATTTTGTGTCAACTTGACTGGGCCATGGGGTACCCAGATATTTCATCAGACATTATTCTGGGTTTTTCTGTGATGTATTTTTGAATGTGATTAACATTTAAATAGATTGAGTAAAGTAGATCATTCTCCCTAATGTGTGTGGGTATCTCATCCAATTAGCCAAAAAGGCTAAACCCTCCTCTGAGGGTTTTCTATGTATTGGAATCTAATAAACAGTGGTTTTTGAGTGAACCCCAAATTGTATGTTTTGTTATTTTTGGTGTAACACATCATTGTCAAGGCATTCTACAGTCCTGACTTTTTAGAAAACTAGTGGTTTCAGAGATGTTGGTATTGTATATAGCAAGTTGCAAGACAGTTAAGGGGCTTAGAGGAGAAAGTAGGTTTGGAACAAGTGCACTTGGGACTGGCCAGCCAGGGGACAGACACTGGTACTTGGGAAACGTGATTGTGTCTACACTGTAGATAATTTCTATTATTATTCATTTTCATGTTGTTTGGGATTTGAAAATGCTAGCCTGGCTCAGTTCAGATGTTGAAACCTAGGAAAAGAATTATTGCCCAAGTTTTAAATGGTAATTTAAAAGGGAAAATATCATATTTCTTGAGGGCAGTTAGTAAGACAATAGAGGCAAGGTAAAATTCAGGGACAAGGCTGGAGATGCTGGAGATTTCTCTTCCACACCTCTACTCTGGAAAAACATTGGCAATCCTGTATGACTGTGATCTCTTTTGTTTTGGTTTTACTTTCAAAGTAACAAACACAGAACTAGTATCTTTTTCTTTAAATTTTTGTATTCACACATACAGTGGACAGTAATTAATTGCTTTCCCAGTATCTATCTCTGTCCTTTCTTACCTTCTTTTTTTTTTTTTTAATGTTTTTATTTATTTTTGAGACAGAGAGAGACAGCATGAGCAGGGGAAGGGCAGAGAGAGAGAGGGAGACACAGAATCTGAAACAGGCTCCAGGCTCCGAGCTGTCAGCACAGAGCCTGACGCGGGGCTTGAACTCACGGACTGTGAGATAATGACCTGAGCTAAAGTCGGACGCCCAACCAACTGAGCCACCCAGGCGCCCCTCCTTTCTTACCTTCTTATAGTACCCTGCATTTCTCAGCTGTGCACTGTGCATCTGAGGTGAGACTTACTGCACCAAGGTTTTAAGGTTAGTCTTACCTTGCTTAACCAAGACCACCCTTCCCCTTTCCCTGGCCACAGTGATTGATCAAGATGGACTTATAGCCCACATTGGAAAGTCAGTCCTACACCTTTTGTTTCAATGGTTGGGGAGGTAGACTTTATCTTTCCTGCTGAACATGAATTAGGTAGCACATAGTCCCTGAAGTTGCTGTCAGTCATTGTGGGACCACGAGGACAGAGCCTGCCTAGGAAAAGAGTTAGTCCTGAGGAAACACAGCTGAAAAAAGGAGAAAGAGGGTCACGTTCGGGTTGGTTTTGTTTGGGCCCAGGACTCCTGGACTTCAGTGCTCTAATACATTCCCTTTCCTGTCGAAGCCAGTTTGGTTTAGAGGTTTGTTTTGTTTTGTTTTTCTCTAGCAGCCAACAACATCCTAATGTAGAAAACAGACTTGTTTGGGGTCTTCATAAACTATTTTTTTGAAGGTTTCGAAACTCAGGTATATGTGTACGCAGTTGTAAAAAAAAAAAATCTTATTTCCTCAAAGGATACTATGAATAAACAGTGAATTTGACAAAATATTTACAGTTGCTTAGAAGTTGCTTTAATTCATACTTGGCTCAGAGTCGTTTCCCACCACCACTGATTATGAAGATGTGTGTTAAAGAAGTCATCCTGGGAGAAGATGGCAGCATCATGGCAGCATAAGATGTTCTCGTTTTTGTTCCTGCTAATCATTTAAAATTCGACATTTTTCCGTGAACAGAAATGCCTGTGTGGGAGCTGTGAGATCCAGTAGCATATGCCGAGGGACCCAAGTGGAGTCTCATTCACTTTTGTATCAGATAATAGGACAGACAGACCCCAGTTTGGGCTGTGGACCTGGCTGGAGCCTGTGAACTGGCTTCAGCCCCACAGCAGAGGCACCTGGAAAACGCTGACTTAAGCAGATACCCACAGATGCCAGAGCCTTGTACAAGTCCAGGTTTCTCTCCCAAGTAGGTTACAAGGCCCATGTGAGTAGAGACTTTGTTCTAAAAGTGTAGAACAGTATCTGCCACATAGTAAATATTCAGTGATTATGTGCTGAATAAGTGAATAAATGAGTATGATTTTAGATGGTAAATGCTAGTGGTGGTGGGGTTCCACTTGGAAAGAAGATAGTGAACAGACAGAAGGTTGGGTATAGTCAAAAAAGAATGATTATTCCATGTAAGCTTGGGAAGAAAAAAAAGCTTAGGGAGAAAAGCAGAAATTAAGGTTAGAAAAAAAAAGTTTGGGAAAAATTTTGGAAGGCCATGAATGCCAGTTTGTGAGCTCGTTCATAAATTAGCATAGGGCAATGGAAGGAGCTACTGAAAGTATTTTAACTGTGGCATTGAGAGAGGGGCATTTGTTGTGATTCATATGCTTCCCTGTTTTCTCCCTTGCTCTCCTCTAGTCTTTTGCAATCCTTCATTCATTTATTCCATAAATATATCCTGAGTGCCTACTGTGTACAAGCAGATATTGGGGGATATGAAGGCCTTGCCTTGAAAGATCATGTGGTTTTGTTGTAATGTAACAAGTGAAGGAGGAGACGAACAGCATATGGAAGGTACTGTGGTAGCCCAAAGCAAAGGGGAAAAAGCCTTGTTGGGAGTTGGGGAGGTTTATAGGGCTGGCCAGGAAGGCTTTCAGAAGAAGACAGTTGAGGCCAGGGGCATACATGGAACTGGAAGAACTGAAAGTGATATGAGATGCATGTAGGAGAGGCGGCAAAGAAAAAGCTAGAAAAGGTCTTCCTGGTAATGATAATAAGAATGGGCTATCCCATGTGTCATATACTGACTAGGCATGAGAGTTAGGGCTAGATCCTGAGGGCTCAAGTGGCCCACAGTAAAGAATATCTGTCCTTAATCTGGGAAGCAAGGATTTTAATTGGAGGGGTTTAAATTGGGAGTGAGGGACACTTATATTATATGAATATGAATTAGATAGTGACTTAAGTGCTGAAAATACATTTGAGAGTATAGGAGGGCAGGACTTGGTACTGATTGGTTGTTAAGGAATGGATAGAGGAGCAATTAAGGATAATGTTGAGATTTTAGGGGAGTAATAAATGACACTTCTATCTTCTGAGTTAGGAACTAGTTGAGATACATCAGAGTTAGGTAGTTGGTTATGAAACATTAGTCCCTTAACTCTTAAAACAGATTTAAGAATGTAGCTTATGTCTATGGTTCAGTCGGGCCCATCTACCTATGGTAGCCAAGTCAGCTAGTCACAGCTAAGATGGACCACAATAGGCCTACCTGGCAGGGAATGAGCCTTCCTGGCTAAGCATGGTGCGGCAGTAGACCAGAACACATACTTTTTGCAGGTAAGGCAAGTTGGAAGGACAGAGTCGGGAGAGGAATGTGTGGTGCTGGGCATTTTTAGTTTCTTCTCCCAAATTGACCAAGTAGTTCAGTTCTTTTGGGGAGAAGAGAGTGACAGGACTGAGAGATGATGTCATAGGTTGGGCTTTCTGGAAATCTGGCCTTGAGATGGAGAGTGCAGGGGGTAATAGCTGTGGAGGGGAAAGGAGGGATGCAGGATTGTGCAGAGGAAAAAAATTCAGCTATAGTGCAGTCTCAGTGGAGACCTCTCCTGTGCCTACAGGGACAGAGATAAGAGACCCTTCAGAGCTTGCCTGCTTTTGGGACAGGAGGGCTGGGCCTTAATGCCTCTGCTTCCATCAATCATTCGAATGTGGCCATTGTGGGAAGGAGGTGTGACCTTGGGCAAGGCAGAGATGGCTAAGAATGATATGGATGTGACATCACAACATCCTTCGCAGATACCCAAACTGTTCCTAAAGCTTTTTGCATCTAAGGAGTGAGGTGGACATTCTTTCTTCTCTGGAAACATGAGGATGGGCAATTTGTTTCCCTCTAATCTAACAGAGAACTCCTGGGTTTTTGACTTGAACATCATGGTGGATGGTATGACCATTCACTGAGAAATATAAGGGAAAGATGTGGCAGAATCCCTAAAATAAGCCAACTAAGAATGTACAAGAGGGAGGAGGAGGAGATCTGGTAGCCCAGCAGCTGTTGCATATTCCTGTCCTGCACCATCTTCCAGGACCATGGCATGCAGAGACCCTGTTTTCTCTCTTGCCTTCCTCACTGTCATTTGGTTTCCCTTTACCTCTTGGGACTTACATAATGCAGAGACTGTAATACAAATTGAGTCCTCTTCCTTTTCCTGTCTGTTATTCAATAGAACTGGCTGGGAACACGCAACTGAAAAAGGGAAAGCGTGGAAAATTTCTTTATAGCTTTGTAAATGTGTTTTCCCCAGGGCTTTTGGAAACCACTGAAGCTGTTTGCCATACTGTGCTAGGGCAGTGATATCTAGTAGTAGGTACTAGCAGCAGGTACTTCAGTAACTCCATGAAATAGCATCTGCCTTATTAAATATCATGTTCTTATTTAGTCTGATAAAGTTTCCTCAGCATTCCATGGTTTTGCAATATAAATATGGTATTTAGCATCTTGCAGCATTCTGGAAAATGTGCAAACCCTGCTATTGTTATTCCCAAGTATTTTACATCCATTCGATGTGATCAGCTGTTCATTCCACACACACACGAAGTTGAATTGTCAATGTTTATCTTTCTCTGTTTTAGGGAGTGGTAACTGTCTCCTGAATCATTAATGTGAAGACACTGAACTTCCTGGAATAAAAATTTGCTTCCTCTGAGAGGGCAAAATGAGATACCATTTGTGTTCTTGGCTAGGTTTTTCTTTCTCATTTCATTTAGGTGGATTTCTAATTCTAAATTGTAGCAGATTGTTTTTTAGTAAGTTGCTGCTGGTCAAATAGGCCAGATCAAGACATTTATTGCCAATTAGGAACAGGATGTTTGAGATGTTTGGTGATGTTCTCCGGATGACCTGTTTTATGTTTTCTGTTTATTTTGTTTTATTTTTGTTTTATGATCATGTTGGCTTTTCCATTAAACTATAACTTTAATTGACTTGGCTTGGTTAATAGAACATTGACCAGATCCCCTTCTGTAACTCCCAGCCTTCTCCCTATTACAACCCCCTCACCCAGTTCTCCTGTTGTGCCCCAACCTCAGTCTGGAGTAAAAGGGGAATTTTTAGGTCTGTGTGTTACAGGTGTAACATATGTTTCTAAGACATAGGCTCACTGTGTTTCAATCTAAATTTTCTGGATAGCGCTCCTTGGACTGTTTTGGGATAAATCCCTATGAAAAGTAAATTTAAACAGTAATGTCTATAGTAGAGTTATTTCTTAGTGAATAGCCACCACTGAGGGCCATGTGGATGTCTGCACTACATGTGGCGACATGATCTGTACATCTGTTTTGAAGTTCAGTTGTTTCCCAGACCACATGTGCATTTCTTTAGGAGGCTGACATCCATCCCTCCCAAGATCCAGGCATTGTAAGCTGGTAACTATAACTGGCTTACTCTCTTTGACCTAGAGATTGTTACACTTTATCTTAGTTTGACTGTTGTTCCTATCAGATCTGGTTCTGTTTAATATTGACAGCATTGGAGTTTCTATAAATTAGCAGCATAGCAAAAGAACCAGGCATATTTAAATCCATAAATCTTGATTTCCAGGTATTTTAAAGGCTTTGTGGTTTAAGTAGTCCTTCACTCAATGGTAGACATAAGCAGTACTTATAAAAATGCTGGCTATCAGGCAGCTTTTGTAGCTCAACTGGAACTAAAAAATAACCTCACATGAGTCACTCTTTTAAGAATCAGGAAATCCAGATCTCTTCTGGCTCTGCTAGTGAAATATTACATAAATTATATACCTTGTCTCCATATCTTAAAAAAGGAGAATACTACATGATTCTACTTACATGGGGGTATATCTAAAGTAGTCAAATGGATGGAAACAGAGTAGAACATGGGAGTTTCTAACGTAGTCAAATTCATGGAAACGGGATGGAGGAAAAGGAAAAAGGGATTTGCTTAATGGGTATAGAATTTAGTTTTGCAAGAAGAAAAGTTCTGGAGATCTGTTGCACAATAATGTGAATATACTTAACACTGTTGAACTACATATTTGAAAATGGTTAAGATGGTAAATTTCATGTTACGTGTTTTTTATCACAATTTAAAAATTTTTTAAGAAACTTTAATGGATAGTGTTCCTGTTAATTGAGTGTTTAGTATGTGTTTTAGATGAATTATGTTACTAAATGTTCACAACTCCATGAAGACCGGTATCATTACCCTTTGTTATAGACAAGAGAGTTTAGATTTAGAGAAGTAACTTACTGGGTAATGAGTAGCAGACCATTTTGGAGCTAGGTCCGACTCTAAAGCCACTCAAAAAATATATTGCCGCCACCTAAACTTAAGCCAGCCTATCTCTAAGGCTTTTTAGCTCTGGAATCTATGATTCTATGGTTCTGAGATGTCTTAGGGACCCTGCAGAGATCCTTCAAGTGAGAAAAAAGAAAGTTCAAATGTTTAGGTGTTCAAAAATCACCCGTTTACCATTTATAGTCAACTAAAATTTCATGCTGGGGGGTGCCTGGGTGGGTCAGTCAGTTAAGTGTCTGACTTCAGCTCAGGTCATGATCTCACAGTTTGTGAGTTCAAGCCCCATGTCGGGCTCTGTGCTGATAGCTTGGAGCCTGAAGCCAGCTTCTGATTCTGTGTCTCTCTCTCTCCCTCTCTCCCCATCCATCCATTCGCGCTCTGTCTCTCTTAGAAATAAGTAAACATTAAAAAAAAATTTTAAAAAAATTCATGCTGGATTTAGTCTTTGGTACATCAGTAACACCAAATGCTGTTTATGAGAGGCCAAGTTGGTCTTCAAATGTTTGAATAGTTAAGGGGTTAACAGCGATTACTCGTGTGGAAAGTAGAGACTGAGAAGAGCCTTTACTGTTTTGTTATATTTTTTTCTACTTTTTGAGTTTTTAGTAACAAGTATAACTTCTGTTTTGGGTTGAATTGTGTTCCCCCAAAATTCATGTACATTCACGTTTTAAATCTCAGAACCTTAGAATGTGATCTTTGTAAATAAGATCTTTGCAGGTGAATTGATTAGTTACGATGAAGTCAGCTGAAGTAGGGTGGGCCCCTAATCCAGTGTGACTGGTGTCCTTATAAGAAGGGAAAATTTGGACACAGACATGCACAAAGGCAGAATGCCATGTGATATGAAAACAGAGATTGGGGTGCCAGCCAAGGAATGCCAAAAATTGTCAGGAAACTACCAACATTGATGTCACCTTGATCTCAGAACTCTAGCATCCAGAACTGTGAGGCAATAAATTTCTGTGGTTTAAGCCACTCAGTTTGTGGTATTTTGTTACAGCAGCCCTAGCCAACTAATACAAAATTTGACAAGTGAAAAAGAAAAAGAAGTTAGCCATGACTCCTGGGAGTTTATCCCAAACAGTATGCAAATTAAGAAAAGTTTATACATGATGTTCATTTTAATAATTTTTATATTTGGAAAAAAATGAGAAGCAATGTACATGTCTAAAGATTAGTGGATAACTAAATTATAGCATATCTTTTGAAGAAATACTATGTTGTCATTTTGTATAGCCTAAGAAATGTGAAAGATGTGTATTGTAAAATTAAATGTTGGATGTCAAATTATTTATACAAAACAATAATAGCTGTGCAAAATATATATGCATTGACTAAGATTACAAGCAGAAATGAAAAAGCTTTGTAAGGATAGTGGGATATGGGTGGATTTGTCCTTTTAATATTTCTTTTAATTTGTTGCTTTTATTTCATTGAATTATGATAATGTATTGTGGTTATAATATTATCTTAAAAATTGACGTTGTGGCAAACTTTACATACAATAAAATGTATCCTTTTAAAGTATACAGTTTGGTAGTTTTTATAAATGTATATACATCCCTCTGACCACCACCACAATCAAGAAATAAAACATTTCTGTCATCACAAAAAATTCTCTATTGCCCATTTAGAATCAATCACTCTTCAGCCCTGGCCTTAGTCAATTAACTGATCTTTTTTCTACCACCACAGATTTGCTTTTTTCCTATTATTTCATATAAACAGAGTAATACAGTATTTATTCTTTTGTCTGGCTTCTTTCATTCAGCATAATGTTTTTCAGATTTTTTCCATGTTGTAGTTTATCTGAGTAGTTGATTCCTTTTTATTGTCTAGTATTCCCTCGTATCAGTACACCATTTTGTTTATCCATTTATGTGTTGATAGCAGTTTGGATTGTTTCTAATTTTTGGCTATTATGAATAAGGTGCTATGAACATACTTGTATTAGTGTTGCATAGTCATGTTTTAATTTCTCATGGATAAATGCTTAGGATTGGAATTGCTGGATTGTGTGTGATACACATATACATAATGGCATAAGAAACTGCCACATGGTTCACATTCTTTTTCCAGCACTGCATGAGAGTTCCAATAGCTCCACATATTCAACATACACTTAGTATATGTATACTTAATATACTCAGCAACACAGTATACTCAGTTTGTGTTTGTTTTAGTCATTGTCATGGTTGTATAGTGGTCTCCTTTTGTGCTTGTAATATGCATTTCCCTGATGACTTGATGTTAAAACATCTTTTCATGTGCACATGATTCTTTTGTGAAGCGTCTATTCAAATATTTTGCCTAAGAAAAAATTGCCTTAAGTGTAAGCATGCTTTAAAAAAATGTTTGTTTGTTTGTTTGTTTGTTTTGTTTGTTCATAGAAAATGAAACTCAAGCAGGCTCTACATTCAGTGTGGAGCCCAATGCGAGGCTCATCTCACAACCGCAAGATCATGACCTGAGCTGAAAAGAGTTGGTTGTTTAACTGACTGAGCCACCCAGGCACCTCAGCGTGCTTTTATTTATTTATTTTTTTAATGTTTATTTTAATTTATTTTGAGAGAGAGAGAAAGAGTGAGAGAGAGAGAGTGCACCAGCATGGGGAGAGGCAGAGAAAGAGAGGGGGGAGAGAGAGAGAGAAAATCCCAAGCAGGCTGTGCAGCATCAGCATGAAGACCGACTCAGGGCTTGATCCCACGAACCTGTAAGATCATGATCTGAACCGAAATCAAAGAGCTGGGGGCCCAAATGACTGAGCTTTCGAAAAAATATTTTAGATACTGTTTCTTATATACTGTTTCTAAATATTTTAGATACTGTTTCTTATATATATATATATATAAGATATATATATTTCTATATATTTCTTATATATATATATATATAGACATAGCTATATGTGTGTGTATATGAACCGAAATCAAAGAGCTGGGGGCCCAAATGACTGAGCTTTCGAAAAAATATTTTAGATACTGTTTCTTATATACTGTATCTAAATATTTTAGATACTGTTTCTTATATATATATATATATAAGATATATATATTTCTATATATTTCTTATATATATATATATAGACATAGCTATATGTGTGTGTATATATGTATAGACATATCTATGTGTGTAAACATATACATATGTATATATATCTATATGTATAGACATATATATGTCTCATATATATATAGATATATACACGAGAGAAAAAGAATATTCACTTCATCTGTGGCTTGCCTTTTCATTTTCTTATTAATACACTACAAAGTCCATAAGTTTTAAATTTTGGTGAAATCTATATTTGTCTATTTTTTTTATGAATCTTAACTTTTTGCGTCCTCAGAAATTTTAGCCTGTACTAAGTTTGTAAAGATTTTTCTCTTGTTTTCTTCCAAAAGTTTTATAGTGTTAGCTTTTATTTATATTTAGATATATAATCTACTTTGAGTTAACTTAAAATTTTTTTAATGTTTTATTTATTTTTTTGAGAGAAACAGAGCATGAGCAAGGGAAAGGCAGAGAGAGAGTGAAACAGGATCTGAAGCAGGGTCCAGACTCTGAGCTGTCAGCATAGAGCCCAACGTGGGGCTCAAAGTCATGAACTGTGAGATCATGACCTGAACTGAAGTTGTATGCTTAATCAACTGAGCCACCCAGGTGCCCCAAGTTAACTTTTTCATATGGATGTGAGGTAGGGGTAGAGATTTGTTTTCTAAATTGATATCTAGTTATTCCAGATATATTTATTAACAAATTTTTCAAAAATGCTTCAGAAGATTCTGTTTGGAATGTATAAATCAATTTGAGGAGAATTGACATCTTAATATTAAGTGTTTCAACAGAGGAGCATACTATAGCTGTCTATTTGTCTTTCTTTAATTTCTCTCATCAGTATTTTATAGCTTATAGTATGTCTTTTTTAATTAAAAAAATGTATTATTATTTTCTAATTTCAGTGTAGTTAACATACAGTGTTCTATTAGTGTCAAGTGTACAATATAGTGATTCAACAATTATATGCATTACTCAGTGCTCATCATAAGTATATTCTTTTTTTTTTTAAAGTGTTTATTTTGAGGGAAAAGGAGAGCCACCAGCATGGGGAGAGAGAAGGGAGAGAGAATCCCAAGCAGGCCCATTGTCAGCATGGAGCCCAATGCAGGCTCGATCCCATGAAACTGTGAGATCGTGACCTGAGCCCAAATCAAGAGTCAGACACTTAACTGACTGAGCCACCTAGGTGGCTATATATATTTTCTATCTCTATCTCTATCTCTATCTCTATCTCTATCTCTATCTCTATCTCTATCTCTATCTCTATCTCTATCTCTATATATCTTGTCTATCCCCTTGCTTTCAATCTGCATGTGTCTTTAAGTCTGAAAGGAGTCTCTTATAAAGACAGTGTAGAGGTGCCTGGGTGGCTCAGTTGATTAAGCGTCCAACTTCAGCTCAGATCATGATCTTGCAGTTTGTGAGTTCGAGCCCCGTGTTGGGCTCTGTGCTGACAGCTCAGCTGGAGCCTGCTTCGGATTCTTTGTCTCCCGCTCTCTCTGCCCTTCCCCCACTATACTCTCTCTGTCTCTATCAAAAATAAACATTAATTTTTTTTTTAAGTATTAGAAGAAAATAAAGGGAGTATATAGACATGTCTTGATTTTTATCCATTCTGTCAGTCTGTGTCTTTTGATTGGAGCATTTAATCCATTTGCATTCAAGTAATTATTGATAGGTATGTAGCTATTGACATTTTGTTACTTGTTTAGGGTTTTTTTGTTTTTGTTTTTGTTTTGTAGTTCTTCTCTGTACCTTTCTTCTCTTGCTCTCTTCTCTCATGGTTTGCTGGCTATTACCAGTGTTTGATTTGTGGTTACCATTAAGTTTTTATATCAAAACCTCTTATGCAAATAACAGTTTATATTAAGTTGATGGTAGCTTAAGTTTGAATCTATTCTTTGCTCCTCCCACACTCCACGTTTTAGGTATATGGTGTCATATTTTACATCTTTTTATTATGTGAATCTTTTCACTGATTTTTATATACATACTTGATTTTACTGGTTTTGTGCCTTCTATTCTTCTTACTCCTACTTATGGTCTTTTTTCCCCACTCAACGAGTCCCTTTTAACATTTCTGTGAATTTCTTTAACAGTTTTTGTCCGGTGAACTCTTTATCACTCCTTTTCTGAATGATAGCCTTGCCAGATAGAGTATTCTTAGTTGCAGGGTTTTTTTTTCAGGATTTTGAATAAATCATGTCACTTTGTTCTGTCTTGCAACATTTCTGCTGAAGAACCAGCTGATGGTCTTATGGAGTTTCTCTTGTGTGTAACTTTCTTATGCTTCTTTTAAAATTCTCTTTGTCACTACTTTTTGCCATTTTAATTACTGTGTGTCTTGATATGGACCTTCTTTGGTTGATTTTGTTAGGGGTTCTCTGTGCATCCATATCTAGATTTCTTTTTCTTTCCCCAGATTTGAGAAGTCTTTAGCTATTATTTCTTGAAATATATTTTATGCACCCTTTCTCTCTTTTCTCCTTTAAGGATCCCTGTAATTGAAATGTTAATACATTTGGTGGTATCTCTGAATTCTCCTTGTCTGTTGTTATTTATTATTATTTTTTTTTCTAGCTCCTGTTCAGCTTGATTGCTTTCCAGTTTTCTGTCCTCCATGTAACAGATTTGTTCCTCTGCTTCATTTAGTCTACTATTTATTCTATCCAATCTATGTTTAATTTCAGTTATTTAGTTCTTCATCTATGATTGGTTCTTTTTCATGTTTTTAGTCTCTTTGTTAAAGGTCTTCCTTAGGTCCTCCACTCTTTTGTCAAATCCAGTGAGTATCTTTATGACTATTTGTTTAAATTCTCTATCAGGCCTATTACTTATTTCCATTTCATTTAGGTCTCTTATGATTTTTGTCTTTATGACCATTTGTTTAAATTCTCTATCAGGCATTTTTCCATTTCAGGCACTTATTTCCATTTCATTTAGGTTTCTTACGATTTTTGTCTTTTTTTTTTTTCATTTGTGACATATTCCTCTGTCTCCTCTTTCTGTTTAACTCTGTTTCTATGTCTTCTGTTCTTGAAAGTAGCAACCTTATGATGAAGAAGAGGTCCTGTAATGCCCTGCAATGCATTGTTCCCTGTTTACCAGAACCTGGCATTTCAGGGGTATATGCTATGTGTGTTGCATGCACCCTATTGTTTTGGCTGAGCTGCATTTATTTGCCTTCATTCCAGTCATCTGCAGCAGCTCTCTTTGCCTGTTGTGGGCAGGGTTTGATCCTTGTGTTAATGGCCAGTCTGGGGTTGCCTTGGGCTTGAGTTTAATCATACTATGTATTTGTCAGAGATGCAAACTGCAGGGTGCTCTCCCTGTGTTGTCCTTATTTTCTTTTTTCAAATGTTTATTTATTTTTGAGAAAGAGAGTGCAAGCAGGGGAGGGCAGAGAGAGGGGTGGGGGGGAGACAGAGAAACCGAAGCAGACTCCAGGCTCTGATCTGTCAGCACAGAGCCCGATGCAGGGCTGGAACCCACGAACTGTCAGATCATGACGTGAGCTGGAGTCCGATGCTTAACTGAATGAACCACACAGGTGCCCCCCTGTGTTGTCCTTTGAAAAGCTTTCATTGGCAGGCAGAGCCTACAGTCAGATCTGATACCTGCCTCCAGCCCACTCCTGGACTGCAGTTGGACTGGTGTGTGTTATTATTTTCCCCTCTTCTTGGAACAGGAGTCACTTTGTGGTGGTGCTGGCCACTGCTTGATCACTGCCAGGCTTGTGGCACTGCCTTGGATAGGCTCTGGCCAAGGGTATATTGGTGCAGGTTCATAGGAAAACACAGGGACAGAATATTAGGTGCCAGCAAGGTCAGTCTGGTTTGTTGCGGGAGGGGACCTACAGCTGCCCGGGAAAGATCCTGCCAAGGCCTGGCAGGTTGGAGTGAGTGGGTTCATAGGAGAATGTGGTGGTGGGGGTGGGGGAGGGGGGGTGGTATCAACAAGGTCGTGATGGTCCACTGTGGGGGTAGGGGACCTGCAGTCACTAAGAAAAACTCTTGCTATGGCCACGATGGAAAAAGTCCAAAGAGGAGTATAGGGACTGGGCTCACTGTTAGCAAGCTAGGTAGAGAGTGTTGGTGCTGTGCTCGTTCTCACAGGTTTCCATATATCTAGACTGGGGGCAGGCCAGGGAAATGGTACCCACTAGCTCTTTTATTCTTGCACAGGTCTTTCAAAGATCCCTGCCCTCCAGTACACACTTCAAGATTGGTAAATAAATCTCCTTCCTGTATACTCCATGTATTTTTCAAACTGCTGCTTCTATGCCATATTTCAGTGGGGATGTTTGTTGTACTATCTCTTTAAGCAAGAGCTCTGCCCTCCTGGATCTCCCAGAGTCAAACCTAGTGAATTTTAAAGTTCAGCTGTTAAGTCCCACTGCTTGTTAAGCCCCTCTGGTTTTCAAAGCCAAATGATACAGGGATTCGTCTTTCCTGTGTGGGACCCCTTTGCCTGCTATTCTTGGCATGGGGATCTGCTCCTCTCCCCACTCTGTGCCCATTGTGTCCCTCCTGCAGACATCCCGTGCGTATCTTTGTCTCCTAACCTAACTGCTTCTCTGCTCTTCCTACCCTCTTCAATATGGCTTCTTCACTACATTTAGCTGTGGAGAGTGTTCTGCCAGTCTTTGGGTTGCCTTCTGGGTTAATTACACAGACATGGGTGTTATCTAGTTGTGTACTTTGGACAAGGTGAGCTTAGGATCCTCCTATTCTGCCATCTTTCCTGGAAGTCTATACTGTAGATTTCTTGCACATATTTTGTTAAATTTATATCTAAGTGTTTTATATTTTTGGATGCTTATTTATTTTATTTTACAGTTTTCTGTGGCCAGTACATAGAAATATAGTTTTGTTTATTGATTTAGTATCCTGGGGCCTGGCTAAACTTACCAGCTTTTCATAGACTTTTCAAGATTTTGTACGTAGATAGTCATATTTTAATTTTTACTTCCCCGTCTATATGCCCTTAATTTTTTTTCTTATGTAATTGAACTTGAAAAATCCTTCAGTATAATGTTGAATACATACTTTGAGAGTGGACACCTGGCCTGTTTCCTGATCTTAGGGGGAAGCATTCAGCCTTTTAGCATTAACATGACCTTAACAGTGAGTTTTTCATAGATGTTCTTCATCAATTTGAGAGAATTCCCTTGTATTTATAACTTATTGAAAGTTTTATGATAAATGAATGTTGAATGTTTTTTCTTTTTTCTTTTACTTAATTTGCAAAAATTGTAGTAAAATACACATAACAAAGTTTACCATTTTAACAAGTGTACATTTCAGTTGCATAAATATGCTTACATTGTGCAACCATCACTACCATTCCTCTTCAGAAAATTTTTTATCTTGCAAAACTGAAACTTTATATCCGTTGAATAATAACAGCACGTTCCCCACCCACCCAGCTCCAGGTAACCACCATTCTACTTTCTGTCTTTATGAATTTGACTACTCTAGGTTTCTCATAGAAGTGGAATCATACAATGTTTTTTTGTGACTGGTTTATTTCATTCAGCATAATGTCTTTAAGGTTGTGTCATATGTTAGAATTTCCTTCCTTTTTAAGGGTGAATAATATTCCTTTGTATGTATATATCACATTTTGTTTATCCTCTGATCTGTCAAGAGGCATTTGGGTTGCTTTTACCTTTGTATTTTGTGAATAACGCTGCTGTGAACATGGGTGTAGAAATATTTGTGAATCTGATTTCAATTCTTTTGTATACATACCCAGAAATGGAACTGTTGGATCATGTAGTAACACTCTAATTTTTTTGAGGAACTGACATACTGTTTTTTATATTGACTGGAATAATTTATATTTGCATTGTATGAGGATTCCACTTTCTCTAGAGCCTCCCCAACACTTATTTTCTGTTTGCTTCTTTTTAATAATAACCATCCTAGTGGGTAAAATGTCATTTCTCATTGTGGTTTTGATTTTCAGTTCCCTAATAATTAGTGATGTTGAAGACCTTTTCATGTGCTTATTGGCCATCTATAAATCTTTAAACAAATGTCTGTTCAAATTCTTTGCCCACTTTTTTAACTTGGTTGTTTGTATTGTTGTTACTGAGTTGTAAGAATTTTTTATATATTCTGAATGTTAACCCTTTTTCAGATATATGATTTCCAGATATTTTCTCCTATTATGTGGTTGCATTTTACTATATTGATAGTGTCATTTGACACACATAAGCTTTAAATTTTTTAGTGAGGTACACATCACGTATTTTGTTGTTGTCTGTGTTTTTAGTGTCATATTAAGAAATCATTGCCAAATGCAATGTCATGAAACTTTTCCTCAGCGTTTTCTTCTAATAGTTTTGTAGTTTTGGTTCTTAAATTTAGAATTTTGATCATTTTCAGTAAACTTATGTTATGGTATAAGGGTCCAGCTTCAGTTTTTGTGGGTTTTGTTTTGTTTTGTTTTGTTTTGTTTTGTTTTGTTTTGTTGTTTTTGCATGTGGATATCCAATTTTCCCAGCACCATTTGTGGAAAAGATTGCCCTTTCCCCATCGAATGTACTTCACACTCCTCTTGAAAATCATTTGAACATATATGTGAGAGTTTATTTCTGGGCTTTCTAGTCTGTGCCATTAGTCTGTTCCATAGCACAGACTAGAAAGCTTGATTAATGCATAGTTGTAGTAACTTTTGTAATCAGGAAGCAGGAGACCTCTACTTTGTTCTTCATTTTCAAGATTATGTTGGATATTTAGAGACCTTTGAGAGTCCATTTGAATTGTGAGTAGATTTTCTAGTTTTGTGAAAACTAGATTGGGATTTTGATAGAGATTACATTGAATTTGTAGATTGCTCTGGGTAGTATTGACAATAATATTAAATCTTCCAACTCATGAATAAAGGATGCCTTTTCATTTATTGGAAGCTTTAATTTCTTCCAGCACTGTCTTGTAGTTTTCAGTTTAGAAGTCTTTCTTCTTTTTGGCTAAGGTTATTCCTAAATATTTTATTCTTTTTGATGCTATTGTAAATGGCATTGTTTTCTTAATTCCTTTTTGGGTGATTATTGTTCATGTCATGAGAAACACAATTGATTTTGTGTGTTGACTTTGTATCCTGCAACTTTGCTGAATTCATTTATTCTAACAGGGTTTGTTTTTCTTTCTTTTTTTCTTTTTCTTTCTTTCTATCTTTTTTTTTTTTTTTTGGTGGAATCTTTAGGGTTTTCTATATATTACATCATGTCATCTGTGAACAGAAATAATTTTACTACTCCAAGTTTGGATTGCTTTTATTTCTCTCTATTACCTAATTGCCCTGGCTACAGCTTTCAGTTCTATGTTGAATAGAGGTGGCAAAAGAGGATATTTTTGCTTTTTTCCTGAGGTTAGAGGGAAAGCTTTCAGTTTTTCATCTTTGAGTGTGATGCTAGTTGTGGACTTTTCACATATGGTCTTTATTATGAGATAGTATTCTTGTATTTCTAGTTTGTTGAGTGTTTTTATCATTCAGAGATACTGAATTTTATCATATAGGTTTCCTCTATCAATTCAAATGATCATGGGTTTTTTTCCCCCCTTCATTCTGTTAATATGGTTTATTTCATTAATTGATTTTTTGTATGATGAATCATCTTTGCATTTGAGGAGTAAATTCTACTTGGTCTTGGTGTGTAATCTTTTAATGTGTTGCAGTTTGGTTTGCTAGTATTTTGTTGAAGATCATTGCATCAGTGTTCATCAGAGATGTTGATCTGTAGTTTTCAAATTTCTACTTTTTTTTTTTCTTATTTAAAAAATGTTTTTTTTTTTTTTTAACATTTATTGTTGAGAGACAGAGAGAGACAGAGCACGAGCAGGAGAGGGGCACAGAAAGAGGGAGACAGAATCAGAAGCAGACTCCAGGCTCTGAGCTGTGAACACAGATCCTGGCGAGGGGCTTGAACCCACGAACTGCAAGATCATGACCTGAGCTAAAGTTGGACACTTAACCGACTGAGCCACCCAGTCGCCCCATTTGTTTGCTTGTTTTTAAGTAGGCTTCATGGTTAGCACAGAGTGTAAGGTGGGGTTTAAACTCTTGACCCTGAGATCAAGACCTGAGCTGAGATCAAGAGTCAGACACGCAACTGACTAAGCCACCCAGGTGCCCCAAAGATTTTATTTATTTATTTTTTTAAGCAATTGCTACACCCAGCATGAGGCTAAGCTCACAACCCTAAGATCAAGAGTCACATGCTCTACTGACAGAGCCAGCCAGGCACCCCTATAGTTTGTTGTTGTTGTTGTTGTTGTTTTATAGTGTCTTTATCTGGATTTGGTGTCAAGATAATACTGGTCCTCATAGAATGAAGTTGATAGGTTTTGTTGTTGTAGGGATTTGTTTATATTATCGAAATGATCCAATTTGTTGGTATACAGTTGTTTAGAGCACTCTTTTATAATCCTATTTATATAAAATGTCTTCTATTTCATATCTGATTGTGTTGAGTCTTCTCTCCGTCTCTGTCTCTTTCTTATTCAAGCAGGGTAAACATTTGTCAGATTTTGTTCTTTTTGTGTTCTTTTCATAGAGCAAACTCTAGATTTCATTGATTTTTGTCTGTTGTTTTTCTATTTTTTGTTTATCTCTACTCTAATATTTATTGTTTACTTCCTTCTGGCAACTTTGAGTTAGTTCCTCTTTTTCTGGTTTCTTAAAGTTTAAAGTTAGGTTGTTAATATCCTTCCCTTTTTAAAATATAAACACATCTATAAATTTCCCTCTTACCACTTCTTTTGCTATATCCTGTACGTTTTCATATGTTTTGTTTTTATTTTCATCTGTCTCAAAATGTTTTCTAATTTCCTTGTGATTTCTTCTTTGAACTAATGATTGTATGAGAGTGTTGTTAAAAAAAAAGAGTATGTTGTTTAATTTCCACATTATTTGTGGATTTTCTAGTTTTTCTTCTACCATTATCATCTAATTTTGTCTCATTGTGATTGGAAAAAATAGTATGATCTCAGTCTTTTAAAACTTATTAAGATTTGTTTTGTAGTCTAACAGGTGGTCTATCCTGGAAAATATTGTATGAACATTTGAGAAAAAGTGTATTCTATTACTGGGAAGAATGTTTTGTATATGTCTCTTAGGTCCAATTAGTCTATAGTGTTTTTTTAAGTCCTGTGTTTCCTTATTGCTTTTCTGTTTGGTTGTTCTGTACATTATTGGAAGTAGGATATTGGGGTCTCCTACTCTTATTTTAAGCTATTTTTCCCTTAAATTCTGTCAGTGTTTGCTTGCTTTATAATTTTAGGAGCTTTGATGTTTGGTGCATCAAACATCATATTTATAGTTGTTATATGTTTTTGGTGAATTGACACATTCATCATTATATCATGTCCTTTGACTCTTGTATTAGTTTTTGACTTAAAGTCTTTATTGTCTAATGTGGTATTTCTACTTTTCCTTATTGTTTGCATGAAATTATTTTTTTCATTCTTTTGCTTTCAATCTATGCCTGTCCTTAGGTCTAAAGTGAGTCCCTTTAGACAGCATATAGTTGGATCCCATTGTTTTTGTTTCTGTTTTTTAACCCATTCTGCCAATCTATGTCTTTAGACATAGTTTAACCCATTTACATTTATAGTAATTACAGGAAGGACTTACTGTTGTCATTATGTTTTTGTTGTATGTCATAAGTTTTTGTTCCTTATTTCCTTCCTTACTTCCTCTTTTGTGTTTACTTGATTTTTTTTTTTTTTTAACGTTTATTTATTTTTGGGACAGAGAGAGACAGAGCATGAACGGGGGAGGGGCAGAGAGAGAGGGAGACACAGAATCGGAAACAGGCTCCAGGCTCCGAGCCATCCGCCCAGAGCCTGACGCGGGGCTCGAACTCACGGACCGCGAGATCGTGACCTGGCTGAAGTCGGACGCTTAACCGACTGCGCCACCCAGGCGCCCCAGTTTACTTGATTTTTTATAGTGATGTGTTTTGATTCCCCTCTTATCTCTTTGGTTCAGATTCTATATGTATTTTCTTTGTTGAGTCTTTTGTAAACTGATACCAGCTTAACTTCAGTCACATACAAAAATTCCTTTATAACTCTGCCTCTTCACTTTATGATATAGATATCACAAATTACATTTTTATACATTGTGTGCCCATTAACTTTGATTTATTTTCTATGCTTTTTTCAAATTTTCTGAAAGAATTAAAGTGGATATACATATCTAAATTTCAATAATACATGATTTCATGCTTGTCAATGTATTTAACTTTATTGTAGAACTTTGTATTTTCATATGGTTTCAGTTTCTGTCTAGCATCTTTTCGTTTTAACTTGAAGTACTCTCTGTAGCATTTCTTGTATGGTAGGTCTCGAAACGAATTCCCCTCACTTGTTTATCTGGAAAGGTCTTAATTTCTCCTTTGTTTTTGAAGGATATTTGTGCCAGATATAGTAATCTTTGTTAGCAGCTTTTTCTTCAGCACTTTGAATATATCACCCACTCCCTTCTGGCATATAATATTTCTGCTGAGTATCCCATTGATAATTTTATGGGAGCTTCCTTATTTGTGGTTAGTTCCTTTTTCCCCTGCTGCTGTCAAGATTCTCTGTGTTTAACTTTCAACAATTTGATTATATGTCTCACTGTGGACCTCTTTTGGTTCATCCTAGCTGGAGTCCTTTATGTTTCTTGAATTTGGATCTCCAATTCCTTCCGCTGGGAAATTTTTGACCTTTATATATATTATCTGTGCCTGTTTCTCTCTCTCATCTCCTTCTGGGACTCCCCTAACGCATATATTGGTTTACTTGATGGTATTCCATAGGCTTTCTTTACTTTCTTCATTCTTTTGTTGTTATTGTTCCTCTGACTCAATAATTTCAAATGACCTCTCCTTAAATTCGTGATTTTTTATTCTGCTTGTTTCATCTGCTATTGAATCCCTTCAGCAGATTTTTCAATTCTGTTCTGTTTTTCATGTCTAGAGCTTCTACTTTGTGGTTTTTAATGAGATATTTATCTCTATAGTGATATTCTCATTTTGTTCATTTGCAATTTTTCTGATTTTCTTTAGTTTTCTTGTTTTTCCTTAACTTCTTGAGCATATTGAACACAGCTTTTATGTCTTCTTTTAGGAAGTCCAAAGTCTGTGTTTTCTTAGGATCAGTCTGGAGATTTATATTGTTCCTTTAAATAGGCCATATTTCCCTTTTTCTTTGCATGCATGGTTGTATTTGTTGGAATTTTGTCATTTCAAAAAGCCAATTTTCTTATTTTTAACAGATTTGCTGTATGTGAGAGAAAACCTTCACTAGTTAGCCTGGCATGAAGGCTTAAGGTTTTCTTAGGCGTTTTCTGGATGCATTTTTTCTGGGCCTGTACATTTCCTTTTTCCAAGTTTTCTGTATACATGGCTTCTTTAAAATGTCTTAGTATGTTTATGAGTCTCATTCCTGCTTCAGTATAGGATGTTGGGCATTCTACTGTTTTTCTTTTCCTACAATCTTACCTCTAGGTGTCTGTAGGTCTCCCATCTTCTGTAGTTTTTACAGGTTGTAGTAAAAACTGCCTTCTATGATTTTAAACCTGAAATCCAAACTGTACCACCATTTGCATCTGAGCTCTGAATCAGGCAATAGAGAAAGCAGTCCCTTGGACAGGCCACAGGCAGGCCTTAATATTACAAACAAGTTTCACTCTTTTTCTGTTGTTGTGAAGGAGGAAACTAGAAATTGGATCACTTCCTTGTCAGCTGCATCAGGGAGAGGGTGGGACAAGGGCAAGCAAAAACACCATGAAATTTCCTACTGTTTTGAGTGTGGCTTTTCCTTGATTGTGTATTTGTTTGGTGCTGCAAATCCTTGACTGCTTTTCAAGAGTTCCCACAAAGTTGTTTTAGTCAGTCGGTAACTATTTTCTTGATATTAACACTGGGGGAGATGAGGGCCTGGAACTTTCTAGTCTGCTGTTTTGATGACATTACTCCATCAAATCTTGAATATTGTAAAAAATACTTTTTATGTATCAATTGAGATAATCATATGACTTTTCTTCTTTATACTATCAATGCTAATATAGCGAATATTGCATTATTGCAATTTATATTTTTCTTGTTTTTTAAAGTTTATTTATTTTGAGAGTAAGTGGGGGAAGGGCAGAGAGAGAGGGAGACAAAATCCCAAGGAGGGTCCCTGCCATTAGCACAGAGCCCGAGGTGGGGCTTGAACCCAGGAGCCACAAGATCATGACCTGAGCCAAAACCAAGAGTTGGATGTTCAACTGACTGAACCACCCAGGCACCTCGCATCATTGCAGTTTAGATTAACTTCACCTCTCATTACTGGGATAAACCCCATTTAGTGATGTAATGTTTTCCTTTTTATATATTGTTGCTTTCTACTGCTAAAATTTTGCTAAAGATTTTTGCATCTATGTTCACGTGCATTATTTGTCTCTCATTTTCCAATAATGTGTTTATTGGCTTTGATATCACAGAAATTCACCTTTATTTTCTAAGTGAATGTAGAATTTTTTCTTAAATGTTTGCTTAATATCAGTATTGAAATTATCTGGTCCTGAGATATTTTTTTCTGGGAAGTTTTTATTTATCTTTTTAAAGTTTATTTATTTTGAGAGAGAGTGAGCGAGTGGGGGAGGGACAGAGAGAGAGGGAGAAAGACAATTCCAAGCAGGATCTATGCTGTCAGCACAGAGCCCAGCATGGAACTTGAACTTATGAACCATGAGATCATGACCTGAGCCAAAATCAACAGTTGGAGACTTAACCAACTGAGCCACCCAGGCACCCCTTTTCTGGGTGGGAAGTTTTTAAATTTTGAGTTCAGTTTCTTTACTAGGTAAATTCTGTTAAGGTTTTCAATTTCATCTTGAGTCAGTAACTTTTGTCTTTTAAAGAATTTATCCATTGCACCTTTCTTGACATGATGTTTTTTTTATATATAATGTTTTTTTAATATCTATAGGATATGCAGTGGTCTTCTCTCACTTTCACTTCTGCCATTAGAACTTGCATCATCTTTTTTTGTTTGTATTGTTTTACAACTTGCAACCTCTCCCTTTTTTTCCCATGACTAGAGTTTAACAAATTTACTAAGTTTTTAAAAAGAACCAGTCTTAGGCCTCACTGATTTCTATCTCTTGTTTGTACATTTTTTAAATTTCTTTTATTTCTGCCTTTGTATTTCTTATTTCCTTTCTTCTTATTTTGGATTTACTTTGATCTTTTCTTTCTAACTGTTAAGCTGAAACTTAAATGGGACCTTTCTTCATTTGAAACCTAAATCTTAAAGCTATAAATTACCCTGTAATCACTGCTTTACATCTCTTGAGTTTGGGGACATTGTGTTTTCATTTTAATTTTCCTCAAAATATGTACTAATTTTCTCTCATAACTTTCCTTGACTCTGGTTATTTTGAAATGTTTTGTTTAATTTGCAAATATATGAGGATATTTCAGATTTCTTTCTTTTTAAAAAAGTTTCTTAAACTTTATTTAAGAGAGAGAGAGTGTGTGTGAGTAGGGCAGGGGCAGGGAGGAAGGGCGACACAGAATCCGAAGCAGGCTTCAGGCTCTGAGCTGTCAGCACAGAACCCATTGCGGGGCTCAGAGCCGTGAACCATGAGATCATGACCTGAGCTGAAGTTGAATGCTTAACTAACTGAGCCATGCAGGCGCCCCCAGATTTCTTTCTTTTAGTAATATATAATTTAATTCTGTTGTGTCTGAGAAAATACTGGTATTATTTTAGTTATTTTTAATGCTCTGGGATGTGTTTTATGGTTCTGAATTTGGTGTGTTGTGGTTACTTCTATGTAAAGTTAATAGTAACATTGGATGGAGTATTCTGTAGATGTCAGTTGGGTCAAGGTGGTTGATAGTTGTTGAAGACTGTGAAAGTCTGAGATTTTTTTTCCTCCTTGAATCCTAAGAAGTTAGTCTGTCACTTTTTAAAAAAAATTTTTTTTAATGTCTGTTTATTCTTGAGAGACAGAGACAGCATGAGCAGAGGAGGGACAGAGAGAGGGAGGAGACACAGAATCAGAAGCAGGCTCCAGGCTCTGAACTGTCAGCACAGAACCTCGACACGGGGCTCAAACCCACAAACTGCGAGATCATGACCTGAGCTGAAGTCAGATGCTCAATCGACTGAGCCACCCAGGCGCCCCAGTCTGTCACTTTTGAATGACTGTTGGTAGAAACAAAGGGCTATATTACTCCTAACAAAGAGTATGACTTTGATGTATGTGTCTTTTCTCTTTGTCCCCTGTGTTCTCTGATGGGGGGGATGCAGAGTTCCAGGTACATACTGTTCATATGTATGAACTGGATATGAGTCACAGCTGAGAAACCTTCAGCTTGGAGTAGTGAAATCTTCTGTAATAGGCTGCACATAAACTTCCTTTTACCCTGGAGGGAGATATTATTTTAGAAGTAAACAAACCTGCCCTTTGCTTCTGATTAAGACCCTACCTCTTTTCTTCCAAAGCTGTTTGCTTCCTTGAAAAGATTGTATAGCACAAAGGCAGTCACTGCTTTGGCTTACAAAATGTGCAGAGATGCAAGAGACTTAAGGAGCATTGTCTCCCAATGACACTGTTATTCAAATCTTTTGTAGCCTTACTGATTTTCTGTTTTCTTCCAGTTACTAAGAGATGATGTTTAAGTCTCCAGTTACAGTTGTGAGTTATTTCTATTTTCAGTTTTGTCATTTTTTTGGTTTCATTTATTTTGAAGCTTTGTGATTGGGTGTAAGCACATTTAGAATTGTGACATCTTTGATGAATCAACCCTTTTATTATAATGAAATGTCTTTTTTCTGGTAATAATTTTTGTTCTGAAGTATACTTTGATTTTAGAGAGAAAAACAGAAAACACACTTTGTTTCTTTTGATTGGTGTTTGCATGGTATATCCTTTTCCATCATATTATTTTTAGCCTATTTGTGCCTTTATAAAGTGGGGTTTTTGTAGGTAACATATAGTTGGTTCTTGGTTTTTATCCAGTCTGACAATTGCTGCCTTTTCATGGAATGTGTAAATATTTCTCCTGATTATTGGTGTGCTGGGCTTAAATCTTTTGTATTTGTTGTTGTTGTTAAGTCCCAAACCATCCCAAAATTAATAGCAAAAAATAGTAATCATTTTAATTCCTTTTTGTTTTCTATCAGTCAGGAACTCAGAGAGGACACAATGGGGATGGCTTTCTCCACTTCTCAATGTCAGGGGCCTCAGGTGGGGAGATTTGAATGCTGCTAGTAACTGAATTGAATGACTTGGGGTGGAATCATCTCAAAGCTTACCCTGTTAATTAATGGTGGTTGATGATGGCTGTTAGCTAGTACTCAACTGGGGCTATTGGCTGGAAACCATCTACACACAGCCACTGTGTAGGGCGTCTTGGCTTCCGCACAGCATGGTGACTGGGTTTCAAGAAAATATCTCCAAAAGAACCATGTAGAAGCTGCCTGTTCTCTGTAACTTCCTCTCAAAAATCACAGAATGGCACTTTCACTTCAATCTCTTAGTAGCAGGTACAAGCCCCTACCAGATTCGAGGGAAGAAGACAGAAACCCCACTTCTCAATGTGAAGAGTATCAAAGATGTTTAGGGCTGTGTTTGAAGACTGCCATGTCTAGTATCTTGCTTCTTGTTTTCTCTTTTTCTCATTTGATCTTCATCACTTTTTCCTATACTCCTAACTTTAAAAAATATTATTTTTGCTATTCCATTTTATCTCTACTATTAGCTTAATGGCTATACCTTTTTATTTTATCTTGTAGTGGTTGCTCTAACACAGCACTGTTTATTAGAAATATAATGTGAATCACAATTATGTACTCTGTATGTAAATTTAATTTTTCAATAGCCACATTAAAAATTAATTAGAGACGAAATTAATTATAAAATATTATATTTAACATAATACAACCAGATTATTTCAACATGTAATCAGTATTTACAAACAAGATATTTCATTTTTTTCTCTATACTAATTCATGAAAATTCAGAATGTAACTTATTTGTAACAAGTCTCAATTCAGACAAGTCATGTTTTAAGTTTCAATTTGCTACAGGTGGCTAGTAGCTACTGTATTGGGCAGCACAGCTCCAGGATTTATAATATTTTGTATCATATAAGTATTTATTTTATTTGAAAGTATAATATATACATATAGTATATATGTGTATATTAGAACCTTATAGCAATTTACATCCATTTCTTCTAGATTTTGTTGATCGTTATGGTAGATTTTACTTATGAAAATTTTATGAACCCAGAATACATTGTCATTAATTTTGCTTTAAGCAGTCAATTATTTTTTTAACAAAAGTGAAAAGTAAAGAAAAAATCTTTTAGGAGTGCCTGGGTGGTTCAGTCAGTTAAGCAACCTGACTCTTGATTTCCGCTTAGGTCATGATCTCACAGTTAGTGACTTTGAGCCCCACATCGGGCTCTACACTGACAGTGAGGAGCCTGCTTGGGATTCTCTCTCTCCCTCTCTCTCTGCCCCTCCTGTGTGTGTGCTCTGTCTCTCTCTCTCAAAATAAGTAAATAAACTTAAAAAAAATCTTTTCTATTAATACACATATTTGCCGTTTTCAGCACTCTGTTTCTTTGTGTAGATGCTCATTTTCATTTGATAACATTTTTTTTTTTTTGAAAAACTTAATGTTGCTTGGAGCGTATGTCTGCTATTGAGAATTCTCTCCATTTTTGTTTGTCTGAAAAAGATGTCATTTCATCTTCATTCTTGAATGACATTTTCACTGAATATACAATTCTGTTTGGGTAGGTTGTTTGTCCTTTTATTTTAAAGATGTAATTTGATTGACTTCTGTCTTGCATAGTTTCTGAGAAAGCTATTGACATTCTTATCTTTTTGTTTATCTATGTCTTTTTCTCTCCTGGCTGCTTTTAAGATTTTTTTTTTTATCACAGGTTTTCAGAAAATTTATTATGATGTATCGTGGTATGGTTTTCTTTGTGTTTATCCTAGTTGGGATGTTTTGAGCTTCCTGTATTTGTGCATTTATAGTTTTTATCAAATTTGAAAGAAGTTCAGCCATCATTTCTTTAAATGCTTACTGTATCTTTTCCTTCTTTTCTAGGACTCTAGATACATTATACATTAATGTAATTGATATTTTCCCAAAGGTCATTGAGATTCTTGTCATGAGTTATCCTATCTTCTCTCTGTGTCTGCTTCATTTTGGATAGTTCCAGTTGCTGTGTCTTTTAGTTTAGTGATCTCCCTTTTGCAATATTTAATCTCCTTTAATTCAATTCAGTGTATTTTTCAGTTCAGGTATTGAAGCTCTAGAAGTTCAGTTTGGTTACAAGAATACCTCATTTTGCTGCATTTTGCTTTGTTATGCTTCACAGATACTGCATTTAAAAAAAAACAAACAGGGGCGCCTGGGTGGCGCAGTTGGTTAAGCGTCCGACTTCAGCCAGGTCACGATCTCGCGGTCCGTGAGTTCGAGCCCCGCATCAGGCTCTGGGCTGATGGCTCAGAGCCTGGAGCCTGTTTCCGGTTCTGTGTCTCCCTCTCTCTCTGCCCCTCCCCCGTTCATGCTCTGTCTGTCTCTGTCCCAAAAATAAATAAACGTTGAAAAAAAAAATTTAAAAAAAAAACAAACAAAGGTTTGTGGCAACTCTGCATCAAACAAGTCTATCAGCACCATTTTTTCAGTAATATTTGCTTACTTTGTGGGGTTTTTTGGCCACATTTGGTAATTCTTGCAAGATTTTATACATTTTCATTGTTACTGTATTTGTTATGGAGATCTGTGATCATTAACCTTTGATGTTACTATTGTAATTGTTTGGGGGCTCCCTGAACCATGCCCATATAATATACTGAACTTCCACTGGTGCTGGTGCTCTGCTAACCAGCCGTTCCTCATCTTTCCTCCTCACCTTAGACCTCCCAACAACACAACAATATTGAAATTAGGCCAATTAATAACCCTACTTTCAGGCTTGTAAGTGCGCAAGTGAAGAGTCACAGGTCTTTCACTTTAAATCAAAACCCAGAAATGATTAAGCTTAGTGAGGAAAACATGTCAAAACCTGAGATAAACCAAGAGCTATGCCTTTTGCACCTGACAGTTAGTCAAGTTGTGAATGCAAGGTAAAAATTCTTGAAGGAAATTAAAAGTGCCAGTCCAGTGACCAAAACACAAATGATAAGAAAGTGAAACAGCCTTATTGTTGATATGGAGAAAGTTTTACTGGTCTGGATAGAAGATCAAACTAGCCACAACATTTCCTTAAGCCAAAGCCCAATACCGAGCAAGGAAGGCCCTAACTCTCTTTAATTCTATGAAGGCTGAAAGAGGTGAGGAAGCAAAAGGAGGAAAGTTTGAAACTAACAGAGGTTGGTTGGTTCGTGAGGTTTAAAGAAAGATGCCATAGCCATAACTTAAAAGTATAAGCTAAAGCAGCAAGGGCTGATATAGAAGCTGCAGCAAGTTATCTAGAAGATCCAGCAAAGATAAAATATCGAAGGTAGCTACATTTAACAGATTTTCAGTGTAGACAGAACGGCTTTCTGTTGGATGCAAATGTCATCTAGGACTTTCATAACTAGAGAGAAGTCCTGGCTTCAAAGGACAGGCTTGAAACTCTTGTTAAGGGCAGCTGGTGACTTGAAGTTGAAGCCAATGCTCATTTAGCATTCCAAAAAAGTCATAAGCCCTTAAGAATTATGCTAAATCTACTCTGTGCTCTAAATGGAACAACAAAGCCTGGTGATAGCACATCTGTTTATAGTATGGTTTACTAAATATTTTAAGCCCACTGTTGAGAACTACTCCTTAGGAAAAAAAATCCTTTCAAAATATTACTGATCATTAAAAATGCACCTGTTCACCCAAGAGCCCTGATGGAGATGTACAGTGAGATTAATGTTTTTTCTTAATGCCTGCTAACATGATATCCATTCTGTAGCCATGGATCAAGGAGTAATTCCAATTTTCAAGTCTTCCTCAGATGGATCTGGACAAAGTCCATTGAAAACCTTCTGGAAAGAATTCACCATTCTAGATGTCATTACGAATATTCATGATTTATGAGAAGAGATCAAAATATCAACATTAACAGGAATTTGGAAGAAGTTGATTCCAACCCTCATGGATGATTTTGAGGGGTTCAGGCCTTCAGTGGAGGAATTAACAACAGATGTGATAGAAGTAGCAAGAGAACTAGAATTAGAAGTGGAGGTTGAAGGGGGGCCTGGGTGGCTCAGTTGGTTACGTGTGTGACTTTGGCTCAGGTCATGATCTCGCAGTTTGTGAGTTCAAGCCCTGCGTCAGGCTCTGTGCTGACAGCTCAGAGCCTGGAGCCTGCTTCAGATTCTGTGTTTCCCTCTCTCTCTGCCCCTCCCTCCCCACTTGGCTCTGTCTCTCTCTCTCAAAAACAAATAAACATCAAAAAAAAATTTTTTTAAGTGGAGTCTGAAGATGTGACTGAATGGCTGCAATTTCATGATAAAATTTGAAGGGAAGAGGGGGTGCACCTTACAGAGGGGGAGCAAAGAAAGTCGTTTCTTGAGATCTAATCTGCTCCTGGTGAACATGCTGTGAAGATTGTTGAAGTGACCACAAAGGATTTTGAATATTATATAAACTTGCTTGATAAAGCAGAGGATTGACTCCAATTTTGAAAATTCTTCTGTGAGCAAAATGCTATCAAGCAGCATCACATGCTACAGAGAAATTGTTCATGAAAGCAATAGTCCGTTGATGCGACAAACTTTATTGCTGTCTCTTTTAAGAAATTGGAATAGCCACCCCTGCCTTCCGCATCTGCCACCCTGATCAGTCAGCAGCCGTCAACATCATCAAGGCAAAACCTTGCACTAGCAAAAAGATTCCAGCTTGGTGAAAACTCAGATGGTGGTTAGCATTTTTTGGCAATAAGGTGTTTTAAAATTAAGGTATGTACATTATTTTTTTAGACATAATGGTATTGCACATTTAATAGACTACAGATAGTATAAACATAATTTTTATAGGCACTTGGAAATCAGAAAATTAATTTGACACACTATATTGTGGTATTTTCTTTATTGCACTGGTCTGGAACCAAACCCACAATATCTCCAAGATATGTCTGTGGTTTTGTTGTTGTTGTTTTTAAAGTAAGCTCTGTGCCCAATGTGGGGCTCAAACTCACTACCCCAACATCAAGAGTTGCATGCTCTACTTGACTGAGCCAGTCAGGCGTCCTGGTATGCCTGTGTTTTTTAACCACCCATTTCTCCCTTTATGATGTTCATAATTTTCTTTAACATCTATAATTGTAATATATGCAAATACCTGCTAAGGTCTTTGCTTGCTAATTGCATCATCTCTGTCATTTTCAACCTCTTTACTTAGACTGATTTTCTTCTTGGTTATGTGTCATACTTTGTTGCTTCTAGGCATATCTAGTAACCTCTTATTTGATGCCAGATATTGTGAATGTTACATTGTTGCATGTTTTGATTATGTTGTCTTCTTTTTAGTTTAGTTTTGTTTTGTTCTGACAGACATTTATGTTCCTTGAAGATTAGGTCAGTCCTTCCCAGGCTTCATTTTATTTAAACTGTATTGCGGCGGATCTGTAGTAGCCTTCCTCCAGGGCTAATTTTAGCCTACTATTAAGATGTGACCCTTTCTGAGTGTCTAATGATTGCCTGAACACAGAATTCCAATGTCTCCCAGTCTTGTGTGATATCTGGGAATTGTTTATCTTTTTGTTATGGAACCTGGTTTGGATCACCTGGTGGAAGAACCCAGGGGCACTCAGAGATCTTGGAAGGCAGGAGGTTTATTTCACACTGGCGGTCTCATAGGAGATCACTCTCCAAAGGTCTGAGTTCCGAACTCGAGCATGGGGGACAATTTATAGTCTGTGACTTCCATATTAGTAGTAGTTTGGCGTGTGCTGGGCAAGCGGGGTAGGAAGAAGAACCTGGAAGGGGGAGTCTTTGGGCAGGGACTGGAATCCCCTGATCAGTCCTGTCAGCCACCTTATAGCATAATTTTTCCCTATCATTATCACTCCCTGGCAGTTTTTTGTTTGCCCTATGGATTTTCACCTGTATATACATGAATTATTGTTCAGCCAAAGGTACAACTTCCATGTTGATTTCTGGAGGTTTTTCTCTGTCTGGCTCCCTTCTTTGGAAACACAAAGGCAGCTGGAATTTTAGGGCAAAGTCCATTATCAGTCTCCTTAACTTAGTGAGGCTTCTGTGCTCTGCTTGAAATGGCTCTCCCTGCTCCATGCTTCAGAAAGTGCATCCAGGCAGAAAGCCAGCCAATCATAGGACTTACCTCATTGGTTTTTCTACTTTCAGGGATCAGGCAGCCTGGTGCTTCCTCTTGTCAAATGTCTGAAAACATTTTGTCCAGTTTCCTGTCCAGGAAGAGAATAAATGCAATAGCTGCCTAGGATTAGAAGTTCGGAAGATAACTGGAGTACTTTAAAAACCTTGAACAAATTTGTAAGAGTTTAGGAAATTGACAAGTCAGTTTTATAGATTAGCGTATGTATTAATATGCTACTTGCTGTCTGTGTAGTTGACATTTTCAGGTTACAAAGCTCTATTGTAACCTGTTCATTAGCATATGAATTGTTAGAGTTTACAGAATGTCCAGGAAATACTTTAAGAGTCTTTGTTTTTGTTCTGTAATCATTGTCCTTCCTTAAGGTTGTAAAATTAAAAAAAAAAAATTGTTGGGCCTCTAGATCAGATCAAACAGGAATTACAACGTTTTGCGACTGTGTAATGCGGAATGATTATGCACAGGCACTCTGCAACAGACTCCCTGGGTTTAAATCCTGGATCTACCACTTAATAGTTTGGTATTACCTGAGACAAGTCACAGAACTTCTCAGAAATACATTTTCCCATCTGCATGCAAAAACAGTTTTGCTACCTTATAATATTGTTAGGAGGATTAAATTATTATATATGGTGAGTGTATGTGTGTAAAGTTTTAAGAGCAATGCTTGACGTTAAGTGCTCAACAAATGTGAGTTATTATTTCATTGTTGTAATTATCGTACTAAGTTTCTGATTAGATTAAGATTTATTCCTTTAAAGCTCAGAATTTTTTTCACCATTTTAATTGGAACATCCCTTGTTTTTTTTTTTTAACATGTACATTGTAGAATTTAAAGAATAATGAATACTTGTCTCTGCCATTCAGCATTAGCAAAAGAATATTATTGTGTTCAAAGTCATCCATACAATTCAACTCCCATTATCTCTTACCTTGAATTTTCTTTTTATGATTGCCTTGCTTTATAAAACATAATTTGACTACATATTGAGTCATAAAGAACATATAATTTTTCATGCTTTTTAAATTTTATGTAAATATAATGACATGTATTCTTCCACTAGTTTTGCTCAGTGTTTTTTCATTTTTGTTTTTTGAGATTCATCTGTACTGGTGTACATCAAGCTATAGTGCCTTCATTTTCACTGCTGTATAGTATTTTCCTTATTTCTAGGTTTTTATTGTAACCCGCAGTTAGCTCTGAGTATGTCTGTACAGGCCTCCTGAGTTAGAGTTTCTTTAAGTACATGTCTAGAAACAGAAATTTCAGGTTGTAATCTTCAGCTGGCTGCCTGTGGGAGCAGATCAGAGTGGAAGTAAGTTGTTGCAGTATTCTAGGCAAAGGATTATAGGGGCTTGAACCAGAATGGTTGTTAAGTGATGGAGGAAAGCAGGTGTATTTCAGATTCATTTTGGAAATATAATCAACAGGTGTTGACATTTCATTTCACAAAAGTGGGAGCAGGGTGAGGAAGAGGGAACATCAAGGATGACTCCCAGAATTTTTTAAAAAGTTTTATTTATTTGAGAGAGAGAGAGAGATAGTGGGAGTGGGGGGAGGGGCAGAGAGCAGAAGAGAGAGAATCCCAAGCAGAGGTTGGGAGAGAGAGTATCCCAAGCAGGCTCTGCACCGCCAGCACAGAGCCAGACTTGGGGCTCAAACTCACAAGACTGTGAGATCATGACCTGAGCCAAAACCAAGAGTTGGATGCTTAACTCACTGAGCCACCCAGGTGCCCCGACTCCCAAAATTTTAAGTGGAGGTGCATTTACTGAAATGGGTACTGCTCCCAACAGATAAGGCATTTTATTTTGTTTTAATTCATACATGGGTATTTCTTTTTTCCTTTTTTTATGGTTATCTCATTAGCTGCCATTCCTAATGTCATGGTGCTTGCCTGTAGAATGCATTATTCTGTTTCCAATATGCTGCTTTAGATCTGATCTAAACATAGTAAGAACTAAGTAGTTTGCAGTTATATGTAATGACACTGAATAAAGACTCAAAAGGCTCTCAGGAATATCCTAACATTTGGACTTGTTATCTCTTGAATACATCTAGTACTGAGCTGTGTTGGTGGAAGTTGTTAATAATAGTTAGCTAAGTTTCAGATAGGTGAAGTATGATCCCATTAAGGTCTTTTATTCATACTTAAGTAATTTTAAATGCATTGACACTTAGCGGTGCCTGGGTGGCTCAGTAAGTCAAGTGTCTGACTTTGGCTCAGGTCATAATCTCATGGTTTGTGGGTTCGAGCCCCATGTCCAGCTCTGCACTGACAGGTCAGAGCCTGTAGCCTGCTTCGGATTCTGTGTCTCCTCTCTCTCTCTGCCCCTCCCCGTCTCATACTCTGTCTCTCAAAAATAAATAAACATAATTTTTTTTTTAAGTTTTAAATGCATTGACATTTAGAGGTAGAAAACAATAATTTATATGCCAAGGGACCTGGTAAGTACCAAGTCTGAAGCTGTGGACTTGAATCTTGGCCCTGGTGCAAATGAGTTACATAGTAGTTTCCTATTGCTTCTTTAGCAAATTACTGCAGATTTAGTGGCTTAAATGATACATTTTCATCTTGCAGTTCAGAAATCCAGGAAAGTCTCGCTGGACTAAATTCAGGTGTGGGCAGAGCTATGTTTCTTTTGCAGGCTCTAGGAAAGACTCCATTTCCTTGTCTTTTCTACCTTCTAAAGGCTGCCCCACTTTCTTTGGCTTATGGCCCCTTCTTCCACCTTCAGAGCCAACAAGTCCTTCTCAGACTGCCGTCTCTCTGATTCTCCCGCTTCTGCCTCCTATTTCCACTTTTAAGGACCCTTATGATTATACAGAGCCCATCTGGTAATTCAGGATAATCTTATATTAGCACCTTAAATTCCATCTGCAACCTCAGTTCCCTTTTGCCTTGTAAAGAAACGTATTATAGGGGCGCCTGGGTGGCTCAGTCGGTTGAGCGTCCGACTTCAGCCCGGGTCACGATCTCGAGGTCCGTGAGTTCGAGCCCCGCGTCAGGCTCTGGGCTGATGGCTCAGAGCTTGGAGGCTGCTTCTGATTCTGTGTCTCCCTCTCTCTCTGCCCCTCCCCCGTTCATGCTCTGTCTCTCTCTGTCTCAAGAATAAATAAACGTTAAAAAAAAAATTAAAAAAAAAAAAAAAAGAAACGTATTATAGACTCCAGGGAATAGGACACGTGTGCATGTACACTCATACCTGCCACAAACTTGGTGCTCACAGGTCAGTCACACGGGCAACTTGAGTAGCTTTCTTATCCATGAAACAACAACAACAGTAATGATTATGAGATGATGATGATAATGATGATAATGCCACCAGTATCACCTCCAGATTTAAGTGTACAGGTGGGGTTTTTTTGGGGGGCAGTACTTGTTTAAAAAGTAAACAATTTGCAAATGTAGCAGGTATTATTTATGTTATAGTTTATACTGAAGCCAGTATATAATTCAAGAAAACACTTAAAGGCTCATAATACACTTTAATCTTTTATCTCTGTGTCCATAAATCAAGGCACTTTAAAATTCAGGAGATATGTATGGATTTTAGTGTATTCTGTATAATGTGTATAAATGACATATTTAAAGTATGCATAAGCTCTAATCCCCATTTTATTTATTTAAAAAAATTTTTTTTAAGTTTATTTATTTTGAGAGACAGAGTGCAAGTGGGGGAGGGGCAGAGAAAGAGGGAGAATCTCAAGCAGGCTCCACACTGTCAGCACAGAGTCCATGCAGGGCTTGAACTCCTGAAACTATAAGATCATGTCCTGAGCTGAAATCAAGAGTCAGATGCTTAACAGACAGAGCCATCCATGTGCCCCCCCCCATTTTATTTTTATTTTTTAAGCTAAGTAGGTGGGAACAATAACTTTATGAGCCCAAGACCAGTGGCTCTATTGCAAACTTCTTAAATTTGAAATTGTATCAGATTTATCAAAAGGAAAGAAAACAGCTTCCATATTAGAAGGCATGTAGTAAAGAATATATATGGATGATTTTTATCTTAAAATGCTTGTGGGTTAGCACGAGTCATTTAAAGAGTTTAATGCTTTACTCCTCTCTGAATCCCTTCCCTCTTCCCTGAAAAGTTTAGTAGAAGGTGGAGACGAAGAGCCTGACTGCAATCAGAGCTGTTTGTGTCCTACTTATAAATGTAGTCTAATCTATTAGTAAAGTTCTAAAATAACATTGCAAAGGAACTGTGAATCAGCCTGAGACATTTAACTCAAGTGCATAATTTTATGAACATATATATGTATATTTTTTTCTCCATTCATTGGAACAGGGTAAATTTTGTTACATTAAGCCTCTAAACATAAACTGCTTTATGGTTGTTAAGGTCAATGCATAGCTCACACAGCTTTGTGTCATTTTTTACTTTGTAGCATTTTGCCAAAGATAAAGCATATAATGAAGTAAGTAGGGGAAGGTTGTAACACTGTGAAAGAGATACTTGGGACCATCCCTTCTTGTCCCTGCCCCAGCACTGAGTAATGGAGCCATCTGCAATCCACGGGAGCATACGTCCAGGAGAGAGATGGAAATGTTAAGGCTCCTGGAGGCCAGCACAGTTCAAAGTTGGTTTTCTCAGTCTCGGGCTTGTGGTTTTGGGAGATTTTATGGCTTTCTGAGGTATGTTTGGGAAAGAAGGATCCTCATTCCTTGCTTAACCTATGCAAATAATCTTCAAGGACTTTGATCACTAGGAAGAGGGAGACTGTCATCTGTCTTCCAGATGAAAGGCTTGTCTTGGCAGAACGTTACAGAGATGGGTCACAATTTTTTGGTTGTTTTGATTTTATGCTTCTAGAAAGGATCTTTAAAAAAATTCTTATGGTTGTTTTGTTTTCTTTAATTCTTCTTGGTTTCTTTCCTTTTTAGTGATGGAAGCCACCGCTAGCTCTCTGTGTGAGCTCACTCACACACCCCTTCCTTCCAAGGGCCAGGGCCCTGATGTAGATGAGTTTAGGTGGAGGTTTGGAGGTCTTACCCGCCTTTGGGGCAGACCTACCTGCCAGTTTCTGGTGGAGCCGACTTGTCCTTTTTAAAAAAAGACTTTTAGGAAAAACTTTGTATTGCCTTACCCCTACAGAGAAGACCTGCCATTCCTAGGTGACAGCTCCTTCAGCGAGGGTGGGAGGGTGGGGTCAGGTAGGTTGGTGAGCCAGGATTTGGGTGTGCTCCCATCCTTTTCTGAATGCCTGTTCTTGGGTGTCCTGACTGATATTTAAGCACCACCTAGGAATAACACTCCTCGAAAAGCATGTGTTTAAAGCCATATTACTGTCGTAAACACAGTTACACAGAAAGGAAAGCAAATTTTTGATAGAAAACAAAAGTTTGGGGTAAATAGAGTTTTATACCTGTATCCCTTAGTATTCTTTTGTGTGTTTAATCATTGGACAGAAGTAAGGATAAGTTGTTCCTTAGTATATGTTTAACCTACATCTTAGCTACTTATTAAGGAATTTAACTTGGGCTGTTTATCTTCTTTAAGAGGATTGAAAGGGAATTTGGCGTGGCATATCTGTTTTCATGGTAGTGTTAGATGTATGGTTAGTTGAACCATTTTTGTGAAAGTTGAAATTGTAATATTAAAAGTATCCAGTTTTCTAGCCGTTTGTGCACATTAAAAATAGCTTGCTATTCATGTTCAGTGGCTTTCTTGTTAGACAATGTAGGGGACTTGCCACAACACATGCAACAGATTATAAAAAGACTGCAAATTTAATAATTACAACATGGCGCAGACTGTTCTGGCAGATACTGGAGTACAGCACTCTCTTTAATCACGGTGCTTCCCATAGTGTGGGTGGTCACGGTCCGCAGACCTTTCAGGCAGCCCAGTCCCCTTTCGAGAGGGATTGTGAGGCAAGCTCAAGTAAACAGCATTCCACAGGCTTTTCAGGATTTTCGTTTTGAGAAAGGATAGCATTTCTTTTTAGCTTGCTTTTTCCTCTCTCTTCTCCTTTTCTAGACTCCTCCTCTAAATGTTTGTTGCTTAAATTGTTTGCTTTTATCAGAGAAAGCAGATGCTATTGCTTTCCTTGTCCAGTGACTTAAATTTTTTTTTCAAAATTTTGTTTTACACTTCAAAATTTTCTTTCAGCACAAAAGCTGAAAATGGCCTGTAGGATATGGTGATCATTACAAGTTAGCAACTTCTACTAGAAAGCCTTGGTAAATGAATTTAATCAGTTTATTTCCTTATTTTATTTTTAAAACATTCAGTGTCTCTCCCTTGTTTCCTTTGATGTTTGTTTGAATGAAAATCGGAATCATTTGCAAAGTTTTTTCTTCCTTATTAAAACATGTTGTCCTTGCTGGCCTGTTTTGATATTTAGTAATCCATTTTCCCCTTTTATAAGCTTTTATTACCCTAGCCTTTAGTGTTTATGAATTATTAACAAAAGAAGCAAGTGATGGAAATGCAAAGTCATTAGTTTTTGTCCATGAGAATTAGGAGTTTATTAAAGCTTTGGTCAGTTTTCCTGGGGAAGAGTTATTTTTAATGATAAAGTGTATAAATGGTAATGTATTATATGAAGCTTTAACATTTTCTTCCTAAAAGAGTGATTTTTAAAAGAAAGCCTTGGAAAAATAGATATGTTAATAGGAGACCAGTTAATATTACAAATGTATACCCTTACCTCCTCACCCCTATTGATTTCCTTAAGGGGATAATGTCTTATGGCTTAAAATTATAAACAGCTGTTCCTAGTCTTCAATTTGTTTTTTATAAAACAATACTTTATACTATTTTATATTAGCATACATAATTAAGTAATATAAAGGAGATTTTTAAAAAACCAGAAAATAGTTTGCAATTGTATTTCATAAGATACAGTCCCTAATAAAGTCATATTATACTGTACTTTTTTCCATAAACTGATTATAAATAAATTGCCTACAATTACAATTGTTAATGACATTGTCAAAACCAGCTTAAAGAGAAAGCAGAATGATTATACACTTTAGAAGGAATATCTTCCTTTTAAAGTCATACCTGTAAAAAATCCATTGCTATAGTAGTTTTTTGGAGAATTTAATTGTTTTTCATGAAAGCACTTACAAAATACTTCAGTCATTTTCATTTATGATAAAGCTAATCTAATTCTCTGTTCTGATGCTACTAGCCAAGCTTTAGATCACCACGGCTTAATTTAAGAAAAAAATTGCTGGCTAATCCCCTTTGGTATTTTGAAGCTATTTTGGGCACCCTTTGTTCTGTGGTACGTTACAGTCTGTATATGGGGAGCCATCCTGTGTTTGATGTGGGACCCTCTGGCAGAGGGGATTGGAACTTGAGAGTCTGGGTGCAACTGGGACAAGTTAACGATGCTGAATTTAACTTTCTTTTGGAATTGTCTTTCATCTATAAATTGAAGGATTACGTTTAATTTTAAATGGAGTACGGGTGAGGCAGGTTGGTTTTGGTTTGAGAAATTACCATTTGGAGCTTAGTAACCATATCAAAAGCAGGGATGTTGACATTTTTTATTTTAATAGTACTGGTTAACATATACTTAAGACTGAGTGTTCAGTCTCCCTTTCCCTGAGCTTCCTGATGGGTCTCAGAATTTGCCTTAGGACACCAGGGTAAACCCTCCTCCACAGAAAATGTGCTGTAGAGTTCTTAATGCCTCATTTCAGGCACATGTTGTGGTTCCCACGGAGTGGCCTGTTTGAGACCCAATGAAGGTTCAGCAGGTTTCTATTCATAGATGTGCTTTCAGAACATTTCCCTAGTTACCAGTATGTAATTAAGCTGATAATGTCCTCATAGCAGAGATTCATGGGTATATATAGATGTACCCCTTGAATGCCTTTCATAAAAAAGATGCTTAGCAATATGAGAGACAGAAGTAATATGAAGACTAAAGACTGGATGTACTATATACTTTTTGGGGTTTCTTGAATGAAATTAAAGTGAATATATTACATGAATTTAGATTACTATTCTTGAAATTAATTTCCTGGTCTTTGGTCTATAAAGAACATACTGACATAGTACAACATGGTGTATAATATGCTCCCAGTGATGTTTGCAGTTCTGTATTACCCTTACTCCATCATAAGTGTAAGTATTCATCATTGTGTTTTGTGTTATTGATTAGTGTCTCTCAAAGTGTGGTCCAATGATGCTTTGGTCTCTAAGAGATCTGCCATATCAGTCCTTTTCTAGCTATGTATCTTTGTGATGCTGAATTTTTTTCAAATATTGAGCCAAAGGAACATATCACAACAGATTGAATGCGGCAGCAGATATGAGAATACAGGTGTTGTCTTTAAGCTAGACGTTAAAAAGATTTGCAAAAAATGTGAAACTGTGTCACTCTACTCAGAATTATTTTGTTTTGGAAAATATAGTATTTTCATAAACAATATTGTTACATGTAAAGGGTTTTATTATCTAATGAATAGATAACATTGTAAATATTTCTGAGATTTATTTTCCAATAGGGTAAATATTAATAGATAAAACCTATGTAAACAAAATCTCTTTGGGGATCATAGGACCAAAAAATTTAAGAACTGCTATTATAGATATTGGGACTATTGGTGTGGTTCTCAAATTAATACTCTGTTGGTTTTTCCGAGAGTCTGATCCAAGTGAGCCTGTAAAGCATATGAAATTAGCCCATAGCCATGAGGTATTAACTGTCCACTTTACACTTTCAGGACATTTTCATGATGTGTCTTTTTATAAATGAAATATCTATCAAGTAAAACTTCCAGCATCCTCTTATAAATTTAAGAAGGAGCTATAGGTAACATAGTTATGATCCCTTTCACTTATTTAACGGATAATTCATTCTAGTTTGACGTCATCTGTACCCATTTGTATTAATACATGGCTTTTATTTTAACAAACATAGATTGCCATCTTTCATGACAATTCTTTGGCAATCATAGAATCTATAGCAATTGAAATAAGTGTAGAATACATCAGTCTTAGATGTAGTTGGGATATTTCTAACCACATTTGTCTCAGTTACCTAAATTTTTTTTTTTTTTTTTTGGGGGGGACAGAGAGAGACAGAGCATGAACGGGGGAGGGGCAGAGAGAGAGGGAGACACAGAATCGGAAACAGGCTCCAGGCTCCGAGCCATCAGCCCAGAGCCCGACGCGGGGCTCGAACTCACGGACCGCGAGATCGTGACCTGGCTGAAGTCGGACGCTTAACCGACTGCGCCACCCAGGCGCCCCTCAGTTACCTAAATTTTTAAAAATTTTTCTATTGATTTCCAGTTTAGGGATGTAAAAGAAAAAGAAAGTAACTGGCAAAATAGCCATTATTTTTGCTTTTATTCTTACTTTAAACCTTCTATTTTTAGTTTATCTTGCTTTGTAAATGAATCCTCTAGAATGTGATTACTTTTAACTTGGGAGGGGCTAACTGCCCCATGGAGCAAACTTCTGTATTGAAAATGGAGATAGATAAGATTTCGCATGGTTCCATTGCCTCTATTTAGAATTGCCATAAATCTTTAGAACAAGTGATTGCTTATCTTCCAAGTATCTTCCAGAAACAGACTATGCCTTGGAAAATTATGGCAGGGTGGATTCACTATTTGTGTAGGAAGTTGTGAAACTTCTGACCCATACCGGGAGAGCTGGCTCTTTCTTCAGACCAGCCTTTCTCCAATTAACCCCCTGTCCTCTGTGCTCAGAAATCCCCACTTCTGCTGGGTAGATTTCCCCAATTCTCCTCATAGCCAGCAGCACCCCTGAAGTCTTCATTGAGTCTCCAGTCACATGGTTGGGGAGGAAGTTTTCCTCTTTCTCTGAGCTTAATACAGCAATTTTGTATATGTGGCATTTTAGGTGATTTGCATGATAATGAGCTTACTATGCTGTTTATTGAGTTCTGCCAAATATCTAATTAATTTTTTCAGTTTTCTTCCAAGATTATAGTAGTCAAGAGCCATCTGTCTTCTGTATTACATAGTGCAGCTGCAAATGCTTCTTTAAGCAGAATGTAGGTGTGTATCTTATAGAAAGCAATGCAACATCGCTAATCTGAGGTTTGGAGTATATTAAGGGACTTGGTTTCTGGAAATCTTTTTAAACTTGGAAACCTTTAAACCTGCTATTACCTATCATTTAAAAAGGAATCTACAACTGTCTAAGCAGGTGGCCTTCTGTGTCTTGGCTGGTATTAGAGTGTGGTGTTTCTTAGGCAAAGGGAACAAATTTAAATCACTAGGTGCTAAACCAACAGATTTCAGTGTGGATTAGTTAAGAACTATTGTAGTTCTTGTTATGTGGTGGCATAAATGTGGTTTTGTTCCACATTTAATTTATATAGAATCTGTCTTTGTTCCTTCTTCCTTCCTCCTTTCCTTTCCTTTCCTCCTTTTTTTTTTTTTAACTGAAAACAGAAATAGCAATTTTGTTAGTGGATTGCTTTGAAGGAAAATGCAGAAGGAAGGACAGAACTGACTGGGCCTGTGATTACATTTTGTGAGTGTGGATAAGCACAGGCTTTAGGGCTTGCCAGGCCTCCAGTTATTTGGCTTGGTTTTTTTTTTTTTTTTCCTTAACATTTCCAAAGGTTTTGTTAGTGACTTTCAAATGGAACTTCAAGCCTTGGAACAGTTCCATTAAAAAGTTGTGTGGTCTCAGCCACAGTAGCAGCACAGTTTATTTTTCCTGTACTAGTTTCACAGAGGTTAACTGAGCTGGAATTGATGAGAGACTAGCAGCGCAGGGGGGACGAATGTGTTATATGTAGCTTTTTCCCTCTTGACTTATTTAAAAAAATGCATTAGCAGAGTTAACATTTGCCTCTTTCTGAAAAAGGAAACAAATTAAACAATTCTAAAATGCTTAATACTATACTTATACTACTAAAGTTTAAAGCTTTCAAAAATGACCTCTCTTTTGCTAATTGTATTTAAAAATTTTTTTTAACATTTATTTATTTTTGAGACAGAGAGAGACAGAGCTAAATGGGGGAGGGTCAGAGAGAGAGGGAGACACAGAATCTGAAACAGGCTCCAGGCTCTGAGCTGTCAGCACAGAGCCTGACACAGGGCTTGAACTCATGGACTGTGAGATCATGACCTGAGCCGAAGTTGGACACTTCCCCGACTGAGCCACCCAGGCGCCCCAACTAATTTTATTTTTATATTACAGAGTACTAAATTGCATTATATGGATTTGCTTTCTTGTTGGGAGAAGTACTATGCTTTACAATTTGGCATCATCTCAGGTGACTTGTTCTAGAGAGTACATTTTGATTGTCTAAATCCAGAAGAACACTTGACTATTACATTCATGATTGAAGCAGTCTTATTCTTCAGGTGTTTTTTATTTTTATTCCTTAGATTGTTATATGTTTTAAGAAAAAGTTATCTTGGGGCACCTGGGTGGCTCACTTAAGCATCTGACTCTTGATTTTGGCTCAGGTCATGATCTCACGGTTTGTGAGATTGAGCCCTGAATTGGGTTCTGTGCTGACAGCATGGAGCCTGCTTGGGATTCTCTCACTCCATCTCTCTGCACCTTCCCCACTTGTGCACTTGCTCTATTTCTCAAAATAAATAAGTAAAAACTTATAAAAATGACACAATAATCTGCTATTTATATGTGATCTGCTTATTATACATGTATGTTACTTGAGAAATCACTAGATTCTAATAAAAATAACAATTATATTAATACTTTAGATTTTGATGCTGTTTTGTAGATTTCAAAGCAAATCCACATCTCATTTAATTCTCAGGATGACCCTATGATACCTGCAGGACATGTAAAATTATCTCCATATTTTAGATGAGATGAGACATGTAAGGAATTTGCCTGAACTCCTCCCCTTCCCCCCATTTGGTATGTGAAAGTACTCCACTAAACATCTTACTGTGCTTCTATGAAAGTGAAACAGCCAGTCTGGCTTCTGGGTACACCTCCTTTGTATTTTATAAGATGTCATGTGGATGAACAACAGGGCTATTTTTTATAATGCACATTTTTTGACTGTTTACAAAGTGACACACACTTTGAGATAATGTCTAAGATTCAGGATTCCTAACCGCTGTACTACATTAGCTCTCAATAGTGACTCATTTGCACAGGTATTCAAATACCAAATATTCACTGATATTTCTGATAGCATCTGTTTGCATTTGTCTGTAATTTTGAAGATTTGACAATGAAAATTTAGAAATAAGAGATTTTATCCTTTAGATTTATACCAAAATAAAGAAAGACAGTTTTAAATGCTATTATCAGTAGCTATACTACATGGAGTAGATAGATGGCAACTAGTATAAACCATCCTAAAAATAAAACAGGTGTTTCCTAAGGAAAAAAGAAAGCTCATATGAGCTGTGAGAACTTTTCACCTAATAGATGACCATTTTCTTGTATAGAAGGTTCTTATAATATAAAACTTTGCAGGGAAAGTAAAATATGGAAAGATCTCATCTAAACAAGAGTCACTGTACCAAGGTGAATGTGCACCTTTCAAAACCTGGAAATAAATGCTCATTCTTTTTTTCTTTTTCTTTTTTCTTTAAGTAGGCTACATGCCCAATGTGGGGCTCAAACTCATGACCCTGAGATCAAAAGTCAGACGCTCTACCCACTGAGCCATAGCAAGGCACCCCTATAAATGCTCATTCTTAGAATGGAAACCAGGGACCAGTGTTTTTCCCCTCCTTCATTCTCCAAATGGTATGCCTATGGACACTAGGCCCTACCTGTGCTATGCTGAACACACAGTGGCACTCAAACTGACCCAGGCACTGCCCTGTGGAGCATATTGTCCAGGGCACAGATTGCCATCAGTTAGTGCTGACTCAGACCCAATGACCCTGTAATCTACCATAGTAGCAAGCAAAGGAAGGGGTGGCGCCCGGCTGGCCCAGTAGATGAAGTATGTGACTCTTGATCTCAGGGTTGTAGGTTCAAGCCCCATGTTGGGTGTAGAGATTACTTAAAAAATAAAATCTTTTGGGGGCGCCTGGGTGGCGCAGTCGGTTAAGCGTCCGACTTCAGCCAGGTCACGATCTCGCGGTCCGGGAGTTCGAGCCCCGCGTCGGGCTCTGGGCTGATGGCTCAGAGCCTGGAGCCTGTTTCCGATTCTGTGTCTCCCTCTCTCTCTGCCCCTCCCCCGTTCATGCTCTGTCTCTCTCTGTCTTAAAAATAAATAAACGTTGGAAAAAAAAATTAAAAAAAAAATAAATAAAATCTTTTGGAGAGCCTGGGTGGCTCAGTCAGTTGAGCGTCCAACTTTGGGTCAGGTCATGATCTCACACTTTATGAGTTCAAGCCCTGCATTGGCCTCTGTGCTGACAGCTTAGAGCCTGGAGCCTGCTTCAGATTCTGTGTCTCCCTCCCTCTCTGCCCCTCCCCTGCTCACATTCTGTTTCTCTCTCTCTCTCTCTCTCTCTCTCTTTCTCAAAAATAAGCATTAAAAAACATAAAATAAAATATTTTAAGAAAAAACAAGGAAAAATCATATTATCATATGATAAATCATTATTATGTCCATTAACACAGCAAAAAGCAGTTGATTAAATCTAACACCCATTCATTACAAAAATTTCTCAATGAGTTAAAAATAGAGGGGAATTACCTTAACTTGATAAAGAGCATCTACCAGATATCTAAACTAAGAGCGTCATATTTAATGGTGGAAAGTTGAATGTTTTCCCCCTTTTTTCTCATAGCACTGGAAGTTCTAGCCACTGTTATCAGGCAAGAAAAAGAAATAAAAACCCTACATACTGGAAAGGATATATTTTTTTTAATGTTTATTTTATTTTTGAGAGAGGGAGAGAGCACGTGCTAGCGGGGGAGGGGTAGAGAGAAAGGGAGACAGAGGATCCAAAGCTGCTCTGCTCTGACAGCAGAGAGCCTGATGCCAGGCTCGAACCCATGAACTGTGAGATCATGATCAGAGAGGAAGTCAGACGCTTAACTTACTAAGCCAACCAGGCACCCCACTGGAAAGGGATCTTAAGGACTGTGGGGACTTTGAAAGTGTGGCCTGAATGAAGTATTGTTTTAAGGACGGTGGTACATAGCAGAATTCTCAACACTTTTAGACTCAATGCCAGTTTTTTAGAAGACATTTTATAATGTCTCCTTAGCTATCCTGAAGTGAAATTCATACTCTTCCAAAACAAAGCAAAACAAAACAAAAACAAAAAAAACCCACACAGTATGTCACCTTTACTATAAAATGTATGAAATAACATACATTTCAAAATGTAAGCGCTTTGACATGATCTTAGAAGACATAATAAATAATCTGAGGTATGTATCTACACACACACATATGAGAATGTAACCACCACAAACGTAGACTGATATAAGAGTGTGATGTGGCAGTGGGGAAAATAGAACGAGTGGTCTTGCCTTCTGCAGGGTGATTTTCCAAAATGACAGACAACTCCTGACAAAGCTCTGACTAAAATGCACTAAAACCTCCCCTGATAGACATTGGAAGTTACATTTTTTGAGAAGTAAGAGGATGTCAAAACATGCAAAAAATGCTTTGTGTTTATATGTAAAATAAATTTAGGCTCTAAGGGTAGGTATTACATACCTGAAAGTACAGTGGGACATATGAAAGTTGTGTCTGACAGTTCACTGTTACAAAACATATTTCTAATCCTCCTTAACTAGTAAATACCAGTAGAGCCACAAATTTGGGAGGGGAAAAAAGGTGGGTTTTGATTGGCCCCATTGAGAACCACTGTTCTGGTCTACAGCCCTTTTCTGCCTAATATCTACAGTATTTAATGCCAGTCAAGTGTGGTAGCGTTTTAGAAATTCCATCATCCCTAGCTCCTGCTGGGTCATGAAGCATGTCTTACTGCTGTGAGTGCTGGCTTTGGGTGCCTTTAGTCCATCTCTAGACCTACAAAGCTATGGCTATTGCATCTGGCCTGAAGCCTTGTGCCCATTCTAGGGGTCTGAGTCTCAAACCTCTGATTATATTTTTGCTTGTAGGCCATCTACCTTCCTGAGGTTGGCCTTTCCTTTAGGGACTCCGGAAATTGGTCATTGTTGCCCACTTCACTATAATTTTGGGGTCCTATGGCAACCTCTGCTGTTTTGTTCCACCTACCAGGAAGGTCTCTTTGGATGGCTCCAATCAGTTTATTTATTTATTTTTTTTAATGTTTATTTTTGAGAGAGAGAGTCAAAGAGCAAGTGGGAGAAGGAACAGAAAGAGAGGGAGGCACAGAACCTGAAGCAGGTTCCAGGTTCTGAGCTGTTAGCACAGAGCGCAACGAGGGACTTGAATTCATGAACCGTGAGATCATGACCTGAGCTGAAGTCGGACACTTAACCGACTGAGCCACCCAGGCGCCCCATGGATGGCTCCATCAGTTTAAAATGTGCCCAGATTTTACACATTGTTTTCTGGCCTCTGCATAGTAGCTCCTTTATGTTGACTCAGGGTTCAGCATTACAGCAGCAGTGGTAGCAGTAGAAAGTTCTCCTGTCCATGCACCACTGGTTTTCCTAAGGAGCCAGCCCAGCACTTTCAGTACCAACAAGCCATGCTTCCTGCAGAGACTATGAGTGTGTGCAAAAATAAGCACGATTGTAGGGCTGTTAGCATAATGCCCAACACAAAATGGTCAGTACCTGTGGACTCTGATTAGCATGCAGCTCCTTTTTCTTTTTACTATATTTGGCTTTTTAACTTGAGAACTTTGAACCTGGGAGTTCATAGATGGGCTTCAGAGGGTCAGCAAATTCCATGAAATTGTATTAAAAGGTTATTGGTATGGATAGCTTTCCTGGAAGTGTGTTCACAACTTTCATCAGATATTCAGAATAGGTCATATGGAACTTCTGTTTCTAGCTATTGCAAACTCAAAAACTCTCCTCCTGAGAATAAGAAAGCCTGGACAATATATTAAAAACATGCCTGAAGGCATGGAAAAGCCCATAAAATAGTAAAGGCTTACCATATCAGGATCCAAGTAAGGACAGAGGCCAAGGGAGGTGAACCCATTGTTTGGGGCTGAAGGTGTCCACAAATTCCAGAGGAATCAACTTAATAAGGAGCAAGGTGCTTTTAACAGCATTGTGGGGCGAGGAGGATACGAATTAGAGTCCATGGGCTACCAGTGAGGAAGCCCTGTGGAGCCCTTCACTTTAGGTTGGGACCTTGAGAGTAAGTATGAACTGAAATAGACGGGTCCTCACAAGGAGTGCAGCTTTGCTTCAGATCATCTTAGTTTGCTGAAATTGGATTAAGATGGTCCTGAATTGCTCGTGCTTCAGGTCTAGTAGAAGCCTCTTTGGAAGAAGCTCATATCATCTTGGTACCTCAAATTATTTCTACCAAGATTTAGTAAATGTAATATTGGCACAAAATAAAAATAACTAGGCACACAAAGAGTCACAACAGCAAAATTGAATCCATAGATACAACAAGACAGCAACACGGACACATAGGAATTTTAGATACTGGCATTATAAGTCTCAGACTTTAAAATACCTATACTAGGGGTATCTGGGTGGCTCAGTTGGTTGAGCATCCGACTTCAGCTCAGATCATGATCTCACTTATGTGTTTGAGCCCCACATCAGGCCCTGTGCTGATAGCTCAGAGCTTGGAGCCTGCTTTGGATTCTGTGTCTCCCTCTCTCTCTGCCCCTCCCCTGCTCACACTCTGTCTCTCTCTCAAAAATAAATAAACATTAAAAATTTTTTTAAATGCTTATACTAAATCAATGTGCTATACCATTTTAATAAGCAAAAGAAGACAAATCATGTTTTCATATCAATTGATGCAAGTTAAAAACATTTGAGGAGATCTAGTACCCTTTTATGACAGAAATCTCTCAGTGAGTTAGGAATAGAGGGGAATTAACTTAATACAGAGCATCTACCAGACACCTACAACTAATAACATCATACTTGATGGTGAAAAATTGAATGCTTTCCCCCTCTGATCAGTGACAAAGCAAGGGTGTTTATTTTCATAGCACTGGAAGTTTTAACCACTATTATAAGGCAAGAGAAAGAAATAAAAGGCCTATATTGAAAAGGAGAAATAAAACTATCCCTATTTGCAAATGATATTACTGTCAATATAGAAAATCCCAAGGAACCTACCAAACAAAAAAAAGGAAAAGAAAAAAGGAAACAACTCTTAGAACTGATAAGTAAGTTCAGCAGAATTGCCAAATAAAAGATCAATACACAAAAGTCAACTACATATCCATATACTAACAATGAACATGTGGGAACTGAAATTAAAAACAATATCACTTATAGTCACCCCTAAAGAAAATGAAATGCTTAGTTATATACTTAACAAAAACAGGGCTGTACAATCTAAAAATGATAAAAATAATACAATGCTGATTAAATTAATTTAAAAAGACCAAAATCCACAGAAAGACATATAGTATTCATGCAGTGAAAGACTCAACATAAGAAAGATGTCAGTTTTCTTCAAATTTTTCTGTAAGTTTAAAGCACTTCCCAGCAAGGTTTTTTGTACACATAGACTTATCCTAAAACTTATATGGAAAGGCCCAGGCCCTAGAATAGGTATAACCATCTTGACAAAGAAGAATAAAGTGGGAGTAATCACTCTTTTCAATCATAAGGCTTCCTATAATAGCTACAGTAATTATATCAGGTGTTATTGGCAGAGGCATAAACACATAGATGATTGAAAGAGGATAGACTCCAGAAATACAGCCACGCAAATAGGCTCAACTGATTTTTGACAAGTACAGAAGCAACTCAGTGGAGGAATTTCAACAAGTGGTGCTGGTGTACTTGGACATCAGCCTAAACATTACAACTTACACAAAAATTAATTCAAAATGGATCAGGAACCTAAACATAAAATGTAAAATCATAAAACTTTTGGGAAAAAATAGAAGATCCTTAGAAACTGGAGCTAGGCAAGGAGTTCTTAGACTTACTACCAAAAGTACAGTACATGAAGGGAACAAAAGTCTCAAAACTCAACAGTAAAACCACAAGCAATTCAATTAGAAAATGGGCAGAAGACATGAACAGACATTTTACAAAAAGGAAGTACAGATGGTAAATTAAACACATGAAAAGATGTTCAAATCATTAGCCATCAGAGAAATGCAAAAAATAAAATCACAATGAGTTATCACCACACACCTGTCAAAATGACTCCAAAATAGAGCAGTTAATGCTCGTGAGGATGACGAGGAAGTGGATCACTCATATGTTGCTGGGTAGGAACATGGCAGTGGATCCAGTTTCACACTAAAAGCAAGTGCCTTACCTCTGTCACTGTGGTACCGGCTTTGACAATTAGACTGACTACTGACTTCTCAGAGAAGTCATGAAGGCTAGAAGACGGTGTAATGAGATCTTCAAATGCTGAGGGGTGGGGGTGAAAAGGCTGTCATTCTTTTCAGAATTAGATATTTTCAGGCAAAAAGCAAGAGAATTTATCACCAGCTGACCCACAGTAAAGGAAATGCTAGCGTTGTTCTTCCAGAAGGAACATGACCAAAATAATCTTCCACCCAAAAAACAAACAAAATCAATTCTGGTTTTATACTCTGTTTGGGCCAGTGAGTTTCAGCCTTGGCTGCACATCAGAATCACTGGTGGGATTTTTAAAAAATAACTTCCGTGTCCTTCTTCAGGGGGTTTGATGTGTGGCCTGGGGTCTGATGATACTGATGCCCAGCCTTGGGTAAGAAACAACTAGAGTGTTGTTGGGCTGGAATAATACAGTGGGGTAGCAGAGTGGTAACTGTAGAATGAGAAGCAAGTGGTATCATGGCTAAAATTGAATCTTTCCTTTGCCTGGGCCTCTGCCTTTATACTTCGTGTGTCTTGGTTGAAAACTTCCCCACGGTTCCTCCTCTTCTCTTTCATTCAAACCAAGTCCTGTGCATCCCACCTGTGTGGTATGTCTCCCTTTCATCCTTTCTTTTCAGTCCTTTGTTATCAGGGCACTTCAGGCACTTGCTGCCTTTTGACTTTACGTGATAGTTGGCTGTTAATGGCAACCTCCAATGTCTTCTTCCTCTTCTAGTATGCCTTGCACAGTGTTGCCAACCCAGTCTTCGTAAAGCATTGCTTATGCCAATACCCGCCTCAGAAACATTTTCATTGCTCTTCATTAGCTGCAAAATAAAGCTTAAATTTAATAGTTTTAAAAATATAAATCAGATCATTTTCATTCTAAATACCCTTTAGTTTCATCCTGTTATGCTTGAAATGACATCCCCAGTTCCTGTTACCACAGCCTTCAGGATCTTATGTGATTGGAACCCTGTTTTACCTCCATCCTGTAGCATCCCATTCTACTCCCTGCTCACACAGCCTAGCAACACTGTCCTTCTTGGGGGTTCTGCAGTGTACTTTCTTATTTGCCGTTGATCTGAACTTGCTGATTACTGGCCTGAAATGCTATTTCTTCCTTTTCTTTAAGGCCTTGGTCTCATGCTCAGCCTTCAGAGTTGCCTCCCTTCCTTATATACAGTAAGCCTACTCTTTCTCCCCTTTTTTCTAGTCACAGCATCCTGATCATCATCTCTTATCATTGTGTATTTTATTTATCCATTCCTTCCTACTTCTCTCCTCACTGGAAGGTAAACTCCATGAGTGCAGCAACTTAAACTGGCTTGTTGACTGTTACATCTCCAAAGTGAGGTACATATTAGGCGCTCAGTGCCCTCTAACTTATTTTGAATATGGATACATTATGGTAGAGTTTTAATGGTAAAGCAACTCTCTCACAAGAGACTCTTGTTTTTCCACTGGTGTTAACAATATATGAATTTATGGCTACTGACTGAAATCCATTCTCACATGTAACCTTTGGATGAAGGGAGGCCAGGGAATGTGGTGGAAAATGAAACTGTGTAGGAAAAGACTGACAATCTGGGGGGAAACAAGCTGGGAATAGAATTCTGTATTTAGGCCAGTTCCAAGAATCTTCACTTTGTGTGCATAGTTGTGTATCTCTGAAATTTCCATAATGATCTTTACTCTGTCGCTTCTATAATTGTTAGTAATAAAAAGTTCAGTTGCATCAAAAGTATTTTTTGCTTAAAGGGCATGTCAAAGGGGGTTATGTTAAAAACTCAAATTTGTGTGGTGTTCTACAGTTTGTTCATACATAAATGCATTTAACAATCCCTTGTGAAAAATATATCTTCATTTTGAAAATGAGAAAGCAAGGCTCTAAATGTTAAGAAACATTTAGAAAGCTGACTGGGTTGGAAACCAGGACTTGGGTCTTTGGACGTGTAGTCTACTTTCTGTTTTATTACTGGGTTTCCCATTATTGGGTGTCAAGTTTCAACTGAAAATATCTATGGCAGGAACTAGAGAGTGAACAGACTTTCTTGTCCTTGAATCCTGGAGTAAGTGAAGGTGACTACTGCCAGGTCAATGCTCTGAACCACGTGATGGCTACCTAGTGATTTCCTCCTGTTGTTAGCTCCAGGAAACGAACTGTTTACCTAGGTTTAGCTGAACCACAGTGGTAACTGAGCTTCTGATTTTCACATTCTGGGGGCTGATCTCATTGTTCCCTGGATCTCCATTCCATTAGGAAACCAGTCTCATCAAAACTGTTACTGCACTCAAAACTCACAGAATTTCTCGCTATAATATTGTTTTGCCCCTGAGAAGACTATATCCTGACACCCCTTCTTGTTGCCTTATGGAAAATGGATCTGGGTGGAGGAGGCAAGAATAAAAAGAGGGAAAGCAGGTAGCAGGCTATGACAGCATCTAGGTGAGAGATCATAGTGGAAGGGATCAGAGTGAAAGCAGTGGTACTAGATGGGGCGCCTGGGTGGCTCAGTCAGTTGAGGTCCGACTCTGGGTTTCAGCTCAGGTCGTGATTCTACGGTTTTTGTGAGTCTGAGCCCCACATCAGGCTCCATGCTGACAGTGTGGAGTCTGCTTGGGATTCTCTCTTTCTTCCTCTGTGTCTCGCTGTCCCTCCCTGGCTTGCGTTCTCTCTCTCTCTCTCTCTCTCTCTCTCTCTCTCTCTCTCTCTGTCTCTTGAAAAATAAATAAACATTAAAAGGAAGGAAGGAAGGAAGGAAGGAAGGAAGGAAGGAAGGAAGGAAGGAATGGTACTAGAGAGAAGGACACCAGGACAGCTGATAGATCAGATATGGAGGATGAGGGAAAGGGTATGAAGGATGAATCAAAGGTAACAGCTAAAATTTTGACTTGAACAACCATGTGGATGGTGACATTTACTCAGATGACAAAGATGAAAAAGTGGTTTGGGAAGGTTGGAATAATAGTAGTCTTAGACTTGTTAAATTTGAGAGATCTGTTCCACATTCAAAGACATCAAGTAAGCCAGTTGCATATATGAATCTGGAGCATAGGAGAGGGAGCAGGGCTGGAGCTAGAATTTTGGAATGTGTTGCAGTCATCCAACAAGAATGAGATGGACCTCCTGACACCCTCCCTAAATTTGGTTCTGATGTAGAGATCAGTGGCTCACACTTAAACCAAGAGGGCACTGCACACATACTAAGAGGGTATGAAAAGATTTAGTACTCATATAATGGGGCTTTCTAAGGAGATGAGAGCTGGCTCCCCAGCTGTTCCAGAAATGACTTGAGAGAGGAAGAAAGGAGACTGGTTTGACTTTTATGGTGGTTAGAGGATGGACTTGGGCAGGAGTTGCCATGTGTAAGCCACAGGAAAGAGCACCGAGGCTTTCTTATCAGCTTCCTTGTTAGCTGTTGAGATATAGAGCAGAAGGGGAAGGGAGCAGTGGGACTTGAAAGCTCATAGCAATCTGATATCAAAAGTGGATTTAAACTCTTTATAACAGAAGACTTCAGTAGTAAACGGTGTCTAAAATGATAGAACTAGAAAAGATCTCCTGGAGGTTCACAATGAGCTCTGAGGGCTCCAAAACTTAAAAATCAGGTTGAGGAAAAAGTACCAGCATATTAGACTGGATGAAGAGAGAAACGTGTATAGTGTAGTATGCCACCAGCTAAAACAAAAATGTTTCAAGCGAATGGAAGCCGGGGACACAGTGTGCCCACACTGGCTGTGTGCCCCACCCCACTGTGGCATGTGCTGGGTGTGTGTAGAAGGTGGTGGCTCTGGGAGAAGAGCCAACACCTAGGATGCTGCTGAGGAGGTGAGCAGTCTAAGGATAGAGGCGGGTCCGTTGGTTTGCATCATGGAGTTTGGATAAGTGAAATGGTGGAAGCCAGATTAGAGAAGACCGGGGAATGAATGTGAGGTGGGGAAATAGAGAAGGCAAGTTTAGACAGCTTCCTCAGGAGACTGCTAAACAAGGAGCAAGAAATAGGCAGTAATTAGGAGGGAGATGTTGGATTAAGGAGAACTTTTTTTTTTAAGTTAGATCTTAGAGCATGTTATGAACTGATGTGAACAGTCCAGTGATGATTCCAGAGAGCATGAGGATCACTGCTATAGAGAGTCCTGGTGAAGAAGGTAGTAGGGGGTCAGAGCCCACTTGGACACCTGTACTTTGTAGGAGCAGAGACACACTTCTCCCCTTCAGAATAGGGGGAAAGACAGAAAACGGGGCTGTTCGTATAGGTAAGTTTATGAACTGGTTGGTGACGATATGAGAGAGTTCCAGGCTAAAGAGAGTTCCAGGCTAATTGCTGTTTTCTCAACTATGAGACGAGGTCCTTAGCCAGGAGTTGTGGGAAGGGGGCAGTGGTGTGATGAGAGAGGAGGAGATATGAAATAATTGCTCAGAAAGCTGTGGAGCAAATTGACCACAAGCATAGGAGGGTTGTGAGGCAATGCTGAGCCCATTCATGGGGTGTGGTGATGAAATCAGAGCCAGAGCAGGCAGCTCAGGTGTCTGATGTTCTCACCAGTGTCAGGTGTGTGGGGTCTGGTGGAGACAAGGTAGAGATGGGTTCACAGGGTTGGGATTTTACAAGGCAAGTACTTCAGCACGTCAGGGTGAGGGTGGCAAGCAGGGAACTGAGGGTTCTTGCAAAGGAGTGATCATTTAAGCTTGGCAACATGGTTATTAAACACGTGACCTGCTTACAGTAAGTATAAAGCGTACGTTTCTATGTCTCCCTACCTATGTCTTTCTATAGGATGTGATTATAGATATATTTCAATGCCATTGTTTGAATCATTCATACCGCTATTTTAGTTCAGGCTTATTTTCTAAAGCCTTTTGATTTTGGTTTTTGGAAAACCAACTGTATTTCTCCCCCTGCCTCCCCTCCCCCCGCAGTGAGCAAGCAAGAGGTTCTGTAAGCAAAAGTAAAAGTTGAAGACTTTGTTATGATTGGACCTGTGTTTGGAAATTCTGTGAATTGTGTTATGTCAGCATCCTGCTCATGGAATAGGCTATGTAAACAATGGGTGTTGGGCGGTTCTATGAATGAGCAGCCTTCCTTCTCACTTAACACACTTAACCACTGCAATTCTCCAGATTTCTGAGTGTTTATTTCATAGTAAAAAGGGCTCTAAAAATACCAGGCCAGTTAGGTTTTTATTGTAGATCATTTCATTGAAACTGCAGTGGGACGTATAAATTTTAAAAAGAAAAAAAAAAAAACCCTGAAAGCAGGATTTTGAAGGAAAAGCTACAGAAATCTGTCTGTAGTAATTTGTTTTGGCTATGGATGTGAAAGTGTAAAAGAGATGTGAGTAACTTTGCTTCATCTTATTGAGATCAATTGGTACGTTTAATTGATCTACAAAGGATTTGAATAATAGCACACCAGAATGTCCAAATACTATGCAATCATGACAGTGTTGCATATACCAAGTTTTAAATTAAAAGAAATTCTCTTTTAGAAGTTGATTTTCAATTTACTTATAACATTATTTTTTTAATTGTAGAGGCATGTCAGACCATAATTTTGAGTGTTCAGAATGAAATGAGAAAAGGATTAGGGTGGATTAAGCATTAGGAAAGGGACCAGAACCACAAGTCATACCAGGAAAGATTATTAGTTGGGGTATGCAAGCTAGACATGAGACCCGGGAGCACCGCAGGGAGTAGAAGTTAGTAGGAAACAAAGAGATAACCTGTAGAGAAAACAGACTCAAACATTTCATTGTTTCAGACTGCCAGATAACAACAGGGATAATAAGTTGTATTGATTATGAAGATTAAAAGTATGGACAGGAATACAAAATACAAAGAAAACTAACATTTTCCTTTCACTGGGCAGGAATTTTTGCCTTCCAGGAACCCTGACCTTCTTCACTGGCCCTGTGGACTCTCTGACAATGTCCTCTCCCCAGAAGCAAGGACAGCTGAGATGGGAGGGAGGGTATTTTGAAAATGAAGTCATGATAGGAGGGAGGTGGGACAAGAGCCAATGAGAATTTTTTATGGAGAGGCCTGCATGAAAAATACCAGCTTGCGTGCATCCTGAAGCTGTGGTCACAGTGACACCACACTTGCTTTCCTGGGAACCCCAGAAGACAGAACTTAGGGAGAGAGAGTGCAAATCATGTCTCTAATTTGGAGACATTGAAAATTTTTAAGTTCGATAGAAGCAATTGTTAATGTTTGATTTGTGGGCAGATTATGAAACAGAATGCATCAAAGACTCCTCTCTCTCTCAGTCTCTGTCTCTGTCTCTTCCTAAAATGGGCAACTTGTAGATATTCGGCCTGTCTCAAAGAAATTGGGTCAGCCCTGGCACTGAACCATGAGAATTAACATTTATTTAGCACCTACTATGAGCCAGATCTCTAGCCGGGTGATTTTCCTACCTGATTTCTTTCAGTCCTCCTAACCTTGAGAGGTATTATTTTCTCCATTTCAAAGATATCTTAGAAACTGAAGCTTAGTGACAGTAAATGATTTTCTCCATTGAGCAACAGAGCTGCTAGGTGAACCTAAGTGTGTCTGACTCCAAGTTCCGCTCTGGGATATTTCCACTCTGAACGTATTCTCATTCAGCTGCTTGAGTAATCTTACTACATGGGATGGTGTAAGGCTTGTTTGGATCATTGTTAGAATAGATTTTGGATCAGAGAAGGATTAACTCCAGCAAAGGTAGGGAGGTGATAGGAAGATGTGGGCTTCTCTCTATTGTCTCAATTTTCCCGCCAGTGCATAAAAGATAAATACACAGGTGTTCAGGTTGTGGTCAGCTGCTAGAGTGGTGATCCTTAAACTTCACAGTGCAGTGAGGTGGGTGGTGGTCCTCTTGGAGAAGCTCTATACCCAGAGGTTTTGATTCAGTGGAATGTCTGCATGGTATTGAGAACCAGATGATTCTGATTGAAGTGTCTCCACATCACACCAGGAGAAACACTGAGGTAGGCGAACTCATTTTCACTGGTTCTTCCTCGGTCTCTTCATCTGTTTCTTACTTGATTATGAGATGATAAACCTGAAGATGATAGCCCCACTGTCAGATGAATGTATGCAAGACCCAGCATTGTGATGATTCAGAGGGCAAAAGGTGGACCTTGACCATGATAATGAAGACAGAGAAGGTTAAAGATACCCCAAACCCAAGAACTGAGTTACTTGGCTGTCTGTTATATTCCATCCTAACTCAAACTGAGATTTACAACAGAGCAGCTACCAATGATCAGGGACGTGCTATGAGCCAACACTCTGTGCTGGCTACTTCCCATGCATGTACCTATCTTAATTTTGTAACAAATGTATACAATCAACTTTATCATCTGCATTTAATAGAAATGGGAACTGGGGAGGCTATTTAAAAAAAAAAAATTACCCCAAGATCATATAGCTAGAATCAAAATCAAAGTCTTCCTTTTTCCTTCCTTTCCTTTTTAAATTATACAAATAATACATCAATATAAATGTCTCACAGACCAAAAAAAAAAACAAACAAACAAACAGAAAACAATTCAAACATAGGAGCCTTCATATCCCTCCACAGAAGAAATATCTGGTATCAACTGACTGTACAGATAGTCCCCAACTTACAAGGGTTCAACTGACAATTTTTTGACTTTATGATGGTATAAAAATGACCACATTCAGGAGAGACCATACTTTGAATTTTGAACTTTAATCTTTTCCCAGGGTATCAGTGGGTGATCAATCCTCGTGATGCTGGGCAGTGGCAGCTCCCAGTCAGCCAGCGATTGTGAGGGTGAACAACCCCGTACACTGACCAACATTCTCTACCCACATGGACAACCATTCTGTTTTTTTCCTTTCAGTACAGCACTCCATAAATTATATAAGATAGTCAACTTTGTATTATAAAATAGGCTTTGAGTTAGGTGATTTACCCCAACTGTGGGCTAATGTAAGTGTTCTGAACACATTTAAGGTAGCTCTGGCTAAGCTGTGATGTTGGGTAGGTTAGGGGTATTACATGCACTTTCCGTCTTATGATATACTTAATGGGACATAATGCTATTGTAAGTCATGGAAGATCTATAGATCCTTCTAGTCTTTACATTTATATATGAAAATACATTATTTTTTTATGTTTCTTTTCATATAAATGGAAGTATGCTGCATGTGTTATTCTGCAACTTACTTTCTTCACATAATACTAACTTCTGTAATTCTTCCATATCAATTACAATGTCTTCTTTATATTGCCAATACTCATCTTTATACCCGAAACAACAGGAATATGCAAAACCTCTAATCCAAACTAATTTTAAAAAGCAGGTGTATGTTTAAACCAGAGCTTCTTAGCTGGGACTATTTTGCTCTTGAGGGGATTCAGCAGTATCTGGAGACAGTTTGGGTTGTCACAACTTGGAGCGGGCATGGCTACTGGTGTTTAGTGGGTAGAAGCTAGGAATACACAGGACAGCTCCCAACAACAAAGAATTAGGCCCAAAACGTCAATAGGGCAGAGACTGAGAAAAATCTAATCATCTTAAGGGTATTTCAATAGCCCCATGAAGGGGCTAGATCAGTACATAGTTTCTCAGCACTAACCTTTACTTAAAAAGAGTGCTGAGTAATAAATCCATTTGTTTTAAATGGTAGGATTTCAAGTTTTCTCAGGAAAAAAGCAATTGTACTCTGTCCTCATCCCTGATTTGGAGTCATATTTGAACTTTAATACCTCACAGTGTATGGTTTATGAGAATGGCAAAATAATCAATGACTAACTACTTATTGAATCTTGCTTCCTAGTTTCTTGAACCATACTTCCCCATGTAATAGGGAAAGGTGTTTCTCAGTACATGTTTTGTATGATTAATTTTCTTTCATAGTAAATTGCTCACTAAATTAGACTTTGTCCACTTTGGCTTAAGTAGATACTCATTCTAGAAAATTAAAAATCATTTAATAGTTTCAATATTGAATTGAAATAAAAGGAACTATGGTAATTGCAGATCTATTAGATTGAACCTATCATACCCAAATGAGACTAATAAGACTGTTAACTGTTGGAAACAAATTGTCGTGTTCCAAGTTGGATACTGGCATTGTTTAGGTTAATTTATTCAGACTAGTGTTTTGGGTTGAAAGAAATAATGTAGTAAGTTCTTTATTTTTAAAACTTTACTTTTATTCTAAAGGAATAGTTTTATGTGTGTGTGTGTGTGTGTGTGTGTGTGTGTGTGCGCGTGTGTTGAAGTTTATTTATTTATTTTGAGAGAGAGAGAGAGTGCGCATGTGGAGGAGGGGCAGAAAGAAAGGAGTGAGAGAGAATCCCAAGCAGGCTCCACACTGTCAGCTGGGAGCCTGATATGGGGCTCAATCCCACGAACTGTGACATCAGACCTGAGCCAAAACCAAGTCAGGAGCCTAACCAACTGAAGCACCCAGGTGCCCCTCAAAATTATGTTAAATTAAACATCTGATTTTTAGAAAGAACATACTAGAAATAAATCCATATCTTTAACTTAGGACTCATTTCTTCTTGATTTGGATTATAAATTATGCTAGTATCTGATGGTATGCCAGTTACATGTGCCAGTTGCATTTTGAAATATTTTTTAATTCTTAATTTATAGAAATAACAAAAAAATACTGTGGAAGCTTGTAAAGTGTTTTTAATTTACAGAATTCTAAATAACTTCAAGCATTTGTATCTTATTTCTTTCTAGTTTTATCAACAACAGTGGGTATTGCATTATATCATAATATGAAAACAGTCTGCCTTATAATTTTAGATAAGGATTTCAGATTTTAGAAGAGTTAGCAGTGGAACTACATCACCACAATGATATTTTTTCCCTGAGAAATCTCAGTATTATGGGTGCTTCAGACAAACAGGCACAGAATCATTGCGATGGTGTAAAATATTTAATTCGCTTTATCTCACTCTGTCTCTTAGAACCTTTATCCAGAAGTAATTTGCAGAATTTGTAGTTCTGCCCCTTGCGTATGTGTCCCTGAATAGCACCTTGTTTAGTGTACCTGCTTTTGAACTTCATGGAAATGGAGTCATGCTGTGTGTTTCCGTAATTTTATTCTTTTCCTTAGCATATGTTTGAGTACTTGCTTTTCTCTGTGAGTTTTAGACAAGCTTCAGAAGTCCCACCAAACAGAAACCTATTTAGGATTGTTAATGGCACTCCATTGAGTTTGTATGAGAATTTACTTCTTTGTGACATTGAATTTTTCTTGCTGAGGCTATAGTATATCTTTCCATTTAGGCAGGTCTTTAATATATGCTTTTTAAAGTTTTGTAACATTTATCTTCTTTGTTGTTTTGTCGTGTAGTACTATGCACAGAGCACTGCTGGTCCATTTTAACTTTATAGAGGATTTTTCTTCTTTTTCAGTGAAGTAATATATTTAGGTGGTGCTTAGATGTTAGTGTAGATTCTAGACTGTGTTTCTTGTCAGGGGGCAATGATAATTTAAGATTGTGTTATTAAGAAAATTAGCCAGTTTTCACTATGGTATCTAATTTAGGAAACTAAATCACTTGCAATGATATAATTAATTGTGAATTTTAATATTACTTAAGTATAACAAACAGGATAATAACAAATGTTTTACTAGATATTTACATAAAATGCCATGGGAATATAAAAAAAGTGACTAATTCAGTATTTGGGCACATGTATTTTTATACAATAAAGGAACCTGCCAAGTATTCAAAATGGTAGCAGTTCTATTGGCCGACAACTGATAGACCAGATGCTTTGGTAAAGGCTTGAGAGAAGATAAGATTAAACATGTTGTGTTATACCTTGAGGATTAAATTTTTTGGTCAAAATTTATTATTGTATCCTGTAATGAGGTCACAGAGGAATCCTGCAGTGATTATATTGTTCAGTAACTGTAAATGAGCAATTCATTCTATTTATTTTTATTAAGCTAGTGTTTATTTTTATTTTTTTTCTTAATTTTTTTTATGTCTTTATTTTATTTTGAGAGAGAGACAAAGTGCAAGCAGAGAAGGGGCAGAAGGAGAGGGAGACAGAATCTGAAGCAGGCTCCAGGCTCTGAGCTGTCAGCACAGAGCCCAAGGTGGTGAACCCACAGAAGTCTGGCGCTTAACCTACCGAGCCACCCAGGCGCCCCAGGCTAGTGTTTATTGAATGCCTATTATGTGCAGTGTAGTGGGCTAGCTTTTGCTCTAAGGAATATAAAGATAGTAAGACTGTCCCTTTCTTGGGGAGCCGGTGGGCTAATGAGTAGAAGAGGAAACAGGTAACTATGGTGCAAGGCAGAACTTGGTAGGCACTGTCAGAGAACTACAAATAGGGTACCATGGAGATTTCAGGAGAGTACGATTTCATCCTGTCAGGCACTGGAACAGGAGTTTGGAGAAAGATGGATTTTTGAAAAATATGTGTAATTTTGGCAGCTAGAAATGTGTGGAGGTTGTTGGATTTCTCAGGATAAGGAAATGGTATGGAGGTGGGAAAGGGGAGGATGAATGTGGTGACCAGCAGGGAGCCTGCTGTCACCAGATTGCAGAGATCAAAGAGAAAGACCAGGAGAAGTAAGTTTGACCAGGTGGGCTGAAGCCCTGTGTGGTGCAGGGGTGGGAGAGGTAGGGGGTGAGCTGTGCTGAGGCATCCAGCAAGGGCTGGGAGCAGGAGGATTGACAGGAGTATTTGCCATGTGTCTTTGCTCTGCCTACTATGGCCTTTCCCATAGTTCTTTCCCACCAGTTCTCTCTCTCCTTCCCTAGTTGTTTTCTCTGTCCGTCCCATTACACAGCCTATCTTCTCTCTTTCCCTGCCTCCTTCCCCTCACTCTTGCTGTCCTTACCCAGCTATCAGAATCAGCTCAGAAGTCATCATCTCTGGGAGCACTCTGAAACCCTACAGTTGGAATTAATCATTACTTCCTCTGTTCCCACAGTGATTGTCTTACCCCCTCGTTGTAGCACTTACTGCATTCTGTCTTCTATTACGGCTGTTTCCATCTCCATCTCCCTTCCATGGGCTGCAGGGGCTTCATATCCCAATACCGTAGGAGAGTGGCTTGAATACAGATCACACTCAAAATGTTTGTTGAATGAATAAGGGATCTTTGTTTAAACAGTTTTTTAATATAAAGAGCTAGATGCAATAGAGACCAAAGTGATGGAAATTCTAAAAGACTTTAATGATCAGATGAAGAAATTGTTTGGAGAAGCATGAAATATGTGCTCTGTCTCAGTTCAAGAAGATTGACCACAGTTTGGCTCTCCTAACCCTCTGCCTGAGCAGAAACCACAGCCCTTCTTCCACAACCCAACAGTGAGCCAAACCACAGCCTCATTGGTCCAACTTTCCTAACCCGCTTGTGAATGTGCTGCCTGTTCAAGATAGAGCAGATACAGTGAGGTGAGGACAAAAAGAGCACCTGAAAACAAGGGCAGTGGATTTTCCTCTGGTTTATTTAAAATGTCTCTCCTTAATGAAAGTTCACCATAAATGGTATAAGCATTTTTAAAATGGCTTTTTAAATACTAGCAGAGTTCTTAAAACTCCTGCATGAATCAAAATTGGACTTCAGATGTTTTGCCCACAGCTGTGTTCATTACTGCACCTTCCACCCTTGAAGGATCTTAGACAGCCAGGATGATTGAATGATTTGCACTTTTTCTTTAAGCCCTTCAAGTCAGAGCCTGTTTGTTTACATTCATGTCCTTTTTGTTGATATTGATTCCTGTATTCAGAAAACCAGTTCTTCATCAGTTCATTAGTAAAATGAGAAGATTGAAATAGACAATCTCCAAGACTGCTCTGTTGGCATTTACAAAAGAATCAATTATCATACGACTGTAGGAATGAATTTTTGTCCAGGCGTTAGATGCCTACAGAATCTTGAATGGTTTTGTGTTTAATGGTTTTCTGGTAGCCACTAGGTGGCAGTAAAAAAAAAATTCTTAACAATGAGAACTGCTTGTCAGTTTTTAAGTTTACTTTAAAAAAGAGATTTGAAGGTCTAAAGTTTGAGGTGTCTGGAAGTTATGTAACCATAGCCAGACCTCAGTATGCTGTTTCTCAGGACCTATGCTTATTTTATCCAGGAATAAAACTCTCTTGGCCCTCCATAGCAGTTTGTATTTAGGGAATTATGGGAAAAACAGACATAAGTTAAAGCATGTAATTTTATTTTATTTTTAAAATTTTTTTTACATTTATTTATTTTTGAGAGACAGAGTGAGACAAAGTGAGAGTGGGGGAGAGGCAGAGAGAGAGGGAGACACAGAATCTGAAACAGGCTCCAGGCTCTGAGCTGTCAGCACAGAGCCCGACGCTGGCCTTGAACCCACAGACCGTGAGATCATGACCTGAGTCGAAGTTGGACGCTCAACAGACTGAGCCACCCAGGTGCCCCGCATGTAATTTTATTTTACAAAACATTTTTTTTTAAATGTTTATTTATTTCTGAGACAGAGAGAGACAGAGCATGAGTGGGGAGGGGCAGAGAGAGAGGGAGACACAGAATGTGAAGCAGGCTCCAGGCTCTGAGCTGTCAGCACAGAGCCTGATGCGGGGCTTGAACCCACAAACCATGAGATCATGACCTGAGCTGAAGTCAGTTGCTCAACTGACTGAGCCACCCAGGCACCCCTACAAAACATTTTTTATGGTAAAAAGTAAGCCGTAGAGGATCTTAAGCTGAAGACCAATCAGATTTGCATTGTTATGATAAAAAAAATTATTCAAGCTGCCTCATGTAGAGTGGATATAGGGAGGTTCCTTATAAGTTTTGGCCATAGAGTAAGTAACCCCAGCTTTGGTAATAGTAGAAACTTTGGAAATGCAGATAGTTTAAAGAAGAAATTTTAAATCACTACTAGAAAAAAATCCGTTTTAACTATTTGTTACATTTCTTCCTAGCATTTTTTTTCCATACAAAATTAAAATCACATCAAACACAGTTTGACACCTTGCTTTTTAAATTGTTGCATTGTCATTAAATATCTTTTTACAACGTAATTCACACTGTTGGATTAAACCATGATGAATTCAACCAGTTCAGTGCTGTGTGGAGTACTTTTGTTGCTTGCAGTTTTTCACTGTTATAAGTAATGCTGCTTATGAACCTAAAACATTCATTAAGATATATTCTTGGAAATTAAATAACTGGGTAAAAGGATATGAATTTTAAGGTTTTGGCTACATAACATCAAGTGACTTCCCAGAAAGGCTTTATAAATTTGTGCTCCCAACAACAGCAGAGTACCCCTCTCACCACATCCTTGCCAACACTGAATATTACAGTATGGGGTTTTTTGTTTGTTTTTGTTTTTTAAACAGGTCAAGAGGTGGGGTGGGGAACTAATATTTATAGCATTTGATTTTTTAAAAATCAGTTTCTACCCATATCATTTTGGGAATTTAGGCCAGGACAGGTCTGACAATTAGGTTGTTTTCATTTTTCCAAGACCTTAGGTGTTATAGTCAGCTTGCATAATACAGGCATTGTGAATACTGTCTAGGGAACTGTTTATGGCTACTTTAAATATTTCTCAGGAATTAGTTACAATCCCTGGTCACCCCCTCTGAATCTATTGAATGTCCTAGATTTTTTTTTTTTAAACTTTCATTGGCTCAGCTACCAAAGTAACTCCTGCACTTTTGGGAAGCCAGCCTCCACTCACTGGTCCAAGGCCCAGGATGTGAGTGCTTCTGGGAGGCACTGGATTTATAGGGGAAAGCCTTGGCATGGTTTTCCTTAGGATCTACAGTCGTAACTGATTCTTAACTGTTGCAGCCTTGAAATCAGTTTCCTTCTATTGTACATACACTGCATTACTTTTTATACCAACTAGGTCTGTAGTACTTTGTGCTTTAACTTTTTAAGGGTCAATCGTGTGAATTATAATGATAGTAGCCGCCTGTTTATAGGTGGCTTAATTGAAACTTGCTTAATTGAATTTTTATTAAAAATTTGATTAATGGGATTTTAACTGAGATGCCATACTTAGAGAACTTAGCACAACATTTCACACATGGAAAGCACTCAGTAAATTTTAGTTGTCTTAACTGTTAGAATTCCCTCAAGAAGTGACATTTAAACAGGTCTGGAAGAACCTTCATGGCAGAGAGAGTAGGACATCGTAAAGTCCTGAGGGGCCAAAGAGCCTACAGCCCCTATGTAGCTTCAAACAGGCCAGTGAGGGAGAGTCAGCCTTTGGTGTTTTTAATGCTTATTAAGTGTGATGGTAGGTGAAATTTATTATATTATTTTATTTCCCTAGGTTTAGTCCTATCTAAGTATATGTGTATGGACTCACAAATTTAGATGCACATACACAAGTTTACTTTATCTTGTAATGTGTACTTACAGAATGCAGTGCAGGAGTTAAAAAAATAAAGTGGCTTATTTCCCTGTGAATATACGAAAAACCACTGAGTTGCATACTTTAAAGAGTAGACTTAATAGTATATGAATTATATCTCAATAAAGCTACTACTAAAAAACAAAATGTTTCCAAGTATAACACTTTTTCAAAAAGTAAATTTTTTTTCCTGAGTATAAAAATAGTACACATACATGCATAGGAAACTGGAAAATATACCAAAGTAGAAAGAAGGAAAAATATAGGGGTGCCTGGGTGGCTCAGTCGGTTGAGTGACAGACTCTTGGTTTTGGCTCAGACTGTGATCCCAGGGTTGTGGGATCAAGCCCTGTGTCGGGCTCTGTGCTGACCGTGAAGCCTGCTTGAGATATTCTCTCTCTTTCTCTCTCTCTGTCTCTCTCTCTCTGTGTCTTTCTGTTTCCCTCCATCCCTCTGTCCCTCTTCCTGCTTGCACTCTCTCCCTCTCTTAAAGGAACAAAAAAAAAAAAAAAGGAAAGAAAGAAAAAACATATATCCATAATAGCACCATCACAGAGACTATTAATATTTGGTGATAGTTTCTTCATTATTTTTTCATTTCCATGTATGGTGTGGATTATTTTTAAATTGATGAGATTGTTTCTGTGTATTAAAATTTGCATCTTCCTTTCTTCATTTAAAATTGTAATATAACCATTTAAAATGCTCTCATAAATTCTTTATAAACATTTTAATGGTTTACAATGAGCCACTGAATGAGGGTATGATAAATTAGTCTCTGCTGTTAGACATTTTTCACTGAGAAAGAACATTGTAGTGAACATCTTTTGAGTATAATCCCCATCATCATTTTAGGTTTATTTCCTTAAATGTGTGCCAGGTACATTAAAACTTCTGAATGCTTTTAAAAAACCTTTAATATATATTTTCAAGTTGATCTCTATAAGGCAGGCCTCTATTAATCTATAAGGCGCCTTTGTTCAGGTTATAAACCTCTGGGCAGACATAGCCCTGGCAGTCCAAGCTTAGGGTGGGTTATAGGCTGTGTTATACCCACTCACACTCTCTGGGGGTGCCTCAGTGTGGTTCACAGCAGCAGGATATATGGATACCCATTTATATTTTAATAGCTCATACAGAGTACCTGTTTCAGAGAACCCAGATGAGCATTTGGTATTTAGGTCTGTAAAAATCTTTAATTCATTAAGTGAAAAATGGTATGTTGATGCTTAAATTTACCCTTTGAGTTTGAGGGTGAAGAATTTATCCATGTGTTTCTTGCACGTTTGTATTTTGTCTTATGAATTATCTGTTCATACTCATTTTTTATGTATGTTCTTAGTGTTTGTCATATGATATTTTGCACAAGAATTTGACTACTTATGGTTATATGTTATTGTTAAAATTCTTCCTAGGTTTTGCTTATATTATTTTCTGAAGACACAAGATTTTATTTCTATTTAGAACAGCCAATGATTTGCTCTCTTAATTTTCAGTTTACAAAGTTCTTCCCCATTCATTTAAAAAAAAATTTTTTTTTTGATGTTTATTTATTTTTGAGACAGTGGGACACAGCATGAGCGGGGGAGGGGCAGAGAGAGAGGGAGACACAGAATCTGAAGCAGGCTCCAGGCTCTGAGCTGTCAGCACAGAGCCTGACATGGGGCTCAAACTCACAAACCATGAGATCATGACCTGAGCCGAAGTCAGACCCTTAACCAGCTGAACCACCCAGGTACCCCTTACTTAATTTTTACATTGATCCCTTTAATTTACATTAAGTTCAGGTATATTTTAATGAATGACATAAGGTACAAATCTAATTTTTTAAAATATTTTTCCCAGAGCACCATTTATTAATTCATAATCTTTCCCTAGTAATTTGTGGTGTGTTCCTTGTCATGTGTTAAATTATTGTATCTACTTTGATAAAAATATTTTGCTGAGTTAAAAACAATAAAGATCACATTCTTAATATGGGTAAGCATTGTTCATTCATTATTTTTGCTTCACTGTTAACATTTGTTTAAAATGATGTATTTTGGGGACACCTGAGTGGCTCAGTTGGTTGATCATCCAACTCTTGATCTCTTGATCTTGAGCCCGTGTTGGGCTCTGCCCTGAGCATGGAGCCTGCTTGAGGTTCTCCCTCTCCCTCTCTGGCTTTCCCTCTCTCTGGCTGTCTCTCTCTCTCCTTCCATCCCCCCCTCTCCTTCTCTCTTTCTCTCCCTCTTTCCCCACCCCCCCAGATGTTCTCCCCCACCTGTGTGCTCTCTCTTGCTCTCTATAAAAATAAAGAGAAAAAATAGAATAGTAAAATAAATGACCTATTTTAATATGATAATTTTAAGGCCAACTTATTTCTTTATATCTTGAATCCACATGAACTGGGTATTTGGACAAACTAAGGTTACTCCTTTCATAGAGATCACCGCATTTACAGAGGACATGGGTTCTAGGCATTATATGTAATAGGCACATGCCACTTGCACTCACTTTTAATAACTTTTTCTGTTCATGTTTTTAAGGGCTTGCTATCTCATGTACTGTCAGCGTTCAAATTTGATACAAAAGAAGTTGATCTTTTTATTCAAGGTCTTGGATATGCACCTGCAGATTACTATCCTGGTTTGCTTAAAAATGTGAGTATTTTTAATGTATTGAAATTTTTGTTGTTTAATGTACCATCAGCAAAAAGGGTAAATGGAAATATTTCACTCTTCCAGGAGAGATGTTTAACTTTTCTCTGTTTATCTCTTCTTACCTTGGGCAGACTTATAGCCATATAAGGAAGAAACCTGAGGCGGGAGATTCTGAGAAAAAAGAGGGAAACCAGGAGAGGTTATTCTAAATCACCCAACCCCTTTCTTCTCTTAACAGATCTCATTTATTCTCTCAAAGATTTTTGGAAGAAGAGATTTCCTTAAACAATGTAAACACACCCTTTTACTGTTAGACGCATTTTGTATTTAAAATTCCTGATAGGAATTTATGTTAAAGCAAAAAATTCAATAAATGACAGTGTTGTAAATAGTGTTATATATTCTCGTCTTATTATTAAAGCTATGTTTTCTTCTGCCTTGAATTTTAGCCAAATTCAAGAAATTTTAATTTATGATCTTAACATAACTCTTCTAAATAATGTTTGTTAACTTTTCTGGTCTTTTGGAAACTTTATACATAAATAGAATTTTTAAAAGATAAAGTACTAAATTAGGCAAGAAAAAATAAGCTAACTTTAATGTGGTTTTTTTTTAACAGGTTTGGTTTTCTTAGGAAATTAATGATCTATTGTTCATTTGCTTACATTGGAATGCAGAATAACAGACATTAAAAATAAAATCCAAGTTATTTGTAAATGTGACTTGGCACTGCTTTCTTTTCATTTTGACAAAGTAAAACAAGGAGAGGACGGGTAGGGGAGAGTAGGGAATCTCAACGGAAATATCACTCACACCAAGAAAAATAGAACTGATGTAATCCTGTTTTGCAGTGTGAGTTAACCTGCAACTGATTTTGTTTTACAGATGGTTTTATCGTTAGTGTCTGAACTCCGAGAGAATCATCTTAATGGATTTAACACTCAAAGGCGGTAGGTGTTAAACTAAACATCCCCTTTCTCAAGTTTCAAAATGTATCAGTTTGGTTATGAGAGAAAAATTTTATAATTCTTAGGAAATTCATGTTCATGGTTACAGTTATATTCTGTGTGAAGAGATTATTTATACATGGCAAATTTGTGAATTTTATGAAACTTTCTTTTTAAATCACTATTCTTTCAGCTTTTTAGGGCAGTAAATCATGCAACGTCCCTTGTGACCCTGAGTAAAAATCCCTACACATACAGTAAGGGATACACAAACAAAGGAAGGACTCAGTTCAGAGAGTGTGTATGTGTTTGTGTTATACATACAGTATACATACACATACAAACAGTATTTCCAAGGCCACAGATAGTTGATGTGCATATATGACTTAATACAGCATCCTTTCTTAATAAAAACCCTCAAGAAAGTTGGGATAGAAGGAACATACTTAAGCATCATAAAAGCCATTTATGAAAAGCTGACAGCTAATATCATCCTCAATGGGGAAAAACTGAGAGCTTTGCCCCTGAGATCAGGAACAGGACAGGGATATCCTCTGTCATCACTGTTGTTTACCAGAGTGTTGGAAGTCCTAACATCAGCAATCAGCCAACAAAATGAAATAAAAGGCATCAAAATTGGCAAAGAAGAAGTCAAACTTTCACTTTTCACAGATGACATGATACTCTACATAGAAAACCCGACAGACTCCACCAAAAGTCTGCTAGAACTGATACATGAATTCAGCAAAGTCACAGGGTACAAATTCAATGTACAGAAATCAATTGCATTTTTAATTTTTTTTTTCAACGTTTATTTATTTTTGGGACAGAGAGAGACAGAGCATGAACGGGGGAGGGGCAGAGAGAGAGGGAGACACAGAATCGGAAACAGGCTCCAGGCTCTGAGCCATCAGCCCAGAGCCTGACGCGGGGCTCGAACTCACGGACCGCAAGATCGTGACCTGGCTGAAGTCGGACGCTCAACCGACTGCGCCACCCAGGCGCCCCTCAATTGCATTTTTATACACCAATAATGAAGCAACAGAGAAATAAAGAAACTGATCCCATTTACAATTACACCAAGAACCATAAAATACCTAGGAATAAACCTAACCAAAGATGCAAAAGATCTGTATTCTGAAAACTACAGAAAGCTTATGAAGGAAACTGAAGAAGACACAAATGGAAAAACATTCCATTCTCATGGATTGGAAGAATAAATACTGTTAAAATGTCAATACTACCCAAAGCAATCTACACATTCAATGCAATCCCAATCAAAATTGCACCAGCATTCTTCTCAAAGCTAGAACAAACAACCCTAAAATTTGTATGGAACCACAAAAGATCCTGAAAAGCCAAAGTAATATTGAAAAAGAAAACCAAAGTGGGAGGCATCACAATCCCAGACGTTAGCCTCTACTACAAAGCTGTAATCCTCAAGACAGTATGGTATTGGCACAAAAACAGACACATAGACCAATGGAATAGAATAGAGAACCCAGAATTGAGCACACAAATGTATGGCCAACTAATCTTTGACAAAACAGGAAAGAATATCCAGTGAAAAGAAGACAGTCTCTTTAACAAATGGTGCTGGGAGAATTGGACAGCAACATGCAGAAGAATGAAATTAGACCAGTTTCTTATAGTGTACACAAAAATAAACTCAAAATGGATGAAGGACCTGAATGTGAGATAGAAAATCATGAAAACCCTAGAGGAGAAAGGCAACAACCTCTTTCACCTCAGCCGTAGCAATTTCTTTACTCGACACATCTCCAAAGGCAAGGGAATTAAAAGCAAAAATGAACTGTTGGGACCTCATCAAGATAAAAACCTTCTGCACTGCAAAGGAAACAATCAACAAAACTAAAAGGTAACCGATGGAGTGGGAAAAGATATTTGCAAATGACATATTGGATAAAGGGCCAATATCCAAAATCTATAAAGAACTCACCAAACTCCACACCCGAAAAACAAATAATCCAGTGAAGAAATGGGCAGAAGACATGAATAGACACTTTTCCAGAGACGATATCCAGATGGCCAACAGGCACATGAAATGATGCGCAATGTCACTCATCAGCCAGGAAACAGAAATCAAAGCCACGCTGAGATATCACCTCACGCCTGCCAGAGTGGCTACAATGAACAAATCAGGAGACTATAGATGCTGGTGATGATGCGGAGAAATGGGAACCCTCTTGCACTGTTGGTGGGAATGCAAACTGGTGCAGCTGCTCTGGAAAACAGTGTGGAGGTTCTTCAAAAAATTAAAAATAGAACTACCCTGTGACCCAGCAATAGCACTGCTAGGAATTTACCCAAGGGATACAGGAGTGCTGATGCATAGGGGCACATGTACCCCAATGTTTATAGCAGCACTTTCAACAATAGCCAAATTATGGAAAGAGCCTAAATGTCCATCAACTGACAAATGGATAAAGAAGATGTGGTTTATATATACAATGGAATACTACTTGGCAATGAGAAAGAATGAAATCTGGCCATTTGCAGCAATGTGGATGGAACTAGAGGGTATTATGCTAAGTGAAATAAGCCAGGCAGAGAAAGACAGACACCATATGTTTTCATTCATATGTGGATCTTGAGAAACTTAACAGAAGACCATGGGGGGAAGGGAAGGGAAAAAAAAGTTACAAACAGAGAGGGAAGAAGGCAAGCCATAAGAGACTCATAAAACTGAGAACAAACTGAGGGTTGATAAGCGGTGGGGGAGAGGGGAAAGTGGGTGATGGGCATTGAGGAGGGCACTTGTTGGGATGAGCACTGGGTGTTGTATGGAAGCCAATTTGACAATAAATTATATTTAAAAAAAGAAACATAATATTCCAAAATCTAGACTAAACAAATCAAATAGATTCAAACAAATTAAAAGGCAACTAATCACATTACAAAATGTTCTTCACTGTGTAAGAGAATTCAGAGTTGTCTTCATTGGTGAGCATTTCATTTTTAACGAATTATTTAACTAAGAGAAGCTGGGAACAAGGGACTTTTGTCCCTTTTTGTTTTTGTAAAGCTATTGCCAATTAAAGCTATATCACAAATTGTCTTTGCCTTCAGCTTATAGGATCCTTTGGATCTGAACTTTAAAGTAAACTATAAAACTCTTAAACAAAAACACTGGAGAAAATCTTAATGACATTGGGTTTGGCAGTGATTTTTTTTTTTTTTTTTTTTTTTTGGATAATGACCCCATAAGCATAAGCAACCAAGAAAAAGTAGATAAATTGGACTTCATTAAAATTAAGAATTTTTATGAATTTACAGGATACTATCAAGAATGCAAAAAGGCAACCTAGTGAATGAGTGAAAACTTTTGTCATGTATCCAATAAAGGATTAAAATCTATAGTATATAAAGAACTGAAACTCAACAATAACAAAAAGCTCAATTCAAAAATGGGCAATAATTTGACAATAAAATATATTATAAAAAGCAAAACAAAACAAAAACCCCAAATGGTCAGTAGAGTTGTTTAAACATGTCTCAAAAGATGATATAGAGCTGGCCAATAAGCACATGAAATAATGTTCAACATAACTAGTTATTAGGGAAATGCAAATCAAAGGCACAATGGGTACCACATCACATGTACCAGAGTGGTCTGTCATTTAAAAAACAAACAAACAAAAAAGAAAAATAATAAATGTTGGCAAGTAAGTTAAAAATGTAGAGCCCTGTGCATTGTTGGTGAGAATGTAACAAACTATAAAGATGATTCCTGAAAGAATAGTCCTGCTGATGGGAATGTAAAATGGTACAGCCACTGTGGAAAAGCTTGGCAGTTCTTCAAAAAATTAAACATAGACTTAAAATAAGACCCAACAATTCCACTCTTAGGCATATATTCAAAAGAAATGGAAGAAGGGACTTGAACAGATATCTCTCCGTACACCAGTGTTCATGGCACCATTATTCACAATAGCCAAAATGTGGGAACACTTCAAGTTCCCATCAATGAAACATGAAGTGGAGAAACAAAACAAGGTATATAAGTACAATAGAAAATACTGTTCAGCTATAAAAGGGAATAAAATTTTTATATATGCAAGAATATGGATGGACATTGAAAACACCATGCTTAGTGAAATAAGCCAGACACAGAGGGGCAAATATTGTGTAATTCTATTTATATGAAGTACCTAGAAGAGGCAAACTCAATAGAGACAGAAAACAGAACAGAGGTTATCAGGGGCTGGAAGGAATGGAGTTACTGTTTAATGGCTCTATAGTTTATGTTAAGGATACTGAAAAGCTTTGGGTATGGATTGTGGTGACAGGTACACAGCATGTGAGTGTATTTAATGGCACTGAATGGTTACCAAATACAAATGATTAAAATGATAACAATTATGTATGTTTTACTACAATCAAATAATTAAGCAAGAAAAAAAACCCAAAAATGATACCAAGTGTATCTCCCTCAAATGACTAAAATTGGGAACACTTACATCAATATGTGTTGGAGAAGATCTAGAACCACTGGATCTCTGATCTGCTGTCTGTGAGAATGTGAAGTGGTATGACCACTTGGTAAACAGTGTAGCAGTTTATTATAAAGTTAAATATACACTTGTCATATGACCCACCAACTCTATTCTTGAGTATTTACTCACTACAAATGAAAACATAGGTAGTCACAAATATTGCTATACAAATATTTCTTTAAAAAATTTTTTTTAATGTTTATTTATTTTTGAGGGAGCGAGAGAGAGTGCGAGCAGGGAAGGGGCAGAGAGAGAGGAAGACACAGAATCCCAAGCAGGCTCCAGGCTCTGAGCTGTCAGCACAGAGCCCGACACAGGGCTTGAACTCATGAATGGTGAGATCATGACCTGAGCTGAAGTCAGGCACTTAACCAACTGAGCCACCCAAGCACCCCTCTATACAAATGTTTGTATACAAATGTTCATACAAATATTAATTTTGTAATAGTTCAAAATCAGAAATGATCCAAAGGTCCACCTTAACTGGATGGATTAAACAAATAAGTATTGTCTGTTACCACCATTTAAAAAATGAAAAGGCAAGTCATAAACTGTGAGAAAATAATTTCAAATTATGCATCTGATAAAGGGTTCCTATCCGGAATATATGAAGAACTCAGTAATAAGACAACCCACTTAAAACAATAGGAAGGGGCACCTGGGTGTCTCAGTCAGTTGAGCATCTGACTTTGGCTCAGGTCATGATCTCCCTGTTTGTGAGTTCAAGCCCCGCACTGGGCTCTGTGCTGACAGCTCAGAGCCTGGAGCCTGCTTTAGATTCTGTGTCTCCCTCTTTCTCTGCCCCTCCCCGGCTCTCACTCTGCCTCTCTCTCTCTCTCTCTCTCTCAAAAATAAGTAAACATTAAAAAATTTTTTTAAATAGGCAAAAGATTGGAACACATGTCATCAGAAAATATGTACAAATGGCTAATAAGCATGTGAACACTTGTATACAGATATTCATATCATTATTCATAATAAACAAAAAGTGGAAGCAACCCAAATACCCATCAACTCATGAATGGATGAACAAAATATGTTATGTCCACACAGTAGAATACCATTCCTCAGTAAGAAAGGAACAATCTACTGATTCACAATGCAACATGTGTGAACCTCAAAACATTATGCTTAGTGAAAGAAGCCGGTCACAGAAGACCATATATTATATGATTTCATTTTTACCAAGTGTCCAGAATAGGCAAATCTATAGAGACAGAGTAGATTAGTTGCTGCCTGGGGCTAAAGATAGGAACAGAGATTTACTGCAGATGAGCCCAAAAGATCTTGAAGTGATGGAAAAGTCCTAAAAGTGGATGGATCATTAGTGGTAATAGTTGTCCATATATAAATTATACCTAAAAAGTAATAAGAAGAATTCCAAGAGGGACATAGAAAACATTTACAGTCATTTATTTACATGTCAGGTGCAGACTTTGATTTTACCTTGAGATGAATGTTGAATAATAGAAATTTATTAAGAGGGGTACCTAGGTGGCTCAGTCAGTTAAGCGTCTGACTTCGGCTTAGATCATGGTCTCACAAGTGGGTTTGAGCCCCATGTCAGGCTCTGCACTGACAGCTCAGAGCCTGGAGCCTGCTTTAGATTCTGTGTCTCCCTCTGTCTCTGTCCCTCCCCTGCTTGTGCTCTCTCTCTCTCTCTCTCTCAAAAATAAAATAAAATAAACATTGAAAAAAATAATTAAAAAATTGAAAAATTTTCTTTAAAAACAAATTTAGTAAGAGACTTAAAACATCAGTAAGAGGCAATGTGTATGTACTCTACACCATCCTCCCAAAATATGTCAAGTTGACGATTTTTTAAAAAACTCAACTAAGAATAAACAAACGATAAAACAAAAACACTGTTAAGTGGAAAACATCAGCCACAGAATTGGGAGATAATTTGCAACCTGTAAAACAGATAAAGTATTAGTATACAAAGTATAGTAATCCTCCTGCAAATTAGTCATAAAGAGGCAAACACTCCAGTATAGAGATAGACAAGAAGGATGCCTGAGTGGCTCAGTGAGTTAAGCATCTGACATGGTCATGATGTCAGTTCGTGAGTTCGAGCCCTTCATCTCTGTGCTGACAGCTCAGAGCTTGGAGCCTGCTTTAAAAATTTTTTTTTAATGTTTATTTTTGACAGAGAGAGAGACAGAGCATGAGGGGGGAGGGGGAGGGAGAGGGGGAGACACAGAATCCAAAGCAGGCTCCAGGCTCTGAGCTGTCAGCACAGAGCCCCACATGGGGCCCAAACTCATGGACCGCAAGATCATGACCTGAGCCAAAGTCGGACGCTCAACCGACTGAGCCACCCAGGTGCCCCAATAAAAAAATGTTTTTAAAGGAATGGACAAGAAATATAAGCAAGTTATTACCAAAAGAGGAAAACTAAACAAATAAACATTTAAAAAATTTAAGAGTGAGGTCAGCAAGACAGAATAGGAAGCTCCAGTCCTTGTTTCCCTATAGAAACACTGACTCAACAATAGTATATGACCCAAAGAGCCTTTATTTGAAAACTCCAGAAACAATTAAGAAGTTACAATACTCCAGGCAAGCTCAAAGTCAAAAATGGCCATATTGAAATGGGTAAGAAAGCCATTTTATACCAACCACTGTAGCCCTTCCCCTAAGCTGGCTCAGCTTGGTGGGACTGGGAGGAAAATTCTAGCTTTCTGTTTGTCCCTTGAGGGAGAAAGAAAAGAATGGAATATGTTCAGTGTTCTTGCTTTTGGGGGGGGGGCTGCCTGAGGGACTGCCTCAGGTAGCTTACCTGACTCTGACCACTGATGGGGAATGAGCAGACTTTCAATACCTGGAGAGCATGAATGTTAGAGAGCCCTACGCTGCTTTTTGTAGCCCCAGGGAGCTGGCAGTGCTGCAGATGGAGGTTGGTGTAAGGAGAAAACACCCAACTCACAGCTTCTGTCTGGGTGGGTTGGGGGGTGGGAAAGAAGAGTAGAATGTGTATCTAATGTTCCAGCTTCTGAAGGGGCTACCCTAGGGATTGGTTTTTGTCTCCCCTGACTTGAAGCAGCCCACTTTGAAGGTCAGAGGGGCTGCAGAGAACAAAAACTTAGTGGCTTGTTGTAGCACCAGAGAACCTGCAGTACCACAGACAAACACCAGAGGGAGGAAGAGATTGCAAACTCCTGAAAAACTGGCAAGCTCTCTGGGAAATTACATAAGCCCAGAGAAGACACATCCCCAGAAAAGATTCAAAGGACCCCCAGATTTTCTCACCAGGTTGATTAGTGAAAGTTCCCCTGTACAAAGCCAGTGCATAAAGACTAGAAGAAGTGGCTTTCTTCAATTGCATAAAACACAACAAAAAATAAGGCACACAAAGAAACAGGTAAACATGGCCCAAAGGAACAAAATTAATTTGCACAAACCTACCCTAAAGAAATGGAGAGCTATGAATGAACCACCTGACAATTAAAAATAATCGTCCTAAAGGAACTCAATGCACTACAGTAGAATACAGATAAACAACTAAATGAAATCAGAAAAATGTGTAAACAAAATGAGAATATCAACAGATACAAATTATTAAAACCAACCAAACAGATACTCTGGAGCTGAAGAAAAAAATAACTGAATTGAAAAATTCACTAGAGAGGTTCAACAATAGACTGATCAAGCAGTTAACTTGAAGACATGTCACTTGAAATTATCAAATCAAGGAATAAAAAGAAAAAAGAATGAAACGTTAATTAAACCATAGAGCTTATGAAACATCATCAAGTGAACCAATTGTATGTTTTGTGGGAGTCACAGAGGAAGTGAGAGAGAAAAAGACAGAGAACTATCAAATCTGAAGAAGGAATTAGACATTCAAATTCAAGAAGCTCAAACTCCCAACTAAAATAAACCCAAAAAGACCCATGGCAAGTTATGTTGTAATTAAACTGTCAAGAGACAGAGAATGTTGACAGTAGCAAGAATGCAAGGAATGTAACACATATAAGGAAACTCCAGATTGTCAGTGGATTACTCAGCAGAAACATTAAGGCCAGAAGGGAGTGAGATGATATAGCAAAGTGCTAAAACAAAAACCTGCCAATCAAGATTATTATATGCTGCAAAGTATCCTTCACAAATGAAGGAGAGGGGTGCCTGGGTGGCTAAGTCGGTTTGGTGTCTGACTTCAGCCCAGGTCATGATCTCACAGTTTGTGGGTTTGAGCCCCGCATCAGGCTCTGTGCTGACAGCTAAGAGCCAGGAGCCTACTTCAAATTCTGTCTCTCCCTCTCTGCCCCTCCCACTCTCACTCTGTCTCTCTCTCTGTGTCTCAAAAATGAGTAAACATTAAAAAACTTGAAAAAAAATAAAAGGAAAGTGGAAAATTCACAAATATGTGCAAATTATACAACACATTTTTGAACGAGTCAAAGAAGAAATCACAAGGGAAATTAGAAAATATGTTCAGACAAATGAAAACACAGTATACCAAAATGTATAAGATGAGGGAAAAGCAGTACTAAGAGGAAAGTACATAGCAGTAAACATCTTGTTTAAAAAAGATGATCTTGGGGCATCTGGGTGGCTCAGTTGGTTAAGTGCCTGACTTTGGCTCAGGTCACGATCTTAGGGTTTGTGAATTTGAGCCCCGCATCGGGCGGCTTCGTTTCTTCTGTCTTCCTCTCTCTCTGTCCCTCCCCCGCTTGTGCGTGTGTCCTCCCGCTCTCTCTCTCTGTCTCTCAAAAATAAACGTTTAAAAAAATAAAAATAAAAGATCTCAAATCAGCAACCTAACTTTATACTTCAAGGAAGTAGAAAAAGGAGAATAAACTAAACCCACAGATAGCAAAAACAATGAAATAGTAAAGGTTACAGGAGAAATAAACTAAAGAGAGAATGGGAAAAAAACAAAGAATTCGATTTTTTAAAAGATCGAGAAAACTGTCAAACCCTTAACTAGACTAAGAAAATCAGCAAGAAGACTAAAATAACAAATATCAAATGAAAGAGAAGACATTACAACTCATTGCAGAAAAATAAAAAGAGACTACTATGAACAATTATATTGCAACAAATTGGATAATCTAGAAGAAATGGATAAATTTTTTATAAACATACAGCCTACCAAGAGTGACTCATAAATTTAAAAATCTGAACAGATCTACAACAGGAAGGAGAAAGCCCAGAAAAGCCCAGAACTGGATGGTTTCACTAGAGAATTCTACCAAATATTTAAAAAATTAATACCAGTCCTTCTCAAACTCTTTCAAGAAATTGAAGAGGAGGGAACACTTCAAAACTCATTTTATGAGGCCAGCATTACCCTGATACCAAAATCAGATAAATACACTACAAGAAAAAAAAAAAACTGCAGCAATATTCATGATGAATATTCATGTGTAAAAATCCTCAGCAATATACAAGTCAACCAAAGTCAGCAATTAAAAAGATTCTGCATCATGGTCAAGTGGGATTTATTCCTAGCATGCAAAGTTGGTTCAACATTCAAAAACCAATTGGTGTAATACACCATATTAACAGAATGATGGACAAAACCAGATGATAATTTCAATTAAAGCAGAAAAAACTATTTGATAAAATTCAACATCCTTTGATGATAAGAACATTCAGTAGAGTAGGAATACAGGGAACATACTTCGACAAAATAAAGACAATGTGTGAAAAGCCCACAGCTAACATCACACTTCATGGTGAAAGACTGAAATTTATTCCTTCTAAAATCATGAACAAAGCAAGGATACCCTCTCTCACCACTTCTTTTTAACACAGTACTAGAAGCACTGGAGCCATTAGGCAAGACAAAGAAACAAAAGGCAACCAAATTTTAAAGGACCGCTTATTCTGCTTATACATGACATGATGTTATATGCAGAAGACCCTAAAGATTCCACAGAAAAACTATTAAAACTAGTAAATTAACTCAGTAAAGTTACAGGATACAAAATAAATACTCAAATATCAATTGTGTTTTATACACAAGCAGTGAGCAGTTTTACAAAGAGATTTTTTTTATATAAAAAACCCATTTACAGTAGCATCAAAAAGAATAAAATGTTGAGGAATAAACTTAAGGAAATGAAAGACTTATATACCGGAAGCTACAAAATGTTGCTGAAAGAAATTAAACATGACACAAATACATAAGAGGCATTCCGTGTTGAGGGACTGGAAGACTTAATATTGTTAAAATGTCCATACTACCCCAAGCTGCCCATAGATACAATGCAGTCCTATTAAAATCCAAATGGCATTTTTCTTTTGCAGAAATAGATTTTTAAAAAAGTCCTAAAATTCATATAGAATCTCAGAAGACCCCAAATAGTCAACAACCTTGAAAAGAGAAACAAAACTAGAGGCCTTCCTGATTTCAAAACATATTACAAAGCTAGTCATTAAGCCACTTTGGTACTTGTATAAAGCCAGACACAAAGACCCACAGAACAGAATAGCAAGGAAGTGGCAAAAAGATACCTGTAATGTCATCATTACATAAAGTTTTAAAACACTCAAAACAATACACACATATAAAGTAAAAGTGTTAAAACTAGACAGAAAGAGGGCGCCTGGGTGGCTAAGTCTGTTGAGTGACTCTTTTTTTTTTTAAATTTTTTTTTTCAACGTTTATTTATTTTTGGGACAGAGAGAGACAGAGCATGAACGGGGGAGGGGCAGAGAGAGAGGGAGACACAGAATCGGAAACAGGCTCCAGGCTCTGAGCCATCAGCCCAGAGCCTGACGCGGGGCTCGAACTCACGGACCGCGAGATCGTGACCTGGCTGAAGTCGGACGCTTAACCGACTGCGCCACCCAGGCGCCCCTGTTGAGTGACTCTTGATTTAAGCTCAGGTCATGATCTCATAGTTCCTGAGATCAAGCTCCACATCACACTCTGAACTGACAGCTCAGAACCTGCTGGAGATTCATTCTCATTCTCTCTCTCTCTCTCTCTCTCTCAAAAATAAATAAACATTAAAAAAAAAAAAAACTAGACAGAGAGGACTCCCATCGTTAGGGGAGTGCTAACTCCTGGGAAGGGGAAGAGAAAATGAGACAGGAGAGGGTGTTTCAACTGTAACTGAAACATTTTTATTTCTTTAAAACGTCAACTAGAAATATCACTAAAATGTTAGCATTGTGAAATCATGGCAGTGAGTGCACAGTTGATGTTATAGTAATTCCCTATGTTCTTCTATACATCATAATTTCATAATTAGACTTTTTAAAAATGAAAATACAGTGCTAGCTGGCAAAATACCAAAAATTAAAAGATAACATTCATAATAAAGGAATAATTTCCTGCCACAGGGTCTTATTTCCAAAATGGCAGTTGTAGTTCATGAAAAAAAAATCATTTTTAATCAGCCTTAGATTGCTTAATATTGATTCCTCTCTGCACTCTGCAGTATTTTTTCTCCTTTACAGTGTCTTTCTGCACTGTACCCATTATTTGACTATACTGGTCTTTCAGATTCTTTCTTCAGAATGTGTACTTTTCATTTTCTCACCCTCAGGACAGAAGAGGACAGCAGTTCAGAAAGGCATCTAAACTCCATTGACCACAATTAGGAAAGCCTGCTGGAAACTATTAGCTAATATACTCTTTACATCTGAGAAATTTCCATTTGTGCCAGATTGGGTCATTTTGTGGGGCAGGTTAATTCCCGAGTTTATGATTGCTTCTTCAGTAAGGATGTATGTTTTTAAAAAAAAATAATATGCACATTCCCTGGCACAGAGCAGTTTTCTGAAGGATGCCCATGCTGGCACCCCAGCTGGCAGTAGCATCAAGGATAACATGGTGATTAATTTGGTAATAGTTTAAAAACGTTTTTAGTCAAAGCAAATCATTGATGTAATTAGTAGAACTCTTAACTAATTTACCAAGAATATGAGATGCATATGCTAGTAGAATGTCCTTTGGACACTGATACATCTGATGCATTCCTAATTTGCTCTTTTGAATGGTGTTTACTATGGAGTCTTAATTTTTAGAATTCAACAAGAAATTTTTACAGGTATTTTTTTGAATGTGTTGAATTTTTAGAGAAATTCAATTAAGTTCATTTATAATTATCAGAAGATTGAATTTAAAAAAGCAATTTGATGCTCAGCATTCTTTTTGAGTCTCTTTATGAGCGTTTAAAGTTCTACTTTTAAGACCTCAAGCCAGGAAGTTCTGTTCTCCATCCATAAAAGAACCTGGATCCCTTAAAGCTTATGTGAGACTCAGAACTCCACATCTACAGCTCTCCAGTGAATTATAAATCCAACCAAGCATGTTCTCTTGTCTCAGTTAGAAACTGGTTTCATGAAATCAGGTAGTGAAATGCCATCATGATAACATTTGAAAGAGCTGCCAAACATGCTGGAGCCATTATATTTGTTGCTGTCATAAGTTATAATAATAACTAAAATATGCATCATAACAATATAAATTTGCTATATATATATGAAGTTATCTGTGCATTTCTAAGATTTAAAAATCAAAAAAGTTGAATAAGAATATAGCATAGTGGGAAAACTACTTTCCAGTACACTTGAATGCAGATATTCCCATTATTTATGAAACTTGAATTTTATCATTACTTACCTTCTGCTTGGAAGACTTGAAATGTTCAAGTCGCCAAGGGCCTCTCAAACTTAAACACCATACAAACAATGCTATTCTGTTTTTCTCTGTTGTTTTTTTTTTTTTAAAAAGAGGGCATCTGTACATTTTTTTCACTTTTTGCTACTTGAATGTTTCAAGTTCATTTCAAAAGACTCAAAAGTCTCTTAGAAAATATAAAAGTTAATCTCATAACTTTGATGCATAAAATGTCAGGGGAACAAAAAAAATAGGAAAATCTGTTTGGTTTCCTTTTGCATTCTTTTTAGACGCCTGATAAATGGCCTTGTCATAGCATTTTAAATAGAATTTCACTTGCCACCAACTAAAATCAACAATTCAATGACAGAATGTTTAAATTCTCTCCTGTTCTTTGCTATAAACCATCTAGAAGGAATGACATTCTGGACTTTCTGAGCATCATCAGTTTATCTTGTAGTTAGTTCTGTGGTTTGCTGCAGATGGTTTGGAAACTTCAACATAGCCACATGAGAATGATGTTTCTAGCAGTATATGGTTACTGTTGAACCTTCTGCAGTTGAATTCTTGTGCAAAAATCATTTGGAAGTGTTGCTCTGGCAATTAATCAAGACATAATGCTTAGTGTACTCCAGTCTGGAAAGTGTTGCCTAACTCTAGTTGAAGTTGGATCTCCACACTCTGGCAAGCTCAAGACCAAAAGAGGGAGCCATGAAGGCTGTGAGCACCTTGAAGCCCTTCAGAACATTATCAGTTGACCTGCATTTAGGTAGGTCAACTGAAAAGCTACTGAAATTTATATGAAACTTTAGGGTTTTTTTTAAAGTAGGCTCATGCCCAGCATGGAGCCTAATGCAGGGCTTGAACTCACGACCCTGAGATCAAAACCTGAGTGAGATCAAGAGTCAGATGCTTAACCAACTAAGCCACCGAAGCACCCCAAAAGACTTTAGAAATTTTCACAAAATTCTCTTGGACCTTTTCAGCCTGATTGGGAGATACAGTCTGCATCCCATAAATTTCAGTGCTTGATAAATGCCCTTGTTGCCAGGATTGTCTTTTCCATACACCTAGTAGCCAGTGATAGTCTCTGAGCCCTCTCTTCTAAGGTAATGAGAGAATGGTAAAAATTTTAAGATAATGAGGGAAAAGTTGGACTTAACAGGTTCTTCCAGAGAGGATTGCTGAAGGGCAAGATCACCACCTCCCTGCTTCATTCAGAGTTCTAGATTTATTGAGTACATGTAACTATTTTTCCATTTCTCAGATACACATCAGGCCCTTAATACTCTATGCAAAATATTTTGCTAGATTCTGTGCAAAATATACATGAAAAACGTCCACATTACAGACATACACACAACAACTCTTCCCTTCTCCAATCCCACCCAGTAAGTTCATAAATTCCAAAACTTTATGGTATTTACAACTCAAGCTAAATATGTCTTTTCATTAAACTTAGATAATGAACTCAAAAACACAATTATTTTTAAATCTAAAACCACCTTGGTGGTTAGAGAAAGACAGTAAAGCATAGTGGAAGATACCTGTGGTTGAAGAGACCTCAGTCATTTAGGAAAGTGGTAAAGAACAAGAAGTGGATTTTGCAAAAGGTAATTATTTGAGGAGAAAAGACAAACTGTTTGCACATAAGAAATCATTAGTGTAGTTTGACAAAAAATTTATCTCTGAGAATTTTATTGTTGATTATCAAGAAAATATAGCTAAACTAAAACAAAAAAGACAAAACAAAAAATCTTAAACATAGTTCTATCATGTCTATTAAAGTATTCAGATTGTTACTAGAGATTGATAATCATCTAGTTCTCGGGACTGCTACTGAAGAAGTAGTGTGGAGCAATGTTTCTCAAATTACAGTAGGCATAAGAATCACCTGATGTTAAGATGTTAAGGAACAGATTTCTTGGCCCCATTCATAGGGGTGCTGTTGCTGGTGATTCTGAGGACCATATTTTGAGTAGCTCTAATGTAGAGAACTTGGCCAGATCCTAAAGATTAAAGTGCAAGAGAGTAAGATGAAAATGTAATATAAGAGACAAAATCAAGTGGTGAACTAAACTCATGCATGACCTAGCATTCACTTTATCCTCCCAACTCTTAGCATTGATGGAGAAATTTTAACAAATATATAATACTAATAAATAAGGGAGCATTTGATGACCCACAAGTTATAAGAAAGACTTCAAGTGGCAGGTTATGGGATATTTTTGAAGGAAAATATCACAGCCCAAAAAGCTTGCAAGAGAAAACTACTGCAAAAGGTAAAAGTAACATTGGAGTGGATTCATGGAGCAGGAGGTACCTGGCAGCCAACAAGACAGCCTGTTGCACTGCCTCAATTTACAGAAGCCAGCTAAGGGCTAGACCCTCATGCAGTCCTTATCTGCTGCCTTCAAACAAGAGACAACAGAAGTGTCCTGTTTCCAGCAGGAAGGAGGGAGAAGATTTGGAGGAGGAATGAGCATCAAATGGCTATTAATTCCCAGCCATTCTGGGGGTGCTCCAATGCCCAGAGTGCAATTTATTGGCAACCCCAACCAGGAATACATCCTGACCCTCTCCACAAGTACCAGAGGAGGCTGTGGTAAAAAGCAGTCATGGAGAGGCTAGTGGGAAATCCCAAATTCCAGAGAGGGGAAACAAAAATCCTTAGATGTTCATGGAAAACCAACACCATAAGGAAAGATGAACTAAATGCCACAAAACAGAAGATACATTACCTAAGACAAGCAAGTGGTTTAAAAAAAAGGGGGGGATGATAATTAATGTCTTAAAAATAATAAGAGAAACTATCAAATCCTTGAAATAGAAATAAATTGGTTATGTTTTTAAAAGAGGGGACTCATAGACGAAAAAAAAAAAGTAAAAGACTGAATAGGGGGGTGCCTGGGTGGCTCAGTCGGTTAAGTGTCCGACTTCAACTCACATCACGATCTCGCGGTCCGTGAGTTCGAGCCCCGCGTCGGGCTCTGGGCTGATGGCTCAGAGCCTGGAGCCTGCTTCCGATTCTGTGTCTCCCTCTCTCTCTGCCCCTCCCCTGTTCATGCTCTGTCTCTGTCTCAAAAATAAATAAACGTTAAAAAAAAAAAAAAAGACTGAATAGGAAATACAGCTGAATAGTAAGTAATGACTTCAAAGATTGAGCCAAATAGTTCTCCTAGGATAAAGTACAAAAGGGCAGAGTAGTAAAAAGTAAGAAGGTGAGGGGTTGTTTTTGTTTTTCTTTTTCTTAATACAAGAGATCAGAAGGGGATGTCAGGGAAGATGATGGAGGAGGAAGTACCAGGAATCCATCCTTTACTTAGACAAAAATTTTACTGACAGACTGTGTCTGATGTAACTGTTCTGGAACTCTGAAGTCTGTTTGAAGGCTTACAGCTTTTGGGGGAAGGCTTGGCCAGTAAATTGTTCATTTCAGCTATTACCATGGTAGAGACTACCCATAACCAATCCCCTAGACCCGTGGTGGACAGTTGTACCTGCATTTCTAGACAGGCTTGCAGTAGCCAGGGTGGACAGTGCTTGAGTTTTGATCTCGTATCAAAAGATAATACACACATATGAAACAGCCATTATAATACTCCTGCCTTGTGGGGCAACTGTGTGGTTCAGTCAGTTAAGTGTCTGATTCTTGATTTCATCTCAGGTCATGATCTCATGGTTTGTGAGTTTGAGCCATGTTGGGCTCCATGTTGACAGTGTGGAGACTGCTTGGGATTCTCTGTCTCTTCCTCTCTCCCTGCCCCTTCTGAACTCACTATTGCATGCTCTCACTCAAAAAAAATAAACTTAAAAAAATTTTTTTTAATGTTCTTGTAAATTAATCATGAGAGATTGGTCATGAAAAACTTAATAAAAGGATTGGAAGATAAATTTGAAAAGTTCTTTTAAATCTAGAGTAAAAAGACCAAGAGATGAAAAATAAGAAAGAAAAGACAGCAAAGTGTCCAGGAAATTCAATATCCAGAATCATTGGAGTTCTCATAGAAAACAGATTGAAAAATGGATAGGAAATTGTCAAAGAAACAATCTAATAGAACTTTCCTTATTTAAGATCCACTGAGTGCTGACCACAATGAATAAAAATAAATCCATACCAAAACATATCAGTGTAAAATTTCAAAGAGGATTTCCAAAAGCCTCCAGGGAGTGAAAACAGGACTTATATAAAGGATGAAAATTCATAATAGCATGGAGCTTCTCAGAAACAACACTGGAGGAAGCTAGAAGGCATTAGAACCACACCCTCACAATTTTGTTGGAAAATTACAAGATTTCTATACTCAGCCAAAGTGTTAATCAAGTGTGAGAGTAAAATAAAGATATTTCCAGACATGCAAGGTCTCAAGTACTTTATCACTCATGTACCTTTTTCCACATAAGAAGAATGAACCAAGAAAGAAAAAGATACGGGGTTCAGGAGAGAAGTGAAGGAAATTCCCATGACAGAGACCAAGATGTTAACTGTACAGAGGGAATAAAAAGCAATCTGCCTGGATTGGAACAGGTCAGAGGGTTCTAGGAAAAATTTCTTTAATATGATGAAAATGGTAGTATGTCAGATGTATTTGAATGTATTGCAAGGAGATTATGCACTTGGGTTGGAGTTTGGGGAAAAGTAAACTGGTAGTCTCTTGGAATGCAGTTAATATGCAAATACTCACACAGGGTCACTGATAGACATATGCATAGATACCACTGCAGCAGTGTTTTTAGTAATAAACTATAGCAGTAATAGTAACAGTAATTCTCAGCAGTAATATTGAAAAATTAGAAATAACCTAAATGCCTATAGAGGCTTTGTTAAATTATAGAACACACATTTAAAAAAATTTTTTTTTAATTTTTTTTAACGTTTATTTATTTGTGAGACAGAGAGAGACAGAGCATGAATGGGGGAGGGGCAGAGAGAGAGGGAGGCACAGAATTCGAACAAGGCAGCCTCTAGACTCTAAGCTGTCAGCACAGAGCCTGATGCGGGCTCGAACTCAGGAATCATGAGATCATGACCTGAGCTAAGTTGGACATTTAACCTGAGCCATCCAGGTGCCCCTACAACATACATTTTTTAATATGAGGCAGCAAGTAAAAAAAAAAAAAGTGAGGAACAGCTTTATGTTCTCTGCTGTGGTTCCATTTGTGTTTCAAAAAGCACATGCTAAATTTCTAGATTTATATATGAATATAGCTAGGAAAAGCTCTAATAGTGTACATCTCAAACTTTCATTTTATTGATCTCTAGTTGATTTATTCATGTAACATCTATTTCTTGAGCATATATGTGTATGTGTAAGGAATCATTTCCTGTATGCTAGAAACAGAGCAGAGATCAAAATAGAAAACGTATCTGTCCTTATAAAGCTGATATCCTAACAGGAAGAAACAGATGATGAACAATAAATAAATAAATACATTATAGGTAAGGTGATGAAAAGTACTCTGAAGAAAAGTAAAACAGGGTAAGTGAGACCAGAGATACACAGTGGGGTGAGATGGCATTTTCTCTATTAAGCTCTGCTGTCCACTGGGGCTTCCTGGAGTTATGGACAAGTTCTGGAAATTTGCAGTGTTCAGTACTGTAAGCCACTAGCCTCATGTACCCGTTGAACATTTGTTATGTGGCTGGTGCAACTGAGAACAGGAATTTTGAATTTTCTTTCATTTAAATTAAATTGCCACATGTAGCTGATTGCTACCATATTGGTAAGTACATTTAAATGGGATGGTCAGGGATGCCATCACATAAAGCAGCATTTGAGCTGAGATTGATATGGAATGAAGGAGCTAGCTAGCCGTGAGTTCTGGGCAGAATGAACAACAGGACCCACCTGGAGTAGTTAGAGGCCTAGAGGACTGGAGTAGGATGAGCAAGGGAAAACGTGGAAGGAGATGAAGCCAGAGAAACAGAAGGGGCCCTGTCATGAAAGGCCTCAGCGGCCAGTATAAGACTTTGCTAGTTCTCTGAGGTGGGAAGCCATTGCAAAGTTTTGAGCAGACAAGTGAAGTGATCTGAATTTTTAAAGAGTTGCTGGAATTGTTTTAATGATAAACAGTGGGAGTGAAGACAGAAGCAGGGAGAACTTAGAAGGCTCCTACGGTAACCTAGGCTGGAGGTGATGGTGAATTAGGGGGTAGTGAAGCGCATGTAGGGAAGTTGTCAGATAAATTGATGGTATTTACTGTTGGATTAGGTAAGGGGCATGAGAAAGCGGGGAATCAAGGATGGCCTTCAAAGCCTGAGGAAATGAGATTGTCAGGACTGGGGAAAGAATGTTTGGGGAAGGAATTCAAGAGTTCTGTTTTGGGCATGGTAAATTGGAGGTACCTCTAGATAGTTATGCCAAAGTCTTGAGAATAAGTGGTGTTAAAATGGGACTAAAGGATTTCTTCTAGAGAATGGAGTAAGAGAAGAATTCATAGATGGTGTTAGGGTAGCCCCCTTTATGTGAGGGACAAAGCAAGTAACTTGTCAATCTTAGCATGACGATTTTCTAAGATTTGGATAATTATTTGTTATTCATTCCATAGAATGGCTCCTGAAAAGATAAGGTTCCTGTCGCGAGTTTGTGTACCACTTGTAACTCTGCCAGATATCCAACCACTGGTGGAGGCTCTGCTCACCTACCATGGACATGAACCTCAGGAAGTGCTCTGGCCTGAATTCTTTGATGCTGTGAATGAGGCCTTCTTGCTGTAAGTGATACCATTTACTCTCTAATCCAGCATTGTTTTTCCTTTTCTTAGAATACTTCAGCATATTGGAAATGCGGTTTTCAAACTTTGGTTCCAGTACCACTCTATGATCGTAGAGATTATTGAGGATCCCAGTGAGTTCTTTTTTTAAAAAATGTGCATTGTATTTATCAATATTTTATCATATTTGAAAATAAAACGATATTCTAAAAGTATTCATTTTCAAATAATAAATTGATTACATGTTCACATAGCTTATTTTTATTAAAAAGTGATCTTTTCCAAGAAAATATGTATACCAGAAGCAGCATTATTTTACATTTTTGCAAATCTCTTTATTGTCTGATGGAAGACAGCTGGGCTCTCATACATGTTTCTGTGTGCAGCCTGGTACAGCCTGGTATGTTGTTTCCATTGAAGTGTAGAAAATTCAGCCTCATAGAGATATATTGGAACAGACAAGAATACTGCAGTAGCCATCTCAGATAATTGTGGATTTTCAAAATGTTTTGAAAATGGTAGTGTTGTAAGGTTAGTTGCTATGCTGAATCTGAAATTATAACAATGAGCTTTTCATACTGTTACATTGAAACCCATTGGATGTCTGTGGTATACTTTTAAAAGCTCTTTTGCCCAAGCAGGATCTTGTAGCCTTATGCATGGTTCATTTGGAAAATACTGGTTTATTAAGTTATGTAGACCTTTTCAACCTTGACATATTTCATTTTATAGTATCAAAACTTACATTCATTCTTGTCAGCACCAAGCCCATCAGAAATGTCTTCAGGTGTTGGGGAGCTGTCAAGCTCCCACTGACAGGAGTGAATTTTCCAGGATTCAAAGTCTGCTTAAACACTCACATTTATCATTGGCTACAAAATACTGTCATTTGTTTTCCTTGAAGTACAAGGGTCATTTCACTAATTTTTGAGAAAATGTGTGCCAAATACTCAACTCTGAGCAGCCACTGTTTGCCATTCTTCCATGTAAATTTCCATGACAAAAAGGTGGCCAGTTGATCTTGCAGCTCTTACACTTGCAAGTGCTTTTCCTCGGGACAACCACCCAGATTTGTCATGCAGCAGAAGGGCATTATGCATGCTTTCCTTTTCACCACACACAATGTTTTTTTTAATCAAAAGTATTCGCCAGTGTAAAATTCAGTAAGATTAATATTTTACGCTGCTTCATCAAACACATTTTTGTGTGAAACCGGCAGTGTTACTACTGTACACAGAGTGAAGGACACGGTGACCGTTTCCCTGCTTGACTCGTGCTGGGCACAGTGGTTTTGCTCACTAGTGCTGCTGCACTTCAAGTGCAAATGTCAGCACAGCTGTCCCAGGAAAAAACATGAGCTTCGGAATAGTTATTCAACACGTTGATATTTCTCTACGACATGTGCGTACTGCCCAGTTCTCTTAACAGAACTCCTGTTGACACCTGTTGTTGTTGATACCAGATGAATACGAGCAACACAGCAAGTTCATCCACCTCTAGAGATTCAGTTTTAAGGCAGCAGTGTAATCCTCTTGATGAAATATTAATGTATTACATCTATGTTTGAATTATTTAATTCCTTTTTGTTTAGACTCTGAATGATTGGTCTCAAATTGGTGCCACAGTTAACTAGTACTACAACAGTAATTTGGAAACATTCTATTGCATATGGCACAATGAGGTAAATTATTAACATCTCTGAAGCCAGGGGAAAAATCGCTTTCTTCATATTTGCTTTCATTTATAGTTTAGTCCAGTTCCTTTGGAGTAGTTGTCTCCCTGTCATGAGTCAAAAGAAATACCTGATGTATTGGTTTCATCTTTTCACAAACAGCTGGAGATGAGAAAGCAAACATTTTAATTCTCCTTCATAAAGTCAATGATCCATTCTTAAGTGTAAGAAAATATATTATAGGGGTGCCTGGATGGCTCAGTCGGTTAAGCATCCGACTTCAACTCAGGTCATGATCTCACAGTTTTCTGAGTTCGAGCCCCTCATCGGTTTCTGTGCTGACAGGTTAGACCTGGGGCCTGCCTCAGATTCTGTGTCTCCCTCTCCCCCACTCATGCTCTGTCTCTCTCTCTCTCTGTCTCTCTCTCAAGAATAAATAAATGTTTAAAAATAAAAAGAAAATATATTATAAATGAATTTTATTTTTGAATAACAAATTATGAGAAAATCTAAAAATGTCATATTTATATATTTCTGAAGAATATCTAAGTATATGTACACCTAAAATAATTTAGATAAAATTTAGAAGAGTTTTCCAAAAATGTTTAAGTATTATTGCAAAACTAGACAATAAAGTGTACTTGCTTCCTGTTATGTTTCCATGTAGGTACAAGAGGAAATATCAGTTTGTTTAGTTATTTATCTACTTAATTATTTACTTACTTACATCCCCTCCACCCCCCCCCGCTTTATTGAAATATAATTGACATATAACATTGTGTAAACTTAAGATGTACAAGTTAATTTGATACACTTTTTATGTTATAAAATCATTACCACCATAGCTGAGCTAACAAGTTCATCATGTCACATAATCACCATTTCTTTTTGGTGGCAAGAACATTTAAGATCTTCTCTCTTAGCAACTTTAAATATTGTTTCAACTAAAATTATATCAACTATAATCACTATAATGTACATTAGATCCCAGAATTTATTCATCTTCTAACTGGAAGTTTATACTCTTTGACCAACATGTCCCCATTTCACCACACCCTAGTTCCTGGTAACCATCTTTCTAGTCTCTGTTTCTGTGAGTTCAGCTCTTTTAGATTCTGCATAAAGTGATATCATACAGTATTTGTGTTTCTCTGTCTTATTTCACTTTACTTAATGCCTTCAGGTCCATCCGTGTCACAAATTGCAGGATTTCTGTCTTTCTCATGGCCGAATAATATTCCACTACATAAATATACCACATCTTCTTTATTAATTCATCTACTGATAGACACTTAGGTTGTTTCCATATCTTGACTAATGTGAATGCTGCAGTACACATGGGAGTACAGATATCTTTTTGAGATACATTTTCATTTCCTTTAGATATATTCCCACTAATGGGATTGCTGGATCATAGAGTCATTTTAATTTTAATTTTTTGAGGTATATCTGTTCTGTTTTCCATAGTAGCTGCACCAATATACATTCCCACCAATTGTGCACAAGGGCTCCCTTTTCTTCACATTCTAACCAACACATTGTTATTTGTTGTCTTTCTGATTCTAGCCGTTTGGACAGGTGTGATGTGATGTTTCGTTGTGGTTTGATTTGTATTTCCCTGATGATTAGTGATGTTGAGCATCTTTTCATGTGCCTGTTGGCCATCTATATGTCTTTTTTGGAAAAATGTTTATTCAGGTCATCTGCCTATTTTTTAATCAGATCATTTGTGGGTTGTTGTTTTTTTATGATGAGTTGTAGAAATTCTTTATATATTTTGAATATTAGCCCCTTCTCAGATATATCATTTGCAAGTATCTTCTATTCAGCAGGTTGTGTTTTCATTTTGCTGTGCAAAAGCTTTTTATTTTGGTATAGTCTCAATAGCTTATTTTTGCTTTTGTTTCCCTTGCCCAATGGAACATACCCATAAAAATGTGCCTAAGGCTAATGTCCAAGAGATGACTGCCTATGTTTTCTTTTAGGAGTTTTGTGGTTTTTGGTCTCACAGTTAGATCTTTAATTCATTTTGAGTTTATTTTTGTGTATGGTATAAGAAAGTGATCCAGTTTCATTCTTTTGCATGCAGCTGTTCAGTTTTCCCAGCACCATTTATTGAAGGGACTGTCTTTTCTTATCGTATATTCTTGTCTCCTTTGTCAGATTAAAGGACCATATAAGCATAGGTTTATTTCTGGTCTCTCTATTCTATTCCATTGATCTATGTCTCTGTTTATGTGCCAGTACCGTAGTGTTTTGATTACTACAGCTTTATAGTATATCTTGAAATCTGGGATTGTGATACCTCTAGCTTTGGTGTTCTTTCTCATGATTGCTTTGGCTGTTCAGGTTCTTTTGTGGTTCCATACAAATTTTAGTATTATTTTTCGTGTTCTTTCCCAGCTTCATTTATTGATGAGACTGTCCTTTCTCCATTTTATATTTTTGGCTCTTTTGTCATAAAATGCATATATGCATAGACTTATTTTTTAGTTCTCTGTTCTATCACATTAATCTGTATGCCTGTTTTTATGCTAATACCATACTGTTTTAATCACTATAGCTTTGTAAAATAGTTTGAAATCAGGGAGCATGATGTCTCCAGCTTTGCTCTTTCTCGAGATTGCTATGGCTATTTGGGGACTTTCAGAGATACATATAAATTTTAGGATTGTTTGTTCTGTTTCTATAAACTACCATTGGAATTTTGATAGTTGATGCAATGAATTTGTAGATTGCTTTGGGTATATGGACATTTTAACAGTATTAATTCTTGTTAGGTTTTTATAGATATTCTTTATCAGTTTGTGAAAATTGTCCTCTGTTCCTAGTTTACTGAGTGTTTGTACTGAATGGGTTTGGATTTTAGCAAATACTTTTTCTGCATCTATTGATATGATCACATGATTTGTCTTTTTTAGCCTGTTGATGTGATTGATTACATTAATTCATTCTCAAAAGTTAAAACAGCCATGCATACCTGTGACAAATTCCACTTGGTTGTGATACAGAATTCTTTTTGCACTGTTAGATTAAGTTTGCTAATATTTAGTTGAGGATTTTTGTTTCTATGTTAAGGAGAGATATTGGTCTCTAAGTTTATCAAATTTATCCCCATAGAGTTGCTCATAGAGTTCCTTTATTATTCTCTTAATGCCCATAGTGATGTAGTGATGTCTTCTCTTTCATGTCTGACATTAGCAATTTATGTTCTCTTTTTCTTTTTCTTTTTTTTTTCAGCTTAGCCTGGAGGGAGACTTAAATTGATTGTATTGATCTATTCCAAAAACCAAGAAAATCATTGATTTTCTCTATTGATTTCCTGTTTTCCGTGTTGTTATTATTTCTTCTGTTTACTTTGCTCTTCTTTATCTTAATTAAGAGCTTAATTTGCTCTTCTTTATCTATATAGCTCCCTGAGGTAGAAACTTAGGTTGTTGATCTTAGATATTGCTTATTTTCTGAATATGCATTTAGTGCTATAAATTTTCCTCTAACCACTACTTTTGTTGCATACCACAAATTTTGATGAATTGTGTTTTCATTTTCACTTAGTTCAAGATAATTTTAAATTTCTCTTGAGGTTTCTTACTTGAGCCATGGGTTACTTAGAAGTGTGTTGTTGAATCTCTACATAATTTGGGATTTTCAAGTTATGTTTCTATTACTGATTTCTGGTTTATAATTCCTTTTTGGTCTTAGAGCAGATACTGTATGATTTCTATTAATTTAAATTTGGAAAGGGGTGTTTTATAGCTAGAATGTGGTGTATCTTGGTGAACGTTCCTTGTGAACTTAAGAAGGATGTGTGTTCTGCTCTGGTTGGATGAAGTAGACTACAAATGGCAATATATATAGTTGATTGATGGTTTTTTGAGTTCAACTATGTCCTTACAGATTTTGTCAACTGGATCAGTCCATTTCTGATAGAGTGATGTTGACATATCTTCAGCTATGATAGTAGATTCATCTCCTTGCAATTCTGTTATTTTTTACTCATATAGTTTTATACTCCATTATTAGGCACACACCAGTTAAAGATTGTTATATCTTCTTGAAGAATTTATGCCTTTATCTATATGTAATGAACTTCTATATTCCTGATAACTTTGCTTGCTTTGAAGCCAGCTCTAAAATTAGTATACCTACTCCTGCTTTCTTTTGATTAGTGTTAGTTATATTTTTCTCCATCCATTAGTTTTAATCTGTCTGTTTCTTTATATTTAAAGCTGGTTTCTTGTAGACAAGGTATATATAGTTGAGTCTTGTTTTTTGATCCACTCTGTCAGTCTGTATCTTTAAATTGGTGCAGTTAGACCACTGAGGTTCAACGTGATTATTGACATAGTTGGATTAATATCAATTATATTCCTTACTGCTTTATATTTGTTGCTTTTGTTATTTGTTCCTCTTTTTGTCTTCCACTCTTTTACTGCCTTTTGTGTTTGAAATATACATTTATAGCTAATCTAAATCCACTTTCACATAACACTACACCACTTCACAGATAGTGTGAGTACTATTCAATAATAAAATAATCCTAATTCCCCCTTTTTGTTTCTTGTATCATTATCATACATTTCACTTATACATAGCATACATAAGTGCACACACACACACATAATTGAGTACCTTGTTCCTATTTAATATTATTTGAACAATTTGTTTTCTGTTACATCAGCTAAGAATAGGAAAAATAGGGTTACCCATGTGGCTCAGTTAAGCGTCTGACCCTGGATTGCGGCTCAGGTCATGATCACACGGCTGTGAGATCAAGCCCTGCATCATGCTCTGTGCTGGGTGTGAAGTGTGCTTGGGATTCTCTCTCTCCCTCTTTCTCTGTCCCTACCCTGCTCACGATCCCTCTAACTAGATAGATAGATAGATAGATAAAATAAATTAAATAAATAAATAAATAAATAAAATATTGAAAATAGGAAAATAAGTTTTTATTTTGCCTTCATTATTTTTTCTTTGATGCTCTTTATGTAGATCTGAATATCTGATCTATATTATTTTTCTTCTCTCTTTTTTATGTCTTTATTTAATTAATTATTTTTTTAAAAATTTACATCCAAGTTAGTTAGCATATGGTGCAACAATGATTTCAGGAGTAGATTCCTTAATGCCCCTTACCCATTTAGCCCATCCCCCCTCCCACAACCCCTCCAGTAACCCTCTGTTTGTTCTCCATATTTAAGAGTCTCTTATGTTTTGACCCCCTCCCTGTTTTTATATTATTTTTGCTTCCCTTCCCTATGTTCATCTGTTTTGTATCTTACAAAACATATGTCCTCATATGAGTGAAATCATATGATATTTGTCTTTCTCTGACTAATTTCGCTTAGCATAATACCTTCCAGTTCCATCCACACACTATATACACACCACATCTTCTTTATCCATTCATCCATGGATGGACATTTGGGCTCTTTCCACACTTTGGCTATTGTTGATAGTGCTGCTATAAACATTGGGATGCATGTGTCCCTTCGAAGCAATATACCTGTATCCCTTGGATAAATACTTAGTAGTGCAATTGCTGGGTCTTAGGGTAGTTCTATTTTTAATTTTTTGAGGAACCTCCATAGTGTTTTCCAGAGTGGCTGCACCAGTTTGCATTCCCACCAGCAGTGCAAAAGAGATCCTCTTTCTCCACATCCTCGTCAAGATCTCTTGTTGCCTGAGTTGTTGATGTTAGCCATTCTGACAGGTGTGAGGTGGTATCTCATTGTGGTTTTGATTTGTATTTCCCTGATGATACATAATGTTGAGCATTTTTTCATGTATCTGTTGGCCATCTGGATGTCTTCTTTGGAAAAGAGTCTGTTCATGTCTTTTGCCCATTTCTTCACTGGATTGTTTGTTTCACTGGATTATTATGTGTTGAGTTTGATAAGTCCTTTGTAGATTTTGGATACTGACCCTTTATCTGATACGTCGTTTGCAGATATCTTCTCCCATTCTGTCGGTTGCCTTTTAGTTTTGCTGATTGTTTCCTTCGCTGTGCGAAACTTTTTATTTTGATGAGGTCCCAGTAGTTCATTTTTGCTTTTGGTTCCCTTGCCTCCGGAGATGTGTTGAGTAAGAAGTTGCTGCGGGCAAGATCAAAGAGTTTTTTGCCTGTTTTTTCCTCGAGGATTTTGATGGCTTCCTGTCTTACATTGAGGTCTTTCATCCATTTTGAGTTTATTTTTGTGTATGGTTTAAGAAAGTGGTCCAGGTTCATTCTTCTTCATGTCTCTGTCCAGTTTTCCCAGTACCACTTGCTGAAGAGACTGTCTTTATTCTATTGATAGTCTTTCTGCTTTGTCAAAAATTAGTTGGCCATATGTTTGTGGGTCCATTTCTGGATTTTCTATTCTGTTCCATTGATCTGAGCATCTGTTTTTGTGTCATGTCATTCATTCACTCATTCATTCATTTATTATTTTGAGAGAGACAGAGGGAGAGGGTGGGAGCAGGGGAGGGGCAGAGAGGGAGAGGGAGACAGAGAGAGAGAGAGAATGAATCCCAAGCAGGCTCTACACTATCAGTACAGAGCCTGATGTGAGGTTTGAACTCACAAACCACAAGATCATGACCTGAGCCAAAATCAACAGTTGGTTACTCAACCAACTGAGCCACCCAGGTGCCCCTCTCCTTCACTTTTAAAGAATAATTTCACAGGGTACAGAATTTTAGATTGTGTATTTTTTTTTTTTCTCACAACCCTTTTAATATTTCAGTCTACTCTTCTTGCTTGCATGGTTTCTGAGAAGTTGGATATAATCCTATCTGTTTTCCCTATAGTTAAGATGTATTTTCCCTCTGGCTTCTTTCAGGATGTTTTATCTTTGATTTTTTTTTCTTTTCTTTTTTTTTTTTTTTTTTGTAGTTTCAAAGTGATATGCTTAAGAGCAGTTTTTGGCATTTTTCCCACTTGGTATTCTCTGGGCTTCCTGGAATGGTGATTTGGTATCTGACATTAATTTGGGAAATTTCTCCGTCATTTTTCAAAATTTTTTTGTTTTTCTCTCTCCCTCTTTTCCTTCTAGTACATCAATTACACATATATTTTTTGTTGTTGTCCCACATTCCTTGAATATTCTGTTCTGTTTTTTTCAATCTTTGTTTCTTGTTTTTTCCGGTATTTTTGTTGTTGTTTTTTTGTTTTTTTGGGTTTTTTTGTTTTTAAGGTTCCCATGGATATATCCTCTAGCTCAGACATTTTTTCCTCAGCCAGTCCACTATTTAGCCCACCAAAAGCATTCTTCATCTGTTAGTGTTTTCATTTCTGTTAGTGATCTCTAATACTACTTTTTTTTAAAGATTCCCTTCTCTCTGCTTACATTGCCCATCTGTTCTTACATGCTGTCTATACATTAGTGCTCTTAGCATATTAATCATAGTTACTTTTAATTCCCAGTCTAATAATTCTAACATCTCTGCATGTCTGGTTATAATTATTGCCTTGTCTCTTAAACTGTGTTGTTGTTGTTGTTGTTTTCCTTTTGCTATGCCTTGTAATTGTTTTCTTGATAGCTAGATATGCTGTACTAGGTAACAGCAACTGCTGTGAATAGGCTTTTGTATTTTGGTGGTGAGATATGAGAGGAGGGGAAGTGTTCTATAGTCTTTTAATTAGGTCTCAGTCTTTTAGTGAGCTTATGCCTCTGGACTGTGAACTTCATGAGATTCCTCAGGTTTTTTTCTCCACCTAACTTAGATGTCCAGAGCTGACTGGAATTGGTTATTTGCCTTCCCCTAGGTCTGTTAGGTTCTGATAATACCATATGAGGTTAGGCTCTGATTGACTAGTTTCCCTTGAAGGCAGGCCTTGTTAAGAACGGAGTGCTCTAGGGGTGCCCGGGTTGCTCAGTCAGTTGAGCGTCTGACTTCAGCTCAGGTCATGATCTCACAGTTCGTGGGTTCAAGCCCCACATTGGGCTCTGTGCTAACACTCAGAGCCTGGAACCTGCTTCAGATTATGTGTCTCTCTCTCTCTGCCCCTTCCCCACTCATGCTCTGTCTCTCTCTGTCTCTCAAAAATGAATAAACGTTAAAAGAAAACAATTTAAGAATGGAGTGCTCTATTGTATTCAAAACCTAAAGTAGAAGTGGAATTACTCCCACTGTTTACTCTGAGGACCTGGTTAAGCTCCTAAGTTTCATAATTTTGTGGGACCCTTCCATAACTGGATCCCACTGGAATTTTTAACTCTCAAGAGTTATCCACACTGGGCCTCCAACCACTCACTAATTACAACTCAGGTTTTCCTACCTGGGCACTGGTTCCCATGGCAGTTACCACTTGTGGATCTCTACTCCAGTAAGTCACAATTTCCTGTATTTGCTTGTCTGTCTTTCCAGTCTTGGGGGCCAAGATTTGTCCTGTGTCCTGACCCTCTCTTAAGGATGCAAGAAGAGTTGTTGATTTTTCAGTCTGTTTTGCTTTGTACTTGTTGTTAAGACAGAGCGGTCACTTCCAAGGTCCTTTCATGCACAACAGGAGACTGGAAGTCTCCATATGCCGTATATGAAAATCTATATAACTACAATACCATTATTATATTTAAAAATTGATACTAATTCCATAGCACCATTATGTATTTATTTTAAATTTTTTTTTTAACATTTATTCATTTTTTGAGAGAGGGAGGGAGGGAGACAGAAAGAGAGAGAGAGAGAGAGAGAATGTGAGTGGGGGAGGGACAGAGAGAGAAGGAGACACAGAATCTGAAGCAGGCTCCAGGCTCTGAGCTGTCAGCACAGAGTCCGACTCAGGGCTCCAACTCACAAACCATGAGATCATGACCTGAATTAAGTCGGGTGCTTAACTGGCTGAGCCAACCAGGCGCCCCTAGCACCATCATGTATTTAGTCAGACAGTAAATTCTCTTGATTGTCCCCCATTTTTTTTTTTTACAGTTGATTCTTTTGGAATCAGAGGTCAAAGCTGAATTTGGCTGATAGGGTCAAAAATCTCTTTCAATCTGTAGGTTCCCAATTTCTCTTTGTTTTTGTTTTGTAAAGTATTTGTTGAAATAATATGGTTACTTTTCCCCACCGTCAGATTATAGAGCATTCTGCCATCTCCAGTGTAATAAAAGATGCAAACTCCTCTCTCCCTTAATCATACATTCAATTTCTGTGTGCATTTGGGCCTATTTTGTTATTTTCTATTCTCTCCCTCTTTTTTTTTTTTTTTGACCTGTTGTATATTCACACACCAGTACCACTTTGTTTTAATGGTGGAGCCTTTCTAATATACCTAATATAAAATAGGGCTAGTTCTCCATTTCTCTTACTTTTCAGGATTTTTCTGACAATTCTTGCTTGTTTTATCTTTTAAATAAACTTTGAAACCAGTGTGCCTAGCTTTAGGAAAGATAGCTAATGTTATTTGGGGGAGGCTTATGTTAAATATATAGGTTAACTGAGGGACAGCTGACATCTTTCTGACATTAAGGCTTTCGTCTACCTATCCAAGAACACTTATGTCTTTTGTTTGGTTCAGATTTACTTTTTGATCTTAAAAGAGTGTTTTAAATATTTTCCACATATATAGGTGTTAGGCCTTTTTTACTCCCAAGGTTTTATTGAGTTTTGGGGCTTGGGGGGATTTTTTTGCTCTATATAAGTGTATCTTCTTTCCAACTTTAAATTGATTTTTATTATATCATCGTATTTGGAAAATAACACCTCAAAACCATCATCATTCTTTCAGTTAACCCAAAGGAAGTAGTTACCAGTGGAGTATATGCTGTTTTTCATGTATCACTCTTAAAAATTAATGTAAGAATATAAGTTTTAGGGGCGCCTGGGTGGCGCAGTCGGTTAAGCGTCCGACTTTAGCCAGGTCACGATCTCGCGGTCCGTGAGTTCGAGCCCCGCGTCAGGCTCTGGGCTGATGGCTCGGAGCCTGGAGCCTGTTTCCGATTCTGTGTCTCCCTCTCTCTCTGCCCCTCCCCCGTTCATGCTCTGTCTCTCTCTGTCCCAAAAATAAATAAACGTTGAAAAAAAAATTAAAAAAAAAAAAAAGAATATAAGTTTTAATTTCATTTTACATGAAATGTTATAGTACAGGAATTTGTTAAGGTAATATCTTAGAAAAAGAGATAGAAGGTTAAATTATTTGATGTTGAAAAAGAAGTCAAAACATAATTCTCATGGTTAAAATATGCAGTCTTTTTTTCTATCTACTCTAAACCTCTGTCAAAATGTACCCAAAAAGTGAGTTTCCTTAAGGAGTCTGATCAGTTATCTTTGTTATTTATGTAAAAGACTGAGTAATAATCAGTTTAAAAGCTTGTATAATGTGATAAATGTGCTCCACATGTGTGTGCCCTTCATACCATTTCATACTTCAGTCTCCAATGGCTTACCCCACCAGCTTTCATTTTCCAAAGCAGTTTTTCAAAGTATTTATTTTTAAGTAAAATGCTCTTTGTCTTTCACCATGGCAGCTCTATTTGTGATTTATTTAGTAATACATTTCATCAAATTATAGGGTCTTAGCAACCTATACTTTCAGCCTTTTTCAGCAAGAATTTAATTAAAGGGAAATGGGAGGAGAATGCCCCTAGGTATTCCCTGTGAAATCTCTCAAAGCTGTTTCAGAAATTACTGGTGAGGAAGAGACGTGCTCAGAAAATAGCTACTTTTGCTCCACCCACAGTGCTCAGATGGAAAGCTGAGGGCAGTGGTTAATGAGTGGGCCTGAACTCCTTTGCTGTTTATTTTACTTCTGATAGCATGTTCTCCCTCAGCAACTAATAAAATTTATTTGGTTTGGAAAATTGTGTCTGCTAATCCAAAGGGGACAGACAGTCCAGAAATGCTGGGTGGCCTTCAACTTGTCCAATTCCTATGGCTTCAGCTCAGCAAGTTCCCCAAGCAGTGGCGTAAGGGCTGGAGCCTTTCCATGGACACTTTCCCATGGACTGAGCATCCCAGCCACATGTTGACATGGGGAAGGCTGATTCAATCAGTCAGTGCAGATTACCACCCCCACACCCAACTCTTCTCCGCACCCCGCCCCCCCCGCCCCCCCGCCCCTTGAACAGTTCCCCACATGTGCTGTGTGGTCATTTAGAAACTACATACTTTCTTTGACCAGTGCACCCTGCCCTATGTTTACACTTCCAACTATTTGCCTACCACAGTACACCAGTGGAATTTCATGTTTTACCATTGGCCGGGTGTCTTTGGCCTTGGCTTCCAAATACAGTCATGTATTTTCAGAAATGGGCTGCCTGTGTTCTTTTAAACAGCAGATGGTTGTCCCTCTCTGTGGTTTAGATAACCTAGAAGAAATTTTTTATTCTTGGCCTAAAAATCAAACCTAACTTCTCAAGTCTATCCCTGGTGTTGCTATCACAGCCCCCTGCAGGCTGCAGGTTGCAAAAACCCTTTCTGGGAGAGCTGCTGAAATCCTTCCATAAGTCTGTGGAGTATAAGTAATTCAGCATGACCTGATGTCTCAGGTAAATCTAAATCCATTGCTTCAAAAATATTGAGAAGTTTGATGACTGGATGGAGAGTTTTTTCCTACATACTAGAATGAATGAATCAATTGAACAAATCAAAGGAAGAATGGATGCAGGACTGACGAACCAACTGGCCTCACGGTGCGACTGTGAATGTGCTTTTTTAGCTCAGATAAGAAAACTCAGGCTTTCAGTGTTGTTGAATAATATAGGCGAATGTATATAAATGAAAGGCTAGTGTAATACCATGGACAGAAAGGTAGCAAAGAAGTATAGTAGTAACTAAAACTCCCATTTCTATTTATTTATTTATTGAGACTCCCTGAGAGCCTCTTTTTTTTTTTTACATTAATAGGATAACAAAATTAGTCATTGAAAAAGTTGACTTTTCAAATAAAAACCTGCTGATACTGATTTGTAATAGACATTACAGTGTGTTTGGGTTTGTGTTTGGGTTTGTGTTTGCTTGGTGTTGCTGCTGTTTGCTTTGAAAAGTAATCTCTCTGCACATGTAAGTGGTGATGATGGCACAGTCCTCAAATTTGGCATGCTTCTTAGATCAAGTTTTCATGGAAATACACCTTTAGGAAAGAATACATTCTAGTGCCTTGGAATTAAGTAGTTATCCAGAAAAGCTGACCCCAATTTTTGTGGGCTTCTCTGGCAACCCAAATGGCCCTGATCTCTTTCTGGTTTGGAAAGGTGAATACTGCCTGTGTTTGTCTTGAGTGAAGAAGCTTCTTCCTTCCCTTTGCCTCTCTGGCATTCCCTACCAACAGGCACTGCCCTCATTAGGAACTGTTCTTGCAGAGAATTGAATTCCGCGTTCTATTTTTATTACAGCTATTAAAAAACATTTGGAGCCAAAATTATTTAATAAGCACCTGAACTAATTTCTTTATTATACTGCCTCTTTTTGGAAAAGATGGGGCAAACAACAGTCTCAGTATTTTGGAGAGACAAAGTACAGTTTTCTAAATGCCAAGGAGCCATCTATCTAGAAGACTCTAACAGCAGAAGATGTTGGACACAGCAGAGTGCCCTGTCAGGCTTCCCTGCTTTGTGTCAGAAGTTGTTACTAAGGCTCAGATGTTCTACATGAAAGCACTGACTGGGAGCCTCTTCCTCGTATTTTAAATGAGAAAATTATAATGTACCACACATAAGTCCCAAACACCCAATCTCATTTTCCTAAAACATAGCTATAATGCAGAAAACCTCCCCTGATTAGCTAGAAGTCTGAGAGAGCCAAGTTTTTAGCTTATCATGTTTTTCTTGAATCCATTATTTTGATCAGTATCCAGGCTAGATACTGATAATTGGCTTTTTAAATTTCCATAGAAATGTATATTCATTTTATCTGGTCAGACAATACAGTACAGATGTGTATGCAGAAAACTTTAGTTATCCCCTCATTATCACCCTCTAGTACTTCTGATAACCATACCTTATACTCTTGGAGACGGAGACATAGACATCTGTATAAAACAATTTTTCTCTTTTTTTAAGTAGTTATATAAACAAAAAACAAAAACAGCATCACACCCTACACATGACTCTGAAACCTGTTTTTTAAGCAATATATCTTGGATAACCTTCAAGGGATATAGATCCAGCTCATTTTTATGAAATAGGAACATATTCCCTGATATGAATGGACCTTAATTTATTCAGCTGCTTGTCAATGGATGCATTCAAACTGTTTTTAATTTTGTTTTTATAGTACTGCTGCAGTGAATATCCTCCCAGTGATGCTTTTATTTCTGCCAGGCAGAGTCACAAAAGTATGGTTATGAAGGCCAGGAAGATGTCTGTTTCACAGTTCATTATGTGGTATGACACAACCAAATGAACAAAACCATTCCCTGTCTCACCTCTGAGAACATATGTCCCCTGTACCTACTTCAGCATGGATGTCATTCTTTGAAACTTTACTGATGTGTGAGGATGAAAATGATAGCTATGTTAGTTTACCTTTCTTTACTATTAACAAGGTTGAAATCTCCATATTTTTATTGGCCTTTTGCATTTCTTCTTTGGTAATTTGCCTTTCCCCCCTGGTTTTATTGAGATGTAATTGACATATAATGTAATTTGCCTTTTTTATTTCAAAACCAACCTGGTACACTTTTAGAACATTTTATATAATCTGAATATGTTGGTCCAGTCAAATTCTGTTATGCAAATATATTAAGATCATATTGATTTGGTGATTTCTGCAACCAGTATTGATTATAAAAAGTTATTTTCTGGTGTTTGGGGGGCAAAATAGATTGTTTTCATTCAAATATTAAACATGGGTCCATAAATTTAATAATTCACAGCAAATAATCGAGTGTAGTCTGAATCAGAGGCAATAAAAGATAATTGTTAACATACACATTTTTTAAACTGTGAGAATAGAACAAAAGCATTATGTATTTGCTGACTTGAATGTGTAATTTTGCAGATCTTATATAAATTTTTAAGCAATATCTTTTATTTCAGATATTTAGTGGAACTACCATTTTACCCTAGTTTCCTTGTTACATGTGTTCATGTTTATCTACTGCTCATTCCCAACAGCTCCTACCTTTGTGCTGCCAGGCATCACTCAGCCACTGTGACCTGATGGTAAAAATCACATTTAATGCACACAGCTGCTCTGAGAGCCTAGGAATGGTGCTGCCTGAAAACTGTCACTGAAGTGAGAAACTTCTCTAATGATGTACATAATTATTTCATATGGACCCTGAAAAAAGATAACATGTGGTGAATGCAGGTCAAAAGACATCCCTGCTGTTTGGGAAGGGAGGAGCCACTGAGCAGCCATGTTCCCTCTGCACCTCAGAGTTTCCTGCCTCTTGGGGGCTTCCTGGCTCCATGACAGAGGCTACAGATCCCCTTAGCCCCTGCCCAGTAGTGTTCTACTTTAGAAAGCTGGATGGAAACCGCTCCCAAGGGTCTACTAATGTGACTAAAACTGGCTGACAGCCTAGACTTTGAAAAGACTTCCCTAAATACTGGAGGCAGTGAACACAGGGTCCAGGCATCTGGGCATCTGGCTTACATGGGAAGTCCATCTGCTTGCTCCCCTGGGCCCGGGCCCCTGTTCCAAGCAGCACCTCCACTCTTCAGTCTGCAGAGTGGAGAGGCTCGTGTATAACCTTAGGTAGACAACCAGCTCCAGCATCAGACCTCCTGGGTTCAGATTGTAGCTGTGAGTCCTTGGTCTCTCTCCAACTTCAGTAGCCTTTTCTGTAAAATAAGGATAATAATGGTACCTGTTTTGTAGGATTAAACTACAGTTAACATGCTTAGCATGGTTTCAGGTGAATGCTTAATAAATGGTGGCTACCAGTCTTTAAGCCTCTCCTGTTCCTCTGCATCTGGCTTACCAGTCAGTTCTGCTGTCCTGCACACTATACCTCTGTGCAGCCTCCTGGTGTTGCTTCTGTCACAGCTGTCCCTCTGAAGACCTGTCACCAGTAATGGCTGCACTTCCATCCTCTCTCATTGACTGCTCTTGGCTTCTATCAAAACCATGACCTTGGGGAAGTCAGAGGGGGCCTGTCCAGTGCAATGCATGTGGTTCCCTCCCCTCCCATGTCCTCAGTCTCAGCAGTGCTGATCAGAGCCAGACCTTCCTTCTCTTCCTGGATGACATTATTCTCTGCTTGTGTATGTCCTACCTCCTCCATCTGCAACTCCTCCTTATCTACCTGTTGTCACTGCTCAGGGCACAGACCTGGGCCCTCTTCTTCCCTGATGGAGTTCCCGATGGGCCCTTGGAGTTCTCCACTCTTGTGTCACTCCATGCTGGCTGACGGTTCCTTAATATGTATCTTCAGCCCAGATAGCTCCCCAGAACTTTGAACTTGGATATTCAAGGGCCTACTTTATCCCTCTTTTTTGAGTGCTCCTCAGATATTCTATTAAAAAATAAATTTAAAAAAATGGGGCACCTGGGTGGCTCAGTCAGTTAAGCATCCGACTTTAGCTCAGGTCATGATCTCCCAGTTGGTGAGTTCAAGCCCCATGTCGGGTTCTGTGCTGACAGCTTGGACCCTGGAGCCTGCTTCAGATTCTGTGTCTCCCTCTCTTTCAGCCCCTCCCCTGCTCATGCTCTCTCTCTCTCTCCCTCAAAAATAAACATCTAAAAAACAAGTAAATTCGTACACCCCAAACTGAGCTCTTAGTAAATCCTTCACAAATCTTCTCTTTCCTTCTTTCCATTGGAGTAATGCTAGATCCATCCAGCTCGTTGCTCAAGAAACCTGGGACAACTTTGATTCCTACCTCACCTTCACCACCTCTCATCAAATTCATTGCCAGTTCCTCTTGATGTTACTGCTAAAATACATTCCAGATACTCTTCACTTCTCCACTGCCACCTGGGTTACGCCAGCTACCAGCTCCCCCTGGGCTCCCTGCACCCATTCTAGTCCCGCACTCTGTTCTCTGTGCTGCAGCTGGAGTGATCTTTGACTGTAACTCACATCCTGGCACTCCTCTGTGTAAAGTCCTTCAGGCCAGAATAATCACTGAATAGAATCCCAGAGCCTTCCTTCCTTTGGTATCGCCTCATCACAGGCCACCTCACCTTTGCACTCTGGGGTTTCTCTCTTCTTCTGACCTTGCTCTTCCCTGTCTCGGGACCATCACAGCTGCCATTCCCCCAGCTGGAATGCCCTTCTGGCTACTCTTCACCTAGCTAATCTCAGCTCAGCTGGAGAGGCGGTCCCTGACCACCCAATCTAAATTGGGACACTTCTCTTATTCTGTTTTACCTCAGCCTGTCCTTTTCCTTAATGCCTTTTTCTCAGTTTTGGTGTGTGTATGTGATGTGTACCTCCCACTGGGCCCCAAAACAGACCTAGTCTGTTTTGTTCCCAGTTTTCTGGCCTGTACCTGGCACACAGAAGTGTTCCGTCATCTTCCCTGAGTGAATGACCACCAGCTCCTTGCCATTGATTATAACAGGGGAGGTGGCATGGGAATTGCAGCCTAGAGCACCGGTGGCATCCATGGTGTGGCCCCCAGATGTGCCAGGTGATGCAGGGGTGGGGGCACCATGGCAGTTGTTCTTTGCCAGGCGTGGGGAGATGGGGGAAAGGGATCCAGCAGGACTTCCCAGAAGAGTTGAAGCTCAGGGTGAGAATGTGAGATCAGAGAGTCAGAGGGGGGCCTTTATCCTGCCCTCAGTTTGCTTCTGTGAGACTCATTCCAACTCATCAGCTTTGTCTAGCCTTGCCCCAGAGTTAATCCAGGACAGAGGTCTGCAGGAGTTATGCTGAGGGAGAAGAAAAAAGAGAAATCACGAGAAATTGCACCGTGACTCCGCCTATTCATTTCCTGCTCCTGCACCCATTCCCTGGGCTTCACGCCAGCTCCTGCAGAGAAATGGCCCAGAAGCCATGGTGAAGGGAAAGCCCTGAAGGGGTTTTTGGGTAATAGGGAGGCTTTGTGCCCTCAGCTTTTGTTTTTCTTACTAAAGGCAGTAAACATCTTTGGCAGAACCTGGAAAGCACTCTGCTGTCTGTGGTGCTGCAGGTGAAGAGGCAGGAGGCCTTCCTTGGGAAAGTAGGGCTGAAAGAAGAAAGAGAAGTCTCACCAGGCCAGAACAGGCCCACTGTTCACAGGGAGGGCCCTGTGGGGACGGCTGCCAGTGGCTCAGAGTTAGACAGGTGTCTCCTCACTCTATCTCCCAGGAGGTAGAACCCCTGATTCACCGACCTGACACAGGAGGAACCTCCACATACCTTCTTCTATGGAAACATAGCTCCACAAAATGTTTGGGGCCCAGAGTACCATGGTAGGGATCAACTCTGGATCTACCAGGTCATAACCACCATATATGAAATTGTTACTAAAGGAAGAAAAATTTTTTTTAACTTTCAAGCAACAGATTTGCAAATACAGTTACTGAACTGTACTAGATGTCAAGCATTGTGCTAATCTTTGTACATGTATAATTACTGCATTTGATACCTCTGAGAACACTATGAGGGAGATAGGCCCATTTTACAGATGAGTAAGCTGAGGTTTGGAGGTTAAATAATTTTCTCAAAAGCCATCCAGTTAGTCGGTGGTAGCTCTGGGACTCAAACCCAGGTCTGATTACACATATTAAATCTTTATGATGTACTTTAAAACATAATTTTTTTTTTAATTTACATCCAAGTTCATTGGCATATAGTGAAATAATGATTTCAGGAGTAGAATCCAGTGATTCATCCCCTACGTATAACACCCAGTGCTCACCCCAACAAATGTCTTCCAAACATAACTTTTTTTTAAATTAGGGATGTATACCTCAAGGCCTTTTTCCATCTTATTTTTTATCACTTTCTTCCTTCACTGATATTTGTTTATCCTTTTTGAAAGCATTTTTTTTTCCTTTGAGCATTTCTCTGATTTCTTGAGTTGAATTGGAAGCAAATTCACATTATTTTGCAAATGGACACTTGGTGAATTTCATGGATACTATAAATATTAACTGCTGCTGACCATGATGAAAAGATTCACAAGCTGGATTCGTGACTGCATTTTGATCTCTCTCAGTCTTGTTTTCTCAGTAACCCTTTTCTGTTTAAAATTTTGTTTGTTTTTTGCTGAAAGGAAGAAGATTTCTCTCCCCACATCAGCTGTCATCTGCCTCTGGCTTCGGCACCTTCCTAGCCTTGAAAAAGCAACACTGCATCTTTTTGAAAAGCTAATCTCCAGTGAGAGAAATTTCCTGAGAAGGATCGAATGCTTTTTGAAAGATTCATTGCTGGTACGTGCTGGGCTTTGATTAGGAGAAAACTCCTTAAAGAGGATGCTGGGTATCATCTCTTTTTCTCAAAGCAAGGGGAAATGTAAACAGAGAATTTTAATGTATCTGCATTTTGTTGTAGAAATACCAGTGGCCGGGCTTTTCTGCATACTTGGAGCGTGTATTGAAAATGGGGGCTTCTAGATTTACTTGACTGATGCACCTTCTATTGCATATTCACAAGAATTGATATTAGAGCACACTGTTTTAAACAATATTTCTTATTTCCATATGAAAAGTTAGTTTTAAAAAATGAAGATCTTATGAATGAGAGGAGGAATAAAACAAAACCCTAGAAGAAATATTAAAGCAACAAAAACAAGGAAGAATTCTGTAAGTTTTCTTTTGGTATAAGCCTTCCAGCCTTGAACCCTCCTCCCCCGATGTGGCTCGCCTATCCTCCCTTGTACTTGGGACTTCTTGGGCCTGGGAATTTGGGGGCTCAGTGGGCCAAATGGAATGGCCTCATTGCCTAATCCAGTGTTAGGTGGCAGGGTTCACAGGCAGCCCCCAGAACCTGAGGGGTGGGGCTGTTTTCCTTTTGTAGGAGGCAACTCTGTGGAATTTATGTGCATTTTTGTAAGAGCAGGAATAAAGACCAATGCTGCCTGAAAAAACCAGTCAAAAACTAAGGGAGGTGCCTTGCTCCCTGTGCCTCTGTTTTACCAGAACCCCTGTGGTTTCTAACATGCTTTCTCATTAGCTGTCATAACCTGGGGAAGATAGGGTGCAGAGATTTTCTTCCTGCTGTACAGACGGAGAAAATTAGTTCAGAGATGGGGAAGTCAGATCTTCAGTTGGGGGCAAGGAAACTGGCAGGAGAGTGTATTCACCTCCCCACTCGAGCTGAGACTTCAGAAGGGGGAAGCTCTGAGGTTGGCTCAGTTTCCACAGTGCCCACCTCCCAGACACCTTCTATTTTTTATAATTCAGTTGGAACGTCCTGTTTTCTTTCTCTTTCAAATTGGAGGCTGTGTTAGGGAATCCTAATTGAAACAGTTGTCTTCTTCCTATGTCCATTGTTCCTTGTAGGTACCCCCCAGCTGTCATATGTAACTGTCCAGGCTTTCTCTCTTACTCCATAGGCTTCTTTCTGCCTTCACGTTCTGGGGCCTCCCAGGTGACTGTGGATGGTGCTATAGTCACCGTTGGCCATGGACCTGTAAGTTAAGTGGCACAAACTGAACCCAGCTGATTTGAAGTTTGCAATGTTTGACAGGAAAAAAAAAGTAAGGAAGGGAGGAAGGAAGGAAGATAGGGACAGAAGACTGAGAGAGCAGCAGAGAGGTTTTTTGTTTTAGGAAAATGACTGCTTGACCTCACCATTCAAAAGAGTTGCATAGTACCTTACTAGGTGAGAAATAAGAATGCACCTTACATAATAATAATTATAGTAAAATTCAAAATGAACAAAGGTGTTTGTTTATATAGCCCATTTCAAACATTACTTTTATTATCAGGTAAATCTCTATTTCTATTTTTAACGTAAATGTGATGGTATAATTTAATTTTCTCTAGTCCTTTTTCCATGGCAAAATATAGTACCTGAGTTATTTCCTTGCTGTCAGGGTCCTTATTAAATTGTCTTTAGATCCTCTCCCTGTAGATAAATTCCAGTTCTATCGACATTCTGAGTTGGTTTGATTCTGCGGCCCTTCATTGGTCCTGTGGTTCTTCTCTGAACCTCCCCCATGTCCTTTTTACCTGGGCCCTCGGGCTTGAGAGCCAGGAAGCAGGCACCTCCACGGAACAGTGCCCTTACACAGCCTTCAAGTCTCCAACTTTTATAGTTTGATCTCCCCTAGGCAGACAGCTTCGAAGGCCGTTGATCTACAAAAGTATTTATCAGGATCATGTGTGTAGATTTCAGAGCTTCCATTATGGTCAGAGGAGGATTCCAGAGGGTGTTATTTGGTTTAATTTATTGTGGCATTGGCAGGATGTGACCTCTCTATGCCTTATCGTTCAAGGAGGTAATTACAGTGCAGAGTTGCAAGTCCCTGGTTGGCGTGGGCTGTTCTCTTCAGGCATCCTGGGGCTGCAGTGCTAGAAAACCAGGCGGGCTGGAAGATGGCTATGACGTGACTGAGTGATTAGAAGGGTAACCTGAAGAACCTGCTTCCTAATTGCATCATCTCATTCGTTTATCACAGCATGTATCTCCGTGCAGTGACAAGGCCATGCAGAAGTATCAGAGAGATCTCCTAGACTCTGCTAGCAGGGTCCTGCTGTGTTTGCCTCCAGAAGAAACTTGATGCCTATTACATTAGGGTTGGATTCTGAGAGTAATTAAAGTGTGATGGTCTACGTAACTTGTATTTTATATGGAGCACTGTTAATTATGTTTCCATCTTTTGGGACTGTCCAGAAATAGCCCTGGAAATTCTATAGTTACAAGATGTTGCAAAAACAAAAGATAAAAGTGTGGTACAGGTTGTACAAAGGGAAATGATCTCCCCAAATGTTCTTTGGCCTCTCGGTGACTTGAAAGCTTGGTATTTTCTTTTCTCCTTTTTTTTTTTTTTGGTAGTTCATTTTTTATTATTTTAAGTTTTTATTAAAAATTTCTTTTTAATGTTTGTTTATTTCCAAGAGAGAGAGAGAGACAGAGCGCAAGTGAGGGAGGGGCAGAGAGAGGGGGAGACACAGAATCCAAAGCAGACTCCAGGCCCAGAGCTGTCAGCCCAGAGCCCGATGTGGAGCTCAAACCCACGAACTGCTAGATCACGACCTGTGCCAAAGCTGGAGGCTTAACCAACTGAGCCACCCAGGTGCTCCTTAAGTTTCTATTTTAATTCCAGGTAGTTAACAGACAGTATTAATATTAGTTTCAGGTGTACAATATAATGATTCAACACTTCCATGTATCACCCTGTGCTCATCACAAGTATACTCCTTAATCCCCATCACCTCTTTAACTCATCCCCCACCCACCTCCCCTCTGGTAATCATCAGTTCTCTAGAATTAAGAGTCTGTTTTTTAATTTTTTTCTCATTCTCTCATTTTTTTCCCTCTTTGCTTGTTTGGTTTCTGAAATCCACATATGAGTGCAATTATATGTTATTTGTCTTTCTCTGACATTATACATTAAGCATTATTCTATCTCCATCCATGCCATTGCAAATGGCAAGATTTCATTCTTTTTTATGGCTGAATAATATTCCATTGTATATATATATATATATATATATATATATATACATACATATACATATATATATATGTGTGTGTGTGTGTGTGTGTAATTGTGTGTATATATGTATATACATATATATATATATTTTTTTTTTGAATTGGTGTTCTTATATTCTTTGGGTAAATACCCAGTAGTGTGATTGCTGGATCATAACGTAGTTCTATTTTTAACTTTTTGAGGAATCTCTATACTGTTTTCCATAGTGGCTGTACCAGTTTGCATACCCCCCAACAATGCCCAAGGCTTCCTTTTTCTCTACATTCTTACCAACACCTGTTGTTTCTTATGTTGCTGAGTTTAGCCATTCTGACAGGTGTGAGGTGTTTGATTTGTTTTTCTCTGATGAGTACCTTTTCATGTGTCTGTTGGCCATCTGTATTTCTTTAGAGAAATGTCAGTTCATGTCGTCAGCCCATTTTTTAATTGGATTATTCATTTTGGAGTATTGACTTTTATATGTTCTTTATAAATTGGATGCTAACTCTTTATCAGTTATGTCATTTGCAAATATCTTCTCCCATTCCATAGGCTGCCTTTTAGTTTTGTTGATTGTTTCCTTTGCTGTTCAAAAGCCTTTTATTTTGATGTAGTCCAAGTAGTTTATTTTTGCTTTTATTTCCCTTGCCTCAGGAGACATCTAGAAAGAAGTTGCATGTCTGGAAGTTGCTGTAGTCAATGTCAAAGAAGTTACTGCCTGTACTCTCTCCTAGAATTTTTATGTTTTCGGTTTCAGATTTAATTATTTAATCCATTTTGAATTTATTTTTGTGTGTGGTGTAAGAAAGCGGTCCAGTTTCATTCTTCTGCATGTAGCTGTCCAGTTTTCCCAACACCATTTATAGAAGAGACCATCTTTTTCCCATTGGTTTTATTCTTTACTTCTTTGTCAAAGATTAATTGACCATATAATTGTGGGTTTATTTCTGAATTTTCTGTTCTGTTCCATTGACCTATGTGTCTATTTTTGTGCCAGTACCATACTGTTTTGATCACTACAGCTTTGTAATATAATGTGAAGTCCAGAATTGTGATACCTCTAGCTTTGCTTTGCTTTGCTTTTTCAAGATTGCTTTGACTATTCAGGATCTTTTGTGGATCTATACACGTTTTAGAATTGTTTGTTCTAGTACTGTGAAAAATGCTTATTGGTATTTTGATAGGGATTGCATTAAGTTTGTATATTGGAAAGCCTGCTATTTTCCATTAAGACAGGCACCAACCTAATATTACCTGAATTCTAAATGCATATATATCTTTTTGACTTCCAAAACAAAAACAAGTTTTCAAAACCTGCTTACTTTTGAGACTCACCCTTTGGCTTCCATGGGCTAGACTGGCCCCAAGTTCATGGCCACCTGCTGCATGTGGTGGCTCCTAAATAAATTGCAGTATTAACCTCAGTTTGTCATTTACTGTGCAGACTGACACCTTTCAAGCAGATGGTCTTGTGTTTTCCTTGACAGAATACACACTTCAAGACCATAATCTATAGCTTCAGACCTACCTTAAAAACTAATGTCACCAAAAGCAGTGAAAACTACTTGCTAATTATACAGGGTTTTTTTTTTGACACTGGTTTCCCAAGGCTGACCCAAATCAGAAGGATGTTATGTTTTCTAGTTACAATTCTGTCTGTGGAGCCCAGAAAGCTATTGTTTATATTCCACATTTGAATGAAAAGTGCTGGCTGGGTGGCACAGTGGCGCTGTGCTTGGCTGCCCTGCTGCATGCCAGGGCCAGGATGTACCCTCGTTCCCATGCCCTTTCATTCTACTCCTCTGTTGGCTGACCCCACATGCTGCCTGCCCCTCCAGCTGGGTCCAGAGGAGCTGGTCCCTCATCTTCACAGATAGATTTGCCCATGAAAGAAGGGAGGAGAGGGGGAAGGGAGACTGGGTTCATTTTGTTTTTGTTTATTCGGATTTTAAATCTGAAAATACTCCTCATATTCTCTCCTACCCAAAAGTCTTCACAGCTCAGTTAAAATTCTTTATCTTGTCAAGTATGCCTCAATAAAGCTGGGGGGAAAATTAATTCGTAATCTAATAACAACTTAAGAATAAAAAACATGAAGGTATCTCAGTGTCCTTGTTAACCTCCCTGATGTGAGATAGAATATGTTCTTGTCTTCGTCCTCCAAAGAGCAGTTGTAGCCACTTCAAAAAGAAAAACTTCCTTTACACAAAATTCCAAGCACAGTTCCCCATTAATAAAAGATTATACTAAAGAATTAACTCCAGATCCCAGAAGATGTCAGTTTTCTGTACTTGAATAACTTCTTACCAATGTTCTAGGGTTTTCTTTTCCATATTTTTCATTAGCAGTTTTTTAAGCATTTCTTTTTTGAGTGCTTTAATGTGGCGCATGAATTTAGCAGTGATCGAATTGAAAGTGTGGTGGCTTATGCTTGTAACAGAAAGGTAAAGAATCTGCATCTTGTACAGTAGTTGCACTTCCCATCATTGACCTCTGGGGGGCACCAGACCCCCCCCCGCCCCCCCCCCCCCCCCGCCCCAGCATTGTCTCTGCAAAGGAGGCCCAGATTGCAAGTGCTGCTTTACTGTTGGGGGGTTCAGGACTTTGCAATGGACCAGTCAAATGAAGGGAGAGAAAAAACAAAAAAAACCACAGTGTTCGACCTGGGGTTTTAGTGCCACTTAGTCACTGAGCCAAGAAGCAGCTCTCAGGTTGAGGGACCATCTTCCTGCTCAAGCTGCACAAGCTAACTATGTAGAGTCCACTGGGCGAGGCTAGAAAGAACTTCAGGTTTTAGGGATCTTGTTCAACATCCAGAGCTGGCATCCCTTTGTCTTAACGCCCTTGGAGAGCATGGGTAAATTTAAAATTTTAAAAACTTAAGTTTTTCTTTAAGCCCAGAAATGATACATTTATCACTAACTAAACAATAATTACATTATGGAATATGGAAAAAAATTGCTTGTAGTATAAACAACATCTGGTAAAGATTTAAAAGAAAGAAAAATTTTTCCAAGCTCAAATTTATTGAAAGAAACTTGAGTGTTTTGAAACAAAATGGGTCCTGAAATGTAAAAGGGATATTTACAGTCTTCTTTTTAGCATTTTGGAAGTAGAAAAGAAGAAAATGGCATCATAAAACATACATATTTATAAAGGTGCCTTATTTTACACAATAGATACGAAGATTTTATATAAGTAGATATTTTAAAAACCAAATTGTTTTTCAACTCAATAAAGGAGCTTACTATTGAAATGAATCTTATGAAGAGTCCCCTTTTTAAAAGAGCAAAGTTATTTTTTGATAAATACAGTCACCCTTTAATTATATTACAAGACAATATATTATATTATATATCTTAATATATTATATTAAATTAATTATATACATATATTAACACAAGGGTTCCCACCTGTCAGGGTTTGGAGGCTGCTGGGTCAGCTCAAGGGGGAGCTTCTAATCAGCCACTTCTTTTTAAAAGAATGACCATTCCTAACTAAAAATAGTTAACTATATTAAAATAGACCATGAAAGAGAATCTGTTCCAGGCTTCCTGTACCTCATTTTACCTCTCACCTCTCAAATCATATTATAATATCCCTTTTTGGTTTATATTCTCTTTTTCCCCTCCTCCCCATACTCTATCTTACACACACAAGGAATCAGAAAATGATAGAAAAGAGGAAAGATTTCTTCCATGAGAGTTATGTTCTTCCATGTTCTCAGGCCTCTCTTAAGTGACAAGTGGCTTGTAATAATCCTCGATAAATTGGGATGGAAATAACAGATTGGACATCAAGGACAGTTGGCCTCTCCCTCACCTTCCCCCCGCGACACAGGACTAGAGCACACCGCCGCCACACATTTCTTCTGTGTGGACTTTGTCATCCCTTGTTTTGTTGAGGGATGGGAATGGGCTGTCCTAGGCAGAGAGGAGATACACAGGGCATTTTGGAATCGCTGTGGGAGATCGGAAGGGGATACACACCCAACAGAACAATCAGGTCCGTAGGAAGAGGAAGTCAGAGTCTGGAGCCCTCCATCATCATCCTCTGTTAGTCCTCTGACATTCACTGAAAGGATTGGGGTGGTGTGAGGGGAAGAGAGAAGGGCAAAACATGTGTTATTGAAGGCCTCTTGGTGACATAGTTTCCCTGGATTTGAAATAATCTGAACATGGAAATCATTAGGCCAGTTGGAGAAGAGCAAGCAGAGCTTGAGAAGGAACAGATTTTGGTAGGATGGAGAAAAACAGATAAACAGATGGAACCCAAGAAAGTTTTTCTTGCCCTCATTTTTACAGGAAAGATAATCCCCTGGATTGTAGGGCTTCAGAGCTAGGGTTCGAGCTAGGTTGCAGAGTGGCCTGTGGTGTGTTTACTGTAGGGTCCCCTTCCACAAATAAGCCAGGACACAGAGGGGTTAAATGTTCACCTCTTCCCTCACAAGGATGCTGTAAAGATTCAGAAGGGAAATTTATGGCTTCCAAAGAAGCATAAATTAAGACTTTAATTCTATTTGGAGGATTCTCTTGATAGGAAAAGCAGCTTAAGTTTGCTTTTGTGATTTGATGTCACTGGGACACATGCCTGGCCTGTGAGCACTCCAGGCTTCATGAGGGGACTCACTGACCCTGAAATTATGTGCTCGGGAAGTGTAAAGAGTCTTGTTTTAAAAACCATCCGTAAGGGCTGAGGATGAGAAAGAGCTGTTCACGGCTGTGGAACAGCAAGGAAGACTGCTTTTTAAATCAAAATCTCTGCCGCTGCTGTTTCAGCAAGGCTTCCCTGCCTCCTGGCATCTTATCTGTTGTAAAAGCTGAAATGGGTTGTAGAAGCAGGTTGAGAGCAACCGAAAGTCTGAAATATTTAGAAAGAAGGAACTCTAAGAGAGTCCATTGGCATGGAGAGAGCAGGCAGCTCCACACATTCTGGAGACATTTAAAACATTGGATTGAGTGGTTTTGATAGAAAACACTGCATAAAATAGAAGTATGTCCAAACTCGAATTCTCTTTTAATAAATTGAGTTACAGCGTCCTTTCTTCTCCCCCTTGAGTTTCATAGTAGCCCTGTTCTACACAGTGGATCATCCTCTCCTTTGCCATTTAGAAATCTGTGATCAGTGTTGAATGATTTTTTACTAGCATCAAATGTATAGAGTGGCTCTAGATTCGTTAGACCATTCTCCAAAGGAATGGTTCTGTTTACCATTTCTAGTTTTGGTTTTCTATCAGTGCATTTTCAGGCTCTGTGTATCTGTCTGCCTGTGGGCATTTGACAGTATTTGGTCTTAAACACTTAAGAGGCATATTGTCCATCTACGAAAGTTTGAAAAATTTTTGGCGAATTTGATGAATCACTTTAAGACATACAGTGTGCTGGGGTGCCTGGGTGGTTCAGTTGGTTAAGCATCCGACTTCAGTCCAGGTCATGATCTCATGGTTCGTGAGTTTGAGCCCCACATCAGGCTCTGTGCTGAGAGCTCAGAACATGGAGCCTGCTTCAGATTCTGTGTCTCCCTCTCTCTCTGCACCTCCCCCACTCGCTCGCTCGCTCTCTCTCTCTCTCTCTCAAAAATAAATAAACATTTTAAAAAAAAGACATACAGTGTGCTTTTCCCTTCTTGTTTGATTTTTCCATTATGAATACGTAGAAACTTTTATGGTATTTTCTGGGCATTTATCCAGTGACCTGTTCATAACTGTTATTATTTACAGTGGGTCTGAGACTCCAGGAGATTAACAGACTTGCCTGAGATCAAAGCCAAGAAATAACTTGCATCTCTTCTGTTGAACTGTGGCCCTGCCAGATTATTTGAGTACATAATGATTTTACCTATGAGAATTTTTAGTTGGTCTCTTTTAGATAAAAATTCACATCAGTGAAGGATGAGGGAGCATGGGTTACTCTACCTAGAGAGTAGAGATTTGTAACTTACAAATCACAAATCTCTCTCTTCCAATAATTAAAAGGAAGTTATCCCATCATTTTAATTAAGTGGTGGTGCTCTTGCCTGGAGCCTTCTGTGGCAGGCTGTAGTGACGGTGTATGAACACTAGATGGCACACGTTCAATGTTACAACTCAAAATGCCCAGCTCAAACCAGAGAGTAGAAAAGAAAATCTGTGGAGATAGGTTCCACTCTTTCTTCAGCGTGGTCCGGAAAACTTGAGAGGCAAAGCATATCCTTTCTTCTTTTTTTGTTGAGGGGGCTTTGAAAAAATGTTTGCCAAAGCTGGTCATATCAAGTGCAGTATGACTCAAATTCCTTAATCCAGTCACATTTGGATGCTACTGTAAAATATGTGTTTGTTTCACAAATGGCATTTTTCGTCTGGCTAACTCTCATGCTTTGAGCTCTGGCTGAAAAGACAGGGAACCTGAGTCAGGTCCATTAAAGCCCTACCTAAGCTATGGTGGGTCAACTTCTGCAGGCTTGAACCATCAGAACCATCACAAAAATATTCATAGAATAAATTAGATCACTTCCCTTGTTCAAGATGATGGTATCTATATTTTGTGTTCATTAACCCCTTTTCCATTGTAAATAATAGAAGCTGCTAAATTCTTTTCTTTTTAATTTTTTTTTTTGTTTTATTTATTTTTGAGAGACAGAATGTGAGCAGGGCAGGGGCAGAGAGAGAGGGAGACACAGAATGTGAAACAGGCTCCAGGCTCTGAGCTGTCAGCACAGAGCCCAACGCATGGCTCGAACCCATGGACTGTGAGATCGTGACCTGAACTGAAGTTAGACGCTCAACTGACTGAGCCACCCAGGCACCCCACTAAATTCATATATAGTTCCGGATGGTGGTAGTCCCTGCTTTCCTTACTAATAATCGTCAATTACTATGTTGTCACTGCTCAGTAAGGAGGAATGAAAAGATAGCAGGCCCAGACCTGACCTTGAGGCACTTCTAGGCCATGGGAGGTGGTCAGGTCCATGGGCACTTTGTGTAAAACTGGCAACGCACACAAGCTCTGCCTTCACTACAACATGCTGGTGAAAGGCATTTGTAAATTTCCCATGATACTTATTGACCATGATACTTACTTTCCCATGATACTTATTGACTCTTTTTTTGGATCGTATGGGCTTATTGTGGAAAATGTGGAACGTACAGGAGTATAACGAGGAAATAAAGCTTGTCCATGATCTCTTTGCCTCAAGAGAACCCATTTGCTCCATGCACTTGGATTTTTTTTTCTAACCCAAAGAAATATGCCCATTTTCTAGACACTAGCAGTTCTAGACAACTCATCTCCCCGATAATAACCAGTCATTATGTTATCAATGAAATGCTTCTGATATTTTACTTTTGGTCTCTTTTACAGCCTGAAGCAGCCTGCTACCCTGCCATATTCAGAATTGTTGATGAAATGTTCAGGTAAATGGTGTGCTATTTCTGCTAATAATTGGCCTAGAAATGCTCAGTTTCCAAATATGAATAAAAGAATTTGTGGTAGTCTCTGGCTATACCATGGGGAAGTTAGTTTCTGATTCTGTCTTACCCATCCAAGCTATTTGGTAAAACCCAAATGCCTAGTGTATATTTAAAAGCCAATGCCTAAGAATTAAGATAACTTTCTTTTTTTTAACAATTTAAAATTCTAGTAATGGTAGAAAGGCAGAATTGAATTCAATATTAAATCATTAAATATTCATGTAGGATTTTTCTCAGCTCAAAATAAAGTGTAGCAGTGTACTCCCTTCACCACATGAGGGCTGACCAATCTTTTTAAAAGATTTTAAAGCTAAGAAAAACCAAGAAAAATAAGTAAGGCAATTCTTAAGAGAGCTCTTCTGAAAGGCAAAATCAACTATGCGTGTTATCCTCTGACACATGAATTTTGCAAATGTGAGTACTTCTTGGGAAGTACGTTGGATTTATAGATGATGAGAGGTGAGAGCCCAGTGGATACCAGGCAGTGGATACCATGGCTGGCAGTTAGTGGGAGCTTGTTACCCAGAGAGGGTTTCTGTCCTCTTTTGTGGGTACAGGTGCAGCCCTGGTACTCACCCTCCCCCACCCCGTCCCCCTTGGCATTCACCAGTAGAACCTCCAGGGCAGACAGTAACCCTGGGGAAAGGAATTTTTACAGCAGCCCTTAAGTTGGTCTTGAAACATACCAGCTTCAAGCTAAATGAGCATAGGAATAAGTCACAATGCGGTTTTTAGTTTAAAGCGGGCAAGGTTTGAGTTGATTTCTTTTGTTTCAATATAAAGTTAGTTGTGTGAAAATGCGCAGAAACCAATCCAGATACACACAGATTCTTCCACCGTTTACTGGGTAGATTTGACCCTGACAGTTTACCCCCTTGGAACTCTTTCTCCACTTGAAAAAGAAAACGGTCTGTTGATTTTGCATGCCTGGGCATACAGTGTACAAATACTTCTAGAGAGCACTCAGGCCTATATGGAAGGGATATGCAGTGCTTCATAATTTAAAAACCAAGCAAGGAAGCTTTGCAGATTGCTACTTTAAAGAAAGTATTTCGGAAAGGAGTGACGCACAAGGACCGAAATCTAATGAGCTAGGATACTGCTGAAGCTTATGGCACACACAAAAAATGTTTCCACTCTTCCCTTTTACAGTTCAGAGTCACATGTTTGCCAGATTAATCATTAAACGTGTGTAATCTGGCTTTGCATTGCTCAGGTATGCACTCCTGGAAACCGATGGAGCCCCAGAAGTACTAGCCGCTATTCAAGTGTTTACATGGTGCTTTGTGGAAGCTCTGGAAAAACAAAACAAGCAGGTTTGTTATATTGCACATATTAGTCATTTCCCCCAAGCGGGGGGGGGGGGGGGGAGGCTGTTAAGAGTATCTGGCTAATCACCAGAAAGGAGCACTTAATTTTTAGTGATTTTGATAGACTGTTTTGCTTATGAAGAAAGCTTCCAAATGAATGCCCCAGCAAAGGTAAAACCATTTTAATTGAAAATGAATCCAGATAGTTCTTGTCTGCCCTGCGCCCTGGTACCCAGAAGCATTTATCTACTGTTGTGTAAGAAAACTGGCGTGCCAGCATGTGCCACCCTGGAGGACGCATTTTCCAGGCCCTGTGTTGTATGCTCTCTGCTGAGCGGGACTCTGCCCTTGTCAGGCCAGCAGTAGTGTATGTAGTATGTGCTAAGAAGGAAATGCCACAGAGTACAGAGCAGTGCTGGACATTCTTAATCATCAGAGTTTCCCTGCCTGGGAGGAACCCAAATGTGAACTGGGTTCCAGGAGAGAAAGGAGCCAGTGAGAATGACGAGGAGAGATTTGAATGATTATAGAGAAGCAGCTAGGAATGACAATGACCAAGAGGTGTGAGGTGGTCACAGTCAGTAAGAAGCCACGCGTGGGGGGCTGCAGGAAGGCTTGTACTGCAGGGCCCCCTCAGCAGACACCAGGCAGCTGCTGCCAAGGGCCAGTGACCGACTAGAGGGACCTTGTGAAACAGGAAGCATTTCTACCAGAGCTTTCGCTTTGGGATATTTTAACTGACCTTTACTGTGTGTGGGGTCCATTGCAGCTCCCCAGGAGGTGGGCCATGGTCCCCTCGTGGTGGCTTTCTACAGCCTCACATAGGAGAGCAGTGCTGTGCGATGCTTGGCCCTGCTGCAATCCCACACATCCCTACACCAAAGAAATCTCTCAGGTTTTAGCAGATGTTCTACTTTTTAAGACAATCATAAATATTTATGATTTTCTCTCATCCTTTTTCCCTAGAGAGGTTAACTAGACTGTAGCAAACCGCATTTCAATACCCAGCCTAGAATTTGGGAGGAGAGCTCTGCTGAAAAGCACTTGTTGGCCCTCACACCTATTTTGAGGCATAACTATAAACATCTTTTATCCTCCCTATACATTCTCTGTATTCCCAGTTAGGAACCAACCTCTAAAAAACCTGCCCCTTTGAGTCCTGAAGACACCTAGGTTAGGGCAGATGACACTGGTTAAAGCATTAGCTTAAGGGTGTTTTTCTTATCAGCCTTGCTCCTGACTGTTGGCCTTGGGCACTGTGGATTTGGACTAGAGTTACAGTTGCTTTTAATTAATTTGTTAAAATTATTATTTTTTTTAATGTTTACTTATTTATTTTGAGGGAGAGAGTGCACGGGTAAGCGGAGAGAGGAGTAGGGGCAGAGAGAGAGGGAGAGAGAGAATCCTAAGCAGGCTCTGCACTGTAAACACAGAACCTGATGCAGGACTCCATCTCATGACCACAAGATCATGAGTCATATGCTTACCTGACTGACCCATCCAGGCACCCCTTAATTGATTTGTTTGTTCTTATTTTTTTTAGTCTTTTTTTTTATTGAGGTATGATTAACAAATACTAGTTTCAGGTGTACAACATAATGATTTGATATTTATATATATTGTGAAATGATCACAATAAGTCCAGTTAACATCTGTAACTAGAGTTACAAAACTTCTTGTGATGAGAACTATTAAGATATACTCTCTTAGCAGCATTTCAATATGCAATACAGTATTATTAACTGTATACCATACCATACATTACAGCCCCAAGACTTACTTATTTGCTAACTAGAGGTTTATACCTTTTGATCACCTTCATCCATTTCGCCCACTCCCCAGCCTGCCTCTGGCAACCACCAATCTGTTCTCTGTATCTGTGAGCTCAAGTGGTGTATTGCTCTGTTTTGTTTTTTTTATTCTACATGTAAGTGAGATTATATGGTATTTATCTTTCTCCATCTGACTTATTTCATTTAGTAATGAAATAAGTTCTCAAGTTCTATCCATGTTACAAATGGCAAGATAGCACTTTTTTTTTTTTAAGGCTGTGTAGAACACATTTTCTTTATCCATTCATCCGTCCGTGGACACTTAGGTTGTTTTCATGTCTTTGCTGTTGTAAACAATGCTACAGTGAATGTGGGGGGTGCAGATACCTTTTTGAATTTATGTTTTCATTTTTCCTGGGTAGATACCTAGTAGTGGGATTATTGGATCATATGGTATTTCTGATTTTTTGAGGAACCTCCATACTGTTTTCCACAGTGGCTACACCAGTTTACATTTTCACTAACAGTGCACAAGGGTTCCATTTTCTCCACATCCTTCCCAGCTTGTCTTTTTGAAAATAGCCACTCTAACAGGTGTGAGGTGATAGCTCATGGTGGTTTCGATTTGCATTTCCCTGATGATTAGTGATGCTGAACACCCTTTCATGTACTTGTTGGCCACCTGTATGCCTTCTTTGGAAAAATGTCTATTCATATCTTCTGCCCATTTTTTGATCAGATTGGGGTGTTTTTTTTTGCTATTGAATTTTATGAATTCTTTATATATTTTGGATATTAACCTCTGATCAGATATATGATTTGCAAATATTTTCTCCCATTTAGTAGGTTGCCTTTTCATTCTGTTGGTGATTTCCTTTGCTGCACAGAAGTTTGGTTTTTCTTTAAGTTTATTTATTTATTTAGAGAGAATGCACATGTGTGAGTAGGAGAAGGGACAGAGAGAGAGGAAGAGAGAGAATCCCAAACAGGCTCAGCACTGTCAACACAGAGCCCTACACGGAGCTCAATTCCACAAACTGTGAGATTATAACCTGAGCCAAAGTCAAGAGTCGAACGCTCAACTGACTGAGCCACCCAGGCTCCCCTGTGCAGAAGTTTTTTTAGTTTGATGTAGTTCACTTACTTAGTTTTTCTTTTGTTCTCTTTGTTTTTGTGGAGTCAGAACCAAAAGTCATCGCCAAGACCATTGTTGAGGAACTTACCACCTGTGTTTTCTTCTAGGAGCTTTATGGTTCCAGGTCCTAACATTCCAGTTTCTAATCCATTTTGAGTTTAGTTTTTGTATATGTTGTTAAGATAGTGGCCCAGTTTCATTCTTTTGCATGTGGCAATCCAGTGTTCCCAGCACCATTTATTAAAGAGACTGTCCTTTCCCCTTTGTATATTCTTGGCTCCTTGACCATATATGTGTGGGTTTATTTCTGGGCTCTATTCTGTTCTATTGATCTGTGGGTCTGTTTTTATGCCAGTACTATACTGTTTTGATTACTGTAGGTTTGTAATAAAGTTTGAAATCAGAGAGTATGCTGACTCCAGCTTTGTTCTTTCTCAAGATTGCTTTGGCTATTCAAGGTCTTTTGTGGTTCCATACAAATTCTAAGATTATTTCCTCTGTTTCTGTTGCTTTTCTGTTTTCCTTTCCTCGCCTCTCCTCTCCTCTCCTCTCCTCTCCTCTCCTCTCCTCTCCTCTCCTCTCTTGCTTTTTCTCTTCTCTGTTGCTTTTCATTTAGAGTATTACCCTGCTCAGGGTACATGGGTTTAGTGGTGTGGAGGGGCACATACTGAGTCCCAGTGGAAAGCAGGGCAGAGATCAAAAAAAAGAATTCACTGCCGTGACTTTGGACTCAGAATAAGAGGGCAATAACCTCTTACCTTTGCACAGGGCTTCATATACGTATATTATATCACTTCCCTTTCTAGGGCTGTTCCTAATTGTCTGCCTTTTTAATTGATGGCCGTTTCTCATCACTGATCCCCTGCCTTCTCAAGTGCCCATTTTAGATTAGTCATAATCCTTGATGCATAACACCCTGTGTCCTGTGTGATCCATGCGTAACGCTCTTTCATTTCTGTGTTTTATTCATTCATTCATGTATTTATTCTTAATAAAATGAATATGAATCCAATATCCAAACAAGACCTGGACTGGTAATAACAACTTAATATGTATCCATGTAGCCCATCTCTGTTTTATAGCCCTGCCTTTCTCCTCCACTTTAGCCATAAATGTTTTGAATTTATGTCTGTCATTCCTTTGCTTTTTCTGAAAATAGTATGATCACATATATATGATTTCCCAAACCATGCTTTCTTTGCTTTTTTGCACTTGAGAAAACAAACAACAAACAAGAATAGTATACTGTATGCAGTCTTTTGAATCTTGCTTTTTCCACTCCCTGTGATCACTCTGTGTTGTGTGTGGCCATGGTGGGGTGGTGCCACGTAATACTTTGTTGGGAAAGTGGTAGTAAGCATCCAGATTTTGTTTTCCTTTAGAAATGGTGTCGTTCTGGACATTCTGGGATATGTTTAGGAGTGGAAGTGCTGGTTATTAGGTATGCGAAGATTCAGCTTCTGTAGATGGTGCCAAATTGTTTTCAGATGTGGTTGTGTCAGTTTATACTCCCCCCAGCAGTTCGTGAGAAATCCCCTTCATCCACGTTCTTTCCCATTGTCAGAAATGTTTATCTTCAGTCCTTCTTATTCTCTTTTTGTCCCTTCCTCGCGCCTGTCGTATTTGATGAGTGCGGTGCAGCTCCGTCAATGTGCCCAGTTGAACTAGTGTTGCCACGACAAACCACTTTTTTGTAAACTTGCAAAATGGCTCAGTACAAACAGCAAATCACTTCAGGTTCTGGTTCCAGCAGTGGCCGAGTCTGATAATGTATTAGACTAAATTTCCAAAAAAAAATTATAGAGTCTGATCAAGATATATTTAAAAACTATTTGAAGGTACTAGAGAACAACCAAAAAAGCAGATGGAAACTACAGGAGATTTAAGCTTTGAAAAAGGAAACCACATTGGGGTCTCTATTAACTGTCTCCTTAGGTTGCTCATGTGAGGAGTGGGAGGGGGTTGTGTGGGGCCAGGGGTGCCCGGAACTGAAGGCACAATCTGATTGACTTGAGGTGTCAACAGACAGGGCCCTGAGCTGCCAGAGGAACAAAAACAAAAACAAAACAAAACAAAAAGGACTAACATCAAAAGAAGAAAACTAACGTCAAAAGATAGACTTAAACGCAAACATACTAACAGTATGTTAATGGCAAAAATTAAATAAAAATTAGCTAAATATGCTAGTACAAAGGTGCAGATGTCAGAGTAGATAAAAACCAAGATCCAACTGTATGTTATTTTCAAGAGACTCATTCTAATGGTAAAATCGTGGATTGAAGTAAAAGAAAGGAGAGCTAGGTTGTGCAAATAATAAGCTGGATGGCACTACTAGCAGCCAGTGGCATAGACTTCACAACAAGGGGTATGACCAGAGACAGAGAGGGACGTTTTCTAATGCCACAGAATGGTCAGGTCATCAGGAGAAATACCAATTAACGATGGATATGTGCTTAATAACAGTTTCAAAATACATGAAGCAAAAATTGACAGAAGTAAGAAGAGAAAGACAAATGCACAGTGACCTGTAAAATACTAAGAAGTAAATTTAATGACAGATGCATAAGACCTCTACATTGCAAACTATAAAACATTGCTTAAAGAAACTTGAATATGTAAGGAGAGAACCCATATAATTCCAGAACAACGGAACAACTTTGAAAAACAAATGCAATAAAAAAAAAGAAAGAAAAGAGCAAAATCAGAGGACTCACACTACCTGATTTCAAGACTTTAAGCTACAAGACAGTGAGGTATTGGCAAAAGGATAGATTGGTGGAACTGAAAAGTCCAGAGAGATATATCCATACAAAGTTTATACGTGTGTATGTGTGTGTGTGTGTGTGTGTGTGTGTGTGTGTGTGTAGTAAATTGATCTTTGAGAGTGACACCAAGGCAATTCAATAGGGAAAGTTTTGAATAGTTGTGCTGAAACAGCCAATTATCTAAATGAGAAAAAAATGAACCTCTTAACTCACCAACACAAAAATTAATTTGAGGTGGATGGATCATGGACTTCAGCGTAAATGCTAAAACTATAAAGCTCCTAGGAGAAAACATAGGAGAGTATCTTTTTTATATTGGAACAATCTAAGATTTCTTAGGAGGGATGCAAAAAGAGCACAAACCATCCAAAAAAAATGGGTAAATTATAGATTTCATCAGAATTAAAATCTTCTGTTCTCTGATAGACATTGTTAAGAAAGTGAAGAGGCAAGCCACTAACTGAGAGAAATTCTTTTCTTTTTTTTTTTTAATGTTTATTTTTGAGAGAGAGAGAGCGCACGTGAGCACGTGAGTGGGGGAGGGGTAGTGAGAGGGGGACAGAGGATCTGAAGCCAGCTCTGCACTGACAGGCTGACAGCAGTGAGTTTGACCTGGGGCTCAAACTCACAAACTCTGAGATCATGACCCGAGCTGAAGTTGGACACCCAACCGACTGAGCCATCCAGGCTCCCCAAGAAATTATTTTAATACATATATTTGACAGAGAATTTGTGTGCAGAATAAAAATCTCTTAGTCCCTAAGAAACAACTCAGTTTTGTGAAATGGACAAAAGAGATGAATACACACTTCAAAAAACATATATAAGTTGGCAATAAACACATGAAAATTGTTCTACATCATTTGCCATCAAGTAAATGCATAGTAAACCCATAAAGTGGTGACAGTTCATACCCACTGGAATAGCTGAAGTTAGTAAGATTGAAAATATCAAATGTTTGCAGTGTGTGGAGCAACTGGAATTCTCATAAATTGCTGGTAGGGGTGTGAGATGGTACAAGCCGTTCTAGAAAACTACATGGCAGTTTCTTATAAAGTTAAACAGCGTGTACTCCATGATCCAGTAATTCCATTCCTGTGGTATTTACCCAAGAAAAAGCACATGTCCACAAAAAGACATAAATATGAATGTTAATTTGCAGCTTTATTCATAATAACCCCGCACTGGAAACAACCCAGGTACCCATCAATAGGAGAATGAATAAACATTATGGTATATTCATACAATGATTATGTCAACAATAAAAAAAGAATGAACTACTTATGCACATTAACATGGATGAATCTTAAAAAAAAAAAAAAAAAAGTTTGAGCCAAACCAGACACAAAAGAATACATACTCTATGATTCTATTCATATGAAATCCAAGAATAAGCAAAACAAATCTCTTTTGTGGAAATCACAGTATTGGTTGCCAGGGAGTGGTGGGACCACAAAGGAACTTTTTGGGGTGATAGAAATGTTCTCTATTTTGACTGGGGTGATGGTCACATGGATTTACAGATTTACCAAAACTCATCAAAGCCTATGCACTTCACTGTTTCTAGATTTTCCCTCAGTTTCTTACAAAGTACTTCAAAGCCTCTGTGCCTTCTGAAGGCGTAAATAACTATAGTACTTTGGCCCTCAAACTATAGCGAGCACCATTGTTGTTTCATGCTTATTTTTGTTGTTAAAAAATCATGCTGGAATATCTAATATCACAACTGCCTTGGAAACTCTCACTTAAATGGATTTATGTGCATAATCTGGTTCATTTGAGGTAAAGACCTGCTGTGAAGACATCAGGAGGATAACTCCTATTTTTCTTAAGCTCCAGAAGGTGATTTCAAAAAGGTTCATTTTTCTAGAACATATTTACAAGTTTATTGGAAAAAAAAATTTTTTTTTTCAACGTTTATTTATTTTTGGGACAGAGAGAGACAGAGCATGAACCGGGGAGGTGCAGAGAGAGAGGGAGACACAGAATCAGAAACAGGCTCTGAGCCATCAGCCCAGAGCCTGACGCGGGGCTCGAACTCACGGAGTGCGAGATCGTGACCTGACTGAAGTCGGACGCTTAACCGACTGCGCCACCCAGGCGCCCCGGAAAAAAAATTTTTTTTAAATAAATGTTTAAGAAAACATTCTGACCATGTTAGTACTAAGCAGTCATTTTGGGGCAGATGATGCAAGATTTTGTTCTTTTTTTTTTTTTTTTTTTTAATTTTTTTTTTCAACGTTTATTTATTTTTGGGACAGAGAGAGACAGAGCATGAACGGGGGAGGGGCAGAGAGAGAGGGAGACACAGAATCGGAAACAGGCTCCAGGCTCTGAGCCATCAGCCCAGAGCCTGACGCGGGGCTCGAACTCAGGGACCGCGAGATCGTGACCTGGCTGAAGTCGGACGCTTAACCGACTGCGCCACCCAGGCGCCCCAAGATTTTGTTCTTTCTTAATACCCCTTTCAACCCTAACATTCATTTGGTTTTGAATTATTGTAGCTGAAGTTTACACTCAAGACCTACTTTCCTTATGCTTCTCCATCTCTTGTTATGGTGCTGCTTCAACACCCAAAAGGTATGTGAAAGTTGATTCTGCCTATATTAAAATAATTTCTGAGAAAGAGGGCTGACAAATCATAACCCTTCCCTACCAGTTCCTTCTCTGTAAAACAAGGGAGATGGAATCAGTCATCTCTAACATCCTTTTAAGCTCCCAGGGTCTCACATCTGTGGGATTTTGATATGAGAATTTGCTGGACTTCCCACTTACCATTACTTACCAAAAGAAAGAAAAAAAAAAATGTCCTCTTGTTAGGTTTTGATAGCCTGCTCAGGATAACCCAGGCTTATGCTGGTGCCAGCTAGATCCACCTGAATGCCAAGAACAGGCTAAGACTTGGCTGAGGTAGGTTAGAACAGTACATTTATTTGTATTTCATTCTTTCCGCTCTGTGCCCCTTGTTACAGAAGAAAAGATAAAACGATGAACAAAGCCAAGGAAATTTAGGGGAAATTTCTCCTAACCAAGCCAAGGGAAAAAGACTTTTGAAAGAATTCAGTAAGTGTATTAAATCATGGCCTTCTCTGGTCTCATTTGCCAGCCTTCCATTGGCCACATCCAGTTGGGAAATTGATGATCCCATCTTTAATCCAACTGGCATTGGTCTGTTAACATGTCTGAGAACTTGTGTTTAGGAAACATTTCAGGCATAGAGAATAAAGGTGTCCTTCCCCTTCCACTAAAGCCTAGAATCTGAAGGAAAGACAGCACTGACACAGCACTGGCTCTGTGCCAGAGAAGAAGGCATTTTAACTGTGGAAGGAAAGAGGGAAAGAGCCAGTGATATTTCCTTTTTCATGCCATTTTTACTTGCCTTTTTCCTGAGTAGATTGATTCATTTGAGAAAAGTTTCAAGAGTATTTTACAAGAGTATTTCAAGTTTCAGAGTATTTTACAAAATTCAAATTCCTCTTCATTTCCCTTTAAATATTTATTTTATTTTATTTTATTTTATTTTATTTTATTTTATTTTATTTTAGAGAGAGAGCAAGCAGGGAGAGGGGCAGAGAGAGAAAGAATCTTAAGCAGGCTTTAGTCTTCAGCTTGGAGCCCGATGTGGGGCTCGATCCCACAACCCCAGGATCATGACTTGACCTGAAATCCAGAGTCGGACGCTCAACTGACTGAGCCACTCAGGCACCCCTTCTCTTTGTTTTTCTAAAAGATGTAGGTTTTTACCCAGAATGACCCATCTGACACTGTCCTCTCAGATGCTAGTGGTGGAGGTGGTAGTGAGGCTGCTGGGACCTCTGATCAACAGTTTGGTGAAATTTAACCTGTGGGAACACAGTGGGAAAACTTGGATAACAAATTTCTCTTTCTAGAAGTACACTTTACAGCTTAGGTCAGATTAGAGAAGCCTGAGGTCAGCCTATGAGCTCCAGAAGAAATATTGGAGTTATTATTTTGTAAGTTGGGAAACCTATAAACACAAGACTAAGGGGGTACCTTGGGCATGGAACTCACCTATTTACCTTTTCCTTTGTGTGATGGTCTTAGATTTGTGTCCAAAAATAAATAAGTAAATTTAAGCAGAAGTTGCTCCTATGCTACTTTTCAGCCTATTTATTCTTTTTGGAAAAAATGAATGTTTAATTCACAAATTGAAGTATTTTTTAATAGTAGAATCTTCTATTCATCAGAAATTGATTTGGGGCCCTGTGGGACATAAAAGTAAAGTCCTGTGGGGCGTAAAAGATAGATCACTTACAAGTCCTGACTATCCAAGAGCTACAAGTGGAGGCACATGAAATAAGTATCTAAATAATTAATACAAAGAAGAAAATGAAAAATGCTTTCAAAGGCTACAAATCAAGAGTAATGGGCATTCAGAGGAGGGAAAGATGATCTTTTCATCTGTAACACTTACGGGGTAGTTACAGTGGCTGCCTTATCACTTACATTATCTTCTCGTGTATTTAATTATAGAATCTATCACTGTATGGATATGTGGTAACTTTTTCAGATATTACTTAGAACTGCAGATACGTGTGTATCTAAAACCTTGGGATAATTATGAAACCAGAAAAACTAAGAAAAGACATTTGTTCACATGATACCCATGTATTATTTTTCTGGCCCATTCTTCCCTATAAACCTGTAATCATATTCTGAATTCAGCACAGTCATAGAAAAACAATTGAGCAGCCTATCCTTAGTTCCTTGTTGACTTTTATTACCATCTCCATGTACTTTGAAATCACAAATTGTCAGTGATAAGGAGTGAGGGGTTGGGTAGAAAAGAAAAAACGTGAGGTATCTGCAACGTAACATTTTCAGTCCTAGAGTGGGCTGCTTATGGAGTTTGTCTACTTCTGTGTACCTGAGTTAAAGAGCCTTTGAAGTTTAGTTCTGTGTAACACTGAGGATCTTCCCAGGCCTAAGGGATGGATGCTGGCTGGGAACAGCGGGAGACCAGTGGTATGGGTCCCATGGGCCAGGAAAAATACAGCCTTTTTCCAAAGCTCTTTTGGTCTTAGCTGCAGACGATCCTAATAGGTTTGACTTTTCTTCAGCTCCCTCTGGTTTGTCTCTCCACCCACAGATATCCCACAAAAACTGTGGCACCAGCCACTGAAACATATTTCTGAAATGCTCAGAGAAATAGTTGAAGACCAGACTCATGGGTAAGCAAATCCTAATGACGCCTAGGTCCATCTCACAGTGGTTTCTCTTGATCCTTATCATCTGTTTGAGGAGGGCCAAGGGGAAGGCATTACTGGTCTGTGACCACGCCCAAACAGGTAAGCACCTTGCTGAGTGAGAAGTGGAAGAAGCACAGAGCTGCACGTGTGTCACTCTGAGCAGCTCAGCAGCAGTGCATATGTAAATACCTTGTATAGAAACTGTCCTGAGTAGTATTGGTATTGGATCTTGAGATGTACAAGCATAACGAGAAGAAGAGCAGACCCTAGGAAAACAGCAGAGCCCGCATGCTGCCGCCGCCCCCAGCCATGCAGAGGACCGTGCTCTCTGGGCCCCTTGGTCTTCTCCCTTCCTCTGTGCTCTCTAGGGAAGGAAATTCTAAACTTCTCCTGCACACTAGGGTAAAATGTCCCTTTTTCCTCCTCTTTTTAATAAATATTTGTTTAGGGGCGCCTGGGTGGCTCAGTGGGTTGAGCGTCTGACTTTGGCTCAGGTCATGATCTCGTGGTCCATGAGTTGGAGCCCTGCATCGTGCGCTGTGCTGACAGCTCAGAGCCTGGAGCCTGCTTTGGATTCTGTGTCCCTCTCTCTGCCTCTCCCCGACTGATGTTCTGTCTCTCTCTCCCTGTCAAAAATAAACTTTAAAAAAAAATTTTAAATTGATATTTGTCTAAAATTAGAATTATATTCTAACATAAATTAGTTTCTAACATGATATTAAGTACTCTCATGCGTTAATTTTCCTAAAAGCAATCCCATTTAGGCTTTACTAACTTCTTTGTGACATAACACCCTGCACCTTCCTCTTGATTTACTTTTTTTTTTAGAGTACAAATATTTTATTTGTTGTCTGTACTAACTTACTAAGACCGTCTCTATTTGTTCCTTTTGCCACTATTCCCTCTTGAAATTCTCTGTAATCTGCTCGCTGAGCCATCACATATTACGGTTGGTGCTCCTTATGTTCATGATCACTGATGCACATTTGGTGCCGGTTACTCACCACCCCGCACTCAAGATTCTTACCAATAAAGGAGACAAAAAGAACTGGCAGACAAGTGGGGTTCAGAGTATCAGCATGGTAATGGCCTGTAACACCTGTCAGTCCCATGTGCATGCTTTCAGGTTGTCTCTGGTGAAGAGCAGGACCTCAACGCAAAGCCTCATGGGACTCTTACCTAACTTAGATCTGCCTTAACTAGATTTCTGGGTCCACCTGCAGGGAGGGGCCAGTGAACAGGTTCCGGTGCTTTCTTAGCCAGCCACTAGGACTGCCTCACATGCTCAGTTACTGGTAGAAAAGAGGAAAAAGAACCCGGCCCATTTCTGCAAGGCAGGCCCTGTAGCCCCTGTCCAGGGAGTGTGAGAGAGCCCTGCTGCTCAGCTTAATAGTGAGGTCTGTAGGGAAGATCCTCTGTGGAACCCATTCCTGACTTTTCAGCCATCATAACCCAGCAGACCGCTAATGTGGCCCACAGAGCACCAGTTCTTCCTCTTGTGGGACAAGTAAGATTAATACTCACTCCCCTTTCTTCTTCTCTCCACTGTTCCACAAGCTAGGTGTTAAAACATTTAATCACTTGCTCTCAGAACAGACATGGCAGACCCAGATCCAACCAAGAGGGGCCCAGAGCTCTCCTGTTCCAGGAACCTCCCCAGTTCAGAAGAGAAGTTCTCATCTTAGGCCAGTCCCACTCCATTTTCCCCAGGGGAGATGTTAAGCTGCTGACACTGTCACTGTGCATATTAATAGGTCCTTTCCTTGAACAGAGTCTATCTTTTAAATAACCAGTGTGCCTGTCCATTCCCAGCATGGCAAAAGGATAGCTTCATAAAAGCTTCTAACTTTTCAGCTTCCCATACATGACAGGAAAGAATATACAGTATGCAGCCCGTTCAAAGTTCATCATTGCCAAAATACTGGCCAGACCTTGTGTTTTGTCAGAAAGGAAATAACATATGTTTTTGTCTGCATCCCTTCCTCGTCTCCATCTGGACCCCAGGGAGCCCCCTCATTTCTTGCTCTGGAGCTACCTGGGTGGCTGCCTCAGGGCTGGGAGGCCCCCTCTTCACAGCAGCCCAGCTGTACAGGCCTTGCAGAAAGCAGAGGGGGCCTTAAAGCTCTCATCTTGTAGCATTCCTGTTGGTCATGGCCCAGAACCTTTCTTTGTCGAAGCCTGTAGCCACTCATGGTCCTTGGATATAAAGATTTAAGTGTCTAAAGTCCTTGGGACACATGGGATTTTGAAAGACCTGCCTTTGAAGGTCCTGTGATGGGTTCAGAATGGCATTGTGAGCTATTTTTTAAATCTAACTTGTATTCCTTGCAAGATGTACCTCAGTGGATAAGAACAATTTAAGCCAACCATTCGCAGACATTACAGCTGCTCTAAGAACCAAAAAGAGAAAGAAGTCAAGTTGCCCAGCTGCCATGTGTTTTGGTTCTATTCCAGGTCCTACGGAGGCCCCTTTGAGTGCTGGTTTTTGTTCATTCACTTTGGAGGATGGGCTGACATCGCGGCTGAGCAGTTAGTGATGTCAGAAGCTGAACCCCCGGAAGCCCTGCTGTGGCTCTTGGCCTTCAGCCACAGTCCACGTGACAGGAGTCAGCAGCGAGCACGGACCATGGTGGGTGGCAGGACGTGCTGTGTGTGGTGCTCTGGGTTCGTCTCTTGGGATCAGAAAAGATGCTGCAGGAAGGGGCCTGTGGTGGGTTTGGCCTCCAGTAACCCCCAGGCACCTAAGCACTGGCTGTTCACTGTGCTCACGTGTGGCAGCATGTACACATCCACCCAGATGGGTGAGTGCACACATGCTAGGTTTGTGGTTGGAGACGTCTTCTTGCCTCACAGAGTTGACTAGACATGGGAAACTGCCACTCTGCTTTCCTGGGAAGCACCACGGAGATGAGGCATAGCCCTTCTGTCCCCTACATCGTTTTATCTGTTCTTGCTCAGCTGCCACCAATGCCCTTGTTTACAGTCAGCCCTGGCCCAGGGGCCAAGTCCTCTAGCATTTGCCGTGCAGAATCTGACCGCTCCTCTAAGGAGCACTGTCCTCTCTCTGATCAGCAGCCTGTCCCTGTCTGCTTCCGTCTTGACTTACTGCTTTCTTGGCTCAGACAACAAATCCTCACATTACAGGCTTTGTTTAGCACTCTTACTAAAGTAATCTGATATTAACCCCTTAGCTTCTGAAAAAGGACTTGGGCATTCCCTAAATAACAGAGCAGCTGATACAGGACTGGCTGTCTATGGCAAATCGAGTTTTTATTTTATGCAGAGTATAATGACTACAGGAAGCAGTGCTTTGATTAAAGGCATTGGCACCTCCCTTGCAAATGTTTATTTGCTGGTTTTTAAAACTTTAGCTGCTAACACTTTTTGCTAATTTTAATAATTAAAGGGAGCAAGTTTCTTTATGTAGAGAGTAAGTTTCCTATTTGCTTCATGTTTTCTGTTTGAGAAAAGCAGAGACTAGTACAGATATGTCTGTATATTTTTCTTATTTAAAGACTTGCATGGCATGGGGGCCTGGGTGGCTCGGTTGGTTAAGTGTCCAACTCTTGATTTCGGCTCAGGTATTGATCTCACAGTTTGTGGTTTGGAGCCCCATGTCATGCTTGAAATTCTCTGTCTCCATCTCTCTCTCTGCCCCTCCCCTGCATACACTGTCTGTCTCTCTCTCTCTCTGTCTCTCTCTCTCTCCCAGAAATGGATAAACATTTAAAAAAATGAACGAATACTTGCATGGCAAAGGAAAGAAAGAGTTTTAGATTTTAAAAAGTTGAAATTTGGTGATAATTTATTTTGGATCAAAAATACGTTTTTAAGAAATTATCATAATCCACATATGTGTTTGAGGGTTGCTTTATGACTAAGAAGAAAGCTTTCTATCTCCCTTTTAAAATATCACATTAAACTTAAACTTATTAAGAGAAATCCTAATTATGTTTTCATTATCTTATTTTTAGTGATAATAGTTAAAATGTATATAGCACTAATGATTTTCAAAGCCCTGTTATATATACTTTATGTTTGATTCCTTATAAGCTAAGTTGGTAAGTTATGTGTTAAATTCCTGATCAATCATTGAAACGGACAGAGATTCACTTTTGAAAGGTAGAGAAATAAATTGTCCAAAAGAAAGGTAATTTCTAGAAAGTTCTGCATTGGCATGTCTAATACTTACCTTGGCTTTTTTTTTTTTTTTTTTTTAATGGGTACATAGTTCTTACTGCAGGGATGCTGTAGCATACTGGATAAAAATAGATTAGTTCACTCAGAGTAGCTTAGCACCAGCATGTTCGGTTCCTTCTTAGCTATCCTGTGAGAGGGGCTATCTGTCTTGTGACTGAAGACACGTTTCATGTTTGTGAGCCTAAAGCCTCTTCCTCCTTGGTGCCCAACCTGAGGCACTGGTGTGTGTGACATCCTGGGGAGCAAGTGAGCCCAGTTTTCCTAGTTTAGTAATACATACCTCTTTCTCTCCTGGGTTTTGTGAACTTTAAATCCCTTTGATGGTCTGTTGGGTGACTTGAGAAACAAACTGTGAGCTGCCTTTGAACGCATGTTTATTGTGAGATTTGAATGAGCCTGACAACATCTGTGCCCTTTCCTCAAAAGGTGTCATTAAATCCTGGTTAATCGCTCAGCCCTGACAGCGTATTGTGGGCCAGCCTCCACTGCTTGAGGTTCAGTAACGGGGAAGCAAGGGCAACTGCCACACAAAGACGCGCCCTTCTCTCTGCAGACCCTGTTTGCTGCCAGCCAGTGTTCATCTTCTTTTGCTAACTTTGAATTTAATCATGATAAAAACACAAAATGCCAGGGGAGGGTGGGTGATGGGTATTAAGGAGGGTACCTTTTGGGATGAGCACTGGGTGTTGTATGGAAACCAATTTGACAATAAATTTCATATATTGAAAAAAAAAGAAAAACACACAAAATGCCTGTGTTTGAATACCCATAAGAATTAAGCCAGGGTTCATACTCTTTGTTAGTCCACCTCTAGGAATTATCCTAGGGAAGGAATTAGAGATCCATACAAAGATTTATGTATAAGAATATCATTACAGCATTGTTGTAATTGCAGATGTTAGAAATGGCCTAAACTTTCAATAGTATGGAACTGACTAAATAAATTGTGACATATTCTAACCATGGACTAACATTCTGCCATGAAAAATCATGTTCTCAAAGATTTTATGTCATAGATACGTGAAATTACTTACAGTGCATTGTGAGAAGTGTAAGCAAACATGGCACATAGTGAGCTCTGGGTTCACAAGGCCTGGGGAAAAGATGAGAAGGTTGTGAACCTGGTTTCCTCCATCTCCCCTGGAGAAAATGGAGCAAGACCAGCCTGAGATTAAGTTAGATCAGATCTTTCATTTGGATGGTGGAGGTACATCATACCTTGTTGTTCAGACTTTCTAGTGAACATATGTAAATTTTCATAATGCAGGATAAAAAGTAATCCTTAGAAAAGAAAGCTTATCTCTTTTACTAAAAACAAATTAAAAAGCATTTAAAGTTTTGGCATGTCAGGTGAAAGCTTATGGATGTGGAAGGCATTTGAAGGGAAAGATGGTCTGGGATGAAGACAACCAGTACTGAACAAGGGTAGAAAATCAAATGCCAGTCAAGAAGAAAATGGATATGAAGGCATAGCTTCCTAAGCCCTGACATTTTTGCAGACCTTTTAGATGGTAAGATGGTCTTGGGCTCCCATAGATGCCATCAGATGAGGGCAGGCTGGGCCCAGCTGACAGAGGAGGTGGTGAGAGAGTAGCCCTCTCCTGTTGGAACGCTGCCATTCTCCGTGGAAGAGCCCCATGGTACAGTTTCTCACGGTCTTGGATTGTGGTCAGAATAGCTCACACAGCACTCCTAGTGTATTGGAGTTTATGACAGACTTCATTGAATGAGGCTTTAACTTCCAGGGGAAAAAAAAGACGACTCACACAAAATCCATAAAATTGGTCATGGGAATTCTCAGAATAGGCCTAAGTACTCTTTCGAAAATGATGGAACATAGCTGTTCATGAGTTCCATGTGGCATTTTGGATCTATGGCTTTCAGTTTTTCTTTGTTTTCCACGTCACATCTTGATGTACTATTCTTATAGCAAGCCGAAGTCTCAGCATGAAATAAGTATTTTTTATGCAAAAACAACCCACAGACCTATAACGATCACATTATGTGAATTCTACAGACTTGTGACCTCTGCTTATGCTTTCAACATGTATGAACACTGTCCCAGTGTCTAAAACAAAACAAATGTGGTGTGTGTGTGTATGTGTGTGTTTCCTCCCCTCAGAGATAACAAAAGGCAAAAGGCAAACCTCATTCTTATCAGAACATTGGCTCAGTGGAGGTCCAATTGCATGGGGCTTTAATTGATTTGTGGCTATGATACAGAGCAAGTCTTCAAGGAGCCTTTTGTTCCTTTTCCCACAATATAAAAATCTGACTACATTCTGCTGAGGATTTTTCTCTGTCTCTTTTCTTACAAAAAAAATAAATAAATAAATAAAAAGGTCAATTCCTGGCGTGGTGCCTTGGCTGCTTAGCAAGACGAAAGAAAGTCAAGAAATTTCCATTACGCCCATTTGGGTTTGTGTGGAACAGAGTATAAGCTCAGACATGAGTCGCCTCTGTCTGCCTTCCCTAGGTCACCAGTCCTCTCCTCTTTCTAGGGCTTGCTTCAAAGTCCCAAATAAATCCTAGAACCATACAGGTCCTGACTCTTCCCTAATCTCTCACCTTTGAAATTATACTTCCCAGGTAGAGGTAAAGGCAGTGCTCAGCCACCTCAAGAAGCTGCTCAGAAGTCCAACTCTCTCAGCCAGGGATCTACAGGCAGCAGCTGCAGAGAGCCAAGACAGAGACCCCAGACCACCTTCATGTCAACAGCTGATCAGGCACCTCCTCCTGAACTTCCTGCTCTGGGCTCCTGGAGGCCATGCGATTGCTCGAGAAGTCATCACCCTTGTAAGTCTCCCCTTTAATAGTGTGCTAATTCTCATTTGCATTCCAGGTATGAGGATTGCCTGGCCTTTGACAAGTATGTGTACCAGGGTGCTGTCCAAATGGATGGACAGGCAATGAAGTTGAAAGTTGGGATGGACCCCAGAGCCTGCCCCTTGTGACACCTTCATAATAAGGAAGAAAATGGAGGCTCTGAAAAAAGAGGTCACAATTACTGTCAGAGTCCATAGTAAAGCTAGGTCTTCTGTCTTCCCATGTACTTACTCTTTCAGTTACATTCGTCATGAAGACAGACAAGACTTCAGTGAGAAGTGTTCACTATAGCAATCCAAAAAATTTTGTTAATTAAAAAAACAGTGTTTGCTAATTACAAAGAATTCTTTCTGAAACCCAGCTGACATGAGGGATAAAGAATGGTCCAAGTCAAAAGTGAGTATCATTCATGGCATTGGGTTAGGCAATGACTTCTTGGATAATGTCCCCAAAGGCACAGGCACCACCAACAAAAAATAGATAAACTGAAATTCATCAAAATTAAAACATGTTGTTCATCAAAGATACAAGCAAGACAGTGAAAAGACAAACTCAGGAATGGGAAGAAAATATTTGGAAATCACGTATCTGACAAAGGGGTTAGTATCCAGAATATATTGGGAATTCTTACAACTCAACAACAGCAAAAACCCAATTCAAAAATGGACAACAGATCATAAATAGCTAATAACCACCTGAAAAAATGCTCAACATTATTAGCCATTAGGGAGGTGCAAATTAAAAACCCATGATGAGGTAACATTCCACACCCTCTAGGATGGCTATTACAAACAAAATGGAAAAAACAAGTGTTGGTGAGGATGTAGAGAAATTGGAACACTCCTATATTTCCAGCTGGGAATGCTAAAATGGTACAGCCACTGTGGAAGAGTTTGATAGTTCCTGAAAAAGTTAAACATAGAATTACTATATGATCTGGCAATTCTACTTCTGTGTAAAAGAATTAATAGAATTAAACACTTGGCCACCCTGTTCATAACAGCATTATTCACAATAGCCAAAAGGTAGAAACAACCCAAGTGTCCATCAACAGATAAATGGATAAATAAAATATGGTCTGTATATACAATGGGGTATTTTTGAGCCTTAAAAAAGAATGAAATTCTGATATATGCTACCACATGGATGAACCTTGAGGACATTATTCTAAGTAAACTAAGCCAGACACAAAAGGACACATGCTATATGATTCACTTTTATGAGGTACCTAGAATATGCAAATTTATAGAGACAAAATGTAGAATAGAGGTTACCAGGAGCTGGGCAGGGGAGAGGAATGGAGAGTTGTTTTGGATAATGAAAAAAAGTTCTAGAAATGGATAGTAGTGATGGTTGTACAATATTGTGAATTTACTTCATGCCAATGAACTTTCCACTTCAAAAGGGTTAAAAGACCAAATTTAAGAAGCGTCCACATGCTAGCTTTTGGAATTTTTATTTGCTTTTGTTTTTATTTTTTACTGACATATAATATACATACAGAAAACATACAGCTTGATTAATGTTCATAAACCAAAAATAACCATGTAGCCAGCAACCAAATCAGGAATGTTCTCAGCATCCAGAGAGCCCCTTCTTGCTCCTTTCCCTGGGCAGGTTCTGTTTGAATGTGAATATGAAGAGAGTCCCAGTGATTAAGTAGGACTGCCAAGAACCTCAGAAACCAGCACCCAGGAGGTTCTCAGTCCTGGTAAAACAGTCAGCATGGAGCAGGCAGGCCACAGCAGCCAGCCTGTTAGTCCTGCCTCTCATGTTCAGACAGAAGGCTAAGAGCTAAAAAAATGTCCATGTGTCCATAGACCTTGATATCAACCAACATTACCTCTGCCCAGCTATAAGTAATAATAGTCACTTTTCAGCCACTATCTCAGCCAAGTGATCAAGGTCAACATGACAGTCATAAGACATGTTGACTATAAGTACCCTTAATATAATGTGATGAAAATGGCACTTCTGTGATCTTCCTCCCCTAAACTTTTATAATCCCAGTCTAATAATGAGAAAAACAAATGACAAAAATACCTATGTAGCACACTTCAAAACTGTCCAGGCCATCATCAAAAGGAAAGTGTTAGAAACTGTCAAAGCCAAGAGGAGCATAAGGAGACATGAAAACTAAATATAATGTAGTATTTTAGATATTATCCTGGAACAGAAAAAGGACATTATGGAAAAACTGGGGAGATGAGAAAAAGTCTGTCCTTTGGTTAATAAAATGTATCCATATCAGTTTATTAATTGTGATAAATGTACTATACTAATTTAAGATGTTAATGGAAAACCAGATGTCAGAGATATGGGATCTTTCTGTATTATCTTTTCAGTAAACTAGAAGTCTAAAACTGTTCTAAAATTAAAAGCTATTTCAAAAAGTCAACAGCAGGTGCTTTTGAATCATGAAGGTATAGGAGCCATTTTTGTCACCTGAAACAAATGAAATACGATGAGACAAATGAAAATGGAAACAACTTTCCAGAATTTATGACACACAGCAAAAGCAGTTGTAATAGGGAAGTTCATAGCAATACAGCTCCTAAGATCCAGGAACAAGGCAAGGATGCCTACTCTCACCACTTTTATTCAGCGTAGCCCACAGCAATCAGACAAGATAAAGAAAAGACATCGAAATTGGTAAGGAAGAAATAAAACTGTCACTATTTGCAGATGACATGATACTATATTTAAGAAACCATAAAGACTCCACCAAAAAACTATTAAGACTAATAAATGAATTCAGTAAAGTCACAGGATACAAAATTACCCTACAGAAATGAAACATCAAAAAGTGAACAGTCCCATTTACAATTGCATCAAAAAGACTAAAATACATAGGAATAAATTTAACCGAAGAGATGAAAGGCCTGTACTCTGAAAACTATAACATACTGATGAAAGAAATTGAAGACAGTACAAATAAATGGAAAGATATTCCATATTCATTGATTGGAAGAATTAATATTGTTACAGTTATTACCCAAAGCAATCTGCAGATTCATTGCAATCCCCATTAAAATACCAATGGCATTTTTCACAGAACTAGAACAAACAATCCTAAATTTTGTATGGAACCACAAAAGATCCCAAATAGCCAAAGTAGTTTTGAGAAAGAACAAAACTAGAGGTATCACATGCCCTGATTTCAAACTATACTACAAAGCTTTAGTAATTAAAATAGTATGGAACTGTCACAAACAGACATATAGATCAATGGAATAGAGAGTTCAGAAATAAATCCACATATATACAGTTAATCTGAAAAAATGGAGGCAAGAATATACAATGGGGAAAAGACAATAAATGGTGTTGGGAATACTGGACCACTATCTTATACCATATGTAAAAATAAATTCAAAATGGATTAAAGACTTGAATGTAAGACCTGAAACCATATAACTCCTAGAAGAAAAAACATAGGCAGTAAGCTCTTTGACATCATTCTTAGTGGTGTTTTTTTGGACCAGTTTCCTCAGGCAAGGGCAACAAAAGCTAAAATAAAACAAATGGGATTATGTCAAACTAAAAAAGCCTTTTCGTGGTGAGGGAAACCATCAACAAAATGAAAAAGTAACCTACTGAATGGGAGAAGATATTTGCAAATCATACATCTGCTAAGGGGTTAATATCCAAAATATATAAAGAACTTTCACAACTTTAAAAAAATTGATTAAAGTTGGGCAGAGGACTTAAAAAGGCATTTTTCCAAAGAAATACAGATGGCCAAGAGACACTTGAAAAGATGCTCATCATCACTAGCCCTCAGGGAAATGCAAATCAAAACTACAATGGGATATCACCTCACACCTATCAGATAGGCTGTCATCAAAAGGACAAAAAGGAAGAGTTGACAGGGATATGGAGAAAAGAGAACCTTATATACCCTGTAGGTAAGAATGTAAATTGGTGCTGCCACTATAGAAAACAATATGGAAGTCACTCAGAAATTTAAAAATACAACTACCATACCATCAAGGAATTCTACTTCCAGGTATTTATCTGAAGAAAATGAAAACATCTATTCGAAGAGATAACACATTGCACCCCTATGTTCATTGTAGCGTTATTTACAATAGCCCAGATATGGAAGCAACCTAAGTGTCCGTCAATAGATGAATGTATAAAAAGGTTATATATGGTATGTATATGGACTGTTATTACTCAGCCATAAAAAAATGAAAAAAAATGAAATCTTGCCATTTGCAAACACATGGATAGACCTTGAGGGTATTGTGCTAAGTGAAATAATAAAGAGAAAGACTAAAAAATAATAATAAAAGAGAAAGATAAATACCAGATGATTTCACTTGTATGTGGAGCCTAAAAAACAAAACGGGCGCCTGGATGGCTCAGCTGGCAGAGCATGTAACTCTTGATCTCAGGGTCATGAGTTCAAGCCCTACAAGAGCTTACCTTAGATAGATAGATAGATAGATAGATAGATAGATAGATAGATAGATAGATAAAATGTCTTTAACTATTAAGAAAAAAGTAAAAATTAAAAACAAAACAAATGAATAAGAAAAAGTGGAAACGGGCGCCTGGGTGGCGCAGTCGGTTAAGCGTCCGACTTCAGCCAGGTCACGATCTCGCGGTCCGTGAGTTCGAGCCCCGCGTCAGGCTCTGGGCTGATGGCTCGGAGCCTGGAGCCTGTTTCCGATTCTGTGTCTCCCTCTCTCTCTGCCCCTCCCCCGTTCATGCTCTGTCTCTCTCTGTCCCAAAAATAAATAAACGTTGAAAAAAAAAATTAAAAAAAAAAAAGAAAAAGTGGAAACAGACTCATAGATACAAAGAACAAACTGATAGTTACCAGAATGGTGGTTAGGGAGTGTGGGGGGTGGGGGTGGGGGAGCAAAGTAGATGAAGGGGATTAAGAAGTACAACTTTACAGTTATAAAATAAGTAAGTCATAAATTCTGGTTCAAGATGGCAATGTAGGAAGACACCTATTCCACAGACATACCAAACCTATGCCTATTTATAGAGCAATTCCTCCTGAAAAACTGAAGGCTGACTGAAAAGCTTCTGCACAACAAAAGATAGGCCATAGAGAATGGCAAGAGAGATGGAGACATGGTAATAAAGGGAACACACACTGCAAACTACAGTGGAGAGGGTCCCTCAGTACCATAAGTAGATTCATCTGCCCTGGGGCACAGAAAAAAAAAGTCATGGTTTAAAAGGCTAACTAAAATATAGAGGAATTAGCCCTAGACCCCTGCCAAATGGTGGGGGAGCTGCTGGAATTCTTTGGGTTTGAGAGGCTGGTGAGCACCATGATTTACGTTCTCCCTTCATCTTCATAGCATAGACTGGCCAGTATTTGGGCACCACAGCCAGCCTGCCACCTCAGCAAGCCCTATGCCTCTAGCCCACACAGCACCAGACACCTGTGAAATAGGAAAAAACAAAAACAAAAAACAAAAACCTGTGGTTTAAAAGAACAATTAGAACATAAAGGCTCCAGCTCTAGAACCCTGCCAGTGTGTGTGTTTTGGGGGGTAAGGGGTGAGGGGTGGTCTGGTGGAGCTCTCTGGATCAAAGAGCCTGTCAAGTGCCATGGTTTACACTCCCCCTCCACCTCGGTAGCATGGATGGGAGCAGGGTCCGGGTGCCCCAACCAGCCTGTCACCACAGTGAGCCTAGGTCCCTAGCCCATACTAACCCAAGCCTTCCCACCAAGGTGGCCTCAGCACAGTGCCGACAAGGGTACCCCTGGTCAGCATTCACTGTAGCTCTAGCCATCTCACCAAGGTGACACAGATGCAGGACAGCACTACTTTGGTTCCAGACAATTTGCTAAGATACCCCCAGTGCAGGGCATCCTGGGCCCTCCCAGCCTATTCCCACCTTGGCCTCTGCTGCCCCATCAGGAGCCCCTTGTACTGAGCATCTTGGGACTGCAACCTACCTAGACACAGATCTAAGCAGCCAGCCAAAGTCACCAGGCCTACATTGTCTACACAGAAGATGGCCATTCTTTCAGGTTGAGGAGAATTAACTGTTTAACTGAATTCATCAAAATACAGGCCAGGCAAAATGAAGAGATGGAAAAATATGCTCCAAACAAAATAACAAGCACAAAACTCAGGAAAAAAGCTAAATGAAATGGAGATTACCAGTCTTCCTGATAAGGAGTTCAAAGTAATGATCCTAGAGATACTCACCAGAATGGAGAGAAAATTCAGTTAATTTACTGAGAACTTTAACAAAGACATAGATAATATAAAAAAGAATGAATCAGAGGCACCTGAGTGACTTAGTTGTTTAAGTGTCCAACTCTTGGTTTTAGCTCAGGTCACAATCTCACAGTTCATGGGTTAGGGCTCCATGCTGACATTGCAGAGCCTGCTTGGGATTCTCTCTCTGTCTCTCAAAAATAAATAAATAAACTTAAAGAATGAATCAATGAAAAATAAATAAATGAAAAATACATTAGAGGAAATCAACAGTAGATTAGAAGAATGGATCAGTGATCTGGAAGACAGGGTAATAGAACAACACCCAAGATGAACAGAAGACTTTTTTTAAATGAGGTTAAGGGCTGTCTTGGACAACATCAAGTGAACAAACAGAAGAAGAGAGAAAGGGGCAGAAAATTTATCTGAAGAAATGATAGCTGAAAACTTCCCTAAAGTGGGGAAAGAAACAGACATCCAGGTTAAGGAAGCACAAAGAATTTCAAACAAGATGAACCAAAGGAAGTCCACACCATGACCATACTAATTTAAAATGTTAAAGATTAAAGATGAAGAGAGAATTTTAAAAGTAAGAAGAGAGAGACAACTAGTAACATAAAGGGAAACTCCATAAGGCTTTCAACTGACTTTTCAGCAGAGACTTTGCCAGGTCAGAAGGGAGTGGCAGCATGATAGATTCAGAAGGATGAAAGGGTAAAAAAAACATACAAGCAAGAATACTCTCTTGGAAGATTATCATTCAGAATTGAAAGAGAGTTTCCCAGAGAAAAGTCAAAGTAGTTCATCATCACTAAACCACCCTTACAAAAAAAATGTTAAAGGGAATTCTTTAAGTGGAAAATAAAAGGCCATAATCAGAAATAAGGAAATTATAAAAGGAAAAACTTTCATGAGTAAAAGGAAACACATAGTAAAGATAGAACAATAACTTATAACTTGAAGGTTATGAGACAAAAGTAGCAAAAAGTAGTAGTATATATATAACCTTGGATGGGATGGTAAAAAGGAAGTTCTTTTAGAATGTGTTCAAACTAAATGACTATCCATTTAATATAGATTGCTACATAACTAGAATGTTATGCACGAACCTCATCGTAGTCATTAACTAAAAACCTATAGTAGATACACAAAAAATAAAGAGAAAGAAAGCCAAGCATAACACTAAAGAAAGCTGTCAATCATAAGGAAAGAGAAGGAGAGATGAAAGAAATAGAGAAGAACTACAAAAACAACAGAAAACAATGAACAAAATGGCAATATATACATACCTATCAATAATTACTTTAAATGTAAATGGTCTAAATGCTCCAATTAAAAGACAATAGGTGATAAAGTGGATTTAAAAATACTTAAGACCCTCATCTACATGCTGCCTACAAGAGACTCATTTCAGACCTAAAGACACAGACTGAAAGTGAAGGAATGGAAAAAGATATTTCATGCAAATGGAAACAAAAAAAAGAAGAAAAGTGAGGTAATAATACTCATATGAGACAAAATAGGTTTTAAAACAAAGACTGTAACAAGAGACAACGGCATTATGTAATGGTAAAGGGATTAATCTACCAAGAGGGTATAATAATTATAAATATCTATGTACCCAACACTGAAGCATCTAAATACATAAAGCAAATATTAACAGACATAAAGGGAGAAATTGCTAATAATAGTAGGGGACTTTAATATCCCACTTATTCCAATAACTAGATCATCCAGGCAGAAAGTCAATAAGGAAACAGTATCTTTGAATGACCCTCTAGACCAGATGGACTTACATAAATACAGAACATCACACCCCAAAATACCAGAATACACAATCTTTTCAAGTGCACATAGAACATTATCCAAGATAAATCACTCGTTAGGCCACAAAACAGGTCTCAGTAAATTTAAGAAGATTGAAATCATACCATGCATCTTTCCCAACAACCATGGTATGAAACTAGAAATCAATAACAAGAAAAAATGAAAAGAAAAATAAGAAACAAACATGTGGAGGCTAAACAACCTGCTGTTAAACAACCAATGGGTCAATGAAGAAAATCAGAGAGGCTATCAGAAAAATACACAGAGACAAGATGCAAACACAATGGTCCAAAATCTTTCAGATGCCGTGAAAGTAGTTCTAAGAGGAAAGTTTATAGCAATACAGATCTGTAAGAAACGAAAAAAAAATCTCAAACCATCTAAACTTACACCTAAAGGAACTTGAAAGAGAACAAAGCTCAAAGTTACTGTAAGGAAAGAAATAATGAAGATCAGAGCAGAAATAAATGAAATTGAGAGTAAAAAAAAAAAAAAGGAAAGGAAAGGAAAAAAAAAGATCAGTGAACCCAAGAGCTAGTTCTTGGAAAAGTTAGACAAAATTGGTAAACCTTTAGGCAGAAAAAGAAAAAACTGAAATAAAAAAAAAAATCAGAAATGAAAGAGGACAGGGCAACTGGGTGGCTCAGTTGGTTAAGCACCCAACTTTGGCCCAGGTCATGATCTCGTGGTTTGTGAGTTTGAGCCCCTGTCAGGCTCTATGCTGACAGAACCTGCTTTTGATTCTGTGTCTCCCTCTCTCAATGCCCCTGCCCCGCTCATGCTCTGTCTCTCTCTCAGAAATAAAAAAATAAACATTAGAAATGAAAGAGGAGAAGTAACAATCAGAACCACCAAAATACAAAGGATTATAAGAGACTATTATGAAAAATTACATGCCAACAAATTGAACAATCTAGAATAAATAAATTCCCAGAAACATAATCTTCCCAAATTGAATCAGGAAGAAATAGAAAATATGAACATACTAATTACTATAATGAAGTTGAATCAGTTTTCAGAAAACTTTCAGCAAATAAAAATCTATGACCAAATGGATTCACTGGTGAATTCTTCCAAACATTTAAAGAAAAGTTAATACCTATTCTCTTCAAACCATTCCAAAAATATGGAAGAGGAAGGAAAACTTCCAAATACATTCTATGAGGCCATTACCCTCATACCAAAACCAAAGGCACAAAAAAAAGAAAATTACAGGCCAATATTATTGACGAACATAGATTCAAAATTCCTCAGCAAAATATTAGCAAATTGAATTGAATTTTCAGTTTCACATGGAACATTGTCCAGATCACACATTAGGCCATAAAACAGAATTAAAAGTACAGTTTCCCATGGGGTGCCTGGGTGGGTCAGTCATGGCAAACGCAGTCAAAGCCATGACTTTGGCTCAGGTCATGATCTTGAGTGGTTTGTGAGTTTGAGCCCCGCGTCAGGCTCTGTGCTGACAGCTCGGAGCCTGGAGCCTGCTCCAGATTCTTTATCTCTCTCTTTGCCCCTCTCCCCCTCATTCATTCTCTCTCTCTCTCTCTCTCTCTCTCTCTCTCCCTCCCTCTCACCCTCCCTCCCTCTCCTTCTCCCTCTCCCCCTCCCCCTCCCTCTCCCTCTCTCAAAAATAAAAACAAATTTTTTAAAGTACAATCCCCATGATCAAGTGGGATATATGCCATGGATGCAAGCATAGTTCAATACTTGTAAATCAATCAATGTGATATACCACATTAACAGAATAAAGCATAATAATCATAGTCATTTTAATGTTTGCAGAAAAAGCACCTGACAAAATTAAGCACCCATTTATGATAAAAACTCTCAACAGAATAGGTTTAAATGGAAGGTATCTCAATAAATGACAAACCCACAACTAACATCATACTCAATAGAGAAAGTTAAACTGAGAGCTTTTCCTCTAAGATTGGGAACAAAGCAAGGACATCTACTGTTGCCAGTTTTATTCAAAATAGTACTGGAAGTCCTATCTACAGCAGTCAGACAAGAAAAAGAAATAAAATGCATCCATATTGATAAGGAAGAAGTAAACTGTCACAGTTTGCACATATGACATGATGCCATACATAGAAAACCATGGATTCTACCAGCAAAACTATTAGAATTAATAAATGAGGGGTGCCTGGGTGGTGCGGTCTGTTAAGTATCAGGTCAGATCATGATCTCATGGTTTGTGAGTTTGAGCCCTGCATCAATCAGGCTGTCTGCTGTCAGCACAGAGCCCGTTTTGGATCCTCTGTCCTCCTCTCTCTCTGCCACTCCACTGCTCGTGCTCTCTGTCTCAAAAATAAATAAACATTTTTTAAAAAGTAAAATTAAAGGGGCGCCTGGGTGGCGCAGTCGGTTAAGCGTCCGACTTCAGCCAGGTCACGATCTCGCGGTCCGTGAGTTCGAGCCCCGCGTCAGGCTCTGGGCTGATGGCTCAGAGCCTGGAGCCTGTTTCCGATTCTGTGTCTCCCTCTCTCTCTGCCCCTCCCCCGTTCATGCTCTGTCTCTCTCTGTCCCAAAAATAAATAAACGTTGAAAAAAAAAAATTAAAAAAAAAAAAAAAAAAGTAAAATTAAAGAATAAATGAATTCCATAAAGTTTCAGGATACAAAATTAATATGCAGAAATCTGTTGCATTTCTTTTTTTTTTTTTTTTTTTTCAACGTTTATTTATTTTTGGGACAGAGAGAGACAGAGCATGAACGGGCGAGGGGCAGAGAGAGAGGGAGACACAGAATCGGAAACAGGCTCCAGGCTCTGAGCCATCAGCCCAGAGCCCGACGCGGGGCTCGAACTCACAGACCGCAAGATCGTGACCTGGCTGAAGTCGGACGCTTAACCGACTGCGCCACCCAGGCGCCCCTCTGTTGCATTTCTATATACTAACAAGAAAGTAGCAGAAAGAAAAAGAAGACAACTCCATTTACAGTTGCACCAAAAAGATTGAATACCCAGGAATAAACTTAACCAAGAAGTTGAAAGACCTATACTCTGAAAACTACTTTCATCAATGAAAGATCTCAAACAATCTAACAGTACTACTTTGATGAAAGAAATTGAAGATGACACAAACTGAAAAATATACCATGCTCATAGCTTGGAAGAATTAATGTCCATATTACCCAAAGCAGTCTGTAGATTCAGTGCTATTCCTATCAAAATACCAATAGTATTTTTCACAGAACTACAACAAATAAACTGAACGTTTGTATGGAACCACAAAAGACACTGAATAACCAAAGTAATCTTGCGAAAGAACAAAGCCCAGTCCCAGATTTCAAGATATACTACAAAGCTATAATAATCAAAACACTATGGTACTGGCTCAAAAATAGACACACAGATAATTGGAACAGAGCAGAGATCCCAGAAATAAACCCATACTTATATGGTCAACTAATCTATGACAAAGGCAAGAATCTACAATGGGGAAAAGACAGTCTCTTCACTAAATAGTGCTGGAAAAACTGGACAACTACATGCAAAAGAATGAAACTGTACCACCGTCTTACACCATACACAAAAAAAAAGACCCAAAATGGATCAAAAACAAATATGAGACCTACAACCATAAAACTCCCAGAAGAAAACATAGGTAGTAATTCCTTTGACATTGATCTCAGCAACATTTTTCTAGATATGTCTCCTCAGGCAAGGGAAACAAAAGCAAAAATAGACAATTGGGATTATACCAAAGTAAAAAGCTTTCAGAGTGAAGGAAACCATTAACAAAATGAAAAGGTAATCTACTAAATGAAAGAAGATATTTGCAAATGATATCTGATAAAAAGCTAATATCCACAATATATAAAGAACTTACACAAGTCAACACCAAAAATGCAAATTATCCAATTAAAATGGGTAGAGGACCTGAATAGACATTTTTCCTAAGAAGGACATACAGATGGCCAACAGACATGAGGAGATGCTCAGTATCCCTAATCATCAGGGAAGTGTGAATCCAAATCACGGTGAGATGCCACCTTAGACCTTGTCTGAATGGCTAAAATTAAGACAAAACCAAGTGTTAGTGAGGATGTGGAGAAAAAGGAAACCTCGTGCACTGTTTGTGGGAATATAGATTGGTGCAGCCACTGTGGAAAACAGTATGAAGGTTCCTCAAAAATTTCAAAATAGAATTATTTTACAATCCAGTAATTCCATTACTGGTTGTTTGCCTAAAAAAAACAAAAACACTAATTTGAAAAGATACATGCACCCGTATGTTTTTTGCAGCATTATGTACAATAGCCAAGATATGGAAATACCCTAAGAGTCCATCAGTAGATAAATGGATAAAGAAGTGATATATGTACACAATGGAATATTATTCAGTCATAGAAAAGAATGAGATCTTGCCATTTGTGACAACATGTGTAGACCTAGAGGGTATAATGCTAAGTGAAATATGTCACACAGAGAAAGACAAATATCATACAACTTCACTTATATGTGGAATCTAAAAAATAAAACAAATGAATAAAGTCCATGAGGCTGTCATGTACAGCATGGGAAATATAGTCAATATTATTGTAATAACTTTGTGTGATGACAGATGATAACTAGATATCACATCATTTCATAATGTATAAAAATATTAAATCACTATGATGTAAACCTGAAACTGATAGGATATTAGTTTTTCAACTAATTATTTTTCAACATTATAAGTCAACAGCAGGCACTTTTGAATCATGAAAGCATTGGTGGCATTTTTTGTCACCTGATCTCTGACCTTCTGTCCTTGTCCTCAGTACCTGTGGATGGAATCACAGCCCTGAGGGGAGCCTTCTCAGGCTGACAGCTGGGACTCAAACCCTTCCTCCCGGAGCCTGTGCCCTCCTTCTCCCTGGGGAACTCCTGTTCTGCTGGTCTCCAATTCTGTCACCTTGGGAATGGAGAAGCAGACCCTTGCTGGAGTTTGCCTTGCTTTACAGGCCAGAGAGATGATGGTGGGCCTGGCCTTGCTCATGGGGTGTGAAAGGAAGAAAGTGGCCCAGAGAATGCTCCTCAGAGACACCCAGTTATTCCAGTCACATATTCACCCATTCTGGGGAAACAGTCACATTCAGAATGGACCACCTTTAAGTCTCTCCCACAGAGAAGCTGCCGTGAATAAGGAGCTAGAGTATTCCACAAATTCAGGTTGTGCCGTGCATTCTCACAAAATAGTCCAGCTGCAGACCTGTGCATGAGGCTGAGGGAAGTTTGAAAACCCGGTGAATCTTCATAAAGTATCGTAAGTCAGCTCAGCTGCAAAAAAAAAAAAAAATCATTGAAGGAAAAGCACCAATGTTCCTCTTTACACATTGGCCTCTTAGCAGGTGCTAGCTGTCTGGGCACCTTGGAGCCCATCATGGCCGAGAGAGCCTCCTAGACACTGTCCTTGCAGGTGTTTTGAAACTATTTTTAGTAACATACCACACTTCTTAACTGGAAGGCTTCCTGCAGTGGCCCCATGACAGGTTGAAGACAGCCTGGCTAATGCAGCTACAAACAGAACAGAGGGCAGGAGTCCTCCACACGGTGCCAGCTTCTCATGGGTTTCTCCTCGTCCCCCCATCTCATCAGTTCCTCTCTCTGGAAGCACCCTGGCAGGAGCCCTGGGCCAGGCTGCTTGGCCGGGAGCAGGCAGTGGCCAGATGGTAGAAGTGTTGGCTTTGGTAGGACGGCCTCTCTCTTCCAGCTGCCCTGAGGACCCCAGCCCTGACCCAGCTTTGATGTGAACTCAGGCCCGAGCAGAGCAGTTCCTGGGCCTGTGCCCTATCTTATCCCTCTTGTCCCAGCACCAGCTTTGGGGAGCACTCTATGCTGTGGACAGAGGGGGCTGCGTGTCTGAACCCTGTCTCTTGAGGCCTCCATATGTTCCTGTGCCCCAGCCTTTGCCGTAGGACACTCCCTACGAACCACTTCCTTTGGCTCCTGCACAGGCCCCAGCGATCAGCTTCTGCCTGTCCTGGGCTTCTGAGAATTTCCACTGAACTCATTCTTCAGAAGCCCTGTCTCTTCTCGTGCAGTCTTCTCCTCCTCTGGCTCCTACGTTTCTTGCCCCACCCACTTGTTTGCCATCTTCACGTGCTCCCTTCCTCTGCACCTCTTTGACCCGGATGAGGCACAAGCAGCTCAGGCGGTGTTCGGTTTCCTCCTGCCCCTGAGGCTTGCTCTCTCTGCCTTCTGTCCTGCTCTGAGCTCATGTTTCTCCCTCCTTCTCCTTCTGTCTTTGTTGCCGGACCACAGCAGTCACAGGTAAAAAGTTAGCTAGCATCTGAAACGCAGAGTTAAGTTCTGTAGTTGTTGAACTCAAATGAACTTAAATTCAGCCAACAATGTAGATTGCCTACTTCAGCTGCAGGGAGGTGGACACGTGTGACTAGAGACCGTGAGTGGAACAGTGTGGAGGTTGAGCTGTCTCATAAAGATGACACGAGGTCCAAGTGGCCGGCCTCCACAATCAGCTGTCATGGCTGTGCCACTGCGGTGCTTCCAGCCCAATGGAGGCCCTGGGATCAATGGCAGTCTCTCTGCACTTGGGGTCTAGGAAGTACATTAACTCTTTTAAGGTGTCTCAGGTAGGCTTATGCAGTTTCATCCACAGAGACAGACTGTGTCTGACAGAGGTTACCCACAGCATCTGTGATTCTGAGTAAAAACCATGCAGTGGTAATATGGACACCAAGAGCCACAGTGAACCCCACCTAGGCTGGTGGCCTGCCCCCCACCCCCCAGCAGAGCCCCTCCCAGCTGAGGTTGAAGAGAGCTAATGCCATCAAGGTATGCCCCACGGTATCCTGTGCTGCCTGAGCATGTGCCTTGACTGCCGGTCAGAGGTGGTGGCCCTGGATTGAAGGGTATCCAGGGCCACGCGATAGTCCGAGGGCGGTCGGTCACCCTACCAGAAGGCCCCCAGTGGCGATGGAGAGGAAGCTGACCTTTGGCTGCTGTGGCTAATCAAATATTTGAGTGGTCTATAGAAACTGCCACACACAAAATGAATATGTAGATTACTGTCAAAATCAGGGCTTCTTAATGTGCTTCTGTCTAAAAAAATCACAGCAAACTCAACACAATTCAGTTGTGAGATTCCCACCCTTCCCTTTTTGCTGAGCTGAAATTCTTAGGAAAATACACCTAAGAATGCCTTGAGGCTGTATTTAGCAGAACTAACAATTCCTGTGTTTCCTGCTTCCCTTGAGAATCAGGTGTTAAAACCTTAGATGTCTATTAAAAAGCAAGTGGGCCCAGGTTGCTAGCCCAAGAATGCCATTTATAAAGCTGTGTGAAAACAGGTGGCATTTTCCTTTCAGCACTTTCCAGTTCTCATATTCGTGTGAGCCTTTTGCAGACAGGCTGCAGCACGGCTTGCCTCTGCTTCCCCACAGCAAATACTCGCACAGCCTGTGACTGGCATTCCAGGAAATGTGGGGCTTATTTGTAGCCTTTGTGAGTCTGGGGCCATTCTGTCAGAAGAGGGTGATCATTAGGAAATGACTCTGCTCCCTGGATGGCCAGCCTCTGAGAACAGACTGGCTTTGCTCATCACCTTGAAAACAAAACGAGAGTCATTGAAAGCTAACAGGAATGCAGCTGCTTTTCGGGGAAGGACGGGTCCAGTTGGTCCACTGGACAAAGAGATGAATCTGTCTAGTTAGTGTTTTAGTTTTCTTTCTCCTCTGTACTCATTGCAGATGGCTCCAACCGATGAGCTAAGCCACGAGATTGCTGGCTTTCTTGACCAGACCTTGTACAGATGGGATCGCCTCTGCCTGGAAGCACCTAGGTCAAGAAAACTGGCCCGAGAGCTCCTGGCTGAGCTGCACGCTCACATCCAGCATCGGCCAGCTGCACATGGAGCTGCCGTGCATGCAGCAGGCTCCCCGAGATCTCGTGACGAAACAATGAGACTGATTCGTCGTGGAACGAGTAGTGAGGATGAGCCATAGACATCTTGGTGAGAGCTGCTAGAACACATTTTATGAAGTCAGAAGACAAATTCCTTAGCCCAAACTCAGTCTGTCTTATTAGTTCATGACTAGATTGTGCCTTGAGCATTCCCTACCTGCTCAGCCCAGCTGCCAGAGAATCACTGAAGACAAGCCTTGAATAGGAGAACACTTTCATTTCCCTTTTTCCTTATATCAAATGAAGATACACAACTATTACTTGAGTGGTTCAAAGTCTTTGGACCGAGAAATTGGTCATGAACCACTGATCAGTTTAGAAGTAACTTAGTCCTTTTCCACAGATCTCTTTTTTCAGAAATCAGGCTACTGTTATTGGTGTTTCTTTTAATCCACAGGGCTTTGAGATAAAGCCACACTCTTGCTTCCCTAAGAAATTCTTCACTAAGGAGTCTCTCGGGCACCTCCGAGGGGAAGCAGAGGCCATCAGGCCCAGTAGCAAGTGGTAGTGACTGGGGCCACTGCTGTGGTGGGCAGTCAAGCCAGCTCGGCTGTGGAGAACGGCACTGCTTAGCAATGAAATAAAGCCGGTTCCAATGCTAACTCTTTTTGCTTTCTGTTTGCTAAACACTCCCACCAAGGGAGCTCACATTGCCTCAGAGAGGACTGATGTGAGAATATAGGATATGTTCTGGAAGAATACATTATATTTCAGTTGTCTAATTAACTGAGGTGGGAATTAGAAATTCCTAATAAAGAATAGGTAACCCCAGGGGCGCCTGGGTGGCTCAGTTGGTTGAGCATCCGACTTCAGCTCGGGTCATGATCTCACAGTTTGTGGGTTTGAGCCCCACGTTGGGCTCTGTGCTGACAGCTTGGAGCCTGGAGCCTGCTTCTGATTCTGTGACTCCCTCTCTCTCTGCCCCTCCCCTGCACATGCTCTTTCTCTGTCTCTCAAAAATAAATATTTTAAAAAATTAAAAAAAAAGAACCCTAATATTTATTTTTACATCAATTGAAAATTTTTTCCCCTTCCAAGTTTGTTTTTTTTTCTTACATGAGCTAAAATCCTTCCAGGACCTCACTTTTTTTTTTTTTTTTTTTTTTTTAAGTTTAATCTGCGAATGAGCAAGCAGGAGAGGGGCAGAGGGAGAGGGAGAGAATCCCAAGCAGGCACTATCAGTGCAGAGTCCGACGTGGGGCTCAAACTCAACAAACCATGAGATCATGACCTGAGCTGAGATCAAGACACCCAGGTGCTCCTCAAGTTTATTCTTCATATGCATTGATTGTGTACTCTTTTGTGTGGGTCGAATCAGTCAGGACTTTTATGGCTACTTTGTTAGTGTTAGTAATCTCTGAGTCTCCTGCAATTTGAGCTCAGGTGTGAGTAGCGTTTTGTTGTATTAGAGGTCGTGGTTTTAGGGGAGTTTCCGTTTCGGTATATGGATCTACCTAAGGATCTGAAAAATTCAAGAACTTTTAACTTTTGAGAAATACTGCAGTTTGAACAGTGCACTGATAAAATACTTCAGTCATGACTACCAGCATTCTTACTTTCATAGAAAAAGTCTTCCTCAAAATGTGTAGTAGTTTTGATAAAGGAGTTTTAGGCTTCATTTAGAGTCAAGGATATCTCTCCTATGTTGTTTGCCATGGAAGCTGTGACCAGCCTCTGTGGGCATGAAGAAGGGAATCTGCTTAGTGGCTGTGAATAGTCCCTAAAGCTTGATTCCCACCAGGAATCAAATTCCCTTGTGGGTGTGCTCCCACTAGAAATCCAGTCATGCTGTATTCCACAGCAAACAATATAAACAAGACTGTTACCGACCTCAGACTGTTGAAGCTGCATTTCTGGAAGGTTCCTTCCTGTCCTGACCTTACCTCAGCCTGTTTGTAGTATCTTCAGTTCCTTGACAAAGCCTCTAAGTTCTCTCAAGCCTTGGACATGTGAGTCAGCACCTGACCAGACTATCTGATCTGGCAGCCAAGCGGTTCTTGGGTCTCAAGTGAACCTTCATTGTCTGTGAAGGCTTTCATGAAGGGAATAGGAGGCACTGGTTTGTGTACTGATTTTGTTTTCTCTCCTTGCCCTTTCCCACTAACAAGAGGGAGAATGCTCCACGGGGGAAACCAAGGAAAATGGGACTGCTCCGCAAACTGGAGGGGCAGCTGCAAAGCCTCACAGGCAGTCAGGCCCTGGTCATCACTTTAGAAGGGGTTACCCCATCATTCCATTCACTTCTCTGAGGGGGAGGGAACCTCCCAAAGGGCAGATGGAGGGGGGCACAGGGCAGAAAGGTGGGAAGCGACACCCTCCACTTGACAACCCCAGAAGACAGACACCTTGTGCTCCCTCCACTCCCGAGCAAGCCCATACCCAGCTACCAGTAAGGAAACCCAGTCAGGGCAGAGAAAGCCAGGGGCAGGCTGGAAACTCCACCTCCTCATTCAGTTGCCTTGGATTTGGGGGGGAAAGTCTGGAGACATGGGTGTTTTTCAGTTTCTTGAAAGAAGATCTCGCTAGAAAAGGGCTCTGGTGAGAATATACATCAAGGCAGGTGGCATGAGCAAAGCGAAGGCCCTGTAGGCCACTGAGCCTTGTCCTCCCTCCCCCCGTTGGAGAGCCAGGAGCACGGAGGCCTACGGCGTGCATTAAGCAGCAGGGCTGAGGCCCAGAGGCTGTATGTGGGGTTGACCGGACTGGGTTTCTTTCCAGCACAGGGTCTATGCCAGGCACGTGCCTTTGGCTTCCGCCAGTGAATATCCAGTGAAGAGTGGCTTAAACAGGCAAGACACCTGATGGTGTCAGACACACAAAACCCAGAGAGGTGGCTAATTCAGCCACTCAACAATGTCATGGCTGCAGATCAGCTTCACTGGAGTTCTGGCTTTTCTCTCCAAGTTCAAGAAAGCTGCCAAGCCCAGGCCTGACAGCCTCCAAGAAGGCTCTCGTGTCTCTGCTCGCAAGCCCACACCAGACCCTCATGTCATTGGCAGACCCAGCCGCCGCAGAATGGGGCTTGCTGCCACCCTGTTGCTAAGATTTATCGGGACACTAATGAGGCTTGAGCTTCAGGGCCTTGCACCACCTGGCCCCTCCCCAGGCCCTGGGAGAGGCCCCGGCATTGTGCTCCCATGGTTGTCTGTTTTGTAAAATCTGTAAAGAAACGTTAACTGCAACTGGCAAAAATGCCTCCGTGTGCTCCTACTGTCCCCCTTGCCCCTGGGCAGTGTGCACCTTCTGCGATCCAGCTGAGAGAAGCCAAGTTGGTTCGGCACCACTTCGGGGCACAGTGAAGTTACTGTGGAGGACCAGCTTCCAAGAATGCCGGCACCAGCCCGACCAGTTCAGCTGGTGCTGGCCCAGGGGCCGTGGCACAGCAGAAGGGTGGCCTGTGCCACCACAGGCCCGCAGGTGCACAGGAGCAACAATGAGGAAGTGTGAAGAGTCCTTCCAAGACCTCTGGCTTGGGTCTGGGGCGAACTTGATAGAGGTTTTCGGAGACCTGACAACAGCTCTACAATTCTGTGTTCCCCACAGCAAGCCGGGAAGCTGAGTAGAGCTTTCTAAAGTCTTAGTAATGAAGTTTTAGGTAAGCGTGTTGGAGAGACTGTGGGAATGTATAAAATCACTGTGCCAACAAGAGGTGATCAGAGAGGACAGAGCTGCCAAAAACTGGAGAGGAAAGGCATGACTGGCCACATATTAATGCAAAGGCTGTCACCCACTGGTACTTCATGGCGTGTGGCATGTTAGCTCTTTTAAATCTGTAATTTATTTTTTCATTATAAATAAAAAGTCACAATACATGTGAGTTTGTATTCACTAAAGAGTACAGTCTTAGAAAAAAGCTTCCCTTGTCTCCTCAATTATGGAAGTTCAGGCCACACAAAACCTGTATAGACCTGCCCCTAGAAAAGACCAATTTGGTGTAGCCTTTGGGCCTGAGAATCTTGCCGTCAGATACCTACAAACTGGGGTCCCACAGCCAGGGAAGAAGGGAGGGGGCTGCAGGGAGGCGGTTGGCAGGGGCTGCTGAAACAAAACGACGTGCATCGTACAGGTTTTTCTCTTCTGTAAGCCAGCCTCCCATACTACCACCCAGTGTAAATGGAACTGGCCTGTATACATTGTTCTTCCCCGATTCTAAAGATGGAGCTCGTCCGACAAAGCACAGCCCACACCCGCTGTGTGCACCACTGTTTCCCAGACTTGTGACCCTCATGCTGCAGCCTCCACAGGGTCCCCTAGGAGTCATGGGATGGAATACCCCCGCCCCCCCCCCAGTGGCATCTGCCGGACCCAGCCCACCCTGGTTCTGCAGACAGCTGGCATGGGTTTCCTGGATGGTCACTCTGCTTCCTGATGTGCCACCCCACACCTCTCCGTTGGCCAGAGGCACCTGAGCAAGCAGGGGGCAGGTGGCCAAGATGTGTCTCTGAAGAAGCCCCTTGCTGAACTGTCCTGGGCTGTTCATGTCATTGTGCATTTTTAGCACTTCTCGGCCCCGTTGCTCACTGGTGGGACAAGGATGCTGGGACAAAAATGGAAACATGTCTAGAGGGCAGGAGGAAGCCATACCTTCTGTCACGGTGGAGAAGTCACGAGCAGGGGCTTGAAAGGGGGGACCACCGCGGTGGCCAGAGATGTGAAGGAGATCAGAACGGAGCCTGTCCTGTTACCCAGAGGGGTAGGGGGCGAATGTGAGGAACGCTGGTCCTTGTTTGACAAGGAATGCGAATTGATTTTGCTTCCAGGGAAGCAGAGACATGAATTTTCTGTGCTTCTCTCCCTTCTTTTACTCTCTTCCCTCCTGTCCCCCTCCCTCCCGCCCCACCCCGTCAGCAGTGCTGGCAATAGCCTTTTCCTTGCCTGACACTGGTTTTCACATGGATTCCACAGACTGTCAAAACACTTGTTACTTATTACTCCACACCAAGCCACTTTACTCCTAAAGAACCAAAAGCAAGGCAAAATAAGTATGTGTGTGGTAAGGCCTTCTTCTTAAACCCAATTCCACAATTGTACCGTGAGTCCAAATCCTATCCCTCATACACAGACTGGTAATGAAGTCTACAACGTCAGCCTTTCCTTTTCCCCAGTCGCAACATAATCATGATGATAACTTCCTGTATTTGGGGTTTTGGGTAGGACACTCGGATTCTTTTCTGCAGAAAGTTTCACATTTAACTTTTCTGTAGAAAAGCAGAGTTAAATCAGTGTTGAACATCTCACTGGCCTCTGGTGTTTCCCTCACTATGACGAATCCACGGATATCGGCCGGGATTCTTGGTGGCAAGCCACAGGATTGGACACAATGTTAAAAGTAAAAGGGAACTGATCAAAAGTATCTAAAAGCCCACAGAATTGTCAGGCAGACAGGACTTAGTGCCAGGCAGCTAACAACAGTGCCCAGACCTGGCTTCAGAATGACCTGTGAGGAACCTCCTGCTGTCGCCACCAAATCCTGCCACATAGAACCTTTGTGGCTTGTTTGTGCGAGGCCCACCACCCCCACAGGGACACAGTCCCTGTCCCCACTCTGGGGCACCAGTGCATCTGACAACCTGTACGTTGGCTGGAAGGGCACCTGGAAAAGCACGTGTCTGGCTTATTTTGCTTCCATGACATTACTGGACACCTTGGATACCAGTGGTCTCCTACTTACAGGAAGGGGTCAGGGCCTAGGCAGCTAGAGACAATAAAAACTTCACAATATGTATCACCTACTCTTTAGCATTCGAGAAGGTTGAGTAACATGAAAGAGCCCGACTACTAATCCAGAAGAGGTAGAGAAGGGCCCTTGGCAGAGAGCCAGTGCGCAGACACCTGAGGCCGAGTTTCTCCAGTGTGGCGCGATTGACAGTGTAGAGCAGGTGCATCCATGTGGGGGTGTCATGTGCGCTGGAGGGTGTTAGCAGCATCCCTGGCCTCTCCCCACTAGGTGCCAGCCCAGCGGCGACAAGACTGTCTCCAGAATGTCTGGGGGGAACCCCCCTCACCCTCCGGTGGAGAACCATTGCTCTAGCTGGGGGTTTGTTGTTTCCGGAAAGACATCCTGGAGAGAAACACAAACAGTTTCAGACATGTAAATTAGACTTAATAGGATCCTAATAGAACTAGATAATCTGAATCCAAAATTCTTAGGGAAAAAATAAGCAATCAGGAACAGGCAGGAAAAATCTGACAGTAAAGTGTAATGCGGTATAAAGAGATGGAACAAGCACTGGCATGTGCTTTAAGGCTGCAGTGTGACCGCAGTGTGGTAGGACCAAGGGAGCTGCACACAGAGACCCCCATCTGGGTGGCGAGCCCCTCCTCATGGACCCAGCCAGAAGTCCTCAGGTCCCGCACAGGCCTGGGCAGCCTCTAATCCCGTCAGTCCCTGTTTCCTCCCTGCCAGTTTTCCCTTGGCTGGCAGAACATTCTAGGGCTTCCCCTCAGCTGGAGAGCTGGTCCCTGCTTGTCCCCTGACCTTTTCCCGGGGAGCGCTCCCAGGCTTCATCTTTGCACCTCTGCCCTGTGTACTTTCCCTGCACTGGGCTTTCACGTAGTATCTTTGTGCAGAGGGGCCACACCCTCTCCTGGACCACAGGCCTGGACGTCCCACTACCCACTGGGCATCCCCTGGAGGTCGGATGACCATCTCAAATTAACATGTGCAAAGCCGATGCCACCAGTTCCACGCCATCCCCCTAAACCCACGATCTTCCCACGTCAGTGGATGGTAACTCCATCTTTCCAGTGACTGAGACCCAATTCTGTAGTTACTCTTGATTCTTCTCTCTCTCACTCCCACATCCAAGCCATTAGAATATTCTGACCATTTCTTGCCCTCCACTCTTAGACACTGTCATCTGCCTGGCCTCCCTGCTCCTGCCCACCTTGCTGCAAGCAGCCTTAGAGATCTCTCTCCAGTGCAACATGGCATGCCGCTGTTCCAGGCATTCCAAATGCTCCGCACTTCACGCTGAGTAAAACCCAACATTCTTAAAATGGCTTTAAGGCCCCACACAATCTGGACCCCTTTTACTCTCTGACTTCTCCTAATTTTCTCTGCAACTCCTTCACCCACCTACCACCACCACCACATGGGCCCCCAACAGTGACTCCACACATGGTATACTCCAATACCAGGGCCTTTGAACAGGCTGTCCTGAACCTCCTAGACATGCAGGCCAGTTCCCTTGTCTGCTCACAGGTCACCGTCTCCATGAGGCCTCCCTGACATTGACAATTGCACTCTACTCTCCTCCACTTCTCACCCTGCACTACCTTGGCTTTTGTCCCCGACACACCACTCCTAGACACCAGGTAATCTACTTACACCTTTTGTCTATTCTTGTCTCCACTACAGGTGCCTGAAATAGTTGCAGGCATATCAAAGATGCCCAATAATTATTTTTTGAATTGATCTGTAAAGGGATTTAGTATATGATAAAAGCATTTTGATCAACAGGGAAAAGATGATGACGGGAAATCCAGTTGGATCTCCACTTCTTTGATGAAAAGACACATTCCAAAATAAAATGTCCAACCCTCTTTCTTTACCAAATGTCAGCATCTTGAAGTCTGGGCTGGGGTTCTCTCCACAGAAGGCTCTGGCAGTTCTGCTTGGAACTGGGTGGTAGGAAGGCTGCTGCTACTCTGGGAAGAGAGCCTATTACTAAGATAAATAAAAAGCCGTTTATAGAAGCAGAACCTCCCTGATGTAGAAAGAATGTTTTTCTATTTCATTTAGAATTCCTTGCTTCCCCCTCCCCCCACACCCACGTCCCTGCCTGGGTCTGCAAGTCGACGTCCCAGGGCCACAGCTTCCAAGAAGGCCTCTTAGTCCTTTGTGGGGAGGCCAGGGAGGAGGGAAGGGGTCTTTCCCTGCCCGAGGTGGGGAGGGCCTGAGGTCCCACCCATATCACATGGAAACTTCCACAAATTCTCCATTTGGCGCCCTTCAGCCAAATGGGAGCACTTTCTATGTAAGACAGAAAACCCACGGGCACCTGAGTAGCTCAGTCAGTTAAGTGTCCAATTCTTGATTTCATCTAGGGTCATGATCTCACAGTTTATGAGACTGAGCCAAGTTGGGCTCTGTGCTCACAGCATAGAGCCTGCTTAGGATTCTCTCTCTCTCTCTCTCTGCTCCTCCCCTGCTCACATTCTCTCTCTCTCAAAATAAATAAACATTAAAAAAGAAAACCCAGAAACCAGGACACCTGGGTGGCTCAGTCAGTCTTGGTTTCAGCTCAGGGCATGATCTCACAGTTTGTGGGTTTGAGCCCTGCATCGGATTCTGTGCTGTCAGTGCAGCCCTGCTTGGGATTCTTTCTCTCCCTCTCTCTCTGCTCCTCCCCTGCTGGCTCTGTCTCTCTCTCAAAAATAAACATTTTTTTAAAAAAGAAACCCCAGAAACCACAGAAGACAAATAAAATTGACCATACAGAAACTTTAGCCAAAAATCCAGGGCACCTGCATGGCTCAGTTGGTTGTCTGACTCTTGATCTTGGTTTTGGCTCAGATCATGATCTCATGGTTTGTGAGATAGAGCCACATGTCAGGTTCCACACCTAGCATGGGATTCTCTCTCTCCCTCTTTCTCTGCACCCCCCAAATAAATAAAAAAATAAAAATTTAAAAACAAAATAACCGAAAATCTAAATAGAAATAACACTCTGGGGGAAATCATTTGCAACACGTGACAAATAACTAAGTTTCTAACTGTAAAAGCTCTTCTACATCAATAGAAGGCCTCCCAACCCAGAGACTGATGGGCCAGTGATACAAACACTGCACACAATTAACAGGAGAAATACAAAGGACTCTGGCAAGACTTTTAAAAAATATTTAACACGGCTATGAGAAACTCAATTTTTTGTCCCATATCGATATGGTTGGAAAAGCCAAAAGGACTGACACGGCCAGATGGGTGAGGGGTGGGACACAGGCACTGTTCCACATAGAGAAGGACAAGTGGTCATGTTGTAATATTTAAAATGTATACATCCCTGGGGCGCCTGGGTGGCTCAGTCGGTTAAGCATCTGACTTCAGCTCAGGTTGTGATCTTGTGGTTCGTGAGTTCAAGCCCCACATCAGGCTCTGTGCTGACAGCCTGGAGCCTGCTTCAGATTCTGTGTCTCCCTCTCTCTCTGCCCCTCCCCAACTCGACCTCTGCCTCTCTCTCTCAAAAATAAAATTAAAAAAAAATTTTTAAGTAAAATTTAAAAAATAAAATGTATACATCCCCAAAACAGTGTGGTAACAGAATCGCCATATGATCCAGCAATTCCACTTTTAGGTGTATTCCTGAAAGAACTGAAAGCAGGAACCCAGAGGAGTATTTGTCCACCATGTTCCCTGTGGCTCTACACAGCAGCCAAAGATGGAAACGATCCAAGGGTCCATCGACAGATCAGTGGATCAACACAGGGGTCTATCCGGACAGAGGAATATTACCAGGAATGAGGCTCTGACACCTGCTATAGCATGGACAAAACTTGAGAATATTTTGTTAAGTGAACAAAGCCAGACACAAAAAGACAAATACTGTGTGATTACACACAATATTTATAAGAGGTGCCCAGAGTAGACAAATTTATAGAGACAGAATGGAGGTTGCCAGGGGCAGGGAGGGGGCGGTCTGGGGATGGAAGTTAGTGTTTAATGGGGACAGAGTTTCACCCTGGGGAGATGAAAAAGTTCTGTGGACAGGCGGTGGTGATGGTCGCACAACACTGGGAAGGTACTTAATGCCACTGCACTGTATGCTTGAAAATGGTTAAGACAGTAAATTTTCTTATGTAAATTTTCCAAAATTAAAATATTAAATAAAAAAATTTTACATATCCTGTTCTCCATTAACAAATATCCAGTTCTTCAGAGCCACCGTTTTCCATTTCGGGTTGCAAGGACCCCGCCGGAACCCACCCACAGACACACTGGTGCCGTGAATACCCAGAATGCCCAGGGAGACTTCCTGCAGCACTGTTTCAAATAGGCGCTCACTGAAAACAGCTCGAAGGCCCCGCGGTAAAGGGACCAACAAATGAACAAAGAGGAACACACACCCTAACAGTTGATGCTAGGCCCTGTTATCAGGGTTTTACATCAACTCATTCATCAAATTCTCACAACCACCTAACAGAGTTATCCAGTTTACAGATGAGGAAACAAACCCAGGGAGATGCACAGACGACGTCTGGCAGGGCCGGGCTCTGAGCAAAGGAGCCCACCAGCTATGTGTCACTACTGCCTCCTGAAGGGTGTGATGTTCAGACCACAGGAACGTCCAAACAGAAGTCAAGCTCCTCCTGCGAGCCAATCTTGAAAGTCTGTCACGTGGAAAGATCGGTGTGCGCTCTGCTCCCATGTGGGCACAGAGCCGGGGCCGTGGACGTGCGCTTACCGGAGTGCATCTGTGGAGTCAGTCTGTGCGGGGCCAGGCCCGTCAAGCTCCTAATGGTGAAGGTTTTGGAGAAGGGACCAGGTGAACATGTGGTGGGAAACCTACTTTTTGCTCTACATATTGTTTCTATTTGTTTGCATCTTTGATGTATACCAAGAAAAAAAAATTGTATTCAGCAACACATACAGGTGGATTCAGGTTTGCCTGTTGCAAGACAGGCTTATGTCAACCGGTGCTAGGAGGGAACGGGGGTTCAGGGCCACCTGGAGTTGCACAAGGGGACACCCTCCCTGGTATTTCCCGTACTTTGCTCAGCACCATGCCATTTTACAGGTTATTTAAGGGACTTATGTTCTGGCCTTGAACATTGAGTCTTCTACTAAAAGACAACCTGGTTGCATCCAGATGCCAGACTTACAGGGAAGATGGCCTGAGGACTGGGGTTTCCCGAGCATCCCCGGTGGGAGCAGGGTGTGGGCCATGACCCAACATCCCAATTATCCTCTCATTTATCCCCATGACACACACTTACTTTGAGAGCCTCTCCTTACCGTACGTGATGTTCAAGTCCTGGGAGACTGAAATCAGGCGGTTGGGTGGTGGAGCCTGAAGCATCAGGCTGAGGAGCGCTGAGGTCTTAGCCCAGAGGGCTTCCTTTCCTTCTGCCTTTCCCATCTCCGGGAGTATCCTCTCCAGTCCTAGGACACTCCTGCCCCCGAGGCCTGTTCTGCCAGACCCGGTGCTACAAGGGAAGACTGTTAGAACGGAAAAGAACTTTCTGGAACACGGGGCTCTTGGCAGTACTGCCAGGGCCCAACCACATGCGGTTCCGGCACCTCCCGCACCGCCCACAGACAGGAACGACTCCTGGGCTGGGCTCCGGCAGAGGAGCCACCGCCATAGGCCGGCAGAAGGAGCACAAGGAGGCTTAAGAAAAGAGAAACCGCGGCATCCTGCACTCCCTCAGTGTGACAGCGGCGTAAAGTGGCAGAGCCGTCGGAAGTGACTCAGGGAGCTGGAGCAGGTGGCGGGACGAGCCTTTTGAGAGTTCTCCGTCCCTTCCCAGTCCTGGGGGCTGAGGAGCCAAAGCCCTGGGCTCATTTTATCTCCACCAGGGCAGTTTCACGTGCGCTGTGTGGGACAGATGGAAATCTGCGGCCGGAGAGGCTTTTACCTGCATTTCTGCGTTCTGCTTTGCATCACGCATGCGCGCGCGCGCGCGCGCACACGCGCACACACACGCCGGTCTTGTTGCTATCACCAGCCCTTCCCAGGCCCGGCTCCCAAGCGTGGGCTGCTCCGGCAGGTCCTCTGCACCCGTGCTCCGACACCAGGGTGCCCGATCCCCACCCGCCATCCTGGCAGGAGGCTCTCAGCAACCAGTGCTGGTCCTGGGAACGTCTAGTTTTACAGGAGTTTCCTTCCGCCCCCGGGCTCGGCTGATGGCCGCCTCCTTCTTTTTTCACACCCTCTGGACTGGAACAGAAATGCCTTATTAGCCGATCAATCTCCCAGACAGCACCAAAGGGTGGGAAAAGATCTATAAAACCCCCGCCTATGAATAGCCCGGATCCGCCTCTCCTCCCATTCCACCCTGTAAACCCCCAGGGCCCAGCCAGGGAAGGCCCAGGTCATTGTCCTCAGGACAGTGGCCTGGGGCGGGAGCCATGAGTTCATGCCCTCCCCGCTGAGCTTGGCCTCGGGCACCACCCTGGGAGGTCCAGACAGCCCTTTAAACCCACACCTCCCTCAGGCTTCTCTCTACCCCCCCAGCCCCGACCTTGGGCTGAAGGGGCTCCAGAAGTCTAGGGTCCCTTAGGTATGGAGTCTTTACCATAGCTGGGCACCCCGCCCCCACCCCGCACTGAAGCCCCCCCACCTCCCCCTCTGTAGCAGGAGCCGGTTCAGCCCAAGGTGTCCTGAGGAGAGGGCACTCCAATGGACCATCTAACCCCAAAGCAGCTGCACTTCGTCACCTGCCTGTGACAGCTGCAGCAGCCCCTCTCTTACTTCTCAGGAATGGGGTGCGGTGGGCCCTGTCACCCCAGGCAGGCTGGCTAGCAGAGGCCACAGGCCTGGGGTGCCCAGAGATCTGTCAAGCAGGAGGCCCTTTGGGACAGACTACTCACTCACCAGTGTAGGTCTGCCCTGCTGAAGGGGTGGGCAGACCCCCTTCATGCCCCTCATTCTCCTACCCGGCCGCTCATCTACTGAATGAGCAAGTGGTTGGCCCAGAACATAGAGCTCTAAAAGCACTGGCCCTTGATCACAGCTCACTCAGCTTTTGCTTTCCAGCTGCCCGGTGGGTTTCAGGTGTCTTCGGTGAGGCCGACTGAGGCCGAGGCAGGCACTGTGAGATGGGCCGCCCCACGCGGCTCCCCACAGCTCCAACCCAGGCCGAGGCGCAGCCTGCACTCACCCTTTGCCAAGTGTCCACACTGAACCAGCCAGGCCAGGAAGAAAGCCAGAACGCACTGGAAACATCTGTCTGAAGCCTCTCTTTTGGAGCTCTGTTCTTCATTTTAAAGGGATGGTGGAAGGTTAGGGACGCAGTTTACTATTTCTGGTTCCTATACTTGGGGTACCGGGTTCTTCTTGCTATTGTGACATGTCTGTACCTCATTTGGGATGGAGACTATTACTTCGATGTTTTGATTTGAAATTCCAATAAAAATAAATGCTTTGAAACCCTGTAATCCTAAAATAGAGGCCAAGAGGGAGAACTGAAACATCTTCCCTTGTATTTCTTTCCTGCCTCCTCCCCCACCTCCATTTCCAGTCCTGGTACAGACAGAGCTCCCAGCACTTCGGCCCTGGCTGAGGCCCAAAGCCGGGTGGTGGGAGCCGGACAGGCAGCAGGGGCTCCTGGGGTGGGGTGGGGGCTCCCACACCTCCTCCTTCTGAAGCTCGGCCCCTCAGCCTAACTGCAGAAGAGGGGGCACAGGACCACCTCAGGCTGGCCAGGGGGGTGGCAGCCAGGCCCCAGCCAGGCCAAGCACAGGGTGGAGGACCCAGGGGACCCAGGGGACCAGAGGCCTGGCCGCTGCCAAATATGCTGGAAGCCAAGGTGAACCGGGAGATGGGCTCCTGTCCCCAGCCTGACTTGCTCTTGGAAGACACAGCGTCTGCTCACTGAGGGGTGGAGGCCCCTGGTTCTAGAGAGGTGGACGGTGTTTGGCAGTGCACCAGTCAACTCAGAGAACAAGACTGCTTCTTGGATAATTTCTGGTAGAACACCACCCGTCCTGTGCTTGACCGCCTGGCTGGGGTGGTGGCAGGCTCCCGCAGTGTCCCCCACATCCCTTGCAAGGGCTCGGCGGGCCTGGGCTCCTCCCAAGAAGGGAGACTGCTTACAGACTCCACTCCTGGTGGAGATCCCCCGACAGCCCCCGTGAAGCGACTGGTTCCTGACAGCCAGTAAAGGCTGAGTGTTTCGGGGTCAGAGTTACCACTTAAGGAAGCCGTAAGGGGCAGGCACCACGGTTGCTAGGGGTTTCTTTGCTTTGCTAGACCAGGGAACCCACGGGGATTTGTGGGACCCTCTGTTGGGGATGTGCGATCTTGCTGGTAAGAGGCTTGTTCCTCTTGGTTTACTTCCCACGCTCATTCTGGGGATGGTTCATCCCGTCACATCTGCTTCACATGGGAATCGTGGCGGGGGTCAGGGGAACCACCAAAGCCAGAAACGGGGTCCGGGGGAGCAGACAGCAGAAACTGTGGCACCGAGAAAGTGTGCCAGACTGCCATGCAGACAGGTTTTTTTGACTCCTCCACGGTGACTTGAGTGCATCTGACTCAAGTTGCCATTTTCCCAAAGCAGGTCACCTGGGGTCACCTGACCCCACCCTGGCCCAGGCCCATTCTGACAGCAAATGGGATGAAGAGTGAGGCCTGTCAACCCTCAGCCCGTTGGTGAAGAGGTGGGCCGTCCCTGACAAGTGCAGCACTGAGTGCACAGGCCACAGCATGTGGTGCAGTCCCAGGGAGGAAAATCCTGAGGCATGTGGACCCACATTCATATGCTGCCTGTCACTTAGTAGGACACCTCGGGGATCTGGCCTGTTAAACCCGTCGAGGCGAGATCCACAGTGGGAACCAGGATAGGACAGGCTCACACCCAGATCCTGGTCTCCACCACAGCCCATCTTCTGTCCCCAGGGCTCCTGGGTCTTCTGCGAATTCTCCGGCCTGGACCGAGGCCACTCTTGGGAGGTGCCACGTGGTCATGTGAAGAAAAGCAGCCCAGGGAGGGCAGAGTGCTTTCTAACTCATATCCTACTACACGCCCTAGGTGACCCGCCACGGTTACCAGCATGAAGCTTTTTTCTGCAAGCAGATGAAACATTTAAAAAAGTAGCATGTTGGGGCGCCTGGGTGGCACAGTCGGTTAAGCGTCTGACTTCAGCCAGGTCACGATCTCGCGGTCCGGGAGTTCGAGCCCCGCGTCAGGCTCTGGGCTGATGGCTCAGAGCCTGGAGCCTGTTTCCCTCTGTGTCTCCCTCTCTCTCTGCCCCTCCCCCGTTCATGCTCTGTCTCTCTCTGTCCCAAAAATAAATAAACGTTGAAAAAAAAGAATTAAAAAAAAAAAAAAAAAGTAGCATGCCGGCCTTAGAGACCTGCCTCCTGGCTGACGGCGGCCACTCTGCAATCCAGCAGCCCCGCCAGGCTCTGGCCGCGGGCTCCTCCTCCGCACCCTCGCTGCTATCCTCTTAGGAGATGCTGAGGTGCAAGCTAGGAAAACCTGTTCGAGATTCTGAAGAAACTCGGAAGGGGTGGATAACGGGGTGTGGTCGGAGCACCAACAGGAGGTCTCCGTGCAGGCCCACTCACTCTTCCTCCCTCACCTTCCCTGTGGTCCCTGTGGGGACCACACCCGACACAGGTAAGGATGCCCGCGTCTGCAAGCCAAGAAGGCAAGCAACCCACGGGACTCAGCCGAAGCCGTGACCGGGGGCGTCAGTTCAGATCACCCCAGAGGACTTGGGATCACGGGAGCAAGGCAATTAGCTGTCTTGGTGCAAAATCCCGTGCGTGTGGTAGCTCAGCTCTGCCTCAGTGGTTTCTAAGGACAAAGGAGGCTTTCACAAGAAGAGGCTAAGCACTGGGCCGGCTGGTTGCCCACAGCCCACGAGGAGGCAGTGAGTGGCTGTGTGCACACAGCCAGGTGGGCAAGCGCTGTCGGTGCCTCTGGGTCCCTTCCCGCTCCACCCGAGACGGCCGAACACTCACACAGACCAGAGGGAGACAGTGTCATTTATCCCAACGCTTCCCAGGAAGCAGCGTTCTTGCATTTATTCAAATTCACAAATAAAAATCTTTTTTGAGGGAGAGAACATGCAAGCCGGGGGGAGAGAGAGAGAATCTTAAGCAGGCTCCACCCTCAGCATGGAGCCCAACAAGGGGCTCGATCCTATGGCCCCGGGATCCTGAGCTGAACTCAAGAGCCAGGTGCTCAATCGAGTGAGCCACCCAGGGGGCCCCCAAAATTTGAATCTTGTACCACTATGGCTAACAAAGCACATACAATCATATGCAACGCATGTAACAGAGAAGAGCAAACCCCTAGGAAACCTTCTAGAGTAACAGTCACCGTTAAAAGAATTCTGGAGACCAAGAGCTTTTAATGAAGGAATGTGTTAAAACCACGCTTCCTCCCACAAGCCCGATGCAGAGCCGGGTGAACACAGCCTGGAGCCGCACTTGAGGCTGCTCTCGTCCAGCTCGGGCTCAGGCACAATCTCGGGATGGTACCAACCACTAGGGCTTCCCGCAGTTTCACACCACCCTCCCTCCAGAACAGCGCCTGGAAGCTTGGTTTCGTGTGCGTGTGCGCACGTGTGCGCCATCAGAGCAGGAGCATACCCTTCACGCTCCCATGGCCACCTGGGAGGGTGACAGACCAACCAGTGGACAGGAGGGACGGTATCAGGTTGCAGAGAATACCCCTGGGGTAACGTCATTTTTCTTTTTAAACAGTATTAAAAAGTAATAAAAAGTATGAAATTCAGAAGCACGCAGGAATACAAAAACAGCAATCATGTTTTATTATGAACACATCTTGGATTCTTACCCTGCCCTTTCAGAAATAGCTAAAGAACAAGACCTAGCAATCAAGACAATCCTGTAGGATCTTTCTGAAATGACCCAGAGAAGAATACCAAATGGTGTTCACTGATCCCAGTATACAGAATCTCTGACTTCCTGGAATTCTAAAAAACATCCAGTGCAGCCATATGCTGAGAGGATCCATGTAACAAGTTCAGCAGTTTTTCTGATTTTTTCTCAGACAGCTTTCATCGTTTGTGTGAAAGAACTGCCTTGACCTCACAGAAGAGATCCAATTCAGATTCCATGTCTTGGGGTGGCAAGTTCAGGGCGGGGGACAAAGGCACCACGCGGTCCGTGAACTCCAGGGACAGCAGCCTCTGGAAAGAGAAGCACCAAGGCCTGGACGCCGCTGGCTGATGGCTTTAGCAGCCCCAATACCCTTCCTTTGATGTCCAGGGTCAATGCGATCCTGGTCCCACCAGGGCTAGGAGTAGATGCATGAAAAAGAATCTCGCTGTGATCTTTCCTGCAAAGGAAACAGCAATAAAATTTACAGCCTGGTAACAACGGAGGAATTCTTGTAAACCAGTACCGCTGCGTGCCTTCGCTCTCCACTTTGGAGACAAGACTGAGAGGATGGGATGAGACCCGCGGCACCTCACGACCCCACAGTGGGGTTCACAGCCGCACTGCTCACACACGGCTGTGAAAGCCAGCGACCGTAACCCGGGCCCCATTCTTTGCACCTGCTTCTGCAGCCTGAACCCAGCGCACAAGGAGGCAGTGTGGCCTGGGTCCCGTGAAGCGCTAACCGCGTTCTGTTCTGCCTTTAGGAGCGGAAGCCCGTCCCCCTCGTGTCAACATATCACTACGATGCCACCAACATCCACACCCCAGGGCCACATACAGATGGGCGCCGCCGCTGCCGGGGGTCCAGGCGCGCGGTCTTCGGTGAGCGCAGTCCCAGCTCCGGAGCCTCCGGGCACTTACACACAGGAAGGCTTTTTGCTCTAGGGCTCGACTCCTGTTCCTGCTGAACTGAGCCAGTGTGTAAAATGAGAACTGATATCAGCTCAGTAGGCACCGGAGGGCGGGTCCAATCGACAGCCCGGAAGCAGTGCCTCAGCTGGGAGCTCCTGCGCCGGCCCGCGGGGCTGCGAACACAAAAGAGAGGTTACCATGCTCGGGAGGAGGGGGAGACCGCAACCAGGGGTCTCCTCTGAAAGCAACAGCCCTACTCACATGCAACCAACTGCTGACAGTTTTGTCTGGACTTTTTGCCGGCGCATTTAGCTTTAGTTTGTACGTAAGAAGAATTTTTGCAGCTTTCAATGCATTTGACCGTTCAGACAGGTGTCCAATCAGTGGACTGATATTTCCGCAGACTTTCGGTACACTCGTGCATTCACGACAGGAGAAAGTGCATCCTCGGAGCCACGCGGGTGTCGCCTCGTCCGGAGTGGCGCCCGGCGCCTGAGCGGACCACCCGGCGGCGGCCTCTGCCCCAGCAGCTCCAACTTAACTGTCCCCATCTCACCTTCTCTTCAGGTGCAGAACTTAGCCACTGTGAACAAAGCGGAAACCAGTCACTGTTCACCAATCAGCTAAGCTCTGCACCTCGTCAGAGAGGTCATCGGCTGGGCACACTGGGGGGGGGGGGGAGCTGGCGAGCATCTTCCACAGCCGTCGGCTTCTTCCGTTTCTGGAGAAGAGCTACAAGATGAGCGTGTTCTCCGAACTGCAGAGAGAGAGAACTATGGCTTCCGGAGGAGCAGCCAAGGTCGTGGTTGCGTGGTAATCCCTGGCAATGTGATTTTAATCTGAAGTCACAAATCAGCATGCCAGGAACCCAAGCAGCCAGAGCACTCGGAGCAGCGCCGCGCCTGCTCACCGCCCGCACCGCACGCGCTGGCTTCCTCACGCACCAGGCGCCGACACCGCTCCGCCCGCTACCGCGTGGCCTTGACTTCGCCTTGTTGCGCGTTTACCTGGCGTCCCAGAGGCCCAGTGTCTTAAATCGAAAGGGCTCTCTGTGCAGCCTTGGAGCACAAAATTAAAAAGGCAACGAGCGGCTGCCCCTGCGCGGTTTGCCGTCTGCACCCGCGGGGCCGGCAGGTGCCGTCGTCGCTGAGGGACGGCCGAGGGGCGGGGCACGCACGGGGCCCCCACGTTCACCCACAAGGGGCAGGAACGGGAAGAGTTCCCAGGAAGGAGCAGACTCGTGACCACCTCCCCGAAAACTCACGACGAGGAACGGAGAGCCATGGTGCCCGCTGTGGTTCTCCACAAGCTGGAACAGGGGACAGTGGGCCGAACAGCCCGCCCCACTGTGTTTCAGTCTTCAAGAACCCCAAACTCTCCATGAAACCAAAAATCTAAAGAGAAATATGATCTATACTCTTACTACAGGGGGCCCACCACAAGGGAACCGGTCCCTCTCAACTGGCCCAGCCCTGAAGGACCCGAAGCCACCAAGGAAAGGGTCTGGGTCCCGCTATACAGGACGCACAGCCATGGCAATCATTTCCACTACTCTGTTTCCTGGGAAATGTGGTTCCTGCACTCTTATGGAAAAAGAGGATCCTACTTTAAAAATCCCTTTTCTCCCCTTCATATCACAGTTCTTTCAAATAACTAAGACACTAACACATGTTAGAAATGGTCTTAATATATACAGCAAAATATCAGAAGCAAACAAAATCTGACACTGGGTTAAGAATACCAACATAAAATATTAAATAACCATTAAGCATTCTACCTGTCGATAAGCTGTAGAACATGAAAAATGCTTGAGATCTGATGTGAAATTAAAAAAAAAGACAGAATTAGACGGGCCCCATTACATCATGTGAAACCGTGAAGAAACACTGAGAAGGTAACAAATGACGACAATACACCCACAGCCCCACAGCTGTACTTAACAAAGCAGCACATACCCCTGCTACGTGACTTGTGAAATGCAGAAACCCACAGTTAAACACTCCTTAGAATGTACATCTAATAGGTCAATTCCAAGACAATTAACAGGAAGCAGCTTAAATAACTTAGGACTTGCACTGCAGCGTAGACCAGGAGGAGATTCCACTCCAACGTGAGGTGAGAAACCAGGCACAGCGGGGTCGAGGAGCACATGGCACACCTTGGCAGGAGGCCCTCAAGCTGGTCAGAACCCTCATGTTCTCATACAGATGGTGGGCTGGGGATGGACCCAGACGCCTGCACGGAGCTCAGGGTTCGAGGTAACCCAGCAACGTGCTCCCGTGTGAGCCCTCACCAGAAGACTGGATCAGTGCTTCCACCATCCAAACCTATTCCAAATGCTCTCCTGTGTTTTTGTCCCTACAAGTAACAAAACCTAAAGTGGCCAAAGCAGTGCCCAGGGAAGTGATTCCGCCGGGGTGAGCAGCCTCTGCTCCTGGGGCCAACCTGGCCAGCCTGGCGTGAGTTCTGCCTGCACTCCCAGGCCACCAGCCACTGAGGAGTGGAGGACCATGGCTCAGCGCCTCCTTATCGACTCACGTGGCTCCTACGAGGAATCTCTGGTCAGAACCGAACAGTGGAGAAACGGAAGAGAGAGAATCACCTCTTCAGAATAACATCTCGGCCACCACCTGGGCTGAGGATCTGTCCATCTGCTCCTTGGTCAGCTCGAAGCAGCGGCGGGCGACCTGCTGCTGCCGGGAGTCCTCGCTCACCATCAGCTCCCCGTAGAGGTAGATGCCCATGGCCTGTGGGGCACAGAGCACGGAAGGGAAAGAAATGACACGTCCACACGCACACAGTCTGCGCTGTTGGAACACACACTTGCCCGTGTGGAAACTACAAAGACCCTAGAGAAGATGGCCGAGTGGCTGTCCTCCTGAAGCCGTTTTCGATCCCTTCACTTTCTTGTTCACACTGAAGCCCCCTGGAATTCTTAACAATCAATTCCATCAACAGGACTGTGGTGGCAATCTAATCGGTGACAGAATGACGTACGAGCATTTCTCCAGGGATGACTGTGTCGGGATCACCAGGGAGAGTCAGGGAGGTCCCCACAATGCCCACCACAGAAACGTGCGTGGCTGAAAGTGGCCTCCGAGGCATCGTGTGCGTGTCACAGGGTTGCAGGACCTCTCTCAGGGAAGTACGCCCTGAGGTGTGGCTGGGGAATGAAGACCAGCACGTCACATGGCACCACGGCAGGGAGAACGTCACCCCACCCAGGGAAATATGTCCGCTGCGTCAGCCGAGCCCGACAGAGCCCCTCAACCATCCCTGCCGTGGCAGCAAACACCGCCTCTTCAGTTCCCAAAACAATGTTCTCCACACATACTTTAAATTAGAGCCACTGAAGAAGACATGGACACATACTGTGACAGCTAAGCCACGGCCTGACCCAAGACTTGGGGATGCTGTCATTTGGTACTGACAATGTTCCACAGACAAGCACATCTGCATTTTTCCTACAGTTTTACAAACAGCCAGTTAGGTTCTGGAAGACCAAAAGAACCCTTTGGTTCTGCCTTTTCTCTGATTCCAAGCTTACTTATGCCACGGGTTACATTCTGTTGGAGCAAATTAGAGGGCGGATCTCAAAAGATCCTTTTAGCACAAGATAAAAATTTGGTAGTATGGGGCTCAAAAATCCTTTCCTTAAAAAGCTGAGTTATGGTCATCCTTATTTGGCAATGGTCTTGGCTCTAAAAAGGAGTTACTTCTGGTTTTCAGAACAGACCTTAAGTTGCTCTTATATTTTGTCTTTGTTGTCTGTGTTTCCAAACACCTCTGCTCCAACTGTGCAAATGTGACATTTCTCCTAGTACAAAGTCATGTACTTTTCTTTGTGGGAAGAACGAGCCCTTACTTGCCGGCTGCCCCCCATACTCAGGCCCTATCAAAAGTCCCTTTGTTTGCCCCACCCCCACTGAAGCATGGCTCCATTCTCTCAGCCCACAGTACCCGGCGGAAAGCTCGCTCACAATGGTCACGCTAACAGCAACCAGCTGCGGTCTGCCTTCCAGCAGCTGACAGAACCCACAGAACACACATCACCATGCACGGCCGTGCGGGGGCAGACGTGGGTGGTGCAGAGGATGCAAGGCAGACACCCCCCAACACGTTCATGCGCATACATGTTTCCTGCAGGCTCCTTGGAAGGTGACTGCCTTCCCCTGGTGAACAGTGAGGTGTGGCAGGGTGTGGCTGGTGCAGGTATAGACCAGACTGTCCTAGTCAGGCCGGCTCTCCCTGACTAGTCTCATGTCCACACATACTTTAAATTAGAGCCGCTAAAGACACAAACACACACCGTGACAGCTAAGCCACGGCCTGACCTGAGATTTGGGGATGCTGTGAGGTCCGCATGTGTGTCATTTAGTAATGACAGTGGTCCACAGCTGGGTCAAACCACCAAAGCTTTTAAGAGGTGGAATTCATGCTTTAGAGGGACAAAGTGGGGGGAGACGGGGAATCAGCTCCAAAATGTGTTAGGTAAGCTCCTACCTACTTCTTAAAAATCTTTGGAAAATGCTTAAGTATTTGTGATGAAGAAGATGTTAATGACCTGGGTCCCTGTGTTAGTAAATGCACTGGACAGTCAGGAGACAGCATTAAAAGAATTCCCATCTATTGAAAAATGAAACTTACCTGATCCTCCTGGAGGAATCTCTCCACATCTTTGTACGCTTTTGTGTATTTATGCTTTATGATGAGTTCACACCACCGATGGCGAACCTTAAGGAAGGAGAGAAAATCCAGTAAGCAACAAGCTGGTGGGTTTACTTAGCCCATCTTAATGACAGAATTTGTATTAGCAAAAGTTACACTCTCAAGAATATTAATGATACTTCGTTCCAAATCTCATTTTAATTTCTTTTGCAAAGAAAGGAACCATGTCCCTCACTGGAAGGCTGTCAATTTTAGGAGAGCAAAATACACGTTTTAGTTAGGTGTTTTGATGTTTTTAAGTGCAATTCTGCAAGACAAAACAGATAAATGCAAAACATAAGTGGGAAATGAAGTGCACATCCCAGCCAGGTGACTGCTCTGTCCTCCAGCGTGCAGCCAGTGAAGGTTCCCTTTAAAACCGCAACTGCTTAATTTCCTGCAATAACCAATCTGGTTCAATGCTGCTGACTGTTAACAATAAACACGGTAAATTCAGGAAGACACTGCTCTCCACATTCCCGAGAAGATGCACAGCTCACCTCTGCAGCATTTGGGGAGGGCGCCCGGGGACAGGAAGGAGAACAGGGCACTGTGCCGCAGGTCTGTGCAGCCTGCCGCCAATGAACAAGCTAAATGTGGGCGTCGTTCAGTCCAGATCCGCTTGATTAAAGGTTTACCAGAACGCACTTGCCAGGAGCTCCAGCCCCTACAGACAATATGGGGGTCTAGTCCCAACACTAGCTAGCTCTGCTGATGCAGGCAGAGCCCCAGCCAGCTCTTGGCACTTCTGGCACATTCTTTAGCTGGAGAGTCTACCCGAATTTGGCTTTCAGAATCTAGTTGCAGGCCAATGCCTCAAAGCCCTCTCAATTATCCCCAGTGAGGAGTTCACCACTTTCTATTCCATTCCTGGCTCAACATCAGCCATACATGGAAGTGATTACGAGCACCTAACTTCCTTCCTTCCCTCTTTGTTTTTCGTTGTCTTTGAAAAAAGGAGACCCTGCATAGTAATCCATTTGTGGCAATGGGATAATGTAAGCAATTTCAACATTCTGACTAGGGCCCCTGTAAATTATATCATTACCCACTGCTGGCCAGCTCTCTCCTTTAATCTACTATAAATAGATTTGCACACAAACAAGTAAGTATGAAGAAACAAATCTTCTGGGAAGAATCCTTCCCCTGGGCTACAGTCCTCTCCAAGACTGGGTGTTAACTCGGGGGATCTGGTGGTGCTGTTTTTTGCTTGTGGGCAGCCGAGCCCTTTGAACTTCTAAGGACAGGATGCCAATGAATTTACATCTACGAAGGAATTTCAGAGGCGAATGGAAATGAGCTAATAGCCTCAGAGCATCACAAGAAATGGGAAGAGGTTGGACTGCACTGGTCTTGGCAATCTTTCCATCTTCCACAGAATGTTCTTTCCTATACAGCCAATAGAAATGAACAGACCATGAAGGGCAGCCCCTAAAACGGTCTCACAAAAAAGACAACTGAATGGAGCTCCAAGGCAGCTCGTCCCATTACACTAATCAGAAGCCACCAGAACCACCAGACCCCTGCTCCTACACTCTGGTTCGAGTACCACAGGCTGAGCCCTGGAGAGCACCTGACCAGCACCCTTAGACGCCACCCCCCCCCGCCCCGTTTTCTCCCTATCACGGTAACCTAAACACCTCAGATACCGCTGGCCATATCTTGAGAGCTTGGTGAAAGCGGGGGCCAGCTCCCCAAGGTCAGGAGAAGGACCGGCAAGTCGGTGTGGCCTGGTGGGATGCCCCCTGGGGAAGAGCAATCCCCTCTCACACCTGCACACTGGAAGGCTTGCACCAGCTTTTGGTGGGGTGATGGAGAGCTCCGTCGGCTTTCCAAGTGCTCTGACCTGACCGCCTAGGTGTGTGTGACGTGCCCACACCGTACCTCTCTGCACTCTAACACCTGGGGAGGCTATATTTTTTAGACCTGATTTTGAAATGGAGGGTTCAGCCTCTCATTTCCTCTTCCCGTGCTCTCCTCTCCCAATCTACACAGACAGAGATAACAAGGCCTAAACAAGGGCCTATTTCCTGGTAAAGTAAGACCCCCCAGGCTGGCGGAAGGTGGGGTGGTCCCACCACACCGGGTGAAGGTCCAGGAGCCCCAAGTGAAGGCTCCTTCACACCAACATGAAGTCAGTATTGCCACTTCTCTTACTGTTAAAAAGGGTTTATTGTCACGATTAATAAGAGATCTAGTCTTCTGACCCCTGAGGGCCAACATGGCATCCAGGAAGCACAGCCCAGGCTCCCCTCCCCTCCCCTCTAAGAGCAGAAAAAACAACAAGCCTTTTCTTTACAAAAGAACTCAGTGCATCTCAGTATTTCAGTGACAGGATGTTTAAAAGACATCACAGACATGCTGTGTGAGGCTAAGGGCCTGACACATTTCTTGCTTGCGCACAGGGTTTTTACCTCTCTTCATATTTCGCTGACAAAGAAAACTCTCACTTTTTATCCCCTAAACTTGAGGACCCAATTCGCATGGCCACTTGCCACCACATGTAATGGGGGTCTTGCTGAAAAGCTGGCAGCAAAGTCACACCTATCTTAATTTTTCCTAGCAATTATTTCCATAGTGGGCACTGCCAGAATAGTCCTTCTCCAGATCACTGAGAAACTTGAACAGTCCTTGACAGAGCCTGTCACATACTCGTACTAAGTTCCTGCCCCCTCTGGAAATGGGGAAAGTGAGGTTCTCCATGCTGTGGAGCCAGAGCCAGAGAATTTCAAACAGGTCTCTGAGGAGAGAGCTGTCCATCCTGTACATTTGCTCTTATTTCTAATTAATTAATTAGTTAATGGGGGTAGTGGTCACTTGGACTTTTAACTTCCTCCATGAGATGAAAAATAAACATCGTGCATGTACATGACAGTGCGGGCCCAGCAGCCCTCCCACAGCACCTGTGGCTTCTCGACTCTGCTCATTTAGTTCCAATGTTGCAGGTGCACACACACGCCAACACTGACCAAATTACACTTCAAAGAGTCACGTTTTATTACACCGCAGTTATGCTGATAGAGATGAAAACTTTTAATGACCTTTTGAACTAGACTCAAATTCACATCACTCCCAGTCCTGCCCCATAGGAATCACCTGAAAACCCGGAGTCGGCCAACAGGTTAGCCCCGAACACCGTCAATGTGATCAGGCTGGATGGAGAAGTAGGGGTGAGGACCACGTGGGGAGGGAAGGAAAGGCCAAGAACCTGAAGAGAATGAGAAAAGGGACAGAGCTGCCCACGGCAGCAAAGAGGGGAGTCCCAGGGACCTTGAGTGCCTGTGCCCCCTCTCTGGCTGCCTGGGACCGAGTGTGTGTGGGAGGGTACCGGAGGCCTTGTTTCCAAGGACGTGTCCACCTCCCCACCGTTGCGTTTTCAGGATGGGTCCTGGCCCACCTCCCCTGCCAGTGCCGGGACAAGCAGGCACACCCCACAATGGCCACGCAGGGGGTTCCCAGCACACACACGGAGCACTTAGCAGAGCATGTGGCACGGGACTGATGAAGGATATGGAAAAAGAGAACTTAGGTTCCTGGTTCTTCCCGAAATGTCGCAATGAAGTTGTGGTAGACAGACATGCATGCATATACGGTTGTGTGCCCACAAATACTTTGGTCCGATAAAAATTAGTCTGAAAATCTGCTTTCTAGAGTTCTGCTCAAATGACACTCTAAACAGAAAAATGATGTGGATGCTTCAGTGCACAGGTGGGTTTTAAAACACATGCTAATCTGCACCAATGGAAATGGATTCCAGAAGTTTCCAGGTTTCCAAAGCCCCCACGAACAACGATGAGTGCACAGACATTGTTCTCCCCAGAGTGCCAAACAACGTAACTGGTCCTTTGGGGTTGGGTCCAGATGGGCAGGTCTTAGAATTGGGAGTTGGGGAGGGACAATGAAGGGTAGGTGTGCAGAAGCAGATTCATCAGACCCACTTTTGGTGACAGAGAATGAAAACCCTCCAATAATCCACATAACTGCTCCAGGATGATGGATCCCTGAACCTCAGCAGGGACTTCTCCAAGAGGATGGGCTGTGTCTGTGACAACAGGCCTGAGCCTTGGGGGACGTGGTAGACATGTGGCCTAGGTGTCCAAACAGTCCCCTGCATGTGATGTGTATACATGTGAATATACAAGCACATAGACAGAAACATGGTTCTTTTCTTAATCCTTTCCCCTACTCAGGTATTTTGTTCTTCTTTATGCTAGTTGGTACTCAATTGATTTCATGACCCACTGGGCCCTGAGTCACAGAGCCTGAGGCACCAGGCTGGAGACCCAGGTAAGCCACTCAGCAGCTCCGTCAGCTTGGCCCTGCTCCCCGGGGTGGGGGGTGGGGGTGGGTGGGTTGTAAGTGTGCGTCCCCTCTGGGCTATTGTGAAAATGAGGTCACCCACTGTGAGTAGCGAAGAGTCCCATATACTGTCTGTCACTTTAGCTGGAGTGCCAGTTTCTGGCTTTTTCTACTTCAGAAGTTCTGTTATTTATTGAAATTATGAAATCTTGGGAGTATCATCTCCAAGGAAGTGTTTGTTAACTGGTGAAATGACAGAGCAAGGCGCCTGTCCTGAAGGTAGAGAGGGCAGCCTGGATAGTGTGTGAGGGAAGGCAGGTGTGTGAGAGGGCTGGGCTCTCTCGGGTGGGCTGGGGAGGGGATTCAGGAGTCTGAGATTCCCCCTGGGAGAAGCAGCAGGGGCACCACCAGGGAGCGGCCGAGAGGCCCAGGGAAGCTGGCTCTTCAGTCCTGCCGGAAGTATACCCAAGGGCCAGGCACCTGGGAGTTTCCCAAACCACCTGTGAAAATAAAACCCTTAGCTGTGCCCCAGCCCCCTGGCATTTCTGCCATTTCAAGAAAGTTATTACTACCCAAAGGGCTTGGCCAAGCTGAACTGCTTCTGGCCTGCTCCCCTGATTTCCAGCAGTGCCCAAAAATTGGCACCTGCCTCACAGGGTCATTTGTATTCCCAATCCATGTCTCAGACTCAAGGGGACAAGTCCCATGACCCAGTGGGGCCTCCCTGTGATATGACCATGACCTTTGTTAGGACGTGCTGGTGCTCCCTCTCATGTAATTATTCTCTCCTGGAAACAGCAAAGAGAGATTGCTGGAGAAGAAGCCCACCCCCCACAACCCCAATCTCTTTTCAACCTGACAATTTTCATGCATCCAGAACCAGTTTTGTATCGAACTCTGAACAAGAGTTGGCAAATTTTTCCTGTCAAGGGCCAGAGGGTGAGTGTTTCTTGGCTTTTCAAAGCCCATCTGCCATTGTACTGCCAAAGCAGCCTGGACAGTATGTAAATACATGGTGTGAGATCTGCTATCTTCAGATAAAGCTTTATTTACAAAAACAGGGTGGGCTGAGTTGGCATCACCTGCTCTAGGACGGAAGGAAGCCCAAACCCCAGGCCCCTGGAGTGAGGAAAGGTCTAAGTGTGCTGGTAAAATGTTCAACCTCCAAATCTACCTGCACCATGTAACAGAACACAGAGCTGGGAGGTCCCTGTGAGCTGGCTCAGGCCTGCTTCAGCCCAGTCCTGCCTGGAAATCTAGGATGTTCCTGAATGTGGGGCTTCTGAGTCCCATTTTGCCTGAGTTAAACTCCTTCTGAAATAGAGCGTCTCTTGAACCGGTGGGCCCAGCACAAACGCGGATGGTTAGGCATCACACATGGGTGAGTGACAGGACACTGAGGAAATGAGGTCTTTAGGAAGAGTGATCCCCTCAACCAGCTCGCTCGTCTCCCCACACTGCCGGGGCTCCCCTCTGTGAATCACCACACACCCCAGATCCCATGCTTGCTAACGCTTCACAATTCCCAAGGCTCTTTTACAGCTTTTACCTGATTTTCTTTCTTTTCTTACTTCAATTTGAGTGTTTTCCATGAAGCTAATTTCAAAAAACAAAAAACTCTTCTATGGGAATGCTCCCTGACAGCCTGCTTACTATCTAACAGACTAATTTTCTGAAGTGATTTTTAAACTTTTCTTAAACGTAGTTTTTCTAACTTTTATTAAAAGTGTACTCTGGGGCACCTGGGTGGCTCAGTTGAGGGTCTGACTTGATTTCAGCTCAGCTCATGATCTCACGGTTCTTAGGATTGGGCCCTGTGTCGGGCTCTGTGCTGACAGTAGGAGTCTGCTTGGGATTCTTGCTCTCTGCCCTCTCTGCGCCTCTTGCACATGCATGTTCTTCTCTCTCCCTCTCTCAAAAAAAAAAAAAAAGGTGTACTCTGGAACCTCCTAAAGACCAGTTTGAGAAAAGAATTTAAGTGGTTCTTCAAGCAGACTGAACCTCTGTGTCAGGTAGGAAACACCTTTAAATTAAACAGTAAACTCTGTGGGGCCTTGCAGGCAGAGTTTAAAAAACAGAGTCTCACAGAGGAGTTACTGTGCCTGAAAAATAAATGGAATCACACAGAATGAGCAGAGACTGCTGTATATGTAAGACAAGAGATTAGTTCCAGTAACTTGGCTAATACCTTAGACTTGGCTCTGATAGCCACTGTGTCACCAACACCATACATCAGTCAAGGTCAGAGAGAGAGTCAACCATGTTGCTTCTGTCGCTGTGGTTTGGGAGCCAGGGTTTGGTTTGATGCACGTCAACATCCAAGCCTGAGCAGGCACCTATGGCTCCTGTAGGAAGCTGCTTCCCTTGCTTTATCTTTAAATGTTTAAAAATTATAAACACATTAAGTTTGCACAAATGGAGAACCCAATGAACATGAAATTCTAGCCATTCAGCCAAATTCATTTCTGATCTTAACAGCAGCATTCAACATGGATATATTATTTTGCATTTCTCCTTTTCCCTACCTGCCGCTGTTGGGTTTGCTCGCTGAGTGCAGCCTGCACACCATCACTTAAAAACAACGGCAGGAGATGCTCCCCTGCTAATGTAAAATCTCAGTGTGTTCCAGAAAGTCCCAAAGTATGTTAAGAGACTATGGCTTTTTAACAAGCAGGCTGTGAGGGGCCAGCACACAGGAGGGGAGGGGACAAGGACTTCTGCTGTGACACTAGACGGCCCTGCTGTGGTCCCACTCTTCCCAGCACACCTGTTTGCTCTTTGGATCTTGTACATGTGCATCCCTGACCTTGCCTCTGTGGCCCAAGTTCATCAGCACTCCACCACCACTGGCCACTCGGTGTTGTGCCTCATGGAACAGGTTGCATCTCCTTGTTTGCCTGTGTATGCAGAGTACAAGCTCAGTGAGAGCAGGGGCCTGGGTGCCTTCAGGTCATCTAAAGATGACCTGAAGGCCTCATCTCAGTGCCTGGCACACAGTACATGCTTGATAAACGGTTCTGAATGAATGAATCACTATTAAAGACTCAAATGCTTCCCAGCGACTTTGGAATTATAAGGCGCAGTTGGAAGCTGTAAAAAACGCTGTGAAGAATACCACCCATCCTATTTATGACAGGAAGTACTCCCCTTTCTTCTCAGTCCTTTTGATTTCAAAATTGACTGTTAAAGGGGAAAAAGTCTGTCTGGGGAACATGATCTGGGAAGCCCATTAAACCTCATTTAGAGTTCCATTTTATATCTGTAAACAGAAAGACCAAGGCCCATGGCTTTTGGGAGTTAATAAGTCTAATACTGCAATAAATGAACCTGCTTTTTCCATTTGTGTCTGAAATTAGATTTAACTTTGCTTTAAAGTGGCTTTACGGCTGGTGACGGAGGCCTGCCCAGCAGCGCAACGGCAGGAAAGCCTCTGCAGCGACTCCGGGACAGACGGCATCTCCGACCAGCGTTCTGTTTGGGGCTGGGCATGCCTCGTCCGCTCTCCCTCACGAGGAGACATGGAAGATCCTTCAGCCGTGTGGCCCTCACATCAAGACCCCTAGCACTTCTCCTTTTCTCTTGAAGAGCAGAAGTCTTTTTTTTTTTAATTTTTTTTTTTCAACGTTTATTTATTTTTTGGGGGGAGAGAGACAAAGCATGAACAGGGGAGGGGCAGAGAGAGAGGGAGACACAGAATCGGAAACAGGCTCCAGGCTCTGAGCCATCAGCCCAGAGCCTGATGCGGGGCTCGAACTCACGGACCGCGAGATCGTGACCTGGCTGAAGTCGGACGCTTAACCGACTGCGCCACCCAGGCGCCCCGAAGAGCAGAAGTCTTTACGCGATTTTTTGAAACAAAAAGAAATGAAAAGTTTCTGCACTTGATGTCACGAAGCCAGGTGGGCAGATCCCTCTGCCCAGGGTAAAGGCAACACGGGAGGCCTCAGAGGCTCTCAGCAATTTCTCGGGGCTCCTACCAACCATCCGTCACGCTCTGGTTATGTAAAACCGGTCATAACTGGTTACAGCCAAATACAACTCATGCTAAGGCAACTTGCAAAACAGAGATCCTTCAGACGGCTGTGGGGACCCCCACACTGGACACGTCCACAGAGAGTGACAGGGAGGATAAATGTATGACAGACATCAAGGATTATAAAGGAGGCAGCCCTATTCAGAGTTCTCTCGGGCAAGTTCTAACCCTTCTTGCTTCTCCTGTGGATATACTATTTGCTTTAATGAGCAAATTATTATATTATTTATATAACATGTAAATAATAAACATACACATAAATAATATATAAATAATAAATAATTTATATTTATGTATTATAAATTATATTATTTCTCAGAGCTGTTATTAAAAACAACTCAAGAGCCCAACTGGGGAAGGCTGTTTCAGCAAAGGGCACTACTATGGGGTCTCTTCTTTTCAAAAAAAATTTTTTTTTACATTTATTTGTTTTTGAGAAACAGAGTGAGACAAAGCGTGAGTGGGGGAGGGGCAGAGAGAGAAGAAGACACAGAATCCAAAGCAAGGCTCCAGGCTCTGAGCAAGCAGTCAGCACAGAGCCTGATGTGGGGCTCGAACCCACCAACTGTGAGATCATGACCTGAGCCGAAGTCAGAAGCTCAACTGACTGAGCCACCCAGGTGCCCCCAGGGTCTCTTCTTGAGGGAACTACCTGGTGTCCTGACAGCAGGGCTGGGACAGGGCCGGCTCTGGCCTACTGCTTCCTGGATGGCAGGCTCCGCCTGTGCTCAGCACGGTGGGCTGCTTCTCCCTACAGAGGGGCGAGACGGTTGGTCTACCGAACATGGGTCCACGTGGTTCAAGGCTGCAGTGCAGCAACATGCAGACAAAGTAGCTTAGAAGAACCAGTTACAATGCCACCCCATAAGGTTTAGCTGATCTTTAAATTTCACACACACACACACACACACACACACACACACACACACACACACAAAACACATGCCATCATTTGCATATAAACGAGGACTCTTAAATTTTTAAACAATTTAAATCCAGTATCATCTTCTCTTTGCCATCAGGTACGGGCACAGACATTCGCACATGAGAGGCACACGCTGCCAGGAAACTGTGTGGGGTCCACAGAACACTGCCCCCTGCCTGCATCAGCTGTCCTGGGGAAGGCTCCCTGCACACACACCTCCAGGAGAGGCTGTGTTCTGTGTGTGGTGCATAGGTACTGACAGCTCAAAGGCTACTAACCCAACCTCAACTCCTGATGTGCCATGGAACTAGAGAGCAAGGAAAGTGTCCAGGCAAGGCACTGGAGGGAAGAAAGTGGCAAAAGTGAGTCCTCTATTTTAGGGCACTTACGGGACACTTTATGTGTGAACATGGCTCATTTTATAGTTGTGGGGGAAAAAAAGGGCAGTGTTCACAGACAATACAGTGCTTTTTTGGTGTGTATTTCAGCACAGAAATACAAAAATATGTAAACTACTGGAGGTATAAAGAGCCCAGAAGAACGAACAAAACCCCCCAGTGATTTCACTCATGAGCCCTTTAAAGACAAAATCGACATGAGCTGTAGCTGGGTTTTGGGCTCTACCATAAGAGCATTAGGGCAATGTTATCTGTAACCCCAGAAAATGTGTTCATCTCTGCATCTTGCTGAGAAAATCTGTACAGATTGGGGGTGGAGAGGTATATAGCAAGATTAGATGATGCCCCTTAAAGTTTCCATACCACAAGACCTGCTGCTGAGCACCAAATGGCCAAAAACAAAGAACAGGAAGAGACCAGAAACTTTTCTAATCAAGTCTGGCTGAGCCTATGGCTAACCACCCCTCTATTAAATGTTCCTTTCCTTTTTGTTGTATTTACAGATAAATTATAAATAGTATGAACTGATGTTAAGTGTTTATTTAAATGGTCCTTAGAAGAAAAACTGAGACTATGCCATTAAGTGGCTCACTTTTTCCTTTATCTTCATCATTTAACACATATTTCAGCAGCCCCAACATACTGTAACAATTCAAGGTAAATAAAACACAATCCCTGCCTTCAGAAACAAAAAGGAATATTCATCTAAAAAATAAAAGTCTTTCAACTCTGTCACTTTAGATCACTTTTTGAAAAGTTCCTTTATCACACTATAGCAGGGGAAACTAATCATTGCAAGATTTCCCCAGGAAAATTCTAGAGGCACTGAACTGAATAATCAAGAAAACTCCAAGAAAGAAAGACCTAGAGAGATCTTCCTGACTTGGAAGGAAATATTCTAAAACATTGTTTCATAAACCAAATACAACAAAGAAAAAAATATAACTAAAGAATTATATAAGAGCTCTGTTCTTTCCCACATCATAAAAGGCACAAAGTTTAAAGACAGGTATATATCTAAAGCAACTAAAGAAAATTACCCTGATCTCTCTTTTCAACTTGTACCCCACCCAGCTCTGAAAACTAGAAAAGGAAATATGATGCTGTGTCAAAGGGGCAGCTGAGTGCCCCCCACAAGCACGGTCTTGGCTTTTTAAAAAGTGGGTATTATTTCACACTATTTATAGCTCACATCCTAAAGTTTGGGTTCATTAGCAGTTGACCTCTTGATTTGCAACCTGAGCTTAACCACATCAAGGGGCCACCAAGCCAGACCCCTTGTCCCTGCAAAAAAACTGTGACAAAAAGCCCAATGCTGGATATGGCAGATGCCAACCTGCCTTTCTGGAAGCTCCCGCCCCATATCTTACCCTGGTAAACCATCTCACTAATTATTACCACACCATTCTCACTCTCCATAATGGTCTCTTCTTTCACGTTTAATCCCAAAACTGCCTCGTGGGGGCTCTGGGCCAGGATGGTGCCTCTTGACAATGCTGGTTGAGGACCTGGAGACGTCCTGGGGTACGTGTACAGCAGAGCAGCCTCTGGGAGGGAGGGAGGGAAGGAAGGGTGTCACTGCAGGCGCGTCTGGGGCATGCTGAGCCCCGGCACTGGTCCTGCCCAGTGTCCCTGCACCATGCAGCTCTCACACGGCACCAGGACTACGGGGCCAGATGTCAGCAAGGCCACAGCATCTGCCTTCGTGCTGCTTAGATTGTGCGTGGAGCCAGAGCAGAAGGAGGCATGGAGTTCAGTGGACTGCGTTTTAACAAATGCAACCGACAGAGCAGCCTGAGGCGGCAACAAGACCTAAGTGATCACATCTAATCTCTCCTCTAAACTGTTCTGTGTGGAAAACAAAATAGGAGTGCTTTATTTATTTTGTAGCTGGAATACTGTGGGAAAGCAAGCAGCCTAGGAAAGGGGTACTGGGAGCTCTGCATGACAGGGAACAGACCGGAACACCCTGCAGAAGATGGTAACCTTGAATGGAAGGAATGTTAGCATTAAAAGGAATGGGCAGAGTCACAACTATGGATCAATTTCAGAATTCAGAGATATAACACCTTACACTAAACTTTTATTCTCTGCCCTTTTATAACATGTCAAGGTCTCCGAACCATGAAATTCTCTCAATTCATAGAAACTATGTTTTGGGCCCAAACGAAATCAGAAATGGGCACCAGAGCTGTCAGACCCTTGCATTCCTGGAATCATCCTGTCTACCTCTGGACTTCAAAGAGAGCCTGTCGTGTTTTCTGTTCAAGCAAATGAAAAATTCTCTTAGTAACGATGTATGCAAATACGTGCCCTCCCTGCATAGGCAAAGCCCACCGTGGGAGAGGGTTCAAGGGCTCTTCATCGGGAAAGAGAGGAAAGGCAGCGTGTGGGAAAGGCCTGCAAGGTTGGATGTTTTTCCATTTGCAATCAACCTTGAACGTGTCCTTTTCAGAGCAGAGCCCACGGATGCTGGCAGGGCTTTTTCTGCACACTAGTGGTAAAACAGGTTTGCCCTTCTTTGCTAATCTGTTTCCTCGGCTTTATTTGCTACTACTACTTTAGTCACAAGTTCCTTCTTTTTCTTCCCTGTAAGAGATTTTGTTTTCACCTCTCCCAAGGTTACACTGTTTGAAGGCTCATGAGTACGATGACTCAGGATGGCCCTTACATGTTGTTAACGATCTTTCTAGCTCCTCCATGTTGTGTTGTAACCACTCATCAGACGCTTTATTAGATGAGAGGAAAAAATTGCCTTTTGTGAATCAGTTGGGGCTATAGAGATGGGGTTCTTAAATGGGGTGACTCTGCCCCCCAGGAGACACTTGGGTATGTCTGGAGACATTTCTGACTGCCAGATCAGGGGTGGGTGGGCAGCACACCTGGTAGCATGTGAAGGCCAAGGATGCTAAAGTTCCTGCAATGCCCCGGCCACCCCACCACAGTCCAGAAGGTTGGCAAACCGTGTTTCAGAGCCAGTTCTCCCCGGCATCGTACCCCACAAGCCCACCACACCCCCAAATCAAGAATTCTGTGACCAGATGCTTAGGGGCTCCCAGCAGTTAGGTAGCCTATGCTTCTTTTCTCTCTTTCTCCCTGACAGATTAAAGGAAGGAGAGAATACAAAGGTTGTCCAAGCTAAATAACATAACTTGACCATTTCACAACAAATGAGAGACTGTGAGTCTTACATGAACACACATTACGTTAAAGCCATGGATGCTCACAGACGTTTTCTCACAGCATGTTGCTGACGGTCCCATGAAGAAGGGGTTCATGGCTCTACTTTAATCCTGAGAAGGTGGAGGCACAGGATTGTCGTCCACAGTCCGCAGGGCGGAAGCAGGGGAGCTGGTGAGGACCCCGACATCACCTCATCCGGCATTTTTCAAACTGTGGCTGGCACCCATTTGGTGGGTCATAAACTAAGTTTACGGCATCACAATGCACGTTTTAAAAGAAAACAAAATAGGAAATTATAATAGACAATGTAAGAGTAAAACTCGTTTTGTGAAACTCTTTTTTCCAGTTGGCTGTGGTCATTCAAGCTGGAATACCTGATGTCTGGTCCCGGCAACAACTGTGCGGACACGAAGACGGAACCCAGCAGGGGGACGACTTGGCTGTGGTCAGCAGCCTCTTGGGGGCCTGGCACTTGAGTGTTGCTCGTTCCTAAGTCAGTGTCTTGGCCAGTACCAGATGCTCTGCGGGGGTGTTAAGAGGAGATCATGGCATGGAGAGTGGCTCCTGAGGTCAGGAACAGGCGCCATCCTTCCCTTCGTGTGGCCAGTCATGGGAGCACATCCAGGGAGACTGAGGGCTAGCGCCCAGCTGTCCCATTCCAACCTAACCCAGGAGACCTCTCCTTTCAGCCTTCAGTACTTCCCCAAACGCAATGATGGGGGGAGCTGATGCTGGTCATTGCCTCTCCCAAGAATTAATTTTCTGGCTCAATCTACCAACTGAAGCACCAGGGCAGGGCATGACACCTTGGGGACCTTTCTAACGTCCCCCACTCTTACCTAAGACAGATAAGACACTGAGTTGCTGATTCTGAGTTTCCTGAAAGTTCATCGGAGGTGTGCCCCTAATTTTGAAGTGCTTGGCTGTAGTCTGTAGGAAGAAGTTAACTTTGTGGCGCCTGGGTGGCTCAGTCGGTTGGGTGTCCAACTTCGGCTCAGGTCATGACCTCACAGCTCGTGGGTTCGAGCCCCGCGTCAGGCTCTGTGCTGACAGCTCAGAGCCTGGAGCCTGCTTCAGATTCTGTGCCTCCCTCTGTCTCTGCCCCTAACCCACTTACATTCTGTCTCTGTCTCTCTCAAAAATAAATAAACATTAAAAAAATTTTTTTAAAAAACCAAAACACTTGTTTAGAAAGAAGTTAACTTCCAGGTCAGTTGTGGGGCTCTTGGGGAGAAAGGTCCCAGAGCCACCTTGCGTGGACCCTCACCTCACTACCACAGCAGCTATTTTTACAGTTTTGAAGGACCTGCTGAAGAGGGCAGGAAAGTCTTCACTTAGAAAGGAACTTAGAAAAGATCTTTTGTTTCAAGAATCAGTTAAAACTTGTATTTGTAAACTTCCATAGCTCTTTATTTGGGCCAATATGGTCAAAAAGTGTAGACATCATATTTCCGTGAACTAAATTTTCCCTCAGCTCATTTTCCATCTTGGTTAAAGCAGCCCCACAGGGGCGCCTGGGTGGCGCAGTCGGTTAAGCCTCCGACTTCAGCCAGGTCACGATCTCGCGGTCCAGGAGTTCGAGCCCCGTGTCAGGCTCTGGGCTGATGGCTCAGAGCCTGGAGCCTGTTTCCGATTCTGTGTCTCCCTCTCTCTCTGCCCCTCCCCCGTTCATGCTCTGTCTCTCTCTGTCCCAAAAATAAATAAACGTTGAAAAAGCAGCCCCACAATAAGGTTAGTAGTTTCGGTAGCTAAGGATGTAAAAGATGGGTGACCCTTGTACTCAACGATACTTTCCAGGCTAAGGAAGGCAAACATTCCCCCACCACCAGTGCCCGTTTCAGATGGTGGCAACGAGAGCGGGCAGGCAAGGCACAAAGTGGCCTAGGAGGACACCCATGACTGCCCAGCTTCCAATCGCATTTGTACTCTGGCGCTCTTCTTGTAAGACTGGGAGCAGACCCGTGTATTCACGCCACAGGTGACACGGGCACAGGGAAGTCAGGAGGCCGACACCCACCAATCTGACACACAACACCCTGGTGAGCAGACGGCACCATGCTCGGAAACCCTGACACACAGAGCAGACGCTCTACCACAGCTGACACACAGAAGCTGCACAACAGGCACCGACACTGAGCTACCTGGAGAGAACAATGAGACACAGACTTCCTCGTGGGCCTGCACTAGGCTGTCCACACACAGGGAAGGAAGGAGGGAGGGGCCGAGGAGGGTGACAGCGAAGAAGCTGAAGCAGCTACTGAACAGAGGGGCCCCATTCGTGGCAAGACAGGCGCCTTAAATAGGTGAGAATCTTCTGGTGGGATGCATCAAGGACGTGCTGTTCTGCCAAAAAAGGAGGGTTGCAGTGATCAGGGGCATGAACAGCTGAAGACCCCACTGCCGCAAGCTGTGGAAACACTGTAGCAGCAAAGCCCGGGGAAGTGGGCTCCCATGTCCAAGACGACTTTACACATACGCTTTCAGGAAATAGGCCTGCTGAAGAATAAGGGGAGACACCTTGGAAACATGGGGGATGACACTCCCTGCTGTGGGCCATAGAGCCCGGCAGTTCCTGGGGCTCAAGTCTTGATCCCAAGGTCACAGCACCCTGAACAAGGATCACGGGGCTTTAGCCTACACTGCTCCTGGGGAAGCCCATCCAGAACCCTTTCCCACAGGCGTGCTCCACACACAGCCTGCCACACTCAAGTTCCGCCAGCTTTCCACCAACTGCTATTTACTACATGTTTAAAAGCCCGGATAACAACCAAAGAGGACTATCCTTATTGATCTAGGTCAAGGAGAAACACTGAGAATAAAGTCAGAATCCTCAAGCCCTTCCAACCAAATAACAATTCTTTCTCCCATGAAATGTTCTGTCATTTAAAATAAAGGCAGATGGTTATTTAACTAAATTCCTGCTAATCAATGTCACAAGAAATCACACTTAACTAATGAAGTTTCTAGAAAACACCCTGGTTGGCCAAAATCCTGTTGCTTTTCTGGTTCTGAGTGACATTTCAAGGAAACTTCACAGTGAGACAAGCTGTCAGCATAACCAACTACATGCCAGGACCTCAGAGAACCTGGGGAGGGGGTGAGGCGAGGGCACATTGTTAGAAAAAAATCCCAACCGTGCACCACGGCCCCAAGGCCCTCCTTGATCTGGCCCCTGCCCACCCCTGACCTCAGCCCTGCAGGCCTCAGCACAGGGGTCAACAAACCCCCGATAAGGCAGGCCAGATCAGCCTGCAGCTAGGAGCGGTGTGTATGCTTTTAAATGGTTTTTAAAAAGAACAACAACAAAAAGAGTATCTTGGGACATGGGATAATTATATGAAATTCAAGCTTCAGGGTCCACAAAAAGTTTTACCCGTGCACGGCACATGTTTGTTTACATGCCATCTACGGCAGCTTTTGGACCACAACAGCAAAGTTGAACAGCTGCAAAAGAAAGCATATGGCCTGAAATATTAAATATCTCCTTTACAGAAAAAGTTTGCTGACCCCTATCCTAGCACATGCCGAGTTCACACCTTTGTACTTGTGGTCACCCCTGTATGGAAATCACCCCTGGCCCTTGGGCTTGATATGGCCAGTTCCTTCTTGTCCTTAGGTCCTGGCTCAAATGTCACTTTCTCTGCGTGGCCTTTCTGGAGTACTCTATCTAGAGACACCTAGCCCGGCTTCATCCTGTGTATCTCTTGCATAGTTCTTACCTGAAATGGTCTTATTCATTTACTTATGAGCTGTCTTTCCAGAAGACTATAAACTTCCTAACGGTGACCCTCGCTGCTCATGACCACTGCTGTCACCCTAGTGCCTGGCAGAGCTAAGTATCTGCAAAGAACAACAGGGACTGCACTAGTTACACAAACGGACTAAAGCAGGCCTCAGGCCCCAGGCTCTTGCCAACAGAGACCCAAGTTGGAAAGCCTGCCCTGGCTTCAGGTATCCTGGTTTATAAGTTTTGTGAGATATTGTAAATAACCAAATTAAACCTGTCCTACTTCTCATAGGTTTAAGAGGTAACAACTTCGTTGAGCTGTAAGTGAAGAACACGATGTGTTTTATGCCAAAAGGAAGGGGGAAAACAGGGTCTCCCACCTCCTGGCTTCCGGGCAGAGAGTGACAGGTGCCCGGCGCCTGCTGTGATCCGCCTGCCCTTGCCTTGGCCGCTGCCGGTCACAGGGGCCTGGCATTTCAGCAGCATTCAGCTCTGATTAAAACATAACCTCATGCCTATAAATAAAAACGTCTTTTAAATACTAATTAAAAATAACAGGCTGGCATTTGGAAACTCCCATAAACAAAAATATAAGAGTTGAAATAAACAGCAACCGTTGCACGTTTGATCTGTGCTCAGGTGGGTAAAAAGCTACATGGGTCTTCTCTGGAGTTTTCCATTAATTCCCGAATTTATGGGGCTTTAAAATGCATAACAATGTCCATCTTACCTTTTAATCTAATAACGAGGGGGCTTTTCTCAATTTACTCCATTTTAATGACTGTAATTAGTTTTAATAATATTTTATTTAACCCAACGAACCAAAATATCATTTTGACATTGTATAAAACAAGAAGAAATTATTAATGAGATAATTTGCTTTTTTACACACTACGTCTTCAATATCCAGGGTGCATCTCACGCTCTCAGCACGTCTCAGTTCACAACAGCCATGTATCCATTACTCAAGAGCCACACGTGCCTGAAGGCTGCCACGCTGGACTGGACGGTTTTTAAATGTTCAGTTATTTCAACCAGACACAAACCAGGCTTACTTGCATTTTAAGGGTTTTACATAAAAGAGCTTTTCTCTTTTTGATTGGGTGCTTGTTTTTTTCTTCAGATGACTTACTACAATAACTATTTACTATTTTATATATAAAAACTCCTGGAATTCACCTTAGGATTCACACTGCATTCTTCACAATAAACTAGAAGATATTATGAACCACATCATATTGCTTTCCACAAGCATCCAATTTTGCTTTTCAAACCACGGCTGTTAGATTTAGTTTTCATTTCCTTCACACATGGCTCCTTTCCTGTCCTAACTGAACACGACCGAGAAGCTGTGGCACATCTGAGCCAAGTTTCCTTAAACGTGCTGCGGGATGGTGCACATCGTGCACAAAATGACCGCCTGAGTTATAATTCAGAAACACCGCACCCTGTCTGCTCATTCCTTTAGGAGACTTATTCCATCCTCATGATTTGAGAAGTAAAAAGGGAAAACTTAGGACGGCAAGATACTCTGGTGAAATGAGGAGCAGAGGCCCCCTGCTGGAGCAAACACAACCGAGGGAACAGCTTACGCCCGGCTCCAAGTACCTGCTCTTCATCATAACCACACAGCAAGGATGCTGCTGATGGAAACAGAAGCTTTAGCAGCATGGGGGCGATGGGACCACCTCTCTTCCCCAACAGCGAGGGCCCAGCGTCTAAGCTCCAAGAGCGCTCCTGGTTACCTCTGCATCCTGCTGGGTAAGGCGATATGCCCTTTCAAGGCTTTGAAGAGTCCGGGGGTTCAAAGTCTTCTGCTCCAAGAGATGCTCCAGAAGTAAGACAAGCTGGTCTGGAAGGAGCTAAAGGCAAAACCAAAAAGCTTGTGAAAAAACTACAAACTTGACCTTGGTAAAACCTCAGGGCTTACACTGTGTTCCCAAAGACACTGCATTCCGGGGCCTGATTAAGCCCTATTCTCCATGGCTTTTCATGTCAGTTCTAAATTTAGAGCAGATCAAAAGACCTGGTGTTTATCTTTTTATTTTTAGGTTGTACAATGTGATTTTTTTTAAAGGTGTGCAACATGACAATATACATATACACTCTGAAATGACAAAAACTGTACTTATCTTAATAAAACAATATCATGGTTTATTAAACCTCTTTCTTTTTGGCATATGCCAAAAAATGCCATTTAACCTAGGTAAAGATTTAAGAAGCCGTCTGATATTAAAAAGCAGCTTTCAGATTTCCTTTGTTATCCCCTAAACATTGCAAATGTACACCAAGAAATAAAAAGCACATAATGGAGAACCATATCTCACAATCCTCCATTATAAAAGTTGTAAGTTTATTATTCCATCAAAATTTTAAAATGATTGTACACGTGATTTTACACATGGATGTACGTATGTATGTATAATCACACACACATACACACAACACACACAAGGTCACCCTTATTCCTGAGTTTTTCATAAGGATGGGTCAAAAGAATGGTGTTTAATACTTAAAGGCAAGGAGAGAATGTTTTTATGCAACATAAAAGCAACAAAAACTAATTTGTGAGCAAACGATATTTGTGAAATCCAAGGAAAAATGTCTTTATTCAAAACCAAACCGCACGCAATGCCTAGATCAGCCTCTATCAAAGAGCAGCACTCAAACAAAGGAGGAAAAGATTAATCTCAGATACATCTTATAGGAACTGAAAAATATCCATTCTAAAGTCAAGGTTTTAAAACTATTATGAATTCCATTATTCTCCACATTAAGCTGCCCTCCCTCCTTGCTTGCACCCAGATAATCCCTGTCAGCAAACTCGATCTTGTCAGTGTGCAAGTCAATGCTAGATCAACAGCATGTTCATACCACCACCTGGATGTTAATCCCCACTTTCTGTTACTTTAGAAGAAAATTTAAAAATCATTGGCTTCTCTAGCTACCTTTCTGCCTTTTTGTCCCCAAGTGGCACTCCGCCCTACCCTCACTCCCAAACACCACATACACTTGCCCAAAATGTACGTGGAGGAACATCAAGCAGCCTTGCAAGCATAACATTCACCAGGCAATTCCACAAGGAAAGCATTTCTTGTATTTTTTCACTATGCCCATCTAAGTGATAATAAAACTCCCACTTTTCCTACTGATAGACACAGAAGCACATCACTTGATTCCTTGGCATTTGTATTTTACAGCAGCACTTCATCTACCTTAGAGTCATGCTGTGGATCCTCTCTCAGGCTGACAGGATCAGAACAAGGTGCCTTCAGCAAGAATAGAGGGTTACAACCAGCACTGACCTGTGAGGTCCTGTAGGAAGACTCAAAGAATAGCTAACACTTCATTTTCTTTCATTATTAAGTCATGTGCCTTTAAGATGTTCCAAGGGATCAAATCACTACGTAACAACAAGAAGTAAAAACGCCAGTTTTTCATTTTTTATAGTTTCAGACACGAGACTTTTATATTTTCAAAAAATTTGTTTCTAAAACAGCCCAAATCCAGGACCACCAGCCTCTAGGGAGCCTCCTCACCCACCAGTTCACACCATGAGCAATTTCCTTAGGCCCTTGCATGTACCCAGGCTCTGTCAGCCCTCCTTCCCACCCACAGCATGCTGCAGCTCCCTCTCTGGATCCTTCCTTCCCCCATTCTAAGAAGGGCTCTTCTCTAGTGGAGGCTAATCCTTCAGCACTGGCCTTGAGTACAACCCCTCAAGTCGCCTTAGGTCAACTCCTCAATTGTCCTCCTGCATTTGAACCCTCTTCAGAGAGCTGGCCTTTCTGCCCCATCAGGGTTCCCACCCCCTCACTACTTTCCTTTACAAAGTGTGCCCCAGTGGCCCCCACCTGGCGGTGACCTAGCCTGGCATCTGACTCTGTGGGGGCTGTGGAGGGGAGAGCCCCAGACTGACTCAGGGGCCCATCCAGCCCTACACTCCCTCCCCCCAAAAGGCACTCTCAAAACTGGTCCACAGCACTTCCACAGCTAGCCAACACCAGGAGCAATGGCTTCGTGTCGAGGCCACTCTGGATACAGGAAGAGGGCTTCTGGGGAGGGGCCCACCTGATACAGCATAGAACACTACTCATCAGCTGGGGGTGTGGGACTTGTTAGCTAACTAAATACAGCAGAAACTAGCCTGCCAATTTGCAGAGTTACAGGGAAGGAAAGAGAAAGAAGGAAAGCATCTCCTTATTATGTGCACACACGTACAAAGAGGCCTATTGTTACAACTCAAGTCTGGGATTTGGTTTAAAGTACAGAGACCCACGGAGGAAAAAACCCTTGAGTAAGACGAGTCGCTTGGTCCTTAACTTACCCCCAACTGGGTTTAACCAACAAACACAACTCCAATTTACAAATGAAGAATTACTAACGTGAATCTATCAAGATACCTGGATTCACACTTTTATATCTCTCGCAGTTTTCTTCTGAGCAGAAAGGTCACACATCCACACAGAAACAAAACCACAAGGATCACTGAAAGCTTTTGTCCTCTCCAAATTTTCCTCAATGGAAAAATATTTAAAGCCAAGCCCCCTGCTTTAAGACAGACGGCGGAGATGGATTAGGGAGAGGTGTGTGTGTGAAACCTTCAGGGCTCTCTAACACGTTTCATTTCCTCTAACTGGGGAGAGGCACAGAGCAAGCTGCACACCCCGCCAGGGAGCGCCCCCTGCCTCTGGCCCCTACTGATGAGAGAGCCGGCAACGAGGGCCCACACAGAGACTTGAGACCATTCCTAACACAGGGAGATCTGCGAGTCCTACGCTTCGGGATGGACTCTTCTAGATGACTCTCCCTTAGTAAACAACCTGTTTACTAAGCCGAGTCTGGCTTTCAGCTGCAGCTCTTCTAATTCACCAGGAAAACTGTAGTTTCTAAACAATGGGAAAACTAGAGAAAAATCAGTAATCAAATGCTACTTTAGTACACAGACAATAAAACTGATCAAAAGTCTTTCATTCACAAGTAAACGTGACATAATTTTTTTACATGACATTACAGACCCTGAAGCGACGATATTAAAGCAAAGATGTAGTAAGTTGTTCACTTTAATACAGTACATTTCCCATTGTAAAATCAACATTTACTCTCCGTAAAGCCACCCTACAATGAGAAAGAAGTACTATGTAATAAAGCGAAATGTTTTGCACAGCAGTTCAGAGCTCACACACCAGCCAGTGCAATGCTGGGCACCACCGGCCCGGCAGCTGGCACGGGAGCACTGGGAAACGTGGCGTGGGTCACTCCACTTCCACCCACGTACAAATCAAATCAGATTTCACGTGATTTCTAGGCCAACTGTGCTTTAACGCAGCAGTGCTGAGAGCTTCCATTGCACTACGAAGTAATTAAGAAAAATAAAGTACGTGTTTCAGAGTGTTATCTCCTGAGAAAGCAGCTCCTCTAAACATTCTGAAAAGAACTTGCCTTTACTTCTGAGGGTCTAATGGTGCTTACACCCACAGTTCAACAGTGACAAGAATAGAAGGTCCTTTCCTTTTGCACAAACAAGGAATTCATGACGGGGTAATTATTTTTTCCATAGGGAAACTGGCTCGGTATTTTAAAAATTCATCTGCCACAGAAACTCCGACAAAATAAGACTATGGGGTGCCCGAGTCACGTGCGTACTTTGTGTGCGAAAGAGAACTTCACAGCACTGTCAAACTTACTCAAATACAAAAAATAAAATGGTAAAGGGGGGGGTCAGTCAACACAAATGCTGTTTGTTAAGGATTTAAAAGTCTGTGTTCTTATTTTAAAGAGAAAGGATTCCATAGTTGCTAATTACTCAGAAACGTACAAAGAAAAAAGGAGTCTACCTGGTATTTTCCCAGTCAACTTAAGAACTGAGGCAAGCCACACAACTCGGAATGGTTTTAAAGAGTTTCCACACAGGCTCTTGGAAAGAAAATATGAATTTTCCTAACCCACCCTCCTAGTCTACAAGCAGCACAAAGCAAACAAACCCTGACTCTTCCAGAAGCCCCTTACTGCTGTCACAGGGACATCACTCACTCCTGGCTCCCAGAGGACCACCCACGCAACTGAGCCCCTCCACCATTTCTTCCATTAGCAGGATGCAGAAAAGGCCAGCTTGCCTCCTAGATCAGAAAATGTCACCAATGCGTCTCACTACTGACCTTCCAGAGGCAGGAACCGACACAAGGAACCCGGTGCCACCAACGTCCAAGTCCCACCGCCTGCACCCCTTCAAAAGGAAGGGACCTCCCCTCCCGGCCCAGCTGGCCAGGCTGCAGCCGCACACGAAGGAAGTCTCTGAGAGGCTCCCAGGCAGGGAATGAGCCTGGGACTAAGGCAGCCACCGACTGACAGTGGCGTGAGTTCTATTATTACCCCATTATCACTCTGGATCTGTGCCTAAATGAAGCATGCTTCCTCCCTGCTGCCATTTCCTTTTATCCTGGCTGGAGACTAAAAGCGGATCAATGGGGGCAATACATATGATGTCACTTCAATTTACAGCAACAACCTCCCTCCTTCAGTGTGTCTGAAATACACAGAAAGATCAATTCTTCCCAAAAATGGTTAAAAAATGCTTAGGGAGCATTCTTCGTCCAGAAAAGCATTCTCTGCTATATTTGTCTATGTTACTACGGCAGGAACTGTTTACACTGAACAAAAACAGAAGAAATGGGGGAGGGAGAAAAATCTCAAATTCTCCTGTATGCTGGAGACTTGCTGGCTGAAATTCAACAGAAGCAGGGTCCAACCAGAATTGAAGCTGTTGACCTTTCAAAGTTACAGGCTCTGGGGTGTAGGGGCACAATAGAGACAGCAGTTCTCTGGCCTTTGGATTAAAAAGGTAACTCATAGATATAAAAAGTCATTTTTGTAAGATTTCTCCACAAGTCCACCAAATTCCTTTCCATTCTTCCCAGAAAACTCACACCACACTACATAGCCTCAGGTGTCCCCACAGTCCAGAGCGAGAACAACAGTGCCCCTTCATGCACTTTTCTCACTAAGGGCAACAAGGGACTGACTACAGGACACAAAGATGGAGACTTAAGTCAGCTTTCAGACGGTGCTCTGACCCCAAATGAAACAAAATAAATAAAAATCTCTAAGTTGTATAAATTTTCGTAAGATGATTTTTGGAAATGGGTAAAATTAAGATATACTAAAAAAAAAAAAAATCCTCAAACCATAAATACTCCTTCTCTACAACCCCAAAAGACACACAAAATCGTAAGAGTATCAGAACCTTGGTGAAGCTGACCTTATAGACTCCAGACACTGGGCAGGACTATGGTCTTCACATCATTAGTATATAATCTTCCTTCATCTGTCACCTTTTTTTTTTTTCCAGTTTATTTATTTGAGAGACAGAAAGGGCGCGCACGTGTGTGTGAGTGCGTGTGTGCGCGTGCGCAAGCAGGGGAGGGGCAGAGAGACAGAGAGAATTCCAAGTAAGTTCCACACTGTCAACGCAGAGCCTGACACAGGTCTTGATCCCATGAACTGTAAGATCATAACCTGAGCCGAGATCAACAGCAGATACCCAAATGACTGAGCCACTCAGGCACCCCTCTGTCACCTTCTTAATGATAAACGTTGTTAGCTGACAAAAATGAATTATGTAATAACATTTACACAGGAAAGTCTCTGCCTAAGAGCTTTTATCAACTAAAGTATCATGATAGAATTAAAATATTTCTAGTTTAAACTGGTAACTTCTGTAGAGGAAAAATAATTGGCTTGAATTTCTGCTGAAAAACTAAAAACAAAGCCTACAAAAGAAAAACCATCCCCTACATGCTAAAGCAAAAACTGAATACATTTTAAAGAACTGCCAAATTTAAGAAAAGAAGTCATAGTTCATATAATATTGGGGACATGAACTTGATTTACCAACAAATGAAAATCACCAAATAATTAAAAGCAAAAATAATTTCCTTCAAAATAAGAAAGCAATCTATCTATAAATAAAAATTCATATAGCACAGTTTTGATTGTCAAACATCTTTAGGGAGTAGGTCTGTGGTCAAATTTTAATAAGAAAATTTAAGCAGAAGCAACTGTTCATATAATTCATTTCACACCGAAAAAAAAGCGTATTTACTACAAAACAAAAATACAGTAACTCCCCTCATACACATTTCTTGCCATCTTACCACATAACGGGAACAGTTCCATCTTATTCTTTTTAACAGCTGCATACTACCCCATTATGTGGTTATATACCATGGCCACAATCTGATGTACAAAACCAGCTGACAGTTCTCATGATCAAGGTACTTGCATGCTGGACTTTAGAGGGTCATAAAATCATATGCAACTACAATTTTGAGTTAGAAGCTATTACTATGTACAAGTTAGGAACTCTAGCTCATAAAACACATGCACTTATTCAAGACAAAGACATCAGTTATTCAATACAATATTATTAATTTAAGTGAGACAATTAATTCCAAGGAAACAAAAAGATTTCTGTTAAAAAAAAAAAACTGCAAATGCAAGAAAAGTTAGAAGTATTCTCTGATACTTTCAAGTGTTCCAAATTCTTTAGAAAGCTTTATGAAGCCCTATACTGAGCATGCCACTGTTGTCATGGCAGAGTGAATAGACTGCATCACTTAGGAATTTATAGTTTCTTCTTCACGAGTGAGGATTTTTTTGAGAAGCCTAAAATTCAGATCAGGAATGGTCCCCCTGTGGCCCCTTTGGTTACTGATTTGGCAGGTTCCTGGGTTGGGGAAACAGACATAAAAACTCCTAAGCACTCTGGTAAAATTCTGGTAATTTTCAACATTGAGTGTTTACAAAGATTTCTTTTCCAAAATATATAATGCCATAAATGATTAACGTACATGTTTATAAAAGCTGTGAGAGGATTGCATTTTATGTAGTTTAAATAACAGGCTTTATGTCAGCATATAGCCTGGATAATACTTTGATAAAAGTTGGTGACATTAAGTTAGCACATGAAAATGTGACTCTTATATAATGTGTACACATGACTGACTTATGCCAGTAAATTATATCAGATACTATTTATTTGCTAATGATGGTGTCTGTTTTAGTCTCTGTGGGGTCACTTTTGGAGGTACTGACCCCACCCATGACTCAAAAGTACAGTACATGAACTGCCTGGTCTTGGTCTTTTCCTTTTCTGCCTCCAGCTGAAGCGAACTGTTTTTCTTAAGTCAAAAAACATTTCCCAATTTACTTAATAAAGAGAAGATCTACTTTATGAAGAAATTCAATACCGCAATCTAATCTAAGCACTGAAATGCATAAACGATTGAAGCACGTGCTCTAACAAAGCCTGCACCTGGAAACTGGGGGCTTCTGTGAAGAGGTTCAGTCAGTACAGGCAGAATCTCTAGCACTAGTGTCACAAGAAACCTGTTGGCAACCCTCTACTCTTAGTCATAACAACAATATTTGAAAATAACCCAGATCTCAAAAGTTCTGATTTCAACGTTACTATATAAAGATGAATGCTAGCACCGTTAAATATAAGACGTTAGTTCTGTGCAAGCAAACGGCTAGAATTCTACAACCTTGAAATGCTTTCTGTATATAAGGCATTGCATCAAACAGCTGCACGCTCAGATTTTTATGTTGTCATTTACAACACAGATGAACTATCAAATACGTTCAGTTTTTTCCAAGAGAAAAAAGCAAACAGTAATTTCATTCAAACCGAGAATTTTCTTCCCATCTTTCTCTAACTTCCTGCATTACCCCTCAAATGTCAAAATCAGATAGTCTGTGGAACATTATTTATTACAAATTAAATACTTTAGTAAATAATAACTATCAACTTTAATGCCTCTTTGTAACATTTGGTTGAATATATTTCAGCCCTATGTTCCTGGTAAAGAGTGGTCGATCTATGTAACATGCACAAAAGGTGTTCATAAGTACAAATATGTAACCCTTAGGAACATTCAGTCTAAAAACATACTTTTTCCTCTAAACAAGTAGTTAGCAAATGGGGGGGGGGAGAAACTTAAGTTACTGAAAATATTCTCTTCAGTATTTTATGGACAAAAATAAGATCCTTATAAGTTTAATCAAAGAATAGCCGAGTTCAAACAAAACTATATTTTAATTTCCGTAAAAAGTCTAATAAGGCAACTCCTTTCAGACTGGAACCGACAGTGCTCATTTATTGCGCCATCTACCCCAGGCCTGACATGCACATGTTTATCAAATTTAAACAAAGGACTTAATGTACAATGTAGTAGGTGGAGTAATATAGTAAAAATGATGGCAAGAATGGTTGTCAGTCAACGATTTGGTGATTTAAATCTATTACAAAAAAACTTACAGCCACAAATGAAAATTCTAGCCAGGAGTGATTCTCATGTCTAACCTAAAATCCAAAAAATACATTCAAATACATCAATTTAAAGAGTTTTTTTTTTAAGCATTCTGTATAATAATAGACGTGGTAGAGGATTCTTAAACGGTAGAAATGCCTCTTCAACTGTAATCGACTGTATTCAGTGAAATGATGGCTCTGTAATGTTCTTAAAGAGCTAAAAAGTAAGTTACGCTGTATGAGGAACTGCAATAACCCGTTCTGCTCTACGTGCAAAAACTTGATAGCATCTCTAAGAGAAACCTGCCTTTTGCTTTCCAGTCTCCTTGTTAAAACTTGCTATTCAAGATTTTTTTCAAATTAGAAAATTACCTGCCAAAAAGAAAGTAAGCCACAAAATCATTTTAGAGACAATGACACATACGAACAAGACTTTAAGGTGAGAAAGAAAACAAGAAACAGGAGGAGGGAGAAACCAAGTCAACCACTGGCCTCAGCTTACAAACCGACTCAGGCACAGAGGGACACACACATTGGTGTTTTTAAAGTGCAGAACGTAATTTATAAACCAATTTCATCTTTGGGTGTTTATTCTGGTCTAGAATGCTCACATTCCATTACTGCTAGTTCCTGCCCTTTCTTCTTCCCAGGCATGTAGTCAAAACAACAGAAATATCTTTTATTTTAAATAGACTTTATTTTCTAATAGTCTTTCTATATTTTCTACCAAATTCAAACTAAGCATGAATTTAGCCACATGCCTACAATGTGTTGCGGTTTCTGTCATGAAGTTGACATGACACATATCCCTAAATATATGTATAGCCAACCACAAGTAAGGAGGCATTGTGGGAGTGGGAGGCAGACAAGGGTGGGGAGCCAGACTGCGTGAATGACTCTGGGGCAATAAAACAAAAAGTTATTTTTACCTAATAAAAATGCGTTGAGAGTACAGTTCAATGGACTGTCCAATGTCTCAGGGTTATTTCACAGAATGTATATAAAGCACACGAATCAGATTTCACTCAAATTCTGTATACTTCTGGATTCAAGTCCAGACATTTTATATCCACGACTAACTGAAAAGTTTTATGAAGAATAAAGGATGAACTGGTTAAGGGTCACTTTGACACTTACTGCAATTCGTATTCTTGAAAAAGATGTGGACTTAAGAACTTCAAGAGAAAGAAAGGTAGAGAACAAGTTTCACATACTTTCAAGAAATGTTTACTTCATTTTTAACTTCTTTTCCCCCTCCTCCATATTAACACCTGAGGGAAGCGACACCCCTAGAGGTCAGAGCTCTATATAAAGAGAAGGGGATGTCTTGTGGTTGCACATCATGTAAGAAGGTGAAACAGTGAATGGGAAACAACAATAAAACCACACGGACACCATCGATGCCAGATTTGTTCACACCAAGTTGCATGCTCTGTAAAAATGGCCAAGTAATTCACAAATTAATGTACTTCTCATCACAGCAGAAACTATTCCCAACTGAACAAGTAGATTAAAATAGTAAGCTTAATAAAAATGTTCTTTTGGAGCAAAATATCCACTTTATCACTAGGAGAGTTCACACACTATAATCTTAAATCTACTGTGAGCTCCAGCTGGGACTTGAGGCTCGCCGCCCCCCCCCCCCGGGGGGGGGGGGGGGACAGCCTGAAGCTGATATGGGAACAGGAAATCTGAAATGCGGCCCTGTTTCCTGCCATGGAAATATTTTCTCATCTGAATTCAAGTACTGGAAAGTCAATCCAAAAGAAGTAAGTCTTCAAAGATGCAAACAGATACTAACCATGGATCTAAAATCCTGGGAGGTCAGAGACCTTTCTAATGCGTGTTGGCACGAACATGATTAAACCCCACAACGTGCTTTCTAGTGGCAATCTAAAATCTCAAGGATGTTCGAGTTATCCCTAATAGATTCCTAAAGAAATTTCATAAAAATTGTTTTAGATTTTCCTTTATTTATGTATAATGTGCTCATGTAAAAAAAATATCAGTATTATTTTACTGGAGTAATACATTTTAATAGCACAGAACAACTCTTGGAAGTTACAGAACATGTTAAGACATTTCTAAGTTTTCTGTTTATTTAATTTCAGTGGAAAATAGTCCATTGGAAAAGCAAACTTTCCCTTCCCCCTAGTATCCTAAATTATCTGTATAAGTTAACTTGGAATTTATCTTTACAAAAAAAAAAAAAAAAAAGAGATTTTCAAAAATTTTTTCTTACAGAATTAAAACTAAAAAGAACTTAAAAAATATTTACTCTCAACATTTTAACACAATTTTTGCTGTCATTATATCAAATTTACAACACACCAATCATAATCTACACGTTCTATATCAAAGTGAAGCTTGACTTATTTAAAATAAATTTGAAAAAACAGTCCTCACAGATTCCCCCAAAAATGAAAAAGAAAAATGGATACACATACTTTTTTTTAATGACTAAATGCAACCTTACAGGTTGAGAACCATTTTTCCGCTGATTTCACAACATAGGGTCTCATCTCAGAACTTTGTTAAGGAATAGTTGAGACACAAATAAAAAACAGGTTGCTCCTTCCTGGGCAACCCAAACAAACTTCTCTTTAGAGTCAATATTTAAAATGCAGGTTTTTAAAAATTGTTTGTGGTCAGCTGCCCAGCATTAAGTCTACATTTCCATCCAAGAATGCCTCCTAGGAATTCAAAGACCAGAACCCCTCTTGATCAGCACACACCCTTGACAGAAGAAGAAAAAGGAGAACAGTTCTCTAGAGACTAAAGTTACCCTGTAGAACATTTCTAAAGAAGGTTCCCCGCCAGAAGCAGTAATTTTTGTTACTCCTTTCCTGATGGATTTGTCCTTTAAATGAGTTTTCTTGTGTGCATCCGAACACACTTGTTTACCTGGTCTTTTTTCCTTGAAGGCTTGGTGAATATAACACACCAAAAATTACAACACCGACGCAGAGGCCATGGAACACACTCTGAAAGTTAAAATGTTTACAGCGACTAAAGGCAGGATAACAAAGGCAACAAACAGCCCGTCAGAAGCCCCCTACAGCATTTCTGAAGGCAAAGGAGAGCTCCCATTCACACGGAACGCTATCACCATGGTGGTGGGAATGCAAACTCCACAGAATGGGCTGCTAGCTGTCAGCAAATAAGGGCACGATTATGAAGCAGAACGAGTAACAGTAAAGAAAACTTGGCTTCCTTTCCCGCTAAAGCTCATCTGGTGGAAAGACTGAGGTTAAAAAGAGGCAAGCAAGAAGGGATTTGGTAGAAGGAGAAGAAACCACTCTAATTCTCCTAACGAACACCACTTGACGGCCCGGGCCCCCGCAGCTGTCAGACGGGCCGGGCTGCGGCGGGCGGGGCCGCCGACCTGCCGGGGGGAAAACGTCTTACTTACTGAGGCTCCTGTCGGGACGTGGGCCGGAGCCTGGAGTCCGCTCAGACGGGTCCCGGCGCCGGCTGATATCTCCCGCGGCCGCCCCGCGCGCCGCCTCCGCCTCTGCGGCCAATCTCCGGAGAGGCCGGCCGCCGCGCCCCGCCCTGCCCCGCCCCGCCCCGCCTCGCGCCGCCAGTCCGGGCCCGGCTCCCAGCGCGCAGCGCCCCGGCCCGGCCACACCCCTGGCCCCCGCCCCGCCCCGCCAGTCCGCTCCCGCCCGGTAATTACTCTAATTAGAAGTCTTAGTCTCAGCAGTTAAACAATGTACGAACCAGTCCCAACACAGCCTGCAATTCAAGTGGCTTTGAGAACAAAGACAATCATAGCTGTAGCAATTTTTCCCCTAATTTATAGAATGTGAAGACTTTCTCTCTCTGAACGTTGTACTTAAAAAAAAAAAAAAAAAAAAAAGTTTAACCTCTGGTATACATGCCCTTTCACAAAGATATCAGCATTTCTGTGGAAAAACACCAGCACATACCAGCTACATGTAACAAAAGAAAAAGAAACAAATGAATATTAAACTTGTAAGTTTGATCCCTCCTGCAGAACCAACGTTCTTGGATCACTTGGAAATATGTAAGATGTACAGAGACGTGGAAGGACTGTTTTTCTAACAGTTTATAGATTATATGAATGAAAGGGAAACAAACTACCCGGGGCATCTTTCTAGCAAGCAATCTGCACAATTCTTCACTAGTACCGGTGAAGGTTGCTAACTGTTCATACTAATATCCGCAGAGTGGCTACCTTCCTATCCAAGGGAGGAAAACACCACAGGATTGTTTCCTGGGTGCAAGAGCAACAAGCTTTAATGCCTAATGACTGGCATGTTCGCCAGAAACAACCAGAATATTTCAACAGCACACAAGAGGCCAGTCTTGTTTCCAATCTTATAGCAATCCCAGTAGATAAAGGTCACCAGAACAGATTCCAACAACAAAATCAAACACTGCAACTACCATCAACTACAGTAACTATTTCAAAGATTGGGAGAAATGTATTTATCAGGAATAAGGCATTTCTCAAAGAGAGATATACTTCACAATAAAGTCAAAAAGATAACATGGCCCCAAACCCAAGGAACTCTCAGGAAGGGATGCGATCAGGCCTGTTTTCCCTAGAAAATTATAATAGCCCATTCACAGCTCTTCTGGGTATTAAACTCTTTGTGCTAGCTTAAATGTACACTGGAATTTTCAGGACGAGTAAAATTATAACCGTAAAGTATGTGTTAGAAAGACTTTAAAAAACATCAAAAACAAAAAAGCCTTTCTTACTTTACTTTCCAGTACTAATTTGATCTTTAAAGCAATGTGCATCCATTTTAGAAGAATTACTCAACAACGTAGAAGTTTACGTGAATGATTAAAAAAAAAAAGGCAATGAACTATTGGAGAAATAAAAGCAACCACTACAAAAATGTTGCACAAAATAGGGTATATGTCTCAAGTCTTTCCCTTTCATTACATTTTTTTTCCCAAACACAGATTTTAAGTTTTTCAAAATTTCAGGCATAAGTACAATTTTCAGTTCCACTCCATGCATTTACCAGGATATGCCTGAAAGTTTCTCCATTTTTAAATGAAGGAAATCTTAACTGTTCACATTATGAAACACTAATTTAGTGCCTTAGTTTGTTACAAAATGTGATTTTTGTTTAGCAGCTGTTTGCCTCTCTAGATGTTAATTAAGACAAATACCTGAACACAACTTAGTTTCATTGCAGTAATCATTTAAAAAGTTAATCTCTTTTAACAAGGAAAACAACTAATTCCAAGTTAAAACAAAGAAACAACTAAAACCAAATGGAAACACTTTCAAATGCTAATATGCCTACCCCGTTTAAAAGGATAAAGCCCTGAATATAAGATAATATTCTTAATTAAACACTTAAAGTAGATCAGGTGCTTGCGAAATACATAGAAAGGACTTCCCAACACTTGTTCTGCAGATGAAATAAACATAGTGGGCAACTGAGAACCAACACAGGGAGAAACCTCTTTCAGAAAAAAAAAATATTTCCCCCAAAACTTATCCTTCCAAAATTCCCCACTGAGCCAACATCTAAATATTTAAATGGCTTTAAAGTCTTCCTTAGCTAAGCCAATCTCTGCGTACAAGACAGGACAGCCTCCTTTAAATTAGTTAAGAACATTAATATGCTTTTCAAAGGTGTAAGAACGTAAAAATCATTCAATATAACACTTTTTTAAAAGTTTGTTTGAAAAATCCATGTTATCTTCCTTCAAATAATAAACATAAATATTCCGCAATGAGACAGAAAAGAATAAAGAATTTTTACAAAATATACCAAAATGACTCATAAAAGCAAACCCCTAACAGCCAAGTACCCATGCTATCAGCCTCATCACTGACACAAACTTATTTTAACATTTACTTTTAAAAGCAAAAAGCTACTGTCGATTAAGCTATTGGTCAAAGCTGCAATTTTGCTTTACATTACATTGCAAGGTAAAGAGCAAGAGTTAAAATAAAATACCACATACCGTCCTGAAAGTATCTCCACTTAAGGCAGAGTTCTCAACATCAGAGATTTCATTTCTCGTTGATTCCAAAACTATTTGCTCAAGCTATTATTATAATTACCATTTCCCCCTCTGGAAGCCAAATCAATAGCCCTACTCCATGAAATTGTTATTTATTTGGGGGGGGGGAAGCAGTATTTAGGAAACGTTTGCCCCCCCTCCCCCTCCTAAGCAGAGCGCGGTCCTCTGAAGGCCAGCACTGCGAAACCACCTGCGCAGCACCCTGCGCTCCCACCTCTCTTCAAAGCGGGGTGGGGTGGGAGTGGGGGTGACACCTCTCCAAGGCTTTTCAAAAGCAAGTCCCCAAACGCCAGTATCAATTCCACAGGTCCCGCTGGACGATGCTGCCCGAATTCTACACGTCTCGCTCCACGCTGTCAACCAACTTCACCTAAGTTTAAAACGAGGTAGGACTACACTGACATCTGTCCCCGAGCACATTTGTCTCTGAAGCAAAGAATGACCTAAGTTAGAAAGCAGGGGACAACAAATTATGAAATTTTGTGGAGGGGGCACAAAATTAAAGTACCTAGCTCCTAGGAGCCTACGGCTGTTGCGTAGAATCAATGAGCGAATAACGCTCTCCGGTTACGAAGCCGAGACCCTGGATGAGCACGCCGGGTGCCTCCACGATACGCACAGAAGCCTTTTCGCCAGGAGAACGGAGCACCCAGCGTCCACCAGGAAGGCGCAGTCGGTCCCCGCAGGGAAGAAGAACAAAAGGGATTTAGGGAATCTCTGGGGTGCCCAAATGCCTGGATCCGAAGCCGGGAGCACCCATAATACAAGAAGGTTTCAACCAAAGCAAGTCGTGTTGGCTCTGGGGCCCCACCGGCCGCGGTTCGTCTTCCCCGACCCGGACCCTCACGCGACACGAATCGCCAAGCCCAGATAAAGTCCGCTCCCGCGCCAGTGTCGGGGCGGCCTCGCAGCCCGAAGAGTGGGCCCATGCGCCGCAGGGGTCAACCTACCGAGGGAGCGGGTGGTGGGCGGGCTGCCGGGACTCTCACGGAGGGGGCGGTGTCCTGGTTCCGCTCCGGCCCCGCCCAGACCCCCCCCCCCCCAGGCCTGCAGGTGTCTACCCGGCCGCGGCACCCTCCCGCACCTGGCTGCACCGGGCGGGACCGGGCGGGACCGGGGAGGGGGGGGGCGGCTCTCGCCTGGTGCAGGCGGTAAGACTGCCTTGCCTCTCTTTAAACACGAGCGTCCTTTTCCTCCGAACACAAACAGCAGGCAGTAGGGGCGCCTTCAGCGGGCGAGTCAGAACCCGGGTCTACTTGCCTAATGACCTTGGGCGCAAGCTGCGAGTTCCATTCTCGCATCCCCAGAAACTCTACCCAACTCTTAAGGGTGTCAAGAAATACTGGCCAGCGTACTTCTGGGCTCGTGACCCACTTTGGTCCTTGGCGTGAATTTACAACGGCCCACCCTCCTCCCTCATGCTCCCCAAGAACCAACTGTGCCCACAAGGAGACAAGGAGCGTAGAACACGGAGTGAAACCGGTGACTCTACCAAAGTTAACCACCAAACGTAAACCAAAGCAGCTCTTCATTCTCCCTCCCTCCGTGGTTTGTAGCGCCTCCCGTTGTGCGGGACCCAGGGCCTCGTCAGGCCTGCGTGACGGCATGGATCTGGATTATAAGCCCATGTTGCCCAACCCCACCGGGCAGGTGAGTGTAGCTTACGCACAACTCTGATTCTGGCCGCCTCTTCTCTCTGTTCTCTGACACAGTGACCTGTATGCCCCAATGTGTGTCATTCAATACGTTCATTTCCAGTTCCAATCCTCTCAGCCGGTCAAGCTTTTTTTGCAAACTGATATGAATTGCTAATAACCAGTCCCTCTGCCTGGATCCCCCTAATCACTTTTCAGGGGCTACCTTTTTCAAGAACCCTTCCAGAAACAGTTTCTGCTTCCTGGGTTTTATTCTCTCACCTATTCCCACGTGGGTAGTCCCGCTCTGACGTATAACAGAACTGTCAGTGCTGCTGTGCACACACGGAGCTTCTGAGCTCCTGGAAGGGCCCCCGGAGGTCTTTTCTTTCAGTCGCCCCACCCTCAGCACCCAGCACAGCCAATTTTCATGATTCGGAATTAATGTAACCTGTCTTGCAGCAAGATCAAAGTTTCAATCTTGTGCCCATTAGCACTGATTTTAGCAACTAAAATGACGAACATTTGTTAAAACAGGATCAACTTTAAAACAAATTCAAAGATAATTTTTTTTCTTTTTTTAAGCTTTACACCATTAATTTCACAGGCAAAGAAAGCCATTACAGGTAAATGTTATATCTACTTCAGGGACATTTTCTACTCGGAAGCTGTTGACAGCTTAACCACTGCAGCTCTGCTTTATGCAAATACAGATGGTGCTTTTCTCCCAGAGAACTTCACACATCTGCTATCTCAGTTGATTTTGCCATGGCCTTGCAGACATGGGCTCACACCACCCAGGGCCTTCAAAAGAGATGACTGGGGCAAGGGCCCACAGAAAAGTCAAGCCACTTACACACAAGAAATGCACACAGTGCTTAAAACTATGTAAAACTTTTACAGATGTGAGCACCAAAAAGGATCTTTATAGTGCTAAAAATAGAGTATCTTTGTTTTTTAAATAGAGTATCATTTTTATTGGACATTCTCCTATGAAGTGGGGTGTTAATGACAAATTATAACACAAAAAATTCACAAGACAAAACATTAATTCAATTATTCTCAAGTCAATGAAACTATAATTGGATCATTCTTTTGAATAGAGAAATGCCATTTCCCCCCAAACTAAAATTATAAATATGTGTATGTCACACTTAAAGTGTCTTTATATTTACTAGTTGACATTAGATATTACAGTAAAATAGAAACCCACTCAAGCTAAAAATAAAGATCTTTTTATTTATTGGTGTTACATACCATGTGTGTTCATGTACATATATAATTTTTCCAGATAGTAGTTATAAGAAACCTTAGTAAGAAGCTATGAAAACCCACTTCTAATACCACATAGCCTGTATCTACTATCCAACTCTATGAACTCCTAATTCACTAATCTCTTACATTATCAATACTCTCTAGTGTGGTAAACAAGATAATGGCCACACCCTGATCCCTGGAACCAGTGAGTACTTTAGGTTGCCCGGCAAGGGAGAGTTAAGGTTGCTAATCAGCCGATTTAGAGATGGGATGATCCTGGATTACCCAGTGAACCTGATGTAATCACAAGGTCCTTAGAAGTGAAGAAGACAGGCAAGGAAGAGAGAACCAGAGAGACAGTAGCGTGAGAAAGACTGGCCGGGCCTTGCTGGTTTGAAGATGGAGGAAGAGACCATGAACCAAGGACTGCAGGGACCTCTAGAAACTGGAAAAGGAAAAGGAAGTGGATTCTCCCAGAGCCTCCAGAAAGGCCTACTGACACCCTGAATTTCACCCAATGAGAATGATTTTGGACATCTTACCTCCAGATACTGTAGGTAATAAATCTGTGTTGTTATAAGTCACAGAATTTGTGGTAATCTGTTACAACGGCAACAGGAAACTAATACATGTGGGTTCTAAATTCCTCTTAGAATCAACCTCACTGCTGGTTTGTGTTTGGCTCAATATGTGAGGAAGATAAAAACATTCTTTAAAGGCTCTCAGCTACACCTGCACTCTGATCAGTTTCCTCGTAAGAGGGGAGGATTCCTTCCTGGGCCCTCCCCTCATCCCCAAGGACACAGCTTCATAGGGAATTTCAGGCTTGACTCTAGTGGCTGAGAAGTTTGCTGGAGTCGGTGGGCTGAGATGAGAAGAAAGCTGGATAGGGGGTCTAAAAGCCCTTTAGGGTCTGGTTCCTAACTGCTTCACTGCTTTTCTAGTGCCATGGAGGCCAGGGCAGAGCATGTCAATGAAACAAAGGACAAACATGAAACAAAACGCCATGGGCAACCACGTCTTGATCAAATCTAAGAGTGATTCAAGTTAATAAGTAACATAACCCCACCACCTTTTTCATGGCTTTAATTATTACAGCCAGTAAAAAATATTCAGGCCATCCCTGTTTAGTGATGTTTTATTTACCCCTAAAGGCTAAAGTCTTCATTAAAAGCAGAAGAGTTGTGTTCAATTCAACACATATGGTGAGATCACAGCCCAGTTTATTATAGTTTTTTGAAATGTTCACTCGCCCTCCCCCCAAAACATATATACACACAATCGAGGAATCTGAATACACAGCACTGCAATTACAATTGGCCCGTATCAGATTTTTAGTACATAATTGATTTAAAACACAAACTTATTTTTGAATAGATCCCCATGGTTTCTATTTTTCTAGCACAAATCAACCTTTTCCTAAGGCCATTTCTTCCACTGTTCAAAGGGAACAAAGCTGCTGTTGAAGGGGTTTTCCTTTGCCCCAGATGTTTCACTCAGGTGTGCTAAACCTGGCCAAGTTCCTGAATAGCCTGACACCGTGTGGTTGCAGAAGCCAGACAAAATGCCTGAGCTATAAAGGAACAGGTTAAGAGGACGGAGCAATCCACATGTCCACAAGATCAGTGCCATTAATTTCTTCTTTTTTATGGTATACAGACTTTATCACGGAACTGCCCAATTATGTTTTCCAAATTTCACACTTTATGTTTTCCAAAGAGAATTAATGAGCCGTATCTTTCCAGGTAAACTCTTCACTGAGGGAAGAAGTGTAATTCTTTGTCATGTCCTATATTAGAAAAGCAATTGTTTCCAATCATACCTCACTTGGATCAGTGTTTTTTTTTAAATACCTTTGGCTCTCTTTTGGCATTACTTGGTCTGTGAAGCTAAACCAGCAGGAGAGGAGCTGGAATCATTCCAAATTAAGACCCTCCCTCCTGCGAGAGAGGAAGGCTGAGCGGGGAGGGGTAGTTCTGTCACGAATGGCCTCACCTCCATGAACACTCAACCGGAGGGAGGGGGAAAGCATCCTTACTAGTAGGTGTCTCTTGGAGCACTTGGTCAGAAATGAGCAAAGGAGTCAGATCTCCCTGCTCTTTAATCCCAGGGATGGAGGCAAGTTCTGGAGAAGAACTGGAAAATGTGGAACCTCAGGCACTGGGAAGCAGCCCAAGATGAAACACACTTGGACCTGGGCCTTGACATTTTTCTTTAGAAAAAAGTGCTTATCATGTGGCTGTACAATGGTCTAAATGCTGGAAGCATTTAGCTGGAAGCTAAACTTGGCTTTGTGTTTGACCATCCATTTTTATTAGCAGAATTGCACACCGTGAAATACAGCCCTCCTTCGTCCCTAGTTCTCAGAAAACCATTCCTGATAGCAATGTAATTCTAAAGGGGAAAAAAACCCACAGGAAAAAGAGGCCGGGCATTAAATTTTACAAAGCACAGGAAAGTAACTGATGTTTGATTATGTATGGACGGTTATTCCTATCAATGTAGACACAAGCCTATGGGAAGGGCTTGGGGAAGCAGGGCCCTCTGGTGAAGCTGTGGCCTCAAAGCCACCTGACCCCTGTGCTCCTCTCCCCTCCTGAGGTCCTCTGGAACTGAGGAGAAACCGTCTCCACCTGGTGCTGCTTGTGTTCGAGGAGGGCTAACAAGACCCGTGCTTCCTCTTCTAGCCCTTCCTACAAGCCCCTAATGCTATTCTTATTATATTCCCAGAATTAAATTAAATTAAATTAAAATAGCATCCTTAACATGCTTTAGTTCTGTGGGAAAAGGAAATATATCAATCATGTACTAACTTAAGAAATTTAACATCCTGAAAAGTTTTTACAAACTCTGAGAAATAAAAAATAATGTCAGCAATCTTAGTCTGCCGTTACAAGTCACTGTTCTTGACAGTAAATAACACCAGGGGCCATTTTAAAGACTTAAAAATTAATAACATGAAAAATGAAGGAATGACAATAAACAAACATGATGTCCATAGCAGGGGTAAACAAATTAGTAAACTCTTAAATTGTTTCTATTGTATAGCCTGCCCTAAAGACTTTAGGAGAAGTATTATTAAAGTAAAATGTTGTGGGTTTTCTTTTAGTTTTTAAGTAGGTTTCAAGCCTAGTGTGGAGCGCAGTGCAGGGCTCAAACCCATGACCCTGAGATCAACATCTGAGCTAAGATCAAGATACAGCTGTGTAAAAATATGAATTTATTAACTGTTTCTATTAGTAACACAGTATATTGATTTATAATTTGCAAAAATAGGACTCTTAAACCCGCCAGTGCAGTTTAAATCACTTCATTTTTGTCCTGTGAAAATAAAGATTATCTTGTGGACACCTCCTTTGAATACAGGACAAAATACAAAGATGGCAGGATGTCTGGCTTCCTCACTACAGGAGAGTTTTGAGAGGCACTCAGTGACTTGTCCAGAGGCACAAAAGCTAGAACCCTGCTGGCAGTTCATCCCCAAAGCCTCAAACATTGCTGCTACTAGACAGAAAAACTCTCCTCATAGATCTTAATGTTTATTCTCTAATATTACCTCTCTTTGGACCTTTCCCAACTGATCCACACTCCTCGAGACGCAGACTCCCAAAGTGCATAAAGCATACTGTCTGATCCCCTCCCAGCCATTACACTATTAAATATTTAGAGGCACTGGGCAAATCCCCACAGGTGTCCACCCATTCAACTTCTGTCTGCCCAGTGGATCCACAATAACCCTGCTTTCAAACCTAGGGCTGGGAGTTTCCCACATGAATCTAAACAGTGCCTGGTCTACCAAGATCACTGCGACTGCCACATTTACTGGCAACTTTATTAAACCTGCCTCACCTATAAACTCGCCACGGTTATCTTGAAGTCCAAATCCCCAACACCAACAGTCAGCCACAGTGATTCAGGGACTGCTCCTATCATTTCCCTCCCTGTGGCAGTGTAGGCCCTGATCCATCCAAACAGGACTCTGTGAGTCCTGAGAGCCGCTACAGGAAAAGGTAAGATAAGCCAGTATTCAAGAAACCATCCAGTACCCCTTCATGGACAAAACATGCTGCTGTCAATAAAGAGATCTACGACTTCTAACAATCTTAATACAGGACAAATTAAAAATACAGGAAAAGAAATCTCCCTTAATGAAAGAAACCATTTCCATGAGGAGATCCCTTCTCTTGCAGGGGATCCTGGAAGCAGAATACCCACAATTTGTTCGTACCATAGAAATAGTAATCATTTTGCAACAAAAGGAGTTATTTACAGCTGCTTTGTCTTCACTTCCTAGATTTAACCACCAGAATCTCTAAATAGCCAGGTAGTGGCCTGGATTTGTTTGCTGTAGTTACCAAGAGTTGTGGCAAACAGGGGTTATGTCATTAGGCTTTCTATCATTGTATTCAGGAGGGTTTTTTTTTGGTTGGGGAGGGGAGGGGAGGGGAGGGGAGAGTTTATATGTTTATATTCAGATTTAAAATTTGTGCAAGTTGCCTAGAAACCAAAGCACAGAAGAATTCACAGTCTGATGTATGTGAAATTGCAGCTGCTGGAAACAGCATGTTCTCCCAACTACATTCTGGGCTGGGCTCATTCCTATCTAGCTCTGTCATTCAAGGTTGATGGGATCTAGTTTTCCAGGGCATTTGGTTTAGTTTATACCATCATCTTTGGTATAATGACAGGAATCAGTGTTGTTTTCCACCTTGCTTGAATGTACTTTATTCTTTAGGAAACTTCCGTTCCTTCTCCTGTCTCAGGACAGTACATACATGTAGCTTTACTTTTGAGAGATACAGGCCTTGCACAGAGTGAGGATGGATGGATGGTTTCTCACACTGAAAGCATTCTTCACGCCAAGCAACTTTCACCGAAAGAGCTCCATGTATTCTGTACACATTGGAGGTGCCAACATTCCCCACCATGGCACCATACTCCTGGTCACATTCGGTAAGTAGGGGCCCAGTAATAATGCTGCTCAGGATCACGATGAATCAGCAAGTGAAGCCAGATAAACGTTCAGGAATTTATGAGCTTGTCTGCCAGGTAATGGGCTACACTATACAGATAAATCACTTATAATGTTGCCATAGTTTTCAGGACTAAGCACTTCCTTCTCCAGGAGCGTCTGAAGGCCTGCAGAGAGCAGCTGAAGAGAAATAAACAGCACTTACGGGCTTTTCCTTTCTAGTTTAGCAAACTGGACGATTTACCATCCTGTCCCTGTCCCTCAGCCATCTCCTGGAGGCACTATGCCCAGAACAAAGATGATGCCTTATTTACTCCACAAACTGAGAGGTGGAGAAGAAAGGTGAATATTCTAGGGAAAAATGCAAGTTAAATTTCTGTAGCACACCGGAATTCATCAAGCTCTGGTGCCCAAGATACGGTGTTATTTTTTATACTATAATCTCAAACAATAAAACCCTGTACAACCTTTACGACCGAATGTGGCAATACTTCTGATGACTTATATGTCCTAAGGACACAAATATTTTCTGTAGTTACTTGTATAGCCTATTATTTTCTATTAATGAACTCTAATCAGCTTTTGGGTAAAATAAGCAAAGGATGACTTCAGAAAAAATTCTTAAGATAAAATAGACACTGATAAAAGAAAATCCTTTCTTTTTTTTCCCCAACTTAAAGGCGAACAAAAAAAATACAAAGATGAACAAATAAATACATTTTTCCTGAAACATCATAAAACAGTTATTCATAACCAAACTACCAATACCGTTCTGAGGTCATGCTGGTAAAAAACTTCAAAAGCCTCTGTAGGCTCTCTACAATCTTCATGCCCACAGTAAGGCTGGAGACACCTCACACATGTGTGATGTTCCAACAGAACAGCGGCATCCAGGTTTCAAATGAAAAGTTTAACAGATGCTACCACTTTCTGCAAGTAGCGCATTCAGAATGCACAACCTGCCCAAACACAGTGAGCATCTGATCCCCTAACAGTTGAGTTGGCAAGAGAGGGACACTCGGGGCCTGGACTGCTAAAGTGAGCTGTGGCCAGGCTGGGACAAGGAGGCCAAAGGGCTCTCAGAGCCACAGCCCTGCCCCCACCCCAGCTGACTTCCAGCCCTGTGGTCTCCAGGTCAGACCTGGAGCTCCCGGGCCAGGTTTCCTCCACTTCTCCGTTGTGTCACACCTGGTGACGTCTGCAACAAACTAGTGTTCTCCCTGCTTAAAACAAAAAAAATCCCCACCATTCTGGTAGCTGCTGAAAGGAATACAACACCACACTTCTGGTTTTTAAGAGCAAGTAAATACACACGTTTTATGGCCAATTACGTATTAAGCTAATTAGGGAGCAAGGAAAGATTTTTTACAAAAAGATTAAATACCTTTATAAGGGATGAAGGACATTCCCCCACCCTCCATTATGATTCCTGTCATTTTAAGGGTTGCTACTCTTAGAAACTTATTTAAAATTTAGGATTTTTTTCCATAGGTGACAATTAAAAGCAAGGACCTTGGAACCTGGGTGGCTCAGTCGGTTAAGCGTCGGATTCTTGGTTTCGGCTCTGCCCTGGCAGGGCGGGGCCTGCTTGGGATTCTCTGTCTCCCTCCCTCTCTTTCCCTCCCCCACTTGTGTTCTGTGTCTCTCAAAAACAAACAAACATTAAAAAAAAAAAAAATCAAGTGAAGCCTACCAAATTCCATCTTCAAGAATTACAACCTCAGATAATAAAATCAAAAGATTGTATTTTCATACTTTCAAATAATTAAATTACAAAAAATGTCCTTCAGAGAAACCAGTAAGATCTTGCAAAAGCAAGCAAGCTCACTGGAAGATTCCAACTGCCCTCAAGCTTAGAGAAGCTTAGGCTTACAGGAAATGTGCACGCACAAAATCACAGGTGCATCCTCATACATCCTCATAAAGGAACCCTTAAACACACCAGGAATTCTTAAAAGACACCTCAATTACGAGATAGCAAAAATCTGGGGAGATTTAAAACACGAGTATTTGTACAGTCTTTTGTATTCAAGAGAGTTCAGTGTGACCAATGTCACAGGAGCCTCTCCCCGGGGTCTACAGTCTCTCATTTTTATTTTCTGGATGAAGCATCTGAAAGCATGTGGTGTAGGGGGCGAGTCTGAGTCAATGAATGATGAAAGGGCAGTGCCTGCTCTTACTGACAGACAAGCTATGCTACGCACTGATTTCTTTTAGAAAATATTGTTGGGCGGCTGGGTGGCTCAGTCAGTTAAGCGTCCGACTTCAGCTCAGGTCATGACCTTGTGGTTCATGAGTTTGATCCCCGCATCAGGCTCTGTGCTGACCACTCAGAGCCTGGAGCCTCCTTCGGATTGTCTCCTTTGCTCTCTGCCTCTCCCCTGCTCACACTCTTTCTCTCTCTCTCAAATAAATAAACATTAAAAAAATTAAAATATATGTATTGTGTGAATCTGGTGTCAACGGGATTCATTTTTAAAAATAGCAAGGCACCAGTTCAAAGGAAATTCCTTAGAGAGTTACTACTGCTTAGATCTTCAAGGTGTTCCAACTGGTCCTCAACCTGAGTTAGTTTCTGACTGCTCCCATAGGATGCATCTTTGGGGCAGATTTTTCAAATATGCCAACAATTAATGTCCAGTTTCAGGGAAAAAATGAAGTGTGACTACTGTTAGAAATGTTTTTCTTCCAAATTATTAAACAAAATGCTAGATGTATAGGATGTCTTCCCACTTCCCTCCCAGGTTCATAACAAAACCAGAAACATATCAATCAATCCAATCTAGCCTTTAGCAAGAATCACAGCAAGGCCTGCCTGTCAAGCTCCTCTTTCTAGAGATGTGTATTACATCACCGAAACAGTATGTGCTTTCTCTCAGTGTGGCTCATGTGAAATCAAGGACTGTCAGTTGATCAGAATTGAAGGCATAATAGTTACAACCTTTCTCCATTAAAAAAACATGAGGATATTTACATCTTCCAAACAAGTGCCTTTAGCCCACATAAAAACTGATGAGCCAAAGGAGGCCTCACAGGCCACAGTGCATGGTTTAAGGGAGAAATTATTAATGCCCAAGTACAGTTTCAATACTAGCTCATCTTTACTGTTCAACTGTTTCACCCTCACCCTTTATGCCATTTCTGCCCCATTTATTGTCTCAAACTGTAAGGAACATGGTCTCAAATTCTCTCACCTCTGTGATCTGTGTCAGAAAACTCAATTTGTATTTACCAGTTTTGCCCTTTCTTATATCTTGATGTTATTTTTCAAATCAACCTATATTACCAGGAGGGAGAAAATGGGGGTGAAAAAGTATGTTTTAGTGGTTGTCTGAACCCATTCTCCTTTGTGAAGGATCCACTTTATGAAGATACCTAAGCTCTTATTCAAAAGTGTAATAAGAATAAAGATGAAGTAATCACTACTTACATTTTGGCTTTGAACAAGAAATAAAAGTACGATTAAGTTTCAAATATAACTGAAAACCCCTGGTTTTCAAATATGCACCCTAAAGAGAAAACAACATGAATGCCAGGACTCGGAACCAAATCTCTAAACAGAAGACAAAGCAGGGACACGTGTCACCAACAGGTCACATAGAAAGCAAGTCTCTTAATTTAGGGGACAGAACTGCACTAACACAGGTGACAGCAAAATGGGCAGAGAACATACAACATGTTAGAACCCCTACTTGATTAAGCAAATGATGCGGTTTGACATTATAAACTGCTATGTATAGTATACTAAATTTAATGCCCAACACAAAGAACTTTGGACATTTGACTTCTGGCTATATGATTTTTATCATTTCTGTATATTAAATTGTTATGTAACTCATACTCTAGTCCCATTTCTGATATGGCACAAAATAAATACAAAAAACAGCACTGTGATTCACTGAATCTTGCCAGATTCAACATAAAGCTCATATTCCTAAATGTCAAATATTCCCAACGGGATCCTTCTGGTGAAAGGAATATTAAGTAGACTAATTTTATTATTAATTAGTGTCAGATAATTAACCTAGTATTTCATTTTCAAAGAGGGGAAACTGAGTTATGGAGTTAACATGAAGAGTCACTGACTGATACAGAGAGGACCACACACATGTAAGCCCATCAGTGCTACTGGGTTAACACGTCACCTGTGGTGGAGAGGCCGTCTGGTGGAACATAACTGGGTGGAAGGAGAGGGAAACCGGACAAGTAGATTCCGCAGGATGGAAGGAGTCACCATGTGGGGTGCAGGGGAGCAGGGATAAGAGAGGAGAATGGAGAGAGGAATGCTGGGCACCCTGAGGGGACGAGCCACCCAAATCAACAGGTGGGGGGAGAGGCTAGCACCAGAAAGGGGACCAAAGGTATCAAAAGAAGGGGTGAAACGAGGACACACTAGGTGGACACCTTGGACGTGCCACCCTCCAGCCTCTGTGACCCAGTAGGAGAGAACTGCCTCTGAGATTAACAGCACATGGTAGCAGGGCTATTCTTAGCGATCTGTGCTGACTGGAGTTGCAGGTACCTGCCCTCAAACCACGTAAGGCGTTCCTCTGACTCCACTGTTTCTAACTGAAATCTCCTCAGAAACTACACTGGTGCTCTAAAAAACAGCCATTCTAAAACGAACTCGGGTGTTCCAGCACTTGGCACAGTATCAGGAAAGCCCGTCCCCATTATACACACACACATGCACACGTACATCCACAGTCAGTAAAGACCTCTGGGAATCTTTCAGGGCAGCACAGCCTATAAAATCAGCGAGAAGGCTATTTTATCATAGAGTAAAGGCTATTTCATCACAGCACACAACTGGGTACAAGAAATCACCCTGCCCTGACTTTATTCAGTCATGTATTTACCGATTTGTTTCAGAGAACGTGTCTCTATTCCTCAATAGCACCTACTGTTTACTGGTTACAAAAACTAGCCTCTGGCACTCCTGAAATGTGCCACGACTGAATCCCATGCCTCAGAAAGACCTACAGAGCAGAGAGTATGCTGGAGGAACATCAACTCTTCTGACCAGTCCCACTGGACACCCAAGGTGAGGGTGAACAGCGAACACTGCTGTCTTTCCAAGGACAGAGAAAAACATCTCCAGATTTTAGCCAGTGGCTTCTGTGTCAATAGAAATACCTCTGAATGGCAGAACGGCAGACCGTACTTAACTGAGAACATACCCACGAGGCATGTTTTAAAAACAGGGCTACGGGACCCTCTTGTTTCCCTGGAGGCAAAAGCCCACTCTGCTCCAGAAGGGATAGGCTTTCTGATGAGCCACAAGGCCCCACAGACTGCTGGGTGTGGAACAGCTCCTCCGCACCTGAGGAATACCTGGTCGACCCCAGGGCCCCAGGGGGGCCAGGACTTGCACCTACAGCTCCAAGAGGGGTGACCCAAAAAGGAAAGCCACACTACCGGAAGCATTTGGCCCTGGTTGGTCAGGACCAATGGGGCTTTCTCAGACATACACAACAAAGTGTGTTTTCAGGCACACTGGAGAGTTTCTGGGCCACTACACATGAGTCTGATATCCTTGGACTTGTGCCTTCTGATCAGGCCCCTTTCCATGTTATGGTTAACACAACAGGATGAGAGAAACCACAAAGTACAAAAAACTACAGGGGACTGAGCAACTTATTCATGCCCCCTATAAGCACTGGAAAAAGATGTCTTTAGCAGAAACACATGTAATCAAAAGAAAGGGTGGGGGCTGTGGAACACCAAAGCCCCTCAGGGTGGCACAAGGTCCACAAACAGGATAATCCTCCAAATACTGGGGACAAGTTGAAAGATGGGGGAGCAGATAGCATTTGCCTGTTGGAACGGAGATACATTTCCAAAAATGACCCTCAATGACACGATCGAGTAACAGTTTAGGAAGCTCGTGTTTTAATTCTGCCACCCTCTGGGAGCTGGGCTGGGAAGAGTATTCAAGATGCACAGGGAAGCTTCTGCAATTCTTTGGTTCCTCGGGGGACTAAACCCCAGTGGCCCCTTTCATTTTCATGACTGTGCAGCTCTGACGTCATGCTCCACCAGCTGGCACTGTTAGGGCATTGCCAAGGAGCTGTGCACCTGACCTTTCACGGAGAGCCACGACTCGGCAGGTATCAGCTGCTGTAAAATTTTTCTAAGGGACTTGCTTTCTTCTCATGTTAAAATGAAGACCTACTGGACATCACATTCTGGCATGCTGGGAACATGTGGGCCGTGCCTAACCAGAATATGTCCTGCAACAAAAGAGAGCCTACCTAAGACTCATGACACTCTTTTTAAACTAAAAAGAGTAGATGCACCAAGAGCAAAAGCAGACAGACACACTGACTCCATTTAAGCCAATACTGGTAAATACTGAAAAATCCATTCATCGCCAAAATAATCGCCACTACTCACCCACACAGATTTGTGTAGGACATTCACTTTGTGTGGTAACACTACCAGGCCCGTGACGATGTGTGTGTGTTTGCGCACACGTGTGTACCTGCACACCCCAAGGATGAAATGGGCAATGCACATGCCAGACTTTCCACTAGCCTGGGACGAAGCCTCTCTGGGAGGGGTTTTCACCAATGTAGAGAGCAAGATAGCCAGAAAAGCCAGCCTGGCTGCAAAAAAAAAAAAAAGAAAAAACAAAAAAACCAGAGGCACGGCATCAGTTATACCCCTGTTCAGGACTCAATTATACTACTTTGAAGTTAAGACTATTTGCATTTTAATAGAAGCCAGAAAAGACAAGATGGCTGTGTAACTTTCCTTAGAAACAAGCTGGGAGTATCAATTTCAGCATAACTCCTGAAGTGGAACAGAAATAGCCCCATATTTAACTGCTGAACAGAGGCTCATCTTCCATAGTTCCCATACTGTGACTGCAGCTCGACCCACAAGTCATGAGGCGAGCTGGTAGCATACCCTCAGATCCTGAAATGGATGTCTGTCTGATTCACATCGAGAGAGGAAGCAGAGACACAGCATGTTGCTGCCACTGTATACACCAGCGGCCACACGCAGAAAGTCAAAGGTAAAAGGAGTAACCCACAAGCGCTGGACACCCACTCCTGCCATCCATTCGTGAGATCGTGACATTGCGTTTACAAAGGTTTACTCTAGTACACACAGGGTCATTCCCACACGGATTTAGTTAAGGTACACAAGTCCCTGGGAAAGCCAGGATTCCAGCATTCACTGTCAAGCAAGTTAACTTTTTATGAAAGGTATAAAACAGACCTTTCCAAAAAGGCAGAATTTCAAAATCACTGAATTCAGTTAATTAGGAAAAAATAAAAAGTAGCCTGAATGAACCACCTTTGAAGTCATAAACACAAAACACACTCCCATTCTTTTTCAATAAGTTTTTTCACTAAGAGACTTAAAAGACAAACACCAAAATGTTAAGAGTAAGTAGCTCTCTGGGTGACTGGATTACTGTCAGTTTTCAACCCTCTTCTTGATCCTTTCCTGTATTTCCTAAGTCTTCTCTAATTGACAGTATACCACTTTTGCAACAAAAAAATGTTGATTTTCTTGGCTCACGTTGGTTTGAAACGGGAAACAGAGCTAAACATGCTGAAGTAAAAATACAGGAAAGGTGCCACACAGGAGAACAAACTGAAGTTACTTTGTGTAGAAACTGGGGACATACCACTCTGCACCAGTTAGCTCAGCACTCGATCTAGATGTGCAACAATTCGAGCAACAATAAACTGGGATCCCCAGAGAGCCCACCCAATCAGCCCCGTGGGGCGGGCATACTGTGGCCCAGGCTACCCTGCAGTGTCATTCAGATTTTACCAAGAAACTCTCAAAGGCCGACGCATGGCTTAGTGGAAACTCAAGTTGTTCTATTAACAGTGGACTTGGGTTATTACAAATAAACTAAATTAAAATTAAATCCAAGTCCCTGCCCCAGTAAATCTTTCTCAGGAGCTTCCATGAAAAAGCTGAATTAATTTTTTTCCCTCCTTGTGTCCCTAATAAGCTGTTGGAGAAGGCACTTATAAGCACTGAAATGCCCAAAATATCAGTAACAATTAGAAGGAGAATAATTAGTATCAGAAAATCTGCAAACTTGAATCAGTGCTAAGATCGTTAGGAGCCGGTCAAATATCACATGTCGAAAACCCAGGGATGAAGAGGGACTGGCATGGCACAAAGTGGCCCAGAGTGATGACAGGCTGGCAGGTATCTGAGGGCCTAGGAGGGGAAACCGTCACTCACAGGGAGAAGGACACTTGCAGGTGAGGGCTCCGAGTAACTGCCCTGCTAAGAAAACACAGGCCCGAAGGGGCTGCTCCAGTGTGTATCAGGGGGCACAGCTCCTTGTCAGGAACACACACAGACAGAAGGGCCAAGGCTGTGAAAACTGAGACTGGTAAGATGATTTAATGTGTGCGTCTATGCAGCACCCCTAAGGAATTAGGTAACGTCATCATGAAGCCTGACAGCTAAGTTCTTCACTCTCCACTCTGCATCTCTTCTCAGAAATATGTGACTAGCCTCGTGACCATCCCCCCGCCCCCCTTCCCTACTGAGGGGAGGGTTCTGCACTGGAGGAGACAGCAAGTAGTCCTAGGGAGTACTACAGAGCCCACAGGAGAATCCATTTACAGCAAAGGAGCACAGCTCAGTGACATGCAGCACCCCGCCCTCCACAGGTATCTGCAAACTCAGCTCCCCCTGCACCTCCCATCACCTGGGACACCCCCTTCCACACACACCTGTAACATGGACTGAAAGCCTATTGGAACGTGGAGCCAATGGCTCTCATGGTATCAGAAACAATGCCTCGCTTTTAAAACTAACTCAAAGAGAAATCTTTAGATAGCCTAACACACATACCACAAATAATGGGAGGGAGAACTTAACAGAATGCCCCATCTGTAACATAAAGGAGAAGTCAAAGGAAAGCAGGTCCAAATGTAGTAATGTGCACTGCGGTATTTACAAACCCGTGAACCCTGAAAGACATAATGAAGCAATGAGAGGCCTGAAGAATCCCCATACACACACAGCTATTAATGCAAACTGAATCAAGCATGCTGTGTAGTTACTCAGACACAAAAGCATTCCCACTGAGGACAAAGTTTTCTGAAATGGCAAGCACTTTGGGGAAAATTCAACAACATACAATCCTCACAGATTTACTTGGCAGTCACATTCCTAGAGAAAATTGGTAAATATTAAAACTGTGCATACAGGAGAGTTAGATTAGAGCCAGGATTTTCACCTGTGTAACTCTCCAGCAGGCACCTAGACGCTGAGGAAAGCAGCTGATTCCTCACCACCCTGAGAAGAACTACGACTGTAGGTACACGGTTTCTGGATGCAGCCCACTAATGGCCACAGTGCCCCCCAACTGCCGTGATAACCACATCATCCTCATGGGGGCGATTCTGCCCCTTGAGAACTACTCCTTTATACCAAACTGCTCCCACATGTCAAAGTGCCAGAACAGATATGGAGACTAGGACAGTTCATGCCAATTGTATTCAGCTGCGGTGGTCTCTTCAGCCATCAGGACATAGGAGAACATCTCTGCTGCTGTTTCCTTCCCATGGACTTCTGTCACTTGGCACTCGGGTACCCCTCTCATCCTTTCTTCTTGGGAGGTCAGGTGCTCTCATCCCTGAAAAACCGTTATCTTTATCCAGTCACTGCTAAAGCCAACTCTGGACAAGCACAGATTCAAAAGACAAGCAGGCCTGCAGGTGTCCCGAGGCACCCATGGAGCAGCCACAGACATCACCCAGGAAGCTTGGCTGTGACTAGGACGTGCTTAGAAAATGCTTATTTGACAAGCTCACTGCCAGAATAAAACACACCTGCAAATCCTAGAGTACACAAAAATAATAAGCAACTTTTACCACTTGGTCTTGAAAGTGCACAGAAATACCTGCCATGTCAAATTATGTGATAAATTATTCCTGCACAACTTTTGTGATGCCTCTGGAAATGGCCCAGATTCATACAAAAATCTCTACTTGCATTTTTAACAAAGAATGCTTAAAAGCTACCTAATTCTATAAACTAGAAACTTACCATTTGATTATTTAAAGTACCATAAAACATGGTTCTACAACACATGTGTCTACTCTATATTAAGACAATCTGTATAGTTAGAAATATAAACTTGGGGCGCTTAGGTAGCTCAGTCTGTTAAGCATCTGACTCCTGACTTCTGCTCAGGTCATGGTCTCACAGTTCGTGGGTTCGAACCCCGAGTCAGGCTCTATGCTGACAGCGTGGAGCCTGCTTGGGATTCTCTCTCCCTCCCTCTCTCTCTGCCCCTCCCCCACTTGTGTGTACTCTCTCTCAAAATAAATAAACTTAAAAAAAAAAGAAATATAAACTTATAACCTTTTGTCTGAACAGAGAAACTAAAAAGAAAAGTCCAAAAAATAAAATCCCTTCTCAAAGTAAACTAATTTAATGTTGAGACAATTAACAGCACACATACACACATACCCTGCATACTTCATATCAAGTACACACACACACACACACACACACACACAAAACATAATTAAATGGAACACTGTAAAACTACTGCAAACTATTGCACCACTGACTGGTGGTAGACCCCGGAGATTAGAGAAGACAGAGTACCAAGGACTACAATTTCGGTTAAATTGTGTTAACAATGCTTGAAAAATTGCAAAAACACTAAAACAGTTTCTACCTTTCTTTTATGCATAGAATATCAAATAAAAGTTAAAAATTAAGGTTATTCCTTAAATATAGCCTGTGGTTAGGGTGTGGAGAAACTAGAACCCTCATACATCACTCACTTCTGGGAATGTAACAGGATATAGTTTTTTTGGAAAACAATCTGGCAGTTTCTTAATAAGTTACACATAAATTTACTGTAATACTCCTAGGCACCTACCCAAAAGAACCGAAAACACACGTCCACACAAAAAGTTGTGTGAGTCTTTATAGCAGCAGCATCTATGATAGCCCCAAACTAGAAACAACCCGAATGTCTATCAAAGAGTGAAGAGACAGACAAAATGTGGTATATCCATCCAACAGAATACTACTCAGGAATAAAAAGGAACAAACTACTGATACATATGGGTGAACCCCAAAAACGTTATGTTAAGTGAAAGAAGGCAAATGTATTAAAACCACATTGATTCCACTGATAGGAAATGTCCAGAAAGGCCAATCTATATGAAGGGCAAGTAGATGACTGGTTGCCCATGGCTGGGGAGCAGGGGTGGGGGGAAATGGGGAGGGAGCCACTGCTAATGGGCACCAAGGATCTTTCAAGGACGACGGAAATGTTCTAACACTGGAGTCTGGTGATGACCGCACAACTTGGCAAAATTATTAGAAACCAATGAATTACACACTGAATTTCACACTATTTACATTACACCTTACACAAGCTGTTGAAAACATATACACACATATACCCATAGAGCTTACAGCTGAAGCTCTGGACAGCTATGAAATGTTAAATCTGTGTTTTGGTCATCCCTCTCTCTTGATTCCAGACTGGAAAAGATGACATCAGGCCATTAACATTATGAGAATGCAGAATTTTGCTATTCAATTTCCTCTTAAAGATAATAAAGGAGCATGGCAGGGAGGGAGGCGCACAGGGGGAGCAAATAAATCTGCTCTTTCCTCATTATGGAGTTCAAACCGGGTCGTGGCCCTATTAGCCGGTAACTACGAGTAGCTTACTTATTACTGCACACTGCCGGCGGGGACTGTGCTGGGGCCTGGGAACGCAGAGTCCACTGCCCTATGAACATAGGACCTTTGTAATGGGCAAACCTAGGCCAGGCACTAGGATAAGCATGCTAATGGACACTCTGAACAATTAAGAAATGAGAAACTAGGGAAATGCTTATATTTAGTTTATGTGCCGAAAATCTAACACAAGCCACTTACCTCCCAAACCTCAAAGTTAGTTTTATTTGTTAAAATGGGTACCTACTTAATAATTTTACATAACGACAAACTTCAGTCTGGTAAACAGGCACACCGTGTATGATGCCCTAAGACGACCTAGCTTGCCTTCCCCTCCCATCTCCTACCAAGTCCACTTTTGCCAAGCACCTCCTAAATACACTCACTGCTTTGCTCAGCTGGGCAGGTCCTCGCAGCCAGGGTGCTAGCTGCCTTCACAGCAAGGTAACACGCTGGATGGCATCCGGCACCGTTCCTGTGCACAAGGAACAGGTTCTGGGCACTGTGGGCTGATGGAAGGGGCAGGGTGACAAGCACATGGAATAGCCCTCTAGGAAATGGGTCATGGAAGAAACAAGGACAAGGACAAGGTAGTCAGTATCCAGAATCTCTGACCATCCATAGCTAGGACACCAAGACTGCTCCTGCCATCTACTCACGGGAGGTCCCGCCGCAACCCACGATACCTGTGCCACGTCTACAGACAAGCACCTTCAGGACCACCTTGTACAAAAGTTTCTGAGTAGGAAAAATAAACAAACAACGGTAAGTACACAAGTGATGAGAGGGCCAATCTGATAGAAATGGTAGACAATTATCTTCTGTTGAAGTTGGCAGGATAAAAATCCATCTTAAGAAAAATGAAATGCTGTGAATAACAGTAGAATGAGCAGGAAAACGGAAACGCTATATTTATCCTCCTCTCTCCCACCACTCTTGAGTATTTCCTCTATTTTCAGAAGCAATAAAACCAATAAAACTGTTCCCCCTACCAGCAATCTGCCTGTACTCGGAGACACACTGGCCGGCAGGGCCCCCACTTGGCCCAGAGTATAGGAACATGCCATCTCTGGGGGCAGTCAGCGCTCACACGGGGTCACAGTGCTGCCCTCTGCTGAGCTGCCCCCCCCCCGGCCCCACCCCCCATGAAATCCTTCCAGTGGCTCTCGCCACTCACAGAGAGGTAAAGCACTGCTTGGGAGAAAACGGGGACAATGTTCCAGCGACCGCCTCCTCAGGGGGCCCCACAATGCCCCTTACTGCTAGCAAGCCTGCAGCTGAACTGCTGCTCTCTGTCAACAGAGGTAAGAATATTCCAAGAATGCCAAGGACGAATGAAAAGGACCAGCAGTGTTTTCCCATGATTCATTCCCCTCGTTCCAAACCTACTTTCTCTCTCATTCTTGAATCTCTTATTTAAAATAAACTTCACAGAGGAAAAGTAGGGATCAGGTGAGTAAAAGCAGCAACGTGCATAACCTGATAGAGCTAGCTGGCTAATATAACGTTGACATGAAAATTATCCTACATAAAAAAATAATTTCTTTCCCATAAAAAATTCAAGCCTGTTCATAATTTAGAGGGTATGTGGAGTTTCAATCCTTAGCAATTAGGGAGCAAAGTCAGTCCACTGGGTTTTGTCCAATGACCCTTTTAACTACTTGAAAATGATGTCTGATTATCAAATAATGTGATGGCTTATCTATAAAAACTTCTTTCTAAAAAATATTGATTCTTGATTTACATAAGCAAGGACATTCTGAGAAGCCTTTTTAAATCATGCATAATACATTACTTATAGTTGAGAAAAACACTGGGCCCATTTCTTCAGTGTCTAAGTGGGTTTCTATTAGTAAGTCTGCGCCTGGGGAAACTCACTATTCGGAGCCAGCTCTACATAAGAATAATAGTTATTGTAAACTCAGACCTCTATGGTTGCTGGGGGGCGGGGGTATCTCAACGCTTATTTTTGATAACTTCCTGGAATTCTACAGTGCTCAGACACCAACACTGTATTTCTGGATAGCCAGACCTTTTGATGATTGAGATGACTTTAATTAAGACCTCAACCCAAATCAATAAAACCTCTCTGAGGACTTCCAACTAAAACTGTCTCGGAGGAGCCTAGTGGAAACTTCCAACAGAACCCAAAGCAGCATTTGTCTAAAGTAGAGTGGCCCCACAGAGCAGACTCCTGGGTCAGCTTGGGAGAGAGGTGCACCTTTAGGCATAGCTGAGACCTGCCAGAGAAGTCACTGGGCTGCCTCCCTGGTCTTTCTTTTTTTTTTTTTTCAACGTTTATTTATTTTTGGGACAGAGAGAGACAGAGCGTGAACGGGGGAGGGGCAGAGACAGAGGGAGACACAGAATCGGAAACAGGCTCCAGGCTCTGAGCCATCAGCCCAGAGCCTGACGCGGGGCTCGAACTCACGGACCGCGAGATCGTGACCTGGCTGAAGTCGGACGCTTAACCAACTGTGCCACCCAGGTGCCCCGCCTCCCTGGTCTTAATGCTGGGGACACTCCAGCTGGTCCAGAGATGCCAGGCTGATGTTCCCAACGTGGCCATTCTTCTGTGGCTACATTTCTTGATCTATCCTACTGCTTCTCAGGGCTCCTTCTGTTCTCTTAATACACCACATATGATAAATGCCTTTCACCCCTGACGATGGTATTGGAAAAGCCTATCACCAATAACGCTAATAACTAGTATCAGTGAACAATGATCTAGTGGCAGCTCTTTGCTAAATGCTTTACAGTAACGATTTTACGGATGAGGAAATTGAGGCTTACACTGGCTAGTTTGTCCAGGGCAAAACAGCTAGTAAGAGATAAAGATGGAATTTCAATTCATCTATCTGACTATGAATTCCATGTCGTGAAGGACAATAGAGGGGGAGAAATGTACTGTACCATTTCAGTTCAATTCTAGGAGCACAGATGACCCATAGGCATCAGTAGTGGCCATCTCCAAAGTTCTGTGGAGAAAGAAGTTAATGGAAACCACACATGTTCTGAGAAGAGGGGAAAAAAAAGTGTCCATCCACAACAGATTAACATTTTTCTTGCTAAGAAAACTAGAGTCAGAAAACTGTTTGGGAGGTAAATGCTCTTGACACATGAACCCTTTCTACTGAGCTATTATTAAAATAACCACTTTATTTTGATTTTCAACTATTTCTGATACTAAAATGAATGGTCTTTAAAAAATGAGGAAGTGTTTCCATATATGCTGGTAACTGTTTTTCATAGGAAAAAGTCCCATCAAAAATAGCATAGAGATAACTTCTTTATTCTTAACCCTCTTGTAAATGACATGCCTCACCCTCCCGATTATTGGAAGTTCCTTTTGAATACAAATAATTTGAACACTGAAGTTTGCACATATTTATAGTACATCCCCTTCTCTTCTCTGCAACAGTACACGATCACAAAACAGGCTCGATACAAAAAACTGGAAACTGAGAAATTATGGATACATGTTCAAAATCTACAACAGTCACTTAGTTTACTCTCCTCCCCTCCTCCTGTTTTAAGAATGCGAACACAAGAGTGAGGAGTCCTGCAGCAATAAGCCAGATCTCTCTTCTAGCATCTCCAACTCTGGCAGGATGACGGCAGTTCTCAGAAAAGTGACTACGAAGTTCAGCGAAACTAAACAAAAAACATATCTTTCACCCCCTGTTCTGGAGCCTGCTTTGCTCCACTGTCACTTTTTCCACCAAACCTCTCCCTCAGATGGCTCACAATGACAATGACTTTGCATTATGCACAGGGAGCATGAGTCAGACTCAAACAGTGCCAGCTGTGGAAACAGAGCCTGCAGCTTCCCTCTGAGATGGGAGACAGTGGTCACAACAGCAGGCCTCTGCCCTAACCTCCCCTGCTTGGAGGCCAGAGGTCGATGGAACAGGTAAATGTGTGTGCACATGCGTGTGTGCGTCTGCATGCATACCAACCAAGTTATATGTGCGTGCGGGTGCAGCAGTAATCCTTTGTTGAAGGACAGTTCAGCATCATCGAAATTTGTCTTATGATAATCTGGTGCTCTAGGACTGGGTAATGCTACTGTTGACCAAGCCAGGGACTTGATCTCTAAAGAAGACTCAAAGTATACCAGATCAGCAGTGCAGGAATCTCATCCCGTGCCTTCTCTCCAGCCCCTTTCATTTTGCTGGGAGTGAGGGGACAGGGTGCCTTCTGCAAGTCTGAGGCAGCTCAGTACCCACTCCCCCTTTTCGTCTGCCCATTTGGGGCACTATCCTTCTGTATCTGCCAGCTGTGTTGCAGATAAAACACAAGCAGTTTTTCCCCTAGATCATAATATTCCTACTCACTTTGCCCTGCCGACAGTACAGCAAGTTCTGGGAACTAAACCTTTCATAATCCAAGTTCAGCACTGGTTTTATCAATACTGTTTTGGAGGTGGAGGTGGTTTGATTTGGCCTGTAAGCCACGAGCCAAGTCAGAGACACTGAAGAAAAACATAACTCTAAATGTGCGATACATCGAGGTAGGAATATGTAGAAACACAGAAAGCAGACTTGCATTTTAGAATAAACATTGAAGATATCTGCACAGACTGAAGAAAAGGCATTTGTGGGTGTGCCTTTACCACATTCCAAAATAAAATGCCTAGTAATCTGGTCACACTTATGTCTGATTAAAAAAACTACCCCAACAACATTTTCGTGTTGCAGTTGCCTGGCCTGTGATAAGCATCACAAAAACTTCAAATAATCTGTGCCTTGTAAAATTCACTTATTTATTATGAAAAGCAAATGTTCACGTCCACCCTTGCAGACACCCAGTTGTCTCACCATGAAGTCTTTCTCTGCGTTCGGACATGACTGAGCCCTCAAAATCAGACCTGGCCCGTGCCTATCCAAGCCTCTGTGTGCTAGGAAAGGGCCCTCACTCCGGATGTGTTTCTAGGTGACAAGGAGTGGCCTTGTAGGGACATTCTGAGTCCCCCAGACCTTCTTTCCAGGCCTCCCTCAGCTGTCCATGCCCTACAACAAAACAAAGACCAGCGGGACCCACTTCTCACCTGGAGTCCAAAGCCGCTCTGCCCCCATACCCTGCTTTGGGGGAAGTGCCCAGGTGAAGACAGCAAAAATGGGGACAGACGCGGCCTCTGGTTCCAGGCAGGCACTCCAGCCTGGGACCGAAATGTTCTCAAGGCCCCCGTGTTTTCACATGTAGAAAGGCTGGCCTTGGAGAAGCCGTAAGGTCTTCCCTGTGTCTAACAGCTCCATCCCGTATGGCCTCCCAAATAAAGTGGTGTGAAACCGGAGTTGTTCAACTTTCCATGGGACATTCCCCTCCATTTCCCCCCTCATGGTCCTGCGCGCTTAGGACCTCCAGTAGCTCTCATAACATTACAGCCCCGCGCACACTCCTCCAGTCATTTTAGACAGCTCCAGGGGTGGGGAGGCTAGTTTCTGAAGTTCTCAACCTTTTAGCTCCTGTTCTGTGCAGCAGCCAGAGACCAAGATGAAATTTTTCACAGATCCAAAAACCACGTTCCCTTTTAACACTTAGAAACTCAACGTGACCAAGAGTCATTTCAGAGAAAATCATCATCTCACAGAAAACTATCTAGAATTCACTTTTTGTCATGAAATAAACACTACAACTCTGGCCAGCAAAAGGCAACAGAGGTTAACTGGAACCTTCTCTTCAACATGACCTGCAAAGTGACAATGGAGTGGGGAGGTGTGCCCCATATTTAAGTGCTTTTCATTAGCTGGGTATTTGTATAAACCCCACCAGCCTTCAAAGGAACTTCATATCAGAACATTTTGGTCCAAAGAAACAAAAGCAATGACACGTTGAGTGTAAGAAATGATTATAGACTGATCTAAAGCCGAACTTTGCTAGAACACAGATCTTATAGCCTAAAGAACACTTTGAGCACTTCAACTTGGAACACGAACAACATCACCTTATTCTACCAGAGTGGACAAACCGAAGAGAGACCCACATGAATTGATCCAGTAGCTCTGAGAAGTAGGATTAGTCTTCTTGAGTGAAGCCAAAAGACAGGGACTAAACATACAAACTTATAAAAGTACTACTGCTTGCTACATTTGCTGCAGACCAAAGAACAATAAGAAACTATGGCTGATTTTTTTAATTAGTAAATAAATTTAAGAATGTTTTCCTGCCTCACTGTACAGACAAAAAAAACCATATGACTGGTGTTACCATCCACACACCACAAGATAATCAGCTCTTCACAGTCATCTGAAGAGGTGCTGTAAAATGTATTAAATATTTAGTACATGCCAGCTGTTTTCGATAAGTCACCTCACTTGACTCCCACAAGGCTCTGGTGAGGCAAGCATCTACCCCCTTTGACAGGATGACACGTGGTGGCACAGTCCACAGGGCCCACCTTGGGAGCCAGGCCTGAGCCACACAAGCCTGTGTACTGCAGCTAAGGAGCACCTCTCCAAGACACTAGCACATCTCTGCAGAAAACAACTGGATTTCATCAGACAAAATTCCAGAAAGGATAAGAATGGATCATTCTACAAAGATCAAAAGAAAGCCACACCCAACAAAGCTATGAGGACAAAGAAGGCCCTGAGTCACAGGGAGCCATGAGTTGGAAAACAGGCTGCTGTGTCCCCAACTGCTACATGAGGACTCTAAGCTCAGTGATTCATTTGGGGATCTTGGGTGAGACATTTAGATTCTCCAGGTACTGCTCTACTGCCTTCTGATCTGTAAAATGCGGCACACAAGCATATTGGGGTATACAGATACTTTGAGATCCTCACAAGAAATAAAAGTATAGAAAGCATAGTTCAACTCCCATGAGAATGGTTAAAATAAAGATGTCTGACAATTCCAAGGGCTGATGAGGAGACAGAGAAACTGGGAACCTTAGGAGCGCCTGGGTGGCTCAGTTGGTTGAGCATCGACTCTTGATTGGCTCAGGTCATGATTCCAGGGTTGTGGGATTGAGCCCTGCATCAGGCTCCACGCTGAGCACGGAGCCTGCTTAAGATTCTCTCTCTGCCCCTCTCCCCAGCTTGCACTCACTCTCTATAAAAAACAAAAACAAAAACAAAAACAAAAAAACAAACCACACACACACACAAAAAAAACTGGGAACCTTAAACACTACTGGTGGAAATATGCTGCAGCCACTTTGGAAAAACAGTTTAGCAGTTTCTTGAAAAGTTAAACATACCCTTACCCTATGGCCAAGCCATGCCCAAAAGAAGTAGGTCTACATAAAGACACTTAAACACTATTCATAATAAGCCAAAACTGCAAAAAACCCAAAAGTCTATCAAGCAGTAAACAGATAAACAAAATGCAGTCCACCCACACAATGGAATACTACTTGATAATGAAAAGGAACAAACACAAATATACGCAATACTTCTGATACTCAAAACAGGATGATAAATGGAAGCAGCCAGGTCCAAAAGACTAAAGTGTGTATGATTCCATTTATATGAAATTTGTGTAAGATGCAAAACTAAAGACAGAAAGCAAATTGGTAGTTCCCTGGGGCTAGGGGTCAGGATGGGGATTAACCACAAATGGATACAAGGGAACGTTTTGGTGATGGAAATGTTCTAAAACTAGATTGTGATGATGGTTGCACAACTGTGTGTCTTAAAACCCAACAAACTATATGTGGGTGAATTTTATGTCATATAAAAGACACAGGACATTAAATTCAATGAAACTGTTAAAAGAGAGAATCAGAACCATAATCTTCTGTTGTCTGTGGAAGCACTCAGCATCCTTTACCATCAGGGTCAGGAATAAATGCTCACGCCATACCTTCAACACTGAAAACTAGAGTTTGTGTGGCTGACAGTTAAGGAGAAAAAGTGAGAAACCAAATTGTACACGAACTCAGTCCAGAGCTGTGACCTGCTTCTCTTCTAGATTTGTGCTGTTCCTTTTTGACTTCTCCTGCTCCTCATGGAGACCATGAATTTCTTTCCTTGGACATCAAATGAAAATGGTCACAGAAAGCGAACAGCATAAGCTTTCTGTCTTTCAGTTATAAAGGCGGCTGCCTAAGAGGGCTACTGTTCCTGTTTTCTGCGAAAATGCCAGAGAAGTACAAACATATTCTAAGACCATCTTCTCCCACTTTACATAGTTTCCTTGGTATTAACCACTGCAAATCAGGTTGTTTTCCTGCTTCGTGTCTATGAAGTCTGAACCTTCACGTACCCATGATTTAGAATTTAACACTCTGAAAAACAAACCTTTCTTGATTTGTAGAGAGACATTTAAAATGTTAATGATTTGGATGTGCACTTAATGCCATTCAGTGGCTCGTTCGATGAGTCTGTGCTCATCGTCAGAAAGGTAAAAGGGGCATAGAATTATTTCCTTAATACTTTTCTTTTTTTTTAAAGGTCATGCTATATTTCTGGTGCTGAAACAAGTGCGATGCTTTGTGAATAACACGATCCAACGTTCAAGAATCACAAGAGGAAACGGGCTCTAGAGCTTGCAGTCACCATCCCTGATTCTGAAACCAAAAGTTTAGGGAAGGAAAAAACTCCAAAACTTAACGATGCAAATAAAAGGGCAAAAATAGAGTGAAACAGACTGAAAACCTGACGTCCTCAAGCCCAGAGATAGCATGACCTGGCGGTGGCACTTTGCAAAAGCCGAAGGGAAGTGCTAACTGCAGCGTCAGTATGTTCTAGGGAAGACCATCAGAATCTTGAGAACCGAAATGCTGGTACCCTCAATTCTACAAAATAACAAAAGCTGAATAAACTCGAACAAATATTTATACCCTGCTATCATCCGGGACCAGACTTACGGATAACGCAAAATGCCCAAAGTGAGAGGGTTCCCTTTCCTTACAGAGATCCAAACTACTCCGTGCACATACCTGCGTTACCACTCATAGACGTTTGATTCAGTTCTGTTTCCCACTTTGTACAGGTTTTCACACCAAACTGTAAACTAGTTGAGGCCTGTTTTCCATTCATCTCTGTATTTATGCATACTCCTTATTCGGGGTTTTGTGTGCTGTGGATATGCAGTTAGGTCAGTAAATAAATGGTTCAAATAAAAATAGAATTTAATAAGGAACGTGTTAAACATGGAATTATAGGCAGTATTATATTTCTAGCCTTGGGTTTTTGAATGATTCTGGTTCATAAGTGTCAGCAGAATTTCTATGATAGGTTCCAGCCTTACTTGCAAAACATGGATGAATTTATTTTTAAGAATCACATTTTCAAATAAAGACACTAACACTATTTACATGTACGTCAATCAAACCCCTATCTGTGCTTACAAATCATGTAAAAGCATTAAAATGGATTCAGTTAATTCAGTTACCCAATTTCCCACCGCAACTTCCAGGCTGCATGTGTAAAGGTTGCTTTATCAAAACAAGGCCCAGGCGTGGAAACTCGAGTCCAGGGTAGCCTCAGGTAAAATGCATCATATACTCATGTCCTTAGTTTGTGCCACACTGGTTTGAATTTATTTATCACATGCTGCTTTGTAAATGATCTTTGATATGTGTGTGTTTTATCTCCCATGGCCAGAAATGACATCTCCTGTGTCTCTGGTATTTTCCAGCAGCTTCTTACATAGGACTTATGTACAGCAAATCCAAGAAAACATGTTGGCTGATGAGAACTGACTTTTCAGCCCTCATTATTTGAAAAACAAAATTTTTTTTTCCTGTGTATTGTTCTACACGTAGACCACGGTCATGTAAACCCAGTTTTATGTGGGAAACTAAGTGTGAGAAGAGTGTGAGTAGAATATAATGGAGGAAGTGTTTTCTACGTGAGATTCCTTCAAAAAGCACCACTGTTTTTAGGCCAGAAGTTCTCCACGCATGGGCACAGACCGCCTGCTTACCACAAGGAGTCGGCATGCATTTATACATCGCTAAAATGCAGACAAAAGACTTCAGAGAATCCACTTTAGATTTATCCCAAAGATAAAGCCAACTCAAGTCCAAATGCCCATAAAATACTCTAAATTTTAAAGTTCCTAACAATAGGGGACTTTGAAGAGTCACAGAAACTAAAATAAATGTAAAGCACTTTATATACAGTATCTTAGGTGGTCTTCAAATCCACTTTCTTGAGTAGCAAAAAAAAAAAAAAAAAAAAAAAGTTACCATTATTCTCATTTTACAAATGAGGCAAATAAAGCTCAAAAGCCAATGGACAACTGTGAAAACTAGCCCACAACAAGACATACCCAAGTAACATTTTTGGAATTTAAAGAAGAAATGATCTGGATGTCCAAGAGAAAAGACCAGGTCACTCTGAGGGGAAGAATTGAGACCAGCAGAAGACTTTATGCAAGACAATGGAGTAACATACTCAAGACACTTAAACAAAGAAAACATGAATCCAAAATTTTGTGTCTAGTTGAACTGACCCTCACATGGAAAGAGCACAAACTTATTAAAATGCAAGACCTCAGGAAACATAGTTGCCCCAAGCTCTTCCTGAGAAATCCACTCTGGAACTAGCTTCAAAAAATCCCAATTGCTGAAGATCAGTTTTATAAGGGCAGCTGATGAGCATTATAAATTTACTTGCAGAATTAAATGTGATATATGTGATTATAATATGTGATTTTATAAAGCATATGGTATACTATGTCTACATGCGCTGACACTGTAAATCTAGTACAACTATCAAAAAAAAAAAGAGGAGGAAATGGGAAGACTGTATAAATACTGTCAGCTTGTTGGCTGTGTTAAAGGTGTTTAACTGGAGCAAAAAAACAATATTTCAAGTCACATGACAGAAGATCAAAAGAGGAGGGGCAAGAAAAGGTTAACATCTAATTTCACTACTGCTCACAGCAGGAAATCAATACACAAGAGCAAAAAAATAAATAAAGTGAAGAAAAGAAACCAAAATGTATTATTATGTCAAAGTAACCACTAGAACAAAAATATAAGCCTCCTAAATACCAAAAATGGACGAAAGAAAAATTACATCATAAAAGTATAAGAAAGAGTCAAGGCCAAACACACACATTAATCTTATCATTAAGGTACACTGGCCTAACTGGCCTGTTAAATGAAAGGATTTTCAGATGAAAGCAGAAGTCAAGTGACAAACTCAAGGAGCACATGATTGGGTGGCAGAGTTGGGACCAGGGTCAGGTCTTCCTGGCTCTGAGCTCTCTTTATAGAAGAGATGAAAAAGATGACCCATGACAACCAGGGAAGCTCTCCCCAATGTGCCTTCGTGAAAACCTCTGTCATTAAAGATCAAAATAATTAAACAAGAACTGGGACATTACAATTTTTTAAAAATGTAATCGCCAAGTATGATTTAGGAAGGTAAGTGCCATGTGTGGGAATCATTCATCTAACTCATTCAACAAATAGTAATCAAGGCTGCATGTAATCAGGTCCTTCCTAAGTGCTGGAGATAAAATAAAAGGCTTGAGTGTCAGTTCTGCTGCACTCAGAGACCCAGAAACGTAAGTGAAATACATGTCAGCTATACCTAAAGACACATAGTAGTGTCCGCCTCCTGAAATAGAAGATGAATGGAAACATTCACAGGTCCTAAATGACACTGACATCAGTAGGTACTACTAAAATAATGCATCTTATTACTGCCGTACGATGCTAGGCACAAAACAGCAATCATTAAAACGCCTGAGATGAGAATGATAGCCAAGTACAGCATTCTATCACAGGAATGTAACTAATGCTTCCTATAAAAGTAACTAAAAAGGCACGAGATTGTTCTCTGCCCGTCTCCCTGTTCCAGCCACACTCATGTTTTATATTAAAATGGCTTTCATCTTTCATGGCACAGAAGAGTTGCTGGCTGCTGGCATCAGATCCGCTAAAATCAACAATAGTGTAATTATCTGCACACTTTCATGTGTTTTCAAAACATTCGCTGGCTAGGATTTTCCTCATTTAGAGATGCGTCCTTTATGCTCATGGTCTAGGGCTATCAATAGCCTGGGCTAAAAAAATTTGTTTAAATCTTGCCCAAAGCATTCTTTTCTGCAGCAATTATTTGATTTGTTTATACCTCACCTATTTTCACAAAGCGTTTGCCCCCGTCTACAACAACCTCATAGCACATTGCTGGTTGGTGGTACTACTGTAATGGTACATTTACATGAGCGGGTACATGCAAAGCACTTAGAATAGAGCTTGACACATGACAAGTGTCAGCTATTATTATATTAATAGTCCCATTCACAGATTCTTTTTAAAATACGTGAATAAGTGCGTGAGGTAAGTGGATGACTGTACTTTAATTTTCTCCGTTATGCTAGTTGAAAATGGAAGGAATTTCAGTACACTCAAAATTCTTAGAACATTTTCTTAAAGGTGCAGATTCTTAAGAAAATAAATCTATGGAACAGATGAAAATTTAATGGCATAAAATTATGCAGATCAGCCTTCTTTCCCGAGGCTACCAAAAATACATTTTCTCAGCCATTCTTCCTCGGTCCAGTTTAAAAAAAAAAAAAAAAAAAAAAAAAAAGGCAGAAAGAGCCAAGATTTTGTAAAACCAAATCTACTTTGAGACCTAGGTATAGAGAATTTAATAAATTATGTATTTGCCAGAGATTTACAAGGAAAAAAGGGAGACCCACAAATAAGACCCAGTTCTAAATATTGCAGCAATAAAATAATGAATTGCATATTAACAGCGCTGTAATTACTCTTTTTGTTAGGTTTCTTTGTAATTACTTTTAATAAATTACCCTGCCTCTCTCCATCACTCAAGTAAGTTGTCATCCAAAGGCACAATCAGTACAACACAGGACACAAAGCCACTCACAGATAGGGAGGGCGGCTGGTGCCTCAAGAGCAGTGACTCATTAGAACCCATAAAGCTTTTCTATGGAGATCAAGTATCAATGAAGCTATTGTAAGAGATTACAGCTATATAAATGTAGACTAGTTATGAATTCTCACAGGGCAGGAACATTTTCGAAAAGAGGCAAGGGCACCGATGCCTGGGAAACCACTCAACACCAATGCTGCCTCAGTTGCATAAGAGTGGCTGCCTGCAGCCTACCATTTTGCTAAATGTGGGGTAGCTCCTGTAAAGTGAAGGGACCCTTGGTTCAGCACTCTTTAAATTTGTCTTGTGCCATTTTCTCAAGCTTTGTATCCTGTTCGCTCCAGAGTCAAGCCTAACACGGTCACCGTCTGCTGTTACAGGTCCAAGAAAGAGCCAGATAATTTTTATTAGTCTTAAATAGTTTTCCAGAAATCATAAACTTAATATAAAACAGACCTTTGTCACAAAAGACAAACAGCAGTAAAGCACTTTGTTAAATAGTTTAAAATTTGTACCTACCTTTAACGTGTTGAATATTTCAATATTAGAATTGTAATAAACGCATTTTCTTAGAACATATAAAATTTTAAAAGGAGCAATAAATGTGGCAAAATGCATAAGCCAAAATGGGTTCTATACACATTTTTTAATCTGTAAATTATTATTCATACCAAGATAATCACTGCAGTTCAGAATCAAATGTGAGGAAAGAACACATGAAGTAAAACTGAGGGAAAATGCTCCAGATCACAAAGAAAACTGTCCGCATTTTCTCTTCTCAAAGACTCTGAGATGGCGACTAAATACTATAAAATCCACATTTTCACAACCGTCTCTCTAGATCTTTATGTTTCACTCGATATTTCAAGGAAAATTTCACCACATTTTTAACAATCTTATGCTCTGGAGTATTGTTTTTAGGGTTCTGGCAGGAAAGAACAATTAAGGTAACCTTAAAGGGTGCTTTTGTTAGAAACCATTTGCACCTCGTGTTCCTTATGACTAATCGTAACACAGGCCAGACACTCAGCCTCGCCAAGACCACTAGCTTGGAAACAAACACACATAAAAGATAGCTTGTTAATAATAATAGCCAACCTTAGTATCACTGAATTTTCAATGTTCTGAAAGTCTGCCAATGAATACCTGTGACATTATATATACTCGATGATGACCAGAAATGAATATCTTAAAATTTATCCTCTGTACATTATCAGGTACGTATAAAACATGATTTCAGGTGCTTCTCTGCAATCTGAAAATTGGCATTTTCTTCTTCTAAAGGAATCATACGTCATTCACACATTCTTCTCCTCAATATACTATTTATTATTGTGTAGTATAGTATTACTAACCCTTAAAATTAAAAAAAAAAACACTATTTAAAATCTTTGTATTTCACATATATTTATAAAAGTATATTTTTCCTTAATCTTTGAATGTGATGGATAATTTGTATTTTTTAATCAGTGAAAGATAAAAGCAGGGAAAAAAATGTTCCTCTTCCAAAACCAACAGCCATTTAGAAAAATCTATTAACATTATTTAAAAAAATACACATACAATTCACTTTTGCAACCACCATTGTTTCACTGCCCCTTGCAGAGCTGAGCCATTCTCCCTAATTGTTCTTTGTGTAGTTGTTCCTGCTCTCCTTGCCTTTCTGCTGCACAAATTATTGAAACTAAATAAAAGGAACTTGAAATAACATAAAAGGAAGAACATCATAATGTAAGGAGAAAACACCTGAGGACCAGAAGCAAAAGAGAGGTGAGTTTGTAATTTAAAATGAAGAAGACAAAGAACAGTATAAAGGATCTGAGCTGCACCTAGTGGGAAGGGGGCTAAAGTATGAAGAGAAAATAAAATGAAAGTAAATATCAGGGAAGACAGAAGACGCGTAAGACAGCACTATGAGCTTCAGGAAGAGGAGAAGCGAAACCTGTAAGACAGCACTGGGCCTCCGGTGGCTGGGTGGGAGGGAAGGACTCAAGGACTCGCACAGGAAGGAGAACAGCCTGGAAAGGCCAGGAGAGCATTTTAAATCACTTCTCCCGGTAGAACCTCTCACTCACCCAGTTTACTTTATTTCATTATTCGTTATTTTAACCCGCAGCTGAGAACAGGGTAAGTTTGTTTTGCTTCCCCTTCTGAGTTCACTGAAAAACTCAACTCCTAGATCAGGCCGTGCCTACCACTTAGCACCTTCGTGATTTTCTTTACAGGGGTGGGGTGAGGGGGACAAATACCTCCTGTAAGATTACATTCGCCACCTATAATTCCTCGCCCGCTGCCCGCTTCCAGACTGTGGCCTCGCACTGCTGCTCGGTTTTCCTTCCGCGGGCAGGTCAGGAGACTCTGCTCTCCACAAGTCAGTAAACACTGCAGGAGAAATGTTCCGACCCTAGCACAGTAAAACACAGACTAGTTAACCAAGTTCAGTCAGATCTGGGCTGAGTCCCACGTGAGCCTGGAAGATGTAAATACAGACTTGGGGGATGGAGGAAGGGCGGCGTGGGGGAGAGACGGGGCAAAGAAAACAAAGTAGGCAAATAAAAGCGATGGGTAGACTGAAAATTATGCCTACCAGAAATGACTACCGCTCGTTTTCATATTTTACAGTAATATAAAATGAATAAAAGCTGAAAATACCACAGTGTTACTTGAATGTTGTAGAAATAGACAGCGGATGCAGGAAAAAGGAGAAACTGGCTAACGTGCCTCTACTTGTCGCGTGGCAGACATTTAAAAACCCTTACTAAACTCAACAGAGAGTTAACTACTGAGATTCCTACTAACAGGTTCAAATCGTAGCAAAAGGTTAACACAGGACCTCGGTTTAAATACTCATTACCACACAGAATTTGATCTGTACTTCAGAATAGACATTCAGGCAATCAGGGGACGGCACCCTGGCTTCCAGCTGCAGGGTGGCCTCTGTGCCTTTCAGAACTTGCTCTGATGCCCTTGGTCACTGATCGCACTCCATTTCACCTTGCCCTTGAAAATATCGCAGGCTTTGCCTCAGGGAGCTCCAAACCCTCTCCTGGCTGTAACACAGGCAAAACAGTGGGCAAAGGGCTCGGCTGCCTCGCAGAGCCAGGAAGAAAGACTGGACACGCTGATAATTAATATTCTCTGATCCAACTCTGAAATTTCCCATCTTCTGACCTCTCCACCTCCTCCCTCAAAGCTTCAGCTTTCAGCTTCATTCTTTGAAATGAAGTTCAGTGTGTTAATCCCAACCTACTTCATTTTTGTATCCTCTTTAAAACTGTTGCCCACGTTTTCTAAGAAAAGTCAAACGTGCACCTTGCCCATAAGCTCTAATACACAGCCTCTACGGAGCCGAGAAGGCTCAGCAAAGAACCCCATTTTCTTGGTAGGTGAAATCCTCAGCACCCCCTTCTCATTCTCTGAAGGCATCACAATACTTCAAGTTCAGATTTGGGGAGTGATGGTACCTAGTAATCCACAAAGGTAACGGCTTCCCTTCATTCACGCCTGGCATACGGTCTACTTGAGTGATCTTATTTTTGGCTTAAAAAAATCATAGCTGGAAATTTTTTTTTGCAATACTAAGCAAGCCATAAAACTTTTCCCTTCTTTGGACATTTTATGATCAGATTCATCATCTTACATTTTTTAAAACACCTAAAGCATGAAAGTTAAACAAACACAACCTACCACAGCATGCCAAGGTATGGTCAGAAAACTCAAGTCTCTTCAAAATGACACCTTTTTCTATTACTGTTTAACTGAACTGACAGATATGACTCTGTTTAAAAAGGTTAGGGCTGGGGTGCTACTTTTCACACACTGGATGTCTCCCTACAAATGACCAGGATCCTAGGCCAGTTCTTCTCCCCATTCTCTTAGAAGCTGGCCTTGGTATCCTTACATGCACTCTGGAACTCTGGGATCACCTTCATTATGATGTGCTTTGTGCACATTCTCGGAGGCTGCAATGCCCATACTAAGGCAACACATCACAGAAGTCAGCAGCAATGCTATCAGCAAGAACTTGGCTTCAGAACCAGGAGTGATTCATCATACATTCTAGCAGCAGAAAAACAACACACATCTATTTTAATCCCCTGGTGCTATCAAGAATCAAAAAACAGTACAGTAATTAAGTAGGCGCAACAAAAATTGTATCTGCTATAACATTTGTGAAAACGTTATTCACTTTTAAGAGCTTTCAATAAAAGTCACTCAGAAAACAACAGACTATACTTACCTTATTTCATACTATTTATTACAATGACAAATCAAGTTTTAATTTAATATAATTTCAGGAGAAAATAGGTAGTCCAAACTTCTGCAAAGTAACATATTGAAATTCTAAATTTAGAAAAACAGTTTTTCATGTGCTTTACAGTAAATAAAATCCCTCCTAGGGTTTCAAAAGAAATCCATCGTCTCCCTCCATTTTTAAGATTACTCTAATTTAAAGTCCCAAAGCTAAGTGAGTGTGCTGTGTCTATCACAACCGAACAGAGAAACCCGATATTGTGGGCAATTTATTCAGAACGCCCCCCCCCGCCCGTCTAGAAGTACCTTAACAACTGCCATAATAACTACTACTGGTCTAACATAATAACGGAACCCGCTTATGTCCCATTGCTCTATTTAATGGACATGAAACATAGCTCCATCCGGGGTCATCCTCTTCCTGACAACATAGTACGTCCATAATCATTAGCACTGTCAACCAATTTTTCTGTGTAACTATCCACGTTAATTTACAGCCTACTGTAAATTTAATTAAAACTTAAAAAAAAAAACGCTACTCTATTGTTGTGACCAAGTCCTCTGGGGCGGACAGGGAGCTTTCTCAAGAACTCCACCCGGTGCTCTCTCTCGGGGGCCCTACCTTTTCAAACACTTCTTCGGTCTCCCTTCGCTTCCGTTTTCGGGGTCTCCGGTTCATTCGAATCCATTTCTCGACCTGAAGTTCAAAAACCACAGAGCATTTTAAACAGGACGACGGGTCGTCAGGGCCCTTCCTCGGCGTGAGAAAGAAACGATCGACCGCCTCGCGACGCAGCCTTCCTGCGCTTCACCTGGGGAAGCCACGGGCACCTTCCGGGCCCGCTGGGCGGCCTCAGAGCCGGGGGCCCGGGAGGCGCGCGGGGGTGCGACGCACCCAGGCCGTGACCTTCGCCCGGGCCGCTCCCTCCGGTCACGGGCCCGGCTGCCCGCCCCCGCGCCGGTGCGCGCCGGAGCCCCCCGAACGGGGCCATCTTACCCACCGCGGTCGCGCGTCGCGCCGCGGGGACTCCGCGGCGGGGATGCGGCGCCGGACCCACCGCCCCAGGGAGGGAGAGGAGGGAGGGGAGCGCGGGGAGCGCGCCCCCGCACTCACCTCGACGCTCACTTGCCGCGCAAGCCCGCACTCCGCCCCGGCCTGGCGTTCCCTCTGCAGCGGCTGCGGGGGAAGGGGACAGAGTCAAGTTTACCCCGGGAGCCGCCCCAGCCTCCCTCCCCCGCGCCCCACCAACTCGGCGCGCTGACCCACTACCTCGACCGCGGAAGGTGAGGGTGGGAGCCGGGACCCCGCCGCCCGCGCCCAGCGCCCGCCGCCCGGCCAGCCCGCTCGAAAGCAGCGGGCGCGCGGGGCCCGCAACACCTAAGGCGCAGCGCGGGCGGCGGGCGGCGCGGGGCCGGGGCGGCGGCGCGGGCGGAGGGCGGGCGCTGGGGCGGAGGCGGGGCCTGCCTTAAAGGTATAGGCGGCCGGGCCGGCCTCCCCGCAGGTCGCGCCCGCCCCCGCCCCCGCCGGCGCGTCCCTATTTTATTGTTCTCTTTGCGAACGTCTTTCTTCCTCTCCGCGAGTCCCGCCCGCGCCCGCGCTCCCGCGTCTTCCCACGCGCGGACCGACCCGGGCGCGCACGCCTTACCTTTCCAGCCCCCACCCCCGCGGGCTCCGGGGGACCCGCGAAAGGGTTTCTCAGCCGCTGAGCGTGCCGGAGCGCGGCCCGGCCGCAGGAGAAAGGGCTTAGCTTGAGAAGTGCCCCCACCCCCGCGGCCAGGCCACCTCGCTTCTCCGGTCAGAAACCTAAGTGTCCAGATGGCCTATGCGGAGCGGAAAGGAACTTTCCTAGTGGACTTTTTTTTTCCGGGAATGGATTAGACGCCATTAAGTAGACATTTTTCAGTGGCCCCTCCGGACTCCGGGGCTGTGGCAGGTGACCTCCCCAGGGAGAAACCGGGAGCGCGTAAAGGCGAGCCCCGCGCACCGCCCGCGCTTCGACGGAGCCTACACGCTCCGGTTAAGCGCAGTAGGCACCGCACGCGCTCTGCCCATGGAACCCTACCTCCACCCCACCCCCGCCAGCGACAGGGGGAGAATTTAAAGGGGGACATTCTGTATTCCTTATTAGGGGAAAGTTTCCCCTTAGTTTGTAAAAGTCTGCGATACTCCAAGTTTTTCCGCCGACCCCCAAAAGACTTTCTTCCCATCCGCATCAGAAGTTGGCTGAACCAGAATGGGGGTGAGCGCTTGGGGAGAGGAGTCGGGTAGCATTTCTGTTTGTTGATCTTGACCATCCCTTTAACTTTATCGCATTTCTTTAAAGAAAATCTGTCTTGCCCTCTCTTTATTGCTACCCCATCCTTCTTTCAAGATCAAAAGCTTTAGATCAAAGCCAAGATCAAACTCACTACTTTAAATAGAAGCAACTTTGCCACGGAGTATTTTACACAAAGAGGAGCTTCTTAATGGACACATCAGAGTGGAAAACTTTATTTTATCCCTTCATCCCATATTCATAACTGGACTACTTAAAATTACATTGATGATGCACTTATATGTCCTAAAATAAACAACAGGTCTGCTCAAATGGGGGATTCTTAAGTGTTTGTGCTTACAGGAATACAAAGAAAAAAAAAGTCACTCTATAGAGTTAGATAGGCATATTAGCCATTTTGTATCATTATTAGCTAAGTACTATGAAATGCGTGCTCATTTGGTAAAGATTTTTCAAAGTGGTAGTGAATCCTTATGTAATGTACAACTATCATATACAATTTTTCACTGTAAAAGAAATGCATAAAAATAGTGAATGTCTTGCAAACTTCCAATGCACAGTACACGTATAGGCAGATAAAAGTTACAAATGATGAAGTGGATTATGTATATGCAGAGCTGCTTAATTTTAAATGGAAACAAAACCTTGAACTATTTGAGCTTCCACGCTGCTAATTACAGTTCCAGAATCAATAGAAATCTATATACTGGTAAACACTTCCCTTTACTCACTAGAATTTTTTTCCTTGGGAAGTCACTATCCCTAAGAACTCGGCTACAAATCGTTCAACACTGACGTATTAAAACAGCACCCTGCCTAAAGTGGACCTTCCTTAAGTATCCTTTTTGTTGACTTATCAAAAATTTTTTGACACGTAGCCTTAAAAGAAACAAAAAACAAAATAAATTCCAACAATCCAGTAGCAGGAATGGATAACTATTGAAAATTAAATCCGACACAGATTTCTATGAAAGTCTGTTATTACAGCTGGATAGTTAGTACTTGAAGGCTTGTTTTCCCTTATAATTCTCATCTTATTGTAGTCTCAAATACACACACACACACACACACACACACACACACACACACACGATTGTTCCTCATTCTAAAAATCCCACTGAGCTGCTGGAAAGATCTTAGGAATGGAGACCTGGGAACCCCGTCTTGCTGCCAGTTAACAGTCTTCTGTCTTCCTAGCCTGTGGCTCATGGAGAACCTAATGGCTTCTGGCATAGGCTAAGCAAAGGAAAGAATCCTACTGTCATTCTGTTCTACTACTACTTTAAGTAGATAAAAGCTATGGTCCATTCTAAGTTCCTCCTAACTTGTCTCCTTTGTACTCATGCACCCTCATGACCACACCCATGATCCATCCTCCATGGAGAAGCCAGAAGAATATTTCCAAAGGTAGTTCAAATGATACCACTTTGCTTCACCAAGAATGTACTTCTTTCTCTTCTCTGCCTGGCTGGCTCCTACTTATTCTCTAGTTCTGACCTTAAACAACAACTCCAGAAAGGTCTTTCCTTATTCCCTAATCCAAATTATGTCACCCCTGCTATTCCTTCTAATAGCATCCTGTTTATTTCTTTTAAATTGCTTATCTTTTAGAGCTATTAAATTTTTTTAATTTTTAATTAAGACTTTATTTTTTAGAGCACTTAACAGAAAAATTTATGCAGAAAGCAGAGTTTTCATATGCCAACATAACACACAGTTTTCTCTGTTACTAACATCTTGCATTACTGTGCTGCATGTTACAATTCATGAACCAATATTTGATCCATCATTAGTAACTACAGCCCATGGTTTACATTAGGGCTCGCTCTGTGTTGTACATTTTATTAGAGCTATTTTTTATTAATTTGTTGAATGTCTATCTCCCAAACTGGCTTTAAAGTCCAGGAAGAAAAAAAAAATAAAGTCCAGGAAGAAAGAGATACTGTCTCTTTTGTTGTTGATTTTTGTCCAGTCAATAAAAACACTGCTGGCACATAGTAGATACGAAATACATATGTTAAGTAAGTGAGTGGAAGACATAGGAACAAATGGCTGAATGAATAGCGTATGAAATTTCAAGGGGAAGAGTCTCAAGATGAAGATCTTTCTAATTAGCTCCTGTTTGTTTTTCCACTAAAATACCTTGTTTTGTAAAGAGCACAAAATTGTGCATTTTTTAAAGAGAAAGACCATGGACATCAGTTCATTGCTAGGGTACTTCTAAAATGACTTAAAAAAAATAAAAACAGAAAAGCAAAAAGAAAATAAAAATAGAAATGAGAAATAAAGATTCCTAATTCCCTAATATTAATCATAAAAATTATATTCTAAAATGGTGCTAGCAGCTGAATTTAATTTGGAATAAAACAGTAACATATTTCAAAATTATTGGGAAAATATTATTAGAAAAATTTTAATTCTTTTTTTGTGTTCAATATAACTTCCACACATTTCTCCTTTTGCCCACCTGAATCTCTCTTTCTTCATGGGCTGACCCTGACAAAGGTAAGGTGTGGAGAAACTGGAAGAAGACCACTTTTTAAAAATTGGAATTCTGTAGTCAGGGATGGATAGTCTAATAACTATCTTTAAGAAAGTGGTGAAAGCACTTTAAAGCTATCTTTTAAAAACAGATGTTTTCTATTTGAATTATGTTTTGAAAAATGTTTCGTCTAGTAGAGATGCAAGTTTTGAAAGGAAGTTGTTCTAAGAAACTTTCTTGTCAATGCAGTTTATAATAGCTGAAGACAATTTCAGAGGCTGAGGAAAATGCCATTGCTTTAGAATAAAAGCATTACTTAATCTAGTGGCTGGAGACTACTTTTGGAGAGAAAACCTTTTTCTGTTTTTTTTTGTTTGTTTGTTTGTTTTGGTTTTGTTGTTGTTGTTGTTAAGAGGAAATGACTCCTTTCACTGTAATAAGATAGTGATATCAATGTCGTGTTGTTAGGATGGATATGTGCTTCTGTTTCATGATGAGCTATAGTCCGGAGGAATGAGAAGCAGCAGCACACTTTCCTAGTCACCTAGAAGGCCGAAAGGGCAGACAAGGGGAGCCCTTTAATTAGTCCAAACAGCCTCAGATGGCAAATTACACTCCCTTGGGCACAGCAGAGGAAAAACTATCTACTGTAAGAAGTCAAAAGACCTTTTAATACCAAACAAGGTAGAGAGGTCCAGAAGCTTTTGCTGGTTTCAGAAGGGATCTATAGCCAACATATATCGAGGGTAAATGGAAAAGTAAGCATCTACACAAAACTGGAAATAAAATCAAGGCTAGTTTAAGTTGCAAATAACAACAAGGAAGTAATCCTGATTGGGGTCAAAGTTCTCATATGTCTATGTCTTTAAACTTTGCTCTACCATTTTAGAATGTAGCATTCCTTTATGATATCTTTTGTTTGATTTTAGAAAAGCTATAATTTCTATTATTGCCCATTTTGTGTCTCTGTAAGAATGAATGCCTAATTCTCTCTCACAAGGATTTTGGCCCTGCCCAATGGACCTCTTAGTGGAATCCTTATAAAGCATGGTTTTCAAAAAAGGAAATCCTTCCCACATTTGTTCTGCAGTGAACGGGCTCACAGAACCTCTTCCTCTCAGCTATCATAACCCCAAACTGTTAGAAACTTTTACGGAACGTGCCTGAGGGAACATGCTTGGTTCTTGCATTGGTAGATCCCCTCTGAGAATCTGAAGCATTAGCTATCAGCTGTTGGCACCCTAGGAAAAAAAATACCCCTACAACACACACGGTCCCCTACCCACTTCCTCCACACACATCAATTGTCAGAAGGTTTACAGATTTTTCTGATTGCCCAAACCCTTACCCTAGATACTCTAAGATCCTTTTGGATTAGAGCAGACCACCATACAGCTGGCGCAGGACTACATCTTACTGGTGCTCTGTGAAATTCCTTTTATCGCATTATGTTCTGGTAAGAAGCCATCAACCTTTATTGAGGCGCATTATAAGAAACAGCCCCATAAAATCCATCACAATGTTTACCGTAAGGATGGTTTCAGAGGATTGTTTATTACATTAAAGAGTAATTTTCTGAGAGGACCCACAGGAAAAACTTCTCCCTGGTATCAACATCAGGAATAGCTGGACTGAGGCACCTGGTTTGTTTTACCTCATGAACACTGCAAATTGATCCCTTTTCCCTCTTCTAGAAAATTCTGTGACCTTACACTAAACCAAGCATAGGAACTGCAGGGAGTGCATATTGTATGCTAATTTAATTCCTGGCCCCATCTTATTTTCTTGCCATTATTTTCACATTGCTTCATTTTTAATATTTTAATTTATTTTTATCATGTTGTATTTTGCTTTGGAAGCTGTCTTAACTCCGTTTTGGGCAAGGAGGAATAAGAATAAATAAAATATTCTTGGTTTATTTTTTCTTTCTTTAATTTTCTTTTTCTTTTCTGGGAGAGGAAGAGGATCTGGAAAAAATGTTATGGTTCTAATATTTCTCTCCATTAAAAACACTTAGAAGTGAAGCACAAAAGGTAAGGACGTATGATTATAGTCATAAAATTCAAGGGAAAAAACTGTTAAAATATAAAACAAAAGTAAATACAATGCTATACAGACATCACACTGAAATACTATAAAAATGTTAACCAACCATTTTATCTTTTTTGATATCAAAACCAGAGGAAATGAGCTCTGACCTCCAGAAGAAGAATGTAGACTGGACATATGGACAGGTTAGTCACTTAACAAATGTACTGAGAGCCTACTGCAAAACAGAACACTAGATTGTGAACACAGAGATGAGTAAGACACGGTCCCTCACCTCAGGACACACATGTGACCAGGCAGTGACACGGCATGGTAGAAGGAGCATGCAGACAGCCTTTGAATCCAGGCTCTGCCATATATCCATCGTGTGACGTCTAAGCCTCCTTTCTTAGAGAGTTGTGAAAATCGAGAGACACATGTGATGTGCAGTTGTTATTTATCAAATTCTAGACTGTTAAAACTAAGAATACAACATCGCTAGAAGCTGGACAGAAGAGACCTTAAGACACAAAAAGTACTGAACTGCTACGTATATCAGAGATGACGGAACCTCAGAACTGGTAGAAAGAACCAGGGTGGTCAATTTTGTAAGGCTTGCAAAGTGCTTCCACATGTAGGCCATTCTGTTTGTTTCCCACACAGTCCCATTTTCAGGATGAAGAAACTGAGTCTTGGGGAATTTTTGGACCTTAAAAAATTTTTTTTCATGTTTATTTATTTTGTAAGAGAGAGAGAGAGTAGGGGAGGGGCAGAGAGAGAGAGAGAGACAGAGAGAGAGAGAGGGAGAGAGAGAGAGAGAGAGAGAGAGAGAGAGAGAGAGAGAGAGAGAGAGAGAGAATCCCAAGCAGGCTCCATGCTGTCAGTGCAGAGCCCAACATGGGGCTTGATCTCATGAACCCTGAGATCATGACCTGAGCTGAGATCGAGTTGGACGCTTAACTGACTCAGCCACCCAGGTGCCCCTGTATCTTTTTTTTTTTAAGATTTTATTTTTAAGCAATCTCTACACCCAACGTGGGACTCGAGCTTACAACTCCAAGATCAGGAATCACATGCTCTACCAACTGAGCCAGCCAGGTGCCCTAAATTTTACTGTATTTAGTACTTAATATTGTGTGGCCCTTAGATCTCCTGGCTGTAAATGTAGTACTCTTTCTACTCTAGCATGAGAGCTTAAGGAACATCTAGCATGACTGTCTTACTTTAAAATAGTTGCTTATTATGTGGATCTGATCAACGTCAGATCAAAACACAGCCCATAAAATATTATCCCATACCATAAAAATCCATTGAAACGGCCATTTCAGAAAATAGATATTGTATACCCCTTCAGCACCTGTATGACTGCAATTCTTTACAGAAGCTTAACATTCACGGACACTTTGACCTTAAAGAGTTTCACAGGTGAAATATAAAGTTATTTAGGTGTGGCTTTAGATCAGTGGGTCCCCTGACTGCTTCTTAGAATCACCAGGAGGGTTTACAAACCCCAATGCCCAGGTGGCACTCCAGACCACTTAAATTCACATCCTGAGAGTGGAACCCTGGCATCAGTCATTTTTAAAGCCTTCCCCACCCCCATGCCTCCCCCGTGATTCCACTGTACTGCCAGTGGTGAGAACCCCTGGTTTAGATCATTTTAATGATGACCTATCTCTAACAAGTTACTATTAAGAAATTCCAGATGTTTGGGAGACATCTAAATTTCAAGGTCAGTGCCACAGAGGACAGCCATCTATTAAGTTCTATTTCAATAAGTCTCTGGGTAGTCAGCAGACACAATGCTGTCAGCCTGACCCAGCGTAGCATTTCCTATAGTTTACACATAGGGATGAACTTCTCAGCAAGATTAGTTAAGTACACACATAGACCAAAGATTGAAAAGAAATGGAAGATCTCAAAACTAACCAGAAGGGAGGCAAGAATGGATGGGTATTTGGCTTTTCAGAATTTTTTCCAGGTTCGCAGTTAATACAATTCTGGATCCTGAGTGAAAGCAGCATAGATCCTTGCCTTTCAGGGAACCTGGAAAGCTGTATACATGAGGTGGTTATTTCCCCACTCATCCCCTGTAGACAATGTTCTAATTATGTCGATGGCTGCCACCTATTCCCTGGAAACAAATATCTTGCATTTGGAAGATTTCTGGCCATGATTAAGGGTAGTGTGAACCAATGGAAAAGACCCTTCGTTATGTGCAAAAGCTACTGTTCTGCACAGGAAGCAACCCAGGTTGATCCTACTTAGTGTTGGACACCATCCTCTTACCAGATGGGCTTCCTTATTTAGAAAAACACACTACAATGATGCTATAGGAAAACTACTCTGGCAACAAGCCTTACAGAAGATATTAGTTACTATTTTTTAAAAGCATAAACATATATGTTAATATTTCAGTAGCTTGAAAAGCAAATGCTCATGCCTAGGTCCCTTTGGTTATTCCCTAAGATGGAGTGGGTGTGGTACCTGTAAATATTTGCACTGGGAGTGCCTTGTGCTTCATGGTACCTTTAAAGGAGGCTATGCATTGGGAGTCTGGGGCCCCAGCATGTCTATTTTTAAAAACATTGGCACTCAGACTGGCTTGCCTCTCATCTGGCCTCCCAAGAGAACCCAATGAAGTCACAATTTGCAAACAAGCACAATGGGCCTAAATCATCCCACCTCTGTTCAGAAGTAAGAACACACACACACACACACACACACACACACACACACAGAGTAAGGAAAGTAAAATCCATCACAATGGGAGGGTGGGTAGGATGGCTGTCCCAAATATAAATAATACATGAGAAAAAGCTATTTTCCAGACTGTTTGTTCACCAAACATTTAGATCCATAGAAGAGGTGTTCCAGGAAAACAACGGGAAGGGCCGGAATTAATTGGCTGCTAATCTCTTCACTTTTTGTAGGATGTTTCCTCCAGCAGTGGATTAAATCAATGTTTAATGCTACACAGGCTCAGCTGTGTCCATATTAGGAAAGCCCAAGCTCACATCTCTTTCTCAGTGAAGAAAGGACCCAGCCTCCCTCCTTTGCTCCGCTTCCACCCCCCTGCCTGTGTAGGTGGGAGAGTAGGAGCCAGAGAATGTGAACTTGATCCAGCATTGATCAGCCAAGCAGCAAACTCTCATTGTTCTTTAGATACCAAACATAACTTCTCTCTACTAGGGATCAACCCAGCCATTCTGCACACAACACAGCTTTTGTGCTCAGTAGTAGGAGAGATGAAAAAGAACCACAAAGAACATTAAAGCTTTATTAGCCTCATCATAAGCACCTAATATGCAGAATTTAAGAATCTACCCAGGGAATTCATATTCATATTAATATTACGTATGTTAGATTCTCTTAAACGTAACAATCTGCTGGTCATTTCTGTCTTTACAATTATGGATTTCAATTTATACCATAAATACTGAGGTCTGCTTTAGTTTTGCCTTCCATCTGAACATTTCTTACCTCACTGCCTTGCTCTCTGAGGTCCAAGAGCATTGGAAACCAGGCTAATATACCACTAGATATGCTGTTGTTGCTTTTAAGTGCTGTCTTATGAATGTGGCTTAACAATCTTTGAACAAAGCCATGTGTAATAAGAAATATACAGTTCAGAATTTAGACCTCAGCTACCTCCATCCTTGCCAGCTAGAAGCTGTGTAACCTCGGGCGTGTCACATGACCTCTAGGAGATTATGCTGTCTGTCTTGCAGAGCTGCGGATGAAATGAAATAGCCCATAAAGCAAGAGGCACAAAGATGGGCCGGTAGATGCTAATTCCCTTCCTCTTCCTCCCACCCCGCAGCCCCAGAACAAAAGCCTGGGCCTTATGTCTGATATTCTGAACTTAAGTAAAATTTCAAAGGTATCAAATCAATGAGATGTGACATCATGATACAAAGCCTCACCTGACCACCGCACAGATGTGATGCCACTGATGGGGCCTACGGTGATATGGCACGGCTGAGCTACAACCAACAAGTGCCTGTCCCTTCCCAAAGGACTGGTGGATGTAAGGAAGCAAGTTCTCTTTCTCATGTGCCTTATTATAAAGGGGATCATTCTGTTTCTGGTCCCATCTCTCTCAAAAACAATAAGCCCCCTGTTGTTCTAAGAATATTGTAAAATGAAATTTGATATTTCCAAATTGTTCTCTGAAGGTACCAATATGACCAGGTGTTAGATGCAAAAACATCTAAAATCCTGATAGTAGCTACGTGCATTTAAAGCTAATGTAATAATTAAGAAGAGAGAAAGATTAAATTGATAAATACAATTCTACACAGAGCTATCTAACCTACATGTTCTTGGATTTACCCATTTACAGCTTTTTTTTTTAATGTTTATTTACTTATTTATTTTAAGAGCGAGAAAGTGAGCAGGGGAGGGGTGGAGAGAGAAGGGAGAGTCCCAAGCAGGCTCTGCACTGTTAGCACAGAGCCTGACACACAGCTCCACCTCACAAACCGTGAGACTGTTACCTGAGCTGAAATCAAGTCAGACACTTAACCAACTGAGTCACCCAGGCGCCCCCATTTATACTTTCATTCACTAGATGCATTTATACAAAACTCAGGCAGACATCTTTCAGTCACAAAATCACCGACAGCGATGAAGAAATACAATCTGAGGAGGAGAAACTCAGCAAGAACTCTGGAGAAGCCAACTTTCCAATAAGTATAACCAGGAAGAGTCTTACAGAGAATGTATCTTTGCCTGGCCACAAGGAATATGAAAAGTGACTGCACACACAACTGAGGAAAAAGGAAGAGAATACAGAGCAAAGGAGATGAAGACCAGAGGAGCTGCCAACACGGAAGACAACCTCTCCCCATAAACAGGCCATGGGAGTGAGGGCCTTTCTCTCCAGTTCAACCCTATTATCACTTGTTGCCCTGGAGTCTTAGCCCCCAAGTCTGATGTATTGACTCTGGTCTCCCTTCCATGCATTTTCATGCCAATAATGTTGCTGAGATTAAGAAGTGAATTGTGAAGGTTCCTGGCATAAATAATGTCGTATTGCAAGGTCAGGACTAATGACAACCAGGATGCCCTAAATGCTCTTTAAGAAAAACCATCTGATCTATGTAGCTCTCAATGTGGTTTGAAATTCCCTTAGCCTACAAAGGAAAATATTTTTAGCATGTAGCACACTTTGTAACAGACATATAAATGCACTGAAAATATAATTTTAGGAAAGCATCTGGGTTTGATCATTTCTTGTTATACCTCAATGCCAAATAGGTTCCACTTTGTCAATATAAGGAATATTGCAATATTCTGTTACAAGCTCAGAGATCACTGTAGCAATTTCTCATAAACATTTCATTACTGGCTCTGCTTGGTTTTATTTTTTAAAGTGGTAAATAATCTACAGATTTAAATATAAAAGCAGCATAAAAAATGAGATGCTCCTTCTGGACCATTTGGCCCCAATGTCTTCCTCTCCCAGAACTCACTGGACATTTTTCCCCCCAAGGTCATCTGGACAACAGACATAAGTGAATACTTATTTTTATGGCTCAAAATGTGTCCTAGAAATAATAGTTGCCTCTGTCTAAGGTAAACTCACCTGCAGCTTTTATTGATCTGCAGGCATATCAAGACATCGACAACCCTGGCAAAAATTTTTTTTCACCTCCTGCTGGCCAAACAGGTCTGTGAATAACTGATTTGCAATAGAAGCAAATGCCTATTCTTCAATGATCAGCCAGCCTAAACGCTCTTGCAGATTGATTATTACCTATGATTTCTCCTAATAATCATTTCAAATAGCAGTTTGCCAACTGAAGAGCAAAGAAATGCACACACGAGATTTCTTGAGAGTATACCTTTGTAAAACACCACTCAGGAGGAAACATACGAAAACTCTCCCAATACCAGTCCAAACTAAGGGCAATTCCACAGATTCCCAGGTAAGAAAGGAAGATGCTTAGAGGAAAAGCAAATCCCAACTTTGTTCCTCTCAGAGGCCACCAGGCTCATCTGGAGCTCACAGCTCAGCCAGGTACTGGGCACAGCATACGGTAAAAAAGTGGCTCTGGCCTTCACCCAAGCCAGTGCCCCCCATTCCCCAAAGAAGCAGGAAGGGCTCAGAGAAGGCAAGTGGTTCACCCAAGGCCACACAGCTTAGTGCAGTACAGGACTGCTTGCAAAGCTGCATCTAATGTATCAGTTGCCTCCTGCATCCAATATAGGATTAAGTTTGCAGAACAAAAATTCACTACAGCGTGCTTTGTGAAAACAGCAAATTGGATACGACACAACTGACTCTCCTCTCCCACCCAGCCTCTGTTCCTGCTCCTTAACCTCAAAATAATGCAGCCTTGCATTTTATGCATCAAATTGTCTGGACCCCACTTAGATATGGTGGTGGTAGTTATAAATAGGATCAGCAGCAGAAACACTGAGCCTGTGAAGGCCCAAGCTGGAAGGCCGACCTGGAAGGACAGGGTCTTCTGTTGAATGAGCCGAACACACCCACTGCCAAGTGCCAATAAATCACAGACAACTGCCATACAGAGATATGTGTGTCACATGCTGTCCTGTTTTAAACACGTATTTGGATTTGGGAAGTTTGACAATCACGAACTATTATCCTGACCTGTGATACACTTGCTGGTGGGTCACCATTGGGCCGTGCAGCCCAATGCTCTCCTGCTCTGGGGAAGTGGAGGGGACAAAATGAGGGCAAAAGCCAGGGACTCTAGTTGGAATTTGCTTTTGAATGCAAGTAAGAAGATAAAGGATGCATCCCTTAAATGCTTTAGAAAGTACATAAGCATACATTTTTGTTAGACCAATTGCTTTTTCTCATTTGTTATCTTGGTGACCTGATATTTATTACCTAATTTAGTTGCCATTTCAAGGGAGGAATAGCTATGTCTTTCTAAAGGCAAAGACCTAAACTCATCTCTACACACACTCCTATTTTTCACACCAAAAAAATGCCGTAAAGCCATAAATTTCCCATGCAAAGTAGTCAGTCAGATACACAGGGCTACTATTTAGAAACATCCATTGGAAGAAGGATGTATATACACCATGGCACACACTTACGAAAAGCCCTGGAAAGTAAGGTTCATATTGCTGCATGCACAAGGCACATTTTTGCCCACTAAAGAATAAAGAACAGATTTAGGAAAAGGAGCAGTCATTAATTACATTAAAAATCACCACCGCTCAGAGCTCCCTGCTGTATTCATTTGTTATCTCTTCATAAGTCTTGTAAAACTGAAGACAAGGATGGGATCAAGCTGATTTGGATTAAAAGTAACCCTGTTAAAAACACAAAATACCTTACTTGGATGGACAGACGATTAAGGGTCCTAGAGCTGAGCTGTGGCACTGTCATTCACAAGAGCTATCAGCTTGGGCAGATCAGGCCACCACTCCTGGGGTGCAGCTCCCCCATAGGAGAAAAAATGAGCTCCTCACCAAGACTTGCTCCTGTCTAGGATTCTAAAGCAGACTGAAGGCTGTGCAACACCAGAAAAGACTAATATTTAACCAGGAAGCAATAGAGGCCACACCCAAGAAGCACATACCACGCGCATAGTAAATATACACCTATTTCGTACGACGTAATGTCTTTCCACAAAAGAGAAGGGGAAAAAAAGGCCTGTGGCCTAAAATCAGCCAAGTGTTCCTAATAGCTTTCCTTGTCAGCAGGTGCTCTGGCGGCAGGTGCTGGCGGAAGTCCCTGTGACCATCGTGGAGGGCCACCATCAGAGCCGCTGCCCAGAGGCATGGGATGCAGAGCTGAACATCAGTATGTGCAACAATGCTGTGCAATGTCAAAGTGCCAAGGGGCCCTGTGTGTGTGTGGGTGTGTGTGTGTGTGTAACAAGTGCACAAGTCACCACACTACTGGGTCTCAGGGCTCTCCCCAGATGTGGGAAGAGTACAAGGCAAATACAGAATAACCAGCCTTTGATAAAGAGTCTACAAGAATATGCCTTCAGGCTAATAAAACAGAGAATAGGGGCAGTTCTTCAAAAGTAGAATCAAATGCTTTTCTATTGACATAAAGGTTTACAACCTAAAGCTGATATCTTTGTGCTAATTCTTTGAGTTTACATTGCTCCTTCTTTCCAGAGATGTCTCTCTATGAAATAGATAAAGCACCATTACAATGAAGTCCTGATAAGTGGTTATCACTATGATTGCTTCGATGTCCTTACTTAGGTGAATCTCTCTCATGGGTACACAGTATATATGAGCCTGAAAAACAAGTAAGACCTGTAGATCCAAACATGGACTACCAGACTTTATACCTTGAGGCCAATCATACTGGCTCCCTTGCACATGAGCTGGCTGACTTGTGACCCAGTGGGGCACAGCTGAGTCTCCTGCCTCCAGGCATGCAGTCTTCCAATGGACTTAGTCTCCTAGCTGAATGTGGCAAAGAAGTCAACCTCTTTGATTCCCCTAACCCTAACCCTAACCCTTTTGCACACCTGGAAAAAATGGTTGGTTTGTAGATGCCCCCATGGGCCATGGGCTCATGAGCAGAGCTGTGTCCTTTCCGCTCCATAAGCCCACTGTCTAGCACAATGCGTGGCATAATGGTTGAACAAATAAACCCGAACCACACTGCCAAATAATTGGATTGCCCAGGAGGAATGTAAGACTAAAGGATCCTAAGAGCTTAGATTATACTCAGTGAATAAGAAAACTTCTTTTGATTCAATACATTCCAGAATATGACCTAATTATGGATTCTGTCAGTTGGTCCCAGCCCTACTTATGGAGAGCATCATTCACTAGGTAGGGTCTGAGTCCAGGGTCTGTAGTTTTAAACAGCTTCCTGGATGATTCTGATAACCAGGTCTCAGCACGACTGGGCTTCGTGGACTTGTGGATCTCTAACCCAAGCCTACAAAGCTATCGTTCTGGAAAATACCCACACTTATCTCTTTATTAAAAACCATGTGTGTACACAAGCCCCTACCAACTGTCTCTATCAACTGGATGAAGCCAAATAGACTTTTCAAAGCTAGTGGCTCCTGCTTCCTTTTCCTTCTGATTCAAAAGGAAGCAAATATTGTTTTTCTCTCCATAGTGTCATACCCTGATCATGTTAGTGTCCCTCTGGGCCAGTTCAGAATTTTTACTCTTTTTTTTTAAATTGTTTTTCACCATTTATTTTTCAGAGAGAGAGAGAGAGAGAGAGAGAGACAGAGTATGAGTGGGAGAGAGGGGCAGAGAGAGAGGGAGACACAGACTCTGAAGGAGGCTCCAGGATCTGAGCTGTCAGCACAGAGCCCAACATGGGGCTCGAACTTACAGATGGGACTGTGAGGTCATGACCTGAGCCAGAGTTGGATGCTTAATAGACTGACCACCCAGACGCCCCCAGAGTTTTTATTCTTTTTAAAGAAACAAGTTCTTAAATGCTCTTTACCCACCTGAGACAGCCATTCCCATATGCCTTCCTGAGCTCACTTTAAAAATAGGTGTCCAGGGCACCTGGGTGGCTCAGTCTGTTAAGTGTCCAACCCTTGATCTCAGCTCAGGTCATGATCTCACAGTTTGGCGGGGAGGGTTGGGATTCTCTCTCTCCCTTTCTCTGTCCCTCCCCTGCTCATGCAGATGTGTGCACTCTCTCTCTCTCAAAATAAATAAATAGACTTAAAAAAAAAATAAAAATAGATGCCCAACCTGAGATCCTAAAGGATGCAGGCCTCCGTCTAGGTCAATATCCTCAGTGTTCTCCCTCATCACTTAGCAGGATTCAGGCATGTTATCTGCATTACATGAACTTGTGCCTGTTTCACATGGCTTCTTACTTATTTCTCTACCTGTTGGCCCACTGCATGTGCTTTCTGGGGAGACACCATTGACCATCCAGATACTGAATGATGCTTTTAAAAAGCATCCATGTAAATGAACAGTTCCTGGACATAAGAGTTCGAAGTTAAAAACCATGGGGTGAAAGTCACTCCCTCACTGTTCCTCTAACTTTGCGAAACTCCCTAGAACCCGAATGGAGGAGTGAGGCTTGGCCTTTCATCCGGGAGTCTTCCTTTTAGCCAGGCTGCTTGCACATCTGCAAGCCTCTGGCGGTCCTCAGTGGCTCTTGAATCTTGTGGGAACCCTCCAGCATCACATCCAAGTTCCTGTGCAGTCTGGCAGGGTCCTGCCTAACTAATCAATGCCCTTTGCAGATCCCACTCTCCACGAAAAGCAAGCAACAATAAACCCGTCCCTGACAAGGGAAATGGAAGGGGGAAAGATCACTATTCCAAACCGTGGCCAAAATGCATTCACCTAGAGTCCCTGGGTGGCTCAGCTGGTTAAGTGTCTGACTCTCTTGATTTCAGCTCAGGGTCATGGGATTGAGCCCTGTGTCGGGCTCCACACTGAGCATGGAGCCTGCTTAAGATTCTCTCTCCTTCTGCCCCTCTCCCCTGCTTTTGCACACTTTCTCTCTAAAAAGAAAAAAATGCATTCACCAATTATATTTTTTTATCGCTACAAAAAAAAAAATGCACGGACCCTTCTATTACTGCGGGCAGAATGACCTTGTTTAGAATGTGGCAGAGGCTAGGAGGGAGCAGGGAGTGACAGTGAGGCTGGCTAGGAAGCTGCTTTCCCCCATCCCTTCCATCAGGATACTGCCTCCATTCCTCTGGGATACTGCCTCCATTCCTCCATTCCTCTGGGCACTACCCACCGAGCCTTAATCATGCTTATGACAAACTGGTTCCTCAGCCCCGCCTCCCCATCATAGAGCTCTGACTCCAACATACATGCTCAGTTTTCCACCACCAGTTGATATTGTTATGGCTCTCCTCCATATGGTTATGGCTCTCCTCCTGCCTGGAATGGCCTTCTCTCCTACGTGTCCTTCAAGATTGCCTTCAAATGGTACTTCAGCCCTCCCTGCTTCCACACATGGGAAATGACCTCTTTCTTCCAAATGCTAAACTTTAGTTCATTTTT